>NC_083496.1:5000000-6250000 GCF_905332965.1 Bombus pascuorum | reverse complement strand
GTCACTTCTAACGTTCCTTATTTTTTTCTCATTTTACGATATAGAATACTTGTACGATCTGTTTGATTATTATTAAGACAGTATTTGGAACTTCGATGTAATTCGCTACGGTTAAAAGCACAAGGTTAAGGTAAACCAGGAGTATCCAAAACTGTTTTAACGTTGTCATGGACGGTGTCTGGACGAGAAAGAAATAATCTTGGAAGTTTTCATTCGAAACAGGACACTCTTCTTTATCTGGTACGGGACGAGAACGACGTTTAACGTTGATGATCAATGGAGCTGCTGTACACCTGTCGAGCCGACCACTTCTCGTTTCATGCTATATCTTTAAAATGGTACTTGTAGCAAACCGGCCCTCGTGCCAGAGTACTACTATTAATTTTATTCTACTTTACACGGGGCAGTATGTACGGAGCCTTACACGCGATCCGCAAGAACATTGCGTGGAAAGCCGCGGTGCGGCTTTTTCTGATTTCGTCGCAGTAATGTGCGTTTACACGTGTTTTCTGTGTGCGTTTCACGCACGCGAGTAGGCGACTACTTCAGTGGCTGCGGGCGGTCCGACTCTCCTGACCCTTCTTCTCTTGTACTCTCTCTTTCTCTCTCTTTAGTATCCTCCTCCGCCACACAGGGGCGTAATGATTAATTAAGCTTTCCAAGAAAACGCAACAAGTGAAACGTTATTAGTGCTTAGTGGCACAGTTTACTTGTTCCAGCGTCGCTGCTCCTCTCTTGCTCCCTTCCTCCATTCTTCTCCCTCTATCTCCCCCCTTTCTCCCTCCCTCTGTCTCACATTCATCCCCTCTTCTTCTTCAATTTCCTCGTCTATTTCTCCTACCCGATCGGTAGATGCATCCCCGGTGCAGTTTTAATAATTACCATGGCAAAACGAACTGGCGCCTGGCCGCTGCGGTACTATACACTTCGCATTCTAGATGCATGCACGCCATTTGTGCCGTGAAAATCGAGAACTTTTGAAATCTATGACGGCGATTATCCGCCGTAAGAACGAAGTGGATGATGGAGAACACATGCTTGGCTATTCGTTTCGCGTGAAATCGTTCTAAAAACGCCATAGCCCGAGAGAGGGGAGGATTCTCGTGGCGATTTTCATCGCTATTTAGAGCAGTTTAGTTCTGTTTGAACCTTAATATCGTAAAATTCCTGGTAATCGTGTACGATCCTTGATCGTGTTCCTAAATATGCGAGCGCAGCATCTGCGCGAAATTACTGGTCAGTCGTTATTAATCTGGAATCGCGATGGATAAATCAGCGGGGTACATTCGATTAATCGCGAGTTTCGATTCGGAAGCAAGACACGTTCGTTTGTTCGATATTCAATCTAAACACGATCTGTTCGTATCGATACCATTAATCCTTGTCGCGATCCTTTAGTTTCTGTTTTTTTTTTTTTTTTTGCGTTTTTCCTCGTTGGTAAATGATTTACAAGGGACGAATGCATTAACGAGTCCCGGCGATGTACAAGCAGAATTATCCTGTCCCTCAGACAGGCAGTGTTTTACATCGTCATACTATGCAACGTTACTCATCCGAGGAAGATTATCACATTCTTGAAATATCTAACCCGTTGAAGCCAGCTGAAAGATAGATATTTTGCGCGATAAGGGGATAATTGGCTCGGTTCAACAGTCGCCGACCGTTCGTGCAAACCGCTTCTAGATTGACAACGACGATAACAAATTGCATTCCATTACGTCGGATTAATTAAGGCATCTTTGCAATCTCTGTTTCAGATCGATTCTAGCTTTGACAATGCTGACTGCGGCCAGTGTCTCCTCTACTCACGTGCCCGACAAGTATCCCATCGAGGTAACTTTCCATTATGGTTGATTAAGATGTAGTATCGGTTACTCGATCCGTCGACTTTGGACCCTTGTAATTCGAAAAGGATGTAATTCTCGGAAGCTCCGATTACATCTGTTACGACTTACAAAAGATGTGGAAGGTATTTTAATTTTGACATGGATACGCGAAAGGTGATCTCCTTCGGAATATGTTCATTAAGTAAAGCAGCTCGTCCAAGTTGGATTTTGAGGATAATTTAATACATAACTTCTTGCCGTTTAACTTACTGCCATAATAACGTTATCGTAGCTATCTCGTTCATTAAGATATTTTATCTCGAACGTACGGTTCGTCGGTGAATATTAATTTAATCCACTTACCGGAATTAATAAGCAATTACGTAGACGTTATTCTGGGTGGCACGAAGAGGATAATTAATTGATACTGAAGGAACTTCCTAAATTACACTCGAGCTGGCTGCATCCTCAAGGCCGGGCAAACGATGAGCGTGAAACGTTAACACTCTGGTGTATACAGCTCTCGCAATGACATCGCGTTTCTTGTTACATCGACTTCTTCTGGTCGTTTAAATGGATCGTTTGTTTTGGAAAATATAGCAATATCGCTCTTGGCCTCGAGATCATCACGGTTGGTTGTGAAGATTACATTAAAAAAAGAAAAAAAAGAAAAACACTGGACGTTCTCAGTTAACGCTCTCGCGCAATCCGCCGTTTCTTTACGACGGTTCGCGATCGTTTTTAACGAGCAAGGCGATACACGATTGTACTCCGCGTTAGTTCTACACGCGCGGTATACGTTGTGAAGCACACACCTTTGTGTCTATCGAGCCTAATCTGTAAAATTTTCAATCGATCTAGTTAACCGGCATAGAATGCCGACAATTTGGTGGCAACCTGTTGAACCCGGAGCAACCGGGATAACGGCGCTTATCGTTGATTAAACTTACATACTTTGAACGATCGTTCCA
Source organism: Bombus pascuorum (assembly GCF_905332965.1). Classification (NCBI taxonomy): domain Eukaryota; kingdom Metazoa; phylum Arthropoda; class Insecta; order Hymenoptera; family Apidae; genus Bombus; species Bombus pascuorum. The sequence continues at coordinate 6,247,203 of NC_083496.1, read as the reverse complement.
GTTAATCGTAATGATTGGTCGACCGGCCAATTTCAATCGTTCTTCGCTAACAAGCGCGACCTTACAGCTTTCTATCGTATCAGAGGTACCTACCGGGAAGAGGAGGTATTCTCCTCACGCGAGTCTCTCTCTCTCTCTCTCTATCTCTCGATATTCGTTTCGCGAACCAAGTCGACTTTCTTCGGGATAGCAATCCGTTCCAAATAATTCTGAAAATTTCGGCGAATTTTTAAAGAGGCCATAGCCGTCTATCTATAATTCTGTTCTTATGAAACATTGCCGTAATACGAGCTTCTTATCCGTCGTAAAGACGTTCGTTACGGCCGTAAGGATCCCTTTGAAAGCTCCCGGGACAATGAGATTAAGATCGTTCATCGTGGAAAGACTCTTGAAACGCGGCTCCATTATTCAGGCCGTTGCGCGATGCCGACCGTTCCAGCTCTCCCCCCCGTTACCCCTTTGTCGAGTATTTTCGCGTTTCCTTCTCTCCATATATACGCATATTCCTGCGCATGTGTACGAAGCAAGTTCATGCGCGGCGCGATTAACGTGCCGGAGTTAATGTCGGTCATCAAGCAAGTATTACTTCGTTTTAACGGGTTAACGACTTTTTGAAAGCTGCTCGAATTTTGAATCGAGGCGGGGCTCGCGCTGAAACCAATCGCGGCTCGCCAACAATTCACAACGCGTTATTAGAGATGCCATTAAATTGGCATTCTTTAGCGCCAAATGGTGCGTCGTTAACCTTAGAAAGCTAATTTCGAAATTTCAACGCGATTAGAGGCCGAGACGTATCGACCGAAGAAACGTCCTAATTTTCCTTTAGTCCAATTTCCATAGCGGATCTTTTCCTCGATATTCCTCGATAGCTCGATTACGAGCACCAGCGGATTTTACATCTGCGTACCAATATTGACGGGCGCCACAGATCCGTCTTTCAATTAATTACGGCCTCGCGGCTGATCTCAATCGTGGAAGTACGGATATTAATTATTGAACAAACAGTTCGGAGACTCGTCGTTACTGCCTCTCCATCCTCCTTCCGCTCCGTTGTAATTAACGCGGCTGGATTACAACGCGAGGACCTGCCGTTTGATTATCAGGCAATTTTGTTCGCCACCCTTTGATCGATTAATCCGAAGGTGCTTCTAATAAAATTAATTATATCGCGGCCCGCGCGTGATTACATAACGTCTCAAATTCCTCGCACACGAGACGATGAATAATGACTGCGCTGCATAATGAGGGTCTGCGTCAAAGCTTTGACGAGTAATTCGATGCCAGCCGTGAATCGTCGCGATTGAAAATCGACGAGGCATCGACCAGTCGAGCGACACAACGGTGACAAACGCGTTGAAATCTTTTCCAGGTCTATCACATGCTACGGGAGAAGACTCAATTCAATCTTGGCCGAGATAATCGTATAAGAGGAACCTGGGGACCGTGGAGTGCTTGGAGCGAGTGTTCACGGACCTGTGGCACGGGTATTCAGTCGCAGTCTCGCGAATGCGTGCCATATCAGTAAGAAAAATATATTTTCTTAAGCGACATCGTGAGTTGCTGCGCTTTCCGTACGAATTACTCTCAAACAGAACGCAACGTATGGAACGTGGTTAAATAATCGATCGCAAAACAGGGAATCGTGCGCTTTAGTATCAGCTTCGACGATAATCACAGGTTTCGCGATACCGTTAACGTTTCGCGCGACTCAAGATCGTGAGCAGCAACTGTTCCATGACTTCGCGAAACGGTCCAAGAAACACCTAATCCTAGCCATACGAGAATCATAGACGTTGCCGTTTCCTACCGCGAGATCTCTCTGGCCCTGAATCGATCGGACTCTGTGAGCTCGATACTCCGAAGCTTGACACGTTCGTAGCACTTGGAGTATACGAGCGAGGAGTACCGAGTGTCGAGCAAATTGCAGATCGGTAGCAGAGGAAGATTACACGCTGGCATGCCGACGAGTCGCGCCAGCGGCCCCGAAACGTGTTATCGTCGCTGACATTTACACCTCTGTAACGCTACCTGCGCGGTTACGTGACTTTGCGCAGAATTTATCGGTGGACCCGTGAGTTTCTCGACCGGCGATAAAATAGTTTAAGACCTGTTGTACCGTTAAAACATTTTTCCCCGTCAGTCGACGGTAATAAACGGAAAATCTTTTTGACTCTCCCCTGTCGTACGTTTAAAGTCTGTGCATTTTATTCCCCTAGGAGTTCCGTAATCGCTTTTAGATAAGAAAAAAGAAAAAAAAAACACATTAATAAACGTCTTTCATCCGTTAAAGAAAAGAAAAATATACGCTACAAGTGGAATAAATTTTACGTGACGATAAAAAACGGGACTGAAATAGGCAACGTTAATGCGATGCACGTACGTGCACTGTTTGATGTATATACTCTTGCTGCCTTCAAAACCGAAAAGTACGTTGAACATGAAACGCGTTAAAGATCGCGAAAATGGTGTACGGAAAGCAAAGATAAATCGTTGGTCGATAGGTAGGAGTAATGCGACCGATTTGTTTCAGGCGACTGTTAAGGAAGCGGAGCATTATCTCGGAGAATGGCACGAGCAACTCGCGGCCCATTTGCATCGGTACATACAAGCGTTACCACACGTGCAACACGCAGGTAAATCAACGCGACACGTAATGTGAATCGATGTTTACGCCTTTGCGTCCTGTCTAGACGCGTGATAAATTAACGTTTGTATTTCAATGACTCCGTGCGTGGTGAACTTTTTCGGTTAACAGCAGGGTTATTAATAAGCAGAACTCGCAGTAAAATAACGAATAACCAGAAACGATCGTCGACTCGTGCTTTTTTTTATCTAATGATCGTAAAAAACGGCACATCTCCGTTGCCACTTGAATTTTGCGTGGAACGCGCACAACTCGTTAGAAGGATCGTTAGAAGGTTTCAACACAAGGAAGAGCTGCATTTACACAGCGAGCGCGAGTATGTAAGTGCATCTATCATGGGGTCGTAGGCAGGCATAGAGAACAGATGCATATCGAAGATCGCTGGAGGGTTTCTTTTCGACGGTACGTCACGAGTCGCGAACAAATCATCGCAGAGGCCAATTAAGGATACCCACGATGGCAATTTATATGGCTAGCTAAGCCAAGTACACCGGTGTTGTTTAAAATTCATAAGAATAATCACCACCTGCGGAGTTAAAGACTCGTTGGTAATGGACGACTTTGGCCTCTGTCCAGGTACTCGCCAGCGATAATTAGGCCTTCGTGGATATAAAGATACCTATGACTATTATATCTATGTATGTGTGTATAATAAAGACTCACGTTCGTGAAATCAATACTTCCGGTTTGATTTCAAAGCGTTTCGAATCGACGAATCGTTGGTCATTTCGAATATGCGATCGAATGGAATTCCTTTGAAATTGCTCGTGCACGTACGTTCGTGGAGTTCAAAGGGTCTCGAACGAAAATGAATTTAAATCAAAAATTGAAAATTCACCGTCGGAATCGATCACTCGTCGACTGATCTAGATACGATACTCGTAGTCGACAATGAATCCATCCTTGTGACGAGCGTAAATTTTAATTGCTTACTCCGAGAGATCTTGTTTCGAAACAGACAAATTTTTTTTACGACTTGTTCCCGACTGAACGCATGCTAGTTAATTTTCTGCGCGTAAACGCGGCATTGCAATTAAAAACTTTGCATGTTAACCACTTGTCTCTTTTTTCGCTACGGCGCCACGACTCGGCTAGATTTACCTCGGAAACGGTGGTTTACAAACATGCGAGACTATTCACGGTTTTACTGGCCGGTAATTAATCTTCCACCCGGAAATTACCAGGGTTACGCTTCTCCTCTACGTACGCGTCGGTATTCTCGTTTCAGTGTATTCGTTCCGAGTGCGCGGCTCCTTTTTGAAGCCACTGAAATCCATTATAAATGCATGGAATTCGGTGGAAATTTAAAGAAATTCGGACGGCTTCTGTTCTCGTGTTACGTTTCGTAGCGCAAAAAATTCCCCGATGTTTTCTCGTTGTCAAATCGTAAAATGCTTCTGGAAAAAATTCTCTCGTATTTCGATCGAGCCGGAGGTCGTCAAACGTCCGAAGTGTCAGCGTAACAACTTTCCCAACGATCGATCGTTAATTACCTGGAGTTTAATTAAGCCGTTGCATGCAACAGAAATGCCCGAACTTCCCGGAGGATTTGCGGGCAGAACAATGTGCCAAGTACAACGGAAGAAACTACAAGGGCGAGAGCTACGATTGGGTTCCATTCTTGGACGGTAAGCTAAAGTCGCTGCAAGCTTCGTCTTGGCATTTTGTCGACAATTTAGTGTTAAAGCACGACGTTGTATCGTACTTATCTTGGTACGCTTCGAACGCGTACCTGTTTCAAGTCAGCTTTGTACAGCGTTTGGCATTTCTTGTACGGGATGACCGAAATAAAATCATCGAGATAACTTACTTTAAATTCTTTTCGAATCTGCGGCAGAGTGTTTTAACAAGAAAATGATGACTAACGTAGAAATAACATTATAAAAATTGCTCCGTGTAATTTCAATTTTTTTCTTTAACTACTCATCCGTTATAAATTTTTCTCGCGTAATTGAACGTTTCACGAGTCGTTCCCTCAAAAGGATCCAGTGTCTCTTTCTTTTTTAAACTGTTATTACTGTTGACCAGTACCGAATTCTTGCGCGCTCAATTGCCGCGCCGTTGGCGAGCGTTTTTATGCAACGCTTGAACCGGCAGTAATGGACGGCGCACCCTGCGACGCTCCGAATCTTCGTGGACATAATGCCGGAATTTCTATGGAACGCACAGACCGATGGCTGTGTGTCGCCGGACAATGCAAGGTACGATGAGTCAAACCAAAGTATTCCTCCGCGTCACGACGGGAAATTAATCGTGGTTCCTCGTCGATGCGATCGGCCAAATCGACGCGCGACGTTTTTTTCTTTCCCTTTGCATTTTTTTAATTACACCCGATTTGATCGCGACGCGACTAGTTAACCGTGTCCCCTTTGTTCGTTCCGCTAGTTTTTTTCTCTCCCTATCTTCTGTTCGACGTTGTTTCGCGTTGTGTTGCTTCCCGTTGTTCGATGGTATATCGTTTCACGCTAATTTTCGAATTGTTTCAGCCCATTAATCCCTTCTGTTATCGTTGAAACGTCGTGTTACGCTCACGGTATAAAACACAAGTCCATTTTGAAGTGCTTGTATATTTTTACTCTTTTTTTTTTCACAGCCCGTGGGTTGCGACGGTGTGGTAGGTTCCGGCGTTACGATGGACGCTTGTGGTGTCTGCGGTGGTCAGGGTAAAGGTTGTAGACTGTACGAGGGTATTTTTATGGAACCAATCCTGCCGAGGGGTCATCAACCCGTAACCTCCATCCCGAAAGGCGCCATGTCTCTCAACATCTCCGAACTACGTTTCAGTAGTAACTTCTTAGGTATTTCATGAAAAAACACGCTCGAAACCGCGTTTATTTAGGGCTACGAAAGCAATGCCTGTTTCCTTCCATGCTTTGTTAACGAATAATCCGATGTGTTAGCGTTGAAAGACAGCAACGGTAGTTACATCCTGAACGGACCCTTGGCTTACAGTCCAAGCGGCACTTATAAAGCGGCTGGCACGACATTAACATACCAGAGGGGTGACAAAAACCGCATGGAGTGTATCTTGGCGACCGGGCCACTGAACGATTCTTTGCATTTAGAGGTACGCCCATAAAGAAGTCTCTGATATCTCACTCGTTCGAATTTATTGGATCGACCATCTATTTCTTTTTTTTCTTTTTTTTCTTTTCCATCGAGGATCGTTTCTCGACTTGATATTGTACTTTAACCGCGATGTCATACGTCGATGTCGCGAGTATTGTACTTTTAAATCGCTTCTCCAGATTCTGGCGCAGGAAATGAACCCTGGAGTGCTTTACAAATACATGATGCCGTTCAATGGAAAGCCAGTGATAGCACCGCCGTTCTTTCCGATAGGTAATTCATCGAGGAAGGTTTTCAGGACGATACCTTTATGTAACTGACTTTGGGCGAAACACAGAATGCTCTTTGAATGATTTGGTATCTTGCCCTTTTCGCAGGATCCGTCGATCGCGGCAACGAAATCCCCGATTCGGATGCTCGCATCCGGCCAACCTTTCCGGTCTCTAGAATGTAAATATTCGCAAATATTTACACCTGTTAAATTTGTTTTATCACGATCGATTATTCGATTTAGTTGAACGAAAGGATTCGTACGTCAAGGTAGACAGCACTTTCGCCTTTTCAGATCCAATCAAAAAGCAGATTTATCACCGACGAGTCATAATCAAGATCGAGCACGGGCTCGCGAGAAAGGACGGAAGGAAGAGATGAGGCATTCGCCTACCACGGTGATGGCCGGGGATCAGCCAAAATCGAAGAACAAAAAGAAGAAACGTCTGCGATTCTCTTGGAAGATGTTCGGAGTGACTCCTTGCTCCAAGGAATGCGGAGGAGGTATGAGATTTCTCAATTTCTTCGTCGTTTATTTCGTAAGACGAATAACGAAAGAAGATGTTGGACATAATCGAAGTTCCAACGCTTCCCACACGATTCTAATCTGTATCAATGTTTCAACTAATGATGGGGTCACGAGCTCGATTTTTCGGACACGGTAATTAAACGGGCAATTAGGAAAAAAAGCGCGTAGACAATTAAAACGAGCTTTAGGAACGAACAAGCAGCTCGACTAATCGAGACGCGCGTGGGAAGTCGGCCGAGACTCGTTCGTTTCGGTATTATCGCCGGAGTTCGGAGGGCCGTGAGATTACAACGCTCGATTCGCTCATCGCCATCGCGGAAGTGCCATCCAATTCATGAAATTTATTAGCAGGAAGCCCCACATCCGTGACCAACGTTCGCGTTATTATTTTCCAGCGGTCGGCTCTTCGTTCTCTCTCTCTTTGACGTCGGAACGTTTACACGCGACCGTGTCCGATGCCGCATCGCGAAGTCAGGACCACCGAGATTTTTTTCATTTAGACTGACGGCTCATACGGGCGAGTCCGAGATAACGTCGAGACAGCTGTCACGGACCCTTTCTTAATTTCCATTCTCGACAACGACGATAACTGGCCTCGAATACCGCGCGACCCTTCGATCCTTTCGAGCAAGTTGCGATCTCGGCGAAGATCACACGACCGGAAGAATTACGTTCGAAGGAAAATCGTAAAAAGAAACGAAGATAGCGTTAAATTGCCACTTCCGTTTCTAGGCGTTCAGACGGCGATCTTCAAGTGCTTCCGCGAGAACAAGCAGATGATCGTGAACGACAAGCGTTGTCGTAGCGTGGAAAAACCGCAACAACCGCCGCCGTTGCGTTGCAACGACAACCCCTGTCCGCCTAGGTAATTCGCTTTCTTATGGTAATTCGCCTTCAAAATTGGCTCGCAAAACGATCTCGCGCATTAAATTCGCAAACAAATTGTACGTGGTTGCAGGTGGAGGGCCGAGCCGTGGGGCGAATGCTCGGTCAGCTGCGGCATCGGGACAAGGAGTCGGAAATTGGAGTGCGTACAGGAACTAAATGCGAATTTGACGATGCGAGTGGCAGCCGGTGCGTGCGTACAACCGCCTGACCTTAGAAGCGTGGAAACCTGTACGAAACCGGCTTGCACGAACGGTCCGGAATTGAGGCACATGCACTCTCAGCACGACACACCCAGATGGGACGTCGGCGCCTGGGGCCCAGTATGTCGTTCCTTTTTTCTTGATTTTTTTCTCTTCGATACAGATAGAGCGCTCCTTGTAAAGTAGCTTTGCCGCTTCCTTTCGCTTAGAAAAGTGGTCCGAGGCCCGGCTAATGCAACGGTTAAGCGAAATGCATTTTGTACTCGAATGGCTGACACGGTTTCAGCGGGCTTTTACGATTTCAGTGCTCGACAACTTGTGGAACGGGAATTCGTAACAGAACGGTGACATGCATCACGTCGGGGGATGCCTGTTCCGCGTTCAACAAACCCGACTCTCAGAAAATCTGCGAATCCGCGCCTTGTATGCGCACCGGGATCGAGCACAGTGCTCCTTGGCTCTACTCGGAATGGTCGTCCAAGGTAAAATCAATAATCGAAAAGGAAGGATTGTTGACCGTACGCGTTTCTTTATCTTTGATTCAGTGCTCGGCGGAATGTGGTAGCGGAGTGGAAACGAGGCAAGTGGCCTGTGCCGATGGTAGCGAGCTGTTCTGCAATCCCAAAGAGAGGCCGGAAACGGAGAGACAATGTTTCGGAAGAGAATCGAACTGCGATAGCGCGAAATGGTTCACCGGTCCATGGTCATTGGTTAGTAACAGATAACCAAACACAGAGTAACTCTCGTGGCTCGTCGTCGGATCTTTGATGATGACAAAACGACGCCACCGTATCGGTTGCTATCGTCTCGATTGAACATGCATCGACAAATATGGTTTCAGTGTTCCGTGTCTTGCGGAGTGGGTGTCCAGTATCGAGAAGTCCTTTGCGTCGCAAGGACGAACAAAGAATTAGTCGTGTCGCCGGCGAGCAATTGCAACGGTTCGAGGCCAGCAAACGAGCAAGTATGCAGAGCGAGCGCGTGTACACCGACATGGTTCACCTCGAACTGGTCGAAGGTAAATCGCCAGAGTCGAGTCGAGCGCGTAGATTTACGATCGCTCGACCACCGTGACTTTTTGACTTTGCGATATAAATACCCATATAAATATGGATATAAATACCAACACGGTTTTTCAGTGCTCGGTGACATGCGGCACTGGAGTGCAAACCAGACTGGTTCGTTGTATTCTCGAGGGTGTCAGCAACTCGAATTGCGAGGATGTTGCGAAACCTAGCGGCCACCAGCAGTGCAGTTTGGATCCGTGTAAAAAGGATCCTCCGTCCTCGAGCAAAGCACCGAAAAGTAAGCTTTTTGGTCCTTCGTATTTCATTCGGTTCGTATTGCAACGTGTGTTAACGAGTCCATAAATTGTTGACAATTTCAGAAGCTTACGAGGCGTCGTCGGAGTGCGTCGACAAACATCCAAATTGCGCGTTGGTCATGAAGAACGGTCTGTGCCGCATCAAGTACTACAAGTATTTGTGCTGTCGGTGTCGTGAATAGTCGTTCGGCGGCGAGAACGAGCCACCGTTTCAGGCAGGTCCACTCCACCATGGTCGCGGCCGTTTTGTGTTCGATTAAACTCGTTGCTTTCCTCCCTTAGCTAAATGTAAACGGGGAAACTTGAACGGGGGATTTTAGCGACCAATAAGACTGTGACAAAGGAACGACCCTATAACATGTATAATTTTATTTAACGCGATAACAAGCTAACCCCGCGTAACTTTATTCCTATTGTTATCTTATTGCGACGCGGCACGTTGCGGAAAAACGATTATTTAATTGCCCGAAAAAATGCAGAAAATAGGTGAAAATTCGCTAGTACAGAAGAATCAACTAGTCGTTGAAGAATAAACGAGTGCCGAGGGCGTTTGTAAATGGAACGCCAGACAGCATGATGCGTCTGTGCGCCAGAAACACGTATCGTACGGCATGTATGCACGTGTGTTGCGTGTGTAGATATCTCTCAGTGTGACCGCGTGAACAGCCAGCTGCAGGGGCGTAATTTTGTCAATGCATCGATCTTGGCCCCGCACTCCAATTCCGCCGTGTTCGACCAAGACCGATGACACCGATAATTCGACTTTGAAATCTAGAGTCGTGCGTTTGGAACGAGAGCGAAGCAAACGTTTCTAAAGCAAAAGCATGTGAGTATCGATAAAGGCTACGGACGGGGGAAGTTGCTATCGAATTTTTCCGAAATCCTGCGATACCGTAGATTTAGTAGGGACCGATAAATACGCTCGATCGTCGGTAAGGAACGAGGGATTATCATTGTTACGCCCCTGGATGAGATGCGGTCCCATTTGCATGCGCGTTCGACGTGAAACCTGTACGCCCATGTATCCATTTAGGTAAACCTGCGAGCTTGTGCCTGGACAAGCGTGCGTGGACACGCGAAACGAAACGAGCTCCGAGCGAGTACACGAGCTGCCTGCGGTGTCTCCGCGAAAAGAAGAAGCAAAACGTGTCGATCGATACGACTGCATGTGCTCTCGATGTACTTCGATAGGTAGGCTGTATTAGTTGCAAAACTTTATTTATGTGCCCGTATAGACTATTCGTACCACGATGGATGCAGGCCGCGGGTAATTTCTGTTATCCGAGCATTTAATTAACATATCGAGTCGAATGAATCTGGCGATTTTGATTTACGAACCCGACTTATTAACAAATTCATCCGCGACAAGGACAGCACGACAACTCCGAACCGGAAGCACGTCGACATCCTTTCCCCTCGTTAACGTTCCTGCCTCGAGGAACGAGTTCGAGAAACGCGTTCGATCTCTAGGAAAATATTTCACCTCGGGCTAACCACGAAAAAGTATCAAGACGTTCGTGTATTCGTCGTTCTATGTGGTCGATGTCAACTGATTCGCCTGTTCTTAATATGCGAGCATAGTCGTAGGATATTAACTATAGCAATGGTATTGAATCAAATATACGCTTGTCTCTGTGTAGAAAGTATAAAGTCACTGGTATACTGTATACGTAGAATCGAATTTAATTTTCGTCGTCCCTGGTAGAAGTCGCGAGAGGTTTTCGACGTATTATTAATCGATGAATTAATCGCGCGTACAAACACCTTTATAAGATATATGGACGTTGAGTTAATTTTAAGTAGGTAACGTTTTCAAACGATTAACGGAAACCTCGTGAAAACTGCGTGGGCAATCAATTCTCAGTGTCAATTAAATCGCATTCCGGTTTGCCTTCTCAACATCAAGGAAACCTGCGAACACCGTACCATACTCCGAGCCCGCTTTGTGTCCCTCGAGAAGCTGTTCTAATTTCTGTTGCAATTCGTTTCAATAAACTTTCCGTTTTTCCTTGTATCGTTTCTTTACTTTACACCGACGCAGGCTGATTCACAGGTAAGTGTCGATTACCCGAATTATTTTAGACGAGGTAGAATTTTCTATTCTTCTCGTTCGTTCGGTTCTTTTCCATTTTACTTTCGATTTCCTTTTTTTTTCTTTTTCTTTTTGTTCATTTGCTAGTCTTCGTTTGTTATACGCACGTTGTAGCTACCGATCCGAAATACGTGTACTGCATGCGTGTACGAAACAGTTCCGCAAGTTCTAATTACAGACTTATTACCGATTCAACAAAACACATCTAATTACACGGTTGGTAATGACTTTCGTGTCAGATTGGAGAAAAGTTGCTCAACCGAACGTCAGCTCTTACAGTAGATCTGTATACCTATAACTGTACCGTATCCCGTTTACTATTTGAGTATTAATATTTATGGCTGTGACGCGCACCATGAATGGTAAATGTACGTGTCTCGGCGAAGGGCATCCCCCTACCTACGGTATGTTATTTAAATGGCCAGCAAGTGCTGACTTGTGTTGCAAGGATAGGAATAGAAAAGGAGTAGTCGAGCAACATTGAAAAAAAAAAAAAAGAAAAAAAGAAAAGGACTTTCAAGTACCTTACGATGTGGGCATGCGTTTCGTAGAGATACAAGCGGTGTATACATTTCACCATGTAACGTACTCACACGAGCATTACGTTTGTCTCTACACTTAGAAACGATCACTTGCACAAATCGAAACCGATTCTAGCTATCGAAGGATCGTTGGATTGATAGGATAGCAGCATAGTTAAAATTCATTTTCGAAAGGCTGTTTTTATATTTCCTTCTAGTAGATTTGTCAAATATATACATATATATATTTTCTTACGCGATTGCTTTAACCAAAAATACACTTGGATCTATGAAAGTAAACGTAGAAGTCTAAGCTGTGATTCATTTTCGATCTCACGATATTTTCCGTCTACTTTCGATCACCTTTTAGTAAATAAAGGTATGTTTATTGTATTATCACATTCGCTCGAGACGTATAGAGCTCGCCAGCAAATGTGACCTCGTCAAAGACTGTGATATAATCGTAGTCTCTTGCAGGAGTGAAGTACAACGAAGAATAATTAACAATGGTTTATCGATGTAAGGAATTGCCGCGGACCGAGCGCCAGTTCCTCATCGTAAATGTGTATTCTATGATATTCAAAGAACATTGTCTATAACATGAGAAGTTTTCATCAATTTTAACCCCCTAACTCTTAATGTTTTAAATCTTTACTAAAGCCCATTGAGAACAATATCTATTATGTCGAGTACATTTATCGCTATTGTTAAAACAGTCGGAGGGGTAATTTTATGGAAACTTCTTCCCGATGGTTTATCATTGTATCTGTTGTAGAGATGTGTAAAGAAAAAATGGAGAGTATAGACTGATCGGCAAAATTCAATGTTGTACAGTGTACATCATACATGGATGTTACGTGTTTTTAAACGTGGATGTAATTTCGGATATTATTCCCAATAATCGGATACATGTATATTATACACCTGACGTTGCTCAAAAGGACCTCGAAAATCCGAAATGACAAAATATTAAAATCGAGCTTACACTTTACGAAAGTATTGAATCAGATTGGTAACCGAATTGAAAAGTTTGTCTGAAATGTTTAGCAAATAAGATATATTCTTCGCGTAATTGTTATTAACCGAATCTCAATTTTTCGGAAATATATTATTCCTGTGTTGGCAAACAAGATTTGTGTTTGTTCAATAAAAAGAAAAAACAGATAAAACTATAAAAATCCGATTTTTTGAAACAATATCAGCAACCAAGCTGTCACGATAAGAATTATATCAGTGGTTTTCATGTGCAATTGTGAATCATCAATCGCATTGTTATCGTATTAAAGATAGAAGTTTATTATAAATTTATAATAATACACAACATATAAATATATCTAATATATAAAAAACAAGTTAAAAAAACAATATATATATATATATAATATATATATAAATACGAGTGCTATGAAAAATACTAATATCGGCTGTTAAGTTTTGATATATATTTGACATTTTTTCAAGCAAAATGTAAAAAATGTTTGAAACATTTTCAAGTCGCATATGGTCACAATGACAATGATTAATTGTTCATGGATACACCTTTACCGGTCCATCGTTCTTTCAATTCTACTTTCAGTCCCAGGTCCCTCAAAGCCGCCTTCACGTCACTTTCGATCTTAGAACCGTGTAGTTTAAGGGCACTTGTCAAGACGTCCTCTATACCATGAGTAATAAATTCTGAACACTCTGCCTTATTTCGTACAGACATATTGCGTATAGCCCAAGCAGCTTGTTTCAACAGAGTCACGCTTTTAGGATAAGCTTTCATCGCGTCTACGATTACAAGCGGCGCTCCACAATCGTAAAACACACCAGCGTTTGAGGGACACCTCAGTGTTAATGCGGAAATGCATGCAAGTCCTGCGGTCACTACACACTCAGATTCCTATGATGTGATCAACGTTTCAATACAAGAATCTAAACTAATTACTGGACAACGTGTTTGATTAAAAGCAACGTCAGAAAAAGGCAAACTTACTCTCATTCTACTTATGGCAGAGACAATCAAAGGGCCACAGCCTGATGTTATAATATGAGACTTTACATCGTCATTTCCAGCTAGAGCTTTCAACAATTTTAAGGCTTGCCAATTTAATTTCTCTGAATCTGGATGATCGATCATAACATCTATGACAAACTTTAGCCCTCCTGCATCTTCTACTTCCTGACAAAATTCGTTCCGCACGATTAGCGCCGCTAAAGTTATTATTAAGTCACCCACGACCCCTTTATCTTTCTTATATCCTATATACAATAAAATACAATGTTAAAACTTCATATACACAATTATTTCTAAACTCAGAAACGATTAAATGCTATTTACTTGGTAACAACCCAGTAAGGACATTGAGGGCTCCTTTTGCAATAACACTTGCGTGCTCATGAGCTTTTCCATATTCGTGTCTAATATCATCATCTAACACCAAGGCTCTAATTACAGCGCAAGCATCTCTTAACTCAGGTCCAGACGTATCATCACGAATCAATATTTTTTTAAGCTTGTTAAAGATATCCGCATTAAAAATACCTTGTCTATTAAGCTCATGTTTTATACAACATTCTCTTATCCACCGTAAAAGTAATTGTAATGTTGAAATATCTGGATATCTATCTAAAATCCTAACAAGTGGAACAATAGAATAATGTACAGATGAAGAACTATTGTATCTGATCATAACTAATAATAACTTCTTACTGTATTTGCAAGGCTATTCCCTCGTCATTCAACAAATCTGGATTACCATTCATTAATGAAGTAATAGCTTTCAATGCCGATTTTATGATAGTAGCGTTACTAAGACAGGCTTTCATTAATTTTATTAAAGTATTATATGCCCCCTTCTTACCAGCATATATTCTACGTGCAATGTCTTTGTCTAATTCATTTCTCAATTTGTCTAATGTATGATGAACATTTTCATAATTCTGATCCTCTATAGCATTATTAATTTGGTTTAAAGAAGACACGATTAATTCGCTATCATCATTGAGAATTAAGTCTTTAATGATGTTGCTCAAGTCTACACCCTATAAAAATAGAGGTGATAAAAACAACCACGTACTTATGTAACATGTGCTAGATTATTTGAATTCTAGTATTCTTGCACATCATACTCTGAAATGTACAATCAATTCAGTGTAATAAAAATTGACACTTATATGGTAGTTAGCTATTAGTATGAAAAGACATTAATTAATTCCAAACAATATAAAAATAATATAAGTTTGACCTTATTATCGTACAATCACTACCTATGAAACACAATTAACTCAATGGAAAATATGCCTCTAACATAATAGTATAGATGCACTATTTGTTTAAGCTTAAACTACAATTTCAAGAACTTCTATGTATTAAATAACATTAAAATTTTAATTATTCTTCTGAATGACACACCATACAATTTGCAGTAGACTTCATAACAAATGAACTAGCGCTTTTCACAAATCTCTAAGTTATAAAAACAGAAATAAACAAATCTGAATACCTGAGCTTCGAATTGTTTTACCGCGTCTTCTATAGCTTCTTTGGGAGTCATCGAAAATTGCTCCATATTTTCGTTAACAACTTCATCGTAAGTTTCCTGAGTAATTACGCGAACCATTGCTATACCTTTGTTCACCGTGTCCTGAATCTCTATATTAGGAAATGAATGCTGTCTTGCGAGAGTACGATATCTGTTATCCTTATCCACATGAGAGCAAAAAGACAAATGTCAATCTGATCGTGTTCTGTAATACATTATACTGAATAATACACCTATCACGATCGGATCGCAGAATAGTGGGGGTAAATCTAGGGACCCTAAGATATTACTTCTGCTTTATTAAAATAAACTAAAATATTTTAGCTTCGTTAAAATAGAGTAAACTATATTTATTCTATTTACATTATAAAACTGTGTGTTTTACAATAATCTGTTTCGATATTATCTTAATGAAAGAAACGTGAAAGTGGCTAACAATAATTTTATTCAATACTTCACATAAAATCTATATTAATTCATTTACTGTATCTTTGATTGCCATTAATTGAAGAAATGATTTTCGAATGTAAACGATAGATTTACCAACATACTAGACAACATAAAAAATATACATATATAAAAATGAGATCAAATAAAATGAGTGCGTATCTAGCTTAATACATCATAGATATGATTGTGCGTCAGTTTAATACTTTTGGCGAAAGCTTTCAATACTGTGAAATTATATATATGTATATGTATGTATATATTCATTTGCAACCTGCTCACTTTTAACAGAAATAACATTATTTCTGTTTGTTACTAAAACATATTTAAATGATCGACGTAACGGAGGTAAAGAGAATTGAAAATAAATTTCAACCAGTGGGTTTCTCATCCTGGTAAAACGTAAGCAATGATTGATTGCAGCGCCCTCAGCTGCTTAGCCTGGCCTAACCGTGTTCGTACGTGTTGCGATCGAGGGAAACAATTCTTTGTCACTTACTATTTGATCCTTCCAAGTTTTTTCGTCGATTTGTTGGCAGCCGGAATTGAAAACCTTAAGAATTTGATGTACCGAAGTGCGAAGGTAGTGTTTCTGACGTTTATCGGCTACACGATACCTATATTGTCAAGTCTCGTTCTCGCATCCCCACCGATAGCTCCGTTGAATTTCTTGCCCGTAAGAAGCCTAATCTTTTCCGAATCTTTTCGGGCGTTGTGTTTTTCATTGTGCTAGCAACGCGACGATTTTTACGTGCATCTGAAAAGTGAATGCTTTATGAGAGCTCAAGAAGCATTGCTCTTACTATTATTTACTTATCGCGCGTGTAAACTTCGCTATGCTCCATTCATCATCAGAGGCGTGCACTATACAATTTTGTACGTATAAAAGTCGCCATGTGATCAAAATGAATTGTGATATTTACAAATTAATTTTTTAGTGCAACGGAGCAACGAGTTTCATAAAATTATAATATTTCATTGATTATATCTTAGCCACTTTTAAACGCTACGTACTCCATTCACGTCATTCGTTGAATAGATATTAGGTTTTTTGTATTTTCCTATCGCACTTTCCATCACAAAAAGTTCATTTGTGTATTCTTTGTAAAGATTATCACTGTATTTTTGATTCAATATATATTTTAATATATATTATTTAATGTGATTTTAATGTTTTCACATATTAAAAGATTCATATGATTTATGAAGTGTAGCTGTGATATTTTATGAATTTATCTGGAGAGAATTGCGCAAAGAATCTCATAAATATTATTTCTGTTTCAGAAATAGCATTAGGCTTGAAGAGGTGATAGTGGATATGACACGGCATGAAATAAATGTTCATTCGAAAGAAGAGGTATATTTGAACTGTGGATCTCCACAAACGAAATACAAGAAAGAATGATAAAATCATGATACATCACATTGTCATGCATGACTAGTTATCATTGTGTTCATATCAAGTTACATTGATAAATTTTGTGTGTCTAGAGGAGCCTACACTCAAAGTATCATAGTTCATCATTTACATTGCTATACATATATATGTATATGTGTGTGTATATATATATATATATATTTATATATATATTATATATATTTATCAAACAAGATTTTTAAATATAATTCTATACATACACGTGAGTAGCCTTAAAAAAGAGTTACTGTAAGTTTTTAATAATTCGGGTGCTGTTTGACATATAATCAACAAAAAAATCAAATTTATAAAATGATAAAAATCACTTTTTAAATGATGCTCAAACTGCTACAAATACTTTTAACTAGTATACATCGATTATTGAATAAGAATCTGTTCTGACACAATTAATGGTATAAATAAAGTCAGATAAAAATGTATCAAGTTTAAGAAGAGGATGCACAACGGTCAGAAGAGATTATGTTCTGTGATTATAGTGTTGTGCAAAATTATTTGTGTTTACATACAATGTATGACTGACAAATAAGTTAATTCTAATATATTTTTCCATGGAGAAAATAATATGTTAATGTGATCGTTTCTTACTAAACTTCGGATAACGCTCCGTTTTCGAGGAAAAAGGAAACGGCGCCCGTATTCGTGCGAGCGACAGGAGACCTAAGAGCGAGACATTGTACCGGTATGGAAATTTTGCGGATTTTAAGATCTTAAATTTATAAATCCGACTGAATAAAAGAACGGCCATTCTATTTCCAGACGTTGGAGGTACAAGCGAGGAAGTCCTAATGCTGAAAGGAAACTTATCACCGTACTTAGACACTCATAATGAAGAAGAGTCGTCTTACGTAACCCTCAGCAATAGGCCATTCGGTATTTGATAATTTCTAATTGTGATAAGTACAAAGTATCTATTAAAATATGTACTAATTCGTGATTTTTGTTGCAGTATATGTAGCCGAGTCTTCTAATACAAAACTTAAGAGTAACCACGTCCTCATAGATATATATTTTTTAACCCCTATCCTTTGTAAGCATTGTAAGTATCACAATATTCTTTGAGCTACACCTTTTTTTACAATTATATTTATCTTTTTACTGATTATTATAGGTGACGATTATGTTTGGGGCACTGGAAGAGTGGGAGTTAAGTGTAAAGGTGAGTCCTTTTAATATTTTTAAATATTACCGCAATATTAATTCAAATTTAAAGGATTACCTTGCAATCCGTTCGTGTCATACGTAGATCCGAAAGAAATTTGTTTGCAATTTGATTCGATCGAACAAACACGTTTAAACCTGTAAAAAAACCGAAACATTTAGAACCGATGCGAACATTGAATTTGAACTAATGGCTTTCACGAGATTCGCAAGAAAAGCGATTATCGAGATATCGATAATTTTTTGAATGTTATTTGTTAATCATAATTGGTACCGACCGTGCAAAGAAATTCGTAACATGATCGTCCTCTTCAAAGACAAATCGCGTGCGCCGATAACGCAGTTCATCGTCGTTCCTTCGATCACCGTCGAGGGCGGCAGCGTAGCATAGTAACACATGCAGTCGCGGTGATTTCAAGTGGCGTACTATCGTGTCCCCCTTCACCTTACCTCGCTTCGTTTCCAGCTCAGCCGGCAGTTTCTTTTCTGAAACTCCACAACCCTCTCCTGTCCCTCTTGTTCCCCACCACTGACGTTTTACCATCGTACGACTCAGGAACGTATCTATTTTCTATCGAGCTTCGTCCCTATGCCGCTTAAGTATATAAAATTTCTGAAATATTCGTCAAACCATCGCCATTATACTCCTTTGCATTCGATCGATACTATTTAACGACTATTAATAATTCTACTAGCTTTGTCATTTAATATCTTGATTGCAAAGAAAGAAACTGATAGCCTACTATTATCCCCACCTCCTGCTCTTTGATTATACTCTCTTATTATAACGATTGCATTTTAAAATAACTTTTACTTCTATTTCGGTCCTTGACATCGGAGAATCTCCTGTTCCTGATACTCTTTCCGATACAGATGTGCATCGACTTCGATGAAAATGACATCGAATGAATTTCCGCGATGCGTCATGTCTCTCGCGATAAGTTGAGAATTATTTCATGATAATTCGGGCATCTTTGGCGGGCGTGTATGCCGAATATAGACGAGGCTCGCCACGAATACGTGGAAGATACAAAATTAGCGAGCAGAGAGATAGAAGAGCACAGAGGTTTTCTTCGGATCGTTCCTTGCGAGCGTATATTGGCGTATAGGCCAGCCAGCAGCAGATATCATAGGCTGGCAACTGTGCAAACGAAATTACTTACGTTTCATTGGATTTCACGCTCGGAAAAGGAAACTACCGTGCGGCGATCACGTAGCAGACAAGCGTGCGAGGCGAGTGCTTTTTCACTCAGTCGCATTAGCACGAAATCGTACGAAAGAAAGCAGAAATCCGAGATGTAGTTGATGTGATGCGCTCACGTGTAGAATGGTCGTTTTGCACGCTCCTAGGCGGCGTGTTGCTCCTTGTCGTAATCAGGCGAGTATCAACCAGGCCTCCCGTGGTTAATCATTGAAAATCTGTGCATTCGATTACCGGGGACACCTAACCGCGATGTTCAAGTACTCCTACGTGCTTCTCAGCGCGTTTGTTCCGCGTCCGATATCGACGCTTTTTCTTAGTGGAAACTAGAATAAGAAGAACAGAGAGAGAGAGAGAGAGAGGAAAGGAAAAGTCGTGTCACGATAAAACGGTTTTTTTTTCTTGTCCCTAAGACACGTTTCTGAACGTCTACACCCTTCCATGACCTACGTTCCGCTCGATACGTCCTTGCAACTCCGATTTAGCACGTTGGATTTCACGGACACCTGATGACTGTTCGCTTTTACGATTAGCTTTTTTTTTTCTTGGGAACGATTAACCCTGGAATACTATAGCGGGGTTCTGCATTCCTTACTCGTGTTGGATTTGGCTATTTTTAAAAGATAATAGTCCTTTATCGTTTATGTTTTTTAGTAATTTTGTTGTATTAGGATTTTTATCATGCGTCTGGAATTGTTCGAAGCGGTTGTCGTGGTGTTAAGAAAATGCTACTTTTATATATTTTCGCACATATACACATTGTTAGACTATATATAATTCGCTCGTATAGCGTTAATTGGATTGTGTATGGATGTAATATCGCAGGGTTAACATTGGTAGATTATATTCAATATAAAGTCGTACGCGATTCATAAGCAGACGCGCGTACCAGAGAAAGAGAGGAAAATAGAGCATTTCTAAATAACAGATGGAACGATCATCTCAAAGTATAATTTTTTTAATTCAATAGAGAAAAAGGAAACAGGAGTGAAAGTCCGTGCAATCGCATAGTTATGGTAGAAACTAAGCGCGGGAAAAAAGCGTAGACTGGAAAGAAGCGGGATGAAAGAGTCGCATCAAAGTATACTCTCGTATGGTCTGAAATAAGAGGACTGTGGACTGTAGATTATTCAGTTCGCAAATATACTTCCATTCTTTATATGAAATGATGACTTTTTCGTTTTGTCGTTGAAAAGAAACACGCGTTTGCTTCAGAGTCACCGAAGAAAAATTCAGAGAATCTGAGTAAAAAATTCCTTGAAATTCCTTTCTTTCTTCTACTCGAGAAGAAATTTTCGTTGACTTTGGTTGAAAGTTATGCGGGGAACCACCGATCGAGATTTGGCAGCGTTTTCGTGGCTCTCGTGACTTTTGCCTCTCGATTCATAAGAAACTCTGTCAGGAAAATCCACAAGTTCATTTTCACGAAAATAATTGGCGATCGCAATTAGAATTGTTCCGCGTACGCGATCTTTCGTGGTACAGTTCGTTTGGCAAATTGTTGATGCGCTTCTTAGAAAAACGGGAGCCAGATGTATTTTAATTAGAATATAGCGTAATGAGACAATATCGAAATTATTCTATTCATCGACGAGCGTTGTTCAGGTACGTGCCACTTAACGTCCATATCGTGGCTTTCTTTGCGCATCGATCTGCTCGTAAAATTAAACTCGTGCGTCATTCGTGATCGACGCTTTCGAAATTCATCGACGTTTAGGACCTGTCTTTTTTTGAGTGGCGCCAGCGGTTGAAATTTTGCGCGCGTAAAAAACGTTTGCCGTCTGATATTTTGGTCGGTGATACTCTTGGACTATGTGCGACGAGCTAGAATAGATTATAAAAATGGAGAATCATCGTCCGGCAGAGAGTAAAGTTTCATCGAAACAAAGATGGTACACGCGTTAAGGTTAAAGAGGAGTGATGCCTAAGTGCGATTCAACGATGCGTTTCACTTCTCTCGGTCGACAAAGCGGGAGAAAACGATGAGGCACCGAGTTGTTTCGAAGGACAATCGAACGGGGTCAAAAGTCCTTCTGTTGCTACGTGAAACGAACGAAGCCATGGAAACGAGCTCGTCGCGCAAGCGCTTCGCCCTTCCGCCGCTTTCCCCCCTTTTTTCCTCGATTTCCGGCTTCCCCGGTTCGTGTCTCCCTTCCCCTCTACCCGAGCAGATACACGAGTTTTTCCACTTTTTAACCATACCGAACGACGAATCGACGCGTATCGAAATTTTTCGTTCTCGGGAACGAACCGAGCGAAAAAGAATCTTTTCTTGTTGCTCGATGTTTCCGGCGATGCGACGAAAACCTCGCTCTCTCGTGGATTCGTGCTGTCGAACCTAGGCGCGTTCGAACGTTCGTGGCTCGTTACTCGTCCAGGTACTTACTTCGACATTCCCTCCTCTAATTTGTATTCGATTCATCTCTGGAGAACGCCCTGCACATTCTTATCGACGAGGGAACATTTAACTTCCGTATTTGTTGCTGGTAAGCCGCGATGCATCGTTTTGCTATGCGGCAAAGATACGAGAGCCTCTCGATAGCGGGGCTGGATCGTCGACGATCTTAATCGACCACGATCGTCAGACGCGTACGAAAGGGTCAGTGGAAAGTGTCTTTTCTACGTTCGTCGCTCGATGTCAGGCCCGATGATTGTTCCGTAGCCTGTGGCCTTAATTGAATGATTTCGATCCGAACGACCTCGAACCCTCCCTCGCCCGTTCCATTTACACGGCCGATCCGAATGCACTTTGACTGTGAAACGGAAGCCTCTCGCACCCGCTACAGTTATGCTACGAGTATCATCCGGTTAAGTTTAAACGGTCGAGTCTTACGCGTTTACATAGGGGATCGTCGAAGAGGTACACGCGTTCGTCTCGAGGTGTTTCCAGCGGTGCTCGTTAATCACCGAGTAAATAATTCGAATAAATAATTACTGATATCAAAGTAAACGGTTTACGTAGCACGCTATTTATCTGGAATAGCCGAATAGACGCGTGGAACCTCTGCATCGAGTCACGTAGAGATTCCTGTATCCTGAAGTTCGTGACGCGTTGTCCAAGAGTCGGGAAACTCGAAAGTGAATTCCATGGTGGGGAAAAGCAGCGGTTGTCGAAGTTACACGTAAGCCAGCGACGCATAACAAGTCCTTCCGTATGTATAGAAGGCGTGCTTTGACTCGGTCTCGAGTGCTCGGATACGTACTGCCTACTTACGTACGTGCACCGGCGCTCGTACACGAGCTTCTCGTATCAGGTCGGTCGATTAAACTAAAATTAACTCGTCCACCTCGAACAGGCGAGTTCCCTCTTTCGGAGCACCTTCGAGCACCATGCGGATCGTTCGCGTCTCGGCGCTTAGCCGCTCTCCGCTCTGTCCTCTTGCCTTTTTCTTTTTCTTCTTGCATTTTGAATTTCAGCCACGCATTTTCTCAATGCATCCATCTCTTTTAACGAACGGCGAAGCTCGTTCTCTCGACGGAATCACAGCGCAGTCCACCTAAATAATTCTTTGTGTTTTTCTACTCGACCAAGTTTTTCGATCGTGCAACGCGCAGTTACCGGCTTTTTTCTTTCTGCCTGTTGGCGTTGCGCGAGAGAAAGGAGCGGTCGTTGCACGAGCCGCAGTTCGGGCATTTTTGTAGGATTCCCTCGCTAGGAGTTTCTTCGTTCAGCTTTTACGGTTTCGCTGAGAAAACCTTTACTCGACTTCCAGCCGTTTACTCCTCTACCTACCTGGTTCGTCGCGTTCTTTATTTTCGTAGCTCGTCCATCTTTTCCCTCTACCGAACCTCGCACGTTCGAGATCGATTTCTCGCCAGATTCGCAACATCGTTCGCCGTTTTTTCTTTCGTTCACCCCGCGGTTAACTTCGAGTATCGGCGAGTATGCGACACCGGTCACGAACAACGTTATACTTTTCGCTATTCACGTTATGCGAACGGTGCGAGAAAGTCACGCGGTCGCGCGCCAATTGAAATTGATGGATGAAGGAAACGCGTTGACTCGCCGCTTCTAATAAACGTGGCCGTTGCAATAATTTTCGACCGTAATAAGTTTCGATAGCGCCAGATAGCTCGAGTACACGCCTATCGTTCTTCTTTCGCCGCGGTTCAACCCCCTTTTCGCCCTGCTGACACAATACGATTCATTCATCATTCTTTTGTTCCATTTTTTGATACGTTTCCAGCAGCGGTCTTGGCGCATAACCGATTTACAATATATACATATTTATGAGCGGAATATTTGTATAGCTGGAAAGAGTCGGCCAGAGTTATTCGAGCAATGTTCCAACTAGACTGGCGGAAGTCGTGGATAAAACTAGAACTCCCTATCTCGTCGTGTTCCTCGAGATTTTTTTCAACGCGATATCGAGATTCAACTGGAATCGTACGTGCGCGCGCGCGCGCACGGATACGCTTCCTCCCTCGCTCTTCGCTCTACGCTAAAATTAATGTATTCAAATTGACCACGGGAGAATAAATGGCTCGCTCGGCTTTATCCGATCTTAAAGGATAAACGGAACTGACGCTTCGTAAAATACAAGACGCGTTGTTACTTCGGAATCGCTAATGAATTGCATTGCGTTCGCTTTCGGTATAACGACGCGTGTTCCCGTTCCATACGGATCGACGTGTCTCTATTTTCTCGTGTAACATGTAAATTACGCGGTAGACGGACGCGCGAGACAGCGGAGAAGACGGAAAACAAGGCGATAGGAAACGATCACGCGTGCTTATTTTCTCCATAGTACCAATCGTTGCGTGACCATTGCGATTAGGCTACCGGCTGTATTTCGGCGACTGTATGTATATCTACATGTAGCCGTGTACACGTGCACACACACATGGGACCGGGATGCACGCAATGGAGCTGCATTGATTCGCAGATATAGAAGCCCCCAGGCTCAGGGCGGAGGTCATGGGTAATGGAGTGCACCGTCACGTTGCTATGGGAAATTCAGGATTACCGGGGTAAACGATAGAGCCGACACGAGGAGAATAGGGCATATTTCGCGAGTTTCCTAGTTTACGGGTGACATGGGTCACCGATGCTGTTCTCGTTGAATTAAAACGCCGGTATTTACGCGGACCAGACTCTGCCCCGTCAATTTCGTCTTGCGAGGCAATCTAGACGTTGCGACGATACATCTTCTTGCCCAATATGTTTCCAAGAGATCTTCGCTTGGAATTTCGAAGAAAATCCTCGTGAAAATAATTCCGTTTCGAAAATAGAATCGACGATTTATCTTTCGAGCTTCTCGCAAAGATACATACATATGTACATGCCGAGATGATTAAACCGAAGGACGAGTGCACGCGATTCGCGTTCGCGAATCGAGTACGTACGTTTCCTAGCGGTCACTTTCCGTTCGGTGATTACATTCGTTGTTAATTATTAACGTCCAAGCACCCGCAATTTTATGTCATTGTTCCCGATTCCTTGAATCGAAACTGAACAATTAAGGAGGGAAAAACCAAAGTTTCTCTCTCGCTCTCATTTTCTCGCTCTCTGTTCTCTCGCTGTGACTTCTACTTGAAGATATTTTCAACGTTATAGTGGAAACATCGGCGTATCCCGACCGAACGTAGAATGTGCGTATAAGAGGAAAAAATAAAAGAGAACAACACGACATCAAGCATGAATCCGTTTATACGAATCAATTTACATGGTTAAGTAATCGATGGAATCGACTTGCCATTGCTTTGATCGCTGCTTTTCCCCCAGTGTGCAGCTCTCTGTTGGAATTATTTTGCGCGTTAACTCTTTCGATATGCGCGCGTACGACGACGCGCGAGACGACGAAAGTATCAGCCAGTCAAAGAGCGGAATAAAAAACGAGTTACCGGCACTCTCGTATTATACGGGTGCAGCAGAGCGTGTCTTCGTCACGTTGCCGTATTTAAACATTGACGGAAGCAAAAGGGAGCACGCGTTGCATTATACGAATCGACGCGATCGACCGATTTTATAAGCATGCGAAACGGCTGTTTCCATCCCTAGCATCTGCCCATATTAAGCCGCTCTGTTTGTATATACGCGTATCGTCGGCCCATCATCTACTTACTTACGTTGCTGGGGAAAAGTTCGAGCGTTCGTCGTCGATGAGATTCGACATCGACGATTCTTCATTATTTATCTTTAATAAATATGCTCTTTATCGTATCGATAAATATTTCTCGAGCCGTCCCGAACAGTCGATAGTGCCCCCCCCCCCAGCGAGCCCCCCTGTGTCGGTTCAGTACAATGCCGCGTATTGTTATCGCGATGTCCATTCAAATACTTACAACGACTCGCGACTAATCGAACTAGAGCGTCGTGAAAAAAGTTCTTCATTTTGTTTATATCGCTCGATACCGCGACCATGCACGGTCGCCAAGATAAGATTTGTATGCAGAAAGTGACGACAAAGTTCTCTTTGTAATCGAGTATCGGCGTGTTCGTGTGCGTGTACACGTGCTAACGCGTGACGATCCATCGCGCGCAAGCCTACGATCCCTTCGACCATCGTTGTCTTCGAACCGATCGATGGATCGTTCGATCGATCTACCATCGGTACCTGCATTAAGGATGCCGCTTTTGTTCACGATCACGATCTGGGAGGTTGTTCGGGGCGTGTCGTTTAGGCGTTTAGACCACGCGTATAATTCTGTTCTCGGTGCGTTTCCTCCCATGTGGCTAAGCGAGTTTTTGTCGTAGCTTTTATTTCAGCAGCTACGAGACTCGAGCCGCGCATAGTTGAAAGTTATCAAGCAAGGTTCGCGCAATAGAGATATTTAATAACGTGCGTGGAGCGCGCGTGAAAAGCGCGCCGCGCCTCTTTCGACCTGATTTAAAACATACCACCGGCTCGCGCCAAAAGGAAACGCGATTCTTGCCGCAACATCGACAACGTCGGATATCTAAGGATTTCTTCGCTCTCACGATGCACACCTACCAACGTGAAATCGAGAATGCCTCTTAAAACGTTCTCTCGCCTCTCGGTCTAGTCCACGCTAGGAAAATCTACTGGAACGGAACGCCATATCGTTCATCGTTCTCCTGGATGCAACAGAAATACTTTTTCGTTTTTAGGATCCATTAACGTCGTTGCTTCGCAAATCGCGCGTCTATTCCGTTTGACGTATCCGTATCTAACGAACATACTAAATACAAGGAAAAGAAAAGAAAAAAAATTATGTTTCGTGTGTTTGCCGAAGAAAACGAAGACGTTGAAAATATCGGTAAACCAGAGAAACGATCATGGACCCGTCGATTGAAATTTAATTCCTCTCCCCCGTAGCTGTACGATGAGAAAGGGTCTGTCGTTTGGCTTTCCGATGGGGAATCGATCGGTCCTATTGTGCCTAAAATGCAGGGCGAAGGGTTGGTACGGCGTTGGTACTGTGACCTTGAACAGGATACCCGGAGCAGGGCGCCTGCGCGGCCGAATTCGATCATCCCACGTCCGGGGATCCTTGTATCGCACCACCTCTCCCCGCGTCACCCCTCTTTTACCATGGAAAGTCGCTTTTCACTTTCACGTCCCTTTCTTCCCTTTCAAGTACACGCGCGGCCCTTTCATGTGACTCGAGTAGCGGGAGGCCCTTGGTGCGCGCGAGAGCACGTGCGTACGCACTTGAGCGTATCGCATGCAGCGCTTTCACGATAAGAGCG
The DNA here is from genome assembly GCF_905332965.1 of Bombus pascuorum. Lineage (NCBI taxonomy): Eukaryota > Metazoa > Arthropoda > Insecta > Hymenoptera > Apidae > Bombus > Bombus pascuorum. Next base: position 6,220,241 of record NC_083496.1, on the reverse strand, counting down.
AGAGTAAAGACTGATCGTAAAGAATGAAATCTTATTCTAGTATCGTCAGCATTGACATTTACGACGCGGGAAAAGGGGACGGGATTTTCGATTCGTCCTCCTCCTTCTCTCCGATTCTCGGTTATGGAAGAAAGAAGTTTACAGTCACGTCTCTCCATCCCTCTCTTTTCACCAAAGGATTTTCGCCCATTGAATTTCCGTGGAGGCGAGTAAGTTTATCCAGAGGCCCGATTCGTTTTATCACCGATTTATTTTTACGCGTTCGAGTCGATGGAATTTTTACCTATTCCGGATCTTTGAGTCATCAAACGGAGGATCTACGTCCGACGCGAACGATCGCCGGGAATTGAACGTTTTGCAAACAAGACACGTGGCTTTCAACGGTACACGACATCGGTCCAGCTCGATTTAGTCACGAACGACAGCGCGAATGGTGTCTCTACTTTTTTTTTTCAAGCGTGACTTTTATATCAGCTATTTAATCGGCATCTTTATTCGATCGTCTGCTTAGAAACTACAGATACGCTCGCTCCGAGACTTTATCGCAGCTGGTCCTAGATAAGAATAAGCCCGAGTTGACAGACCGATTGTAATTCGATGATAATTTTTAATTAATCGTTCGAACGTATTCCGAATGTATTTTGCGCTAAGTCGATGATTACTTTATACCGTAAAAGAGAAATAAAGACGAAAGGAGGAAACTAAACGAACGAAGATTAAATTTTGTGGACAATCGTGGTTTTACTTGATAAAAGTCATCGACCTTTGCCACCAATCGGACGACTGTAAAATTTCGATAATGCCGAGCCCACCCGTGTATTAACTTTAGTCGATAATCCAACGGAAAAATGGTGCGCTCGATGGAACGGAGGTCTGTTTCCACTCGAAGTGAAATAAGACGAGATGCCGCGAGCGTGAGAAGCGTGTAAGCCGAGAGCAGAGAATGGTCGAGGAATTTCCACGAAGCCTCTTCGATCGCTCGACAAGCCCGGGGTCCGGTAGTCGTTATGTACATTGGTGGCTCGCATAAAGGCCACGGAAAGAGCCGAAACGAGACGGAAGGGACCGAAGTGTAACGCCGACGGTCGAGCACGAGCAACCCTCGGCAGGCTGCGACTGCTATGGCTATTGACCGAACTTGGCGGACCGGCCGGTCAGCTGTGCGCCGAGCCGCCGGAGATATTTTCTCTGGCAGGAAATCGTCCGCGTAGATGTATGATTCGCGGCCGGTGGCAACGGCGAAGAAAAGCCTGCCGGAGAGAACGGATTCGTCGAGTGTGTCGGACGAGATCCGTGGAAAAGTTTGACGCTTCGGCAACGATCGGCGAATGTGGAAAGGCAGAAGAAACCCAGAGAGACGACGATATCGGACAGCTAGACAGAGAGTCCGTGCCAAGTATCGTAGTATGTGACCGGTGATTGGACAAGAAATTCGTGGTGCGACTTAACGCTGTGTATACTTTGGGAAATCATCGAAGAACACTGACTGATCTCTCGCGACTTTGACGACCGCGATCGAGTGAAAGCCGAAAACTTGGAAACGTTCTCCTTATGCTTGTGAATGATGGAATGAACTTGTACGGAGTAGGAGGACGTCGGTGTGTCACGAAAAAGAGCAGAAGAAATATAGAGGAGAAAAAGGGGGAAGAAGTTGAAGACTTGGCCCGCGGTTGGTAGTCGGCACGTAGACCGGCTGTACTCGGCCAGCAGACGAGCGTGAAACAGAGAAGTGGAAGAGAGCAAGGGAACGAAACGCGAGAGAAAGAAACAATAGTAGCGAGGGTAGAAAAAGAGAGGGCGACGAAAAGAGTGAAGGAACGAACGGTGGTCGGGAAAGAGAAAGAGTATATCGCTGAGGAAAAAGACAGACGTATAGATAGGTGTCGTGCACATACGTGCAGAAAGTGACGTGTGTACCGTCGTCGTGTGTGCAGGTGTGCGCGTGGTGCAGACTGCCGGTGCAAAAAGTGCAGTGCCCAGTGGACTTTTCCATCTCGTGCGTGCGCTGTTTCTGCGAGTAGGCACGTATATGCCGGTGTTCCGGTGTGGACTGATCGGAGAACGAATAGGACGGTAAGAGAGTTCGATACTATGGTTTTCTTATGCCAGAAGCTCGATTAATGAAAGAAAAGTCTCGTTCCAAGTGCATCGTAGCTTTTCGCAGTATCGTCGAAATTCGGCTGTGTCATTTTGTAGGAATTGGAAAATCGAGAAGCAAGAATATTTTAGTATCGATTTAAAAAGCCTACTTGAATCGTTTGTCTCGACAGAACGGTCTATCAAGGAGAAAAGGATATACGTGTGGCGAGAAAAGAAACGAGGTAATAAGATCGTCCGTGACGAACTGCTTTACCGACAGAACCCGTTGACTCACTGTTGGTAAGGTGGCTCCATAGTGATCTATCGACGAGGAAGAACGCCAGGCAGACCGAGGAGACGCAGCAGTCGCGGATTACTGGTGGTCGTGATAAGGGCAATCGCGGATGTGTTCCGTTTTGTAATCGACGATCTTTGAGCGGATCGTTTGAATCGACGTCTACTGTTTATTACACAAATAACGAAGATTATGGAAACGTTGTTAATTGGTTTTATCGTACGGTCGACGACCGACTGTGAGAATTAAAAAAGGAAGAGAAGTCGCCAGATTCTCGCGCAACGTTACGTGTGACTTGGTGAACTCATGAGATTAGCTGAGCACGTTTCTACCATGAACGACCGTTCCTCTGTTCGTCCCTCGCCGCAACTCGAGAACTACTTTGTAACTATATCTAACTCGTCTTGAATTAACGCACGCTATCAAGACGGCAGACAGAAGCCGGTTGTTTTACCGCAATTAACGACGACGATTGAAGGTTACGAAGATCCAGAGCACCAAGAACGTCCTTTCTTTCTCGCTCTCTATCTCTCCATCACGATCTTGAAAAGGCAGTGAACAATTTCCCACGGGAGACTAAGAGGTTAGAAGAAGTAACACGAAAGGAGCAACAAAGCAACGAATAAACGTTAACGGGCACGTTTGCTTCGGTAGGCAGAAATAATCGGAGATCGTGGCGCGCGCATGTTGTTCGATCCGCGACCGATTCGATCTGAAGCGTGCGCGAGCAGAAAATCTTGTTCGACCGCATTGGTAAAATAATTCGATCTAATTGACGAAGGGAACCGCTTTAAGGTCATCTGGACTTGCTCTCTCGAATAACCCACGAGGATCTCTCTTCTCTCGTCTATACAGGCTCGCGGGACTACGTTGAAAATCGTTCGGTGTCGTTGCTTGACGAAACCGGTTTCGTTCGGCTCGGCGAATCTCGGCGTTTATACAAAGGTCGTGTGTGCGCGCACGAGAGAGAGTGGTAGGAGTGAGATTTATGGAAAACGAATTTACACGAGGTCACACCCACGGGAGCGACTCTCTCTCTCTCTCTCTCTCTCTCTCTGTTTTTTTTTTTTATTTTCTCTTCTTTATCCGTGGTGTCCATCTATTTCCACTTGGAGAGTATATTAATAATAAAGGACGAAGTCGAGGAATGCAGCTCGATTCACGTCATTGGATCACGTCGTTGGATCACGTCGACCAAGAAGAGGTTACCCATTGGAAATTCGACGGACCTTCTCTCCCTCCTTTACGCTCTCTATCTCTTTTCATGCTAATAACGAGTGGAACCTTTCCTTCTCAAAGATATCGACGTGTTCGACGATAAGCTAACCATCGAATACGAAACGACACGTTTCTCCGCAGCTGATTGGCAATTAACATTGCGGCGATTGGACGGAGCCGGTTTCCAGCGACGACTAGAAGAAGCCCTTCGAATAGAACACGCAGAGAATCGAGGATCGCGCGTTGTCGTTTGGCCGCGAGAAAAAAGAAACAACATACCGGCGAATCGACGAATCACGACCTACTCTAATACTACGTCTGTCTCGGACGAATATCCGATCGCTGAATTACTCTGTGGCGCGTCTCTGAAAAAGAAAAGGAAAGAAAAGAAGAAAGTGTGCGGCTGCAAGCTCGATCGCGGGTGCGTTGGTGGCGGCGACATGCGAATGACCTTGAAACGCGACTCGACCCAAGCGATCAGGTTTTTAAGACGCGAGAATCTGACAACGACGACGAGAACGTACCGTCCCGGAGGACAGTGGAGACAGAAGGAGAGTAAGTAAAATAAGTAGTTTGTGTGTGCGTACCGTGAGACGGAGCCGAAAGGCGGAACCTCGAGAGGAAACCTCGCCAGAGGCAGACGAGGCGAACGCGAAGGCGACGATGACGGGCGACTCGCGTCGATCGAGGGAGGCTCAGGACTCGCCGGAAAGTAGCAACTCGAAATCGACAGCCTCAGTGGAAGCGTTTAATAAAACCTAGTCGTGGCTGGAGCTTTGATGATCGTGATCGGCCTCAGCGATGAAGCGGGCGTCGAGTGCATCCGCCGCAGCTGCTGCGACCGCTGCTGCCTCGCAGGTGCAGCCTGCGGTCAGCTTACACGGCAGGATACACGATCTCTTTAGCCCGATAACAACGGCGAGCTACGCGGACAAGGAGGAATACGAGAAGCTCGCCGAAACCAAGTTCAGAACAGACACGACCAAAGTATCGCCCAAGGGAAACCCGAACGATGACACTAAAGCTAAATCCACGGCCATGTCGCGGCTCTTAGCCGTCGATTCTGACAATTACATGCTTCGCAAAGGCGCCACCTCGGCGAACGCCGCCGTCGCCTCGACGTCCGCCGTCTCCGCGACGATCGTGCCGCCAACCTCGGTACCGAACGCCTCCGCCTCGATCGCCTCGAATCTGCAACTACATCCCAGACAGATACAACCGCCACGTAATTTTCACGCCAATCTTCTCGCCATTAACAGCAACGGAGCTTACGGTGATCTTCAAAGTACCATTACGATCAGCGCAGCGACGAGTCCCGCCAACTCCTCCAAATCTCTGCCCACCAACGAGCCATCGTCACCCCCAGAACCAGTCAGACCTAAAGGAAGTGCCGCGTTGTCCTTGCTCAAACGATACTCCGTTAACCAGCAACAAACCCACTCTGTCAATAATACCACTTCCTCCTCTTGTTCCGCAAATTTCACGAACGTTCCCGTAATCCGAAAACAACAAGTTTTGAAGTCATCGTTGACCGCCTTTGTGGACGAGTTTCGATCCGAGCCAACGTTGAAAAGCACGTCGAACGAATTGCTCGAAAGTTCAGAGGAATTCGCGCGTCTTTGGCCGAGTGGGCTGTTTCCTTGCGCGAGAACAACGTCGTTCCATCAATATCTGTGTTCGTGCGAGAATCTTCTGCGGCAACAAAACGGCGAAACGTCGATGAACGGTGTCGCGTACGATCTAGTGACAGAGAATGGCGTCTATTCGAATTCAATCGGTCACGAGGGCTTCGGTGGTGATAGCGGGCAGCGTGCCCTTGACAAGGGCATTGGAGCCGGCCGTGAGTTGCCGGCTGCTATGCGTAATCTATGCTGTTGCATGTGCGGTTCTCTATGTCCTCCAGAGTGCCATGCGTGCTTCCACGTGGTCTGCTCGGAGCACAGCGGGCAGCACCTCTGCCAATGGAGTAGCAAGGGTCACGCGCTACCGGGCCAGGTTCTCGACAAGGACAAGGTCAGTACGATCTTTTGTTTTCCCGCTTCAACTACATTTCTTTTTTATACTTTTTTTTTATCTCTTTTCTCTTTCTTTTCCTTTTGTCGCCAACACGCGACGAATGTCTCTGATAAATCACCGATCGGAGTAAAGTTGCTCTTATCCGTGAACAAACATCACGCTATACGTTCGATCATTGTTTTTCTTTTTTTTTTTTTTTTGCACGGGTGTCTATCGTTTGAAAGAGAAAGTTAAAAAGCAAAGGATGTCGTTCATTTTCGCGCTCAGAGATCGCCGACGTGATTTATTTGGAATTTGAAATTGTTTGGAAACGAATTTAATCGCTCGAAAGCTACACACGCTTTCGTTAAATGGCTTTTCGTCTTCTCGTCGGCGACCAATTCTGTTTACAGTCGAAGTTCGGGTAAACGATGGCGACGACGATTTTCTCTGGTTCTCGTCGCGAGCAAGGTCACGTTCATGATTTAATCGTTCTGTATTCTACTTAAAATAGTGTCGATTTGGTGTATTTAAGCGACGATGTGTTGTTTCGAGAGAACGGAGGAATGCTTTTGTTCGAGGCTCGCGGTACACGATAGCTGAAACGCGCTGGTTTACAAGGAAAATTGTTTATCGTGCTGCTGTTACTCGGAGGTGAACCAACTGGTTCCACGTTCGAATTTATCTCCGTAACTCTGTTTAATTTGCATAAATCGCAGACACATAATCGCCACCGTTTCCGAGCATTCGAGGTCTGCTTTGAACACGCGCTTTCCCCTTTACTCGTCTCCTGTCTGTTCAGAACATGACTTTGTACACAAACACTAGCCGGTTTTCGTTATCAGAGCGAAACCTTCTCGAGATTCGATGGCGTAACGACCTAAATCGTAACGCTGCTGCTGTCTCTGCATAAAATTTTGAAAAAAGAATCAGATCTCTCGGTGCTCCCGCGTGAGACCTCTTCATTTTTATTTATCGTTGATCTTCGCCGTCACTGAGTTTATCTATAACTTTCCACGTGCAGAGGTTCCAGACGACGCGACGGCGAGCGATTAGCCTAACGATCTAATCTATACCGTTAATTATAGAGTAATACACGCTTTCCGGCAATTTCTCTGTTTACGAATCCAGGTAAACACTCGAGTAACAACGCGTTCGAATCTACACGCACACCACCCGACAAGACGATATTTTGGCATGGTAATTTCCAACCTGGCGCCAAAGCCAAAGAAAAGACGCGTTCGTTCACTTAATCGTACACACGTAGCTCTTGTTTCGTCCAACACTCTGTCTATGTTCTTTTAACTACATTTTCGGATTTACGCAATTTCCCTCGAGCGATACGAAACGAGCTCCATTTACGGCGAGGTCTTTTTCACCGTTTATCGTTTACATTCGATTGTATCGCGCAGCTCTAAACAACGTAGTAATTTAAAGATGAAAATCGTTCGCGTAACGATCGAAGCGTATTCACCGCGTGAATATTCGCAGGAGATAAACGGGCTCGCGACTGTTCTTGAGTGGGTGATACGCTCTGTTATCTCGTTCGTGTCGTCACGACCGTAGACTTAAGGTTACGAGAGAAGGTTACGTTTTCTTTTCCCCTTAGTTTTTACGCTTTCGTTTTATCGGAGCATTCTCGATATTGGCGCTCGCGCTCGTCCCTCGTCCTCTTTCTGTTGCGCCAGTCCTATCTAATCTGAGTTTCTGGTCGCGTGGTAGACGCGCTCGCAGCCACGCTCGCCTCCGCCAGCAGCATCCTCACGATTGCGCTCACCGATCCCAGGGATAAACGATATATCTTCTGTAGTGTTTTTCGTTGAAATTGTAATTCGGCTTTTGTGCAAGTGGTATACTTACCTCGATGTTTGGTCGCAACTATAGAAAGGACGACGAAAAACGAGGAGCTGGGTAAGCGTCTTCTGTCGCCGTGTCTGATCATAGAGCGGACGAATCTACTTGCTCGCTTTCTCGGTGCTTCCTAGTACGGATAAACGGTATGAGGAATAAAAGAGTTCGTATTAACCCTTTATAACGCTATAGCTACGCCTTTTTTAAAATTTTAAATAGATCGATGCTGTTTTTCGACAATTTTTTAATTTTAGTATCCCAGTGTTTATGTAACTCTTTGGAAATCAAACAATCAACTCGATTTGCGTATCATTTTATTATTATACCATCGCATTGGCGCTAAATCATTCGTACGATAACTATTACTCCCGAAGAGAAGAATTGTAACGGATTGTAACTTCTTTCTCCAAATGAAAATCTACTTACCGAAACGGAACTCCGGTTATAGAGGGTTAACGTTTATTTTTGCCATGGACGAAAAGTAATTTCGCAACTTTTTCGAACATTTTTACGAACGATTTTTAATATCTATGACTAGTGGAATAATAATGATCGGAATTTTTCTGCAAGATATTATCTGTTCTATTTGCACAAGAATTCTTGACCGAGAAAATATTTTTAAATGGGAAAACGCGTCATCGAGATTTATCGGTGCGGAATTCGCGGTGAACGATTACCGGAACCTTACGTAATAATTCCATTCGTGAGAAAGATGATTAATTGTATCTGTGAATATTCGTCGTGGCCCATGCGCGTGAGAATTTTACTTGTGTAAGAGTTTTCCTCCTGAGTTTCGCACCTGAATTGGGCCTTCTCTCGAGTTCCTGCTACATATCTGGAAAGAACCGTTTGACCGGTATCACGCTTCTTTCAACAGCCCGTAAGCGAGTGGACGTCCCTAAACGTCGTCGAATGGATGGCTGCTCTAAATCTCTACCGCTATGCGGATGTTTTCAAGTCTAAGGACGTCAAGGGGAGCGATCTTCCTTTTCTGGACCGGGATAAGCTGATGGTAAGTGGATTTTTAAGCTTCATCCTTTTCACTCCTTTAAGATCTTTTTCTACGTTTACTCTTTTTCTTCCATTTAATCGTTTATTTTTCGAAACGGTCAAAACATTCGGTCGTTCGTCGTTGCTAGAGCTGGATCGGGAATATCTCAGATCGTTGAAAACCGATAAAGTTTCTCGTTGAGAAGCGAAGGTAAAGGGAGTTGTCGGCCGCGAATTTTTGCCTGGTTTTGCTTGTTTCAAGTCAGAGAACCGTGTCGGGAACGGAATCAACCACGGTGGGAGATCGAAAATTCTTTGGCTAGTACTCAAAGGCGATGACCTCGACTCAAGAGTATCTGGACGACGTTTTCCTTGGCCCGTTGACCCTGTAATTGCCCTGTAGCGTCTGCTCTACAGCACAGTCGACTCTTTATAGCGTCGTCCTCCCTTCCTCCAGTTTCTTTTTTCTTTTCCTATCTTTCTTTCTTTTCTTTTTTTTTTCTTCTTTTTTCATCGATTATCGAGAGTACTCGAATGCTTTCTCGTTATCTTCCAACGCATGACTTCGCGAAGCGTTACCTTTCTGCATTTCTACACGAAACAGAGTTCTTCGAGTTTCTCGACGAGTAAACAAATTAAACGATTGTCCTTTTTTATATTCAACCATAAAATGTCGCAACCTGTTCTACGCTCGTTCAAGAATCCTCTGAGAAGGAATCGGTCGGAGCCCTGGCAAGGATCTTTCGCAAATTTAGTCACGACGCGTCTCGATGGTCGTGTCCGGGCGAAAAGAATAAAAATACTCGTCTGGCCAAGGTTTCTCCGGGTGTAAATCGCATATTACCATGCTAATCGACTCGTAAATCGTCTGGAAGTGTCCTTTCGGCGCGAGAAATCGTCCGATTCCCATTCGCTTCGTCCTTCGCGTCGATATTCGAGCCTCGACCGAAGGAAAACGCATTTCGATGGCACCTCGGGTACCTTAGATCAATTTTAAATCGATTCGTTCGTCCGATACGTTGCATCCATGCTCTATCCTTTTCCTAATTGCTAAATTGATCCTTCCTCTTCGTCGAGAAAGTTTCGTATCGGTATCGTCGTCACCAATACACGGCTCGATATATTGAAAAATATATTAAGGTCGTACTATCTTGGTAGCAACGGCGACACCCGCATCTTCCTTTACCGACGATGGAGCGTAACGATTTAACGACCACCTCGTGTAATATGCCGTGTATCTTCCGGCGGCAGTGCTGAATAAATTCGGAGGATTGATGCGTCCCGTATAATTAACACTCGACGCCGGGTGTCAGCTTGATAAATTACGCGTTACTCTGTGCCCCTTATCTCGTTGACTGATTCAAGCAAAAATCCTACGCTCTCGATGCTCGTTTTTTGCCCCAGTCACGAGAGAGGCAAATTATTTTTCGTCTTCGTTCGTCGTCGGTTCTTTCTTCGTCTGTAGACTCGCAGAGATAATCTGGCACGCTGGCTGGACGCGAAACAATATAATTACGCGTCAGATTTGACGGTTGCACGAACTTGTGGACCTCGTAATCACGCGTTCCGTGTATAACACGCGTGCACATCGGTCGTTCTACGCTTCGGCTGCGCGTGCGGTGCTAAGAATAACGTTTGGCCCAGTACAACTTGTGGCGCCGGAGGAACACGTTCTCGCCGGCACATTTTAAAATAGCCCGCGCGAACGTGCCCCCGAATACCGTAATTTGGAAAAAATGTTTGCCAATCACCCGTTGCCGGAAATGGCGATCCGTGTCCTCCCTCACAGCGACAAGAATCGCGTCTTATAATTTTTACGATGCTTTTGCGACAACGTTTCCTTTCTAATGGCAATTACGTAACTTGCCTAATTCACACTAGAGCAACACGCCGTTATCGAACAAGGATATCTCTGTACGTTTGAATTTCCTCGCGCGTGAAAATATTGTGTTCGATTCGCCAGAGGGGCATGGCTAAGCGTAAAAATCGGCCAGGTGAAAGATCGCGTGCGATTATCCTATTCGCGAACTTTTATCCCCGCGGTGCATTGTACGTAGGATCGTGCACAGAGCCGTGTATCGCGAGGCACATGTGTACCTGACACCTGTTGGCTCAGGAAACAACTGCACCTGGAAAACGAGATGTCAGTCGCGAAAGACGTTACGACACGTATAAATTACGATCGCCTCGTCGTGTTCACCCTTTTACGAGGTCGTCCCCCGTAACGTTCCCTCTTGTTCGTTACGTCATCGAGACGCGCCCGTTCGATGGCGTTGCAAGGACCGTTTCCTTTATGCGTGAAAAATCGCAAATCGTTTCGGAGGTCACGTTCGTCGTTCTCGAAAACGGCTCGTTTTCTGGCTCGAAAAAGACGCGAGAAGAGAAGGTGCGACAGTGGGTAGTAAAAGATCCTTTGAATCTCAGTCCTCTCGCGCGGGAACTTTCGAGCACACTTTTATGCCAGCCATATTTCTGTTGCTACGAGCGCGTCACTTCGTAACTGTACTTCGCCGTGAGGAAATGCCTTTTTTGCGTGACAAACAGCCCCCTTAAAATCGAAGATATCGGTGGGTGATGCATTTACGAGACGAGACGTAACGCGAAAGTGAACGTCGTCCGTGATCCGGTAGTTTCAGTTAGCGTCGGACATCTCGTTACAATGCTCGGATGTTGTTGTTCGCAGAATATGGGCATCAAGGATGACTTCCACCAGAAGACCATTTTAGCCTGCATCGAGGAGCTCTGTCATGCTACGTCTGCAAGCGCCACGTTGTCAGAGGCAGCCGTCGCTGCTACGCCGAACTCGTCCTCCGGTACCGTGGTCAACGAGGCGATCACCAGTGGTAGCGGCTCCGTAGCCACCGGCAATTCGCCGCACACCCTCATGCCTCAGAGCTTTAGCGTATTGGAGAAGTGCGATAAGTGCCATAAATACCTGAGGGGCCTGCTGCACCAAGGCTTTCTCTGTCTGGGTACGTGTGAAGCATCGATACACATCGATGGCCTGATAATCTATATCGAGATAGCGTTTCTTAAACCTTTCCTTTTTTTTCCTCTTGCTTTTTTTATTTCACCGCGATTGCGCTTAGTTGGAGCTATCGCGGATCGTGGGATGGTCGGCGAATCAGTATCTATCGAGGTTTCGAGACATCGAGGCGCTGCGCTGACACAAAGATTTGTCCATTAAAGTTTTCGGATTTAATCGCGTTTTCCATCGACTGGCCTACTTATATCGTAATCGTGTTATTTTTCTTATGCGATAGATTGCGGTCTGGTAGCTCACAGGACTTGTACAGCAACGGGTTTACCCTCCAACTGCATACCAGTCGACTCGGAAAATCGTAGCCATAGATTTACTCCAGGTAAGTGGCGTGTACAGAGAGCGCGATCGCGCGTACGTTGTGTACAACGCACGCATACGCGTGTGCCAGCTTCCAGTTTCGTAATGTGACATTGGTACGGCTTGGTCGTAACACGCCCATTACTTCTTCGTTACGTTAATGGACGGAACACGGAAACAATTTAAAAATTCAGATGTCTTTTAGTTGACTATCCCGGATTGCATCAGAAACGTGTTCGCTGACGCTGGAACTGCTTTGCAATCGCGCGCCGGAGTCGATTATGAAGTTTGTAGCAAGGACATACGATGTGGCGCATTACTTGTCGTTCTAATATCTGAATAACTAAATATTCATGCGTCTTTCGATTGAAATCGCTAGTGACCAGGTTACGAGAGGGGAGAAAATGTTATTTCATCGGTCGCGCTCTTTCCTCTTTGCTCTTTTCTTTTCCTCGAATTTGACCGCGAGAAAGACAGAGAGAGAGAGAGAGAGAGAGAGAGAGAGAGAACATCATCGTCGCTTTCATACCGAGTTCGACGCCTACGGACGATGAAAGTTGACGGACACGTGGTTCGTCTACGCGCGTTTACGCATTCGCGAGAAGGTAGACGGTTTTCCGAGAAATTCCGTGGCTACTCTCGGAATCGTCATCGAGCACGAGCGGACGGCCACATGATAGATAAAACCGAGCGAGCGGCATGACTGGCTACGGGTACGTATCGGTATCGTCCTCCGAACTTCACGCGCTCTCTTGGGCTTGTAAATGCGTGTCGGTTGTCCGACCAAGAAGGAGTGGTAATGGTAGTTTCATTAAGTTGTCGGTCGCGTCGCGCGTTGTCCACGCGATGCGCAACTACTATATATGGAGAGTGGCAGGGAATCGCGAAAGGCGCCAATGGTCAGAGCCGCGGGACGAAGTCTCCGCGTGGTCGCATTATTTATGAAATTCACACGCGCAAAGCTCGATATATGAACGCAGTTGTTTCGTTAGAAACTGGTCATGCTTGCAAGAGTTCGAGCGCCTAGAGAAAGAGAGAGAGAGAGAGAGAAAAATAGAGAGAGAGAGAGAGAGAGGGAGAGAGAGAGGTTGCACGGCGTTTTACCGAAGGAGGAACGTGGAAGAATCGCGAGCGGCCGGGCCTGACAATAAAAGCATTTCCACGTACTGCTCGTAAAATTGGAACGTCCTCGTTTCGAATTCTATGGCGCCGGTCGCGCGTTCCCTGGTATGCTCGCTGATACGCTCGCCGTTCGCCGATATTGCAGCTTTCCTTCGGGGACCCCGTGACCAGTCAACCGATTGTCCAGGCCCGGTCGAACAACCGTGACGAATATCGAATTTCCGTATTGACCTCCATCCAACGACGCGCCACCTTCGATTCCTACCTTATATACAGCGAATATCGTCGCATGCCTTTTAATTCCAACTTTTCTCTGCCGTCTCTCTCGCCTCGAGCCTGCAGAGAGAAAGATAGGCTACTCGTGAAGAAACAAAATGTCGCTAACGCGGTCGTAAAAATAAATTTGTTTCTCCTTCCCCTCCTACCTCTCCTGCGTGAAATTCTCTCGGTCTTCTCCTCCTCCTCTGTCTCATCCTCCTTCACCTTCTTTTCTTCCCTCTCCCTCCTCCACTATCTCTCCCACTCCTCCCTCTCTCTCTCCCTCCCTACCGCCCCCTCTCCTCTCTGCCGTTTCGTCTCTCTCTATTTCTTGGTCTCCTTCTTATAATGCATGCGTACACGCCTTTGATTGTACAAGTGGTGTATGCGGTATCGACGATAAGTCGCTTCGAGTCGCGCGGCTCGTTCGAAAATACGATCGTGGCCGAGCTTTGAGTCGCATTCTCGCGCAGATAAGGAATCAGAATATAACCATCGAATAGAATAGAGATCTGGTCGATCGCGTATCGAGACTGGAAAGGCTAGGGCACACCGAAATGGTGATCGAAGGACGCGTAGAATCTGGTACCTGGCTATTAGCCTTTTCGACCACGCAGAAAATAGTTGGTGGAATGTTTCGGCGAAGCAACAATGAAGTTACGTAATTCCAGAAACGTACACGCATACGTTCCCCTTTGACCCGATTATTTTCATCCGATCGTACCGAATGGAAGAAAAAGCGAGAATCGGAGTCACCGCTTCCTTGAAACGCGCGTTCCCTCGCCATGAGCCCTCCCCGGCTTCTTTACGATTTTACGTGTCTCTCGTCTCTGGTCGTCTGGAATGCGTCTGTGAGATGTCAGGAATTTTTTCTTACCAGCATGTCCATAAAAACGGACGAATCTCTTGCAGATGTCGGCAAACTCGCGGCTCCCTCGCGAAGCAAACGCTCTTTCTCCTCCCTCGCCGGTATTTCCAACTTCGTTGCGAGCGTCCCCCGCCACGTATAATAATTTATACGACCAATTAATTTAGCTCCGCGATTATTTCCCCTGTCGTGGGTGGGTTAACGACTCGGACGGTGTACCTCTTCCACGTGCACCTGTTTCCACTTTTTTCTTTTCGTTCCTCTTCTCTTTGACACGCGCGTTACTCCGATTCGCATCGCTTTCGAGTCCCGCGAAATCCTTCCGGCATCGTTCTCATTCTCCTCCTCGTATTCGTCCATGTTCTCGTTCTCGTTGTCCGCATCATTGTCCACATCATTGTCCACATCATTGCCCACGTCGACGTCGTTCATTTCCAGAACTATCACCGGATAGAGACGATCGTGTGCGATACTCGTATTGTTTACAGTCAAGGAGGTCACGCGACCGTTTAGCTAACGCACAAACCAGAGATATCGCGTATGTATCGAACAAATGAAAGTTTTATTATCGGCCGCTGGTTGAAAAATTCTCACGCGCGCATACAGAGGCTCGCGCGGAGGAAGCGACCAAGTTTCTTAGACTTAGAGGCCGCGGTAATAAATAGAACAGTGAAAGGTAGAGCTTCGTGGTTCTTTTTTTTTTTTCCTCTTTCTCTTTTTTCCTTTTTCATTTGAACGTCGCCAGGGTACGATTTGATGCTGCTAGATCGTATGGGCGTACAATTTTTTAAATACCCTGTTGCTATGCCCGGCTGTTCGGTAAAGGACGAACTCGAGACGGTGAAAAGTAACCTTTTTTGTTCTCGTTACTCGAAACGGTATCGATTCTCGTTCAACACGGTCTGCAACTAGGAATTTATCGTTTACAGTATTCGGTCTTGGCCTGTGTTCGCAATTCGACATCTCCTCGCGCTCGGCACCGCTGTTGGTGGAACGATGCACTAGTGTCTTGGAGGAGAAGGCATTCGAGGACAGCACGCTGGATCTGTACAAAGTCTACCACAGTAGTCCTCCCAACGAGCAAACTTTGGAACTGCGGCAAAAATTAAACGAAGGTAAATTCTGTTTATTTCCAGCTCCCACTACGGGATTATGTTGATTCTGAGATGTTTGCGTGTCAACATCGTTGATGTTCGAATAGTCACGTTCGTCATTGACTTTTCAGATGTGTGTAACGCTGATCTAAGTTCGTATAGTGCTCAATGCGTAGCGAGCGTATTGAAAAAATTTCTACGAGAGTTGCCAGATCCTGTGATTCCTGTACAGTTTTACGACAGATTTATAGAAGCATCCAGTGAGTATCGTAAGCGGGCATCAAAGTAATAACGCTTTATTCAAATCATGGATCGTGCAGGTCACGTCTGTCTATTCCTTCTTTTACTATACAGATACGAAAAACGATGAGCAGTGTGCAGCACGTCTGGGACAGCTCGTTTCAGAACTTCCAGATCATCACCGTAGTACTTTGTTTCACTTGATGGCTCATTTCTGTCGTATCTGTCAATTACAACACGGAAGGGGTTACACGGAACCTCCCACAATCCTTATACAAGTGCTGTGTCATATTTTCGTTAGACCTCCTTGGGAACGGATCGTGTAAGCGCGCTTAAGATTTACGTAATCGCTTTGACATATCCTCTGGTCAAATTCATTAATAACCGTTCGTTCGTTTTGCAGACAAATAGTACATAATATCGAGGCGCATATACGAATAGTGGAGGTGTTGTTGTTGCATGGTGATTGGAACGAGAGATTGCCTCAATTTGCGAGCCCACCCCAGTTACCACCGCGAAAAGTTTCGAGGCCGCAGTTTCCAGTTTTAGATCCGTTCTCCGTTCTTGACGAGGATAATTCGATGGACCGAACGGTGTCAGTCTCGGAAAGCAAGGAGTCTCAGCAGCAACCCCACAGGTAAACGACCGTTTATTTTTACGCACCCTATACAATCGTTGTATTTCTGGTTACTATAGTTCGCTATATGTTTTGTTTCGAGAAGGCCACGCACGCTTCAGGAGGCTGAATGGTATTGGGGAGATATCACGAGGGACGAAGTGAACGAGAAGATGATTGATTCGCCGGACGGCACTTTCCTAGTACGCGATGCGTCTTCGAAGGGTGGGGAATACACATTGACGTTGCGTAAAGGTGGGACCAACAAGCTTATCAAGATTTGTCAACGGAACGGAAAATATGGCTTCTCGGAGCCGTATAACTTTCATTCGGTTATCGAGCTGGTGGATCATTACAGGAATTGTTCTCTGACGCAGTATAATTCCACGCTGGACATTAAACTGTTGTACCCTATATCCCGGTTTCAACAGGTAATTTTCGCAGAAATTTCACTGCGTTCGATAATGACAGTTTTAGTATACGAATTAAACGAGTCTTCCGTTTCGATTAGGACGATGAAATTGCAAGTACAACGGACATGGCGAACGTTGCGCAGAAATATGTCGAACTTGATAAAGAGATAACCGACTCGTTGAAAGAGTATAGGGAACTTTCGGAATTGTACAATAGGACGTCTTTCGAGGTCCAGTTGAAACGGCAAGCGTTAGAAGCTTTTTCGGAGGCTATCAAAATGTTCGAGGATCAAATGAAATTGCAAGAGAAATTTCAGAAAGAAGCTCAACCGCATGAAATATCAACGTGAGTTTTTGTTAATAGTTACGTTCCCATGCACTTCCGGTCGTGTATGCAAATTTGCCGACTATGTTTATAGATTAACTGATAATGCCGAGTTGTTAAAACGAAGACTGAAATCCTTAGAAGATAGCAGGGAGGAGGTGGATTGCAATTTGAAGGATCAGATCGCCTACAATAGAACTCTGGAAAGAGAAATGCACAAATTGAAACCTGAGCTATTGCAACTCGTACGTCAAAGGGATAAACATCTAATGTACGTATACTGATCTTTTGACTGTTACGCGTCCATTTAGAATTACGGTTTAATATTGTTTTATTATGGCGTTACAGATGGTTGAAAAAGAACGGTATGAAACAGAATAAAATAAGCCAACTCGTGCTAAATCATTCGTTGTCGAATCCTTTGTTGGGTGACTTGGCTTACGGAGATCTTCAAGAAGTGGATCTCGAAGTTCATTCCGACGAAACGACTTGGCTATATCTCGAATGTTCTCGATCCGACGCCGATCGGATACTCGCTGAGAGGCCGGATGGTACTTTCCTTATTCGAACATCAAGAACAGGACAATACGCACTTTCCATCATGTATGTATATTAATCATTTCTTTTTTTGAATTTCTTTTTTATCAACGTTGACGACATAGACAGATTGCTATCGAATTTTTTATTCGTTGCAGGTGTAACGGTACAGTGAATCATTGCATAATATATGGTACCGAACGTGGTTTTGGATTCGCTGAACCGTACAACATCCACAAGAGCTTGAAACATTTGGTGCTACATTACGCACAGAATTCCCTGGAGGAACACAACGAGAGTCTTAACACGACTCTGGCTTATCCAGCTTTTGCCTCGCCCGCTGCATTGTCGCAGTTGCAGGCTCAACAAATGCAGTTACAGATGAAAATGCACACGCAAAACCAATTACAGCTAACACGTCCCCTGGAAAATCAACATTACATGACGCACACGTAATGCTGGCGTGTCGATCAATAGAATTACAGAATTAATTAGGATGTACATGTGCATGAATGTTTCCGTGATTAGCTTTCGAGGTGTGATTTAGAAATTGGAAATTAACGAGGCGATGACAAATGGTTTTTCGAGGAGGGCCCTGTGAAATTTCTATTCGTTTTAATCGGTACGGTGGTATTATCTAGGGGAAAACAAGACGCGACAATTGATCGTTCCATTTTTATAGGTCGGAGGTAAACGCTTCCTTAAACAAAGAGTACAGTGGTATCGATAACGAAGGGAGAAACATTGGTAGCGGTAGCAACTGTCAGAAGCTATAGTTTATAACATAATTATATACGTATGTTACCGTGGCGCAGCAAATAATTGTTTCGGTCTACAGGACCACACTGCATAGATTTTACAATTTTCTCGGGGTCTACAGACCTTTTTGACAGATCTTATCGATGATCGACTGAAAAAATTTACTTGAGCGCGTTTGCGAGACCCTGAGTACGGAAATGATCTTTTGTTGTCAGTTTGTATCTTCGATATAGGGAGAATCGTTTGGGTGTTGGAACGTGATACGTTGCATTTTTCAAGATGCACTTATTCGATCGAATACGTCAGAGTAACAGAGGCATATATCTAGTCTTACAGGCAATTTGATGGAAGAAACAAATACGATTGAGCAGAACGAAACATAAGTCTGACCACGCTCAAACTACTCGCAGTTTCGATTGGTAATCAGGGTAGTTGCATTTCGTAAAAATTTGATACTAATCTAAGGTTGATGGACGCATCCGTTCTTCTCGGGGCTAACGGATAAACACAACACATTTCGTAGACCGCTGTACTTCTGACTTCTTCGATAACTTTTTGTGAATATTTCCCAGACCTCCGTTTGTGTAACGCGCGGTACGCGATACGCGCGGGCATCGTTTATCGTGAATATGATTCACGAAGTTTAAGATCTACAACAGTGATATTAGAATATATAATTAGAACGCGTCGCATAGAACATATAACTGAGCCTTTTGGATGCTTACGGAATGTTTTTGGTAGTGATATACTAAAGTAGCATCAATCACGGTTGAACAACTGGACGACGAGGCTGGTTTCGGATATTTCGATCCACGTTACTTCCGATCGATTTTCGATTTAAAACGTGCCCGCCCGCGTTGCTTACGAACTTCATTACAACGAAAAAGAAAAAAGAAAAAAAAAAAAACAAAAACAAAGTTTTTCACGGATGCGCGGGAACTTTTTTATATATATATATGTTAGATTTCAAGTGCTGTGCCAGATCTGTATAGGCTACTACGCGTGTCGAAACAAGTGTGTGTGCTAAGGGAGAGAGTGTGTGTGTGAGAGAGAGAGAGCGAGTGGGAAAGAGAGAAAGGGAAATCGTTTTTCGAAAAGTTAAACATATTGTCTGTGATTTCGGATTGCCGAGAAAAAAAATATATATATATGTATATATATATATATGTATATACATATATACATATATATTATATCGTGTCTATAATTTTCCAATTGATTTTTACAATTCGCTTTTCTTCTCTATCACTACTTGTTTTTTCCCTTTAAGGTTTACGAAGCGTGTGATCGTTGGTTTAATACGCGCGTCGATTTCGACGAATATAGGTAGAATTATATTGCGACGGAATGTGCAAAAGCTAATCGTGATTTTATTAATTGTAATTTTTTCTTACGTTCGGTACTTCTTTTCTGTGCGCCGTGTCGAGAGTCTTACGAGTCTCGTCGCGCTCTTTTCTCTATCCGACTCGATGTATTTCAGGCCCTGAAACGGCACGAGACGTCGTTTTCATTCGATTTTATCCGTATTCCCATTGCACCGAATACCGGTAAAATCTATGCACGCAGAACTCGACGTTCTCGTAAACGTGTGGAACAGGGTCGATCTGTTTCTCGCTTTAAATATCAAAGCTCATTGTACTCTTTGAATGATCTCAAAAGGTAACGGTAGTCTCGTTGGTTGGCACGGCAACGAGAAGAATCACAGTTGAACCGGTCGCGATTGAATCGATACTCGAGAAATTTTACGTATTACATTGCGGTCCGTAATCGTAAAAGTGTATCGAGGGCGAGCCACGCGAACAATGGTTTCACGACTTGTAGCGGTCACTTGAGTCGAAAACGACGATTCTTCCTGTTCTCGTTTCTTCCCGCGCGATTCTCGCTACCGCATAGTCAAAAGAAAACTGAACCGATATAACGTAATGGATCGATGGACGAGCGAGAAACGATCTCGAGTTTGAAAGAGTTGAAAGCAGCGACGAGCTTCAATTTTTTTTTTCTCTTTTCTTTTTTCTTTTCTTGGTCGTTCGTTTGTTCGGTATAGGATGATGAATTTCGAGGATAGGAAAGAAAGGTGGACAGAGACGCAAGCGACAGAAGGGGGGAAAACAGACTGTTAAAGAAGGGAAAGGCTCGTTGCTCATCCTAAAAGCTTCGAATTACGTAGATTTAGGTAGTTTAGGTTTTTTATACGAGAAAAACAAATTAAGTGCCCTGGCGCTGATAGGCTCATATATTGTAGATTCCGTGATCGTCCAATCGCGTACAGGTGCAGTATTCGATCGTTGTTCAATCGCATCGTCACCGGGTCGCCCGTTTCTTGAACGTTTCGATTATTCAAGTCGTTGAACGTTTTGCTTTCGGAAGTCGATAGTTCCCTTTGCATTTTAATCTGTTTATCGTTCGACGTGTTTCGTCGATTCTAACATAGGTCTTTATCTTTATCACGACTGTGAAAGATAGAAAGAGAACACAAAGAGAAGAAACTTCGAAGACAGCGTTTATACCGTCGATAGGAAGAAGGAAGAGTTACGATAGAATCGACAGCGGAATTAAACATGTAATTATAATTTCAAATGGCCGATTAGAATGGTAAAGAAAGCCACGACTTGCCGCGAATAATTAATGACAGTGAAGCAGACGGAAACGTGCAATCCGATGACGGGTAGCGTAGCTTTTACGTGGTATAACCAGCTGTAACGGCGACGAGTTCGAGATCCGCGTTGAACATTCACTGGAATATCGGATTCGTCGAATCCTCGTTGAATCTTCAAATAGAAATAAAAGATACGCGCGTAGAGAGAGATCTTCGAAACCCACGACCATTACCGCTCCTTTTGTAGTTGGTTCTCGAGTTTGGGAGACCACAAACTGGCTGCTTGTTCCAACGGGATCCATCGGGTTTCTCGCGACTCGCTCTCGTCGTCCTTTCTCAGGAGCAGGAGTAACGCAATCTACACGAGTTAAAAGTACACGACTACACACACACACGCGACCATCGTACATTATCAAATACATATAAACAAACACGTAAACAAAGTGCGCGCAGATGCATGCCCTTGTGCGCGAAATACAAACAGTGAGTTAGAAATAAAGAAGAAAAAAAAAAACATAAAAAAGAAAAAAAGATACGAGATACATTCGTTGGCGAAAGAGTATATGTCGTGGAAGTACGATGAAAAAGAGGAGAATGATTTGAGAAAAATGGAAAAAAATATATGAACATATATATATTATATATATTATATATCTATATATTTTTACTTACTTTGAAAACAAACCTTTAATTGATTATTTATAATATATTCGTGCGTATGTTGTATACATATGTGTATATACATATATTATATCGTAGCATCGTGGTGTACCATTCGAAGGTACGTAAACCTTGACGATCGCGTTTTCCACGAGAAACGACGCGTATCGTGGAACGCGAGATCCGCAAGGCTCGTGCGTTTTCGAATATCGTCGATGAAAGGCAACGTGCACGCGTGCACACGCACGTTCAATAATTTTTCCAGGGGAAGGCCAGGCATCTTTTCTTTAATAACGTCCGCGTTTGTCTGTGACAAGCGCCGACAATTAATAAGCGCGACCGAACACACAAGACGTTTCTATTTTTAAGGCCGAGCGAAATTCGCTTTGGCATCGCTCGATCGGAACGTGATCGCGAACGGCTGCGCAACATTGACTGGAATCGTTTCAATTTTCACGCGCTCATATTCGAAAAACGTTATTGGCTTGTCTTGACCGATTCTTTTTTTCTTTCATCGTGTGCACGCGTTTACGTCGATAGATTGGATCGCAGGCGGTTTATTTGGAGCATCGATGGAGGCGAATAAGATTAAGAAAGAACGCGAGATGCTCGCGCGCAACTGAAACCAAGGTCGGGGTAAATTAAGTGCAACAAATACTCTGTGTATAGAACGAACATGGAACGAACTGGGAATCGGAGAAAATTAAAATATTCAATGGTTATCGTAGTGGCGAGGGAATTTACCGTGGCAACGGAAGGAAATTATGTTTGCAACTGTGAACGAAACGGGACGAGACCGAATCATTCCAAGTATTTGTCGTTTGGACTTGATTTACCTCGATCGTATTTAATCCACTGTACGCAGTGGGCTATATCCGATCTGTCCGAGTCGATTTTTCACGTAGACTCGATGACGATCGACCGCGAGACGTTGATCTCTCGCGGTAACCTTTTGTATTTTTCGAAAAGGGGACGAGTCCTCGTTTGAGATTTTATGGCATAATAAAAAGAGAGAGTCAGGCAACGTCGATTGTCCGATACAAAACACGTGTCACATCACGATGTACATAGAGATATATCCGAGCTATGGTGGTGAGGCTCTTTTATATATATATATATATATATATATATCTATATATATATAAACAAACAAATACTA
Organism: Bombus pascuorum; assembly: GCF_905332965.1. Taxonomy (NCBI): domain Eukaryota; kingdom Metazoa; phylum Arthropoda; class Insecta; order Hymenoptera; family Apidae; genus Bombus; species Bombus pascuorum. Next base: position 6,197,826 of record NC_083496.1, on the reverse strand, counting down.
ATAATAAAAGAAGAAAGGGAAGTGAAAAAGAAGGAGAAGAGAATGATTTGGAAATTAACGTGGACTTCTCGGCGGGACCGGTCCAACAGTTTCTTTCGCGAGCCGAAACTTTAGCGAACGCTCGACCATTTCCACGACGGTGTTACCTTCATAACACTTGTTCGGTCCGATGATCCTTGGAACGATCGATATCCTTTTTTTACATTTGTGCCAGCGTGCCGACCACCGTGCCTCGTCGAGTCGACGAGTCAATTTCGGGGAACCAAAAGAAATTCGAAGATACGAGGAGAACTACAGAGAAATCGGATCGACTGGACGAGGCACCGTGACTTTTGTCGGCGATTCAACGGGTGCTCGCTGGATCGAAACGAGATCGATGGTTGAAAAAGGGGATGAGAATCGTTGGATGGTTTAGCGATTGAAGAATCGAGGAAGGAGAGAATTTTATGGGGGCGAAAAAAGGTTAGGGAGAGAAGAGAAAAGAATGATACGCGATGAGAGAAGATAACGTGTAAAGTTGCCTTAGTTTTTCTACAAGTTGAACAGGTGCGATATGTGAGCGAGCGAGAGAGAGAGAGAGAGAGAGAGAGTGCGCATGCAAGAAAGAGAAAGTAGAAAGGTCGAGGAACAGAGAGGGACGAGATATTTCGTACGGTGCGAATCGTCGATCAACGAGCATATATTGTACGACGGCAAAAGAAAAGATAAAAGTGACAAGAGATGATCGATCTAGTGAGATATTCTGGTATGCTCGTCACGAAATGAAGAGCCTTGCAACATAAAGAAAGAAATTTTCTGCGAAACATTGATAATCAAATCGTATCGATAACACTTATCATAATCGAAACCCTAATTTCTAATACATAAATAGCGATTCCTGTAATAGTATGCGAGCGCCGATTTTTCCTGACATTTGGAAAACTTATATAGAGGATACGACGAACAGTTTCTCTGGACGTTCGTGGACACTCTTTTTCTAATATTTGCAGCAATATATATAAATAATATATTACTCTGGCGGTTTAGCTATGGGCAAAACTCTCAGGTTCCAGTTACTAACGAGATATTTAAACTACCTAACGAACTATTGTACACGGAGAAAACGAGTAATTTAAGCGTTACGATACGTCCTTTTATCGAGTAAACCGATGAAACATGGATTCGATTCCTCTCTTTTGTCAATGCTAACGATTTAAGTAGAAACAAACAGGCCAATAGGAAATAGAAACTAGTGGAAAGAACGAAGGATCGCCGTAGACCAATATATTGTTACCCTAGGCATAACGAATTAATTGTAAATTGTAAAATCGGAGTATCTCTCGACGCCTCTGCTCCAGAAATGGCTGAGATCGGGGGAAAAAAGACGATTCCAAGAGAAAGTGCGAGAGTCTGGCGAGAAAAGCGTGTGTATGCTTGAGAAGATGCGAGAAGTCAAAGAGCGAGAAGGTTAAAGATCACGCAAGAATGTCGTGTGTAACGATCTTCGCAATTTACCCAAGTCTGCGTCTAAATTACAGAAGAAAAGAGGTGGGAGGAGAATTCGTTGATCGTGTTACCTATCGAGGGCAACTATCTCCGTTTGATATGCTCGAAAAAATTCACAGAATTGGGCGTTATTTTCTAACGAATTTTTCATTTAAAGTTCAAACGAAACCGAAGACAACCGTGTGTATAAATCGAAGTTGATTCACCGGTAAGCGTGGCTGTTCACTTAGCAAAGTGTTGCGAATATGCGCGACGTAAAAACGTATTCTTGGCGCGTGATGGATCGTCGAGGAATTCGCGTACGCTCTCGAGGACAACGTTCGCCGAATAAAATATTGCCCAACTCTGATCTCTTGCCAGTTAAGTAAAAGCACGATACATCCCAATTGGGGGGATATCTCGACCGTCTATAATATACAATACGCGTTCGAACCGCGAGAACACGGTTTCAAGACGATTTCGCTCCTATCGATCGTCTGTGTTAAAATAAAGCGTGTGTGTGTGTGTGTTTGAGAGAGAGAGAGAGAGAGAGAGAGAGAGAGAGAGAGAGAGAGAGAGAGAGAGAGATCGGTCGCACGCGAAACCGTCTTAAAATCGTGTTCGACCGTCGACAGATTTCGTGTACGTCCATTTGGATCCTTGCCAGTCTTTTTCTTTCTTCGTTTTCCGTGGCCGGGTATCGTGTGAGACGCAAATGTGTCGGTGGACATCGGGGCGTCTGTATGCGAGTGAAAAAGCACGATCGTGTGGTGGTTGCGCTGCAAGGCGATAATCGCTGATCATTAAACGAATCGGTTCAGCGAATGGATTCTATTTCGCGGATATGCGAGAGAGAGAGAGAGAGAGAGAGTGGGTGGGGAGGGGAGGGAAGAGATTGGAGTGAGAAAAAATCGAGAGGGGTGGGTTTCGGATACCTGGGGCTTATGGGATGGGGATTACACGGGGGGGAGGGTGTTACAAAAGAAGGCAGAGAAGAAGTTATCGATATACAATTATTACGTTATTAACGAATGTATGCTGTCCCACTGTGATAAAACTTTTTGTTTTTGCATGTAAAATATACTATTATTGTCATAAGTATATGAGACGATGGAAAAGAACAAAAGGAAAAAAAAAGTGAAATATTATAAAAACGGTGCATGTATATAGATATATGCGCCGAGGCATGCGCGATCTTAGAACGATCTATGTATGTGTACTTATATATCTATATATGTGCAGGCACACAGACACGAAGACACTTACACAGACACATGTAACACAACACGAGCATCATACATATATTGTGATTGAGTGTGCACGCAGTAAAAGTGTATACTACTACAAAGAATACAAATTTTAATTACCGGACCGACCTGTCTTCATGCGCTTGCGATCGATGGTCGGAGCGAGGGTGGACGGGTGGCGGGATCGTTCGTCGTTCGACGATTTGGTGCAATCCGAGCGGGCACCAGCGCGTTTTACAAATTTGCAAAAATTTTCCAGTGATTCGAATGCTCTCGCGTTCCAAGGACCGAGATACGATTTGCATTCTTTTTCTTTTTTTTTCTATTCGAACTACGGATCGGGAGAACAGCTTGCGATGGTATTCTGTCGAAATTGCGATTGATATAAAGCGGCTTGATTATTTCGATGTCGTCTCCAGTTGGAGACTGATGGAGGAAACGAACGATTTAGATGGTCTACGAAATTCTCCGCGAATATATCTCGTCTGTTTTTCGAACAACAACGCGTTTAAATATATTCGGTTTTAATGGGGCACGTGGAATTTGACGGATTCTGTCGAAGTGCATGAAAACTGGTGGTACAATGAATGTTTACTCGCTTTTTCGCGCAACGGTCATCCTCATATTGTACCGTTTATTTGGTAGTTCTACCATGTAAAACCATTTATATTTGCATATGATTAATATGTTTTACTTATAACACTCTGTTGTTCCATGTTATTTCGCAATTCAACTCGTCATCAAATCTATTCCTTTCCACAGATCCGAGACATCCGACGAGTAACGATCCTCCCAGTAACAGTCCTTCGGAAATTGCCAGGCAACGAATCGCGAGGCTCGTAAAGTACAGAATGTCAAAATATCAATCTAGATACGAGGAAATTGTTGTCCGTCGCGTTGCATACCGATTCGATTCGACGTTGTTTCGGATACGAGCTAACGGGAGAAATTAACACGCGAGCAGAGTTGCAAGAAATTACGAAGTCGAATCCGAGTGGCAGAGTTATTAACGGCGGCGAGATTACGAATTCGAAAGAAATCGTGAGAATCGCGTGCCTTAGTTCGAAAGACGTACCTGCCTAACATCGTTGCGAGGATAGAGATCGGTGGTGGCGACGGCGGCGGTTGGCGATCGTACGATGATCGTGGCGATGGTGTAGGTGGCAGAGGCAATGGTAGTGGAGAATCTAGCTGCTCGTGTCGGTGTATCTAACGCGACGAAACAACGTTCCGATTGGCAGTGTGCATCGCGTAGCGAGCTTGCGCGCCGCATTGCACGGCTGCAGTCGAGTCATTATGCAGGTACTGGCTGTCACTTCTACTCACTGTAACCGCAGACCGACGTTGACTATCGTCGAGTTCTCTATGTATCCGACCCCTCGACGGTTTCGTCGCCCGATACAGCGGCACACCGCTGAATATATTACAGCTCGTTTAAACCTGATTTCTAATGCACCCTCCAAGTATCACTGCGTCGACACTGATTCACTGAATCCCGTTCCGTTCCTTCGTTACAGTCGTACGCGAGCGCCCGTTCGCTTTTGCCTTTCTTTTCGCTCTTTCTACAGAGTCGGCTCTACAGCACGAGTTTACATCGGGTATAGGACGCAAGAGTGCAGTTAGTATCTAGAAATACAAACCTTACGCTTCAGAGAGGGAGACATCGACCGTGATTAGAGGGTAAAATAAATGGCAGTTCGATCGCGAGCAGGGAATTACAGCACACTGCACCCTGTTCTTCGCGACTGGATCATTCCGATAGTTGGATCGCGATACCTTTGCGTGATACCGGTGCACGCGGGTCTCAGTGTTCGGTTGGCACGCGACTAACTTCGCGTTTTAATCAGAGGCGTCGCGTCGCTTTAGAACCGCGGTAATAATCGTCGGCATGCGGAAGAATAACGTAGAATCGAGCAGAATTCGAGCCTCGTTTCGAAAAATGGAGCGAAAGATTGCCGCACTTCCGTTCGCGACGTCCAATAAAATTTATCGCCGCGAAATTTACGATCGTTCCGATTGCATAATTTTCCGCTTTTAAGTCATTCGATCGATCGTTACGAGTCGCTACGAGTCGTCGTTTCCGCTCGTCTTTTCGGCCAGCGGAATAAGTCGTTGGAACGAAATCGATTCGTCGAGACATTTCCACGACTCGAAACTCAACCGCGCCACGCGTCACGACTATAAATCACGAACCTGGTGTTCGCGGATGCTTATATTAAATCACTGAATTCGGCGAACAGCTTCCTACGTCAGAATCGTACACGATCGTATCGCGTGACCGCGATCTATCGACCTTTCAGATTTCTTTTCAGGTCTGTCGGTTTACGATTGCGCGGGCGGTGTCCTCGAAACAAACGTCCGAAACGAACGGTCGTCTCGAAGGCGTCGGTTCACCGTTTTAAATGATCGAATTGCTAACAGCGATTCCCCAAGAACGAGCAACCCGCACGTTCCTGCAAGAAGCGTTCTGCCTCTTCTCCGGGCAATCTCAAGTTCCCCCTCGTCTTTCGCCTGGACTCGTTACCTTTTCTTCAAATTACACGGCAATTAACGCGGAATAAGGTTCTCTTTACGCGCACTTCTCCTCGACTCCGAGTGAGAGCAGCCTGGGTTGATTATTCGTATAAGTGCTGACTCGGACTTGCCTGCAACCAACGTGATCCGTCCGACCAGCCACCAACTTCTACCACTATCGAATGTACTACTCTCGCCTGACCAGTGGCGCGCTTATACCACTGGTTCCAGCCAGCGATTCAGCTTTGTCAGGAAAATCTTTTGAAATCTAGCAACATCCTGCGATTTATTGACGTACGAGAAGTTCGTTCGCCGTTCCTATCGGTTTTTACCGTTTGTCGTTTTTCCGCGGATAACGTACGAGATTTGCACGGAAGAAACAACGTCGATCGTGTTAAACGGTCGAGCGACGAGTCCGCATACAGGGCGTTCGCGCGAACAACGAAATAATTACACCGCGCGGGCATAAAACTCGATTAATATTACACGTCAATATTAGTTCGGTTCTATTTAACGCGACCAATCGAATCGCGATTATGCGGTGGTCCGGTGCGCAGTCAGTTGCGTTTTTCTGTTGGCGGACTCGAATATCGGATTTTCGGGACGTCGCGACGAGAATTAATAATACCGTGCGCCTCTGCATTATGCTGCGCATCTCGATCGTTCGTCGTCCGCGAATTTCAGCAATCACCCTTCCTAATTGATAATGTTTGATTCGCGGACGATGACACCGGTCATTCCGTTATCGAGACGAGCTTATGGTTTCTGTCACCGCGAACAACCCTCGCAACGTCTAGCTTCCTCCAACTTTATCAATTTGTTCGATATTCATATTCATGGGGTCCCTTAACCGATCACGATCCTTAACAACCTCCATCGCTTATTAAGATCGCGTAACCGAGAAGCTACGACGATGGACCGGTTAAAATTTCCAACCTGTCTCTGACCCGATTCGTTCCCGCAACCATGAAAATTTCACAACCTTTCGTAGATTGGTTCTTCATCTTCAGCTTCGTCGAATATAGAGAAACTTCGCGGCGAACAAGTGGCTGCTTGCAAACGAGAAATTCGGCCAACCTCTCGGTGAAACTGTCGAAGAAGTATTATCTGGCATCTTGTATCTCTTTCGCAGGCCGTTAGTAGCGGGATGAGAGTGCGATCGCGGACAACCCGGAACGACGTGACGATGGTTAAGGGTTAAGCCGGTTTTCAGGGGTGGACCGGTTCGACGGGGTTCGACGAGCATTTCCGCGTAACCGACCTCGACAAACCGAGCGAAACGAGGTCAGGAACGGCGCGTACGAGGAACGAGGGATGTCGGTGGGTCGGTGGCTGGTCGGCCGCCTGGCCACCCCCCGGCCAGGGGATGTTTCTCCGCTCGGAATCCCTCGGATCCGCTCGGACGTTGTCGTTTCTACGAACTCCCGTGGAATCGTGTTACATCGACACGTACGCCAGCAGCACAACGCGTACCGCCACATCGGCGAACATCCGAATGTACGTGCTCGATTCCGACACACCGACACGGTCGACACGATGTGCACGCCGGCCCAATAACTACGGACACCGATATCGGGCCGAGCCGAACTTACGAGGAAGAAACACGCAACGAGTACGAGCGCGCCTACGCGCTCCACCACGTGGCGGACGCGTATTCTTCATTTTTTATATCGTATGGACATCCGTTTGTAAGAGAAAGGGTATTCCACGAGAAAACATACATAGAATAGATAGGAAGCAGCATAGTTGGAAATTTTTAACGATCGCAGGTATCGTTGTGCTCCGTTTCGAATTGTTGGAAAAGTACCGCATTGTTCCTTACTCCCTTCTTGTCCACTTTGCGGAGAAACAACGTCCCTATTCTTTGAAACAGCGTAGCGTCGTTTCGCTTGCCATCCTTGAACTCTTTGCACGCTCGAAAGCTGGGCATCTATACAATCTCACGCGTACCGGACTACTACCACCTTCGACGATCCTTAAAAATGCATCACGACTAATGCGTTCGTTACTCGAACGAGATAGAACTCACGCGGTCTCACGTCGTTGTCTCAACCTGCAAAAGTGAAAAAGAAAACACCCGAGCATTCGAGAGAAGAAAAAAGGAAGAAGAGAGAGAATAGAATGGAAAAGCGCGAACGACGCGAACGTAGATAGATAAGAGTGGCCATCGGGGATTGCGCCTGCGAATCAGGTACGCGTTTCGCGCGTGCACCCCGGAGACCAGTAGCGCTGGCAGGTGTGCGTTCCCCTGCGAGCACCTGAATGCCGTGTTACGAGCGGCTACAAAGGGGAACACACGGAGAGGTTAGTCCCGGTCTGCGCATACGAGCCTGGGGCAAAGCGTAAGGCGAACGTGGAGCGAGCGTCGCGTGCAAGGACACGTAGAGGCAAAGCGGGAGAACGCCGCTCTCGCAGCCTTCGGAACGCGAAGAGCGCGCACACTTTCGCGCAGAAACTATCGTGTGTAAGTTGTGTCGGGAGAGAGTAGAGGGAGAGAGAGCAGGTAGCGACGGTAGAAGGAGGGCGGCAGAGGGTTGGCGGGGCGGTGGTAGTCGCGCGGCCGTCGGTCTAACACGGTGCGGTCGTCATTGGGCGTCGGGACGCCGTGGCGACGCGGTCTCGACTCGAAAGCACGCTCGGTTGACGAGCACGCGCGCGCCAAGTGTGTTCGGAACGCGACACGAGGACCGAGTGCGCGAATTTTGCCGCATCGTTTTCTGCAGCCACGTTAACACCCCGTCGTACTCCAGATCGCTGCATAATTTTTCACGCGCGGAGGCATACACACACACACACACGCGCGCGCGCACACATCTTCCTATACACGGTCACATATCGTTCGAAGCGCGAGTCGCGATCCTCGTCGTGATCGGCAGAGTTGGTGCGGATTTCCGTTTGTTTCTCGATACCGTCCAGCATCGCGGTTGGTCCGCGTCTCGCGTCGTGGCTCGCGCGTGTGATCGATCGAAGATTCTTTCGCGAGCGGAATCACGAGATCGGGTCGAGGTTGAAGAGGCTGTTCGGTGCGTCGCGTCCGGACGAAGTTCACGCCACGCGAACTAGGTCCTCGATCACCGCACGAAGATCCTCTTTTTAGGTTGTTCTCGAGTACAAGTTCCACGTTGGTCGTGCAATCGCGAGGAAAGTGTTTGATCGATCGTGATCGGGAATCGTAGAATCCTGCAAAGTGTGCGCGTTTTGCCTCGTACGAGCGAGAGAGAAGAGAAGAAAGCGAAAGATAGAGAAATAGAAAGGTAGAGAGAAAGGAGGGAAAAACAAGTGTGGACACGATCGCCGGCCGATATCCCGGCGCGGATACAACGACGAGTGTTCGGTTTGTTTGGATCTCATCGAAGGTGGAGGAGACGTCGCACGATGAGACGGACGACGAGAGAATGTCGCGCGGATGCCGCGGGATTCGTCTCAGTCGTCCGACTGGTCGACCTGTGGCCGTTGAAAGCGTCGAAGAGGAGCGCGTTGCGGAGAGGCTGAAGGGCAGCAGGTCGTCCTCAATGCCGTATCATGATCTGATGGGACGAATCATGTCACGTGTCGTCGGGACGCTGCTCGCGCGCTCGACGCTGCTGACGAGCGTCGCCGCGGCTCTCGTCGTGCTCTTCTGTTGCTGTAGGTGCACTCGTGCCAGCGAGTTTCCCGAGAGAGAGTGCTGCGACCTGATATTTCCGATCCCGGAGCCAACCGGAAGATCCACGTCCGCACCGACGCCAACGGGCAGAAGCGGTGAGTTTCGTTCTAAGATTTATTCCTTGAATATCGTTTTGACAATTTTGTCGAGCGTTTTGAAAAAAAAACCCTCAGTTTTCTTAGGCTATACGGTCCCCTTTGCGTTCCCAGCAATTCGACGAAATATCTCGAATTTGCTCGAAATATCTCGGTCAACTTTGTCGCGTAATCAACAAGAACACGCTCGTCGGTAGGGAATCGCGTTTGTTGACATTGGCTCGCCGGGACTGATTCGTAAACAGTCGCGGTACCTCGATCCCGCGTGTTCGTTCGATACAAAGTCGAAGGTCGTCTGCTATTTGTTTCGCGAAGCTAGTTTCGCTGCTCTTTAGCGCGACACAAAGTACAATCGCGAATCGGCGACACTTTGGAAAAAACTTCGGAACGTACTTTCGTCGTTGGATTTGCGCTCGTTGATTAATCGAATACGCGAATGTAGGTAAAGTGGTAGTTTCGGTATCGGGAAGTGTGTTCGACGAAGCTCGTTTCCGTTTTTTTTTTATGAACATTCGTTTTGCCGGTGATTTGATAGAACATTCCAACGGCGACGAGGCGAAGGGCGAGGGGAGAGATAGAAGGGAAGTCAATAATTGAACAGGAACCAATAACTGTACGTATAGCTTGGCCGTATTTTGTTAGCCACCGAGCAGCTATTACAATTTCCGTAGAGGGATGAGCGGATTATTAATTCAATTAGGATCAGTTATTAATTCAACAACGACGGTTTATCGACGCGAGTTCAATGCGGTGGTAATTTAAGTGGCGAAACAACCGCGTAATCGAGTGGCCTGTTTTCAAGCGGAATGCAAGTCACCCCCGACCACCCCTTCGTCTTTTCTCGCAGCCTTTTCAGATCTCCTTCTACTTTCAATTTCTTTCTCCGAAGAAATACCGGGAAGAAACGAGTCGGCTCTTCTTTCTCCATCATGATTTTTCCGCTAATTAACCAACCAACGTTTCCGTCACATATTAATCTTCGTCCAAGCTACGGATGCTCGAACAAACGTCGAACTAACCGTCGACGTCGTGGCTTTTCATCCGCGAAAACTAGCTCGAAAATATTCTTTACGCTGCCTCCTGGATCGATATCTTTAATTAACTCGAATTTATGGGCCACGGTCTTTTCAGCTTGCCTCTTCGTTATTCATATTCGCGGATTATACGACCGGCTTCGGAAGCACCTTCTACCACCCTCGTCAACTCTTTCCCCACCCTTCTTTTCTCCGTATTCAAGAAACCACAAACCTCGTTACCCCTTAACCTTCCTCTCCCGTTATGTTTGATCATTTCTTCTCTTTGGTTTCTCTTCGAACGAGTACCCGTCGTCGGAAACGAACGTTACTCGTTCGACCAGCCTCCATATCGTAGCTCTACGACTTCAAGTTCGCGGAACTAAAAACAAAGGACAGATAGAGCTTACCGGTCGCTGGTATTTTATCGTTACCGCAGTTGCTCGTTGCGGCGGAAACCAGGACGATCCGTTCTTTTAAGTCTTCTCGGTTTCGGCGAGGTTAATGGAGACAACGGTACTTAGCGGGACACACGCGAACAGTCGGCGGTCGACGTTGTCGTAGGAAGCAAGCGGTGTCTGCGGGCATTTCGGCCCCTACATGGGATGAACTTGGATCGAGGTCAGCCACGATCGAAGGTTATCCGGCGCGTCTATAGCCGGTGAGTAAGTTTCAGGGAGGAAGTCATTTATACCCCATCACGGAATTCCTCGCTGGCGAAATATCGCGTACGTGCTCATAGAGTGTTAGTAATGAAAGACGATCGGCTTCATCGGCCTTTTATATTCCTGCTCTCTCTTTCTGTCGAAGGTCGAGGGTGAACGATACCTCGTCCACCTCTTTTCGTTTCGTTTCGCCCTCGTTGCTCCTCGTTGTTCCTCGGTCTCGTCGTTGCGTCGACGAGAATGGAAATCGCCTCTTCGCTTCTGATGTATCTCGAAGGAGTTTCACGAGTGATGGATTTGATTCGATTCCGGTGTAACTGTAAAAAAAAGCAGCGTTAACTTTAACGTTGGAATTTAAACGGGACGGTAGTTTTCAATTTCAATCGGGCGTGCTAGAACGAATGTAATTGGTTCTACCACCTCGTTCGTTATAGCGTTGGTGCGTTCGTATATACCGAATGTATTTATATTTCCAGATAATCAATTGCGCAAAATTAATTTATATGTAGATACAACTATATGTATATATTTACATGTAAATATATAACTTTTGCGATCCTTGCATATCAAATCACGATTAAACTCGATAGAAAATGTGAAAGATCTAACGCGATTGACGTGACATATGTGCTCGATACAGTATCCCGATTCCATCGAGGCAACCTGCAACGATATTCGTTCTTCTTCCGGACATACCGCATCTTTCTTGTAAATCGATCAAGGCAGCGTGACCACGCTTTAAACCGTCGGACTAATTAACCGGCCGAAGAAACGTCGTGTTGAATTCGTAACGGAGCGCAGTCGGTTGAAAACGAAACTTAAGGTCGGCACAGAGCGAGAAAGGGATGGGCGCCGAGACGAGAGAGGGCAACGTTGCGAAGCGTCGAGGCACGAAAGCGTGCGGAACAGAAGGCGACAGCCCGTCGAGAAGGAATCCTTCTCCGAAAAAAGCGCAGGCACGCTCGTTCGCTCTCTCGCTCGCTCGTGGCCAGAGCGGGCAAAGATTTTTCCAAGCGCTCGCCACCGTCGTTGTAAGACTCCTGGCTTAAATGTCGCGAGTCAGCTCGCAAAAAGGAAGAAACGCGCGGAAAGGGGAGGGAGGGAGAGAGAGAAAGAGCGGGCTGCGCCGGAGAAAAAGGAGGCGCGCGCGGTGTACGGATAAAAAGAAAAGAGGGGAACGAGAAGTGGCCCATTGACGTTAAATCGCACGGTGAGGTGCTTTTAAACGTCCTCGCTATTTTCATGCGACCTACTTTGCCAGCCGCACCGTAACGAGGTTGCTTTCGCATAAATTCGGAGTGTCTTCGAGTTCCTCTGCTCCACCCTCTGGTCACCTTCTCGTTTATCCCATCGCGATTTTCAAATTTTTGGCATCGGTCGAATCGAATCGACGCTCGCCGCAAGAATAAACAACCCTTGGTTTCTTCCCTGCGCTCCGTATTCGACGATCCTGCGTATCCCGCTACTCGAACATCTCTCGTGGTCGATCGTATCTCCTGGGAAACTGAACTTTCAGTGGAAACGCGTATCTATTGTAGTTCTACGCGAGAAAATCTTAAGCGCTGTGCCGCTTCGATGGACATCTATAGTCCGGCGTGATTAATTAATCGCGGTAGAGTGATCGAATACGCTCGAGGATACTATTTACGTTCGCGCGGTCTGCTTCCCTTACTTTGCCGTTTCCATCGGTGATTCTGCTTTAGAGTTTCCTAAAGCACGTAGATTTTACACGTACACCTTTCCGAACGATTCGTCTCTCTTCTTTTTAGCGTTATTAATTGCTCGAGGAAGAGGGTAAAAAAAGAACGAGGCTGCACGCTCGCATCTTGTATAAAACTTAATATTCCACGTGAGCCACGCAACGCATAAAAGTCAGGCTGGTCGTTGCCCTGCGTACGTATTCCATTTGGTTTTACTCTTTCGGTAGCCAGCCTTGGAAACGTATGCGCATATTTTCGCGCGGCAATGCCATTAGTCAGACGAGGGCGCGATTTAAAAGAACGCTTCGATATCGCAACGAACGGTTCCGATAGCGGCCCGTTCCATTAAATTACAGAACAGTTTGATTTTCCGGGCCTCGATCCTCGTAATTAATTATTCGGCAAAATTTCATTATCGAAAATAAATTCGGACGTCGCGTGCTGGCTTCGATAGAGGCTGTGATAGCACCAGTTCGGTTCTAAACATTCTGCAGCCAACTCGCTCGCGGCAAAGTCCGCTGCGATAGCGCGAAACGTGACCTACGCGATACGTGTTCGCGAGACGACACTTGCGTGCCGTTTACCGTTCAAAATCGCGGTTTCTGTCCTCTGTCGTCGTGCTGATCGACTCTCGGAGAAGATGCAGTTATTCGATGAAAAATTTACACGGTCGTTTTATCGATTCGTTAGCAAACGCGTACTAGGCAAAGTTCCATAAATATTTACGGGTGTTTTATCGAGTTACCGCGTTGTACGCGCGATCCTCGATTTCAAGCAAGTTCCCTAGGAAACGAAGATCGTACCGGAAGATGGTCCCGCGCTCTCCTATTTTATTTGACTCGACCTCGTTTCGCTTCCTCGACGAACGATTCTGCTGGCCGCGCCGTCAGTTCGAAGAGGCGCCGTTATTACTACTCGTATCGCGGCAAAGAGAACACCTGGAACTACGAGAATCCTCGTCAAAGAAATGACTAATTAATTGGCTGGCAACCTCGGCCTCCTTGACCCGATATATACGGTGGTTCCCTTTGAACTCGTCCCTTCGCCGTGACCTCGATCGTTGAAACGATTCGCGAGCCTTCTTGTTAACTTTCCGATTGCAAACGGGACGCGTTTATTCGTCCTGGAATTTTTATTTCTGCTGGCGGCTCGACAACGGCACTCGACTGTTTCTGGCGTGGATACGGCTGGAAGTCGTTGGCTCGTGAAAACACGAAACGTCAGCTCGGGAATCTAGACTTATCCATCTTGGTACTTTTGCGTTTCCGTCGGTTGCGCCCAGGATTAATCGTAGAAGGAAACAGATTCGAAATCTCGTTTGCCGATATTATTAGAGAATTACAGAACGTCTCCGGCGCGCAGCGGATCGAGGGAAATCGGGTCGGCCGATAGACTAGGCGGCTCGATTTGATTAAACGACCGCGTTTGATTAATCCTCGATCTTGAAGATTGCCGCGCGTAATTCGGTCGTCGCCCGTAACCGGGACACGCTTTATACATATTTCATAGGGAATCCCGAACGGAAAAACAAAGACAACCCCCGGACGCTTAATCCCCGAAGTATTTGCTCTGTCGCTGCTCGAAATTAATTCCGTGATCGTTAATCACGCGGGATGACGTTTCGTGTACACCGCGCGAGGAATTGACTTTCAACGGCGTTCACTCGCGAGCAAGTGGCGCATTCCTTCCAGCAATTTCTTCGCCGTTGCTCGAGAACCAGCTACAGTCGGCCGGCTCTTTCTCGTTTTCCGCTTTCCGTATTTCCCATTTACGCCCTTTTTCCAAGGTTTTTCGCCTTGCCGACCGAGTCGAACTTTCCAAGTGAGTCGATTCGCCGTATCCTTCGCGACTCTTCCCCTATGGAATTTTACTTGCCAACTTCTTTCCACGTTTAGCAGGTTCCAGTATCGAGTTTAACTTTCTTCTTGTCGAAGATTTTCCCCGTCTTAACGATGCTTAAGCAGCGATTAGAAATCCAATAAGCGGACGAAAAAAACAGACGAAGAAATTGGTAATAGACGATACAGTTGGCTCTTTGATTTTTATCGCTTGTAATTCGAGACGATGGTCGTTCGAGATCGATTTCTATCGAACAAAGCCCATTAATACCGTATCCGACGAGAAGAAAGCGAAGGAGTTGCTTTTTGCTTCGTTCTCCTATACGTTTCGGTTGCCCTGTGAAAACGATAAAACGCCGCTTGCCGCACTCTCCTCGTTTAATTGGGCAGATTTTTGCTTTACCTCGGTCAAGGGTCGCTCTTTTAATGTAATGAAATTTGCGTTTGATTAACAGAAATGGAAATTAGCCGGATTGCGTTTGACCCTCGTCGGCTTGTTCCACTGTGTACCGCTGCCAGTGGAAGAGCTCGGTTACGGTCAGCCACTCGGGACTCGGTCGCCGGGTGAAATATATTTTTGAAAAATTTTGTTGCCACGCGCGATGCTTCGGATCGTCGTAGCGTATACTTTATTATCGTGGTTTGCACGCGTCACGTTTAACCGTGCTGTTGTATGAAAGCGTCGCGCAGTCGATGGAAAGAGCCGACTAGCTTTTACGAACGACGCTTTATTCCCGCGATTCGGTTTTCCAGCAATTTTCTTCGTTGCAACGTTCGCGTATTCCACTTGTTATATTATATACAAAAGGTTGTCGAAAGTAACCGTAGCTATCCTTCATGCACGTAGATACATTTTATTATACGTATCGTTCCGTTGTACGAAACGTTTCGAAATTTCATCAGTATCGTTGTACAACTCTACTATTATTATGATCCCGTCGGCGAAGTTTGAAACAATTTTGGAAATTATAGAGGGATTACAAGATATTTAGTACAAGTACGCATCTCGCAGAGATCACAAAAGTATTTAAACAGTCAGTTATCCATGATATTAACAAACCTCGGTATGCAGTGCAGCTATATTTATCGCGCGCTTAAAATGGATATTCACGCTGTGTACTACTTTTCTATCAAATACACGTTCGCGATGAATATCTTCTAAGCTTCATGTACCTTGTCAAATTGATTTCAAATCGTCCCGATGTAATCACGATAGTCGTGTCTCATTAAAAGTCGCGTCGATGAAATTTCAAAACGTTTTATATTTCATACGACGCGATAAACTACAGCGAACGTTCAAACAGGTGTGTCTCGTTTCGGATATTCGAGAAATTCGTCGCGTGAAAAGTGTTGCAACCCAGCCTTGCAACGAACTCGTATTCCAATTTGTCGAACGAAGTTGATTTGTCGGACATCGAATGACCGTAACGACGTAATATAGAGAAACGAGCGTCGTAAGAGGGCGCGAAAAGAGAGGTAAATAACGTTGCGAGGAAATCAATATCGACGAGGACTCGAGCGTCGTAGAGACACAAGTTCTCTGCTCGAAACTCGGCCTGCGAGCCAACCTTCTCACGAAAGTGTTGCCCAGGGAGAGGAGAACGGGGTTGAACGAGCTCCGCGATACCCATAACTGCCATTGATCATCCTGCGGATATTATGTGCGGGAAATTTCACCTACTCGCAAAAAGGGTATTCGTGTTTGTAAATCGAGCTGTACAAGTCGCAGAAGTGGGTATTTATACGGGAACATCGACCCTCGTTCAATAAGATTACAAGGCAAGGTGGTATCTTATTCTTCGAATATTCCATGTCATTCATATCGAAGGAGATACCAGTTCACGTATATATATCGGGTCGTATTTCCTGATCGGCAACTTACGTTTTCCCATTGCTAGAATTTGTCGCGCTATTTTCTTCGTATATTCATATTTCCTCCTTTGGCAAAATCTTTGCATCCTTCTTTATCACTGCAATCGCTTTTTTAAATGTCTTTTATCGCCCTTTCTATTATTGCAATTCCACTGTTCGCATTCCAGCATCGTCTTTTGCCGCTTGGAGTTCTGTTTTCGGAGTTGCCGCATTCTTTTTTATCGCAGAAATTCATCCCCTGGAAAATTGGATGGTTCTTGCTGGTAGAATTTCTCATAGTATCGTTCTGTTCCGATTATTCTTCGAAACGACGATTTTTCCAAGCCTCGGAAACGTATTCTCGAACGTCGAAGTGGTACGTTAACCTTTGTCGTTGAAATTCGAGGTGGACACTGTTCGAGTAGCTGGGAACTTTCAGAAAGTGTTCACGGTGGTCAGATAGTAGAGACGAAGGTTTTTGGAAAAAGCGACCAGTAACCAACACCGACTGACCGTTACCGAGTGTACACGTCGGTCATGTCAGACGATACTTACCCAGAAGAATACTTTGGTAGCTTCGGACATCTTGCTACTGGGAAAAATGGAAGACGAAGAGATGGATTCGAATCCCCCGTGAAAATCGTCGATGGTTAACCACCCTCCCGTGAATCTTGAGCAAGTGACGTTCAACCTGCAGTGGCATCTGGTCCCTGGCAAATGCTTCGTCATAACTTTCCACTCAAATTGATTATTCCTTAATAAGGTACATAACGCGCAACAAAGTTCCTGCTAATTTCGATCCGTACGGCGTACGTCGGTCGTTGCGCGCCGTTACATCGCTCGATCTGCTAATAAATAAATCATACTCAGAAGTCAAACTCTACAGTTTGCTCGATTTACGAATTGCTCGATATTTTCGACGAACAAATTGGTAGAAAATGACGAATACGCGATGTAAGTTGGCGGAACTTATAGACGCGACAAGCACACTTTGGCTTTGATTCAGTATCCGCTGAAAGCGACCCTTACCGTCACTGGTTCGACCGGTCTTTGATGCTTTAATTTAAGAGTATCGTGGAACCTATAAATTTCTAACACAAAGGAGACACTATTTATACCGTGTCTGCTACTCGATCCGAGCGAAAGGAACGTAAGTTTAACAGCGACGCGCGTAGTTACATCTGACTACCTGTAGTACAACAGGTTAAAGCTATACGTTTAAAGTATCCGCCTGCAAGAAGATCGATCTATCAACCCGATGAAGTTAATCCTCTCGCGTAAGAGACGTTGGCGAGAAGTTTTCGAAGCGGCTCACGCTGTGCTCGCTTTCTAAAATCCCGTGTTTAAAGAGACTCTTTACAAAATTTTCGATCCACCGAGCTTCTCCTTTGTCGATGATTAAGCGCCGAACTTCCGAGTCTCTTCTTGTGCGTTCGTAAACGTTGGTCGTTCGGTATTTAACAATGGATATCGTCGAAAGCTAGACGGAAGGGGAGAGAGAGAGAGAGAGAGAGAGAAAGTAGAGATGCAAAGCCGAGTATCTCGACGATGCACGGCTGTTTTCACGCGGCCTTCGCGATCTCTGTGAACTTGGCAGCGTTATTTACGAGGCATCAACGAACCGGGTAATCGAGTTGAACGAAACTACCTCTCGTTTAGTCACCGGGGTCAGATTCGAGCGATCGTAACGCGAGACCCGAGGGTCGAGGATCGATCAGGAGATTCGATCGGGATCGACAGGTCCTCTTTAAAACGCGAGCGTAGCCGCTCTCGCTCGCGAGCAACAGCGAGTGTTTTAACGTCCGCCGGACTTCAGCCCCTCGTATATTATAGCTGCCCGGGGCTGAACAGAGATTGACAACGAATCTGATTCCGACCATTGTTCGGTGGATTTTGAAAACCATACCGTGAATTCAGTACCTGTTTCAGCTGCAACCAGCGTAAAATTAAAATCGTTGCTTTTTTCTCCCGTCTGCTTTTTCGACCCGTTATCGGATACTTTTGGCTTCGGATGCGCGTTCGCCTGGAACAGATGATCTTCCCTCGTTTGGTAACGCGATTCTCGGTGACACGACGAAAAAAAAGGCACGTGGAGAGTAAAAAAAAAAAAAAAGAAAAATGCGCTGCTATTTATCAGCGAGCCAACCGATCGAGCTGCTTATATTGGAATATACAATGGAGATCCTGAAATTCATCGGATTATACGTCGAACTCGCATCGTTACAATTCTACCGTGTTATTTATTTATTTGTTTACTGTAAACGGACTGGACTCTTTCGTATATGTATATGTATGTATTCATATATATATATGTGTGTGTATACACGGACGTGGAAATTCGATATGTCGGTCATTGAATGCGTTGGATAAACGTTATATTTAAAACGGGACACAGGGTTCAAAAAGTTGTAGATATCGGCGCTTATTAGTTAGGTTGACGACGTCGTCGTGTGTCCAAGTCGAAAACGTGGGAGGATCCTGACGATCGTCTCAGGTGAATTTAATATTAGCAAGAATCGTTGCACAGTTAACATATCCTTTAAATATACTGCGAAAGTAAATGAAACCATTTGCCGCGATATTTAGCATTCGCGTAATATCAAAGTGATCGTGATCGGTGGTGAACATCGATCGAGTAAACAGCGTGTCTGAGAAATTTGCGATTTTTGTACTTCTCTCGATCGGTGCGAGTCTCTCCGGCGAATAGTTGTTTCGCCGAGATATAACACGATATAATCGTACGTTGGCGATAACTCGTTGGACCCGGGTATCGTTCGAATTCAATAATTCCCCCTGTTCGGCAGTTCGTTGCTCGTAAACCAGCCGGAAGCGACGCAAGGTGTGCACCGGCTTTGCGAAATGATGCGCGAATGGCCGCGAACGGTCCTGTATAAGAGATACGGTGGTGACGATGTAAGATTTGCAGTGGAATACAGCCGTTTAAACGAGAGAGAGAGAGAGAGAGAGAGAGAGAGAGAGAGAGAGAGAGAGCGGACAGACTTTTTTACGGGCACGCCGCTCGTGAAATACGCGCGAAGAACCGGGAGCGAGGAACGGTTGGTCGTTCGACGAGCGTAACTTTCCCTTCTCCACGAGGTTCGAACGATTACTCTTTATACGGGTGAACGATTTCGGTGCGAGCTTGCGATAAACGTCCCTGTAAACGTTCCTTCCTTTTGACGCGAGCTCGTTCAAAGAGATTTGCCATTCCACTCCCTCGCGCGATCGCTCGCTGTTCAAGCACAATGCAATTATTTTCTTCTGGAAAGGGCGTTCTTTGACGCGCGTATAACTAGACGGAATCGTGGTTCACCGGAGAATTGGTGATTTCGAGGAGTTCCGATAATGAACCACTGGCGGATAAATAATTCGGCTAAACGTGGAAGGTAGTCTGGATTTGTTAGCCGGCGAAGAAGTTGGCTAGAAGAAGGCGAGATCGGGGAGAAGAGAGCGGCAGCCAGCCAAAGTTGGCGCTGGTATTTCGAGGTCGAACACTCCATTCTCATAGACGATTCGGACGAATAAAATCCTTTGATCGGTGAGCGGATAGGGGTTATCAGGTTTCTGGGTTAGCCGAGGGATTAACGGCGCGCCGTGGGAAATAACGAAAGCCGTGACATTGGTAGGGTCCGGACCAATTAACGCAATCGTCGGTATTATTCGGTGCTGGTGTCGGCACGGTGTTTTTCTCCCGGCGTGAAACGCTCGACGTCGATATGACTTTTAAATAAATCCACTGACAAGTAGAGCGTGAATATCCTCGGCCTTTGACGCGATTTATCGAACGACACCCGCCTATGGCAGTCCGTTCTCGCTTCTTCTGTGAAATGTAATTAGCATCGCAATTATCGACACGAACAAACAACGGCTCGATATACGCGCGCGTATATTTAATTAACCGTTCGTCGAGGGTGGAGCTGCGCTGAAATGCCGCCGGCGTTTACGTTCTTTACGCGTTTCAAACCCGCCGATGCGCTAAGTTTTCATTTTCTACTCCGGTTACAGAGAACACCCGTCGTCTTCCGATCGCTCGAAATACCGAAAACGTTCGGTTCAAAGCCATCGGGAACGCGCTACGCACGGAACACCGATAGACCATAAATGGAAGCTATAAACAAAGAAAAGAAGGGCGGTTGGCCCGTAGATTAACCTTTTTCTTTGTAACCGCGCGCCAAAGTTAAATAAAAAGACACGGTTGAGTCGCGAGGGGCCTCGGCCGTTAAACTTTTCCATTTTCTTCCGCGGGAATTTTTCATACGTTTTCCGACGCGAAAAGGCCAGGGGAAGGAATAAAATAGCCGTGCGACTCGAATCGACCCCGGCACGCCGTGCTTTCACGCGATGGCAACCGAACCGAATCGTATCGCGTTCGCGTTTAAAGCCACGGCCAAATGTAAATGCTCGCCGTGGGAAAAGTCGATTTCCCTCCTTGGAACGGCGAATTATGAATTATACCGGCGGATTTGTGGCTAAGCTCGACGTAAACAGGGCGTAAATATTCGCAAGCCCTTCGGCACGACTTATCGAACGTGCCTGGCCTCGGTACATGCGCCAGCTATGTAACGCAATTACCCAGGTGTCTAACGCGTTTGTGTGTCCTTTCGCGCGTTGATGTGTTTGCAGGAGCGCGCGACGATCCTCTCTATCTCGCGTCTTGATCTGCATACATCGACGCCAGCTGCATCAATAATATCTTTCTCCGACGAACCAGCTTCGTTTTGTAACCGGATTTAATAATCGATCATCCACGCTCCATCGACCATGTAACCGCGGCGTAACTGAATATTTCAACGCTGAACGCGTGCACGCGGTTACGCGCCGTGACGACGGTAAAGGGTGGCGAGAAAGTTTCACCCATTAAAATTCGACGGCGAGCGTAAAGATTTTCGAGCCGCCAGCAAAATAAGTCGAACTTAGGAGCGCAACGAAATCTCTTCCCACGGAAGCTCTGTTTTCGAGGAGATCGATCTCGAGTAATCACTGGTTACGCGCGCGCTTAAACTATGTCAAAGAGATCTCGATCGAGCGATATGTTATTTACAAGTAGCGATAACGTCATACGTTATGTCGATTCCTTATCAGTCTTAACCGTGTGCCGTTATCTGCCTCTGCTATCCGTCTGCTTAGAAAGGATTTGCGAATGGAAATGGGACGCGTAATATTTAAAGCTCGCTCTGGTAACGTGGCAATTGTTCGAAACTCCACTCAGCGCGCCGCATGTACGGTCGTACGCTCCGTATTAAATAACCACCACGCGTTTTCACCGTACTTTGCATCCCTGATTCTCCAGATACCGATAGAATTCTCGCTTCGATCCGGTGAATTATCGTCCGATATACGGTGTACAGACCTTCGATCATAAGTCGACGATTCTTTTATCTTTGAAAATTCGAATTACCCGCGTTTCGCTGCGCACAGGGTTTTCCGAATCTTGATGAAGGGAAATCGGAACTGGATGTTGTCTGCGCCACATTGTTACGTGGAACCGGTAGGATTTGTGAAAATTGAACAATCTGCGGTAGTTGGATCGCGGCGCGTTATTGAAATTCCGTTGTTTATGCCGGCGGGATTCGCGGGCTGCCGATCGCGGGATCTGCCGCAAGCCGGATTCCATACGGGCGGGCAATTAAATCACGCGCTAGCTTTGAAATTTTAGCCGGAGCGTAGGCAGCGTCTAGGCGCCGATCCACCGCCATGCCACGTCGTGCACTCGTGTACATCGTGCCAATTAACCACGCAGAACGCACTCCTCCAAGCATCGAATCTCCGTGTAATGCTTCGAGTAATTGATAACATAAGCCGCTTGAAGCGAGCACCTCGTTTCCGTTGCTCGACGACTCGGAATCTTCCCAAATACACGATGGAACATCCGTGCAATTAACTCTCGAATTCTAGTCGATCGTTCCTCGCGCTCGAGTCCATCGATGCACCTCGTTCGAACGATAATCGCTATTTCCAGTGGGATTTTGCTCGCGGTTACGTTACGCTCTCCGATTGGAATAGGACGTGCCGGAAAGATTATCGAGGCTGGCGGTCGATTAAAATTCCGATCTAGTAGGCGAACGTATCGCCGCGTAATCGAGTTTGACGCCCAACTCTGCGGAGTCACGGGCGCGAGCAACGTCGTCGTCGAGCAACGGTTACGGAGAAATTATCGGCCGGAGGAAAAAAGAAACGAAGAACGTCGTCCCCTGTTGGACGCGATAGGCAGGAAATCTCGGTGGCCGAGAGCCTCGCGAGGAGAGGAGAGGAGAGGAGGGCGGTGGCCACGTTCCTGTGCCAATGTTCGACACGAAAGCTTCGCTTCGCGAGCGCGTTTGCAGGCCTTATCGCGAAAAGAGGCTAGCTTGGTCGAAGGGTTCGGCTCGGCTCGCCGCGCCGCCAGATCTAATCGCGACCGGTTTCCTTCGCTCGCCAACCGGCTGCTCGTTCTCGTGCCGTTACCTCTTATATTCTTGGAACTCGTGCCACCCGTTTCAGCCCCATTTCCAGTCCCTCTGTTCCACGTCGAATGCCCCGTCACCGGTTCCGCCACGAATTTACGCGCGTCGATCGTTCCACGAATTCCCGTTCTAAGGTTACCGTTCATTTACGGACACACAGCATCAGAAGTCGGTAACTTTTATTCCGCTCGTTGCTTTTAACCTATCGACTAATTATACTTCCGTTAGTTTCTCCGATTGTACCTCTTTTTATGTCCCTTTTTATTCCCTTACAAATAATCTAGTGCCATTCGCGCGTTGTGCTACTGTTGCGATCCCTCGATTAGTTGGCGATCAGTTAAATCGTAACTGTTCGCTTGGGGTCACGAACCCTGCACGATACCAACGCTCAAGGTGGAGGGTAGATTAAAGAGTTCTAGTATGACTGATTTTTAAGTCGTGATTTTTAAGTTCCGCGTACTCTCGAGTCTCCTTCGAAACGCGTCTTCAAGTATCTCGTATGGTGTGTTGTACGATGATCTTCGTACGATCTAAGTATCATTTAAGTATCTTATTCTCGAAGCGTCTGGTGCTTGTATTTTAGGTGTCAGTTCAGGAGATGTATTTTCGTCGACGTTTCCACCAGACGAAAGTGTATGTCTCTCCAGTCGTGTGACTGTCGAAATGTCGCGAGCGTCTCGCGACTGGTCCTGTGCGTACTTGTTCGAGGGTGCGTAGCGTAACGTCCGGTGGTCTATCGTCGAGTTCTCATTTGGTGGCGAAATTTATCACACCATCCGTCATGTTATGTGCTTGAGGTGCTAAATAGGTCGTGCACTGTAAACTCTCTAACTTGTAACATAGTAATTTTCCTATTCCAACTTCTCAAAAATAGC
This sequence comes from Bombus pascuorum, assembly GCF_905332965.1. NCBI lineage: Eukaryota > Metazoa > Arthropoda > Insecta > Hymenoptera > Apidae > Bombus > Bombus pascuorum. The sequence goes on along the minus strand of NC_083496.1, from coordinate 6,174,475 downwards.
AGATGAATGTATCGTAAAATAATTGGGATAATCTTACATCCTCAATAGCTATTGATATTAGGTGGATGCCAGGTTTTATTCCTTTGCCTTCGATTGCTTCCTGCGTATAGGTATCGCGATCGCGATATGCCAATGCACAAAGGGTGACGAATTTAAAAATGTGACTGCGTTGCAGATTCTTTTAGCCGTTCGTGTACGTGTTCGCCGATGCTTAGCGGAAAAAGTTATCGGAATAAATTGCACGCGTTCGAGTTCCTTCGCTTCTACAGTCGTAGGATATTTTACTGGCGATTGTCGCAGGAATTCGTCATAGGTTTTGGAGAAAAGGTTGTTGGTTATTCCGTCATACATGGAATCGCGCGCCAACTTTGACGACTGCGTAAATCGTATTCGCGCGAGCTTCACTGTAAACGACGACGGAGTCGATTTCTTCTACCAACGAGTCTGCCTCTTTTTACGCTAACCCTCTTTATTCCACTGTGCGCTCCAAGCGGATCAAAGCGTCTCTTCGGCAACTAGAGGCGCGATAATTACGTTTACGAGGGACGCGACCGCGTTACCGCGGAATCGTTACGAGGCAACTTTTCATTAGTGTAGAAAGGTCGCGCGTTAGTCGAACGTTCCTCTAAATATTTTTTCTAAATAACGCGTATTAACCGCTGCTTTCGACGCGACGCCACGAACAGTCGGAGAATCGAACGTTTCCTCGGGCAACGCGAATACGCGCGTGGTAAACGACGTCGTTGGAAAATAACGAAATGGAGGAGACCCACGATATCGAAACAGAAGATCGATCGATGTTGCTAGATAGTCTATCGCAGTCACGGCTTAGCGTCGTAAAAGAACGCGCCGTGGCGCATACGCCGGCGATAGCTTCTCTGGATGTTTTCTCGATATCGGCGGTAAACGATGCCTCGTCGACATCGATGGTACAATTTTCTATTCAATTGGTACAATTTTCTTCCGCAAAAGCCCATACCAGCTTCTTGTTTCGCACGGAGGGCAAATTTCCCCGAGGATAAAAGTCAAGCGGAACATCCAGTCGTAAAAATTCCGGTCCATTAGGACCACTGGCAAGGGAGAGAAAGAGGGTGCGCGTCGCGGTGGGAGAAAATTTCAAGAATTACGTTCGATGTTACGGGGCTGGTAATTTTTTCGCCAGTCCCGCCAGCGCGCGTAATCACGGAGGAATCATGGTTGACCGTTTACTGCCGAGCGAGAAGCGAGGGCCCGCTCGATGACGACGAATTTGCACGCCACGCGACCGCCGCACACGCGATTCCTACGTTGCGAACATCGTTACCACGAGTTCGTCATGCGAACGGGAAATCAGGGGGCCGCCTCCTCTGTGTATCGAAGGAATGCGTTTACGCGAGATCGCCACGCGACTGCCTCGCTTCTATCGCGGCTCGTAAAAGCGCCGGAATTGCAGCACCGCCCCTCGTGCCGATTCCTTTTTAATCCTTCGACTTAAGGTTACGGCAAATCTCGCGAAAGCATGCCTCTCGACCATTTCGCTGGCTTTGTACACATCGACGAAAAATCTGTGCCGCGACGATCGAGAAGACGTCGTTGAAAAATTCATCGACGGAAAAGTTGAGCAGCGTGCAGAGGAATCGGAGAGCGCAAAAGTTGAAAAGTTCGCGTCGCGTGACTGTTGTTGCGTCAGCGCGTCGATTCGTCGGCGAGTCGTTGCCGATCGTGGACACTCGGTGATCGCGTTCGAGGCATTTCCATTTTTAACGTCGGTGCGATTGCACGCGATACGCGGTTCTAAATTTGATCAGCTTCGGTAGGAGTTCGCCTGTGTGGTACGCTCACGCGAAAGGAAAGTGAAAACACCGAGTTTCTCCGACTATCGTGCGATTCGTCGCGTTCGATACCGCGTTCGTTATTTCCAGTCGAGAAAATTTCCGTAGACCTCGAACGTTATTTATAACGACTCCTTGTTGGCCTGTTACTTCCAGTGACACGATTCGATCTCGATTCGATCGTTGTAGGTTCGAGAGTTTTCTCAACAACCGAGAAACTATAGCGTCCTCTATGGAGGACGCATTTGGAATTCTCTTTCACGGAGTTAAGCTGCGGACTGGCGACGCTCTGTAATCTAGAACACGTGTTTGCCGTACGTGCGCGTTATCAACCCGCAAATATGCATTAGGGCAAATACGAAGGCTCGTTTTGCAAACAGCAACGCGTTATAACGTGTATGAGAAATTGTATCGCTCGGCGATGGCGCGTTGTTTGTAAAAGGACCGAAACGTGGATCGCGTCGTCGTAGTCGTTTCGCGGCTGGTCTGACTAGTCCCGTCTGACTCTACTTCGAGCAGATCTACGTCGTATGGACCGTGCAACGCGATTGTTTTCTTTTTCGCTACCATTCGTTATGAAAATCCGGCCCAGAAGGGAAGCATCGCTAAACACCCATTCGATTTGCGTTCCTTTACCGTTTGTTACGATATTTTTTTTTTCCGGGACCGTGTTCGCTCGAAATTTACAGCGTCCGTTATTAATATCTCGCGAGCAGGCTTTCGCGGCTGTTAGCCCGCGATTTTTCGACCAACGGGAGGAAAACAATTCTACGCAAATTTACGCATTTTTTTATATCCTCCTCTTCCTCGTCTGGCTTCTCCCATCTCTCACTCGATGCTTTTTACACGCGTCAGAACCGGTCGGGAATTTCGTGTTAGCTATGAAATGGTTGGTCCGCTGTAAAAACGCTGGAAGCCGGCTACAATTATTCAGTGGTTTCTGGTTTTTTAGTTATTCCGTTTTAATTAATTCTTGTTAGCGTCGCGGCAACCGTGCTGCATTGTATCGGCATTCCTCGCGACTCGTCGTTGTTTTAACTATCGTCTCGTGTAATAATACAGACGCGTGTCGACCAGTCGATAATTATCTCGTTCTTATCGTCACGAACGTCCATCGGGCTTCGCAACGTCGTTTCTTTTTCTCGATAAATTCGTTTAAATTATCGAACTTGGGCTTTTAAAAGGTAATCAGAACGCTATACATCGGTGTTGGTCTCGCGCGATAGGTAATTAATTAAACTCGCGATCGAGAACACGATTGATTTGCGAGGCAAACAAACGTGGCAAAAAATACGTGCAGCAGATGCACGTCTTGCGCTGTACAGCGAGCGCCTGCGAGCTCTCCCTCGTTCGATACGGTTTATCGAAAATCAGGCAACAACTGTTTATAGCGACCTATCGTAACGTACGATTAGATATTGCATCTGTCCATGGTTAATCGCACGCTAACAGCTATCTTTTCAGTGTACGCGCGCGTGTTTCGCTCGACATAAATTAGTTGGAGGGCAAGTCTCAGGTGTGTCGGGAAATTATAAATAATCCTCGGTTGGATTAACGTATTCCCAAAATACTTTGCGGCACGCGTATTTAGTTTTCTCGAATCGCGCCATTTTGCGGTGAAAAGTGGGAGGAGCTACGAAATTCTCTGCAAGCTCGAATCGATATCCATACCGTAGAACGGAAACTATAACCCTATAGCATTCGCGAGGCTAGTTCATCCTCGTCGATCTACGTGGATTCGACACAGAAACGATCGATTTCCGACAACACCTGCAACTTCCAACTTTCACGAACTAGCAACTTAACAACGAGTGTCACAGGGAGCCGTTTCCAAGTCCGAACAACAGGAAGAACGCGATCGTTCCCGATGTCCGCGAGCATTCGCCGCTCGTCCACGAAGAGGCCAGGCGGACTTAGGTGGGATTTGCGAATTACGGAAGTTCGGATGGTCGGACACCGCACCGGGAACTATCGCCGCGTGGGTAATAAAAGCTTCGCGTTGTTCTTCGGTTAATTCGACGACCTTACAACTCCGAGCGCGCCACGTCGCAGCGGAGCTCTTTAATAGCGGCTTGTCAACGGATTACCGCGGTGAAAATGGATGCGATGCAAATAAAATTAATCTTTCGTTCTCCGTTTCCCACTTTCCAACCTAACCCCGAATGGAAAAGTAAGGCCGGCTACCCTGCGAATTAGCACTTGGAGTTTGTTTCGACGAATCTGTGTCACGGACATGGCGCGACGCCAGACGTCCTCAGACTGACGCAATTAGCCGAAGCTTCGTTTTGACGAGCTCACCGGATACTCCGGCCGGGGTTAATTTCAGGCTTAACGGCGTCGCTCTCGGTGTTCCCTCGTTTGCGCGGCCCTAGTTGAGTGCTTTGTGCGTTGCCGAGAACTTGGCCAGCCGAAATCGTTAAAAAGGGTGTCGCTGCTGCCTGACGCTCCCCTAAATATCCTTAGGCAATCAATTATATTACCCGAGATTGGTTGTTTGCGTGAAAGTACGAATCACACCAAGACATTAGCAATCGTTGATACGACTCGCCATCTTTCCACGACGATCTCGTTTAACCTGGTAATTTCAGTAGTGGGCGCCAAACACATTTACGGGGATCGACGTCAACCGACGATCGATCAGTACCCTTAAATACCGTTATTCTTTAACGTTCAACAAAGCCAGGATTTTTCACATAGCGAGACAAATATAACCTGGCGACGAAACGTCGAAGAGGTCGGCACGATCGATGCTCTGCACGAAACCGAGGTCACGAGATTCTGTCGTTTCGTTTATAATTTCGCCGCGGTGCCCGGGGAAACAAATCGCGCGAAATAGCGGACAGGAAACGCTGCGGACCCGATGAAAATCGATAGCCAGCACAGGCTTGGTTTCGTTTCGCAACCGCCGCTGACGGATGAGCGTCTTCCGTGAACCGACACTCTTTGATCACCGGCTACCGATCGTCGTTCTAACGTCGTTTTCGAACTCCCTCTCTCTTTTCTTCTTTTCTTTCTGTCTTTCAACTTCTTCGACACTCCCTCGATACTCCGACTCTTCGTCGGACAGTCCCAACCGTTTCGCTCCCCACGGAACGTCATTCGTCCGGCCAACTCGAGTAAGATGAAGTCCCGGTGTAACTCTTATCTTGTGCTACGGAGAATCTCTTGGAAAGTTGTTTGGCAAAAATTTTTTACCTCTCGACTACTCTTTCGAACGAGCTCCTACTCAGGATTTCGCGTGCTGGCGGTGAATTTTTGAGATATCGCTGAGAAGTCGAGACGTTATTGAATCGCGCGAATTTTCAAGTCGAACGCTCAAGCTCTTCCCTCGGACGAAGGATAGACGTGGCACGAGCAGCAATTTCACTCGGAATTTACTCGCGTGGTTCCCGTTTTATTTTCTCTCGTAATCAGGAGAACCGACGGGTATCGCTCTTTCCAGAGACGCTCGGGACACAAAGGAGCGAAGAAAGAAAAAAGGACGGAAGTGGAGTAGAAGAGTAGAAAAGTAGAAAACTACGAGAAAGAAGAGAAAAACAGCGCTCCTTCGGACCGTCTACACGTATGTGTCGTTCTCGTCGATTTTCGTCTAAACAACGAGCAAAGAATTCGCCTGGTAAACAAAGAACGGAGCCAGGTCTTCGCTCGTTTTCGCAATCCGTTACGGTTTTTCGCCTTCTCTTTTCCCTCTTGACCCTTGCGTAGAAGAAACGATAACGCGAAGGCGCGTTATCTTTATATCGTTATCCTGATGTTTCACCGTTGCAGCCGGAATTTCGATCGCCAACGACGATGTATAGGTCGATAGATCGAAACAGAATAACCAGCGAATCGATCATTCGTGTTTACCGTGTCCTTTGAATTAGTTTTGCCGCGTTGGTTTAAACCGTTACGTCAACGAACGATCGTGATTTACTTTATTAAAAACAACGAGTCGAATTCCGAGTCGAATCCCGATTCGAACGAGAATCACCGTGAATAATCTGCTGAATCTATGTTATCCGCGATCGAACTTTGACTTGGAAAAACGCAGGCGAAGGAAAGTCAGTCTAGCGGAAGGAAAAAGGTACGAGTTCGTTGAATTCTCGAGGAGAACTTTCTCCGTTCTCCGTTGAACGACAAAGAGGCAGCGAGCAGCTCGAGAAACGACGTTGTCGTTCGCCCTGTTCAATTTTGCATCGCGACAAGTTGCGAGGTCGCGTTAAATAAGCATTCTCGCGGAACAGCCGCAACGCCATTTTCGAATGGTATTTGCAGGGTGCGCGTAATGGAGCTTACCGGAGAAATCCTGTTTTCGTAAAGCTAACCCAAGTCGCGACGACGACGTTCCGGAGAACCTGAAGGCATGTGCGGCCAGCTTCTGCACTTAAGTCGAAAGTTTCTCTTCGCAGCCACCGTGTTTTCTTTGCTGACAATTTCTCCCATTCTCTCTCTCTCTCTCTCTCTGTCTGTCTCTGAATTCGCGTACATTAGAAATGCATTGACGCACACGCTGGTTCCTTCGGCTTGTAAACGAGATCGTTTCTAGCCACGATTTCTATTCTTCTCTCGATTTTCTTTCCAATTAAACCGCGCAGCCTGCACACTCTTGGATTAATTTTCGCAACTAATTGGTATCGATCCTCCACCGAACGGTCGACTAAAAATACAGCGATATCGAATCGGTAACGATATCCAGAAATATCGCTTATTTATTTTCTACCTTATATATATTCGAATTCGTCTAAAAATAATCAGCAACGTTCAGTTCCCTCAACGAGTGGGAACGCATCTGGAATTCGCAGTTATCGCGTTACCAGAGTGAAATCGGAAGGCAGGTATCAACGAGAATAGACCCGACCGGAACGGTGGACCAGCTTAATCCGGAAGTTGATCTCCGGAAGGCAGCGCTGTTTTCTTTGGTAGTAGTTTAACTTGGCAGGGTGCATGGGGGTGGCGTGCGCGCGCGGTCGCATGGCTGCATAAGGGCCGAGGGAGCAACGGGTCGTATTAAGGCTGCATCCTCTCGCGCTAATCCGACTGTTATTCCCGGGACTTTAGACAAGGGACAAGCCTCGAACTAACCCAACCTAACTTGTGGCCGCGTCGAGAGATGCAAGGAGAGAGAGAGAGAGAGAGAGGTCCAGGAGAACTATTTCCTAACCGTTGCTGGCTCGATTGAACCGGTCGCGCGTCTCTCCACCGATGAAATATGCATCGGTTTTGAAGCGGCTGCTTCCGGCTGCTAATTAGAGGGAAAAACAGCCGGCAAAGAAGTCTGTTTGTCCGACGTTGGTCGGTCGACCGCTTCATTCTGTTCGGCCACCCTTTGACTTCCCCCTTCCCTTTCGTCTTTTTTTCGACCGTCACGAATGGATACGAAAAGGAAAGGCCCGTTTAATTCGTTTAGCATTCGTTCCCTGTACTTTCTGAAAGCAGTTTAGGAGTTTCTATAGCACAGCGAGTTCCGTGTACCGATGCTTTTTTTCGCACACCACGTTTGGATCGTTTTAACGTATTCTTTTTCTGGTTTTTCTTTTTTTGTGGTTTTATAAAGTGGCACGTGAAATTCAAATACGGAGGCGGTATCGTTACAACGTTGAGTTCGAACGTACGCTTCGAGTCGTGAGATGTTTGTTCTTTCCAGAATTTACACGGACGAATCTTTTCTCGTTGCTGTGTATGACGTAGAAACTTGGTCCGTCGAGATGCTTTCCGGTGGAAAACATTTTCGAGGAACGACAGTCGAATCGGAAAGGGCGAGAGGAAGACGTTTGAAAATTTCAAAACGCATCAGCAACGAGCGTGTTTGACATGGACTCGCGGTTTTCCGGAGAATCTAACGGGATACGTCGCCATATTTATTCGAGAAAGTCCACCGCGCCACTTCCATCCGCTCGCCGCATCTTCGCCCATATCGTTCCCGCTATTTTTCCAAACAGGTACGCAGCAACGCTCGAGCGAATGGAAGCAAACGCGTCAAAGGAACCGATCTGTATCGCCTGTACGGTTTCGCGAGACGAGTTACGTCGAGTGTGTTGGTGAATCCGTGGCGCTTCGACGCCGCAACTTAGCTTGGCGTTAAGGGGATACTTGAGCCGAGTTCATTTATTTCGCGACTACTCGGCTAACAACCAAGCACCGGCAGATGCGCGCACGCGAATGCAAAGCGAATTATATATCGGTCGCGAAGCAACAACTTCCTGCTGCTAATTAGCGAGGAAGACAATGCCGGAAGAACGGCCGTGTCCCCTTTGTTTCCATTGTCCCTCCCGCGTATTATTCGCCTGGTATAATTGTAAAGGTGATTGTAATCGAAGCTCGTTGCACGCTGGAAAACTTCGAGCTATAATTTGTCGCGACAGGGACAAACCCCCGGTCCGCTGACAACCGAAGACGAGCTTCGTCACGAAACCTGTCACCGACTCGTTCTCGCTCGTTTCGACTCCAGTCGAGCCTAATCTACTTTAGTCCCGAAATTCTCCGGTTAATTAAAGTATATGTCGTCGGCGTCGTGACGCGTTCGCGTTCCGTTCCATCTCCGTTGAACGCTTTTAATGGAACTTCGAGCGTACGTATTGGTGGACGTAACTACTGGTGCGAAGCTGGCACACTCTTCGACTTTCTTTCCTCCGGACGAAGGAACCAGAAAGCATAGGAGAACGAAACGAAATCTTATTTGCCTGGCCGCCAGGGTCGTTCGTCTCTTCGGGAGGGATCACGGGGATACGGACTGCAGGAAGAACGGCTGGTTTCGCAGCAAGGACCTTTACGTGTCTTGACCATAGAAACGGTACAATAGCCTTCGCCAAACAACCGGTCGTAACTCGCGACCAGATAAAAGATACCATCCATCCTTCGTTTTCTCTCTGTTCTTTCCTTTTGACCTCTTTCCGGCGCTAGGGCATTTTCTTTCTACCTCGTGTACTTGGTTCGTTGGCACGGTACTGCCAAAACGTGCCTAGAAACGAATACCTTGCGTACGAGGATCGTGTCGTATACACGATGACGTTCGTTCTGGCCTTCTTCTTGTAGAATTCGTCCAGTCGATGAGCACTTGTGTAATATTACCTATATGTTATCTTATCAAGCTTGAAGGAGAGAGAGCCCGGGCTCTCTTTTTTGGAGATCTCTACTTTTATTTTGTACGTTGATAAAGCTTTTATTACTGTCGTGGGGTGCTCCATATATCGCGTTCATTTTATACATCGTAAGTTTATACTTCGGGAAACCACCGTAGTAGCTGAAATATTAGTTAGAACCGAACGAATCGGTTTATTAGAGTTTCAGTAGGTGAGAGTTCCTAAGTCCAACTAGCGGCGGAGTTACACTACTGAGAGTCTCCTTTGGTTCTACTTACTTGGCTTCCTTTTGGGACTACAAGATCCCTCGAAACGAACCATTGCCGTGTTTATTATTTAACCATAACCGTTCATTACTTCTCGTAAATTGGTTAAATAGTTAAACTTTTATTCATTAGCGCACTAATTATATTAGAACTTCGAATAATTGAACAAAATGGAAATTTATTTGACGGGACTCGAACTCGAGTCATTCCGGTGCTAGTTGGCGATGGTACTTGATGGACCATCAACTTCTTCGCCAACGTTCTCTACGTTTACGAGCTTTTTTTGCTTAGCCGTATAAAGCTGCAGCGCGAACGGTTTTTGCCAGTTCGAGTAGCTACAATTTAATGTTCTATTCCTAGAGACGAGCTAATTCCAGCACGGATCGATCATTTTATCTACGATACGACCGTACATATTCAATTTTCGCAAGTTTCCATCGGTAACCTGATACAGAGTCTTCCGACTTTGACGATCTAAAATCGCAGAAGCAACAAACGATCAGCTATTTTGTAATACTCGACGGACCGTACTTTCCACCAGCGTCTTTCAGCCAGCGCAACTAAAGAAACTCGATTCTACTCGCTCGTGGGAATACGAATGTCAGTGGGGCGATTGAAAATTTCAACGAGCAGCTCGTTTTCGGTGCTCGCCCTCCGAGCGTTAGCTCAAAGGACGCATCGCGAAATACCGTGTCATCGGGACGAGTTCACCGACGAACGTATTCGCTCGTAGCCGCGTATCTGACGAAATACGCTTCGTATCGCGAGACTGTTGTAGATTTAAACGCGCGGAAACATTCGTCCCGAGGTAAAAGCCGTGCGATTGTCGTCGCGCAGCTCGCAACAAAGAGGTTGGAATTCGATTTGATCCACAAAGTTGCCAGCGTGGCGGTTTGAAACTTCGTCGCAGAGGACCGCCGAGGCGGAGCCACGTAGCCCGAAGCACCAAGGTGTTCATAGTATTCCGTGGCGTTACGCGGTTGGATCGTTGTTGTGGGTCGTCGTTGTCGTCGTCGTCGTCGTGCACCGGAGAAACGCAGAGAAGCGAGATCTCGAGACGGCCGGCAGGAAAACGTGATAAATTTCGAGGGACTTTTATTGCGAGAGCCCCCGAGTTAGAGTCCGCCTTAACGTTCGTGATTCTGACGCTTTATCGGCTCTTTGAAAAGTTTCACGGCCATGGCGAAGTTTTACATGGTCGCGCAATAAGCGACCATGAACCGAGATAAGACAAAGCGGGGATAACTGGGCCGCAAAATTACCCTTTCTTACGGATTGTCGGCGAGCGCGCGTCGTCTCGAACCATCGACGAGTTCTTTTCAACAACATCACGAGCGATTCGTCGTGAAACTTGAACGTCTGTTTTCGAAATTCCACATCAGCAACGATTCTTCGAATCTCTTCCGAACAACGTGAACTTCCTCGAGCTCGAAGCGAGCGTGCGCTGTTCTTAATACGCTGGCTAAAAGTAACTCTCTTTGAGCTCGCCAACTTCATCGTGGGAAATTATTCTTAGCGTTGTAAACCTGCCCGAAACCATGTTCAGCCAGAGGAGCAAAGTTTTTACGAGGACAGTCTGTGGATAGAGATGTCGAAAAACTCTGTTCTCCGGTGGTAGCAGCAATTAGGTGGTCCGAGAACGGGAACACCTCTCCGCGTATAGGGGCTTTATCGGTCTTCTTTCGCGTACTCTCGACGTACATCAGCCTTTTACACCGTACATATGTCACGCTTGCAGAGAGCGCATAATACGGACGTTGCGCGTGGTTGCTGGTTATTGCCGGAACGTGTAACATCGCGTGGCAAGCGCTAAAGCCGCGAGTTTTTATTACGCTTTTGCCTCCGTCGTTCGGCGTGCCGTGTAACAGCCGTACGAATGTAACGTGGTCCGCCTTTGTCTATGATGTTTTCACGAGTTCGTCGCGAATAGTTTAAGGGATGTCTTTTAACAGCTTAATTTCGCTGCACAGATGGCTTAGCGAAAACTGTTTTCATCAGAGAACGAGATGTTCCCGCCAGTACGAAATCTTCAGAAACTTTGTCGGAGAGTTTACGATCGCGAACGGAGTCAGTTTTTCGACGATAGTGCGAATCGACGGTGTCTGCGTGTAACCACGATCAACGTATTACGCAGTTTTCTTGGCAGGACGACGATTTGCCTCGAAGAGCGACAGACGCGAGACGGCTGGCGAAGCCGGCGCATTTTGAAAATTTGCCTGCGTTCTCGGCCTGGAGCTATTGGATTTCGCGTACACTGCTTCGCACTGCGCTTTCCAATACCTTCCAAACGAGTGAGATTCAGCGGGAAGAGCGAAGAAAGAGGCTTCAGTCATCAGAATGGATGCCCGGCGACGTGTTTTGCATGCTGCTATTCAGACGATCAGGAAAGTGCCAGGTTCTTTGAATCGCGAGCGGACCAAAGAAGTCTACCGACTTTAGAAACGCGTTCAACGAAAATCGTTAAGCCGTAAAAGAAAAATTTCACGCGTTCTCGTCGCGTAAAACGTACAGACCCTTGTCGGTGCGCCAAATTCCATAAGCGTATAAAGAAGTTTTCAGATTATATGAGTGGGAACGTCGCGACACGGTTTCTTGGATAGCTGCGCCGAGTACTGTGTCGCAGCCGAGTCGAAAAAGGTACAAACCGTATCTCGAAGCGAGGAAGAGAGAGAGAGAGAGAGAGAGAGATGCTAAGAGAGGCAGATAGAGAATCGGAGACTCGAAACGCGCAATGTCCCAGGAAGCAAAGAAGGATTAAGGTTTTCCGTGTACCGGACGGGCGTCGAATCAGCATGCAAGGGTTCCGGTTGCCCGTGACTAGGCGTTATTATTCGCCAGGAATTACATTGATTTACGCTCGTTATTCGTCATCGTCGCCGCTACTAACAAAGTCGGATGTTTTACAATAGGCCAAATGACGCGCTTCATCCAGAGCCCATTTGATATCGCGTTCGAATGGTAATACCGAACGAGCTGGCGCACGGATCGCTTCATTTGCCGTGAATTATTTCCGAACATAATTTCATTTCGAAACGCGTCGCGCCTGTTGCGAATCGACAGCCTGCGTTTCGCGATACTGTCGTTTAGCCTGGCGAAAAGATCCTCGAATCGTGTCGCGTTCTTCCTTCGAAAACTTCAATCTCGATCGCCGCGGATGTACACAGACAGCGTAGTCGAACGATTTTCGCGAAAATCGTTCCATAAACGGAACATTCCACCGTCGTTTCGAAATATGGGAAATCCGATAGTTTTTCGAGTTTGGTCAGGCTTACGGTGGAAAAAAGCGACACAATATGGTCCTGGAGCGATCGAGGTGACGCTGGATCGAGAGAATGGTCGCGGACGCGCGGTATAATCGAGCTTAAATACGGATAACCGTCACGCGAACGCGTTCGAATCAATTGAAACAAAGTCAGCGATACGGTTTTATTCGCGGTAGTGAATAAAATAATATGTATTTTGACGGACAAGCTCGCGTAAGCTGAAATAATGAAATCTAGCGGCACAGCCAGAAATCGCGTCTGCGACTGAAATAAATTTCAGCCAGGCGTTCGCGTTTTACGCACGCTGGTCGATTTACAGCCGGGTATTCGCGAAAACATCGTCTCGTCCAGCTTCGCGTTGCCGTAACGCGATATTCGTCGTTGTTTTGTTCGTAACTCGTGGCGCGTGATTCTCTCATCCAACATGGAAAACTATCGCGTCGAGATTTTAGAATTAGACTTTAAAAACGAGAATCGCCGCTATTAACTTGCTTTCGACTCGACGTTTCTCACGCGTAGCATACAATTTTCGAATTTATAAAAAATTCAAACGTGGCGCGTAAGAAGATCGTAGGCATTGCACGCGACGCGTTCGATCACTTTGGTACGCTGGGGGCATCGACGTCGCGTCGCGACGCGTCGCACCGATCCTTTTACGGTTCCGTTGGTGAGTGTCGTTCGCGGTCGGATTCCCTTTCGCGGCCGTGCATTTGTTGCTGCCGGCGAAACTTTTCTCGTCTTCGAACTGAAAGCGTTTTCTGATAATCCGATACTCGGGAAACGCAATTTTCTCCACGCCCTCTTCCTTTTCCTCTCTGTACTTGGTCGCCAACGCTACACCCTTCTCGTCTCGAGCGCGTCGCTGTACTTTCTTCCCTTCCGGCGCTCTAATTAGAAATTAGTGACGTGTTTGCGCTTTTTAACCTCCACGATGATCAAGCGTTTCGTTGGTTCTACGATTGCACGAAATTACCGCGTCCTGGAAACGTTATTATGCTCATTCACAAATATATTTCCGATCTGTAGACTCGCGGCATTTCGCGCAGAATGATGGTTACGTGTTTCGACGACTACGTCGTGTACGTTCGTAGCCTAATTGGACTTAAAATTCACTCGTTACAATTTGCTCGATACGCGTTGTCCGTGCTCGTTAAAACGACAGGTGTCTTCATACGCGCGAAGATGTACCTAGAAAGATACTCGAAACCGGGTTTATTGACAAAGACTACCAATAAGGCTGACTTATCGCGCGACAGAAGGCGTGTTTTTAATGCCATCAGCGGCGCTATTACTTCCGGCAAGGGCTGCAACACCGTTATCGTCGTGGCTATTGCTGCAGCTAGCGCTACTATTACTGCCGCTGCTCTTTACGATACCGTTATTCTACCTTCTGCCACCATAATCGTTTACACGCCGCTTCTGGTAGCGTGTACCGTCTCGGGTTAAGTAAATGGAAGCGTGTGCGGCAATGTAAATAGTAGCGCGAATGGCAGCAATCGTGTAATCATAACGGTGAATGCCAACGGCCAGGTTCGCTTAATTACCACGGTTGCCGATTAAGCAATTACCGATGCGAATAGCCAGAATGGGCGTAGTACACGTGTAAGCTTTCCAGCGACACGGGAAATAAAGGACATCGGTTGTTGCCTCTCTTACGTCTCTATGCGACCAGACGACGACGAGAAAAAGTTCAATCGTAAAGGAAAATTCGAGTGGCCGAGACCACATAGAACGAGCATGGTCTGCTACGGTGGCCGAGTGGTCAACGAAAAGGTAAAGAAGAGAACGGTGAACCACGAGGAAAGGAAGGGAAAAATGGGAATGAGACGAAAGGATGGTAGTTGGCCGTGTGTTTTGCGGCCGAATCGATATCGTTAAAAGATCCACGGAGTTCAACCACGACCCGGATAACTCTGTGGAACCTCGGAACGAGATTATTTTCTCATTTGCGGCGAGGAGACGAGCTCTTGTAACGATTTTTACCGAGAGATTCGACACGGATCGATACCCGGTTATACGCTATCTTTTCTTCGTTTTCTTAATGCAACGTGACAGGGCCACGCCAACTCGTTTCTCAAACGATCGAAAAAAAAATCTACCGCGTTGTCTTTCGTTTGAATTCGTCGTTCCATTTATTCGTAAAGATCCGTCCGGTTGAACTCGTTACGTTCGTTGGATTAATCGGGATATCTATTACGGGAGGAAAGGGGAAACGGAAGAAAGGTTTCCGGCGTGAAATATTCGCAAGGACGTGGAGCAGATGCGCTTTCTCATGGCTTTCTTCCGCTCCTCGTGGAAGAGAGGGCACGGTCAGCGGACGACGGAAACGCTTCCTGTCGAGCTGACACGACGGGAAACTTACTCGCCGCTCACCGGATGTTTACTCGCCGCGAGAGTAAACTGGACGTAAAAGCGATAACGGGCTGCACGTCCAGTCGAAATCGGATACGTTTTTCGGGTTTCCGTCTAAAAGCTCGATGGTTTCCCTCCATTTGCCGACGACGACGTTTCTCCGACTATTGGCCGGGTCTACCGGTTTATTTTTCCATCCGAAGAAAGCATGCTTTCTCGCCGTACCACCTTGGATATGTGTATCGTTCTCTCGGAGTCTTTGGTCGTTAACGATCGCCGATTCATTTTCGACTCGTCCAAGTATCCATTATCGGAGTATCCTTCGATCTTTTTCTTTCCATCCCGTGTCGGGCGCCCCTTAATAGCGTGTCAAAGGGTGTTCGATTAATTGCGCCGTTCGAGCGTTATTAGAATTCCGCTTGTTAAAGCCTGTCAGCGTTGCGTAAGCTGCGAGTTTATGCGCGTGGGCGTTATTGGAATTCAACGTTGTTACAATGGAATAATAGCCAGTCATTGTAGATAACCGACGTGCATTAACATACTGGTATTCTATGGGAGAAAAATGAAAAAAAAAAAAAAAACCAGCAATTCCATCTATGGAACTTTATTACGAGCGTTTCGCGATCGAATCCGATTGTAACGAGAAACGGAAATCTCGACCGGTTGTCCGACATATTTTACACCTAGCCGACACGGTTTGAGCGCGCGGATCGATCGCATCCGATTACAAAATGCCTAGCTAGATGTAGCTGCATCGGATTATCGATTCGTGACAGTTTTATTAATCCGTTTCGTTCCGAGGATCGTTCGCAGGATCGGCGACGTTATCGCGCGTGTAGATTTCGGGATCCGGCGATCGTGTTATTAGAACGCGCCGGTCGTTAATCATATTAATTTTAGTAACAGTTGCGTGCCGGACCACCAGAAATATGCTTCAATAACTTCGAGCTTTAATTACGGGCCTGCTTGTAACGCATTCAACACAATGCCATCCTCTCGCATAATTACACGTACGCGTTTAATTAAATCACCTCGTCAAGAGTCACCGATTGCCGACCCCGAGCGACCGACGCTTCATCTAATGCTTCGAATCAATTAGGTATAATGCGCGTATACATACATCGACGACGAGAATTTCGAGTCAGCTCCGCCTACGGTTATTCAGAAATTACTGGCACCGTACTGCGCGCCATCGTCGGATCCTGTCACAGGGAACGTGCAAGTTGCGAGAGAGGTCAGGGATCATTAGGAACGCGTTTTGTATTCGTTGGACGAATGACAGAACGGTACACCGGTCTCTTTCTTTAACGTTTAACAATAACGTTTCTTCCCTTTTCATCACTTGGCGTTACGATGTTTTCTGTGCACGTTTTGCAATCGTTTTAACCAAACCGTTGCATTACACGCTTTTTTATCCGGCAGATTGGTCTCTTTTACGTTTTTTTTCTCGTCAATCTTTGTCTCTCTTTTCCATCTGTCGATTTTTTATGCCTCTACCTTTTTATCGTTTTTATTACGCTTTTTTTTTCATTTGGTTTTATAGTTTTTTATTTTTTGACTTGCATTCGAGTGCAGTGTGTACGAACCATTTATCTAATGAACGCATAAAGTTGTGGAACACGATCGATGTCGTTGAATTTTTTCGAATCTGAGCATGTCTGACGAGTTATTGACTCGTTCTACTGCCAGCCTGACAAGTCTTTTAACTCGCTTTTCAGATCCCTCTTCATATTTTATTCCGAAATTTCCTCGTGATTTCATCGCTGTTGTTGTTCATTTCCGATTCCAATTTAAATTTTCGAATTTTGACGAAACGATTTTTCTATCGTTCGAACGTTAACGATCACGATGTAATTGCGATTAGATGAGAAAAATTCTTAGTCCATCGAAATGTGCAAGTTTGGCCAGTTTCGTAGCAGATGTACACTTTGCTACCGACGCTATGCACGATCTTTCTCTCCCTCTTTTCCACAATTTTCAAAAATTCGTTTCTAATAATCTGCTCTTTCACGGTGTACCGCACGTAGATTCAGCAGTGGAAGAAGTCGGTCAAGGGATTCTTCGTGGAATTTCCAGCACCTTTTTGCCATGGATCCCGGTAGAACACTATAACTGTATTCAAAACGAGATCGCCGGTTTCCGTATTCTACGCAAGTTTTCGCGAAACGTTCGGGCAAAAACACTTTGAATAACGATTGTTACGAAGATGTTGCATCGTAAGATTGAAAATCGTTCGTTTCCTCCAGCCGACAGAAATTCGCCGAGCTTAACGAGAAGCTTGCCAACGAGTGGCTGCCCCTACGTGGCCCGAATGCCAACGTTCCTCGTGATTTTCCCTCCCAGTGTACTGCAATATCTTCATCGTGACTCTTCGTCGGCGATTTCCTTACGTCCAAATAAAGTGCGTTCCAAACTTGAAATACCATCGCCTGGCCAGTGTTGTCGGTTTCACGATTCTATGATTTTAATACCGCGCGAAGATTTATCAAAATCGACATGCGACAGTTATCTTCCGAAGCATTCCGAGGCAGTCGATGTTCAAAAATTCATCGTCTTCAGCCACCTTACGTCTCCTTCTATTCTTCAGCCGTCACTCTTTCCCCGACACACAGGAATAACGAAACGAAGAAAATTATGGAAAGGACACGGGCGCGTTCCCGCGCGGGACAAACGTAGGGGCGTGCGTGGCGTACTCCGAATTCCGACTAGCAGCTAATTAACGCCGCCTGTAGATATCCGCGTGGACAGTTGCCACGACTGAGATATCGGAATGCAATATTCATAGCTTGCGCGTGCTCGTGCATCCTCCGATACATCCACGAGATAGATACGGGACAGATACCTCGTCGCGCGACGTCGATCTCGTCAGCTACGCGGAAATCGATCTCCCTCGCTCGTGGCAATTTCATCCAACGCGACTTTTCTTCTAATACTTCTTCTTCCTCTGCTTTTCTTTCGTCCTGCTTACGGTGTAAGCCTTGCGTTCTCCCCCCCCCGACATCCTCGTTATTTCCATCGAGCAACGCTGAAATTCCAACGCCGTCGTTGTTTACGGAGAATCCGATCGTTATCACGAGCTTCGTCGGTTCCCAATCTGTCAGCGCGTAATCCCCGAGCGGCAGTTGCTGCGTTTAACGTCGCTGCACCGTAAACGTAAACGCGTGACGCCGATGTGACCGCTCGAAAATTGAGTTTTCTCTCGTTACTGGCATCGCGAGCGAAATTTCCTTCGCTTCTTTCGCGTTCTCGCGATTCGTCGTCGAGCTTCCGCGAATATTCTTGATTTTCTTGCTGTCGAAGGGACTCTCCGGTTCGTTATACGTTGAAAAGGACAAGGCATCGACGCGTTTATATCGATTGCCACGATCGGCAAGCAGAAGAATCAACGAATCGGTTTTGCCTCGGGCGACGTTTTTCCCCTGCGTTGCTCGTTTGCGCGACTGGCAAAGTGAAACCGGGCGAAGACAAAGCGACAGGGAGGAGAGTGCGGAGGAGGAAGACGCTCGGTAGTCGGCCTGCATTTTCTTCTGGGCGTTTTGTAACGACAAATGAATTTTCCGGGACTGAGAGCAGGCCGAAAGTGCGGCGCGATTACGTGGAAGGAATTGGATCGTGGACGAGCCGCCTTCGGACTTCGAGGAATGTTCTTCATTTAAGAGATTCGGATAAATAGAAGGTGGTTTTGGTGATTTTTCAGCGATGGCTGCTCGATTGCACGTGGCCCGTTCCTTTTAAATTGAGAAGCACCTCTGTATTTTTCCATCTCCATTTACGCATCGGTCGATTAAGATGGAAAATAAACGCGCGCAAAGGGGAAAACTCTCGTTTAATCGAAGAAGTTGCTCTTTTATCTTTGCGTCTCTTTCACGGTTAAGAACTCTTCTGATTTTGCCTGCCTACGCGCGACGATCTTCGCGTCGTTTAGAGGTGAAACTGTGTTAAACTGCGTTTTTATCGTTACGACGCCTTTTCCCGAGGGGCCGAGAAAGTGGCGCCTTAAGAAGTCCGTCTAAAGGTCGTAAAAGCCTGCGGTTGCGCTCCTTCTGTATACAGATTCCTCTCTTCATTTGCATACTCGCGATACCGTTAAAGATACGCTTTCTTTTTAACGAGCAATCTGTATCGGAGATATCGATCTCCGCGAAGGGGATACAAATGGCAGAGAATCTTCGGAAACTCGTCGCGTTTCATCGAGTATTTTCACGAACGGAGAATTTAGTTGCTACGAAATACGAAAAGTAATAAATGGAACACGAGTGGAGAGCAAAAGCGTGGTAACAACGAGAAGCCAAGAGGAGGAAGAGAACGGGGATTGGAAAGGGGGGGAAAAAGGTAGGGTCGCGCTATGGCCGGGACTGGTGTGCGCGAATTCGCCATAATAATTATCGCGGAGCTTTCTTCCTGGCGTAGCGGTGGGTGCAACAGGTGGCCGTGAGCGAACAAATCGTTCAGGATAACGACGAATCCGAATCGAAGTTCGGTGATTACCGTCCCAATGGAAATTCGATTTCGGGGTGACCGTCGAATGGCCAAAAGGCGAGGTGAGTTCGGTCGGTTCGCCATCTCTTTTTCTCTTCTTGGTTTCTCTGTTGCATCGACCCGCATCGAGGACCGATGAAAAAGGAGTAAAAGGGAGGGAAAACTGGGTCATGGATGTGCTCGATGTTTCCCTTGTCCAGGGCTGCGCATATTTTCCTTGGCTCGTGAAACATCGCCACCGGGGCCACGTTAACGGTGTGTTCGTTTGGCGTACAGGCGAAATACGCCGCAGAGAAATTCGCGGCGAATGAATGGGGCACGCGCGCTTTGCAAACCGATGCCTCGATTCGCTTCGATTCGCTTGCCTTTTTCATTTACCTTCGAACGGGATTAGACCGATCCCTATTTCACCGATATTTCAAATATACATATTGCAGGTCGTACAACAAAGGCCAATTTACATGTTTTAATTCCAGAGCGTGACGCAACGCGTCCTCTGCAAATGATTCGAATATCAATATTTAATGTTTGCTTTAAATATTCAATAGCGTTGGAGGTAGACTACATTTTAGTCGTTTTGGTCGGTTGACTGTAAAGCGCAACGATAATCGTTCGGTTTACAATGCGCGTTTATTTTTTAATTCGCGTGCTTTTCTATCGATGTCACTGGTGAACCAGCGAGCGAATATTTGCGTAGATAAAATCTCGTCGATTTTCGACGATACTACACAGCTTGTTTTTTCTTTTCCAAATGATAACGAGACGATCGATATACTCGAATCGACGTGATCGAACGTGGATAGAGATAAGAGAACGAGGGAGAAAGATAAGGAAGGCTAGATTCTGCGAGTGACGTCTATCATGGAAGTTCGACACGGCCATTGAATCGGTCCCTTAATCGATACGCGTCCCCTCGAGCTGATCGACGCGTCTGTCTCTCCAGATTACGATGCTGGTTGCGAGATTATCGGTTAGGAACAATGTAAATTGGTCCTGCTCTTGGATACGCATCCCGATTAATGGGAAACTGTTACGTGTCGCACAACCGGCATCGTTATCGACCAAATTGTCAACCGCCGCTGCCACCATGATTATTCCTATAAATTGTTCCTTAATTATTTACTCGTAGGCAGATCGTAGCCCTCGATCGTTTCTCATGAAACGATAGGACCGATTAAAAATACTAAATTCGCTGGCGACCGATTCCGAGAGCGACTGCACAAAGCCACTTGCTAATTAGATCGGTCGTTGAAAGAGAAACGACGTCGAATCTCCGAGTCTTTGTGACCGGGATTTAACCCGATTTTCGTGGTTACCCACGATTCCAAAGAACACGATTCTCGAAAGCTATCCTCGTTCTTCCGTTTGTTCGCCGTGGCACGTGACGTGCACGGGCGGTGGCGCGCGCGAGTGCTCGAGTTTCCTTTCTGTTTGTCCGGAGATCGTTGTGTCAAAGTGGCCGTGTCTCTTGGCATTTTCAAAGCCCTGGAACCAGAGTTCGTACGAAACGCCACGATAATGGTAACTACCCGCTAATAAGCATTTTCCATGCATCAGTCTTTCAGCATTTAAATCGCTTTCTGCTTTAATTGGCCCGTTGGTTCGCTTCTTTCCGCGTCTACCTTCGCCTTTTGCGCCACACTTTGTTCGCGCTCGTTGAATTCAACCCTCTCTCTGCCAGTCGCTTTTTTCTACCCTGTGCTTTTCTTCTCTTTCACTTTCTTCTCCCCTCTACCCTGTCCCGGTTTCGCGCGTTCGCCACTCTCTGCTCCCTTCCTTTCCTTTCTCCGCTCTCCGATTCGCGATTACTCATCCGTATTACTTTTTACTTCACCGTACGCGTTCGCTCGTGCTTCGAGCTTCGCTGTTCTGCCTCTTTACGCGCGTTGCGAGGTCATCATCTAGCAAGGAAGCAAGAGACGCGATCGACTGTTTCCCGTTTCGACTTCGATGCGTTCTTTTTGTCTTGGACCGTTTCACACGCTGCCACTCCATTTCCTTTTTCCACCAGGTCACTGAAAATCCTCCCTGACACCGAGTCACGCGATCAATCCATTCGTTTCTTCGTCGCTAACAACGCTATCGATCCTGTACGTGTCTTTCCACTTTTTCTTTCAATTTCCCATCCGCTCTAGGCTACGACTTCATTTCATTGGTCAGCAGCTCGTTATTCATTCTCGCGTAACGTCGTCCAGCCTCGTCCTTTATCCGTGATAATCACCGACAACGGAGCAAAAAGTAGACGAGCCGAAAGACACCGTTCACCTACGTTTTTCCAACCTCCTTTTAATTACACATATTCGTCGCCGTGCCGGTTGAATCCGATGGGAAATGCGTCCGCGAGGAGACGCGATCGGACGATGAGATTTATAGGCGAGCTCGGAACGACAGCTGGAACGAGAATTGACGGATTAATGGCGGACGCCGGGGACGTCGGATAAACACGGCGGCGTGCGAATTATATTCCCTCTGGCGCGTCGTTTCCATCGGCGAGCATCAGGCCAGTCATTTCTCGTTTCCATCGAGTTCGCGACGTTTCCTTTCAACTTTGTCCATGGTGCAACTTCACCAATATCTTGCGTCGAAATCGTACTCTCGCGGATGCACAGTGAAACGAAGAAATATGCCGAGTGGCCGATAAATAGTTAATTAGACTTTCGGCTGGATAGAAATTGCTTTCCGCAGTGGAAGATCCGCCCCTCGATCTTCGTTGCGCCAAGGGTTTTCATTTCCATTCGGCCATTCGTTTTTCGGAGTTACGGTTCAATAATGTTAATGGATTTGTTGGATCCGTTCAACTGCCGCCACTCCCTCGTCTGTTCGCTTCGCTCTGAAAAAGAGCACCGGTCGAATCAACGAAATAAATCGGACCCGAGTCTGCCGCAGTCCCGACGAATCGCTAAACACGCCGGTGTTTCCAATTTTTCGGCGACGACGTGTTGCTTCCATGTTCGCCACGATCGATTATCCGATGTCCGAGAAATTCAAACTTAGATCTTTCGGGCTGACGAATACTGGCACGAAAAGTTACCCGGCCATTTTCACGATCGAGCGGAATAAAGTTGGAATTATCGCAAGGACCGTCGTCATCACCTCGATT
Organism: Bombus pascuorum; assembly: GCF_905332965.1. NCBI lineage: Eukaryota > Metazoa > Arthropoda > Insecta > Hymenoptera > Apidae > Bombus > Bombus pascuorum. The sequence continues at coordinate 6,152,143 of NC_083496.1, read as the reverse complement.
TCTCGTGCTTTATTGTGTTCAAAGTGCGAATCGGTGTCGCTTCTCACGGTCCCGCAAAACGATAGCTAATGGGATTCGATTAAGGAGCGAGTATCGGTACGAGAAAGTCGTTGACGACGCGATAACGCTCGAATTAAATAAAAAACTGCTGAGAAACAATATAGAGCGGAAGGCGGCATAGTAGGTTAGTGCGAAAAAAATCGTAGCTAGTTTAAGAACCTTTAATTTCGTTCGGATAAATGGTCATCAAGGAACAGTACGCGTACCCATGATTATCTTGAACGGCGCTGAAGCAATTTCGCCCGTAATGCCGACGAATCTAATTTCCTCTGGAAGATCTCTTACTGGAATTCCGCCTTTCAGCGTCTTCTTTCAGCAATTTCTTAATTTTTCCACGCTATATTTCTCTCGCTTTCTTTCTCTCGCTTCGATTTCCCTCCGCAAAGTCTTCTATTTTTTTCGCCTTTCCCGACTACTTTCGTCCTCGTCAACTCACCGAGGTTATTACTCCGGTACTCGGTGGACGCATTGTTGCCTCGCACGAAACTTTTCATTTACCCGCCATCTCCGCTGACAGTAGCCTCTCAATTACGAATTATTCCACAGCTGTTTTCATCGCTCGGTTACTCTCGAATCAGTCGCTCCTTTCTTGGACTTCCTTGCTTCTTCCTCGGAACATTTCGTAGTAAAACGAGACGCAAAATGAGAGAGAGAGAAATGCAGAAAGAAATCAAGATTTCTGCGTCGTTGACGCAATAAAAACAACCCCGTGCTCGGAGAGAATAACGTTTCTTCTCTTTGACCGTTGACGCTGGGATCCATTTCAAAGGGAATTGTTATCGGAGGACGATTGATGTTCCGCGGAATGTTTCACGGTGGGCAAAGCTAGAGGACACATCCGGGCCGTTTCATCGGCTTACATCGAACGGCTCTTTGCCGAGAAATTGGATCACGAAGTTGATCAAAGAGCCACTCGTTTTTCGCTTCCACTCATTTGCAGCGGATCGCCGTCGAGATCTCTGCGGAGACTTGCCCCGTTAAAGGCCACTTGACCAAGAGGACGCTCGATTTCGAGCTTGTCCTACCGAGCGCGACTCGTACAGTTACATTTTCCTATCGTTGCTCGGTCCGCGTTTTGCGCTCCAGACGTGCGATTTCATGCAGCGATGGTCAGGACAGAGGATGTCGAGGAGCGCGGCGAAACTTATTAAAACGAAAGAGAGTAGCCGGCGATGGAGCCGGGCGCTTATAAAAATTTCAGCCGCGAACCGAGAAACAGCGGGTCAGGTTGAAGAAAGGCAGAGCGAGCGAAGGAGAAGTTGGAAAATCTTAAAGAGAAAAGTAAAAACTGGGGCAACGAGGACAGGGAGCAGGGGCGAGCAACAACGCGGTTAATGTTTTTTTAATGGATAAATTTCTCCTGGGTAGATACCTGGCTCCGTAAATAATCTTGCAGATAGGATATCCAACGACCTTTTGAAATCTGAAACTTTGCGAATCGTGTCTACGCTCTACGTTCGATTCTTGTACACGGACGGACGGCTGGACAATGCACTTGGAAAGATAGAAAAGGGAGTCGTGGATCCACGGCGGAATTGATCCGTTCACGAGAACTCGACGAGTTGGTCCGCTCCGAGGATCCTACGTAGACGCGAAACCGTCCTTCCGGAAGGAGACGAAAGGAGACGAGGATGAACCGGTGCCTCGACATTCGCGACGGTCCACAGCTTTCCCGGAGGCGCATTATTCAACGACTTTATCAATCTTTCATCCGAGTAGACGGAAGGGGATCGAGGACGCGGCTGACCCCGGGGTCGAAGGGAGCGCTTGAAAAACGAGCGCCGAGGTCGTGGCCTAATCTCGAGCAGAAGGTGCAGCGTGTATCCAGCAAGATCTGCCCGCAGCATCGTCGAGATTCGTCCCGGCCGTGGTACGGCTCGCTAAGCGATTATTTTATCTATCGCCGGCGATCTGCCAAACTCTGTACGAACACCACGCTTTTTCCACCCTCCTCGAACCGGCATTTCCGTCCAACCATTGTCCGCGTCTTTGTTCCATCTTCCACGGTCTTATCGAAAGGTTATCGTTGGCCGAGCGACAGAGCCCCTACTGCCTGAGAATTCTGGCAGGGAGAATTTTATGTGCTCGTTGGCGAATCGGGGGAATCGATGGATCAGACGCGGGTTTAAGAGGATTTAAGGAGGCGAATATTCCGAATTCAAGGTTTCTCGAGTCGTTCGGGCGAGCCAAACGTTGCAACAGCATCGAGAATGCTGTTTCCAGGCGTACGGTAATGAAATTTGAACGGAAGCAAAAGACTAAGCAAACAACGAGTCGAGGACTAAAACGAAGCCTGAATCGAACAAGAATCGAGGAGCATCGAATCGTGCTCCGTTCACTTTCGCCTTGATTTTCCACGCTCGTGAAACTTTCCTTGTTTGTATTTCCATCTCGTTATCGTAGTTATCGAAGCGTCGTCGAGTGGCGGCCAACCGAAGACGATCTGGAACAGCTCCGCTCCGAGGCCGGAAACCTGGCGGTGCTCGAAAGGAAGCGTTTTAATATCAATCTCCATATCGTAAAAATGATTCCGCGGTGGTTCGGAGCTCATTCGGGTCGCGAAACTCGTTTAAGTTGCGTAATTAAGGAACACCGGTTTCTCCGAGTGGAGCAACTTTTTCCTTTGGAGTCGGTTCGTTCTCTATATTATGTCTTTCACGCAGTTTATCAGCGATTGCTGTGCTCGCCGGCGGGCGCAGCAACGCGGTAAACTAATTAAGCGGACTGGAAAATATTCCCTCGCGAGGAAAATTACGTTAGGAGAGCGAGTCGGTCTATCTGACTGAGAGAGAGAGGGAGAGTGAGTGAGTGAGTGAGAGAGAGAGAGAGAGAGAGAGCAAAAGGAAGGTTTGAACAGCGGCCCAGCACCGGACGAAATTATTCATCGTAAGGAGGTGATAAGAGAGCGAATCCGCTCGGGGAACGCGACAAGCTCCTAAGGTATTCCAGGAAAATTGCTTCGAACGGCGTTTTCCGGAACCGTCGAACCGTCGTCGTCGAACTTCCGCCTCGGGAACCTGGAAAACTTGCCGATGGAATTCACGATGGCGAAGTAAGCTTGGCAACTTTCGAGATTTCGAGTGTCCGCAACGTTCAGTAGGAAGTTGGACGTGGCGTTGACAAGTCCGTCCGCGAGGTCGCCTCCGCGACACCGGAAACGCATCGCTACCAGAGAAATAAGCGACGCGTGCACGTCTACGTGAGTCGAGTCCTTCGACGTATTGGACGACGGACACGGACGAGAGAATCGGCCTTGTGACATAGCCAATTTCTTAGGGGAAACCTGTTCGTCGCCTGTCGTTCGCTGATCGAACTTCCGTCGTAAGTTGATAGCTCGAAACAATTGCGGCATCGTTTTAATATCGAAGTTTTATTTATAAGATTCTATCGATCGTGGAATAATAGTAATTTTTTGCGAGTTCCGTGGAAATTATTTAAACGAGCACATGGAGCGCATTAAGTAGTTGAAAGGAGCGTAACGACGCGACGTTTAACGATGCTCTTCGCGTTGCCTGATTCTATCCGATTTAGTTGCATGCTCGCCGAGATTTACCAGTTATTGCGTCTTGCCGCAATTCTTCCGCTTCCGTTTTCCTTCTATACTTTGCTATCTATCTCATCGAGCCAGCGGCAACTCCCAACAATTGTTCTCTATTGTAGCAGCTATGGGGTGGTGTATAGAGAAGCGCGGAAAACGAATTCCTGCCATTGTAGGATACGCAGCGAGTAATTCGAACACGAAGAGAAGCTGCTCCCGATCATTCTTACGGATTCGAGAAATCGAATTGCTCCCATGTCGTCGTCCCCGTCCAACGTCATTTTCCCGCACGAATTATTTCGTTAAAACGCGATCGTATAAAATTGCTCTTCCGCCAACGACAAAAGATACGACTTATCGCTTTTTTATCCTATCCCCTTTATATTTGATCGTTGCAGCGTATTCGTGGGAAGATGAGAAAACACGTTCACGTTAACCACGTATTGGAGGAAATTCGCGAAACACCCGGCTGAATGGCTTTTTCGCGATCGATGAAATTACTCGATGATAATTTATGACCGGAATGGCGTCTTGCAGCTTGTCGTCGCGCGGCGGCGGACCGCGTCGAGAAACAGAAGCGGAGCCGCGTTATCCCGTCCTAAGATCTTATATTTCTCAACGCAAAGTTTCAACTGCGAGCTCGACTCCGGCTTATCCACGAAAACGTTTGATCCTCGCCTCACGCCCGGTTCTTCATCCCTTAATCCCGCGGGTTAAGCTCCTTGCGGTGGCGACAAAACGACGAAAAGGATCAATCTCCCCGCTGTTGCCAGCTTATTCGCCTTAGACGATTTCGCTTTGTGTACGAAAATCCATCGTTCGCACTCGCTGATCTCGATTAAAAACTCATAGAGGTGTGGTTGGTGAATCAGACCATACGTCTCTGGGAGAAAGGAAGAGATTTGCCGCGTAACAGTTTGCGAATATGCCGGGATATCGCGTTTACAAAGTAAATTTTCGGCCGCGTAAAAATCAATCTTGTTTGCCCTGTGCTTTTTCCAGTAGTTTGTCTTCCCGCGATCCGAATTGCCCAGTGTTTTCCATTCATAGCCCTGGCGTCCATTTAAAGCGAAGGTTCTCGTTTTGTTTTCTGAATTACTCGCAAGAAACGAACACGATCGTTATCGATACCCGGAGGACGATCGGATTCTGCTGCAATATCATTGGATTCTTTGTGTTCGATTCGACGAGCTAGTAATTATGCCATCGTGTAAATTGGCAAAGTTATTGTAAGCGGAACGGCGGTTCGCGTGGAAAAGGTTGAAAATGGCACGGTAAAGCGAGCTGTCTGATCGCGATACACGCGACAAAGGCTGTCCGTGGCTAGACCAGCCGCTTTGTAACGACAGAACGTTAATTGATACGATAATTAATTTTGTGGCTTTTCGAACGACCAGCCTTTGCGAGGTCTCTTTTTTTTCAAATTCGTCATCGGCGATAAGAATTTCAGTTTCCCGCGTGGAAAATTCTTCGGCGAGCGCCGTTTCCTTACGAAATGTCCATGAAACGTCTATGATGTCTATGAGAGAGAAAAAAAGAGAGAAAGAGAAATCGGTCGGAAGGGAAACTAAGGGAACTCAATCAAGAATGCTGAAGTGGATAAGTAACTCGCGTCACGAAGTTGCAGGCCGACGCGGGAGTCGGCAGAATCAATTTCCCGAATTGAAGCGTTCGTAAACGTGCTCGATGTCTCTCCTCTATCCATGGATGGGTCCTTTAGCGCCGCGTTTCCGACTCTGTCCGACCGATGCGAACCGTTTTCAGCTCGCCACGGAATTAATACCGAGAAACCAGGGCTGTTCCAGGAAGATTTAACCAGACAGGACAAGAGGAATTGAGAGAGAGAGAGAGAGAGAGAGAGAGAGAGAGAGGCCAAGCGACGCGTTACGATCTTCCTTTCTGCATGGAACACCGATTCTAATTCGATTCCGGTATCCTGGGTCCACGCACGTAAATCCACGTTCGCGTGTTGCGTCGCCGCGGGTTAACGTAATCGGGGCACCGACTGGAAAATTAGCCAACAGAGCTGAAAGCTCACGCGCCTCCGAGACATTCTGTCGCGCCACGTATGCACATGCCAGCCAATTTTTCCTTCACGCGCCATTCGTTCGACGATGTTCGCTTTGCCTCGTTACCCTCGCCGCACGAATTTCCCTAAAATCTCGGAAAAATTGCATCAAATTATCGAACAAAGTGCTACCTACCTTCGCGGAATGATCGCTGAAAATTTCAATCTATCGGACGTAATTTTTCTAAATTGAATATCAAGCGCGAACCAATTTTCGGATATTTTATAGGTACCGCGAGCTTTTTTCATTTTCTAGCTGTTTGCAACGGGACAAAGGGCACGGTGACTTTGACGAGGCGAGGACGAACAAGCGGATTGATCTTGCAGATCGGTGTGCAGATGGCATTTCATCAGAGCGCGGGCCACCGCATCAGCCCCTTAATCCGATTAAACGCAATTGCAACGTGGCCGTTATTATCCGGTTGCGTTCCCGTTATTGTCGCGAGCGTCGACTAGTACCAGCGAATACAGCGCGATTTATCGCGCGGATCGATTTCGTCGTTTCGCTCGCAGTTGTAAACAAGAACGCCAGTTTAATTAGTTAGCCCGACGCGTCGCCCAGTGCCGGGTAATTAAAGCACGCGTTGCCTCGTGTTCGAGCGATATTTTCGCTCGTTATCGCGCCGTAATATCGAGAAATAAATCCAGAAACGGAGCATCCACGAAAGACATCGATTTCTATTCCTCTTCCCTTGTTGGAGAATCGTCCGTAATTTTCTAGCATCGTCGAAATCATCGCGATAGATCCCTCGTCGAGGAATACACGTCCAAACAACGGTTCAGCGCAGATATTGAAAGATTACGGTACATGGTGGCGGAAGAACGCCGAACGCGCGTACTTGGTCGCTAACCGATGGTTCTATGAATTTTAGATATTCCGAAGAAACGGTGGATCGCGTCGCGCTGGCTCGCTAGGCCGACTGAATTATGAATTTCGAAGAAAGTAAGACGAACGAATATCTCTCCGTTCACGACAAGTTCGACAGACTCTCCGCGAATGGCGAAGGGAGAGAGGAGAGCCAATGGAGAAAGGAGCGAAGTATGGTCGATCGGGTTCATAAATATCGATGGAAGTCCCGAGATATTCCTGGAGGATTTGCAATCCCTCGTCTAGCTGGAAACTCGGTCATTTTCTCCGATATAAACGTTCCACGTGATCTAAAAGAAACCTACGGACTAACAATGAGAAACACGAAAGCAGAGACCGATTTTCCTCGAGCAAAAAGCGCGTCGGAACAAAGACGAGACTTTTGCACGAGGTTACGAAACGAAGCTGCGATAATCGTTTACTCGGACAACATCCTTCGGTTAGTTTGCGAAACAATCCGAGGACAACAAAGTTCGTTACATCGAAAAATTTTTGATTAGTTTATTTCCACGGACGAGGAGAGGCCGATTTTTGGATGAGGGAGCGTAGGGTTGCGACGACAGGGTACAATTCGGTTACAAAATGGGAATCGAGCACGGTAGCGAAGAAGGTGTGCAAGGGAAAGTTCGGAGGCGGAAAGGAAAACAGACGAGGTTGAGCGGCGAGAAACGGTCGTACGGTGAAAGAAAGGAACCGGAGAGTGGAACGGCTGCTCTCGAGTTACCTTACTTATATTGACCTCCGAGAACCTGTTTAATGTTCGCCCGTCGATCCGCTTCTGCCGAGATTTCGTTCTCCATGAAACAAGGAATCGAAGGATTTCCGGCTGAGCTAAGATTTGTTTGCCCGGATCGGTCGATTTTCATTTTATCCCAACGTTACGAAGAAGGTATCGACCACCGAGAAGCTTTTTATGAAACGAGGAACGTCGCGGCGCAGCAGATCGTGATGCTCGTTTGAATATTTATTCCCGGTCTTTTCGGAGGATTTCAAAGGAAGGAAGATTCGGAAAGTCAACGTCCGTAAGAATCGCGGAATATGCGTTGTGGGGAAAATTTCAAGCGACGTTTCGGTATTTTACTTGGAGCCAGGTGGTTTTTCGAGGTGCAACGAGCGTGATGTGGACATCGAAACGACGATGTTTCTCGTCGGTGATGGCGGGTGCACGAGGAAACGGGGTGGGTTCGGGGGTGTCAGAGATTGGTTCGCGTCAGTTCGTGGCTCAACGACGAGGCACGAGTCGCATCTGTCTTCTCTCAGCCCTATCACGGTTGGAAGGAGGGCTAGGGGAAGCTCGGGGGCCGCGGCAGGGTCGTTCGAACTAGCGTGATGGATACGCGAGCTCGGGGTGGAGGCAGCCTTTCGCATATCAACTACACGAGGTGGCTGCTACCGTCCTCGCGCACCACCCTTTCACACGTTCCTCCACTTGCGGCTTGCCATCTCGAGCGAGCCTCGCCGCCGACCACCTTCTTCCCCCTTTTCTATCCCTCGAGACGTACCCGGTCGTTCCGCGTGTTCCTGCTTTTTCTATCCTTCTTTTCCTTTCGCTCGCCAACGAATTCAGGCTCGCCTCCTCTTTGTCTTCTATCGCCTCCTTTTTCCGATTTCACCGGTTCGCCTTTCTTACCATTATTCTTCGTTCGTTTGGTATCTGCAGCTTCTTCTTCATTCCTTTGTTCGACTAGTCGCATCTTCTCCACTTGTGTCGCCCTTTTCCCTACCCTTTCCAGTTGGCTCGCGACCAAAGACCCGCTTCGGCTCTTTGGCTCTTTCGGACGTCTTTTATTTTTCTTCCATTTTTGCTCTTTGCATCTTGCCGCTTCCCCGACTACAGCTTTGCGTTTCTTCGCCACGATCGCGCGGCTTTCGGATGTTCGCGGGTATCGCGTTAGATCGCCACGCCTCGCTTTTCACTTTCGGCTTCTTCTCCGTGCGAGGCGACGAGCTTCTGCCCCTCTACCTCCTGACCGTCGTCCTCAGGGATTTTCGTACTTCCGATCGAACGTCGGTTCTATTTCATCGTCGCGCTTTTCCTACGGACTTTAGTCGGTCTCTCGATCGTTCTGTCGATACGTCACCGTGCCGATAATTTGCCACGGAAGGATCCGACTGTCTCGAAGTTGGTCAGTCGAGGCGTTTGGGGCCGCGCCTGGTTTTTGCATAGCCAACTTTTTCCACGACCTTCCCTCTTTGCGTCCCTGACATCGATCTTCCAAAGTACTCGAACAGCGAACGTCTCGACAAAGCGTGTTCGACGCTTCTTGTCTCGTCGCTGAAAGCGCCGTGTTACCAACGTTGCACAGTTTCGATAGTCATGTTTCCCTGCGGTAACGATTCCATTAAGCCAAGTTGGTTAGACGAGTTTCGTGAGCGCGGGACTCGTCGAAGAAATACATTTCTCGAGCGTATGATTAACAGGAAAACGTAATGTCCCTCTGAGTTTCGTTTAATCCGATGTAAAATTCAAGCGCGTTATCTTTTGACTCGAACGAGACCGAATCTCAAGTAGGAGAGGCGTCCAAAGGGCTTTTAAATTCGTCCAGCGTAGCCGAGCAATATCCTCGCGTACCGAAACAAGAGTGGAATCCGTTTCCAGGTTTCCTCGTCTGGTCCTCGCGAGGAATCCTCTCGGAGAGCGAAAGGTCGGCGCATCTCAGGGGTAAAGGGCGTGTCTGGGTGTATACAGAAACGAGAAAAGAGGCTGGAAAGGGTCGCGCGACAGGGTTGAAAGTCACTTGGCCGATGCTCGAGTGCGCGCCACGGAACAACCCTCTCGATGACGATGAATCAAAGCAGTGCTGGCAGACAATAGAGGGAAAGGTGCGGGGAAGAAGAGAGGGCCAGACGGTAGCGCCGGCCAACGTCGACAACGGCCAGCGCTGCGAGTAAGCAGGGGGATTGGTAGAGGGAGGGATGAGTTCGAGGGCTCGCAGAAAGCGGAGGCACGATGGTACCGGAGGAAGAACTTCTGGAAGAATCGGCTGGAGTGTCATACATCGTGGTATGAGCATTGTTCGACGCGCGCCGAACGGTTTTCTATGGGCGAAAGGTCTCATCCCCATCGCGACACCGTCGAGCACCCTCGAAACCGGGGACAGACGAGGAAAGACAAAGGGGATTATGATTAGTCACGCCAGCGATTTCCAGCTTTCTCTATGGTTTCCACGGACTACGACTGTCACCGTTTTGCGACTGTCGCGGAAAACGACGTTCGGTGGAGGCGAATTTGTACCATCCACTTTTTCGCACAGTAGACCCGGCGGTACGTTCTAAGTTGTACCGATTTAGTAGAGTTGTGTCCTTTTCTCAGAAAGGTATTGTTCCTCAGATAGGAAAACAAGGTAACAAGTGCGAAGGATCGATACGAAAACACAAGCAGGAGCAAAGTTTCCGTAAGTGAAAATCCGATGCCTAAATGAAACTAAAACGTCCTTGAAATTCTTAGGAAGCGCGTGTCAGAGACTCGTTAGAAAGAGTCGGATGAAACGGCGTCGGATGGAACGGCGTCGATGGGAGAATACGAGCTAGTTTACGTGAAGTATACGGTCTTTCCATCTGGAACTCGTTGCGCGGTATTCCAAATATTCCTCTCTTTTCTTTGTTCCATCGTTCTATGCCGGGTACGTGGTGCAACGGCAACGTTCGTCCCGATCGTTCGTTGTCCGGTCGTTCGCGCTTTATCTTGGCGATCTCTGCGATCGAGTACGCTCGACCAGACAATAGACCGAAAATCATAAGCATCGTAACTTTATTTCGCGACAATGCCTAGTAGCAACCACACGACGGCACAATCAAACGCAGCGACAAATAGAAAGGAGGAGGGGGCTCGTTTCGTCACGGTCCGCGTTCCACGGTCACGAGGTTTAATCAAAATCGGACAATACGCTTCGTCCCGGCTCTCTTTTTCTCCGTGGTGCTGCGTTGCCATCGGCGCTTGTCTATTTTTGTTCCATCACGTCGCCGTAGATCTTTCTGGATTTCTCCGCGGTGAATGCGCGCCGCTCGTTCGATTCCGTTGGCCCGTTGAAGCAAAATAGCAACGCGATTGAATAGCACCGTTACTGAATGGCCCATAACCTGACAGTCGAAACGTGTGGTTGTAAAACAGAAGTCGGGAACGTTTCATGATCCCGCCGTTGCATTTACCGAAACGCGCCGATTCAACGATACCAAACTGTGGTCGTCGAATCGGTCAGCTAACGTTGATCACAATTTGGAAATGACGTTCCATTAGCGATAATTATGTGTACGCTCGGTGGATCTCGGCTAAGCTTGTGGCTTACGTCTATGCTTTTTGTTTCGAGATCGTTGGATTTTGATTAGCTTTGATCCTCGACTCGACGAAAACGCGAAGAGTGCGCGAGGATCTCGGTCGCCGATGAAAAAAGACGCCGATTTAGTAGGATGCTATCTCAAAAGTTTTCGTGACAGTCGTGGGTAATGTCTCAGCGGACAGCAAAGTAAGAGAAGGTCTTCTATGCGCTCGACGTTGATCCAATGGGATGAACTTCTCGGCGACGAGATAAATCATGGCAACGCTCTCGAAGGACGGACAGGTCTAAAAGGGTAAAAGCGCGCGTATTCCCGTTCCAACGTTGCGACGCCAGTTCAACAATCGTCCTAGAATCGTACTTCCTCGTCGGTTTTCAAACCTTTTGATCCTGCGACAATTTCGCCCAACACGTTTTTCCATACAGTATGGAGAATTAAATTTTTCCAGCCAGTCTTTCCCGACTCTTGTCGTTAAAATTCGGACAAGGAAGACGCGAATTAAGTAAAAAGGATCGTGGAACTCCGAGCTCTCGTGTATCGTTTTTAAAATCCTTCCGATTTATCGAAGAACTTAGTCGGGGCCGAGGTGAGAATGAAGGGAAGGCGGACGAATAAATTTCGTGGCTCGATATTGGCCGACAAATAGGGAAGGAAACGGTCTTTTTCACGCTGCGGAGTCTCGTAAACCGAGGCTTTTATCTTTCCCCGGGCTGGTGATATCATGATTAATCGAGAATACGATTCGATCTACCAGTTCTGGATGCTCGGTTCGACAAATGATGATTAATGGGACCGTTCTTGGTTACCGTTCGAGTCCCGGAATCATATCTGAGATCGCGCGGCTTCCATTCCCCTTCCAGTCCCCTGGCTCGTAACCTCGATACACAAATTAACGCGTTCTCTAGACCGAACATTTGGCGATGAATATTTTGTTCATCGTACAGCTGCTAAGTAAGTGAAATTGCTGGAGCAGTCGAAACGTCTCCCCGGAACCTGTCTCCGCCAGTTTCTCTCGTGTAAATCTCCGGGGTGCGCGCGAGAAAGGGGCGGTCTTGGAGGACGATGGCGAGAAATCGCAGAGGCGCGGGAACAAGTCTAATTTTTCCCCACGTCAGCCGGCGGTAAGTTCCGTCGTTAAGTCGCCTATAAAGCTTGCCGGAGTTTTTTCCTCTGGCGTTCGCATCGCGGCTCAGCTCCGAGCGAAGATGTTCTTGGACAGTTGGGAAACGAAGAGGGAAGCGAAACGATAGTGCGAGAGAGAGAGAGAGGGAGAGAGAAGTGGAACGAACGGGGCGGAGATAAAGGGTGGAGGTTGGGAATGGGGCAGAGTTTTCTTCAGACTTAAGCACTAAGCTGACTTTAAAGTTTCTGTTGTGTCAAGAAGTTCCGCACGGGCACTCCCTGGCGAAAGCTTGCCGGCGAATTCGGCCCGTAACAACGCTGCTGAATTCGCGAGCAACCTTAATTGCAGCGGGCATTATGAATTAATTCGTGCTCCTCTGGCTGCAAGGATGTTGCGTCACCTTGATCCCGCTGTCTTAACGATTTCCATCGCCGTAGCTTTCCTTGCCTTGCTTTCGGGACGCGGAGTTCCGTTTCAGAGCTGCGAGAACATCGGGCGAAACGATCGACGAGGCTGTCGATAAGGACTGACGCCTACGGTTTGTCTTTTTGCGGCCCAAATTCAATAATACTCGCAGTGCGTTTAAAGCGAAGTAGAAAAATTAGATATCGATGGAACGATTGAAACGTCGAAACGAGAGAGCTCGTTAGCCGTGACGCGGCAACGATAAGTAGCAAGATTGGGGAAATAACACTGGAGTGTAACTAATCCGACGAAAAATTGCCGTACACCGCCGCTTTATTCGTATTTATCGTTAAATCCTTCGCGTAATTTGAAATATTTCCACGCGTGCCGTTGGATTTAGAACGAAAGGTGCTCTGATGCATCAATTTTTTGCGACGTCTCGATTTTTACCATTCGTTTTTATTTCATTATCCCCGCCGCAGATCCGTCACTGTCGTTTCGCTCGTACAACGTAACGATCATACAACGAAACACGTTGAAATTTCTCTTCCTATTTTTTAATTCCACGTCTTCCCGGATAATCCAGCTAGCTTACAAAAAGAGCTATCGTTCCAGCTACGAGGAACAAGTACATCGCGTGAAAAATTCGTTATCAGTTTTTCCATCAGGGATCGTCGCCTTACGATCTGCCGTAGCCGCTCTTGCTTCGCTTGTTTTCGACGATAAAACCCTGGTCTCTCGACCACGTAACTTTTTTCATCGCTGATTTATAAAAGATGAACAGGGTCGGTACGTATGCGAGCCAATCAAAAATTCGTTTGACAATCATCGGGAGCGAGCCTGCTGTGGAGCCCGGTGAACACGATGTTCGATACGATCTCGTTGGAACCAAGCGACTCCACTCAACCGCGCGTCGAGTTGAACGCGTTTTAATCGCAACGCTGGCGAATTTTAAAACCGAATCATCTCGAATTACTTGAATTGTTCGCTCCCTCTAATTCCCCGGGAATTTTTGACTCGTGCGCTTCGCGTAAAAAGAGCGACGGTTAGCGGAGCCTAGGATGTGAGCAGCGGTGGAAGAAAATCGGCGACGAATCGGCATTTTTTTCGGACCGCCAACCCGATGAAAATCGTGGGTGGGACGGTGGATGATGGAAAAGCGAAATAAAAGCCCGAAGCTTAAATTACACGGCACGACGGCGGAGTTGTTGCGGCCGAAATGGCGCGCCGTGTAATCGATGTACCGTATCGAGCAAAATGTTTCTCCACGCGTCACCTCGCCACACACTGTTCTCGTATCGTCTAATTGGACAGGCTTCCGCCGGATTTTCTATTCAAACGCCCACGCTTTTCGCCAACTTTCAGCCAACTTCGACTTCGCGGGTCGCGAGTTACGAGGGTTCGCAGGATCAAGCTCGGTGCACGGATTCGAAACAGAGCGACAAAATGAACGATCTGGTCGGTGAAAGTTGAAAACCAACGATGTCACGAACGATACTCTCGGCCACTGTATGAATTATTGCTACTTTATCTTCAGAAAACACGAAAGTATTTAAGGCTTCTCTTTGAAATAGAAGCGTAGTTTTCGAATTACTTAACAGCCGTGTGCGCGGCTAAGCTCGTGGATTAACGACTGCTCTTTCAAGTATAAGCCATTTTCGGTATCCTTGGCCGAAATATTTCCGAGGATTAAGCATTGCGAGCATACGGGTCAGGTGGTTAAATCTTCGACGACTCGCTGACCATCCGGGCCGAGCGACTGGTTTATCTACCGGGTAAAGCCAGTCGAAAAGTCCGGTATTATAAAACGCGCAACGATTCGTAGATTCGCGAAATGTCGAACGAATCAGGAGTCTGGAAAGTCTGCTTTAATTTCCGCGTTCGACGCGCAAGATTTCACCGACAGGTCGGAAGAGCGTCGCGGGGAGAATGCAGTTTCGATGGCTGCAGGAAGAATTCCACGGATTCAATTTCGTTGATGGACAAAGTTGCTCGAACACGGAGATGAGTGACACTCGGCGAGCGCCGGAACGATTCCGCGACCCGATTCACATAATTGAACGAACTTTGGCGAGGAACGGGCTTTTCTTGGATGACTGCCGCGAGCTCACGGTTCATTACATTCCGAATAAACCGTCTTGTTTTTACGCGTGTCGCCAGTTAATCGATCGTCGGTGTTCTCGGTTAAATCGAAGTCTTCGGCGATGAAGAGCCTCGATATAAACGATGAGAACGCAGAACGAGAAATGGAAACAAGCGTTTCTTTTGCGTATAGAAAGAAAACTGCCGGTTCGTCTCTAGAATGGATGGAACTTTCTTCGCGACAACTTCTCCAATTAATCGAGCGTTTCAATCGACTCGTTTCGTTGGCGTTCCGCTTCAAACGACGAGGATTTCGGTGGCGATCGCAATTCACTGGGAGACCGGGTATCGGGAAACAAACGGGCACGTTCGTATTCGTATCTTAAACGAGTTCGAGAGAAGACAATTCGGTTAAGTCGACACAGTTGTACCGTCGGGGCAAACTAGCGCCGTCTCGAGGAGGCATCTTCCTCGTTTTAGTCCGGGAGATAGCGTCGGATGCCGGCTTTACGTTGGGCGCAATTCGAAGAAAGTTCGCGGAAGTCGTTAAAGAACCGAGTGACCCGCTGTGAAATAGTGGTCCCAGTACACAATTGAGTAAGACTAGATTTCCTACTTTCGCGGAAACAAGTTGACGCGTTGCACGAGGACTATACTCCATGCTCGACCATCGCTTTCTCGCTCTGTGAGAATAGATCGCTACTCTTTAGTCATCGTTAAAATTGTAATTTTTGCTCTCAAGTCTGTTGCTCGTGATTCAACCGTAAACGTCTGTTTTAACGCGTAATTGCTTTAACCGCATCTTTTTCTGGCATTTCGTATTATATTTCCGCGTATTATAACAATAATAATAATTTCATAATTATAACGGTTGGCCGTGTATCGCCGGTTGTTAACGTTCCGCGTGACAGTTGATTAACGGGAAATGGATCTACGCTACTTCGAGACGGAAGGACTATTTACAGGCTTAAAGTTTCCACGGTGTCTCCGTAGAACGATCGAAAATCTAGCTGTCGATAATATTTTCCCGTGTAATTTTTTTTACATACACGGAAGGATTGAAACGCCAGGCTGAAGCAGCACGCGTTGATCGTCGAGGCGATTTATTTTGGCCGCGGTCCACCGGCCCGACATAATTTTCGACGCGGCCGGTTTTAGTCGCGAGCGTGCGCGATCCACGCCGAAATTTTAATTACTTCGCCGGTGATTTCGTCGCCGGTCGAAATAAACGGCGCGCGTTAATTGCACTGGTCGATTAGCGAATTCGCAAGGTGGCTGAGATTTTTTCATAAATTCCACGATGATCCATTCTAGTTTCGATCGTAATTTTTCAGCGTGGAACATGGACTATTTGTAAAAATGAGGAAGGTTATAATGACTTTCGGCGAAAGTAGTTGCTCGTGCTTTTTACAAGAGGCGCGGTTCGGTATTAATTTTCCATTAACTATGTAATCGGGCAGCGAAAGAGGGTGGGACGGTATAATATCAAAAGAATCAACAGAGTTTCCGTTCTCTTTTGTGTGGATTTTCCACGCGTTCTTCGTTAAACAAACGCGAATCGCTTTTGAATAGATCGATCCCGTAATTAGGCGATTCATTCGATAGAGTCGGATCGTTTAAACGAGTTCACGATGTAAATTTGCCGAGGATTTCGATGGCATTTCGAGACGACGCTGCATTGAAATCGGTATTTGCATATATCTGTGTCAGAGATACATTTATTTATTTATATCGATATAATATAATTGTAGATTTATTATTCGCGGGTTGGAGAACAAATTCGTAGAAATGTTTCTGGAGAAACGAGTGTGTCGAAATTCGTCGGTGTGTCGAACCGTAACGCGGCCAGCTGGCGCCATTTGCGGAATTGGTCGTTGAAACACAATGGTCGTGAATCGCCGGCATTAATAGCTCATTAAGTAATCGTTCGGTGAAAAACGAACGAAAAACCAGTAACACTCTTTCCCGTTGGGGGGCAGACAACAGGTTCTGTTGATGCAATTTTAATTAGAGGTAGCTGCCGCGTAATCGTTGTGCGTACGTACGAAACGGCGACTGAACACGGTGCCGCGGCAATTTCCGCATAGCTAGCGTGCCTTATTATGCAAGCCGGTGGAGAATCGCTGCAGCCACTCGTTAACGTCGATTCGCGCATCGTTTTCCTTCGCGCCCACGCAAATTCCCAGTGAATGCAAGTAGTTTGCGAAACTTGTCCGCGTAAACAGCTGCCGGATGCTTCCGTCTTTGGTAATCACGCGCCGGAACGTGACTCCTGCTACGGTAAGCATCAGAAACGGGTCTCGCGTTTACGTTCGAACCGCGAGGTTGGACTGTGTTACACGTTCTTCAGTCGCGAACCACGTGCGACTTCATTTTCTTTAGGAATTTCAGACATGTTGCCCTATCGAGGTTAACGCGAGGCCAACGCGCTTCATGCATACCTCGGGCACCCGGTGTTATTACGTAGAACGCTTCGTGTATCATGATTATGAAAAGGCGAGGCGCGCACGTAGATAGTGTCTTTGAAAAATGTTCGACCGACGCGTTAAAAGCTCGATTATGAGCGTAGAGGCGGCGAGGTGTGGAGGCGACGGGCCGAGAGAAACTAACGAGATCACCGGTGCTAATCCGGTCGTTTTATTAATCCGTGGATAGATCAAAGAGGGTTTAGACGCGGTGCGTTTGGCGAGAAGTCGGAATTTTTCAACGATAGCCGAGGAATATCGAAGCTGACGTCTCGTCCCCTCCGGCGTTCCATCTTGAATAGCCGATTAGCCGGGTTCAATTAAATCGCCGTAAACGGATTCAGCGTCTCGAACAAAAGAGCCCAGATGCTCGGTTCGATCAACCGTGCGCCCCTGACAGGGACTTTGTAGATAGACTTCCGCCACCCCCACAGGCAGGGATACTTCTTATACTCTTTTATAGTCTTTATCCCGATTCTGTGGAAAGTTTCTCAGAAGAAGCCCTCGCGCAGTCCAATCTTCCAGCCGTACACGTTTAATCCCGATCTCGATCCGGACGAAACGAGCTTCGGTGATGGAGGCAGGTATTGTTATTTTTAGAAAGAAAACCGACCACGGAGATCGTCGCTAATTTATCCTTGATCGTCGCGGAAACTGGCTTAAAATCGAATTCGAAGGAAGCTTTAACGTTA
This sequence comes from Bombus pascuorum, assembly GCF_905332965.1. Classification (NCBI taxonomy): domain Eukaryota; kingdom Metazoa; phylum Arthropoda; class Insecta; order Hymenoptera; family Apidae; genus Bombus; species Bombus pascuorum. The sequence goes on along the minus strand of NC_083496.1, from coordinate 6,134,567 downwards.
TCCGAAGCGAACGAAGCGGGGAATGGCCGTGGCTAGAGGGATTTATCGTGTTTGTATCTCGTCTGGCGCGATTGTAAATCATTCGGATTGTCGCGCACGGCAATGGATGACCTTAATTAGGCTCGTGACAAGGAACGAGGCCACGGCTCGAATAAATCGTATTATAGTTGAAATGGAAACGCGAACCAGTCGCCTAGTTAATTAATATCGGCTCGTTATTACGCACACTTGATCGATTAACAAACGATATCGAACGCGTAACCGAGAAACGACTTAAGAATCGTTGGGATTTTAGAAGAAGCGAAAGTTTCCAGATACGAGAGAGCACGTTTGCTATTGAGAATAATTGAAAATCTTGGGGCCGTATCGTTCGATCTCGGGAAGCTACTTGGACGCCACGCTACATCATCGCGGTAATCGAGATTTTCGTTGACGCGAAACCTCGTGGATATCTGTTTATCAATTTCCATTAATTTTTCACGATAGTATCGATCGTATGTAATAGCAAGTTCGTGCGCGCTTGAATAAATTTTACCAGGAAAAGAAATGGAGAACGATAACGGAACAGACGGATTAAGTTTTAATTGATCCGAGTTTGACTTGAAACTGCGCTGGATCGAAGGCTGTTGACGGTGGGCGAAATTTCTTCAGAAAAATCCATTTATTAAACTAAAACGCTGAATAGAAGAACTCTTGTAATTATCTTCGCAACGATAAGATGAAAGTTTAGGCAGGAGAAACTCCAAGTAATCGACCGGTCGAGTCTCGATGAAACTTGTTCACGAGTGTTCGAATGGTCCTTTTAGTTAAAACGTCACTAAGGGCGGATACGGTCGGTTAAAGCCAGCAACCTTGGCAGAGGGGAAGCCGCGACACCGTAACTGTAACCGAGACTATACCTAAATCTCGTTAATTCGAAGTCGCAGGCATTTCGACCGAGCGTTTCAACTCGAGAACCTCACTTTCTCCGCCTACCGACGTGGCGCATAGTTCATATTCGGAGTGTTTCAAATTCCCGAAAAGTCACGTTTCACATGCTAATTCAGAGTTGGAAACAATCCTGTGAAGTCTGACCATCGGATCTTTCAACTCGATCGGAAAATCACCGGAGGATTTCAGCAACATTAACTTGAGGTATATCCGTCGATCATTCGGAACTGACGCGACAGCGAGAAAATTCGGAGGATGCGCGACCAACCTGACACTCAAGGGAAGAGACTTTTTCCTGGGATCGACGAAGCTCGGGCCTCGCAACAGAGGCTTTCGAGCCGTCAAAGCGGCAGTAAACGCAGTTACAAACTCGCAGGTTAGACCACCGCATTACCGGCTTAACCAGAAGCAGACCAAAGCTCGTTAACCTCTAGTCAGAGTGTGACCCACCGCGACAGACACGTGGGTTAGCCACTTATTTACTTAGCCGAAGGCGGAACGGTAAAAGCAGTGCTGTCAAATGGCGCACGAAATAGAGTGCAAAGTCGCGTTCTACGGATTTCGTACAAACGTGGCAGCGAGATTGAATCGAGTCCTCGTGTTTAAAATCGAAACCGAGAACTGATATTTGGGCGCGCAAGCGAGAAAAATAGGAAACTCGAGTATAAGTCGAGACCGAGAGAAGAGACTCGAGCTGACGCTTCTAATCAGAATCCTTGCATCAGTCGGAAAATAAGCAGGGGTGAAATTCTACTCGAAATGTCGTAGATCACTTACATTTAGACTAGTGAAACTGCGGCTGATACAGCAGGTAATTCCAAGTCGATTCCGATGTACGATAAAATCTACATATATAGCGTCGATCTTGGTGCTCGAAATCGCGTGGATAGCTCCGGATGGAAAGGCGCGTATAAACAATATGGCTACTTAAGCTACGGCGGAAGTACAATCTAATATTTGTCGACGACGTGAACCGGCTTAGTGCTTAAACTACGACGACAAACTGATCGAATTTCTGGTTAAACTGTTGGTCAGCTAGAGTCCCGGGGGGAGCAGTTCCCCGTACTGTGAACTAGGACCACTAACTACCTGCGGAACTGTAGCGAAATCACGGACCAGGCAAGTTCATCTCAGCCTTAATTGTTTAACCAGAATCGCGTCGCGTCTCATCCGTGAACGAAGACGATACCCTGGAGAAGCAAGCCGAGCGCTCGTGGCTAGAATGCACGGCACATTGGTACGAGAACGACTTTGCTCGACAAGGTCGAACGCCAGCGTGTCTTCCGATATCAAAGCCGTTTAAAGCTTATCACGACCCAGCTTAGATTAAACGGTCCTGTCGCCAGTCTATCGAACCGGCCAAATGATAAACTTATCAATTTGCGCTAGACGTCGTCGATCAACGAGTATTAATTTGTATTCTCGTACAGGTAACGAAGCCACTCGTATGGCGGCATCTCCGAGCCGCAAGCGCTCTATTTGTACCAAACAGTGGAAGCATCGTCTTAAGACAGGCGATACGAGAATCGAATTGAAACGGCCTTAAAGTTTCTTCGGGATAAAGTGAGGGGAAGACGGCGCTAGAGTCGGTCTTAGACGGAATTGGCCGTAGAAACGAGCGCGGGACCTTGGCGGTATTATTTCGGTAGAAATTCAGCGAAACTCGTTTCCTACTCGATGGGTAGACTCGTCGAGTTCGGATGGAGTTCCTCTGTCTCGGTAAATCCCAGAGGAGGATATCGGGGCTAGAGAGCGGCTTGGTTACGCCGGGAATTCCGAGGCAAAATACTCGTTCTGTGTACATTCGTTGCAGCCAAAACGTCACACAACTCGGAGCTCGTTACCCTAAGCCGAGGTGTGACCTCCTATTAAACACGTAAGCGTTATTTGCTCGGTAGAAAGTCGTGTCGACGATCGACTAATATACTCGACCTTCTGGTCTTCCTTTCCTCTCTTGTTCCTCCGATCGAACGCTTTCGTCGATGAAAAATGAACGAGCGATTCGGAGAAATTGGAGTCGTTGGTGGCGAACGAATTTTTGATCGACCAACGAGTTACCGTATTTTCCCTGCCGATCGAATCGCGAAGGGGAATTAAAGCTTTATGAGGGATTCCCTCGTTGAATTTACTCGATGCAATAGTATCGTGAAATTTTTAGCTCGAATATCTATGGCTAAGGTCAATTTTAGTTTGTTTCCGGTGTATTCTTTATAACCATAAAGTCGATTTAAATTCTATTTCGGTTGAAATAGCTCCGGTTTCGGTTAATTCGATTCGCCGGTTCACTATCGTCCGAACAATGTTTGAAAAATAGTCTTTGAGGTTGTTGCGTATCGCGATATTTCTCCTCGATATTTCATCCTACCAGCTCGGTCCGTTTTCTATATCCACGATATCGGCGTTTAGCTGGAAGCACTTTGTTGCCTCAGCGGCTCGGTGAAATTGCATTTGTTGACGAGGAAATGACGGCCCGGTCCCTCCCACCCCAGCCACCCCCGTGGCAGGGAGGGAAGGTTTTTTCCTAAGCAAACAGCGCCGTTCGATTATACAAATTTTGAATCTTAACGAGGCTGGGGTTGTGAGACCGCCGGGGAAGAGACCATTACGGCCGCAGTCGTTTATCAACGCGGCCACATTATGCACTTGACTCACGACCTCGCTGGCGTGTCCCCTTCCGTGGATAATATCACCATTATGGACAATCGATCGTAGATAACAATTTAAGGCGTGCTCGGTGGAAAATGTTTCCAAGCCTGCCGCCATTCCGACACGCGTTCATTCTGTGTATCAACAAAGATGGACGATCACCAGGGGCTCGACACAATTTATACGACAAACATCGCGATTAGTTTTTAATTAACAATAGCTTTGCCCTGTCCGTGTTATCCTCTGTTTTCCGACGATTAATCGTTCCGTTCGAAAGAAGCGACGTTGATGACGTTAATCCGAGATTAATGTGAAATCTACTACGATCGTAGATGCTTTCTTTACCTTCGCAAGCAACACGAACGATTAATAAACACGTAGATCGTAGAATCAAGCAGAGCCCCATAGTACTTTCGTATACGCCCTTCGATTCGAAACTCCCAGGTGACTCACGTCAACCGTTCCTCTTGGTTGTTTCACCGTTGATACGCAATCGGGGAGCAGCGGACTGTCACGAAACGCTCGCAAAAACTCAGAAACCGTGTCTAAGGAGGGCGCGTACTCCTTGGCGTAGGTTTACTGCTAGAAATTACGACCCAGAGTGAATCGTTAGCAAGGACTAAATTCGTTGACGCGTTCCGGATCCAAACTGAAGTCGATGAGTCGCAGTGGATTCCAGCAGTGCGATATAAGTCGCCGCGAAACTAATCGGGAACGTTCGACCAGCTCGTTCACGTATATGGATTACAAAAAAGATATAGAAGGGTGTCGTGATGAAGTGGTTGACGCGTGATCTCTTCGATTACTCTAACTTACCTTTCTCGAAAAGTTTGATTAGATTTTCGGATGGTCGTTAATAAGATCGACATGCCACTGAATTTTTCGTTCAAAATGTATCATCCGAGTATTATCGAGAATGGTTAGCTAACACGTCAGGCTGGACAGGTCAGCTCAACTAGTTAGGAGCGAAATCGAGTTGACCGAGCGTAACCCTTACGAACCAGTTCCTTCGAACAAGCAAATGTATTCATATTCGTCGAAACCGCGATTATCGTGGTATGGTCGTGTTTGATTGATACTTTGTTCGCGTGATCGCGGGAAAAAGGGGTGCACTGAACAAGGACGCTGAGGGTAGTTCGACGTTGACGAGTTCAATAGCGACAACAAGCACGTCGACAGCACGAAGGAATCGCTATAAAATTCGTTTCGACGTGGAGGAGGTTCGACCGCGTTCAAATTTCCCCGTGAAAGTTCCCCTCTGTCTGCCATTTGAATTTCTCGAAGAATTTTTTCCGTTCTCGCGCCAGAACTCTTCAAACATCTTCAACTTTCTTAAACTCCTTAATTCCATACTAATCTAATGTTCTGGCGCGTATAAATATCATGCGATTTTTAACTGTGTTAGAAACTGTTGGGAAAAAAGGTTTCACTTAGAGATTCAGAAACTTTCACGTCGCGGAAGTTCGCGTTTAATGGTTTTACTAAGACGATCGTCAACGAGATGGTTGTTGCGTTAAAACCAGTTGGACGACCACGAGGCGAGCTCGGCAAAAATATTCCAGGAAACAACGTTGCAGCCTAGCGTCGTGGACGAGGAAACGAGGAACGATTGTCGATACTCTCGAAGGCTTTAAACGAGAGGTCAGAGGAGGAGTCGATATTACGGCAAATGGTAGTAGCTCGATCGAGTCACGACGAATACTGCTAGGCTAATTTTCTAATTTCCACCTCTTGCGTTCCAATTCGCCGACTAATATCCCATTAAGCCGTGCCAGCCCCTTGCCTGAGTCGTTAATGTCTAATCAGCCACCGGGCTTAGACGATCTACCATCTACAGTTTGGCGACAATCTCCATGTATTCGACTACCGCTCTGCCCAGCTGGCTGTTATCGTGTTAATTTCCAACTTTTGTCAAGTTTACTCGATAATTATTTCGATGAAGTAAGTCGTATCTCGTAGTCATGATCCATATCGAATCATACCACTTCTATTATAGATACCAGGCTTAATTGTTGCTAGAAAATGTGCATATTTTTTCTTTTTTTAACGTTATCGTTCTCGAGGGCCACGTGTCTTTCGATCGGTAAGATCGTGTTAATCCATCAAGACGATCCCACGAGCTATCTCGACCTTCTTGAAATTTATGTGAAAGCCAAGTTTCTTGAAAAAGGCAGCAAGGTCCCGGTGAAAGAAACGTATCTTCCTCGGGGAGGTGAGCATGTGTTCGAATGAAAGTGTCATTTATGAGATGTAAAATATTCATGAGTAACGATAAATTCAATTGGAAGTTTTAGTGCGACGAATGAGGAGATAAACGTCTAAGAAACAGACTACGAGATCGTTTCTCTACGTTAAGGAAGCAATGTCTATTAAACACCATGACGACAAAGATTCCAGGTACTCGGGACGCTTGTTATTTACCGGGTCGAATAGACAGCGTGTAATCGATTCTTCCACTCCCACGTACTTTTCATCATAGTTTTACGAGACAAGAACCTTCCCTCTATTTTCCGGGACAAGGCTCCGTTTCCAGTTATTCGGCCGAGACAAACGATCGAAGGAATTCCGTTTAATTGCTCCGCTCACAGCCCCTGCAAACGTTCCGTTCTTCCGATCCTTTTCACTCTGCCCTTCCTCGACTACGGCCAAGTAACTGCCAAACAACCTCTTATTTGCTCCCGTCCCTTCGGCCAGCTCAATTCTTCTCGTTCGTCGTTTCCTGTCCCACGTGAAGGTTACAATTTTGATCGTGGCCGAGACAAAAGTTCGACCATTTTTCACTCGAACAGCGAAAGCGTGGTGCGAGCTTGAAATTATACATACGCAATTTTACGCAGGAAAAATTTGTCAAAATATCGTCGAGAACGACGTATTTTCGAAAGGTTTTCCTTGATAGTTTGCTAATTCGAACGAAAGCTTCTGGATGATAGCATTTTGAAATTTTTCATTATGAAAAAACCATATCACGAACTATGGGTCTTTCACAGAATGAAAAGAATGTTGAGACGATGGCTGCGGATGAATAAAATTCGCGTGTCGAGCGATACTTGTTGGAAAAAAATGAGGAGCATATAAATTCGAGATCCCTGGCTTTTTCCAGTGAAAAGAAACCTTGGAAAAAGGAGCAAACGAAAATTTTGCGCCCGTTCGTTCGCCGTTCGGAAAGTACAGTTTGATTAACGAGTCCGTTATTGGAACTACTTATCCGTAACAAGACCTCGCAGACATTTTTTTCCACCATGCCACACCAATTTACTTTCCACTTTTCCTCTCTGACATGGTGAAATGACGGTAGCTGCTCGCCGGAGAAGAACGTAAACGTTGACGAAAAAATCGATGGAAAAACGTTCGAGTTAAAGATATTCAAAGCGTGGTTTGTTCGAGGAAGATAGCACTTTGTCAGGATCTAATTCTTGTAGCGACGTGTTCCGGCGACGCTCGGCTGGTGTCGATGCAGGTGACGCCCCAATCACCGATAAATTTATGCGAAAACTTGGGTGACTTTCGAACGAGCCAACATAAATCGTCGTGAGAGAAGACGGCGCCATTGGCTTCGAGTGGAGATGTCTGACGAAGACGATGAAAATTCCGGCTGAAAGTATCGGGAAGTTTGAAAAGATAGTTAGCGGCTTGATACCCCTCGAGGATTAGAGCGCACTTGGCAGAACTCAATCGAGGCACCCGCACTTGCAGCTGGCTTGTCGTGTCAGCTGATTTAGGGACCACGAGAATATTTCATGCGACAAGTGTCCTCTTCTCCTTCGTGTGTCTAGCAGGTTCCATCTTCTCGAAAATATCATACGCGATATCTGTCGTGAGCCACCAAGAGAGCATTTCCAGTTAAACATCGACCCTCGTTTCTTTTCCGAAATAAATCGTGTTCACGTATCGCGTCGCGTCGAACAGAGAGGAAAGAGGGGAAGAAAAGTGCCGGAAATATGTCGAGAAGTTTTAAGGAGACTGATCCAGGCCGGAAAAGGGCGGCGCAAGGATTGACGCGAGAGAGAACGGTAATATCAGAGTCGATCGTGTAGAAAGGCGACCACCGGCGATCGAACAACGACGCTCTGAGAAATTTCAGTTTTATGGTCGGCTGAAAAATCGATGCCGGCGTTTGGCTGGCGTGAAAAATTACCAAGGAGTCCGTGGGATTCACGGCTGATCGTCCTTTTCAGACCTTTGATCACGGCGCCCGGTTGCTCGCTCCTTTTTCATCGAATATTCAGCCACACGTACCACCGGCTGCCTCTTCCACAATCGGCTGACTCGCCTCGAGAATAAAACGCGTGTCCGATTTGGTCCTCCGTTTAAATTACCAAGGAAACGCGGATCGATAAACGGCCATTCGATCGACAATGAGCAAATTGCTTATTCAGGTGGCGTCAAACGGGAAGTACCACAAAATTGTGGTAATACCAAGCGAGCTAGCTCGTGAAACACTGCGGATCGTGCTTACAGAATAGTCAGCAGGATCAAACAGTGTTTGTAAACAGTTAAGGGGAATTGGTGGCTGGGTTAGCTTAGCGCATCCAATTGCAGCGGCACAATTGGCTGTAACTTAGAAACAAGGTATACAGAGCGTAGGAAATATACGCGCGCAAACTTGTTCTATTATCTTTAACTGTTGGAGCGTTCCGCCGTGGGAGATGGAGGTCGGCCACGTGGAATGCACCGCAAAGTGGATGGACGTGTATCGAGATCGCATGTTGACCCGGTTAAGACGGTCAGTGATGGATAAACTTTTGAATAATTATCGCGCGAACGATGATATATCGGGGACAGACTGATTATATATAGGTCGGATCAGGCAGCCAGAAAATTGGAATTGGTTCGATCGGCGACCGTGCCAATAATTCGCTTCGTTACCCAGCCGAGGGCTCTCGAGGACGTTCTTCGATACGTGCTCCAAGAGGAAGGCGACGAAGCGGCCTCGACGCTCGTCGCTCGACGCTCGACGCTCGACGCTCGTCGCGGAAAACGAGCAAAATCTCCTGCTGGCTTCGCCAAGCTCGGACGTTTTGGAAATTAGGAAAGTTAGATGGGGATTCGGGGCGAAAATAAAAATTCTGGAAGACAGGTTGACATATAAATGAGGAGGAGTTACACATCCTCTCCCAACTTTTTCATCCTCGAGTCGTGATTGAAATTCGTTCGTTGATCGAACGATACGAGATCGCGTGCGCCGGGTTCTTCGTCGACCCTCCATCGATCAGTTTCGCAGTCAGTCAGTCGTCGTCGGAGTTACGCGCGCGTTTGAACGTGTAACGCGACGTATTCGCGAAACCGTAATGTGTCACAGATAAATTTCGAGACTCTCTTTTGTTCGTTCTCGCGTTGACAGCCGCTTCAGAAAGGCAAAGTTGCGGCGGAACTGCAATCGGAATATCACTCACATTCGCCGTGTGACGTTAATTATGTTTAATTAATCTAATAGCATAATTTGCATATGCGCGAGCAACGCTCGTGTCAAGCCGTACAGGCATACTCATATGCACGATCTGCATGTTATATCAGCGAAGGAACGATCGAACTTCGATATTGCGCTGGTTTTACAATAAACGCCAACCGTGTGTACGGACTTTCAAGCCTCCGCGATCACGTGAAATTTCGATACACACCCGGCCGTTATTCGGCCATTAATCCTGAAAGTGGCAGGCGTCGCGTGATTTTGATCGCGTCGTCGTTCGACCCTTTGCGAGCTCGTTCTCGTTCAGAAAATAATAATTCTTCGGTCATTGAACGTGTAAAACGTTACATCGCCGGATCTTCGTGTGTTAGTCGACGCGACGATCGATAGTTCTGTTTTTTCCCCCCTTATATTATGTACATCGATGCGTTTCCTAACGAATTCAATGCTGGAATGCCACGACGATAAAAACATCGGGGAAAGCGTATCGTTCCTGTTCGATCGGACTGTAATCCTGGAATTTCGGATATCTAGCCCGTAGCAAACGTTAATACATGTTTCGATTTTCTTTGCAGACGCGTGTTCCGCTTTCTCGAGCGCGAATAAGATTGGGAAGGGAGGAGGGTGGTAAAACGAAGAGAACGAGTTCGGCGCTTGGTTTTCCGGCCTCTTGTCGAGATCTCCTGTTCTCGAACGTTGTTTTTCTCGAATGGCACACGTCGCGCAGGAAATTGCTACTCCCACCCTGGCTTTCCAGAGCCAGTGACGTAATCGTCTGTATCTTTCGTGAGCAGATTACGCTCAGGGATATTAAATATTCGGACTACGCAATAAAGTATCGAACCTCACGCGGATACTTCCGAGCAGTATGCAATTCAGCCAAACGGTGAATTCACGCGGTAGTTTATCGCGTAATTGCTTTTACGAGCCGGTCGCAATTTTTTTTTTATGATCTTTCCGATCGCTTTTTGATCGGTCTCTCTCATTTTAGCTCGCTCGATCGCGCGAACGATTGCCCGTTCTTGTGCGATGCACCGAGTTTCCAGTACATCTGTCCAGCGAATCTAATAGAAGGGTTCGACCAACCGAATGATAAACACAGTTTCGATGAAATTCTTCAGATAACCGTAAACTCGATTTTCGTCGGTTTCATCGAGTCTAACGACGGATTAATCGCTAGCAAAATGACGTGGATTTTTATATTTTATTAGCGCCATTATTTAAATGTATTAAGTTTTCTATGCCAACTCAACGTCTCGAGCTAGTCGTCGATTTGCGCGTATCCGTTCGCTGATTGTGTGCGTCCACCGTAAATATCCACGACGAAGAGAAGAAAATAACCATGGTATTAAACTAGCGATTGCGTTTCTCGTAGACTGCACCGTACTGTGTCGTACGTCTCGTGGGTCTCATCTACGAGCATTGTCAGAACAATGTGGCGGCTTGTTGTCGAGACCAAACACTTGTCAGCGTGTATACAGTTATGCGCGACGCTGTTTCCGCTCAATTGTCGACTCGAGAGAAATTCATGAAAAAATTTCTCCTGCCGTGGGATCCACGCTACTCTTTCGAAACGACGACTCGACCGACTTCCACCAATTATCTCGTGCCCAGTAAAAATTTCTCGCCACGAAGGAGCTATAACATTTTCAACCGTTTCGTTTCTTTCTCGGAGGTTAACTCGTTCGTTAAAAGTATTTCTTTTCGATGCTACCCGTTATACAGGGACGCGATCCCGATCAGAGAATCGTTTTAGGCAATCTTAAAATTTCTGCTTTGCAATTTCTCGCTCTACCGTGCGGAATACAGAGAGAATTCCGATTGGAATCGAGCGGCTGGATGTAAAGCGAATCGATGAAACATCAGTGGTAACATCTGCAGGGGCGGTAGATTATTTAAACCCGGGATAGAAGTGACTATAAAGTCAGCAGTTATGCCTGGCTATCATATGCATAATACCTTCTATTAGAACGATTACTCGTGTTTATCTTGGTACAAGGCCAGCGTACGTGGCCGAATCCTCCGCTGTAGTTTACCAATGTAATTGGGCATGCAGAAATACACGAAGCGCGTACGTGCAAACGTTTCGATCACGGAAAAATCGTGAACTCGCCTGTATTGTTCGCATTGTTCCCAATATTCGAAAATAGTTGGTCGATAATTAAATATTTGATTGGTATTTTTATTTTATTTCATTTCATTGGTATTTCTATCGCTGGTACTTTTAGTATTTGTAGCAGCTATTGTACGGTACAATTTAAAATACTATCACCGTTTTAAATTACATTTTTTTCCCTGTTATAAAAAGTTTTAAAATATCTCAACATATCCCTCGAATATCTGTTTCCCGTTCTATCGCTTCGTTATGCCAATTTGTAAAAGAAGCGATATCTTGCAACTCAAAAATTAGTCAAGTCGAACTGATTGCTCGCTCTCTCCTGTCTCTCTGAATTCACCATTCATCCATCCTACTTGTAAGGAATATTTACCGTGTAATTTCGTTCTCAGGCACAGCCGTCACTCTCGTATTCCGCGTTAACTCCAGCGTGACGGAGGTATCGGATTGTTTCAATAAAAGTACGAGTCACGATTTAAAACGTAAATACGTCTGTTCCAACGACCGAAAAAATTACTGCGGAAACGTGCGAACGTATGACACGACATGTCTGTGTAAGGTCGTAAAGAGCAGATCAGAATAGCCTCGTAAAGGAAAGCTGGAAAGCTTCGTAAGTTTATTTCTTTTGCCAGCTCGAGCGCAATGACTTAGTTGCCAGCTTCGGGGGACCCGTCATGTCTTAGTTGCCAGCGCATATTTCTTTCTGTACTTCGAATTTATTCGGCTTGTTGCGTTCGGCTGAGACGATTGTTCGGACGAACGTGCAGTCGTTTCTCTCGAGGCTCTGTCTCTGCAAGATCGTAGGCAGCGGTGCTTCGACCTTCCAATCGTGGACTATCCTCTGTCCATGGTGGTCGACGAGCTTTTGACGAGGTTAAACGTAACTGTTCGGTGAATCGTGTTTTCTTGTTCTCAAAATTCCAACCTGGAGCAAATTTCTCCAAACATCGAATTTAGTCATTACGTTTTCCAATCACGATGCCGATTTTGCGCAGATCGGGAAGAAAATCTGTTTTCTAACGGCGCGACATGACAGTCGGTTGACATCGGACACATTTCGTCCTATGTTTACTTACGTGTGTTCACCCACCATAGAGGAGAGATTGTCGACCGCTAGATAGTGGAAAAAAAAAGATACTAACGAACATGGTGAATATCGAAAGGTTGCAGTCAACTGCAAAGTTCGGGAAACAAGTTCGGGTATCGTCGACCGAGCGAGTGATCCACGATAGCTTGGAACGCCGACTGAAATATGGAAATTACGGCGGAACGCGGGCGAGTAGAAAATGCCAAATGGTACGGTACTCTGCAGGTCACGTGAGCTGCGTAATATCCAGTCACGTTATGCGTTCGACTGCAAACCCTTTAAGCCAGCAATAAAATCCAACGATTTTCGTCGTGTGCATCCGCCATTGTGGCATCCTTTTTCCAGGCCGCGGTACCGTAACGGACCGCCATACCGTCCCTTCCTTCCAGCATCCGCGTCCTTACATTCACTATTTCGTCCTTATGCCAGCGAGCGCGCATTTGTAAGTCGAAACACGTCTTGAATGTACGATAAAATTTTCCCCTAGATTTGGGTTCATCCCGAACTCCCGGCCCTGGCTGCTTCTCTTTGTCCCTTCCAAGTATGTGGATCCACCGTTTCGCATTCATCTATTTGCATATACGCGAATCCTGTAGCGTCTTTGCTTTGGAGCCCATTGTCTTTTCGAATCATCGGGAAGGCTACGTTCGTATTTTAAATAGAAATGGTTTGTTCGTGTACGTGTTCCCAATTTCATGCAACTTAACTCATTGTTATTGTTTGGTCCCAGCATTCGAATTCCACTAAAGTGGTATTAAATTCGCCCAGTTTGTCGAAAAAGTATTTATCCATGTTAGCAAATTGTATTTTCCACTTCAAGACGGTTGTATTTTTTTGTACGTCCTTCCTCGTTCTTCGGTCGCTTGCACGACACGATTGAAAGCATACAGCGATGCACAGGAAGCTCTCTTTCTACTCGTCCTTCCCCATTCTATCCCGAAGTCTCGCAGGGTCAAGCTTCTTCCGACATTTATGAGGAGACTGGACAGGTTGGCCGGGTTTTTTTTGCCCTATATAAAAGCTCCGAGTAAAAAGCTACCGGCCCGTAGGAACATCTGTGTCGTACGAAATTTTCTACTGGATCGGTGCCTACTGTAATTAAGAAAATGCAACCTTGCCGAAATGGATTATCTTGATGAAGTGCCTCTGAAAGATTTTCTGTGACGGGAAATGAATTAAGTAATTAGATCTGATTATGCTTCGGAGCTGTGTCGCACTAGTCATAGTGTAACGAAGCCAACCTCATTGAAAAACCCTCAACGATATTACAAATATTGTACATCGATTTATGTAATCTACATGAAGAGGTAACCTATATAATTACTGGGCGCAGCTGAAAGTTATGTACAGGCCGGTACGAACCGATTCCTCGTGAAGAAATTGGCAAAGATATAAAATAAAATGTTTCCCTCCGAAGCTTAGCTTTCGAGAAAATATAGTTTGAAAATTTACCAAGCATCGGTTTGGGCAGTTCAGGACTGGACAGGACTAAATAATCGACAGGAAGTGTGAAAGTAAAATAATCGGAAATGCGGAATAAAATTTGTTCATAAGACGCTTTGTTTCTGAGGAAAATAAATTTGGAAGTTTATCATACGCCTGTACTTAAGACCGATTCTTAACAAAACATGTTCGAGCTGTATTTTCTGGAAAAGGAAGCCTTAAACGGAAGAATTTTATTCTACGCTTTTTACTCATTCTCGCATCTGGAATAACATCCTATCGATCGTTTATACTTAACAAACTTTCAAACTCGAATTTCTTGAAAACTAAGCTTCGGAGGAAAAAGTTTTATTCTATATTTTCTTTTTATTCTTTTCATATGAATTCACCACTTGCCTATATATAACGCACATATGTCCAAGATATATCGATATTCCTTCTGTAAATAACATAGAGGAAGTTGAACGATCTCGAGGTTACGAACACCTAAAACACGAGCAAGTCACGAGCGCAGTTATTCAGTCACATGTTTGAAGCGAGAAATTGAGCGTGGTGACTTGCCGCGTTTCGTGCAATTTCTGCGTATAATTAAAACGAGACTCGTACCGTAGCGCGTGACTTTTTCCAAAAGGTAGCGCCGTAATGAAATGTTGGTTTGCGTTGAAAAATAACCGCGACTTCGGGCGATGCATTGTCGAATAGATTCTTTGCGTGTCAGAGTTTCGTAAAAGAACTTAATTATGGTATGCCGATCGAGAGTCTGGTTTTCCTTTGCGTACGATGCTTCGTACAAAAAGCTGCGCTTAAACTCTTCGATTGACGAGCGATTCTTTATCGACTGTTAACCGATCGAGAAAAATTAATCTGGACGTAAAGCTATGGAAATAAGAAAGCGATATAAGCGAATGTTCGCGACGATGCTCTTGGAGAAAGAGCGTGAAATCGTTGTGAAACTGCTGACCGAAAAGGAAACGTGGCTTGATCATTTTCTTATAAGCAACATCGCCGGCAATTTCTTCGTCAAGATTTTACGCGGAGTCGTAACGTTGCGCGAGAAGGAACTGTAAAAAAATTTACGACATCAAGTTCCACGCGGTATCGTCGAAAAATGGTCGGACGCTAACGAGAAGAAGCAATTTTTCCGATTTTGATTGTGCCTTCGAGAAGAACGTGGTTCCGCACGTACGGCCCGCTCGTAATAACTGATGTAGACAGCGTAACGTGGCTCGGGCGATGCTAGCCGTGGCGGAAAATATCGCCGCGATGAAGGAAATCGCAATAAACTAGGTACTCCAGTTAACTTCCTTTTGTACGGATAAGCGTGCTCTCTCTCTCTCTCTTCCTCTCTCTTTCTCGCTTCAATTTCTTTGATACGAGCCGAACGGGGTACGGTGTCAAAAAGTAATTACGGGAGTGGTCACGGGGAACGTTTATGAAAAGCTCGGCGTGGCGAACGACAATAATAAAACAGGGGGAAGTGGGTAATAATTCTTGGGACAGAGGGGATACCTCTGTCTCGACATTTCCTCTGAGACTTTGAGTACCACGGCCGGCCATTACTGCCACCGGCAAGAAACGGAAGAGGAATTTTTCATGGCGGCAACCCTCGCTCGTGCAACTTCCTTTTGCTTACGTGTACTTCTGTGATACTTGAAAACTTTTCTGACCAAGTTTCAGACGTAACGCGTCAACGAATACAGACCTTTAAGTCTGACAAGGAAACCAGACTGTGAATTAGAGTGAGAACCGTTTTAAATCTAAGACGAACTTGTTAAACGAAAAAATTCTCGTTTTCCGGATCTTAACGTGGCACGTTTCATTCGATTTCGCGTCGATTAATCCAGGAGTGTAAGTTCTCACGGAGCTGCCACTAATATTAGACAGGTTACTTCTATGCATTGAAACGACACGAACCGTACTTCCGTTGGAACGTATAGCACGTAGAGAACGATGCGTCCAACCTTCTCCAGAAATCTGGTTACATCGTGTGTACTCTTTGAGCTACCATATTCACTCCATTAATTTTGAAAACCATCAGTGAAATCTATGCTCGCAACTTTGATACGCTCTCATCTAATTTCCTCTGCGGTTGGTGCATCTGACAGGTAGTCCGATCTCGTTGGATGCGTTCAAAGTCGATTGATATAAGATGGGTTTCGTGATAAAGATAACTTTGTGGATCGTATATTACCAAGATGCATCTACTACGAACGTATAATTATCAAGCGACTCTGAATATTTCCCGTTTTCGTATCGTTGGCTCGATGCTGCTATTAACTAGAGCATCGGCGCGCTGTTGACGTTTATAGATGAACTTTCTTAAAAATAAATACAGGGTGCGCCGTTAGAATCCGGACAAAAGAAGTTTTGTGCAGAAAGTTGTTTATTTAAGTCAATACACAAAAACACATGAAAATGTTGTTATATCTCATTTAAAGGGTCCTTGCTGAGAACTTTTATTCTATGTAACCACCCTCTGCCTCTATGACCTGCTCTATTCTTGCTCTAAAGCGCGAGCACGCTGACTTCAACTGGTCGCGTTTAATTGTCGCGAATTCTGACTCGATAGCAGCTCGTAGGGAGTTGACGTTGGGGTGCCTGCATTTATTAGTTTGTCTCTCGATAACGCCCCACACGTAATAGTCCAATGGGTTTAGGTCGGGACTGTTAGGAGGCCAGAAATCTTTCGACCAAAACATGTCCACATTGTCAGAGAGCCAATTTTGAACAAGATGACTTGTGTGAGCAGGTGCGCCATCTTGTTGAAATAAATACGGCCTTCCAGAAGCCGTAATTTCCATCCACGGCTTTATTACTGTCTTCAGGACCTCCAAATAAACCTCCTTTGTGATTCTTTCGCCTTTTGGGCCCTTTGAATAATTTCTGGCGTCCTTGTTGATTTTTCCCTAACCTGAACTTTTCTCGCCGGAGAAGGAGAACCCTTCTCGAACCACTCTGAGGCTGCGTATCTCTTAGCAATGTCGTATACCGTCGATCTTGGGTAGCTAAAGAATTTTATAATTTCGACCGGCGTTCTCCCGGCGCGAAGACTTTCTATAATCGCCGCTCTTCTATCGTATTCCGGGTTTTGCTTAACGAGTTCTGTCATTTTGAGGTTATAGAAGACTTATTGACATATTTAACTAACTTCAGAGTCAATCAGCACAAACATCTGAATTCTAATATGGTGGGAACTACAAATTGAATTCTGTCCGAATTCTAACGGCGCACCCTGTATTTTCAAAAAGCGGAGAATCGTCGAAGGCGCTTTTCACCGCGTTTCGATCACAGCGTCGACGAAGGAGAGATTCGCGTGCAATTTTTCGAAAATCTCTGGACGCTTCCGTAGCTGTTCGCGTCGTTGCTTCTCAGGACAGCCGCCTAAGCGAAGTGTCGATCGACGTGAGTAAGACAAGTGCGAAAGTAACCCCCGTCCAATCAATCTTACGGCATATCAAACCCCATCTCCTTGCCCACTCGAAGCTCGGGAATATCCACGTTCCCTGACGTTCGTTCTTCGTTTCACATCGACCACCCCGTTCTACCCCACGAGCAGCAGCATCTTTCATCCCTTCTTCTTCCGACATGTCTTTCTTCTGGCTCTCCTCAGTCACCGCGAAATCCTCCGTTAACAAAAAGGGCGACACGTTCGGGGTTGTTATCCACAGACTAGTGAGCCGCCCTCGCAAAAAACTTCTATGTTCCTATCTCGTTGTATAGGAAACACGATTGGGATTGTTATCCGTGGAGTGATAGCTGCACATCCACTTTGCTCCACGGCGAAAAACTTGGTAGAGTGGCCGACACCTCGGATGGATGGATCTCCCCGGGTCAAGAATGTCCTACATTTACTTTCACGCTCTCGTTTCGCCTTAGCTTGTGTTTTTTAGCGAGAACAATATACGCGGGACCTAGAAGTATCTACACGAATCTCTAAGTTACACTTCTTTCTTTGCGCTTTAGGCTGTACTTAGAGCGAATACCTGTTCTGATAAATGAAAGATAAAACACGATACGCGTAGCTAGTTTCGTAAGAATTTGATTATTCTGACGTATTTGCCAGGAAGACAGTAAGCCAGAACCCGCGTCCACTGTAACCATAACCGCAGTCGTCTTCGCGTTCAACGCCAATCGACCTCGTCATTGGTACATTCGTCTCCTCCAAAGGACCCCTTATCCAACGAGACAGAGAAGGTAGGAAATCCTTGCGCGACAGAAGAGGGGAACGCGTTAGGTTCTTTATCCTGAACGCGATACGACGACGTCGAGGGGAAAGTTGCGGCAGATAGGCAGTATGGTCGAAGCTTGTTGTAGGGAAAGGAGCAAGGAACGCATTATCCGGCGGGATCGAATTGTCCTGGTCGTCATTCAAATTCGTTTAAACTCCCTCGCGCACTTCGTCGTATCCCGGAAGGTATGAAAGCTCTCCTCGTACGTCTTATCTCGCTCGAGGCGGAAGCTTCGGGATCGATCTTTTTCCCACACTCGCTACCGAGTACTTTCGAAGGGTTAAGAGCGCCGTTTAAGAGACAAGAAGCAGAAACCATTCTTCGGAAGCTCGCTCGTAAAGGATTCTCATCTGTTTCGCTATTAGCGATCCTTTGTTTTCGTCCCTTCACGCTACAGCGAATTCACCCATCGTTCGTTTATCTTTTTTTCTTTCGGGCAAATTTCGCAAACGTTCGCGCAGCTTCTACTACGCTAATCGTGCGCGCGTCCAACTTCTCTTTTTGATAAATTAATTTCGATCCTTCGCCGGAGTTAATCCAGAGAAGAATCGTCCTGTGTAATTACGACGTGGAACCTGCAACGATTGCGCTCTTCAAGTTGAATTTCGTTCATTATCCCGGGTTGTATATTTTTTCCGATTAAAAATAAGCACAGGGAGCGATTCATCATGCGGTATTAAATCTCACGTGTCCCGCAAACACACATCGGAACACGAGAGCGTTTTCATCCTTTGTCGTGCTATAATTAAATTGCTTCCTCTTTCCATTTTTCCCTTCGTTCCTCTCTGCTTGGTGCATCCCCTTCACCGGGAGGATTTTACACGAACTTTTCGTTGTTTTTATATTTCCTCGAAAGAGAGGGAGAGAGACGAGGAGCGAATGGAACACGGAAGAAAGCAAGAGTGCGCTCGCCAACGTCGTTCATTAGTTCGAGTGATTTAGTATGTTTTTCCTTGGACGGTCTAGCGATGAAGAGACAGTGCACGAACCTCGTCGTGATTGCGTGCATCTGTTGTTCGCAAGAATTAAATAAAATCCTCGTCCTCGTTCTGCACAGCTTTGCTTTTTCCAACGAGTCTTACAAATTGGACGCTTAAAAGTGCATGGTTCGAGCGGACGAGTGATCCCGGTTAATAATTCCGCCCATGCCATCGACCTATCGCTTCCGTTTCGACGTTTGAATTTATTCGCCATCGCGCCGCAATCAAACTTTCATCCTGTTCGATCTATACATAGATCTCTAACGAACGATCTATGGTCGTGATGTTTTTTTTAAAAGCAATTCGTTCACAATCGTTGGTCGGCATTTTCGAAGACTCGCTTGTTTTCGATAACTGATCGCAATTGCATGCTACTAATCGGTGCCATAAATCAGTTCAGAATGGATCTCTATACCAGCAAATTAATCATTGTAATTAATGATTTGCCGGCGACGAACGGATCGCGCGCTGCCACGTACATATTAATTTTATAACGCAACGCGCCTGCATTCTGATCGCGCGGCGCGTGCTATAAGTGCGCGATCATGCCATTTCAAAATTTCTGCTTTTCGTAGTCGGGTATTACGTAGATTACTAGTACCGCTCGGGTGTCGATTGACCTCTGAATAATCAAACGCGTCGCCGGTCGGCTTTCCTGCTCCAGTCGTCAACTGGTAAGTGAGGTTAAAACCAATTATTGAATTATTCAACTGGTTTATACGCAAGTTAGTCAAACTTGTGTTACCTATCTAGGATGAAAACTATCACCGCTAAAAGCGAGTTAACGGAAAACGATGTTACGAAGGTAAATCGCGCGAGGAGGGAATAAAACGTATGAGAGTACTCTTCCAGATTGATCGAGAGTACTGAAAGTACGAGATTCGTCCGCAAGCGACGGTACATTAGCTTTAGTCGGTTCTCATCGATGAAAGGAGCGCGGCTATGGTCAGAAGGAAACGTCGACTAAACAAGAAATGGAGCATAAAGGGAGTGAACGTTTGGTGGGTACGTGGGCAAACACCGGAATCGACCTTAAGACTTGGCCATTGACTGATGTACACAGAGGTACGATGCATTTAAGTGACATCGCATTACGGCAAATCTATCGTAAATAGCTGGCTCGAGATGAAGCCAGGACGACTCGAGGATCGAATCGGAGACGAAACATCGTTACAGTCCGAGCTTTACAATTTTCTTACGTAATTCAACTAAATCTCGTTATCGAAGTTTCGAGCCTGTGTGTTCTTCTCACTTGCGCGAACTTCGATTTGCGATGGCAGGTAGAAGTTTGATGGCATGCGATTTCTATCTGGCGAAATGGCCCGAAGCTCAAGAATTTTATTATTAATAGAGCATCGTCGTGAAACGACCGGTTCGACCGATCTCCCAGAACGATTGAATTTCTTTGTCATTGATTCAGGGATTATCGTCGCTCTGGCGGATTCGAACAGACGTTTATCGTCGACCCGTTCGTTCGCAAAATGCTCCCTTCGAACTTCTTTCTTAGCCTGTCCACGTTGACGAGCGGAAACGAACGCGAGAGTAAAAGTTATTATCGTAGAACAGCGAACGTCTGATCTCCTAACGACATCGAGTCGATTAATAGCGTGTAAACAGGCACGCGCGCAAACTACAAGTTCGAACTCGAAAGCAGCTTATACCGGAGAGAAAAATTAAAGGAGAATGGTACGGCCATTTGGTTATCGCGTGCAATTTGCAAACACGATCGGTTCTCGTCGACGTCTTCGAAGATTGCCTCGAGCCAAAGAAATTCGAATAACCGTCTATCGTTTGGCGACGTTGGTCGATTCTTTCGGCTGGAATGCCCGGCGTTCCTTCGAGACCGTTTCCTCCTCGGCGTTTTCACCGCGGAAACAGCGGCCGTGAAATGAAATGAAATCGATAATGGGGTACGCTCGTGCGCGAATCGTTGTGAGATAAAAGCTGTTAAGGAGACAAAGTGCGCCGGAGAAAAATAGAGGAGAAGCTTGCCGACTAGGAGGCGGCGCGGCGGTGGCATTGCCGATGGTGGCGAGGTACAGAAGGACGCCGTAAAGGACCGCGCCTTCTTGCGGAAACTCGTGGCTCGCCGAGTTCCGCAGGCTCCCGAACTTTTAAAAACGTCCCCGCAGACTGAAACTAACTTACCGAAGTGTCGTTCCTTTTCTACGCCCTCCACCCTCGCCCTCGCGACTTCTCGATAGCGATATGGCAACTTCGCTTGGATACCGTTCCCCTTTTTCACGGTGAACGCCTAGCCATTTGTAGGTACGTCGGATGCATTATCCTACAGGGCTTCTACGATTTTAGCTTTTCCCCGGCACTTTCTACTTGATAAATGCGGACGACTATTCGTCGACCGTTGGAGATTTTGATCGATAGCAGGTATTTATATTAGCGGCTGAACGTAAGGAAATTTGTGCTTATCCTGCTATATGCTTGTTTCGAAAGGTTGATAGAGTGGAAGAGCGACACAGGGATAAGCGGGAATTCGTAGTCCGAAAACTGACGACGAAAAAGGGTATAGAGGGTAAAAATAGGGTGGAAGGTCGTTCGTGCACACGATAGGTTCCCTCGTGGCACGGCGGCGACAAATCGATTCGTGCCTGGCAATTAAAGTCTTCCACGTTGGCGTGTACCTAGATGCGATCATTATCTGCGTCGTGATTGGCTTCGCTACCGTCAAACAGCCCCACACAATGATTTTTGTTCGCACGTATCGCGTTTGGTTGATTCAATAACGAAATCTACGTGTAAAAAGAAAATCAACCCTCGAGTGCTCGTTTATTTTTGCTCTGCCAGGCAAAGCTTTAGAAACGCTAGTTAGTTCTAACTTTTATTAAAGCGGAGAACCGAGGCATAGCCGAACGATAGAACCTCTCTTATTCTAAATTTATTTTATTCTAAATTTTTCACCGAGAAATTTCTATCGCACAGGGTCTACTTAATCTTCCAATCAATCGTGCGATAGATTATGCATTATCTTTGGCCAAAACCGGGCCCTTGTGAAATTATAATTATGCATGTTGATAAATTATTAAC
Source organism: Bombus pascuorum (assembly GCF_905332965.1). NCBI lineage: Eukaryota > Metazoa > Arthropoda > Insecta > Hymenoptera > Apidae > Bombus > Bombus pascuorum. The sequence goes on along the minus strand of NC_083496.1, from coordinate 6,112,687 downwards.
GTGGCCCGCGACCTTTCTCTATAGTCCGTCCATTCTGTTCAATTACGTGTATCGCATGGATAATTTCTAAATCTACCCGTAGCTTGCGTTATTTACTTTTCTTGTGATTCGCGCAACGAAATAAATATAGTCGATTAGATTAAAAAAAGGCAACAAGAAATATACGCTACTGGCTGTTCTTCGATCGAAATTTTAACAGCTACCAGAGGTATACGTGCCATGGAATCGCGTACAATCATTCACCGGTCTAAATAAAAGTCGGTTTCACCGAATAAAATCCTTAAAATTCATTTCTCTGTTAATGGCAAAGAGAAGCTGCGTGCTTCGAGCACGATTTCACACGATACCAACTAGACTGACTCGAATTTGTTATCGATTCGATAAATTTTCGACCGCGATGAACGTAAATTCGACTTTAGGCGAGTTTCTTCGATGCTCGGGAAAGGTCGGCTAGTTATCAAGGCCAATTTAGGGTGTATCGGGAGCGATGACGCGCAACCGTGTGCTCAAGTGTAATGCCTCTCGTTATCGATACATAGTTCTGGACGATTATATCGTCGGAATAATAACCGAGGCTGACCTAACTTCGCGAGATATGATAGCGGCTCGGTTGAACGGCTGGATGCTTTTCAAGCGGAGGCTTGCACGTGCCTTCGTTATCCGGAAAGGTCTTTCACCTTGTCGAGTCTCGGTAATGTTAGGGTTGCGATTTTTCGAAACAACGATCGTACGAGAATTTTCAATTCTACAACACTCGTGTCTTAATCGAGTCTCGAATATCGCGAATTAACATAGTGGAAGTTTGTCGTAGAATGTGAGAGGGTTGGTCTTTGAAGCGTCGGTCCGAAGATCGCGATATACTGCCTCGTTTTTCCATTGATTACTCTCGTGATGCAGTAGCGAGCGCGTGGCAAAGAGACTCGTGGTCGAGAAGCATATCTGCCGGTTGAAATCGCGATTGGAAATGGGTGTGCTATCGGCGGGTCGATCGAACGATTGTCAAATATTTGAAAATAAAGCAATCATTTTTATAGAATCCTATCCGCTGTTGCGAAAAAAGATTTTGCGGTGCGCGTCCGTCCGTACTACAGTGGAAAGAAAAGCAGAATACTTTCGGTTTAATTAAATCGAGCGGAATATTATTGTCAATGCGTGGCCGCGTATCCTTTCATCCCGTAATCCTGATTTATTCGGTTGTACATCGCTACGAAGCAATCGGAACTTTATCGAAATTAAATGTATTCCCTCACTGACAACAAAAACTGCAACAAATTCATACTGTCCGCGTATAACGAGAATCGTTGGCGCAAAGAGATAGGAAAAAGGAAGGAAAATATGGAACTTGGAGAGAAACGGGCAAACCGTATTAATAGCTACCATCGGTTTGAAAGGAGTATTAGTTTCTTTCTGGTTGCCTGCGGGGAAGACGAGCCAACCGGGCCGATTAAACGAGCGAACAGTTTTTCGATTTTTTTCCACAGGGATTCCGTTGTTTCGCGAAATGCGATTATACCGGATGATTAGCTGAGCACGATAACATCATCAGCACGGCGATCATACTTCGCAACAGGATCTGGATTTATTCCGGCGAGACAGCGGGGCTTACACGACCTTCTATCGAAATTAAACAGGGATTTCGCGTTCCCGTTGACCCCCTTTCCGTCCGTGTACGCGCCTCGTGTTATACGCGTGCACGCGTGCACACCGTGCCAACGCACCTCTACATCTCTATACATCGCTATCTCTCAATCTATCTGTATCCATCGCGCAAGCTGGCGAACATTTTAATCGCGTTCCACCGAATTCCACAGGAAATCCCTTGCAAATCCGTGAGGCGCGGCTCCCGTGAACTTCGTTGTCCTCTGAAACAGTGATTTTTTACGCCATTGCACGCGTTCGAAGGATAATCTCGATGCTCCTTGCCGGATTTTAGTTGTACGCGACTCCTTCGACACTCGGAGATCGGCGATGCAGCAACGTATTAAGCGCGACTTTTACTGTCCGTTACTTTCTCGTTCGTCCAACAGCTCTATGTTTCGAATCGCTCGCTACACGCCGGTAATGCGTTTTATCTGAAAATATATATGTAGAGGATTTACAGAAAGATTCGTTTTCGATACGTTCTTTTACGCCGATGAAAATGTCCGATCGGTTTTAATTAAAGCATTAATCGTGGGAGCTCGTTGATTGGTTTTGTAAGCGATCGTACAAAAATACATGCATTTCTTTCGATCGTACGCACGCGTCTCGTCGATAAACGACGAAAATAAGAAAGCGAAGGATACATCGCGAGATGTCACGTGCGAAATGAGATCGTACAAAATGCTAATTCGTGGAAAATGCTAGGCGGAGAAAGTCGGATAAAGTTAGGTGCGTCCGTCGTACGCTCTGGTCGATGGAAAACACTTTAATCGTGATTGAACGATCGACGAATCGGTTCGAGGGAAAATCTCCGGACAAATTCTGACGCGGACTGATATTCCTGAAGAGGATCAAGCATCATCCGCGTCGTCGGTTGCGCCGAAAACGATAACATCTCATGATCTGTTGGTCAGCTACGGATGAACAGCAGCGGCGCACGAGTTTCCTACCGAACCGATAATTGAAAATCACTGTCCCATATATCGATTCGTAGGATTGTCCGCTGGACGTGGTGGTTCCTCCTTCATCCTCTATCCTCGTGTTCGTTCGCTCTATCCCCGTCTCTTTCTCTCCGCTTTCCACCCTTCTCCTGATCGGTTGTCCACCGGCGAACAAACAAAGTTACGAATTTTTGGTTGAATTTTTTAGTTGGTTTTGTTTGTTTATTAAGCGGACGATAGAGTCTACCGTCGGTGTACGAGATGTAACAGACGACGTTGCAAGGTTACAAACCCGAATCACGTTCGATAAAAAAGACAGGAAAACGGGGACAAAGCGGAGACGAAAATCGGAATAACGAAGTTTCGGGGACAAGGGGGAGTTTTCTGTACGGTGATGTGATCAAAGGAACGACAGACTGTACGGCGATCTCGGCTCCGACTAAAGGTTATAAAAAGGGATGCAAAATTGCATAGTTAGTTGATGTAAATTCTTGCTCTCTACTCTCCGGCGTTCTAGCCGACACCGAATCTCTATTGTTCGCCGAATAAACTTGCGAATCACTCACTTGCAACTAGCCAAGAATATTAGATAGTTTATCGTTTGTTTCTTTACAGCTTTTTAATCGGGCGTTAATTCGATACTCCCAGAAGATGAGAATTAAATCGGATTTCATTATCCGCGTTAACGAAACCCGTTCGAAATTTCGACACAGATTCTATCGATTCGATTCAGCGAAATGGCAAAAACCGTGCGCACCTGTGAAATTAGCATTCACTCTAGTTATTTTCCTTTTGTGATCGTTCCAAACCTTGGTGTACAACGAACGCGACTTTCGGCCGGGAAACGTATTTTCTCGCGTGGATTTCTATGAACCGCGACAGGCGTCCCTTTGAGAAACGGGCGTTCAGCGTTTTTTGATAGTGCGTGCGCACGATATTAAGAGAATTTCCAAAATCTCGAGAACAAACGAGCTGCGAAAAAGACACTCGACAAATTATGCGATGCTCGCATCCTTGCGAGATAACGGTAGTGAAAAATCACGGCTTCCTGGCCGCGAGATAAGGCAGGTCGGAAAAAGAGTGCCGTATAATGAAAAGGCACGCCTCTGGTCTACCCGACTGATTTAAACGTCTGGAGATAGCTCGCAACGTGTATTCTAGTGGAAATATTTCTTACGCGTCGAAGCTTTCAGAGAAAAATTACGAAGTATGCACGAATTTCGAGTTTATTAGGACCCGTGGTTTTTAAATTTTCCAATATAATCGTCCGAATGGTTTTAGTCAATTAAACGCAGCGACGTGGAAAACACGTGCAATGGAAACGCAAAGACTATCCAAGTTTCTCGATGCAGATTGACCCTGTAACTCGATTGTTCGAAAATTAATCGAACCGCGAGAATGTCATTTTATCTGCCAATGGTATTTGAGGTATTTATTGGGTCATCCTCTGACCATATGTACTGAATACAGTTTAACGTTGATTAATATAAAATTCCTTTTCGTCGGATTCATTTGCAGAGACAAGTGAGAAGACCGCGATAACGGATTGTTTGTATTATGAAAATAGTACAATAATAATTAGTCATTTGTAAATGATGTCTATTATCTTGTTGGTCCAGCGCGCCTTTGTGATAGATCAACTAACAAACCGGATCATTTGCGCAAACAATGAGATAATAGTCTCTATATCTGTGGTCTCGATGTTGAAAAATTTTGAGGCTACCAAATGTAAGTATTTCGGACAAAGACGATCAAAGTGAGGTTCTTCTCAATGCGAACTATATTTGTTATCGTTGCTCCGCCGCACGTACTGCAGCGTCGAACAAACGGCGGAAGTATAGCCTCGCGTTTCCGATAGAGGCGGAAGGAGAAGAATCCATTTCATCAGAAAAGAAAGAACGCGAGACAGAACGTGTAATATCGACTCGCTTAAGCGTGGCTAGCTTGGGAAGGGATAAGAAGGGCGGAAAGAAGGCCGAACGACGAGAACAGAGAAGCTGTGTAAGGCGGCGGAAGTAACCGCTCAGGCGGAAGTTCCAATTGCCAGCTAGATCTATATATAATAAGACAGGAGAGTTATACTTTCTGCCAGGCGTCGTAACGCAGTTCGAGTGCAAAAGTTTCGGCCCTTCCCCGGCGACCTTCTGGAATTATCTCTAGCACCTTTCGTCCACCATCGTCGAGATAATTAAATATATCCGCGCACTGAAATGCTCAAACGGATTTTCTCCGGACGAAGGCGGCCACGATAAAGGATTTTCTCTTCTAAGACGAAACTCGGGATTGAAGGGAAAAAGTTTTTCTTGTTTGTCCTTTTGCGTTAAACCCACATTCTTCTGCGATTTCGAAACGCGGCAAATAGAGTCTGATTCCCAATTCCTTTTGACGTCTGTTCTTCTTTCAATGAAACAACGATTAAAGTAGAATATTGTCTTACGTTATATTACCTGGACAAAGTTGGTGCGAACGAAGGACCATAGGCTTCGTCATATTTAACTCGGAGGTTGAACTTCTACGATCTTAGCTATCGATAACGCGACCTCGATGATCCCTCGTGACCGTATAGTGATGTGTATTTCCATGCACGTACAAAATGGAATCCCCTGATACTTATTTCTAACGACACAGAGTTCCTGTGAATAAATGTTGTTAGAAAGTATATTCAAGCTTATCTAATAAAGTAATCTTGGTTCACGTTACTTACCAACGGAAAATCAGCGTTCTAATTCGTCAGACCATTTTAGAAAAGGTGTTGAGGTCCGCGGAAAGCTGCCATAGTTCTGTACTTTGAGAAATTTGATTTCGGGAAACGTGGTGAAATTTTCCGGTATATTCGTACTCGTCGTCGGGCCGGCTCTAGGCACGAACAGAGTGTGGCTTTGGAAAATTGTTGCAGTGGCTGCAGCTCTCTTGGGAGGAGCCATTAAGTTTCATTTTTTCTCTCGTTCTTCGCCCTCTCGCAATTGGGTTAGCCGCGCGAACTTCCATTCCATAAAGTTAGCTACCACCGAAGGACGATAATTATTATGCCGCATAGCGCGACTCGGCTTGTGCCACGGCACTGCGACAACTAGGTGCTTTGGGACCTTGTTCCCGTCCACTTCATTCGTGAAACCGCCTTTGATAAGAATGCCATTCCTACTCCTTTTTTCCTCGTTGAAAGTGTGTTACCACCTGTCTGCGTCCAATCGCTTGCAATTCAAATTCCACGACTTCTTTTTCCTACTTAATTATTCCCCATGCAGCTGATTAAAATCGAGAGTGGTGCTTTGATATGTGTGACGACGAGAGACAATTTTTCTTAAAAATTAAGCATATCATAATGCACACGAGTTACTATGCAACGAAGGTAAACAAGGTTGATACGTTCAGAAATGACTAGTTTTCTGAAACTATCCGACAGAATGGCAGGTTGAAATCACCACGATCGGAAGGCCAGGCACGTATTTTAAAGCCAGTGAGGTCGGTTAGAAATTAGTATACTCCGTCCTCGTCTGCGATGTCTACGACTTTTTAATTTATTCAAGGAAAGTTTGCCAGAATTCGTGCAGTTCGAAGCCCAGCTTTTCAGGATCCCGTCTGAATACCGACCGACTATTTCAGGAAGCAGATGCACCGTTTGTTATTTTTGCGTTCCGTTCCATTAAATCTTTCTCATTGTTCTCATTTTGCCTGACAGCGTTCGCTTCTGCGAGACTCGAGCAAGATGAAACGAGATATTCTTTATAAACAACCAACCCTACGCAAAAGGAATCTACCTACGACTTAACTTGCCACGTATTTCCAACTCATGCTTGAATTTCTTAAAAGCTAACAACGTTTTATCGAGAGATCTACTTATATTAAGATATCGTCGATAAATCTCAACAAGCACGTACGTTTTACCATCCCCCATTAACAACTCTATGGATGAGTCAATGTTTTTACACGAAATGGAAAATTGGTTACTATTATAACGGCAGGCCGATTTTCAAGCACGATCGAAAGCAGAAACAGACTAAGCTGGATGACCGCGTGTACGATCACGACGTGTACACTCGTGTATCCGTGCGCTCGCACAGCTGGACTTTATCGTACTCGCGTACGATCGTGAATCATAATGCGTCGCGCGATTACGCATTACGCGCCTCCCTATCTAGCCACTCGTAACGCATTACTGTCCGAGTGGGTTCGTCAATATGCCGGCGAACTGGATTATGGCTATATCCGTGGCGATGCTTTATCGTTCTGTAACGCTCGCGTGTCGCCCGTTTTCTCTCCCTTCGTTCGTTCGTCACACTCACGTGTTTCACTCTCACAGAAATAAAACGCTCGACCTGGCCATGAGACTCTTTCGCGACGAATACTCTGGTTTTCGTATCGATTCGACTGTGTTTGTTCGGTATCGTGACGTGCGAGTTATTCCACGCCACTTTGTTTTCTGTATTCGCATGGTTTCGCGTGAATTCTCGGCCCGCTGCTGACACCGTTTCTTTCAACCTTTCGTTCCCGCCTATTTAGAACTTTTCCGCTTTCTATCGCGTCTCTCTCGTCGCGAGAACATCAAGAGAATTCAAGAGTATCGGGTTGAGAGAAGATGTAATTTCCGAGTTTGAGATCTCTTCGGATTCAACGAGAGTGATTTAGCGGGTCCAGCTGACTGAGGAGAGGGTACGATAGTATCCGACAATTAACGGAGTCAGTTAGAATTACTCGGAAGATTGTATTAGCACGTCGCTGATAGTAATGCTGGCGCATGAGCGCAACGATAGCGTGTTACATTGCCCCCGTCGAATATTGGCAATATTATCAAACGTTAGTTCTATTAAGCGACGTATATCAGTTCAACGAACAATACCCGTCCATTGTCTATAGATTTTTCGGTTAGGCAAGAAACGATGTGCTCGCAGTCAGTCCAGCAATACCGGCATGGCAACCCGACCGTGCTCGCTTTCGACACGAGTAAATCACGATTAATCGCAATTTCATGGACGTTCTGCGTAAGTCATGAAATTAATGTAACGGTATAATTCGCGATTACGTATTACGTGGTTGCATATCTCTCCACTTGTTACAGTTACTACCGCTGCCTGGCTAGTTCAATATGCCGGAATACACAGTTGTTCTCATGCTTTATCGCGTGGTTATAAACCGCTGATACACTAGGGAATAAGGAGTACGCCAGTTCTCGATAGAAATATACTCGTTACGATACCAATATCTATATCGTTTTGCGGAGCATTACGCGTCCACAATTAGAGTGGTTATGCGTATCTTTCCGCGACTCGATATCGATGCACTTCGATACATCGAGATGCTACTTTCAAAAACATGGAAAATATTTTAACGTTGGGAATATCCTCGTCGTATTCTAGTCGTGACGTCGAAGCTAGACTATGATCAATGGGGTTACTTTGCGAATCGATCTGGGTCGCGAACAATCGTTACCAGAGGTACACCGATGGTATACGGTTGTGTAAGTCGTCGCATGATCCGCCTGGCCGCGATATTTCTGCTTTTCATTTGAATTTTGTCTTCCTGATCTTTCTCGACTGGTTTGTTTCTCTTGTGTTTTCGTCAGACACGAATGCTCGTCGTAAAAAGTAAAAACAGAAAAGGAACGAGCTTCTGCCTTGGTGCACTTAAAACAAACGTCTCATTATAAGGCGGCGCCGAAAAGAAAGACGGCATAGTAGCGATGAATAATTATCTGGCTGAAAGAAGCGAGATGGAAAAAGTAGTGAGTTCAAGAGCAAGGGAAGTTAAATGGAAATATTATTCTACTCTGGTCGCGTACGTTTTACTTACTATTCGCTGCTACTCTTTTTAAGGACTTCTATTATTTTAGCTTTCTTCATCGTGTCGATAAATTGTTCTTAAATACTTAGCTTTACCAACTTAATTAATCGCGTCGAATTATAAATGTAATTGCTGTTTCTCTTCCTTCACATTAACCTGTTATACACAGAAACGTACTTTAACAGAATAACCTATCTTTTAGGTTGCACCATTTTATAATAACGCATAGCGTGTATAAAATATATCTTAAAAACGTAATTTTTCTGCTGCATCTTGAAATACAATGAAATATAAATTCTAAAACGAAAAACAGATTTACATTCTACTCACCGAACGTTGTTGGACGTAGCAATTAATACTTCCTTAAATAGCCCCGCAAAACACGAAATTGACGTTTAATATCTTCAATAATTTTCATTTTCCACTTAATTTTCACTTTCAATTTACCACTTGTCAAAACACTGACGAAACGTTGTCGTAAGGAAACATAGACTCAATAGAGCAACTATTTCAATGGTTTTGGACATTCATAAAATATTATATTACTAATAATTTAACGTAAATGAGAACGAAAAATACCTTAAAATACATCATTGATACCTTCTCGATTAGAGAATATATTTTTAAGTAATATAATTAGGCGAATTAAAGTTTCTACTTGAATCGTATGGTGGCGGCAGTTGCGATCGCGACGCCATCTGCGCCACATATTTGAAACATCTTGTCTTAAAGACAGGCGATTCTTTTTCGTCCGAAGGCTTGTGGAAAGCGGCTGTGTGAGCGTCGTTCTACTTCATGTAAGTAACATGAAACAAATTTACATTCACGGCAAAAACGAGCAGTTCCATCACGGAGCGTTGTAAACTTCCACGGCGTGCCCGTACACGTTGTTAAACATTCATATTTTCTCGTACGCATGAAATATTCCGCGGAAAGTTTCCTTTGGCGTCCCGTGGCCCGCGTTACTTTTCGTTTCGCGACTCAAAACAATAGAAAGAAGGAAATTGCTGTATTTGTTTGGCCTCGTTCGCCTCCTCTCGGAGCACGCTTCGATTCATTCGCGAAATAAGGGACAGAATAACAAAAGTGAAGCGTTTGAGCAGTCTGTATGTCTCTCTCTCGACAGTTATTGCGTCTTAATAATACATGACACAATAATGGCCGCCTAATTCGTGTTCACCGGTCGTATATATCTGTCTTTTCGCGTTCAACGAGTACGAGAAGACATGCCATGCCCGGCGTGCATTAAGCAAAGGCATTTTTCATTCTCTTGGAATCTGTCGAGTATGGTTAATTTCGAAATATCTTGGCTGTGCATCGAGCGAGATCAGCCGATGAAAAATGTGTCCACGAAGTCGTAAAAAACGAGACCGGAAGTGGCGATCCTTAGCCCGGTAGAACTCGAAAGAGTGGTGCCATGTTAAAAGGTCTGAATTCGATTTACGATTCGAAAAATCCGTCTATCTTCCTAGCGCACTGCTTCAGGATATGCACGGACAACTGTCATGAGAGAGAATATATACGGTGGTACATTTTTTTATGGCTGTTTCCAGCGGTAGCGAACGTTTCGTAATTAATTACAGGGGGGTGCGCTCTTCTTTTATCGACTACCATTTCGCGAATGGCTCGTAAAAATCCGTGAGGGTTCGTGCAGTTTTCCTGTCTCTTTCGTGCCTCGTTTTCCATTTTCTCTCTCTGCTTTCGTTTTTTCTCTCCTGTGACCGCTTCTCTATCTTCCCCCTCCCGGCCCCTTTCTTTCATGCTCTCGACCATGGGTGCATCTTTTAAATGTCGTTACGATTTTTTTTTTTTTTCAATTCTTCACGATGTACGTAAGAAGTAGACGAATAATTTCGAACGTCGAGATAGCCGGTTGTAAAGCCAATCGAATCGGAAATCTCGATTCTTTTTCTCTTCGTGCTTTCGTTTTCAATTTACTCGAGTGTGCTTTTATTGTGGCTTTACACATATCAGCGAGGGAAAGTTGCGTGAATATTTTATTTTTCCGCGTATTGTTGATTTAGAGCAAAATTAAGTTGCGTTATCTCTTGAATCTGTAGCTGCGATCAAACTAGTCTACCATTGTAACTTCGATTATTCGTTTATCTTGATTCGCGTCGAGTAATATCGAGCGATATCGAATGAAAAAAATGTTGCGAAGGAAAAATCTTGATCATTTGCGTTCGATGAATAAACGCGATTTTTCGTGACTGAGTTACTTCGCTAATATTACTGCCGCCTATAAATAATAAAAACGCTTTGCTGGATGGTGTATTAAATTGCGATCGTAACTTTCCATTGTTTCCATCGTGCGAATTTTCTCCCTTTCTCGTCCTGTTTTATTTTCCAATTGTTTCGGTTGATTCGTTTGAATATCTTCGATTTCCTATAATCAAAATGCATTTCGACGTTCCATTATATGTATGTTTTCTTACCAGCGCGATGGTGATTACTAAGTATTTTCTGTGCGATCGAAGCTCTGTTCGCTCACCCATTTTCCACTTTCATTCTCTGTATCCCCTCATAAAGATATTTTATTTCTTCTTTATTGCTAACGTCTGCCATGATATTTCTGCTTTCAGGATCCGACATCAAAGTACCGGTTGCAATACTGAACTGTCTTTACGCGCGTCAATTGTGCTTCGAGGATCCATCCTGCAGCGCCATTCTCGAGATTATACCGAGGGTCTGTGGTCCAGAACTGGGTGAGTACTAACCAACTATTCTTTTAGATTGTTTTTAACTGGTATTAGAGAAAGGAGGGAGAAGCAAACATCTTTATACGTCGCAAACAAGTCGAATTCAACTTCCTGTAGAGCTTTCGTTAGAGTCGGAAGCGATTTCTGAACCGGCTCTCAACTGTTTTCTTTGATTTAAATAATTGCAGCCGAGGGGTACGATTGGATCAAGCTAGAGGCTCGCGAAGTCGAACGGTGTCGAGTAGTGGAAGCAGCTTTCCCTTAGCCAATGTAACGAGAAATAAAAAAGCGGAGCGGACCGAGGATACGGTCGACGACCTCGTACTTTTCGCACTTCTTTCTCTTCCCTTCGTATAGTCACCTTCAGTTCTTCCTCTTTTCTCTTCCGATTATTGTATCCGTAGAAATTATAACGGAAATCAGGTTACACACTGTCGCATTGTAAATTATTTTCAAGCTAGATATCAATACATGTAATATATTATGGGCAAAGATGATTATATTCTTCGATCTTACTATTGACGAAGGTTCTACGAGTTTCGAACAAAATTAATGTATAATTGATCGCGAACAGTTTCGGGTACTTGTACTTAAAAAGAGAGTCATAAATGATACATTATACACAGGAGCTATGTCAGCAGATATCGTTTATCGAGAACCGATAATTATATCCGAGAATGAGCGTAATTTGGATAAAATGTGAACCACGAGTATCAAGAAATCCAATATTAATAATTAGAATAATACTGATATGGTTTGATATCCATGACACGTTGTCTGAGCAATGCTGCTCCGATTTCGTTTACTGTAATCTCTTTTGGTGAGCAAAATGCCCGGCCGTGTCGTGCAAATAATTAAATCCAAACCGTGGCCAGATTAAATCTCGAACTTTTTGAATATTACGTATCCTCTAATCAGGTGCTCTTTTTTCCGATGTTCTTTTTCCCAAAGCTCGTAGTTTTACACGTCGCGCGAGTTATAACTCGGATAACTGTATTATGGAGTTTGTGCGCCGGGGGAATTACGTTTAAATTTAATGAACGATCCCAAAAATCGGGGCAAATACAGCCCTAACGTGGCTGGAAATTAAAACAAACAGAAGGATGACCCCCTTCAACATAATAATGGAATTAGATACGTTTTACTTTAACGAAAGTAAAATGTAGGAAAGACCGTTAAAACCTGCTCTTTCGTACGCGTCTCGGGAAAATGGGATTAATTCGTATTTAATTTACCGAGTAAACGAGGCTGGAAGCGTGATATCGTCGTGGTACACGTGCGACCGCGAGCATGAACAGAGAAACGCTTTGCAAAGCGAAGTAGATTAACATGCAGAACTTCTCCTGTGAATTACGTGTAATTAAAAAATTCTCAGCACATTGATTGGCACATTTTTAATCGCGTGCAATTTTACTAGGCCCTTCTTTCCCTCACAAAATTATTATATTTTTTCAAGGATTCACGTAGGAGACGAACGATCGAAATCTCGGCATAATTTAGAAATTTATTATCGAACGGTAATTCGATGATATAAACTACCATCCATTCCATAGTCGAGAGAGCCTTTTTTTCTTGAAAAATTAAATCGTTATTCTAAATAAAACGTTGGAAGTATGAAACACGGTGGAAAAAATCGCGTAGCCAAACGGGAGAGCAGCAGCAGTTGTCGAGCGAAACGGTTTATTTTCCGAATGACTGCTTCGGCGAATTAATTAGCGCGTTTTCTCGTGATTCAAAGCAAAAGCTTGGAAAAGTCCAGTTGGCCGGAAAGGTTCCAGTCCGAAATTAACAATTCGCGATTCAGCTGACGCACCGACCTCGAAAAAATGACGAAAACTATCGAGTGCCGAGTCACCACCACCATCGGCCATGGTTTTTATTACAAGTTAACTATTTCCTCGTCCATGGAAAAATCGCTTAACATCGTGAAAAATATTAATTTCGAGTAGAATCGTACATCTACATGCACGCTGGATTACACACGCTTGAATGAATCGCCGGCGAAAGTGTTTTTCCAACCATGAAACGTTCATTGCGTTTCGCTTCAGAGATCACAAATGAACAATGATCGATTAAATTTTTAATTCCGTTCCTCTTAGAAAATGCATATGCCACTTATCGTGTATTTAATAAATCATGACTTCGATGAAAAGCTAAGTGGCTTCTTACGCTGTCGTAAAAATAAGTAGTACAAGTAAATGAATTGGCCGACGTACGGCTTACCAAGAGAATTAGCAAAGAAATTTCTACTTCGTCGATTTACCGACGATCAGAAACGAATCTATGCTAGGAGAGTGCTATGTAATTTCGATATTTCATTGCGCAGAGATTCAACAGATACGAAAGAAGCTAGCGGTATCGCCTTCTGAGACCGTATCGAGGGAGACTCGCGTAAATTCTTCAGCTTGGAAATTCTGGGAGTCTGATAATTTTCAGAATACCTCTGGGAAATTCAAGTGAAAGGACATCGACGCGCTTTTTACCTTTTAGATACTACTTTCCTACTTTTACCGCGTATTTACTCGACTATTTTTATGGACAGACCCGTTCGCTTTTTGTTTTCCTATTGCTCTTTGTGTGTAGACGGAAGCTCGGTCGTGTAATTAGAAAGTTTTTATTTATATGCGCGGCACTGATTCCCATGGCGATCGAGGTTATCGTAAATTACGCTAAAATTACAATTCCCGGTTGCAATATTCCAGCATTTATGCTATTCTCGCGTTCGTTGGCTCGTCGGATTCACCGATGGACATTCATCGAGCTCATAATCATCCGTCCATAAACAGTGTGGCCCTCGGTACACGAATCGAGATATCGATCCGTGAGGCTTCCTGTTCACGGTCGGCGCCAGTCGAAATTTCAGCTGCGGAACGCATAGAGATAGGTCAACCGGAAGTTGTCGATGTACTCGACGCATTTCCAACCATATACCGCTGTTGTCTCTTAGATGGTCCCGTGCACTGCAATTTCATCAGCGCAATTACACTCGTAAAAGAAGTTTCGTAGTTAGCGGAGTTAGCGTTGCTTTGAAACTTATTGTTAGCTACGTTTTGTAAATAATTGCTGTTGAAACAGTTGCATTGTTGTTTCTACTTTCGATAATCGAATGAAACAACCTACGAATATAATATCTATATGATAGGATTGTAAAAAATCTGTATCGGCGGTTACAAAATTTTTCTTTTTAAGATAGTGATAATAGAAAAACTCGTAAGAAATGTAATATCGATCGGAGCAACGATTTGTCGAATATTTGTAAGTCGGCAGAAAACTGTGGATAAGAAACACGATATAGAAAGTACCAATATGAACGGTTTTCCAGATCGTTAACATTCCCTGAACAACCACAGGAGCTGCCATAATCTTATCCGCAACCCTTATTTCGCGCGCTAGTGCCCCATACGATGAATATTGTCGACCATAGCGGACCTCCATTTCGTGTTAACCTTATCGATGAAAATGATCGCTGGGTTCTAGGAAAATCTTCGCAGATAGCAAGCTGTTATTCCGTAAACTGCTTTCGGCGTTGATCTTACACTTAAAGCTTATTCATTCTCGACAAACTGGCTGTGCCAGTTGAATGTTTATTCGATATCGCTTGCATAATTCTGATTGAACGATCGTTTAATTGCGCAACTTGAATGGCCCGTTTCGTTCCCTTTGTGCACATTTCGTTCCTGTGCACTGTCCTATTTTAATTTACGTAATCGATTTTGTTGTTACCTGCAACCTGATTAATAAATGCTTTTACTTTATTCGAAAGTAGCGACGATTCGTCACTGATTTTCACGGCGTTCAGCAATAATTCCAGTTTCAATGGAACGCTTAAATTCATTATTTCTCTGTCACATATCGCAAAATATTCGTTCCGTTAGTATCGCATCGTTTCATTTTGCTTTCGTTGATCGCAAAATTCAAAGAATTTGCGTTTCATTCCGCGAGTTATGTCTCTTCGAGTATCCGGCTTTATCTGCTCGATACATTTTCATTGAAAATTTCACGGCAAATAGCACAACTACGAACGTTCTCTGTTATGTCTTAATATCGAAGAAACGAGCTTTCTTTCACCGTTCCTCTTCTCTTCTACAAACGTGCTAACGGTTACAAACGGAT
Organism: Bombus pascuorum; assembly: GCF_905332965.1. NCBI lineage: Eukaryota > Metazoa > Arthropoda > Insecta > Hymenoptera > Apidae > Bombus > Bombus pascuorum. The sequence goes on along the minus strand of NC_083496.1, from coordinate 6,097,515 downwards.
TAACGTTAAACCTTAAAACCGTCAGTGGAAAGTCGACAATGAAAACGAATAAAGTACCGTCGCTCGTCATCGTGTTAACGAAGAAAGTCCATGATAAATCAACGGGTGGACATCGTATTCGCTGCATTCAGCCATTCTGGCCGACAAGAAGGATTCAGTTTCCATTTTGCTGTCCGAAGTGAAATTTCGTGAACGTACCTTTCCAGCTTCCTGAGGGTTGTGCGCTTGACAGCCGACCCGCTAGAGAGGCTTGTCCAGAAAATCGGTCGATAGAGGATGCGTAGGAAGGGGATTCCTAGTCGATTTGGGATTTCGTGGCTTCTCGGAACCTCGGTCCATGTGTACGGATACTTGTAAACCGGCTGAACCTTATATGAGCCGGTCGTTCCGTTTGAGCACTCTTTTTCCACCTATCTATTTGCAGTTACACGGCAAGTCATACCGTGTAGGCTGCGATCCTCAGTAGGGGTTGCTACTCGGTGATGAAGGCACAGACGGAGGCGTACCAAGTATGCAGACGTCCAAAGTAATAACGTGTCGGCCAGAGGATATGGTATGGCAAGACTCTCTTATTAAAAGGCATCGGTAGCATTTTGCGGCTGGTACTACTTACGTCCGTAAATAACGACCACCCCTTCCTTGCTCTATCTCGTGAATTTTCTTCTTTCCTTTGTAATCTTTCGATTACGTTGCGTTCAAGGTTCGAGAAGGTATGATCATCGAGACGCCTGTGATTTGTGTGTCCTTTAATTTCTGGGATTCTCGGATGATTGATTTTGAGCTTGTCAAGGCAAACCAATAGCCTGTTTATCGAATAAAGACGATCGTACTAATGAGAATCGTGCGATATGATTATAGGAGATTTCCTGCAAACTTGACAGTTATGTAAATTATTCATTGATCGTTCTGATTCGAAGGGAATAAGTAATCAAGTAAAATAGATTAGAGCGATTCCTTGGGATTATAATTGCTAAGCTAATTGCTTGTTTCAAGCTATTTGTGTTGCGCGAAAAGTCATTACTATGCAAATTGCGGTATACTTGGAAAATTTCTAATTGACTTACAAATAACGCGTACAACTTTTATAATAGCAATCCCTCGAACCAAAGTTGTTTCGATACATTATAAATTAAAGGCTGACAAATCGGTTTAGCTTATTGTTAGTCGAATCGAGGATAGGAGTGGCTGCATTGTTAAGGGCCAATTTTCCCAGCCAAGATTAAGCTTTCCAATCTCGGTTGAAGCGTCACGTACGCGCCGAGATTTATGAGTTCCAGCACGTGCAGATTTTTATTCAAGCGTTTCCCTTTATCCCAGAAGCATCGAGCATTTTCTATGCTTAGTACTAATTCCTTCGTATCTCCAGCTAGTTTTCCAGTTCGAAACTATTTTTATCCGGATAACGTTTTTCTCCCTTTTGTTATACCAACCATATAAAATTAATTTTCACAATATATATAATATATATATGTATGTATATCTGAATGTAAATAATCGAATAATTATTTTACAAATTACTCCGGTTTAAGTAAGTAGCGTGCGCACACTTTTAGCCAAGCGGCGCAGAAATTACCTGTCGGCCGCGTAATAATGCACAGACTAGATTTAACTTTAAAATTCAAATGTCAAGTCGTCGTTAGAGGACCCTTGTCCTGTGCCAGCGCTGAATCATACGTCAGAACAATGAATAACGCGAAAAGGAATATTAACCGAAGAGAAAGGGATATTCGAATTCGCTTTGGAATCGCGATTGTTTGAAATCTGCAAGGCAGAAGAGGCTCCAAACGTTTATTTGGATTTATGAATCTTCCTGCACTTTTCCCATCGTGTCCCTTTCCCTTGCTCTCTCCGTTTCTCTGTTCGCCTTGCTTTGCTACCTCATCTCCTTTGCATTTCCGATTTCTCCTTCTGTCTACCGCCTCCTTCTCTTTTCGATTCTCCGCTTCGTCGACTAAGTAAAACGTTAAAAGGGATAGCGTGGACGTTCAAATTAATTCTGATTTATCGCCACATACTAATCCCGATGCTTTCGGGGCTTATCACTAACGCCGCGAAAGGTACACGCGCCGACCATTACGATCGATTCCACTGAATATATATGTACTGTGGGAAACTTAGAACGAGAACTTCCCGGGCAATAGCTTCGCTTTTTAACGAGCCGATACCAATTTATACAATCGACGAGGATAAATGCATTAACATTTTCTTTTAGGCCATTACCTAAATTCTTGACATTATCGAACTATTCGAATTCTACGTTTGGCTAATTTTTAATCAGATTTCAACAATATCGTTTACACGCGATTGTTCGAAACAATTGGCAAGCTTAAATGATTGTCATAATTAACGTAACGCGAAATCGTCGTGTTATTTATGCTCGCAGTAAATACCGCGTACAAATCGTGGCGCGTGTAACTGCACAAGCCGAAGTTTATGTTTCCTGTCCCATATTCGACAGTCTGGTTAAAGGTTAAACCGAACCCGCACCGGGAATCCCCGTGTCATTTGAAATAACGCTTTCATTTGGTCAACAGTTGGCCGAGCGAATGATTGATTGTTTGAACTCGAGCCAAATCATCGATTACGCCTGAAGGTATAAACGAATTTACTTGCTGTAACTGCGAGCCAAATTAATTCACCGGAAACAAAACAATACTCGACCATCCTATCAGATTTGCGTTTCTTCGCGATGGATAGATTCTATCTTACGGTATTTGCGTTCTCTCTTAGGCGAACTGGGATTATCACGGACCGATCATTCGCGTCTCACGCGGTCCATTTCAATCGAAACGAGATGTAACGTTCAGAATTGTAACGGCGATGTTGGGATTTTTTGAAACGAATCTTTTTGATTATAATAGGCGGCCTTCGTTACACGCGTTAGCCAACGTCAGCTTCGTTACTTTCAGCCTCGCGTTTCAGCAACCAGAGCTTAGGGTGTAATTTTTCCTCGAGTCAAGGAGAAAGGCAATTAATAGAAGAGGAATTCCGGACAGATTTTCAGTTTAGAAACGCTCGCGTTTCAGCGCGAATTCCAACGATGCTGGATGAAACTGATGACAAAGTAAAATGACTTTCGCATCTCGGATCAACGTTCGAAACTTGCAATATAATACCCTGAATTTAGTGTATTCGCGTTAATCGCTGTAACTGTGATCGATTCGTTTTATTTCGAAATAAAATGGCGAAAGATTCCCGAAAATATATTCCAAGCCTGGGCAGCTTCATGAATCGAAGGCGTTGCTCCTTTGGAAGCGAAAGTTTTTCAGTAGGTGTACTCTCAAGGAGAAGCTCGGCTCGAGAAGAAGCCATTTTCATTTAGTCGCTATCGGAGCTTCTATCTTAAGGACGTTTTTTTCACAACGTTCCGACGATCGTTTAGTTTTCATAGAAACTTAAGGAAAAAGATTGCCGCACGACGTAGTGGGTATCGTTAGCCTGGCGCTTTAACGTAAAAGTCTCCTGTAAACGTAATTTCGTTGCTAGCCGGATTATCTCGTTAACAGTGTATCGATAAGAAACTGCTTTAGAAAATCGAGAACAACCTTAATTCTTCCTTGGCCGTGCTTGTTCGCTTCCCCTTCGGCTCGCTACTTTTTCAAACTTCGAACAAGTCAGCAAGTTGCTGACGACGCGAATCGATGCGTACGAAAATCATATGTTGCGTGGTAAAAAATATCGATCGAGTAATCTCGTGAAAATCGTAATGTAAAATTCGCAAGGCAGGAAAACCGATCGTTGGCTCGAGGGCCACTTATCGAAATGCAAAAACCCATGGAAAATCCAGATAGATTTCTCGATTGGCCGATAACGAGGCAACTTAAAACTGCTTATCCTCGAGTATGGTAAGCCAGCATTGTTTAATTGTACGGTGTCGCGTAGAAATTTACGCGTTTGATTACGTGCACGATCGCACACGATTTTGCAACGATATAATCGGTGAGCACGATTACATTTATTGGGTTTAGCATGAGCCGTAGGGGCAATCAATTTGCTGCTTAAACGTTTATACGGTAAAATGATCCGGAATATACGAGCACGCGGCCCTTCGTCCCTTGTTATGGCAACCGGTAGACAAACCACCCTTCCGTTAAACCCTCGATCGTCGCTCTACCCCGTTCGTCGGGGGAAAATTCTGCCTCGTCGTTGGTTATTATGCGCACGAACGAAAATCACTTTGCGAACGAATACGGCAATATCGTTTCACGAGGACGTTGCGTACAATCTAATTTCTACGACGAAATAACTTGCCAGCCAAGTACACGCGACATTCTAGTCGTTATCCTGCTATTCGTCGAATTTACCGACGGTCGTTATCGGCCAGAGAAATGAAGAAATTTGGAGTCGTTTTGGGACGAGGCTTCCGAACGGTTGGGTTTTTATTCTACGTTATTTCTAGCGGAACTTTCTTCTCGGGGAATCTACGGTTAAGAAACGCGAGGCGAGCGCAAACTTTCCCATTGGTTCATTGGTTGCAAATCACGGACTGTACAAAGAGGACAAGCTGATTAGTCGGTCGCTCTGTTTCCCGAGACCCGGTCGGTTACTGCCTCCACTTTAAGAGTTTCTTTCGAATCCACGCGCACTTTCCTTCAAATGAAACGGTTAATTATTTCGTCGGCCGAGCTTTACCGGAGAACGGGAAACGTTACTTTTAAACGCGTAGGATTGACGATGCCGAGAATCCGGATGAAATCCGAGGAGGAAAGTTCAGCAAGTTTCATCGCCGTGAAACACCACGGACGTTTCTTTCGTCTCTTTTATATTTTCATGCTCCGTAACTTTTTAATCGTTCCGTGAAAGGCGGCACGGCTCAGGGATATTCCGTTGCGATCGCGAGAATCTCTCGGAATTTCGATTTTTCAAGCGAACGTTCGTTCGTGTCGTAGACAGAGGTTATTGTGAGAGCAAATAACAGGATCCTCGGGTTATTTAATTAATGGAACAAAGAATCGGCAGAGTATTATGCTGCCGGAGTCTCGCGGAAACGTAATTGAGGAGGAAATAAAGTCGGATCTTTTAGGAAAAGCGTAGAAGAGAATCTGGGCTACTGACGTCGAAACGAATCGGTTCTCGTTGATCCGCGAATAGCAATCCCCGAGAAAACTTGTGGAAGAAAGAGGAAGGAGATAATTTTAAAAGGAACGATGCCGGAATAAAACGCGACTGCTCGAAATCGAAGCTCAACGGTCGCTTGCCGCTTGCCGCCATTAATAAGCGCGGAAAGCGTGGTCTTGCCGTGGAAAAAAGCACCGATAAGGTGGCAAAGAGGGTGGAAACGGTGATGGGGACGGTAGAAGGATCCTCCCATTGTTCGAAAATACAATGTACGTTGTTACGGCAAAGCGCCGTGCACAGTTCTTGAGCACAATGGCCTAGGTAGGAGAAAGATAGCGACGGAGGAGGGAAAATTGTATGGCTGTGTACGGGATTCACACGTTGTGCACGTGTCTGCGTGTGTTCCTAGGTGAACATACGCCGGAGAAAAGCGGATAGAAAAAAGGAAAACGCGAGGATAGAAAGGAAAAGAGAAAGAGGCCTGGTGTCGCGTATCCTGCCTCCGATTTGTTCGAGATCGCGAGCTATCCGTTGGCTGCACATATTTTTTCGCTTTTCATTTTTCGCCGCCGATGAATTATAACAGAGGCTCGCGCCGGCCCTGGCCACGATCGGTTGTGCTTTTTATCAACGCACCGGTCTCTTCATCACGGCACGGTATTTCCGGAACGTATTCTGATAATTAAAGCGCGACGTGGAACAAGAGAGAACGAAAGGGAGCCCCACGCCGCGCATCAATGACGAACGGACAAGCACGACGATGAAAAACTCAGAATAATACAGAGATAAAAATAGAAATTCCAGGATTTATGCCGTTAATTTAATGTTTTGCGAAAGTTTTTTCCACGCCCCGGGTTTTTTTTTTTTTTCTCTTTTCAATAGCTGAAATATTACGAGGCAAGCAATATTTTTACCGCTCGAAAAACGAATATAGAAGCGCGCGGGTCATACGGATTTTATGATAATTATAGAAGAGAATGAGAGTCGAGACAATAGGGATCCGACGCGATCAAAAGCCGATGTCGCTCGCTTTGTAATCGTTCGAATCGAAACCTTTTTCCGAGGCTGTTTAATAAAAATCGGGAAAACGCGTGGCCATTTGATCGCGGAAGATTTAATAAACGTAGCAATTACATCTGCGGTGTGTGCCCTTTTTATCTTCGACGTCCGAACATCGGCTACATCCTTTGAGCTTTCATATTTTTACATCGCTTTAATCGTTCGATCCGGTGGTTACTTTGATGTAACAAATCCCAATAGATCGCGATACAGTCCTACGATTTCCATGTCTCCTGCGGGATACGCGTTTGTACTAGAACAAAACGGCTGCATTTTCACTTGTAGATGCTATGGTAAATTAGATAGTCGAAATATCGAGACTGAAATAGAGACAAAGCGATTCGACCCGCCGATAGAGAACGCAATTGTGCAAGTATTGATAAATTCATCCATATCGATTTCTCGAAGCGCACGGTACGTTTTTTCACAAACGCATTTCCCCGCGTTTTTATTTTCCTGACAACGTCGTGACTCTAATTTGTTATGTTTCGTTCTGCTCGATTCTATAAAAATACCGTACGTTACCTTAATTGAATTTCGATCTTTTATTTTTCGTCAACTTTCGAACGAAATTGAAAGAAGAAGAAATAAAATAGACATGAGACGCGGTCGTCCTCAATTAAACAATTCAAAAAGGAAAGAAACTAATTAGCTATTCTGGCGTTTATGATATAATGGATAAGAGAAACTAATAGCCGACCTGGCGTACGAGTACGAAATGAAAAACAGACGGGAAGACTAAAAGAAAAGAAAAAAAGAGATAGTAATTCTCTTTTTTTTTTTTTTTTTTTTTTGGCGCACGTAACGAATATGGAAGTTCAGGTTGAATACAAAGCAGAACTATCGCGTTCAAATCTCCGAGCGTGTATTGCGAAGAACATTTCGCAACATAGAGACGAGAGTCCTGGTAAAAAGTTGCTAACCAGGATCTCGATATAATAAGGTCGTTATCTCCGGTAAAAAGCAGGACATTTTCATCCGAATTAAAGTCGTTACTTAGGAAATAATTCGGCCGTTTTAATGAAAGCCCATCGAGAAACGTTTTCCTCACTCTGACGATTTCCACCGCGGTTATAAAAATCGTAAAGAAGCTACGAGTTTCTTGCGACGTTCTTTCGTAAGACAAAAGAAGATTCATTTAGCCAGGCTAACCATCCGTTTCTTGCGAAGAAAACGTTTGATCGAAAAATGAGACTAAAGAAGCAAAGTAAGCACTGTCTCTTGCTCGAGCAGGGAGAAAGGATCGGCAAATTGAATCGTTTAGACGAAATTTTCAACTATAGAGCTAGCTCTGTATCAATTTTATGATTACCCAGGCTAAGGTTATCGACCATCTTTCGAAATTATGAAACGAAACGGACACCGTTTCTGCCTATCGTAGTGAAAATTCCTATTTAATTCGGTTAAAAGGTAAAATCGAACACGGTGGTTAGCTTTGAATAGAGATGAAGGTATCACCTGTGCTATCCATGGAGACAAGGGCACATGTTTCGGATAGTGGTTGGTGGTCCACCTCGCAGAACGCAGATGGGTGGTGCACAATCGTACAAACGTATGTACGTATGATCTCGTGGCGTTCTCTCTCTTGCTTTCTCTGCATCGCGTAGTTCCCTGAAACCGCTATCTAACAGTGACCATGCGAGTTCTCGTAGAGCATGGTGCATAGGCGCGGTATGGGAGCATTAAACGGGAGAGACAGGACGGTATCAGCGTCGGTGCAGCTGCAACTGCAGCTGCCAGATCCTCGGTTTTGTGCAATATCGTGTATTGTGACGATTTGAGCGTGTTCACGACTTCTACGCTACCATCGATTCAACCATCGTAGGATAATACGAAGCAAGTTTTACAACGTTGTTTCCGTTGCTTTTTCTTCTTTTTTTTTTTATTGGTCCCCTTTTGTTTTCAGAGAACAATCAATCTTCTAACCGTGTCGTTTCTAGTCGATAGCGGACCGTATACTTTTTATTTTCGCCACGGTTGATTTGTTTCCTGTTTTATTAAATCTGTTTTGATATTGCCTCGCAGTTTTCGAATCGTATCGGTTTCGAATGTTGCCGAATTTTATTTTCATTGGCGATACGCCACAATCGTGTTATTCTCGCTGAAACTATTTTCCTCCGATCGGTTTCTGTTTCGCTTCGTTACGATGCGCAACTTTCCACGTATTACGGGATAGGAGATCGGTTGATACGATTATTCTAAAGTGGTACTAAATTGTCAGATTTAAATATCAAAGAGCGGGCAAGGTACCGGGTCAGAGTCGGTCAGACCGTTTAAGGACAAAGCAGCGTTTCAATTTCGCAAATTGGCCGCCTAAGCATCTGCAATTCGGGAAAAATTCCTAGCAGACGTCAGTGTGCTTTCAGTAATCTTTTGCCGCGTTCCTATGTATCATATTTATTTGTTATTTATTCAACGAAAAGTTGTTTCTTTCGTGAACGAAAGAGCGAGATATCGGCCGAGCAACCTTCCTACACTACTCGCGCAACGATTTTAACGGTTAAAATATTTCCTCGTTAAAGCAGTTTCAACTCGCTCTCTTCCTCGTCTTTTTCCTGCTCGCGCGAGATTCCCCCGTACGCAGATTAATTAGTACAGCGTCGTTCGGAGAAAGAATAGGAACGAGAGTGCACCTTAATTACTATTCCAAGACATCGTAAGTTTCGTAATAACCGTGCAGCAGCGGCGATGGGGTATAAGTAATGAATCCAGATGTCGTCGTCATCGTCGAATGTCAGATCGAAAAATAATGACCGAAGTGGAAGTTTCAATTGCGCTTTTCCACCCGCTAACGGAATATTAGCACGGCTCTGCGATCCGATAATCTCGATTTATCTCGATAACAAATCGCGTCTGCAATACGATGCAGAAACGGAAAGAGAAGAGAGTTGCTAACCTGGGAGGAGGTGACCCATTTCTTTATCGCGACCAGTCTTTTAGACGTTGATTCGAAGGACGCCGATGATACGATTTTCGTTGGGTGAATTTTTTGAGAAGACTCGGCGAAGACGGCAACGTGCAACTTGTGGCATAGATTCGTCGCGAACCGATGAAAACGACGTTAACCATCGGCGGCGTCGACGTCGTCGCGACCTAATTTAAACGTTCCGTCGACGAGGAAATAAGAGTGCTGGTGCTGGCATGGCAGAGAAATAAAGGGAATGCCACCGGGGAGGAAAGAAGAAAAAGATTCGTACGAGCCGGAGTTCCGGCTACAAAGCGGAAAGTAAAATTCTCTGGCAGCCAGAAGTTAATGTTTAATTTAAGATAGAGCACTGACTCTTCGTTTGCCATCTTTCCACGGTCTTCTAGGAAAGTTATACCCGGTGTCCTAAAAGCCTGGTTTCCCGGATCGATTGGATTCTCGGCCGGCTAAGTAATGGCCAGGCAAAGTTTACGACGCGACTCCAGGCGAAATCGCCTTTCTCAGGCGGCAAATTAATTTTTAACTGTCGCGAAACGAATATATCACGACGCGAAATGCCTCGGCTTACATATATCGCCTTCTATAAGTTCTTTTTCGCGTTCAGCAATTCCGTAATGTAATCTCTCTATGTTCTTCCCTCGGGTGAAATTTTTCTAAGCGTGTACATTCCTCGCGTATCGCATCGACGACGACAGTCGATGGATCTTGCCGTCGCGACGTGACAGCAAGGAAAAGGGGTTACGTTTACACAGAAGGTTGAACTGTTGTTGCTGAAACGAACGAGGCACCTCGAGTGTTATCCTCGGTTTTCCGACTATAGGACTTCCCATTGCTCCCTGCGGTGTAACGCGACCGTTCCATTCTTGCACGATAATCTCTCTGTCGAGCCTTGTTCGGCTCCCGTTACGCCCAATTCCTCGATGGGATTTCCCGATCTCCGCAGCTACGCGTTACCGACGCGTTTGTCGCGTCTTCCACCGATTATCGTCCGCGAAATATAATCCTACCGAATCCACCGTACACGAGACACGTACACGTACGACTTTGTCGATTCGATTTTCTTCTGTTTTCGTTTAATCGCACGCGCAATTACGGGCTTGTGTTTCGTCCGACGTCATTCGCACGTTCGAATTGCGCGTTTCATTTCCCTACCGTAACCGTCACGTATTTACAAGAAACAGTTGATACGAGAGAGCTACGGAAAATTTATTCGTGCTCACGCCTCGTTAAGGAGAAGACGTATTTGTCAGCGGCAATGAGCATGCTTGCTTAATAATAATTTAACTGTTTCAGTGGCTTGTTCGACGGTGACAGTGACAAAGTGTCAAGCGGCCCTGCACACTCTGCAAGCTTTCCCTTTCTTCCGCCCAACGTGCCTCTGCAGGGAACCGCATGTAGATCCGGATTGCAACAGTTTTCAGAATTTCCTCTTCGACCACCCTTGCATCTACGTCTCAAAGAAAGGTAAGTTTTCGTGGAAGAAAAATTTACATTTTTCGATAGATACTACCCGAAGGAATTGCAACAGCTTTCCGCGTACTTTAACGGGCCAGATACGATCGCCAATATTTTCACGAATATAAAGTCGTCGAGTTTTTCTATTATCAGAAAATAGGATTTTATAGGCGGAAACAGAGGAAATCAATTAAGATCGATCTAGTCGCCGTGAAAAAGGGATCGAGCTGGACACGCGTTAATCTTCTAACAAGCGTTTAATCGCGAGGTCGTGATCGCAACGAGAGATTCCGAGCGAGCGTCGGGGAATTTCCTCTCGGCGGTCTCGGTCTGTCGTCCACCGACGATACTCGGAAACTTTTAACGAGTCGTACATGCGCGACGTTTCCAATAATCTGTCCCATCGTTCGCTTCTTGTTTAACCTTAACTTCTATCTGGCGTTGTACGCACTCGAAGCAAGCCGCCAGCCGGAAGAACGAGAACGTTGGTCGAAGCTCGAGCGTCCTCGAAACCGGAATCCGTCCCGTTCGTCTTTACCTGAGAAATCGTCGACGATATTTACCGTTCGCATTCTCCGTGATTCCCCTTCGCACGAGCAAGATTATCCGAATGCCTTTCGACTAGCACGGAACTTGTAGTCGGATATTTTTTACCACGATCCCCTTCAGCAATACGCTTTCTGGTTGGATCGACCGGCACGTCTGCCGTCAGTAACTACATATTTTCTATTTTAACTCGGTTTTGCTTGGTTAGACCTTTCGACCGAGGAAAATTGGAAATACAATTATTCTTATCTATTTTTTCGCATGTCACTCCGCTCGTTCACAACTGGGTCATGTAAGGTCGCTTTTCGTGCCCGGTACTCGCATCGTGTATTCGCTCCTCCATTTCTAATTCATCATCCGCGGTCATTCGATTTTTTAAAACGTCCACCGTGAAAAATCGCATCTCTCTGTTCTCTGTTCGATTGATACAAGATAGAGTTACGGTCATCGATCCGCTCTTCTCTTTTTAAAAATTCTCAACGAGGTATCTAATTTCGGGACATACTCGCGAATGCCGGTGTCGGTTAACCCTCTTAATTATTTTGTACCCTCGACTCGATAATAGGATAGGTGATTTAATTCGGTCGAAACGCTGGCGCAGTATAGCTGGTGGATGAAAAACGAAGGTGGCGAGGCAGAGCCGGATGATCGTAGATGCAACACGTTACGCTCGGCGCATCGAGGCGAAAGCTTAGAACCGATTTCTTCGTTCTTTTTGCGATCTTTTTATGCCCCGTCGAAAGCTTCAAAGGCCTCGGCTGCATAAGCTACAACGCGTTGCTTTTCACTGGATTCTGGAACTGACGTTGACTTCGAGAGGAGGAAAACGCGCGGATCTTTGCGCGTTTAACGGAGGGAAAAGGGAAGAGCTGCGTGCCTTTGCCAGGCCTCCTTTCTCCTTCTGCTTCTTTTTTTCGCCACCCGGAAGCCAGTTCTCCCTTTTCTTCGTTTCCTTTTTTCGAAGCAGGAGGGCGAATTTAATCTCATTAAGTGCCGAAGCTTCCTGGTTTTCGTAGCGGCTGCGGCACGGGGCTTTCATTATCCGCGTTGCCTTTCCCGTATGACCGGCTTCCACTGGACCATGCCGGCTTATACACTGGGATAAATGTAATTAAGATTCTGGCCAAACTCTTCTAATTGCTCGACTCATTACTTCCAAATTATTCCTGCTCCTTCGGCCACGAGGATCGCAATGGCTCGCGTTTTCTCCTTCGTTCTTCATCTCTTGAAACATTCATCCTTCGCTATCTTATTCGTATTTGGCGAGCAATTATATTTCCAGTTACGTGGAGCACGTCGACGCTAGAGCGTTCGTGCGAGAGTTCGGTATATCAGTTTGACGAATGCTTTGGTAACCTTGTCGATCATCCATAAATTCCCTGCACCGTCAATCTTTGCTCAAAGTGTTCCTACTGCAAAGTTCCGCTTTCTCTTCTCCCTGTTTTAATAGCAAAATTATATTTGAAGGCGGAGTTCACGGGCGGTGAGATCTTGGCTCGTGACCTTAATTTATTTTTCTCTTAATTGCTTCCTTTTCGAGACATTTCCGTTTTTCTTTTGAAACTAACATTTTCACGTTCCATGAATACCGGTCCTCGATTCCTGATCCTCTTTCGTTTCGCGTTTGCGGACCAATTTAATGAATATTTTATCGATACAAAACGCAGCCGCCCCTAATATGTCATTGTCATTTTCCGATAAAGTACATTCGACGCGTATCGACTATCTGAAACGCGATTTAACACCGATCGAATGCTTGATGGATGTTTAGTCCGTTGGATAATTTTACCATGGAAACGAATCTATCGAAAACATTTATCTTTAGATTTAGCCGGCGTCGTCGCGGTCTGCTCGTGACGTATCAGATGAGGTTAGGTTAATCGTAGGAAAGTTATCTGGAAAGTTGGCGGAGGCAACGTAGCGGAAGTTGTAGCGGACATCGTACGACACGAGAAAATTTGATCGAGGTGCCACTCAGCCGGACATTTCCCTTCGATGAAAAGAGAGGATCGGACGCGGCTCTCGTGGAAGAAACAAAAGGATCGCGATATCTTTGACTGCGGCCTCTTATATAACCACCGCGCCATTGCGGCTTCTCCTACGGTCTCCATTGTTCATTTTCCCGAGGGCTCGCTCGTCCGGGCCGTCGAGCCTTTTGAGCATTTTCGAACGATTCACGGATAATTCCCAATACGCTTCTTTTCACTCACACTCGCTGTTCCAGCCGCGATCCTTCCTCCCCCGCCTCGTACTACCTTCTATTCCCTAGCCTTCTCAGACTTTCTCGCTCTTTCCTCTTTCGTTATCTTTCTCCTTTTTCGTTTTCACTCTTAGCGACGCTAACAGAATGCCTCCCCCCTTTCCTGTCGATTCCGCGAGAGGAATTCTTTTCTTTATCTGGTCCTCGCTCTTGCTCATCTATCCTTCCATCTTCCATTATTCTTATTTCATCGACTCTTTTTTTTTTTTTTTTTTTGACGTATATCTCACGCGCGTTTGCTAATCATTTTCACCTCCGTTCTTAATTTACAAAGCAGATTGTTAATGCTGCGACTCGACTTCTACTTTCTCCGATTTTTATCCATTTTTCTTCAACTATCCGCTTACGGATCTCTTCGGCCTTAAATGAATTAATCCGGCGTTTAATTGTGATCGTTTTTGTTATCGCGGAATTCGTGAGCGGAATAAGAGGAGAGGGATGGTGGTCTTTGAAATTATTCACAGGAAATTTCCGGATCCTCTTCCCTTTATCCGCGAAAAATCTCTCCTCGCCTCTTAACACACCCGTCCGGACTCTTCTTTCCCCCTTTGATAAGAGAATACCTTTATTATTTTCTGATTCTTCTTTTTATCCAGACCCAGGCGCCCGCACCGGCGACTTATTGTTTTATTTTTCATTGGGTTTCGCGCAGATACGTCTTTTCGTTATATTTGTACGTCGGAGAGCCTCAATTTATTTCGCCACGATTTCTAGGGCTGCGAACGGTACCATGAATTTTCCGCTTGCTAATAACGAACGGTAATTTCATTCGAGGAATTTTTTAATTACTCGACCACCAATTACCGCGCCCTTTTAACAAACGCGAGCTCAATGTACGCGTAACCTGTTCATGTTTATTCGTTTCTTTCGAGCGGGCAAAGAGGTGTATCAGATTTTTAGTGGAATTTTTCGTCCATCCGTTCTGTTTAAATTTTACCTCCACTCGTCGCGTCACGGGCGGTAATTATCTCTTTCGAAAAGTAGTTTTCTTTTTTTAAGAATGGAACACGCTTCGGTATTTCATTTCCGTCAGCAACGATGTTATTTAAAACTTTAGCAAACTGAACGTCAGATACTCGCAGACAATATTTTCATTATCCCCATGAAATTGCCAAGCGTCGTAATTCTCCTGCCACACTTCTGGCCCATCGTTGTTGCCACTTAGCAAGCCGTCGTTCAACGGAAACACGAACTGAAAATATTGCATTAACTTCTTGATGCTCGTTCCAGATAAGGATCCGTACGCCATCGACGCCCTGCCAACCTGCAATCATGCGCTGAGCGTCTGTTTACGCGGCAAATCGTGCAGCCAGATTTTCGAGGACTTCAAAAGCAACTGCAAAGCGCGGGAGGGCAAGTGCAGGATGGAGAGCCGGTGAGTGAAAACGTTGCATCATTACCATAGTTTATTCTACTTTTGGCGATCGAGCGAATGCAGGCGAACCCACACGAACGAACGAGTGCAAGCCGTATGCCACGCGTTCGCCACGGGTTCGCCCCATTTTCCAGACGGCCGTAAGTCCGGAAGTCAATATTTACGTCCGCCTCTTCTCAAAAATGTTCCCTCGGAGGTTTCGTCGGCTTTTCCTATGCTCCTTCTATTCATAATTCAACTTAAAGAAAGCGCCGAGTGTTCCTTTTGAATGTCAATCAAAGAAGTAAATTTCTTTGCCTCTCGCGCTGAATTTCGTTCTTTGCGCCTCTGTGTATCTATACGTCGTACCGTTCGTTCAGCCATTCACCGTTCGTCTTCAAACACCGAACAACTTCCCCTTTTTTCAATGTCAGTCGACCCACACCCTACGTCGGACCTAATGCTTCTCCCTCGATGCCGATGGATTTCTTTATGAAGAGGCAGGTCGAGAGGTGCCGATGATACATACTTTTTTATCACCGGTGGTAAGCGATCGCGCGATATTCAAAGGTTCGATACGCGGAGAAGTTTGACGGGGCTAATTCGAAGCTGCGATATGAGATTGAAAAGCAACGTGGCAATCGAAAACGTTAAGCTCCCTAGAACATTCAATCTCGGCGAACGTGCTGGTAACAACGAAAAGTTAAGAGGGAGTTGGCAAATGAAGTTCCGTTGTCGACTGACAGACCGTCCGACGTAATTTTAAACCCATCAGATGTACTGCTTAGCTTCGGTATAGAATTTCTACGATCGCTCTTCTATTTCGATTAAATCGATATCGTAGATGATATGGATCGTACCAGAATCCTTTTACTTATATATAGTAGCGATTTAAATTAGATTGAAATCGCGTGGTGGTTGAAATTAGTACGTCGGTGGTTACTTATTTCGTGCTTACTAACGTTTATCGCGACAGAAATACTATAAACGATAAACGACAAGTTAATTCGGGCTTGTGATTCTTTCCGTGACAATGTTTTATAAAATTATTCATCGCGACCTCTCAATTTTACGCGAACGCTGCATTGGTATAATTTACACGTTCGTCCAACGTGTTGCATAGTCTGCCTGAACGGTACGTTTTAAATTAGTTAAGGCTAAAGAGACGCGTCCCATGATGTGAAAATAAAGGAAAATTTATACAGCAACTTAATCTATCTTTATCTACGTCTTAACGTTAATACTCGTAGTTTATTCCAGATTTTCAAAGTATAAAAGGAACTTACAAAATCTGGATTAAACGGCAAATATATTACACTCAGCGTGCAGTTCTTAGCTTAGCATCGTTTTCCACGAGAAGATGATTATACAAGAGATCCATTTTATGGACCCTAACCTCAACGACCCTTCGACATTTTCGCGTTAAAGAAATCGATAGGCGTTATAGTTCAGAACACTTTTATCCTTCTCAACCTCGTTTGCTTAAGATTTAGCACAGCGGAAGATCGGCCAGTTTCCACAGGTTTTTTCATCAGTCTGCTTCCCTTCTCTCCGCTCCGTCGTAAAGCCATTAGCGATCGAGCGCGTGTGCGAGCACACGCTTTTAATTACAGAAGTTGCTGGCGCGTCGAAAGTTTACGACTACCTCTCTTGATCTTTCTTCTTGAGTAATCGCCTCGCATTTTTCTTGTCACTTTCATCGTTTGACGTACCGTTCTACGATATGATTATTACCATTACCGAAGCTTTTTGAATAGCAAAGCAAAGAAAGAAAAAACAAGAAGAAGAAAAAAAAAGAAAGAGGAGGGATACAAAACTGCGCGAACTACACTTTATACGGGAAAACGCGTAAAAACTTGAACAATGACTTTCGTCGAAGCGATTTATAGCGAGTTCCAAGTACGATGCATCATCGTCTCGCTCGGAAAGCGGACACTTTCGTTGAAAAAAGCTCGTAACAATTTCTGAGTACGTTGCATCATCATTATCAACCGCCTTCTCCTTGGCTGAGTTTTCCTGGTGGCGCAACGGAAGCGCGATGGTAAACGATGTTTAAGGTAACAACGCGAATGGCACGGTAACGTGGCCGTTAAAGGGCGGTAAAACGAACGTGAAATCGCGAGCAGTGTGGAAATACTAGCAGTCACTTTCCGCGAAGCAACCGATCCACGCACGGCCCGCCAACGTTGCATGCGACGCCTAAGTAATTTCTTCGCGGAAACGTTGTAACCCCTCCATCGTTCATAACTGACGCGCGTTCTCTCGCACCCTCCAAGTACGTGGCAGAAACTCGTTTCTTCCGTGAACGACTTCCTCTCGGTTGAAAAGGATAGCGGCAGAACGCGAAAAACATCACTACGTGGCATACAACGTCGAGCGGCACGCCGTTCTACCAACGTGGAACGTACCGGCCAAGTTTTCGGGCTAAAATTAATTAGACGTTTACTCGGCTCGGTGACTAGCGTAGAAAGTTAGCCGAGTTATTAGTAAAACAGCGGAACACGCACTTCTAATAATAAGTTTATGATTTGTTGCGAATAAACTGCGTTTAAATCGCGATTAAATTGCTACATTTCCGTTGGCAAGGGAAGAAATTTGTCAACAGGGTCGAATTCAATTACTCGCTAATAAATGACGTCGAACCTTTCTATCGCATATCGTCGTGTTTTCTTCGTTGCCGGGATAGACGCGCGAAATGGCGAAATAAACGTTTGTGTCAAGGAGAATCGTCTTTTTCACCCCAGAATTCATGTTACGCGAAAGAGATAGCTACTTTCCTTGAAACGTACGAATTCCTTTCGTTGCTGCCACTTCCAAAGGGACAACTTATTCCTCCCCTGTAACGTTGACGTGACACACAGCATAGAAGGGCTAGAAGCATAGAAGCGGTGAAATCTTATCGAAGGATTGGGGAGGGAAGAAAGGCAGAAACGATACGATGTTAAGTACAGGGAAACGTTTCACATATCCTCTCATTGAAAGGTTTTCAATTCCGCTAATTGAACTGACAAATGCAATAAGAAGATGATTCGGTCTATTCCATCGTTTCAATTTCTATCCGCGTTTCCTTTCGTTCTTTGACAGCTACATCTTTTTCTTCGTGCCGGTTACAGTTATTTCTGACAGTTTTGATATACGGTACTCGAAGCGATTAAACGAGAAGTGGCACAAAACGACGTGCGGGATTCGCGATATCGCGACGATCGGTAGTGCTGTTGTATTATCGCAAGAGCTTGCGTACGGAATTTGCCGTATTATCTGCTTTACTTCAGCCGTTTTACTCGGATCTAGGCTCACAGATTAAGAGAAAATTGGAACAAGACTGAAAGACGATGATCAGGAATACGCTATCGGTTAGTTTACTTTTATGGAGCGGCACGTTGGATTGAATTTCAATGTTATTACGGATCGGGACCCTGGGAACGTGGATACAGCACGGAGAGAAAGTATTCCGAAACTTCACGGATTTCTTCTGAATTTAAAAACACGCGCGTGACACGACTCGCGTATTTTTCTCATCATTTCATGCCGTTGGTGTTATTTCACTGGATATAACCCAGTGTACGGCGATCTTCCTCTACGATCGAATACAAAAAATTCATGTGTTTGCTCGAACGCTACGATAAAGTCACAAAGTCACAGCAAAAGATCAATTTCTCCCGCAAAATGATAATTCTTCTATGACTCATAGAAAATGTATACG
This sequence comes from Bombus pascuorum, assembly GCF_905332965.1. Lineage (NCBI taxonomy): Eukaryota > Metazoa > Arthropoda > Insecta > Hymenoptera > Apidae > Bombus > Bombus pascuorum. The sequence goes on along the minus strand of NC_083496.1, from coordinate 6,079,154 downwards.
TGCTTCGATAGCGCGCAAGCACGAACTTCGGAAAGTGCGGAACACCTGTGTACTATTGCATTCTATGTCGTTCGTTCAGTAAGATTAATTTGCCGGGGTGCAAAGTTTCGCAGTTTCTTAGTCTCCTCTGAAATAAATTCGACAAAGTTAGCGGCATTTTCCTCCTTTATTTCCGCGAATAGGTTGTCGAACATCCGCTCGATATGACAGCGGCCAGAGGCGATCCACCAGAGGCGATCCACGATACGTTTCTTGTTTGTTTAGTTTATATAGACCGGCAGAGTTCCATGCGCGGGGTCCCTTGCTTTCTAGGATTTGCGGCGATACGGGACGCGTAAGGTTCAAGAAGAGCGCGTGACCACAACTAATGATCCCGTTAATCTAATTAATGTTTGCCATAAAGTTCGCGGTTCGTTACGCCTGGTATAAGTAGACTCGCAGCGTTTCGCAAGAAAAGGGGACAAAAATAGCCGTGTTAGAGGCGACAAATATACGTTTGCCGGTTAAACTGTTCCTCGACTGCATCGCACAGGGATCAAGGTGGATTAAATTCGTATTCGGAATTGGAGTAAAAATTTCTGTTTGGTGATCGATACGCGATATCGTTCGATGGGAATTGTAGCAGATTGCAGATTGATTTTTGTGGAAAGGAGGTAGGGGTATATTTTTCATTGAACAGCGAGGCGAGAAATACGTGGATTAGCGAAATTGGTATTAATTAGCGGGCTGAGTTGCATCGAGGTTTCTAGACAGGCTGATCTACCTGGCTTAACTATCCATTTTCGTGTTTCCCGAAACTTTAGATCCCGCGGGCGTAGACAGTAGCTGATTTTAACCCCTCGTTACCTCCTCTACTTCCATTCTTCCTTTACTTCCCTGTACAAGTACCATCAGAGCGTACAAGCTATAGGAGAAATACCCAAGAAAGATATCTTTAAGAAGATACTTCGGTATCCAGATAGTTCGAGACTGAAGGTATTTTGACTCGGGTTACGATCGACGACAGGCCGACAACCACGCTATGAGACATTCGCGATGTTTTACAAAAAAGTACTCTCGGTAGTACTCAAACGAAACGTTTGAAACGTGCAGAATTGCATGAACATTGAAACTAAAATATCCGCAGTTGTTGAAGCCTTTGGTTTAACGTTCGAAGTAAGAAGAACCGAGGCTGAAATGCGGGGTAGTAAATAAATTCTCGTATGACGTTTTATTAGAAAGAGGCGAACGAAAGCAGTCGACGGGTTGGAATTTTTTTCTCCTTCCTCCGTTGGTTGAAGATATTCATTTTTCAAGCGGCAATGCACCATCTTTTCTGGCGCTGAGTGGATCGTTTCCACGAGAGGACGGACAGGAGAATGCGCTTTCTAAAAAGCTACCACTTTCCCGCTCCTTTCGTCTGTCTTGACGAAGACAAACCTGCTTCCATAGCGTGATCCGGCTCGCGAGCTTCCGACCGAACACTACCTCTTGGAAAGTAAGAGAAAAGAAAGCGAAACGAGAGATAACCACTTATCTTCGGTACGCTCGCTTCGCGCGATACCGCTAGCACGCGCTAATGAAAACGTATCGTACACACTAAGGACTCTGTTCCGTGTCCGACATTTTGTCTCTCGTTGCGAGACATTCGTCGCGAGAGAAATCGAAGACTTTGGAATTTATATTTGTCGAAGTGATCATCACTTCTAAGAAAACTTTACATCTGGTCTTTAGTTTTCTCAAGCACTGAAGCCATCGACAGCATACAGACGAAAGACTGCGTCGAAGGCAAACCATAAACAGTAGATAGGCGATGTTTCGTTCACTCGCGGAGAGACGCGATCCTGAGGAAGCACGTCAACGGGAGTCGCAAATTCTCGTTACGATTAGACAATCGACGCCGCGAAATGATCGATCCCCTATTTCGGTTAGGATAATAAAGGTAGTTAAATTTGTTATATCGGTGTCAATTTCGGTTAGGATAATAAAGGTAGTTAAATTGAATATGACACCGATATAACAAATTATAAGTTACAGTTTATTCCAACAACTTTGTAACGAAGATAGTTCACTGGTGCGTATGTATGAGTATGAGTTGATAGAGAGTAATTGTAATTCCTAAGTGCAAGTTGAAATGGTGAAAGGTCGAAAACGGAAGAGCAACTGACTTCTATGAAAATGATGCTGCGGAGGAAAACTTGTGATGGGTGGATCCACGGATATGAGATGAGCTGATTCGTTAAAGACAGGGTTTCGCTATGATAGTGAGGGACATAGGCTTCGTTGGTAATTGGTTAATTTTCGAGGTTGGTGGGTGAGGAAGGGACTAACTGTCCCTGAGAGAAAGTGGTGAGTGGGAAGCATCATACGTGACAAAAGGTCGATTTCCCGAATCTTCCCGTAGTGAACAATAAACTGTTAGACAACGAATTACTAAAGAGGTGTCTGTTCGACCTGAAGGACCTTAGCTGGAATTTGCTAAGATTTATGATGGGTCCCTGAGGCTATCGAGGGTACGCCGTGAGGATGTGCGGACATCTGGTCGCCAGCCTGCCCGCGGTATGTTGCCTGGTCTAGGTAGAGAGTCAGCCGACGTAACAGGCGTGCGGATCTGGATCAGCTCAATTATATTCCGAACTTTGTATTTACGCTTCGGTATTTAAAATGTATATTTTCTACCTTACAATTTATCCGCGCGTTCCTTTGTATTCACATCTAATAACCTCGACAATATCCATTGCAGTCAGCAAATGTATCGTCAACGAAATCCGAACGATGATGTGCATTTCCTGTTGAGAAACGCTGTCTGAAAATCAACGAAGAGTAAAAGTGGGTGACGATTAATAGCTACGGTTAAGCGTATTTCTCGCGACCAAACAGAAAATAAAAGTATAGAGCGAAAGGGAAGCGGAGAGACTGAGACACCGATAGAAAAGTTGGAAGTCAGTGTCGCGTACAAGCTGTTGACATTTAATTTAAATCAAGTCGGAAGGGGAAAGTTTTGCGCTATCGATCCAAAGTAGTTACAAGAGGATAGCAAGCAAGTAGTTAGGTCTGGTGAACTTTCGTCTCGCGACGTTGGAATTTCGTGCACGGAAAGTACCGGAAACGATGGCCAATGACGATCGTTTCGAAAAAATGAACGTCAATATGTAGCCTTCCGCGGGCAAAGAAACTTTCGTGGAATTTCAAAGTTGAGGAACGAAGGATGGCTTGGTGGAGAACCGGGCGGTCTGGTGTTCGAGTAATGAAACCAGGAATGGCAGGGGGAAATCAATTTCTGCCGAAAAATGCCACCGGCGAACGCGTAATTAAGCATCGGGACTCGGGTATTTTTTAAATTAAATTTATACGAACTCTGGTCGTGCACTCGCGCGTCGCTGGCGCTCTGGTTGACTGAAAAGCGAAAATCGCTAAAAGTTGGGCGATGTAAAAACGAAAAGGAGATACATAGCGTTAAACAGACGGTGGTAACAATACCGTGGTACGATACGCGTCGCGTCCCATCGAAAATATTCACCGCGCGAAATGGCCGAGTTGTGTAGTACGTTAATTAGCTCTGCCACGAACTTCCCAAGGGATAGGAAAGCGAAGATAATTACGGACGTGTCGACGATACTGTCGGTCCCTGACGAAGGAGTTGACGTTTGAAAACGAATGGATTCCATCGACCAGGCCGGTGTTCCGCTATCGAGTTATCCTCGAATACTCGAAACGATCGCGCGTGACAAATGTTGCCGGCTCTTTCGACACTTCGTTCGAGGGGGAGGCGCATTCGAAAATAAACACAGATCGCTGCCGAACGCGTTTGATAAACTATTTTAATAAAGGACGTACATTATATCTTTCATAGAATCGGCGACAGGTTAACAAACGTTTGGACAACAATTAAACATGCAAACGTTTCATTTTCCATATCTTCTAATGGAATTTCATAAATTTGGAAAACGAGAGAAAAACGAATCGGTTTGTAGAATAGCGTCTGTATCGCAGCCTTCGCGAAGAAAAATTATACGCAAGCGTAACGACGGACGAATTTCAAATATTTCCATATTTTCGTCACGCTATCGTTTCTCAGGAATTATTCCCGTCATTATCTTTCCACTTACCATGTCGACGTTGTTCCGGTCGCAGGGCGTAGCAACCCAATCGTATTTAAGTCGATCTGCATAGAGGTATCGCGAAAAGCGTTCGGTACAACGCCGTCGAAATAGCAAGATAATTATTTTCGTTGGCGAACAGACCTTGCACGTAACCCCTTGTTCTCTGTTCCGTCGATAGTAAGAATCGCACGAAACTGCCAAAATGCCACTCGTGAATGTTACGGAATACAAGTGGCGGAATACGAGAAATAGGCAGCAGTCACGAAAAGAGTCGATCAGAGACGACGAGATTTAGACGAAGTGTCGTCGAGGGAGAAGATGTTATATCGAAACTCGATGAAATATCGGTATATTTATTTCTTGGGGAAAAAGAGAAGGAGAAAATAAAAAGTAGAAAATAAGATTGCTCTCGGGGGTTTCTATTCTTTAATCTCCTCCTCGAGGAGAAGCGAACGGGGCTTATTTCAGAAAAAAGGAGAAAGTGAAACGGTAGAGGGGCAAAGGGGCGAAGAAGGATAGGAACTAGGAGAGGGACGGAGGAATCGAAGTGCTCGATGAACGGCTAACGAGGTCCAACTTTGCCGGAAATGACGATGTACCGCTTCGCTTGGAGCTCGAACCGGTGACTTCAGGATCAAACCGCCTCTCTTTCGTTCCGGCAGTTGAACCGGTGTGAAATTGCCGGTGAATTTCTCCTCCCGTTCGGCTTGATAACCAAGAGATCCTCCAGACAAAAGAAACCTCCAGACCCCCGGATCAAAGTAATTTCAAACGAGAGAGCGAGAAGCAACGGCATCGCTGCGCGTTTCACCATTCTGTCTTCGATTTTTCCCATTCTTCGAGGTTTGTCGGTCTCCTAACTCCCACTGACGGTTTTCGTGGAACGTGTATGCGCGTTCTCACGCGAAGAGGTTAGGACGCGAGCAAAACGTTGGCAAACGTACAAGGAGCATAGGATAAAAGGCTCTCGCGGCCAAGTAAATCGAATCGCCCAATTCCGCGAGCGGAACTGTAAAAGCGCATCGATGCATCCTCGGAATTGTATATCGCGGTATTTCGCCAAGAATATGGATGTACTCGAGCCTGTAAGAAACCGTCGTGCGATTCTTTCCGGAAATAAACGCGTCGACCGTCTGAACCATCGGAGAACATGGACGAATAATCTACCGAACCGGCTGTTTCTCTTTTAGCGCGATCTCTGCTACGATTCAGCCGATTTCACCGTGCTTGAATCACGTGGAATTGCACGGAGGCAGGATTAGTAGAAATACCAGGATCGATGCTCCGGTATCAAGCCCTCGTATCGCGTCCAGACAGATTTCGAAAGCAGCAGATTTCAATAAATACTCGGAACACCGATACTTATGGAAAGTTCGCGCTGTGTATGGAAATTTCGACGTCTGGCTTTTCTCGCGTGCTCGCCAATCCGGTAGCTCGTATCTTCGTCGGACAGAAGTCGAGTTGAATTGTATAGAGTTTAGGACGGCGGGATAAGAAGAGGGGAAAGAGAAGGGATAGAAGTCGAGAAGCGCCGGTGGCTAAAGCCGATTGAAACAATCGGCGATCAGTGTTCGGTGATCCCACTTGGAAATGGCGAAGGGTTGGAAACGAAATCGTCTTGACATCGAACCTCACCCCCGCGACCATTCTACTCGAACGATTCCTGTGCTCGAGGCGTCGACTGACTAAAATTTCTCGCAACTACTGCTTCTCTCTCAATCTTTCTTTCTCTCCCTCTCTCTCTCCCTCCCTCTCTGCCTCTCTCTAGTACACACGACACGACAAGGGAAACAGTTTCGAGTAGTTGTTGTTTGCTTTTCACGTCGTGCATTGATCTATATTTTTATCTCATTCGGTCCGTCTTTTATCAATCGATTCAGTCGACCAGATCGATAGTCGAAATGTTTGTAACGTTCGAAGATTTCGTAGAACAGATTTCGACGACGAAAACCGGATTATTTCCGATTGAAATAAATATGGACGAATCGTAACTAGACGTTGATATAAAATTACTGACCTCGTTTAACCGGAACGGACAAAAGATAATTAAGTACTAACGATATTGGAAGATTAACATTGCGCCAAATGATCGATGAAACCATGCGCTCTCCGCTCGATCAGGATTACATCGGAGTCGATCAAATTTCGGAAAGTTATGAGGGATGATACGTGTGGAGTATTATGAACAAATAGTAAATTAAGTCAACGCGATTCGCGAGGATCTTGGCCGAGCTTCGATAGGCGATAAAACACGTCGGCCTCGATGGGAATGAATATTTGCACGTTGGTGAATAATTCAGAACGATGGAAGAAAACAGGATTCGCTGAATAATATGCAATCGGTGAAATGTTTCGCTGCATGCGCGGCGTGCACTTGAAAACTGATACGTTTGATAACCCACAGAGGGTGCATTCGAGTGGATAAATGCGTTATTGGAAACCAATCGGGAGGATAACGTAATTGTTGAAGTGTGTGCGTGATACAGAGAGAGAGTTGTCATAACGGGCCGGCCCTTTAACGTGCTCTAGGAAAGGTAAAATCATAATATGTACAACGGATGAACGCCATTCTATATTTACATATTATTATTATTATTTCCAGCGATAATTTTAATCGTTCGCAGTGTCTAGTCGATGGTTCGCGATTGCCTCTGAATCGAGTTTCATTCACAGCCATACAGATAACGAAACTTTTAAAGGGAACAATTATCTCTTTGATGTCTGGTTATTTTAGATTCTTTGCCTTGTCACGCGGTATCGATAGCTCCCCGTACAAACGAAACGCAATATTTTTTCGGTTTTTAATTTTCCAACGACGTTTTCGGATCGCACAGGACCCAGCCTCTCTTCCGTTTTAATCGTCAAACGACGAAGCCGGAAATGAAAATTAAGAAACGCGGAGCACGGAGGTCGTGAAAGGGTAGGTAGGGTGCGAGCACGAATCGTGAAAATGGAAACGAGAATGGAAAGTGGGTGAGTAAAATGCTATCCACCTGGGGGCCGGATAAATATTAACTCTTTTATAAATATGAAACGTGGCCGGAACTTCCTCTTGTTACGTCGGCTGGATAAAGAGAGTCGTGGGCAGGACGAAGGAAGATGACGAAGAGACGAGTGACTACCGATTGAAAAGAGAAACGATTCTCAGGAGATGGACGCGAGGGGTGAGACAAATAAGCAGAAACAACAAGACAAGCTCCATACTTTCTGCATGCTGAAAGAAAGAGAGACCAAACGAAGGAAAGAGAAAGAGAGAGAGAGAGAGAGAGAGGCTGACGTGTTGGAGAAATATCGCGGATGTGTGTGTGTGTGTGTGTGTGTGGACGGGCACGCAGAAACAGGGAGATAAATTCCTGCGGATTGCATGGAATCGGCAGAGCGGAGTTTATTTTACGGCTCCGGAGAATATTCCTGTCTCGATGTAATTGTAATGATGATTTATCGCGATAAGAGAATCGATTTTCTTCCGGGATTTGGATGTTTCTGCGAGCTGAAACGGAACCAGGGTCCATTATATCTCGTGGACGTATATTTATACTCGAGGATGTGTTCCTACGCTGTTCGCAATATTTCTCGGCAATGTTTTTTCGTCTGAAACCTTTTCGACTCGAGGAAGATTACACACTCTGATCAAAGGATTCATGACTCGAGTATGAAGGTATCTCGGTGCACTTGGTCGATCGCCGCGATGTAAGCTCAACTAGGTACAACTCCCGTGGTGTGAAGTATCGCTTGTCAGAGTTCACGCAACGGTAACATCTTGTGTGTGAGTTGTCATTAATTTTCTACGTCTTCGACTACGGATACTTACATATATACATATATAGGTACTTCATCGATGCACTCGAACAACAGGAAATTTGACCAATTTTCGATATCAGTTACATCGGTTTAATAGAGACCGCTTTAACAAAATTTGTTTTTAAATGGAACACGATTCCGAAAACGAGGACACTTAGATCCGGTAGCGATTAAACACCGACGAAAGAACCTCGTCTGCCGCCGAGGATCACGAAATTGCAGCCGTTTCAGTAATCATCGACATATTGTAGCCGAAACTCGAACATCGGGCTAGCAGAGGAAAGGAGATGGGACAGGTTAGCGTTTAGCAGCGTACAGCAGCGTATAGCAGTGAAAAGGACCGTCGGAACAATTAGCGCGAATTCCGCGTCTGATGCAGTTTTCGCGTCCGTCCGATTGTTTTGGCGCCGTTGAATTTTCCGGGCACGGCCGTAGGAGGCTGGCACGGCAGTTAAGCCGAATTCACACCAGAAATTAGTGCCCGGTTCGAGTCGTTCACCCCTCGGTCACAACCTCCCCTCATCGGGGACTCCGCTTGAAACTCAAACCCGTACGAGGAAAACGTCCACGACCTCGATTGTTTCGGGCATGCAAAAAGAAAAAAAACCGCGCTATAGGATTTCCATTCCACCCGCCCCTTCCGCTTCCCTTCTACTCCTATTCCATGGTATTCGCAACCCCGAGAACGAGCATAGTGTATTTTTTTCGTTCTTTTCATTTGCCAAGTCCGTAGAAACGGTGGAAGTTCATTTGTCAGCCGAATAACATCCACGGACTGATACGTCAATCCGAAATCGAATTAAAGCCGAGGAGCAACGTCACGAACGTCAGTCGCGGTATCATCTATTTCCAACTTTTAAGCGGTGCCACGCTCGGAAAAGTCAAGAATATTTCTTCGCAAACAAGACATCTTCTATCTTTCATTCTATCGACCCGTGCCTCTTCGATTTTCGCGGTCGTTCCGCTCGAAATTTCTCCAAGATCGGACAACTTTGTCTCGCTGAACGCTACTGCAGAAAAATTTGCACAATCGTGGAACATCGACTCTTCCCTCTGGCAACATTAGTCGCAGTCTCGGCACAAAATCCTATTTGCAGCGAAATCGCGGTCCCGCGACCGAATGAAATTTATGTCCATGTTCTATCTTCGGCATTCACGATCAAATCGAAGCTGAAAGAAAAGCCGAGCACGTTTTTTTCGCCTACCAAACTCGACCTTCGAATTATCGCCATTCGGTTCTTTTCACGCGAATAACGTCGAACTTTGGCACTTTCAGTCTTTTCTTTTCTTTTAATTTCGATTTGCTAAAAATTAGTAACGAACGCCACTACGTATATATCGAGTGCTATAGTCTCTCGAAGTCTCGAAACGTCGAAGGTTTGCAAGCTTGCGAGCGGCAACGGCGAGTGAAAAATAAGTTGGGAACGAGTAAGTAAGATTCACTTAGGTAGAAAGACCGTTTCAATGAAAAAGGGGCGATAGTTTCGGATTCAAGCAATTAACTCGCGTGGCACCGTTACACCGTTATATACACGCGGCAACGAGACCAAGACACTCCAAGTCCGCTGTAATTGTGTTCGTTAATTAAGATTACGATCAGGACGAGGCTGAACGTCTGACCTGGTTCTCCCAATGTTCGTCAATTTTGTAGAGACCTAGCGGCACGGCAAACTCGAAGAATTATTCGGGATAATACGTAGCATTGTGTGTATCGTAGTTTTTATTTTTGCTCGTTTTTTTTTCTTCTTTTGTTTCATGTATTCCGTGCTTCTCGTTCGAATCGCTCTTCCCAAAGCTACACACTCGATTTCTTCTTTTCTCTCTGCTCCCTTGAACTTCGCGTTCACTGATTGTTCTTGAACTCGTTCGATAAACAATGCAACCGCTACAGGGTCGATTAAAATATTGGTCAGGTAGTTGGAGTGCTCTGGCATTGGTGTGTCTATGTTTCAGAATTTCGCAGGAGTCGGGCCGCTCGCTGCTTGTTTGAACATGAAATCGAGCCAGCGAGGCGCGAGCCGGGTATAATGAAATTGTATCACAAACTGATGGAAATGTGGGTTAACTTCATGCTCTGACAATCACAATTTGCCTTTGATTGAATCGAGGCCTTTGATACGAATTTTTCGTCAGTCGAGGCAGTCACGAGCGTACATTAAACGTCATTCCACCTTCGTAGAATATCCTCTCCCAATTTAACGATCACCGCGATACTTTGCGAGAAAATTACCGATACGCACGGCGTTAATCGCTAGTGCGAATATTCCGCAGACTTTTGCAAAATTCACGGACACCGATCTTTACACGTACGTTGATGATCGTTCACGCGCGAGGCACTGATGGTCGACGGACGGTTGATTTAGGCGTACAAGAATAAAAAGCACGATACTCTGCTGCTATATGCAACGAGGAAAATAAATATTCCGCGGAACGATATATAATGGAAAATCGTGAGCAGCGTGGGATCGATTTGAATACGAGTTTAAAGAGATCGTCAGAGAAGTCGGATATTTCTCGTGAAATATGAATTCGTGCCGATGCGCGACTCGTGAAACAATGCGAGTAGCTTAAAAGGATTAATTAATCGTTGCGTTAAGCGAGGATGAATTAAAAGTCCGGAGCTCGGAATGGAACAGAGAGAGAGTTGCCTCTTCTTTTCAAAACGAACAGGTAGAGACACAATCGATGCTTCTGCCCCTTTGTGTTTCGCTCGCTCCCCGACGCGATTCGATGGTAATCGAATTTTAGAAATCGTGCCGCAACGCGCTCCACTCGTGTCGTACAATGTCGAACGAGGTCGGTAGCGGCGCTCTTTTATCCCATTGTCCCGAAAGATATCCAATGGACACAGTGTGATAGAGCTCCACGCGCAACCAATCCACAAGGGAATTCTTCAAGTGCTGTAAAACCTCGTTATTATCCCGATATAAAAGCTCGACCGGTGGACAGATTGCCACCGATTATAACCTTCGCTCGTAACACCATCGTGCCACGAATAAGTTTTCTTCTCTGTCGTTCATTTTCGTCACAACGCACAAGCAAACCGTCGACGAAACCGTTTGGTTTATTCCCGTCGATTTGTTCATGTTCGCCGCGCGTAACTGGAACTTTCACCGGAGAACAGAAGCATAGCGGAAGACACGCGGTGTACTTTGAATATCATCGAGATCGACTTACGTCTATCGCGCGATTATTTTTCAGCTCGTGGAATGGAAAAAGGTTTCCGAGTCTGTACGGTGATAAACGTAATGGCGGTATCGAGGTCATTAATTCTAGAGTGGGATCGTTAGTTAAGTCGTAATCCAGAGTAGATATCCGGTAACTTGGCCCCAAAAAGCAAGAGTTATCGTTTGAAATATGTTTACATGTGGCATACAGAATTTAGCGAAACGCCATGGAAAACGCAAACGGTGAAACGTCAGCAGTAACATGTTTAAATAGCACCGGTGGAACAGCAGCTACGGTCTAACACGATCAAACGTGAACAAGCACGCATTCACCGTGTTCTCGGGATGTAGTCACGGTGCCGTATCTGCCGGGTTGTTATTTATAAATATACGAATCTCGTGGAACATCTCTTTGGTTAAATATCGCTACAGTGCCGCAGTGGCACGTTTTCTACCTATATTGCTCCACGTGGACGTTAATTTATTCTGGAGATGGAGAATCGAGCGGAGCCTGGTCTAACGAACGTACCGATGCGTTTGCAAATGGACGGAGAAGAGCGCAGGTCGAGTTCTCCACCGAGAAAAAGGTGACGACCTTCTTTCGAGCTGTCGACGCTCGCAATATCGATATTAAAAGTTCAAGAGGAAGATAAATGAAGCAAAGGCTCGAATGGATGACCGATAATTAAATTTATATTCTCCGTATAATGAGAAATTGCAAACGGATTGGAACAGGCGGAGAAAGAGAGAGAGAGAGAGAGAGAGAGAGAGAGAGAGAGAGAGAGGGAGGTTGTGCCGGTGGGAAAAAGTTTTCTCGGTGGCCGATTTCGAAGGGGATTGGTAACGTCCGACGCAGACACGACTACGGATGGAAATAAATCGAGCAGAGATTTGCGATACAAGGCGGTAAAGTTCGTCGGAGCATATCAACGTAATCTCTTCGGAACGATTATCAATTTAGCCACTCTCGAAAACGTTCCCGACACGATAGATCGTTTAGACGTAATCACAGTAATAAGGCGTGCCGCGTTGCTCCGTCGACGATGTAATTTTGTTGTAAACTCATCAACATTTACGAGCTACCGCTTCTGACTATATCGTGTCCCCTCGTCCTCGCGTGCATTTTCATTTCAACGGCGAATATATTACATTTAATATATTCATGCGTCTTCGGGATACGTTAACCGAATTTCCGTGTCGGGGGCCTCTTCTCGAATTAAGGGCTTTCACGATGAATCGTAAAATCAAGCGGGTGTAGTCTCGGTGCGTCCCTTTTTTTTTTTTTTTACGCGGCCTCTCCCGCAGTTTGCCACCGCGCTTTAAAATAGAGTCCCCAGGGAAAGAGAAAGAGGAGAAGGGATATCCTCGTCTCGGTGAACGAGAACGCGAGGCTCTCTCGCGTCATTAGAGTCGAATCTGTTGGAAGTTGCAGTGGAACATCGTTCGTTTCTCTTGTTCGCTGTGGTGTGGACACTCGGCGCGACTCGGAAACGTTAATTGAGAGAATAAGACAAAGTATGGTGGAAGTTTCGGAGCGTGAATCTTTCTTCGGTCTCTTGTAAAGTTGCAACACGTTGGCAGAATTTTAACGAGGCCTGGCGGGATGCGGCCGATCGCCTGGTGCTTACAAATCACGAGGTGATACATCGTACGCTTGTTCCCTCAGCTTATTCTCTTGCCCCCACACCAAACCCATCCGTCTGCCTCCAGGTAAAAGGCTTTTCATCCCCGTAATGGCTATCGCGTCTAATTAGTCGATCGAGGTATCGATTCCTCAAACGTGTCCAGACTGTTTACCCGCGATTTTTCTACGGAATTCCATCGCCGTGAGATTGATCCTTCCTTCTTCAAGAAAATCACGCGTCTGCCCCGTCGATGTTCGCAATGATTGTTCTTTTAAAGCGATCGACGTGGAATATCGTAATAAGAAATATTTAAAAAAGCGAAAAAATAAATTTTTTACGCAAACGTTGCTTCTTTACCGATGAATAAGGAGTCGTATTAATTAAAGAGACGTTTCAGAGTTCGTTTAATTTAATATGCAAAATTGGTATCAGTCGGGCGATTTGTGAGAACGAACGTTCGATATCTCTCCCATCGAAGTTCCTCGTTATTGGAAAAGTCTATAAACTTGGTGAAAGCTGGCGAAACGCGAGAGCAAGTTACGGGCATATCAATGTTCCATGATTTTCTTAATTTGCTGGGAACGTTGGCGATCGCCGAGTAATTTCGTGCAACTAACGTACCTACTCGGACAATAACCGAACCGCTTTCCACGGTTCCGTCGGGCAATCGAAGAAAGTTTAACGTCACTTTCTACCGGATTCGTTAAACTTCGACTTTCGAGAGTTTTTACTTTGCCGTTTCATAAACGTTCCACGGCAAATTCTCGACCAAGTTGCTTTTTAATTGGACACCAAGTTTACCATACACGCTTATCCCCTCATTCATTCAATTATGTTTTCGTAAATGTTGAATCGCGCACGGGATGAACAACGCTCGCGTGTAACGCCGCTTTTCCTCATTATTAAACGACCTTAATAGCCTGTAATCAGACAAAGCTAGTTATGCCACCTTTTTTCTGCGATATAATCAAAATGTGGAATCAACTAGGGGAATAATCGTAGCGTAATGAGCCAAGTGTCACGATCACGTGCAATTAACAGGACAAAACGCATCGACCACGCTAGAGGTAATAACGAAAAAAAAAAAGAAAATAATAAAATAAAAACGAACGTGCAGTGCAATAAATTTAGATGGAATGTATCGGTGGTCGGACGTTCATTAATATCGTCTGCGCGGTCGAACGCAGACGGATTGCATATTTCATTTCGCGGCGTGTATAAAACACTCAGCTCAATAAGCGTTTAATAAGTGCATTCGAACCGGCGCGGAAAGATGAAATATCACGCCATCCTCTTCACATTTCGTATTAGCCTTGTCGGATTTTCGACTAATATTCGAAATTTAACCACGTGTCAGCTGAGAATTATAGATGACAACAGGAGTATCGACCGCGTTTTAATTAATCTGCCTAGGTTTATTAAAGTTGCTATTCAAATTTTACGCCGCAATGAGTTGCGTTAGATACGCTGTACTAAACGATCAGATAGTGAAAAATTAGCCAAGACTTACGCTTGAAATCGCTTTCGCGGAAGAGCAACAGCAAGAAAACAACGGAGAACCTATACAAAAAAATAAGATAAGAGAGAAGACCGTGTTGCTTAATTCGGCTAACTAGTGAACGATACAAAACTTGAAGATTGCATTCTGACCATCGAACTACCCTTGCCTTGTTTCCTAAGATTTTTCATCCTCGTTACGCTCACAGCCACACACAATCGAAAAGCAATGAGACGAGCCGCCGCGCCGTTGTATCGTTGATTTTTCAATTTACGAGGTTGTTGCCGGGATGGCGCGTATCACCGGGAAATTTCAGTGAAACAAGGTTCGCTTAAAATAACTCCCGTGTGAGGAGCATACAAGCGTGCTGGTGTATAATAAATGAGGAAGAAGGGTAGCCAGGGCCGTCATGGCGTCACCTTATTAAAATCGGGAGAGAACCGATATCGGGCCGCCAGATGATCGAGTATCGATTCTCAATTACGCCTTAATGGCAACGTGCGGCAACCGTATCGGCCAGGCGTAGCAGATCCCTAACTTTAGGAGTAGATCATCTATCGTGACGGCAAATAGACACGGATGATGGACCGGATAGATGAAAGGCAATATTTTACGCATTAGCGCGTGCTATGTATTATCGAGAGAAACTTCGCGACGGGATATCGATAGGTATGCAAATTGTCCAACGGAAGAAATCAGTGAAATGATTAAAATGCAATTCCGCGTGTGCGTCGAGAAAATGGCCAGTGGAACAGAATGACGAGGATGAAAGAGATTAGTTTCTCCCTCGGCTGGTCTTATCTCGCTTAATGAACCTAGCCAGAGTTGGTTCATGATCCTCGTACGAGAGAACTCGTCCATGTTGTATATACTGACCTGACTGAGAACCGATGTGTTAGCAACTTTGCTCGCGTTACTCGAGTTGCATGCCTGCAAAGGTTCTCTCTTCACCAACGAGCATCTCTCTCTCACACACACGCGCGCGTACGCTTTGCCTTCATTGCACCTTCTCTCTGCAATGTTCTTGACATCTCTGAAACTGTTATTCCGGATAGACTGAGAGATTTGATTCTCTTAGGCTCAGTTTGGAGCGGACGTCCGTTCAGAAACAACCAGCAAACGCCGTTCAATGCTCGTTAATCCGCTCGCCGATTCTCTGCGATTAAACAATTAGAATCATAGGTTTGTTCTTAGACGATAGGATCGTGAAGACGAGGAATAAAGATATTGGTTGTTAGTTGGTTGGTTGCTGGGGTAGGGGGAAGTTGTATGACGAAGGAGGGAAGTTTCTATAGCGAAAAATTCTTCACCCCTTTAGGCTGATCTATAGAGACGCTATGAATTATCCCGAATTAAAATTTCCACGCGACGCTTCTCATAAAAGTTGGGGCATAAAACTCACGTTTGAAATTATAGCAGTTTCAAGTTATATCGAGACGTCGCGAATCGAATAAGTAAGAGCGTGGAAACGATTATTTCTCGAAAATGCTTGAGAACAGTTTCCCGGACATTCGTTTATTATCTTAGCGAACGCAATTACGTTGCTTCCCGGAACAGACGAAAGTCGTCATTACGAAAAGAGGGAAATTTTCCTGGCTGTCCGGAGAGTCGCGCGTCTTAATAGAAAATCAAGGCACTGTTAATATAACCGTATCCGCGATAGTACGAGATAAAGCTTTATTACCGTGTAATATTGTTGTTAACGCGATTATGCACGGATGGTTGATTGAAACATCGCAGGACGAGTTGTATAGGAGCACGACGTATTGAAAGGACACGGCGAGATATCAATTTCGAAAGTACTCGTTAAGAACCTTTGTGGTTCTTTGTTTAATTATCACGGTGTTGTCGACAAAGCAAATTGTTCAGCGTAGCTCATTACGATATAAACTCGACCGAAGAAAGGAAGCTTTTGTGAAGGAATTTGTCTGCTTTCGAAGCGAAACTTACTTAAGAATTCCAAGGGAAAGATGTATCGAGCTACGAAATTTCTAAAGAAACGTGAAACCGGCATATGTACAAAGAACGATCAAAAGGAATATTCGGTTTCGTTGTACGCGGCCGTGGAAAATTGTTGATATCCGTGGTATTCGGAACCGGAAATCCAGGATTGCCCCGTCTTTTGGCCGAGAGAGATCTCGGCTACTTTGAACGAAATCGTTGAATTCGTTGGATCGTGGGAATGGTTTTTGGCGACGACGAAGTGGCAAAAATTCTGGAAAACAAGAACGGCCCGGACAACCGCCTTGATATATCCGCTTTGCCGGCGACGGTTTACCAGGTAATCCCGTGAAATCGACTCGGTTCTTCGGTATAAACTGCTCTGTCTACGGATCGAATGAGACGCTTTTCAAAAGCAGAGGAAACACAAAGCGTGGAAAGATTGATATTTGTGGTATTTCAATAGCGAAAAGTTGATGTCGGTGCAAACAGAGGGCAGCTTTCCTCTGGGACATGGTCGATGGTAGAAAAAGTTCTCGTGGAACGGATGATTGTTCGCAAACATTGTTACAGCCGCGGCTTTCAGTTGCTGATACAAAATGTCAGATTATGTCGCGTCGGGTGCACTTAAAAGTTCAAGCACTCCGGACAGGACTGAATCTTTAACGCTTCGAGATGGTTACCCACTCTTGATATTTACCCTTCCATTAACAAGGGAGATCCAACTTCCCATGCCGTGCCAGTTCCGAAGTAATTAAACCGCTCTTCCGTCGTTTTTCTTGGTCTAGCCTTTAAACTCTCGTACGCAGTCTGCTTCTCGTTACCTTCAACGCTTTCTCCCTTCTATTCCGTTGCGTTCGTTGAAAGAATCTTCGCTATACTTGGAAAGGAAAAGTTGCTCCAGTTTCCTCATTTTTTTTTTCTTTATCCTTTCGCTTCCCCTTTATTAACAAAGCACGGTTATTGTCGTGCATCGGTCGAGTTTGTTACTTTAATAAACGAAACGGATACCGGTGAACGAACGTCGCAAAGACGCAGGATCTCTCGTTAATTCTCGCTGTGTCTTTCCGCGAAGAGCAATGAATATAAAAAAATAATAAAAAAGATAAGAAAATGCAAAAAAATAGAAAATATAAGAAAAACGACGATTGCAGCCTCCGTAATTAATTATACCTCTCGTTGGACGCCGCTCCTTTTTTCCCAGCTGAAATCCATCTCGTGCTGCGTGCTCGCGCGTTTTCCTCCCCTTTGTCGCGTTCTTCGTCGCGACGATCGAAGGGAAATTGAACGCGAACCCAGTTTCTTTCGAACCGGCGTTAACGGGGAGAAACGAACGCCAGAGAAGAATGGGAAGAACAAGGCAGCTTTGTGCCTTCCGCGGTTTTATCTCGCGTACAAATTCGCACATTGTTGCTTTTATTCGAAAGTTCCGGCGACGTCGGAGGGAACGGATTGTCAGCTAGTAGCGCGAGCTTGCAACGCCAGCTTTCTTTTCAACCGCGATTCTTTTTATTTGTTGCCGCAGTGTGGTTGCACGTACGTGCAAACACGACGTTATGGGACAAACGAGAAGGGGTAGGATAGAGAGAAAAAGAGAGAGAGAGAGAGAGAGAAGGAAAAAAATAAAGCGGGTCGAGACTGCTTTCATGCGGTGCCCCATTCACCGGGAAATTAGGGCAAGCGCTTTAAAGTTCATTGAAAAACTTGCACGGCGAATCCGAATGAAAAGAAAAAGTTCTTGCGCGAGCGAATTTCGAGAGTTCCTTATTTCGTCCCTGAAAGAGCGCGAAAGTAGCTGTTTCGCGTCACATCCAGTATTTGTTATCGCCCTTTATCTCAATTATCCTGCCTTGAAAATGTTCACAATCATTGAAACACCCCCTGTTTCCTGCTGAATGTTCACTCTTCTGTTACTTGTTACCCGTATAAGTTGTGGAATCTTCTTTCGGAGAACTGTTTTCTCGTAATTATCTGCTCCTTGGTACACTTTTCCATAATTAAAGGGGACAATGTTCTTCCATTCCAAGTTACCGAGCCTTTTCACAATTTCCTTATGATTATCAGCGTCTCTCAATTTTGTCATTTCAAATTTTAAAATAGAAGCCTCTCTCGAGGCAGAAGTTCGAGCTCGTTACATCAAGCTACGCCGGAATGTCGTCGCATTTACTGAACGCGACAATTCATCTTGCTCGCTCCGCTTCCATCGAACAACGCGTTCAACTAAAATTTCGAAACGTCGCTAGCTCGAACCCGTCGGCCGGCCACGACAACTAGGAATCGAAGACTTTTCGAACTGTACGGTAGACAATCGTTACGAGAATCGAACTAATATCGTGGAACGATAATGGGAAAGTATAGTTGACACATGGATCGGTAACGGCGCAAAATGGCGGACATCCGACGTCCACCGTGGACACGAACACGGGGCGTAGTAAGGGGGGTGGACAAAATTTACCACTCGCAGCTGGACAAGCGGACACGTAATTAAGCCGAGCAGATAAACACGCAATTACCTCAACGACGACGAGAATCGAGAACTCCGCGCGGCTGGTTGAAGTTGCGTCGTGGAATTGCAGCCAGGCCGGCGTCCGTCTATCGTCCAGCGGCTACCAAAGAAAAACAGATTCTTCCGGCCACCGATCAATCTGTAAATTTGACAATCGTTAGTTAGACGTTAAATTTTATTTGTGGAGTCGGTTTACCTACGGACTTATCGGACTTTGAGCACGGCAACGAGGGGTTTATTGGTTAAACACAACGATTACCGGTGTCGATGAACATCTCTTCTTCCTTCCTTTTCATCGCTGTTGGCATGCTGTACACGGTAGCGTAAGGTAAACTTAAAAGCTGCGATTTCATAGAAACCAATAATGAATTATGCGTAGCTGTAAATATTAGTTTATCGATTGTTTTCTCGTCGTCGAGTGTAGATTGTAGCGGTGTTGTTCTAAAAAAATTTCATTCAAAAAGTTCTACACGGCTTTCCTGTTATGCTAACACACGCGTGCACTCTCGGACGAAAATATCGTTGTTCCAGTGCGTTGTCTCTCGTAATATCGAGAAAGGAAAAGTAGAGATTCGCGCGCAGTCAGAAACGATCTTGGCAGAGAGTCACTGCGAACGTAGAAAGAAACGTAAATTCGTAGGTCGGAGTCTCTTTTTTTTTTTTCGCGGCGTCCTTTGCGAGAGATCATCCCGCCTTCCTTCACTTTAGTAACCTCTGCACTTTGCAGCCCGTCCGTGTTACTTCGCTAACGACTGGCCGTAATTTTTTACTGGGATTTAGGCAAACAGAGGAAATAGAAATCCCGCGTGCCGGTGGAAAGTTTCGCGAGTGGAACTCCATAGAGGTAGGAAAGCATAGAGGAAAGAACGAGATTACGCTTGGTGTATCGCGTAAAACCATTTCATGATTTAGTTTAATTCTCGAACGACCATAAAATTCGCGAAGATAAACGAGAGATTGAATAGGATCTCACTGCTCCAGCATCTGGTTCCGTGCGATACCAGAGTTTAACAACTCTGCCTACATGCTCGATATCTCAGCTCGCACATCGCGTCTATAATGATTCAACGAAAATTCGAAATTACGTCTTTCCGATCCGATGTATAATTCTCGTTGCGTCAAGCTGGTCAGTCATAGAAGTGTCACATTAACAACGATACCCGGAGGCGTTTCGTTTCGTGGCTAAGTAAGTGGCAACGCGAGCGACGTGTTGCTTACCAAGCCCGATGTTCCGCAAGCGAGGGAAATTAGACGTGGCCGTCACTCGTCCGACAAGTAGAATAATAATTCTGAACGGCGTAGTTCGCTCGTCAATTTCACCGTTTATTCCCTCATCATTGGATACCCGATTCGCGGAACCAAGCTTGCAGTTTACTTTGCTTAACGAGCCTCGTTAGTTTCCTGATAGACACGGCTGAATGTTTCCATTCGTCTTAAATAACGGATAGCGGTAGGTGGACCAGTTGGAAACGGTCGATTCGTGACGCCTAAAGGAAGAAGGTCACGTATTTCGGTTCGCATCCTGGCCACGAAGAAATTTAACGGTCGACGAACGAGACGAGGATCGTAAATTTACGCGTTCTATTTTTAATATCTTGCGCCGCGTAGTGGCGTGCTTCAGCGAGCAAAAATAAGGGAGATACGTCGCTGAAAGGAGATGCCAGAAGCGGCAGATTCAGCAGGAAAGAACATTCGCCAGAGGAATTTTCGTATAGCATCGCGCAGATGCCGAAAAGGCCAGACAGTTATCGGATGATAACTTTCGGAGGCATCGCGGACGAAAGCGAGCGCGCGATAATAACCGTAGCAGGCAAGAGACGTCGTTAAACGGTGGCACGGGCAAACATAAATCTTGGGAAAAACACGCGTGGCAAAATTGCCACGGGCCAACCTTGCTCTCGGAAAATATGTATCACCCCGGTACCTCTTTCTCCTCTCTCTTCCGCCAACCTCCCTACACTTTGCTTCCTTCTCCCCTGCATCTCCTTCGGTAACAGGTTCAAGTATTTTCCGAAACCAGAGAGGAAGGAAGAAATCCTGCGACGTTATCCTGGAAATCCGAAAAGAAAGTTCGGTCCATCGAAATTTCACATCAGCGACAACGAAATCACGCGACTCCTTTTCAAATTGTCTAGCCTGTGTACCGTTGTTCTCGTTATTTGTCCGTTCGTGTACTTCCAAGTAGCTTTCCTTCGCCTCTCGATACCACGGCGTGGATCGAACATTACAGAAACCGCCCTCCCCATTCGAAACTAACGACTAAAGTCTCTACCGTTTCGTCGATCTTCTTGCCTCGTTCGCCGAGTTTCAATCTCGGATCGCCGTTCTATAACGTACGTCTTGGTATGACGCAATACCGGGGCATTATCGGCGTTTTAATTATCAATTAGCCGCGTAGGAAGGAAATTAGACACGGACGATCCACGTTCGAAATTCGAGAACTCGATAAATCGCGGCCGCCCTCGCTCCATCTCTTTCCGGCGGTGCGAGCTACTTCTCGGAGCGCACGCTGTCTGGCATATGGAGGAGGTACTGCAATGCAGTTGCTCGCCGCGCTGAGCCTGCCGGGTATTCAGGCATAGCCAGGCACGAGAGTCAGCCACGAGTCAGCCGCGCAGGGAATCAACCACGGTATATATAAGACGGCCAAGCAGAACAGGAAGGCCGGCCAATAGCGTAGACATTCGTTGAATTTTGATTCTTCTTTCCACGATTCGTTTCTTCGTACCGTGTCGACTACGGCGACTTTCTTTTCAGTTATCGTAACTCGCTAGAAAAGAATTCCAAGAACAACTATCTCCGGAGTATAGACACGTTCGGGTTATTTAATTAGTAAGATTTCATTTTAATCGGGTACGAAGGATGAAAAGATGGTGAAAGAAGGATTCCAGTCCCTGGGAGGTTACGACACTGCGTTTGACCTGGCGTGTCGTAACGTCGGTTGTTTTTAAAGTGGCCACTCCACGACATCGCGAGCACCTAGATCGCATTAATACCGATACTTGTACCCTTCGGCTACCTTTAATTACAGAAACGAAGCGACGATAATCGTCATTATGAACACGGGGGAAGCGGATTCAGTCGGCTGGCTCTCCATTGATCTGTCCCTCGGTGTTATCGACGCGTTAATCGCGCGGTAATTACCATTCCGCTGCATATATCGTGTCGACCCTTCGTGTTGCCACGTTTGCGTTACGACTTATCAGCTTTCTATCAAAATCCACGTTCCCTTTGTCCTATTTCGCGTCGCTCGAACGATCGAACTCGCGCCACTTTCGTAATGGAATAATTTTCATCGTGGCCGATTACCATCTTTCGATGTGGTTTTCATTAATCCGAGAGAAAGGAGAGCACCCTACGCCAGTGTCGACGAGGTAAAGCGTCGCGGCGCGGAGCGCCGGCCGTTTTTAAGGCGGCCTTTAATATTGCACACGCGGCAGAACGCTCGAAACGGAGCCTCGAAGCCGAGTCTTCGAAGCGGGTCGTGACGAGGTTCAACGGCAAGCCGCGGGCTACGACTCCCTCGCGATAAGACACGACTTAAATCTACAATTCCTCTAGCCACCCTCCTTACGAGCCTCTGGCGACACACACGACCACGTGTACCGCCCACTCGAGCTTACTTGTAGATCCTCCCACGCCGAGCATGCACGCTGGATATATAGATATTCGAACATTGGCGTATAATCTGTTGCCGAAGCTCGGTTGAAAGCTGGCGTCGAAATACGCCAGCGAAACGCACCAACGCTACGATGCAATACGATCGTGTTTCTCGACCTAAAATATCGATGTACGTCGAACTGCGAGGACGTCCGTCAAGTAAATTCATCGAAATATCGACAGACTTTGTAAAAGCAATCGCACTTTGTCCTCTTTTAGCATTCGAAACGGACAGACTTGGCTGTATCGCGCGAGAAATATTCCTTTGATCCGTTGTTCCATAACATTTGGCAAATGAAAAATAATAAAACAAAGGCGATGAAATTTTATGCTTCTAAACATAGATTTGCAATTACACGAGACGCGAAACAGATGTCGTCGATCGAGCTTTTTTCCTTCTCCAAATGATTTTACAAAATAACCAACGTCTTGGATTTGCCGGAAGCCATAGCTACCGACGCCAATGACTTCTTGGAGGAGCATCGTAGCAGAGGTCGTTTTCTTTTAATGCTCGGACTTGTCGTTCGATGGGGCACGTTTCCGTTGCCTTCGCCGGGATATCGTGCCCCTTATGGCATTCGTTTCGGCGCGAACTGCGACCTCGTTGTCGTCTTATTCGCACGGTATCGTGTCGGGAGACACTCCGTCAGTCGTATAATTTCTCGAAATCGTCAGTCCCATTCAATTTACACGGCCTTTACAATTCTCGCAAAAACATCGCGCGAATTTTCCATCCGAGGGAATACCAAACAGAAATTTCGGAACAGCTCGCATTGTTTGCCAGGGTTCGACGCCGTCACTGAATGGAACGACGGCCCGTAATCGGTCGGTGTTTTTGCGCATCCAGCCTGTATTGTACAAGTATTTAGTAAAACATCGTTAACTCGCCGCTCAGGCAATATTATTTCGCTCGCATTCCCTTCAAAACTGTGTGGATCGTTCCGTTTTCGGTTGCCGGCCTGGCGAAAATATAGATTAACGATAACGCTGAGCATAACTGCGTCGGAAACGGTGGAACGAGGCCGATACGAAGGAAACAATAACCCGATAATGATGAAATATCGTTTTTCTTTCGAAACCGGACGTATATTAAATATAAATCGTTATTCGACGCCGGCACCGTTTTGTTTGCTGATTAATATCATCGAATCACGGAACCGCCCGTTGGAGAAATTTTCGCCGTTATTCACTTGCTTCTTTGTTGACCGTAACATATAGAGCAAAGGTGTGACGTAACATCAGGCGATAAAAAAGCGGAGAAAAGAAAGAAGCAGTGTAAACGTAACGTGCAATGAAATAACGTGGCATGCAACCGCGGTATAACCTCTTTGTCGGTGACACATCAGGCTGTTCTTTATTAAAAATATCGTTCAACCAATCGCGCTACGCTTCTCCTGGGGAGCTAGCGCATCGTAAACATTGCGGCCGGTGCAAACAGGTGGCTCAATATCGGCCGTGTTTGCAGCCGGATTAGCGATTCTGTTGGATACTTTATTCCCGGTCGCCTCTTCTCGCGCGATTCGTCCGCAAAATTAAGAACGAAACGGAACACTGCGAGATTTATTTTTCTTTCTCGGTTGCGCGAAAAGAAGCAGCTGGTGCGCGCGGAATGGACCGTGTTGCTCCGTTTAACGAGAAATACGTAATGGGATTCCCGCTTCTGCTCGATTTTTAAACAGAAACGTTTACTAGTTTATTTAGCGTCCGTTTACCTTTGTCGAACTCTGATTATTTCAGCCTCGAATTCTTACTATAGCTCTGTCGGTTTTATTGCTGTTATGGTTTTGACATATTGTCTGGGAAATTGGTACACAGGAAATGGCGAAATACATGACGAAAACCGGACTGTGTGGAATATTCCCTTTGTTTCTAGCGTTTCCATCGGTGTAATGCACGTAATGGGTGCAAACTCGATCAAATGGTTCTCCTAAAGCTTAGCTCACTCGTTAATATCGTAATAGTCGGAACAGGTCGACGTCCAGCGTATCGTGTGCGTGGGTAAAAGAGGGAAGGAGAGGAAGAGGGAACCGCGTGTGCTAGCGACACGGAAATTCTCTCAAATAGAGGTACACGCATTGCCTACACACGTGCTTAGGTCAATTCTAGTTGGGCGAGGGAGCGGAGTAAAAGCGAAGAGAGACGAATCGACATTGGGTTTCACTCGGCTGGATTTCGGCAACGCGTCGCGATAGATCTTTTGATCGATCGTCCGTAGAAACGCGTACGGTTAATCTACGATCGATCAGTTTCCACTTGCGAGTATCGAGCCCAACCATCGAAAAGTGAATTAACCTCCGTTATGGATCCGAGTCGACGGAATTATGTACCTCGTACGAAATACATCGTTTTTGTAATTTCTGTGGATCTCATCGTTGATTAACGAAGGAATATGGCGTTACTGGATCCTATCGATTCCATACTCTCAACTTTCTTCGTCGTGTTCATTCCTTTTTCTCTATTGGTGTAACAACGAATGGAAAGAAACCGAGTTTGTACACTTTTTTTTTTTTTGACAAAGCAGATTTAAACTAGGTTGGAAAAATATACAGCGATCGCGTTAGAAAACTCGAGAAGCTGCGTCGACGACGAAGAGTAATATACGTTCCACGTTCGGGGGCCAGCTCTGATTAGTCCTTTGTTACCGGGCCAATGTTCGTCGGTTCTGGCGTCCATTCACTGGCCGTAGTCCGTTGCGATAATCTGAAAACACGGTAACAGGATTATTTGCAACGACGTTCGTTGAAAACCAATATCCTGGAATTCCAGTTTGCAGGGTAATCTTCAAAAAAAATATTCACTCGTAGTCGAGCGAGCAAAGAGAAAAAATCGGAGCGCATCGATGGTTTTAACGTCGTTAGATAAACAAGTGTGTGTGTGTGTGTGTGTTAATGCGGTGTCTATTTAATTTGATTTGCAATTCATCGGGAATCGATAATCGGGTTCTCGCGAATCGATGGCGTCAAAGCGAAAGAACACGCGCGACAAGACTCGTGACGAGAGCTCGCTTTTCATCGATTGCTGCGGCATAATCGAAGAAAACCGGAAGACGTATCGAGATTCCACGAATCAACGTCCACCGTGTTTAATTGCTTTCTCCCCGGGGGATTTGAACCGATTTTCGTTCTCTGCCACGACAATTAAAATGCAACGATTAAGGATTCATTATTGCCGGAAAACGGAGGCACCACTTCTTCCGGTAACCATGGCCGCGCCATTTCTCACGGCGCGCCGGTAAAAAACGGACGATTATTTTCCACGAAACAAAGAGCAAGAGTAAATAATCGTTAAGCGCACCCGGCGATGCAAATGCCTCCTTATTATTCTCGTCCGGTAGAATTATAGTAACGACAGTTTCTTTTCTTTTTTTTCCAATCCCTTTTCTTCCGTCGTGCTAAAACGAAGGGATAGGAAAAAGGTTTTCGTTAAAAGTTTTCCATTTGCATTTAAGAGCGAGAGAATAAAGAACATCGGATACCTGGCAGATCTCGCGTTTGGAAAGACGTACGATCAGAGGATTGCCAACTTGGATGTCTTCGCGAAACGATTGGCAATTTTCTCCGAGGAAAAACGTTGTTGCGTCGTTAATTTGAGAAACGGGTCGGAGTTGTGCAATGATTTTAAACGTTACACTCTTAATCTTATAATTTGCCGTGTGAAAACACCGTGATACGGTAGAATTTCTCCGAGAGAAGCTAGTGATTCCTTCTCTAAGCTTCGGAGAAGAATTCGACTGTTTGAAACGCGGATAAAAGGATTCCATTTCCCGAAGAAACGTCCTCACCTTTCGAGTATCCCTGCAGCGCAAATCGACTAGTCTTTAAACTTGTTCCGTCGGGGTGGACAAATTTAAGTAGCACGAGTCAATCTTTGGTTAGACGTCTATCGGCCGTTCAACGAGCACGACGTATCATCGCGGAGAGTCTATGGTTTCTGAACGGTAAAAAGAGAAAAAGAAAATTCATCGGGTACTCCCCGCGGAAATCGAAGTGGATCACCGTGGAAGCTGCGAGCCTTAACCCGATTTGCGGATGGAAGCTTCCTGCGGAACGAGGTGGGGTACTCTTTCTTCTTCGCTATACGGCTATATATTACCCCGCTAACCGAACTGGAAAACCCTTGAAATAACTTGAAGAATTGTGGAGAGGGCTCGGTGATCGAATTGGAAAAGAAGAACCGATATCTCGATTAAACGATTGCCTTGTCGTCTCGTCGTCGACGACAACAACGAGATCTTCCTCCTGCTACCGGATACCTCCGTCAGCTCATTTTCTCTCCGCGGACACCACGCTGCACCGGGTCCACTCTTTTCAATGGTTTGCACGTTTCCACGGGATTTCACGGACATTTCCGAAACGGGAAATAACCTTCATGTGACTGATTACTTTTATCGCGAGTGTTGCCGTTACGTAAGATGTCTGCTAGAGGGGAACGTTGAGTTTTAGAAGCCACATCGGTCCCCGGTTTCGAAAGGCGAAGCTACGTTGTTAAGTTTTTGCTACTTCCGATGTCTCCTTAAAACGCTGTCAAAAAGGAAACCGCTCGAATAGTCCGATTCTGTCCACGAGAATGACGCGTGTCAATCCAACTGTCAATTTTCTGGACGAACGAATATTCGTCTCGCCGGATCCGATATAGAATCGTTAATACGTCCGGATTAGTACGTTATTGAACGTGGATAACGTTTGTTCTCAGACGTATCATTCTGCTTCGATTCTCTTTCACAATTTTTCCTTCTCCGCTCTTTATTTTGCTTTCCTTTTACCACGTCTCTGCAGAAGCTTACGTTCTTACGCGAAAACGACTGTCCTCCAATGCGTTCTCTCCGTCTTTGGTTCGTGTGTTTGCACGATGCATGTTTGTGCAGGTATATGCACGTGCAATGTCCGCGACGAGTAAACATAACCGTCGGTACAAAGCGCAGGCAGGAATGCTGGCGCAAATGTAAAATGGCCAACTTTTCACGGC
Organism: Bombus pascuorum; assembly: GCF_905332965.1. Classification (NCBI taxonomy): domain Eukaryota; kingdom Metazoa; phylum Arthropoda; class Insecta; order Hymenoptera; family Apidae; genus Bombus; species Bombus pascuorum. Next base: position 6,051,909 of record NC_083496.1, on the reverse strand, counting down.
GCGAACTCGACGACGATTCCTTCCGTCTTTTGTTCTCCGTCTCTGCTCCGCTTTTTAGGTCGACGTTCAGCCAACTCCCCCTCTTTTCCCTCTCTTTCTTCTCCTAACTACATTTCTCTTTTATTTTTCTAACTTCTCCCGCGACTTCTCCTTCTTCTCTTCTCCTTCCTCTTTCTCGTCTTACCCTTCTTCGTACCGTCTGCCAGGGCAGGACTCTAAGAGCGACAAGATTTGCCGGTTTCTCTGAAGGAACTCAAACGAAAATAAATCGAACAACCGGAAGGGTACACGTCGCGGAAGTTTGTAGAGAGGAAAATCAAAGGACTCTGATGAGAGGTTACAAGCGACTGATTTCCGTACGTTTCTCTTTTAAAGCAGAGCAACGAAGGCATTCGTCGACCAGATGTTTGCGAGTGCTACAACATGCTCGCGCCGCGTAACGTGAAATTGACTTACGCAGCAGCGACGAACACTTTGATTTGCCAAATTCAACCGGTTCGCTTCGTTCTTTCAATTACATTTTTTAATTCGCTGTCGTCGCGACGATCCGTTTAACCTTTCCAATATTCTCAAAAGCACGTAATAATATCGTGTCACAACGGTGCATTATATTCGCAAACGATCCAACCGAATTTCAGTTCGTCGTCCCCCGAGAGCTGGCTGTATTTTCGCGACTCGCAAGGGAGTACGGTCAAGAGCTGGCGAATAATTAAGAGATCGATCGTTGCCGAGTTACCGAAGTTCGCTCTCCCTCTCTCATTCTCCCCATCCGTCCATTCACGAAGGGTGTAACGAGTAGATTTCCTACCGACGATCTTAAATTCGAGATGCGTCGACGCGGAATCAGACGGAACTTAAATCCCCGTTTCCTCCCTCGAGGGTTTCGACGTGGAGCACATGCACGCCGATCGCTCCGCAGTTAGCTTCGTCTTTCCCTACGTCATCTTCCCCTTCTGTTCCGTAAATACCTACGCTTCTCTTGTCGTTTAAAATCACCGGGAAACCGAAGTACCGCCACGTGGAGACGATCTAACAACGCGGCGAACATACAGAAAGCGTCGATGATCGCGCAAAATCTACGCAATTCTAGCGCAATTCCGATCTATGAAGAAAAAGTCAAACAGCTGCGAATCGACACCGCTGCGTGTTCAAGTTGATCGAACGCATCGAGTGCGATCACATGCTCTCGAGCACGATCGTGAAAGTCGGCGCATGGAAATTTGATTCGTCCGCATTTTCGATATAAATGCTGTTCGATTTTTGTTCGTGACATCTGAAATTCGCTATTTATTTACCACACGCGCAGGATGTTTGAATATTTTGTCAACGTGTATATACGACCTTTCATATCGGGTTCTGTTCATTTTGTGCCGGGCTGTATTTACGAGGGCGTAGCTCCAGCAATCTTCGATAATCAGCTACGCCACATGACGTGTACACGCCGTTTGTTTTCGTCCTTTCAGCCACACGCTCTCCTTAGAATTCACTTTGCTCCTTGTTCCAACGAAATCAAAGGAGAATCGGCGTACTCGAAATAGCGAACTTGTGGGTGATCGGCACTTTGATTTTTCCACCAGCAGAGAAACGAGCTTTCCATCCTTTAAACGATGTTGCAAGACGAATCGCGCATGTGATTCGTACTTTGGAGACTTTATCACGTAGAAAATACATTTGTCGCTATAAAAAGTATAGATCGAATAATCGTATGTGGGACAGAAAAATCGACATTCAATTATCAATCGACAATCAAATTATCCCGTGCTGAATAATCGACAATTCGCGTTCCAATTTACCGAATTTTCTGATTATATTTACAACCGAAATGCTCAAATATTCTCCCGTCCATCCAAAGAAAGAACCATTAAGCGTATAAAGAGTTGTTCGACGTTATTGTAGGATCATAACGGGTCGAAAGGTTGGACAGAATAGAGGAACGGTTTGCAGATTTATCAAGAGGATCCTCTATTTTTAATCTTTGGCTAGCTCTATTTTTGTCAAAAGAGTCTGCTTAATGATATGCAATTCCTCGCTGATGAAAAATAGACCGGCCGAGCGTTCCTGAAAGTTGCTTCGTTTCGACGTACGATCTCGCGCAACATCTGAGATATCGTGGCAGCCTCTTTTTATCCTCATTCTTCGCGTGGTGCTATCCACCTACCAGCCGACTGAATTCTCCCGTAGCATTCGGTAGTCGACTGTTTCACGGCTCCTATTTGTCCTGAAATTCCCCGCGGGAAAATCCTTTCCAAACTATGCACCATGTCGAATTGCAACTCCGAATCACCCCTCTGAATATTTTAAATATCAGTCGATTTATCAAAACCAGCCTGTTCGTTGAGAAAAATTAAATTGCCGGAATCTATAGTCGAAGCTGATCGAATTCATTCACACATTATTTGTGGTCAGTTGGTCGCATCGTTCAAGGGTCATAGCGATCAACTCGGGGTCATTCAAGGTGAAAGGTCACACAGTGCGACCTCGAAGATCGCTTCAAAATCGTTCAATCGTGTAATGTAGAATGCCCATAGTGTCAAAGGTCCTTCTATATATAATACAGAGTACTGTCTACACATAAATGTGTATGAATAATTCGACGAGTCGAATATCTCGTTGATTCGCGCGATAGCTTTCGTTAATAAACGATGCAACACATGGATCATCGATATTGTACGCGCTACGTTCGGGGTCATTGAACATTATTGCAACAGATATGTTTAAATATTCTTAAAGCTATTGTGGGCACAGATCGATCGACTATTCTCGCTTCTGACGCCGATTCAAACGATTGAAGCGCGGCTTAAAACGAATCGCAATATTAAATAACGATCGGTGACTATTTTAAAATATTTAGCGAACGTCGCACAGCGATACATCGATCGGTCTCGCAGACGCCGCCAGTCTGAATTATTGGGTACGAGGTCGTACGGGGGGAATCGATATCGATTCATTGCCGCGTTTCTCATTTTTCCGTCCCGGGCTCGCGTAGATCTTTCGCTCCGTGCGCCGACTAAAACGCTCGAAAGGTTTGAGCGACAGAGATTTTAATTTACGATCGCTGTTCGATGCGTGGAAGAATGGCGCGCGAGTTCGCGGCGGAAATAATAAATTGACGTGAAATTTAGCTGGTCGAAATGACGAAACGCTTTCAACGTCGTTTCAGCAAAATTCCTTGAATAAACTGCAGATAGAGGAATACAAGAGGGATAGAGTTTTTCGTTAAGAAAGCGGATAGAATTTAAATTCGTCGAACAACGTCATGGAATGGAAGGAAAAGCAATACGTATGGGAAGACAGTATTCAAAAGTTACGGAATAAATTCACCGCTCGGCAACGAGATTTTCGAACGAAAGTTTGCGCACTTTGTGCTCGCGCGTCGCCGAATGGCCGCTTTCCCGCTTTTTAAAGAAGAATTATCCCCGAGTAAATTCGAGGGACTTCGAAAGTTGCCGCGGCGCGTTGCACGGTCGCGCGTCCGCTTATTATGCAGTCGCTTCTAACCGTGTCAATCTGCCCAGTGAATCTCTAAGAAACAACGATTCCCGTGGAAATTCCACCGCTCCACTCGACTCGCGAGTAGGCTCGAGAGACGGACTCGGAGTGACAATTTTCTACTCGTGGAGCTTTATCAAAATCAAGCCAGTCTTCTCAGCCGGTGTGTAGACGTTCGTTTCGCGAATATTCAGGAATATCGTATCTGAAAACGCGTTGATATTTTACTCAGCGAACAACAAGAGATCATCATCGTTATGGAAGTAAACGCTTCACGATGTCGTGGGACAAGCAGATAAGAATAAGATGGAAAAGCGGAACGTTGAAGGAAGGAGAAACGCGCGACCGTTCGACAATCGAATAGATGAAGCGTCGCGACTGATTTACATGCGCGGCGTGGTTAACCTTAACGCGAGAAACACGGTAAAAAGTTAACGGCTGACAGGGGAACGGAGGGGCGTAAAATAAAGAATCGCCATCGAAGTTTCCGCGGCTCGGTTTTCGGGTGGTTGCGGTGTCCCGAGTTTTTGGATGGAAAACTGCGGTCCCCCGGGTGAACTGCTATAAAGTATAACTGTTTAAAGTAGACGGGACAAGCGACCGCGTTCACGGGGCCGTGTTTCAGCCAGAAATAGCCGCGGCTCCATTCTCAATATTGCACAATGCAATTTCCATCGTGTACACGCGACCCACGGCTGCTGCTATGCAATCGGCGCGCTCACGTTCTCTCTGCAAAAACCTATTTCTTCCACTGTTTGGCGTTCGAAAGAAAATATCGTACCTGCCTATCTTTCACTCGCCGCGCCATTCCCCTTCCCGCCCTTACGCCATCGTCTCGTGACCAGATTTCGCATTTTTATACCACGTCACTAAATTATTCCACGTCGGCCGCGTAAAGTATTCCACTTGATACTCGGGCCGATGTAACCTGTCCTCTGGTAAATCGCATCGCGTTTCCACGAACGAGTAAATCCACTTCGCCTCCGCGGCCTGTCATTTTCTAACGGGAGCATTACGGCGGCATCAAGCTTCGGTTTTCGGTTCACCGGTAATTTCGCGGCGATGACGAAGCAATGGGAAAAGTAAAACCGGACGGATGAACTTAGAAAACTAAACGACTTTTTTACTCGTCGCTTTGACTCAACCCCTTCACCGATCGAAATTTCGGAACTAATCGCTCGTTCCTCTCTCTATCGCCATCGTTCGGTTAAATCAAAGCTCGAAACGGTACAAAGTTACGATTTCTCCAACTACTTCGGTCCGCCCTCAACGCTTTGTCCAGCGATTAATGCGATCGACGTCGCAGTCGGGTACGGTTCGTGGACCCATCGACGAGATCGAATCCAGAGTAAGATCGAAACGTCCAGAGGGATAGAGACAGCGTGCCGAAATCTCGTTTCCGTTTTCAGGGTCGTCCGTGCCCGCTTTTCTCCTTCCTCGAGAAAGAAGGAGAGTCAAGGCAAGACCATCGCGAAGAAACTCAATTTGTCGAGATAGGGAGTAGCTCCGTTCTTCGGTTCTTTTCCATTTCTCTGGCCTCCCAGCGAACGTCCTCCTCGGAGCTCGTCTTCTTCTATTTCCGTTGCGATTACGGGACACGAGTCCATCACGATGCATAATGCGTAGTACCGCGGGTACCTTGAGAGTTTGCGTTCCAGCTACGTCTCGTTTCTTATCCGAAAGATGGCAACGCAACGGTCGCGAATCACGCTCTTTTAACGTGCCTGTACGGTAAGTTTGACGGTTACTTGCGGCTACGGATGACCGCAGAATTCCGAAAGGGAAGCGCGCTGGAATAAACAATGTAGTTGCGCGCCTCTGTTTGACCTTAATTAGCAACCGCAGGCGCTCGCAATTCTTCGAACGTTGAACCTCCAGCAGGGAGAAATTTGTCGACCGAGTAACGAAGTAACGGTTCGGGAAATAAGAAGGAATGCCCGGCCATTTTTTCCCATAAGCTTTCGACGGTTATTACACGACGAACTGTTAAACGACCGAGGGAAAAAAAAATAACATGTGACTAGAGGGAAATTTCGCGAAACAGTTACCTCGCGCGTATCCCGTTAAACATTTAAGTCGATTAAATATTTATCAACGAACGATGGAAAGTTTTCTCGGTGTATTTTGCCGTAGAGATGGTCGCAATTTGTACGGCCGTCCCGATGCAGCTCGAAAACCGCCGCAAGCTATACACTTAATTATTTAAAACTGCTTCCCTCCTTATCGAGCTGCATCAACGGATAACGAATGCTATAAAGTTGCAAAATGCCGCGATATAAATTCTGCGGCAAAATAGAAAGTAAATACCGCCCTGGTAACTGGTTGCCACTCTCGCTCTATTCACCTCCTTCTTGCTCTTTCGTTTGCGTGCACCAGCCCCTCTTTACCTCGCCGTAACTTATCGTCGCAGATACGGCGAGTTACCGAAGGTAACTAGCCTGCAAACTCACCGCAGCGTTAATTCTGTCTGGAAGTAGCCGGAGGCTGTGTCGCTTACTTTATACCGCGATATCATCCTGTCGTGACTTTACACCTGGTGATGCTCGCACGGACACGAACAAGGAGTAGACAATGTCCCGTTTAATTTATATAACCAAACCGCTCTCAAGTCGTTTCTCGATTTGGCGATTAAACCGTTCGCAAGAGTCGCTACGCGTGTACGTTGGCACCGAATGAAGAATACCGAGCCATTCGGTTCGTCAAAAATACTTTTCTATTTTCTCCTGGAAATCCAAGTCCAAGTTCACGATGACAGATGCAAAGATGGTTCGCCGGGAAAAGATGTTATGGAATTTTTTAACAACGCGAGCTTTCCTACTATTTGGTAAATGAAAAATGACATCTACGAACGACTTCTATACCGCTAGATTCAAGTTACCGCCTCGTGTACGCCAGAATGAAAGCGTGTTCCGAAATACAGCAGCGAGTTACGGGCGCGGAGCAGCGAGAAAAATTAATTTATATCCCCGAGGCGGTCGGGCGCCACTTACCGATTCCAGGATCGTGCGACAGAGTCTGTCGTGGGCCGCGAGAATAGTGAAAAATGACGATGGCGCGTTGTGGTCCTGGCAATTTAGTTTGCATTATGGTGAGCATCAATCGTGTGCCGCCTTCGTGAGAGATGAATGTTTAGCACCGCAGAGGGTATCTTTCTCCTGAAGGTTAACCTCCCACGACCTGGCGCACCGAGGTCATTCGAGCGAATCGAAGAGCAGTCGCGACATTTCCAACAGCTCCGCCTTTTCGTTTCCGATATCTCCTTGATTATTTAGTCTCTTCAATTATTGGAATTTCTTACGAATTTCAATCTCGTTATCCAGGTACGTTATCGGTATCCTATTTAAAAAAAAGTCGAATATCCTATTTTTGTCGTTTTTTGTTTTTTATCGCCATATAGTGGTAGAAATAATAGTACATGTCAACGTTATCAATTTTGTCTACTTTTCAATCGTTGGAGTCGATCAGTGTGACCTCCGACAGGCTCTCCTATACAACAAATTAACTTGCGCGTTACGTAAACCCAAACAGCGTATTCGCGTGGACGTAGCGTTTAGATGTCCCGAAATGTTGGCAAAAATTCCGGCAGCCTTGTGCGCCAACAGCCAACGTCGAGCAGTAGGTACCAGGAAGCTCGTTTCTTGCCACGGTTACGTAATCTCTGGCGATTGTTACTTTTCGTCACGGTTATCCGGCCTGTGCAATTATCGAGGACCCGACCTTGACATTCGACCATGCTTCGGTCGGGCCGCTTAGGGCAAAGGTCGAAAATAGAAAAGCGGCCGCAGGATGCACGCGACTACTCGCGACATAAATAGACGCCTAAGGAAGCAAGGGTGCACAGGTGTGGGTGTAGCTACGTGTCCCCTTATCGATTTGTTGGTCGGTAACACGTGTAACACGGGGTCGTGAGCGAGCGAGCGAGCGCGCGCGTGCGAGTTGGCGAACACACTCAAACTCGAGACCGACTCGTCTTTGTTGACGAGATTTACGCGTCCTTGAGATACTGTCGGCATTCAACGCGAGAACGTCGAAGGATCCTTACGTGACTGCCTTCAAAATGGCGACCTGTTCCACTTTTCGACCGGCAGAGTTTGCTTTTAATTATACCGGTAAACCCGGTATATTTCGGCGTCATACTTGGTTCCTGCCAAGGGCCCAAGGTAAATATCGTTAGAAGCGCGGTTTACACTCGCAACTTGAGCCGCGTCTTTTCCTACGGCCACCCTTTCGTTGCTCTTCGATCCTGTTGCTCCTCGCCTATTGGACCACGCTGACAATGATAATATCGGCTGGTCTTTTCACAACCGTGGAACTATCACGGAAAAGAAAAGTCCCGTTTGGTTGGAGACGGCTTTCGAAATTTCTAAGTAGCTCTCGATCGGACGTAGCACCATTTTTTCCATCGTTCTGTTCTATCGCTGGCGCGTGCAAGTTTTAATTTCCTGTCAGGGCAAAGAACGGAGGATTGAAGTTGAAACGCGGCGGCGCGACTGGTGCGCCGCGAGCAACTTTTACGAGGGCTGGCGTTTGAATTTTTGACGCGGACGATTTCGTGACGCGACAGCGGGATTTCGAACGTTATCGTTTTAATCATTCGACGAGTTAACCGATACGGCGGCGAACAGATCCGTGAAATATTTGCCTCGGAGTAGCGGAAAAATCGAGAGAAGTTCGGCTTCGGGACGACGGATGCTTCTTTAACTTTCGTATCTCGCGAACTCGCGTGTTTTCCTTCGCGGCTTCCACAAACCGAGACCCGTTGCAATAGAATTGTTTGGTTAACCAGCTTCATTTACATTTTTGTTTTTAATTAAATTTCCAGTCTTTTCATTTGCCTTGCGTTTCAAAGTTTATTGCGCGACGGACGCCTTCTTTGGGAGTTAAGCCAAAAGAATTTTTTACCTCTTCCCAGGATAAAGAGGATTTTACACTGCAAGTCGGAATACGCCGCCTGAATGAAAGATATTAATTAGCTACGAACGCTTTTACTTTGTTGCCATTTCGGCGATTACCGCGGCGACGCACGCGCGTTTTAACAATTGCGCAACGTGTGCATCCCTGGATTATTATTTTAAGCCCATGACCGTTCCAAGGAACCCTTTTTGTAGCGTGTCACGGCCCCTCGCAGCCAACTATCGATCTTGCGATTCCCCGAAATGTCAACCGCAGCTCGTGCTGTCTTTTCCGAGAAACGAACCGTGCGGTTACTCGGCGAATCGCGACGTTGTCTCGACCGATCCTCGTTTCTGCGGCGGTTAATAATTCATTGCCGTTTCAAGTTCGCCACTGCTGCGTTCCGTACGAGTATCACCCTCGTCCTGTGTTTACATCGGTCTTCTTTAACAAACGTATCGATTGTAACGAACTTCGTAGAAATTGTCGCCACGGTGGTTACAGAGGGTGAACAACGCGGAAAAGCGACGCGACACGTGGTCGATCCAACGATATAAATAAAACTCGATAAAGATTCTAAATAATGGCGGAGGTTGTTGGATATGGCGCGTCTGTACGATATCGCGGATGTAGATGTTTCTCTGTCACAGGAATCGCGTCCTCCGTGAGATCCATCTTTGGAAATTCGCAGACCGCCAGTACATCACGCGAGTTTTCATCATTTTTTACCGCGTCATTGGCTGTCCGGTCTGTTAAGAATGGTATATCGCGGCAATATCGCTGACTGAGTAACTGCATTGTTGTCGAGGCTATGCTGTCCAGTTTGGACGATTAATCGATCGATCAATCACTCCGTCATTTTTGGCCGTCGTAATATTGGCTCGTTGTTTTTGAATTCGCAACTTCTGTACAAAGCGGCCGCGCGAAACGAGAAGCTTCTCGTGGACACGCCGAAAGAACAAACAAAAACTAATGTTCGATGTCAGTTACGAAAGAACCGAACAAATACGGACGTCGATCGCTTGGAAGTATGCGGGACAGGAAACAAGCGAATAGAGGGAAACGCGACGACCGTTGGAGGTTCCGTTTCAGGATCGAACCGCTACAGTTCGCAATTTTATGGCGCCGAGTATCTCGTAAACTGGCCATTAAATTTTCTTCTTCGATCCCTCCCCTTGAAAGGTTCGAATCGAGACGGATCGCGTATTACGTGGAACGAACAGGAAAATAACGAATGGGACGCGATAGAATGGTGGAAGTGCGGTGAGTTTACATTTCCATGATGTGTGACGTTTTCCATTGGTCGGGTAGAGAGAAGCGACGAGGAATGCGCGAAGGCTCTGCCACGCGAGAGCACATACGCGTCTCGAAATCTCCTGATCGATGATAGAGCCAGGCTTCCGACCAATTTCGCGGAGAACTTTGCAATCTGGCCTCACGTCGGATGCATTTGCAATTTGATTTATTCTTGGTTCGCCGATACGGTTGGTCGGCGAATCGGTAAAAGGATTTCCCGGCGTTTCCCACTTTTCGTCGCCGTTCACCGGCGCAGCTACCCAGCATCCCTCGTTCAAACAACGATATCGTAACGATAAATTACGGCAATCCTCGTCTTATTTTAACGACCTTGCCGTACGATAATTTTATCTCGTAGCGTTCCGTGTGTACATCGTGTTTCCTTTCGCGCCGCGATCTGAATCGCGAATATGAAACCGTTGCACAGTCGTAAAGTCTATTAACGGCTGTTCTGGAATCTAGGTCTCGCAGAGATAACGTTTCCCGACCTGTTATTTTTATATCATACACGTTAGATCCACCGGGGTCGATTTAACGTTTCTCCAATAGTCGTCGCGACGTCGAAAGGATGCACATTATGGAGCACAATTTTAGGATGACGCTTATGGATCGACTCTCTACCTAATTCGATCAGCGTAATGCACTCTCGATGGGTTTAACCTTTAGCCTCCATTAAAGACAGTATCGCGATATTATCGCAACCCTCTTGAGAACGTTACAAACGCTTCCAGGAAAAAAAAAATAGAAAGAAGATGTGCGAGAGCGCGTCGTTACGTCGGACCTTGAATCGATGCGAAAATTCATCAACCATTCCGAGCGTGTAAAGAACGAAGTAAAGAATTATTGATATTCTGTTGGTGGTAATTTTGTTAAATCCGTTCGCCTTGGAGAAATAAAAGCGCGGCAGGATTTAAACGAGTCGGGCCGCGTACTTTATTCCGGACTTAGTCTCGTTCAAATCGAAGATTAGCCACTCTGACAGTGCTGCAATCCCTCAGAGAATACGACAAGCTATTCGAGGAAAGAATTAAGGAAGAAAGCCATGGGAGGATCTCGACGGATTCTTGAATCCGGTCACGGTAGAAATTAATTTTCGCCGGACGAAACCACGGTGAATTTAGCGTCGGTAAGAAATCAACTCTGATCGCGGCCGTTTCGTCCTTCTTCGCTCTTCTCCAACGATCGAAACTGCGGGCAATTTTTCCAAAAAAAAATCGAATCGTCACCGCGGCTATCGAGAGAAACCGACTCGACTCGTTTCGGTCAATGTTGGGTCTATTCTTCGCGCGATTATTTCCCGCCGTTGTTGCATTTTTACGTGGGAAAAAGGAACCGTGCAGAATCGCTGATTCCCTCCTGCCGGTAATCTTTCTTCTGCCACGTAATTGGCAGTTACGAGTCATCTTTTCGTTTCATCGTCGTTGACGCGCGGACACATAGCTAACGTGATAAATGAACACCGCCAACGTCGCGATACTCGAAGATTAATGTTCTAATAAGATTCCGTTCGTCCGATTACGAAATGTTTACTCTACTGCCTAGTAGATGATCGTCTGGTTTATTCCTCGAGCAGCATGCATCGAATATTCCGCTAGCGTTGCTCGCTTAATCTTGCAGTTTAACCGAAAATTAAGCCAAAGTAGTTGGACCGACTCGACTTATCTTCAATTTGAAACCGCCGTACACGTTTACGTGCAGTTACGTCGGAACGTCACAGCGCGATTCACGCTACGGTTGGAATAGCTAGGGCACCGCTGGAATTTATTATTTTTCCACACGGGTACCCGCGATTCCACGGATAACGAGGTTGTTAACCTTTTCCGTATGTGTGACCGTCGAATAGGAAACGACGTGGAAACGATTTTCGATTCTTCCGCCGTACCGATGATAAGAGATTAGAATAAGGAACGAACGCGATTTCAATGCAGTCGACGTGCCGGCCAATTTTTTACACCGACGAGCGATTGACTGGCGTGAATGCCGCGGTGGGACTATAATTCGTCACCTATTACACCTCAGCTACGTAACGACGTAGTACATTTTCAAACATTGATCGTTCGTCTAGTTAACGGCTTTTTCGGGACCAGCGGTGTAATTGCTATAGTGGACAATGCGACTCACGTATCAACCGGACGAAACGAACCACGTGGATGAAGCTTTTCTTAACGAAGGACACGCGTTTTTGCGAGAGAATCAACCAACGCTTCTTATATTTTCTCTCTCGGCCTCTGCTTTTTCGTTTTGCTGTCTGTTCCCCTTTAAAATTCCACACAAAGGTGACCTCGCTTATATCCGCTGGGAAAAACAGACTGACTACCGCAGTCGTCATCCTCACTTTGCAGCGAAATAATATCTTCAACGAACAACCGAACCTTTCATCCCGCAGACGAAGACTCGCGGACAATTCGAGTCCGGTTCGTCATTAAATCGTCGACGAAAGACCGAGCTCGATGTAAAGGTGTCCGCGTTCGTTAACAACGGCCATTTTGAACGCCACTGTATTCCATTGTGTGGGAAGGAAGTTGCGAGAAGTAGAACGAGCACGAGGATACGAGCGAATCGAAAAGCTGGCGTCGACCGTTGCTTTCGTTACAATAACTGGCGCGTTCGTTGGAGTTTAACTGTGGCCGGTCGCCATGTGCACGCGAGCAGAGACGCGTAATCGCGAGTTTCGGTCTAGTCGACACGCATCCACGAATCCGTTGGCGTATCGGCACGCTCTAATTTGGCCAGGCTGCCGCAGCTGGCCGGAGCAGCGCGTAATCGTGTATGAAAGCGCGCGCGAGCAATCCTCTGGACGATAGTCGCGACGAAATTCGGATGGATGCTAATCGTGACGCGCATTACGCGTCGCAACCGTGGACAGATTTTAGTCGTCGTTGTTGGATTAAGGAGGGAAAAGCCGGTTGCCGGCAATTCACGCGTCAGTTCACTTTCCGGCCAGACTGAAATGCCGTGGCACACAGTTGCGCTCTGAAGACGATTATTTGAATAATAGAGCCGCAAGAAGTGCGGCGTGTTAAATGTGTACGGGACTGGAGGTTAATGGTGTGGACCGATCGATAATGCTGGCTAGGAATAACATGTAATGCACCTGAAATAGAATTGTACCGTTTCATAACGGTTACATTTAAATCTATAGCATCGTATACGTCACTGCGATAAAATACGAAAGACTGGGTAGTCGTAAATATCTCGGAACCCAGAGGTCTTTGGTAGCGCGTCGCTCGAAGTAGATGCCGCCGTATGAGATCGGACCACGAGGCAAGCCCAGTAGTAACGCTATCGAATGTGCGCGACAAGGTAGCATCGATCTGTATATAGTCGGACATTGGCATTCGTAAAACTTATACCGGGCTGTTGCTTGGTTGAAATAACTATACGAAACGCTATATTAATCCACTCTGCGTTAAACGGGAGAATTTTAAACGACACGTAGAACAACGTGGAAGTAGCGGCGGTTGATATTGATTCGGACCACTTTCGCGAGCAATCTATAAAAGAAAAGGACGATGAACGGGAGAGGAACCGAAATTTTGTGGTTTGTTCGCGATATTATTCTCGTTTCCCTCGCATGATCAAGTAAGCAAATATTTGTCCGGTGTTCGGCGGTAATTCGATCGACGCAGGCACAGAGCCAAGTACCCTCGCAACGAGTTCCTGGAAGAATCCCCTTTTACTCGTCCCGATTCGAACGAAAAATAGAAGAATTTGTTTTCCCTGCGGATCGCAAGATCCTAACGATCCTCTGCTACGATCGAGATCGATAGGCGGAAATTAAAAGCTATGTCAATGGGGCGGACAACGATCGACCGATCTCGTGTCATAGCCATAAACTAAAGTCTCCGGAAGCGGGCGTAGTTATCGCTCACGGGGACGCTTGTCGCGACGCAAGACTCGCGTGACTTTATTCCACAAACGACATTGCTCCACTCTTGTAGCCGTGCACACGCCCGTTCCCATTCGGTTGCAGGTGTATAGCCGGTGTCGCGTTCACGAACGAGTCGACTCGGCCTACGGTTACGGTGTAAAGATGTAGTTCACGAGAAACCAACCCACCGACCGACGTTATTTCGCTTCGAGATTAATGCCCATTAATTCAATGCGCGTTCGATGATAAAACAAGAGTCGTCCGATTAACCGGGTTAATTATATTATTGCATTTTGCCAGTGTAACAGGCTGTCTATGTACATCATATAGTTTCCATATGCGTTTCATGTATTGGGTATTGTATGGCTGGTATGAAGATAGTTATCGATGTAGTTCGTACCACTAATAACGAGTTATGGGAGAGGGTATTTATCAGGATATGACAAGAGTAATTTTCAAAAAATTAATTACTCGCACTTGACTCCAAAATAGGTATATCGCGTTGCGTAATAAACCTATGCACAGTTCAGGCTATGGATAAGTGCGATAGTTACTTCAATTTACGAATAGAAAACGGTAGTAAATGAACGATTAGAAAGCAGCGAATGAAACTACAGAAACGACAGAGGTAATCGTCGATGTCAAGGCTACACCTGACGACGGAATTAAAGGAAGAGCCGACGGAATGAAATTGGCTGGCGACGTACGACGACGGTCTCGGCTCTATAGAACGTGGAGGGACGTGCACCAAAGAAGGATGGATTGCTCGACGTTGTTAAGACAATAAAATTGCTCGACGTAAAAAAAATGGTCGTGAGCTTGAGATTGCTACGAGCAGTCCTTCTAATCAAGCTCGTTCTTCTTCCTCTTCTTTAACCCTCACCCCTCCATTTCCGATTCTTTCTCCCTGGATCGCGTTTTCGTCTAATTTTTCTCGAGCGACGAGACGTCGTTCGCGGGCGCAGCGAGTCGTTCGATTTCGATTGAAACGCCACGATAACGAGCATAAATTTCACCGGCGTGGCGTGACTTTGTTCTGCTTGGCACTAAAACCCGCTTGAGACCGTGCCAAAATTTGCGGAAAATTTACACCGGGCTTTTTTCTTTCGCCGCGATCCGGCTGATTTATTTCTTAGATAGAACAGCTCGAACGTATGCATTCCTCGATCGATCTTCCTGCCCTCGATTGTTCGATTCGCGTTAACTCCACGTCCGAACGTGTAGCCTATAGCGACCACGCTAATAATAAGAACCCTTAACCCACGTTGATTTCTTCCAAGGCAACTCTATGGTTATTACGACCGCGTGTATCGGTAAAAATAATCCGGTCAGGATTTCTAACTTGGTCTAAATATATTTTCCTACGTCTCGGGCAGAAATAGATTTCTACGAGATCAAACTACAGGTTACCTTTTCAAGATAGCTGTCGATTCGAGTAGTCGTTTGTACGCGACGAAACTTTGATCGATTTTATGGTGTTTTTTCTTCCGGGTGTGTTCTCTACCGGGCGACGAGTCACTCAGCAAATTCCGAGTTAAAAGGATCGGTCGCAAGGCATGCTACTTTTTCGAATGATCGGCTGGTGAAAAAGGTTTTGACGATGAAGGGAAGCGCGAGAACCGTTCGCTGTCTTAATTACTTCGTGACTCGCGTTGCCACGTTGCATAATAATTACTGGGTAAACACTGATTACGCTGAGCCGTGGCTGATTATACTCAGGAATCTGCAAACCGTTCTAACGGCCGCAACTCTCGGATTTTACACGCCCCTTCACCCATAGAAATCCCGTCGAGCTGGCGGGCCGGAAGTGACGAGGGGAAATGACCTCCGAACGTGGAGTATCCTCGCAGGATTCCAGAACACGTCGTTGCATTACCTGTCGCGTCTGTAATTACGTGCTGGCTGGCAACCTCATTTTGACAGCATACCGGTTGATTCGTCGCGCGATTAAGTCGCGGACAATCATCCGACTTTCCCAGAAGTTGCCGTTCCCTAAGGATACAGCGACACGCGAGCCCCGATCTTCCGAGCCAAGTCGATGGGACAACTTTCGCTCGGTTAACTTCCGTCATAGATCGAATTCGATCGAACGATACTATAAAATACGAGGCGGCGTTAAAACAACGCGCAAGAGCTTGCACACCGTACCGTGAACAGCTTTTCACAGAAAGCTACGCGAAGCGTACTTTTTCGGATCGACGGGACGACGATACTTTGTCCTCTTAATTGCGATGGAGCCGACAAAGCGACGAATAGAGGAGCGAGAGAGGGAAAGAGACGCGAGAGCTTTCGAAACTTGGAGTTTCTAACTTGCAACTTGCATCTCCGTCTAAACTGTTCTCTGATAAAGCTGAACGACATCGAATGGAAGAAGAACAAACGGTTGGAGGGATGGCGGGCAGGGATCGAAGGACAAAAGCGAAAGGAATGGGAATCGGTAGCGGGCAATTCAATCTTCGAAAGATAGGCAACGTCATCGAACGAGCTGTTCCTTTTCGATTCTGACAGCGTAATGGTATTAGTCGTGGAGCAGCGGATAGAAGGGTGGCGATATCTGGCAGCGGGTAGGGTTGGAAAGGGCGATTGCCATTGCCCGTAAAGGCCATCAGCTGCTATTGGGCCACCTTTGGCCTTAACCATACAGGCATGAGCCTCGCATTACCAGTCGCTTCGAGTTATCTGCGCTTCCCACGTTAGCCAGGCCGCGCAATGTCACACGCCGTGGCCCACATTCGCCAGCACCTGCACTGCAGAATCCCGATAGTGCACGTATATGCACGTCGAACCGTCGCTTATGCGCTTTCTCGTGCGCCGCATTTCGACCTCCTCCCCGCTCCTCTCCCCTACATCTCATCTGTGCACTCCCCTTCGCCCTCTGTTTCTCCATCTCTGACACGAACATCCCCGTAGGTGACGATTTCCCGTCTTCTATTATCGATCTAACGAGACGATGCGGTCGATGGAGACCCTCCAACTGCCGATGTCGTCTTTGTGTGTCAGGAAGCATCGCTTAAAGGAACGACGTCGATCGTCACCCAGGGATTTCGTCCGGATGATCCTGATTCGCCAATTCTCTTCTCTTTCTTCTAGCATTGTCAGAATATGGAAGCAATGCACGTTATCGTACAGTCATTCGGCGGTAAAATTAAAGTCACATTCATCGATCCGGCAACTATCGCTAATACAAGGAAACTCAAGCGGCGACGGTTACGAAATTATTGTTATTACATGAGGGTGCAACAAACCGGAACGAGCGAAGTGGCTGCAAGCTCTGGTCTGATTCAATCAACGTCATCGAAGTCTGAAACAAAGTTGGTTGAAACGCGCTCGAATGTCTGGCGCGCTTGCGCCGCCGCTCGTTTCAGCACGCCTCTAACCGCTAACTACTTGACATCGATCGACCTTAATTAAAGTCGGCACATTCGCAAAGTTTTACCAGCAGCAGCTACGTGTCGGATCCCCCAAAGAACGCGAGCCTGTATTTACGAGTCGTCCGTCGGTGGTCCCACAATTTTTCAATCAGCTCCCGTCATTGCCAAACACAATCGTATTTGCGATGATTGTGGCAGATGCTGCGATCCACTCGATCGTAAACTCGATCCTGTTGAAACGGACGATGGAGTTTTCCATTTCCGGCGATAGAGATACGAAAACGGCGATACGAATCGTCAATGTTTTAAAATCGAAACAGTTGCGAGTCTGTTAAATCGTGTCATCGTTCGAACGTATCGCGGCGATGGTCAACACGTTCGAAACACAAACGATTAACCAGGCAAACGAAGTTTCTTCGCGGCCCGGTCGCATGTATCATCGACCAGCAAGGATGAAGAGGATGGGCGGAGTGAGGAGGGTTCCATTACGATGCAGCGCAGTTCTTCTCGTGGCGAAGATGAAAACCTCAAGACCGAAACAAGGAACGAACTTAGGTTCGGAAACAATTGTTTCCCTATTGATTCGATCCAAGAGCTGCCCGCGGCGTCAGTTTGTGTAGTTCGCAAACACGAAAATAGATATTCACAATGGAATCTCGTCATGGCGTTTCCTGCCGCATGGTCACGTCTCTGTTACCTACGAGCATAGCTATTCTCAGACGACGAATTGTGCTGCATCGAAACTTTGGTCTTTAACGACCGACTGGTTGCGCGATACGCTTCTGGCTTTGATGGCCTGTTGCAAGCATCTCCTACCCTTATCTCTCCTTATTTCGCTCGCGATTCTTGTTATAAACTTTCCTTTCCTCTCTTTCATCGAGCTTCGAATTTCTTCTAGGGTCTGCCAATGTTTCCTTTGACCCTGTTCCTTGATAATCTCGTTGTCTTTTTGTCGCGGTCTCCTTTCGTCGCTTTCTCGCCTTTCTTAAGTATCTGTCTGATCATTTTGCGTCTTAATCTACTTCTTCTCAACCTACAGTTACTTTCCTCCAGTTCATTTTTGACCGATATTTCGTTCGTTTCGTATCGACGCCGTTTCGAAACTGAGAGCGCGATCACGTTCGGTCAGGTACCTGTTTCCCGAATGCAACTCCGACCATCGCGACTGTTCGCTTTGCATCCCGGGGGACGCATCCGTCCACCTTCTACTCGCTTTGTTCCTATCGTCCTCCAAACATTTCTAGACTCTCGTTTTTTTTAGTCACGTGAAATATCGTCTTGGAAGCGATACGATGATCTCGGGATAGTCAGCTCCGACCTGGAATTTGCGCATCTCCGACGATCTTCCTTCGGCATTCGTGCATCTATCGCGCATAATCTAGTTTGCATGAAACGAAATGAACACAGACAACCGGGAAACATAAACAGTTAAACTCGGAGTACAAGCAAAACGTCGATATATAGATAGCGAGGGAGCCAAAAGCAAACCCTTCGCAAACTGCGTACTTCGTAAACTGGATCTATCGTTTCATGACATCTTCGATTTGTTAGATCCTAAATTTTGGATTTCGTTGCAAAGTATACTGGAATGTAGAAATTTGCGGCGTGAAACCCGTCGAACGTTTTCATTTCCACTCGGTGTACGCGAAGGACGTGGAAACACGAAACTGCCAAAACATTCGCGAAAATCCATGCAACGGTTCCGTTAGTCGCACGTCCACAGACACGCGTGTACGATGGCGGCGCAAGCGAATTACGAAAACGAATTCGTTAATTCACGATGTTGAAGAATCCACAGCGGTCAGTCGGTATCGGTTGCAACTGAAACTTTTCCATCGTCGTCGACCGTTGATTACGGCCAAGTGGAAGGGGATAAAAGTTGCACGAACGGACGGGAGATTTGCGTGGGTACACGCGTGCCCGACTAAATTACCGCGCTATGAACAATTCAGAGCTACTACCGCAGCGGCGAACTTGTAAATGTAGTAATTAATATACATAGTCGTACAGCCGCTAGGTATTGTGAAATTCTGCCAAATTGTACCGCAACCGTGACTGCGTTATCCCAATTTTCCAGATTTTCCAAACGGAGCTCCGCTACGCAATTACATTCCGACGCGATTCTACGCCTGTTAATGTCCTTAATCTCCCAGAAATTTCAATACAAAGTAGCGTGGTTTCTAACAGAGAGAAACCACGGTAACGATATTTTCCTTTTGTCGATTTACAGAGGAAATCGATCGTAGCCCTATTGTTCGTGTCACGAGGTATTTAATCGTTGCACGCGCGGACACGCAACTTGGAGCATTCGATGTACGACGGAAGGACGTTGAAATTCTGTCGGTCTCCCAGGAGGAAAGGACCGAAAACAGGAACGGCGATGGAACACGAAGGACTAGCGAAACAAGCGATTCCCTAGGAATATTTTAAGGAATTTTTCTATGGAATCGGATCGGGCAGATGTTCGATGTACGCGGAGATGGCGTGGAACTCGTGGACCCAGGTTTCTATTTCGGCGTATAAGCGCCTCATAAATTTACCCCAGGGCCAGCAGCCGGCGTCGGTTGTTTTATGCTCTCTGGGCAGGAACCTTGCCGAGTAATTCTGCAATGCGGTTCGGTCCTACCTATAACCTGCCCGCTAACTTTCTCTCTTTTCGTCGTTTTCAAGTCCGTTCTCTTCCTTTATTCCCGTTTCACCTTTTCCACCGTTGAGCCGTTTCTTCTCCTCCCTCGTGGCAACTATCTTCCAGCGGTCGTCCGTAGAATTGCAAACTAGCTATCAGAACCCGCAACTTTGCTCGGAAAAATTTATGAGCCGCGTTAAGAGGCGTTGAACACCAGCTGCCTTTCTAATGACGATATTTCTCTCGTTCGCGATCGCCACCTCGACGACTTTTTCTATCGTTTAGAAATTTCGCTGCTCGGTATCGTTTGCCGATGCAACTTCGTTGACTGAAAAGCAAGGGGCAATTAAGACAGATCTCTACATCTTCGCCGTACTACACGCGAACGCCTGGTACTATCGAAATTGAAATTCGTATCAACCACGTTCCACGTACAAGAATCTCGAACGTAATTTCTCAGGTGGCATCGCGGAATCATGATTTATCCTAGGCGATAACGAAGTCTCGACGTTGGTCGATTTTTCTTTCGCTGGCGAGACTTGTTCGTTCATGGAGGTGGTTACATCTCGTCTTAAAACGCGATGAAAGCAGCTGGAAGACTGGAAGAAGGCGCACGCGGTAATTCAACTGGTTAAAATTGCAACTGCCTGCATATCGTATGCGCATGTATTCACCTTTCCACCTCGGCCTATTCGAAAGAGATTCGTTAAAACCGTAAATTCACCGTGAACGTACTTTTCTCCGAAGCTGTAATAAATTACGTAATTCCATGTGCAACGAGTTCTTTCATCCTCGTCTTCGAACGCAAGTAACTCGGACCTCTAAACGAAAATGTCTCGCGATGCAACTGATTTCCATTAGAACTGCCGCGTGTTTCCACGAATAACGAAATTATGAATGGGGAATTTTTGAACGAAGAGTCTATAAATACGCCACACATCGAATTCGGAATCGTGCCCTTCTCCTCGATCATTTCTAAAAAAAAATTCGATTACTATCGAAAGAAGAACAGACAGACCCGAATGATCCAAAAAGCACGTAGACTACACGTAACGCGCAATTATATTTTCGTGAGCTCGTTTCGCTGTAATATCGGCAACTTTGAGCAGAAGTTCCAAGTTTCCGTGTCAAGGCTTAGCTCAACTCGTATTAGATTGCCGATTCCGTTATAGCGTGGGACAATCGTGGTCGGAAAATTTCGGCTGGGAACGCTAATTTATAGAAGAGGGAGGAAGAAGAGAAGGAACAGCATACCGTCTCGAGCGTACAACCGCAACGAGGATTACCGGTAGACGGTCGAAAGACCGCGAGGATGCGGAGCTGCAGAGAACGCATTCATCCAGGTGATAAGTTATTTATATTGGGATTCCTATTGTGGCTATTTTGCAGAAATTGTGTTACAACGAGCCACGCGCAGGAGAGCGTTAATTTACGAGCAAGTCGGTCGTTCCATGTATGCTAGTGCAGAGGAGATTACCGCTGCGGGATGTGAAAGTTATAACGGACTCTGAATGTCTGAATAAAGTTCGTCCATGATCGTTTATCCAATGTCTTCGCGAATCGCTGAAGTTTTATCGGTTGTCCTCGTTTCCTTCCCGAAAATGGCGTAACATAAAAAGGACGTGTAATCCCTGAAGATCCATTTATACTTCCTTGGCGATGCTAATCACGCGTACCCAAACCACTCGACGTATTCACGTGCATCCAAAGACAAATTTATTCCCCTAGACTGATCGACCTCCGATTGATGTGGAACGAAAGAGTACGAAGAAAGTGGAGGAATTACTTCGCTTCGAAATGCACAGGACACTGCAGAGGCCTTGGGGCTCGCGTTAGCTCGATTCCCTCGCGGCTGCAAAATGAAACTCGCCACCGATGATAACTTATTTACACGGTGGTCTGCGGAGCCGCGAAAGAAATTGGTTAGTCGCGCGAAACAAAGCGCTAATTCGCATGTTAGCTGCGTGTTCGCGAACGCGGCCACGTCCGTCGGATTACAAGCTCGTACGAAGCGGAGGCTCGTGGCGAGACGCTAATTCAGCGTGCTGAGCTCTCGTAGCAGACGGCATACAAAATGCAACCAGGAACCGTTTCTCATCCCCAAATGCTGGCGCGACGCTTCTTTTCAACTTTCTCGTCCTCGTTAAAGGTATAATTTATTCCAATATCCAGAGAATTCGGACAGCGTGGAAAGGCGCCATCGTCGAAACGCTGACCCAGCGGACACGCACGTTTCGCAAGGATAGATTTCCCCTCGAAAACCGATTTTCCACCGCGCAGAAATTTAGCTCCGCTCATTCGATTCGACCGAGTTCTCGCAACAACGGATGTACCTTGCAGATTTCTGCACGTCCATGGTGTCCGTTGCGACTAGTTAACATCGGGGAGCAAATATCACGGGATTAACACAGTTACAGTTTGCGGACGAACGCGATATTCGGGTTTTGTAACGAGGTAAATTCTTCATGGATGACGACACTTACACATGGCGCAATTAATATTCGGTGAAGTAGTTTATCCGAAGCTGGTGATCTATCCAAGCAAAAGATGTTCACCAGGGAGACGACGGTCAATCGCGACGATGACTGTACGCGAGTACGCTCGAGCGAGCCGCAACTTGACCGACCGGTTCAAGTCCAATTAATGACGTAACAAACGTGCCATCAAAATCCACTGCCACTAAATTTGCTCCTCGTGCGACGTAATTAACGACGAGAATCGGTGTTTGCTCGATACTCGAGCAAACACCGATCTACGCTTTAATTGAACCTATTCCGACCGTCGCAAGTTTGCCGCTAAAACGCGCGTTACTATGGAGAATTCTTTTTTGTCATCGTCGAACCAATTTTCTTTCGACCATCGATTCGTTTACCTGTAGATTTCCATGAAAAAGAATATTCCTGTATATCGTTAGTTTCATTTTTCACAGCTTTTTATCGTATCTCGATTAACGGGACCATGTTGAGTCGCTTATTAGCATGATACACGCCGGATTCGTCGTTCATCGGCGATATGCAGTTCCACGCCGGTGACGAAAATGAATTAACGGTGTGCCGAAAATAAATGACGCGCCGTGTTTCATCCTGTCTTTCCGGGCATTCGATAAAAAATGCAACGAGAGTCGTTTTAAAACTGGGAAAAAGTGCATGGCTGCCTCGGGCGACGGACGCGTAAAACGGTACATAGTCGCGTCGAGTGTTCACGCAAAAATCCAACAAGCCTGGTTTGCATGGTCGCCAACCGTGAAATAAAAACGGGATCGCCTTAACGAGCTATAAAAATCGCCGCGATCATCAACCCTTTCCCTTATTACCTCGATCCTTGTCGGATTAATCGTAAGAAAACGAGCGTTAAAATCCAATGAAATTCTGTTAGAAGCTTGTACGTAGTCGACGTTGCTTTTGAAAATTGCGTCACGTAGAGAATTGTGTTTCAGTTACGAGATTTCGAAACTTTGCGAGTGAAACTCCAGAAATCGATACGTTTTCCCATGCGTTACTTTCTTCCACTCTTCCCACGGACTACGTCACTTGTAAGAAAAATTTTCATAAAGGATCGGAAAAATCTTTGCTGTGATTACCGCAAGATACGGTTAAAGGTAGAAGAAAGCGCATTTAACACACCATTGACGAAATCCTGCTGAAATTATTCCACTAATAGCGCGCTATTGCGTGTTCGGTAATTATATCAGGGACATAACGAAGTTGCGACGCGGCGGTGTCGTAAAGGCGATGGTAATAAAAGAAACGGGGCGAAACCGATGAAAAGAGGGTTGCGTCTCACGGCGCAGAATATATTAACGTGCATGCACGCGTACAAACATACGCGCGTGTACGCGTACACCACTCGAACGACCGGCGCGTTGCGACGCACGTGGAAGCACGTACGAGACGACGGCCTCGTAATTACAAGCTGACTCCATAATAGGATTTTCGGCGGTTTTAGCACGAGTACCACCGCTAAGAAGAACGATGCTTATCGTTGCGGACGCGCCCCGTTGATTGCGGCGAACATGACGCGCCTGTGCACCTGCAACTCGCTGACACGAGTGCTTATACGTAGTTTGTTTGATGAGTCGTGGATTTTTTAAAGCCGCGTACTTTGTTCGTTTACAAAGTTGAGACGAAAGTTGGTCGACGTTACAGGCAATACGAAAGTGATACGACTGAAAAATTCAAGCTCCGGGAAAAGATGCACGGGAAAAATTTGTTTAAAAATTAGTATTTCGTGCTATTTCACGAAATTTAGAATTGCGCTTTCGTACCATTTTGTATTATTCTACCGCGAACGTTTAATTTTATAAAACACTGAGAATTTTTATTTCGATCCTGATTTAAATATAAATTCGAGCGTTTCATTTCTGCAAAACTTGAAACTTTTAATTTTAATCACGTTTCTGTTAATTTGTTTAATCAATTATCGTTTATTCTCGTACGGCACCGAAGAAACATTAAAATGCCGCATAAAGTTGAATTTCTTGGAAAATGAGCGTCGGTTATTATCCAACTCTTACACATACGTGGGGAATTAACCCGACGCCAAGATCGAGTAACGATAATCCTAGGAAAACCGATTATCTAACCCGCGCGGTTGAAAATACAGCGAGGTATTTAATAAACGTAAAATGCAGACCGCGGTTCGATGGAAAAATTAGAAAGTACGCGGGACCCCGGGTCTAATAGTCGCGGCGACGGTGATTTACAGCGTTGATTATTGCTGGCGAAAAGAAGCCCGTAAATCATGGCCGCGTCTCGCGTGCGCTTATTGCGCGCCTCCAGGAATTTCCGCTCAAATTTAAGGGCCGCATGATCGACGCGACAAATAGTACCACCTCGTCTCCTGTTTTCTAGCCAAGATCGAAGTGGATGGTTGAAGGAGCGTAATCGATTTGCCTGGCTGTTTATTAGTCGGCACATGGAAAACGCGTGTTGGAATTAACATTTATAATCCGAATTTATCGATAAGCGTGATGGCAGGGGATTCGCAGTCGGCGCACGTACGAACGCGACGACTACGTGATCGCATTACTTCCGCGGAAAAAAATGTGGAAAAAATTCGGACGAGCCGGTGTGGTCCGACCAGCCAGCCGGATATTTGGTGAAATATTGAAATTTTGTTTTGAATTTGGTAGCCGCCGGTTTACATTGGCGCCGTCTCTTCCGGCTTGCAATTTTGTTACCTTTCGCTCGTGGCTCGACGAGTTGCCTAATGTTCTGCTATCGCTTCCGCGACTTATTTTTACCGACATTTAAAACGATGTATTCTCTATCGAACGATTAAATCGATAAATCGATCCAATTCTATTTAATCTAATTTATGTATTAGTTAACCAGCAAAGATCTCTTTTACATGAAGGTGATATACAATAAGTTGAATACAAGTGTCGGGGTGATACAGTCGCTGTGGGACAGTAAGACAAACATGTGTATAAGCACGCTATACTGAAGCTATAATACTAGTGCACCGCTCGGGTTAGCTAAGGGTACACAGGCCGGTTAACACAGATCTCTTTCTGAGATTGCTGCTTGAGGTGGAAGACAAGTTGATATTATTGCGTAAAGCTTCGCCTAACTCACGTATACGGGCAATGGTGTTTACGTGGGCAGATCTAGGGGAGAAGGACGGAGGGTAAAATAAAGAGAGACATCCAGAGAAGTAGAACGATGCGTGGATGTGCCAGTTGATAAGGCCAAGGAACAATCTACAAATCAATTTAGGATTCTCACTATCGTAGAAAAATAACCTCGTCAGTCGATCACCTGCTTGCGGATGGCGATTAAATTTTATATTCTGCGGTGATAGGAGCGCAGCCGTTGTCACGATCGTTCATGGGGCAACCGAACGTAAAAGCGGAAGGAGCCTTAAAAGAGATGAAACATCGGTTCGAAATTCTTGCGGAATTTAGACGGAGGATCGTAACGACGTCAAGGAGAAGAAAACGAGAAAGAAATGGAGTGGTAGCATCTGGCCAGGATAAGAAAACGGGCAAAGCACAGTCGACGACATCGGCTAGAAATGTAAATATGTTTCCCTTGGACGCGATGTCGAGTAATTATTCAGCATGCTAGCGAGAAAAGATCTCATACAGCGGTATCTTTTCCGACGATGTTCTTGCTCGAGAGATTCGCGAGATATTCCAGGAGCTGAACCACGACTCTCGTCCCTTCGTTTCCTCCTCTTTGCGGCCCTTTCCTTTCTTCCTACTCCCTTTTGCTCTTGAGACTTCAGGAAAACCTGTTGTTAACGCTGAGAGTGAAGTTGCAAGTTGAAGATGAATTCAATTTCTCGTAACTTACGCTTGAACATTCTCCTCTAGTTGAACCGCCACTTCGATAACGCTTTTTGCTGTCTTCCTCGCGGATTTTCGTCTAGAAAATTACGCAAACGGTTCTCTCCGGATCGGGACGCGAAACGGCGATAGTTATTAGTACAGTATACAGTTGCTTAATTTCGTGTTACTTGGCACGCGTACTAGTTCCACGAAATTTGACGATTTTTGTTAATAGCGTCGATAAATATAGCGTATAAAATAACTTGCGCTAGCAGGCACGTTTGCGCCTTCACGCCTCGCCAAAAGGAAATACAATTTCGTTGGAAATCGTTGATCGTTGCAATCGTGGTAACGCGATTACAGTTTAGGAAGAAATGAAATCTCTCAATTAATTCGCATATTAACGACGTGAAATCGACAGGACGCGTTGCCCGTTTCGCATCTAATTCGCGAGCAAATCGTTGAATTTCAAAGCAGCTGCCACTCGTGAACAGCGAGGAAGGAACGGTCGCGAGGCAAAGTATGCCTGCGCGAGAATTTCAATATTTCCGCGCGGCCACGCTTTTTGTATGCGCGAACGCTGCCCCCGCTGTAACGAATCGAACAATTTGCCGTGCATAATTTTCAGATTGTCAGAGGAAAAATTATGATATTTATGAAAAATAACGCGTTTCGCTGTCGTTCACCGTTCTTTATCACCGGTAAAACAAATGACACCTGCAATTATCGTGTTTTGTTCGAAAACGTATAATTTGGTCTTCATCGATAGCGACGTTTTCCCATTTTTTTATAATAAAATCGAACGGCAAGCCGCTCATTCGCTGTTGGAATTTTGTATCCTCGCAGTACATTCATCGGTCGCAGTTCCGAGAACAGAATAATTCGTGGAAAGTTCCTCAAGAACCGTTCGACCGAGCCGGTTACGCGGAAGCGTCCGCAAGGTTGGCAGGCTAGGAGCAGCCCTTCTCCCTATCACGTGACGATACGCATCATTAAAATTCATAAGGCGACTCGCCCATTCCCACTTTAGCACCCCACGGGCTGAACGAGCCGCGCATCATATATTTATAGACGCCCTCGAATGCACACATGCATCTCAGACACCTTATGCAAGCCGGTCGATTTCGGTGCGCACTTATCCGCAGCCGGATATCCAGCCGGTTTCCGCGAAAATTCCGTTTCCTCTGGCTTCTACCTTCGATATATTGCGTCGAACCGTTGAACTCCGTCGTCGCTTATTCTATGCATGAAATATATCCTTTTATTATTAGAATCGATTTGACAACGAGTTAACATACGGCAGAGCATACAGAAGGATGGCGCGTTTATCCCTACGTGTAATCTATCAGCGAGGTAGCTTCTAGAGACGAGCGATTCTTCGATCGAAACTGTGTTCAAGCTCGTAAGTTGGTTACCGCGTTAGTTATTTATCGGCGCTGTCAGCATCGATGACGTGGAGTTTGCGTAGATTATACGATATCGCGATGTCGTCGTCCCGCAGCGACGCGTCTACGAGATGACGGGAGTGCACTCACGGTGCGCCTATGAATCTTGCATAGGCCGCATGCGTATACGCATGAAATAGGAAGGAGGCCGTATTCCCTTTCCGCGTGTCGGTACGATGACAAATTGTGGCCTGGGTACACGCTAGATAGCACAGGCACTCCAACCAATGGGAATAAATCAAATTTCGCGGTACAACGTATGAACGGCCTTCGGTAAAATTTACGTACGATCGATCTCCGAATGCGTTCGCTCTCTGAAACTGATCTCTTGTTACCTTAAAGAAGTAGCGACGAGTACGCTGTACGTGAAAGCGTCTGCTGCGATGCAAAGATTTAAGAGGCGGCTGACGCGACGGTTAACCGCGACGCTAATCAACTTTATTAACGCGCTAATTGATTTATTCTAGAAAGTAACGTCTCAACGTCGTGAATCGCGCGTGATTCTTATTCCGCGCGCCTGCGTGTGCCAGATGAGGCACGCTAAGTTGAAACCAGTAACCGGTCTACTATTCTCTGATAAAATTACCACGCTCAGGTATTTAGTCGAGCGGTGGTTAAGCGTTCTTCCTACCTCTCCTTTTATTTACTTGGAACTTCCTCGAGAAAATTAACGCGTTACAATTCCAGAGAGTCGACTTTCACGGTCCGCGACTCACGAACGATATACAAATATCACGGAAATCGCTGATACTCCGAGAAAACGTACTCGCGAATAACTGTGCTCGGTAGATTCGAGTAGCGGTATAATTTATAAGAGGCTGATAAATAAAGCGTCGTCGTCTGACGTCGCGAGCAAGTAACTCGGACACACGAACGAAGGTGGCCGTGGAAAAAGCGCCGAAAAAGCGACGGGAACTTTTCGGAAGTTATAAGCGGATCAGCGTCGTTAATCATTCCTCGGCCACGCTATAGGCGCATACATTATTCAGAAGCGTCCCGACGCCAACTATGCATAACTTTTGTCCATGTTCACGCGCCTCTTTCTTCGGATAGAGTTAGGATACGATCGCGAGGGTGAAAAAGTCAGTGTCACAGAGTGACAGTCATCCTCCTTTGCCCTTTCCAAGTTGCTTCGAATTCCAGTAATATACGAAAAAAAACTCACGGGAAGTTTTATACTTACATTACGAATGGCACAAAAGAACTGTGAGTACAAAGGCGCACCGGCTTGCGAGAAATGAGATCTTCCTAATAACGATGCAGTATTTCTGTAGTTCTTTAAAGATGCTTGCGATTCAAAGATGGAAACTCTGGAAAGAAAGCGGTTCAAAACTCTCTTCTACATGTTATAATCAGAGAAATAATGAAATTTCTGGTCGGAGAAGACGTAGCGGAAAATTCTCGAAGGATTGATCGATCGATCGCTAAAAAGTTGTCGCGTTTTCTCAGCTGTGAATGAGGCACGTGCACGCTGTGGTATGCAAGGGGTGACGCAAGGGTGCGTCAGCACACGCGTAGGCGTACTTAGCACCCCGACTGTGTAAGACCACTCGACCGGCACGTACCGGATCCTTCAGACGTACCTACACGCCAGTAAATTATCGCCCAACCGTATGTACGGGGAAGTACGCTGCTCTCGTTGTTTTACACTCTCTCTTTCCAGCCAGTTCTCTTCCTTCGCAGTCGTGCAGTCGTCCAGCATTCATGCTCCCGTGCGATTTCCTCCACGCCGTACATCCCGCTCTGCCACGACCCATGGCCTCGCTTTTCTCTTTGTTCTTTCGCGCTTTCCAACGTCCCTCTCCTTGTCCATGGCACCACCCGCGCGATAAAAACGAGATTTACGGATTATACCCGTGGTTTCTCTTTCTTTCTCTCTCTCTCTCTCTCTCTCTCTCTCTCTCTCTCTCTCTCTGTGTTTTTTTTTTCTTTATCTTCTTGACAAGATGAATTTTGCATTCTTCCTACTGTTTTCTCGCGGTTTCCACGCGTGGTTTCATTAAGACCGGTTAATTTTTTAGTCCGCGTCATACCAAAACTCAGTTTTGTCGGAAAATAGGAGTAGCTGCATAATTTCTAGCAGATGTAGCATTTACGCTTACGTTTCATCGTGGATTATTGAATATAGTTATGAATTTATTAGGCTCGTTCCTCTTTCCTTCTCGACCGACGACAATTCTAATTTTCCACCGAACGGATAAGCGACCAAAAGCATTCGAATTTAAGAACGGATTTCTCCACGCGAGCATCATCCGGTCGAGGTCAGCGTGAAAATAAAACTTATGGCGAAGAACGGAGGAGGTGAAATCCGACAGTAAAGTCGAAAATCGACAGAGCGGAGCGTATATTTCATTGCCGGCGTGTGATTTTCAATCTCCGCCAATGTCCGTCCACGAGCTCCCCATAACCTTTTCTTTTCACGATCGGTCCGTTGCTGCTGTTGCTGCTACTGCTACTGCCTTTGCCTCTCGAACAACGCTGGATAACTTTGAGCTTTGTAACTCGACTGCGGAGCACGGCGTGCAATCGAATCGAACGCGAGACATTCGAAAAAATGGGAAAAAATGAATTGGTTGAACAGAACACGTAGGGAAACGTATTTCGAGATAATACAAGCTTCTCTTTTTTTGCCAGCGAAAATTCGGACGAAATCTATACATGGAAACTGAATGTCTTCAATTTTTTAACACCTACGCTTTCGAAATTTTAAATTCGGTATTATTCCCTTTTTCCGTTTCGCTGGAGGAAAATCTCGAGATATTGCCACGTAAATATTTAAAATCAAACCAAAGAATCTCTGTGGCTGTCTCAAAGTCGGACGAGAGAGACGCTCGCTTCTTTGTAAATCGCGCTCTACTGGATTATGCTGGCAAATTGGTAAAAAGCGCGTTTCTCAAGTTCGTTTCTCGCCGAAGGAAATCCAGGGCAAACGTGGATGCAAGCTGAACGTTAGCCCAGTCTCGCGTGTCTTTGGCGTGCGCGCGACCAGCCACGCCGGCCGAGATTAAATTCGCCGCATCGGGTATAACTTTCGCTAACGTTGATTAACATACGCGAGAAGAAACTCGTCACTTTCTCTGCGGAAACACCCTTTGACACCGCTAATAACCATCTGAAGCCCTCGACACCGGTGTGAATTAAACAGACCCACCTTCTTATCTGGCATTGATTAAGTCCGGAACGTTCCGTCTTCTCGCGCTTCCTTGAATTATTCATGCGTTCTTTAGCTAGGCTTGAGAATAGGTTACATCGATTTCTGGCGGCAAGTCGCGGAGTGAAGATGACGAGTTAGCCGAGTTACCAATGTTCCTTCGTATCTCTTGAAAGTGTAACTGGCGCGAGATTTATCTGCCAGAATCAATTCGAAAAGGTTGGAAATGGCAAAGAGTTGGAGGAAGAGTTCTTGGGTTCATGACGTTGGAAAACTACAGCAACGAGAAACGAAAGATAAACCAGCAAAGTCACGACACGTACTTCTTTTACACCGCCGTAGCTTGCAAAAGTCGAGGCAGACGGATCGAATTTTTCGGAGAAACCCGGGCAGAGTCCATGCAACAAACGTATAACCCAACGGTCGGCCGAGTCAGTGCTCGCTATAAATTCGCCGGATACGAAGCTTAAAACTGGTATGCTGGAACTCGCCAGAGACGGCCTGAGACTGCGTCCGATGCTCGACCACACCGCACGACGACTCTTGTTTCTCGAACAGACTGCATTCTGGATATCTGTCAGAGGCACACCGCCGACGAAAATCGTCGTCGTCGACAGGCGAAACCATAATTTCATTGTCCACCGGTTGGGGAGCATCGCTTAAACCATTGGTGACGAATTTCCCGCTAAACGAAGCGGATGGAGGTTTTACAGGAAACTTTGGGAAACCTTTGGATAAATGAAGAGAATGTTTGAGAAGTTTGTTCGATGGTATACCGATGTAGAACGCTTGTTGTACAGTCGCTAGGAATCCATACGAAGCTCGAAACAAGTTTGCGTCTCGATGAGGCTGAGTTTCAGGTTTAAAGGCTTCCCTGTAACTTCGACTTTGGGATGCGTTGTCAGTGAAATAGTCGAATGCTTTAGAAATGACGAAATGATGGAGCAAGAAGTTTCACGATACTACTATAAAATAAATATATTTCGTTTTTGCGAAGTGGAAAGAACAGGATCGTCGAAAAAGCTTGGTTCATCATGTTCGAATTGTTTCTTTCTTCAGCACGAGAGCCCATCCTCCGAGTTACCCGCCGTGCCACTTTTATTTCACCTTCGGTTTCGTATTTCCTTTTGCTTCGTTTCCTCTCTAATTCGTCTAGAGCCCAAGAGCCATGGTACCGTGTGTGCCATTAACCCAAATAATTCTAGAGAGCAGCTTCGCTCTTCTCGAATTCTTCGCTCTTCAGTCTCCTTCGACCTTTCCTCTTTCTTGCCAAGCAGCTGGACCATTAGATACCCTGTGAGACAAATGACGAATACTTTTAAACCAGCTATTTGTTAAACATTTTTAATTTTATCTTCTTTCCTTTCAACCAGATAGTTCTGTAACATCGCTTAATATCGAAATAAGAAGATTGACATAAATCGATAAAACATTCGAGTCACCTTTCTGTCTTGTCGAAGATGAATCTTTATATAAATTATATCATTACGCTTTATATAATTCCGACCACCTTGTACATGGCATAAATCTGTCCAGCTCGAGTATCATCTTGACAAGACTTCATTGTACCTCGTCACTTCGCGAAACCGCGAATGTAGTTTATCTCGAAATCCGATTATTTAACGTCATCGATATTATACTAGTTTAAGTTCTCGGTATAACACTTCCATTAGATTATCCCGTTTGATCTCGTTTCATTTTTCTCGCTATCTTTTCGTATATCGATATTAAATTTGGAAAATAGCTTGAAAATACTTGACATGCCGGTGACATTTTTTATTTTACTCTATTCTTATCGTAAACTCCGTGATTGTTGCCGTGATTGAAAATTATTAGCAGAAGCGAAAGCCGAAAGCTCCTAAAGAGTTCATACGAATTCGTCCGTGCGTCTAATTTTATCGCACGTCGTGCGTTATAATTGCGTGGCATTGACGCGATACTGGCAATAATTATACCTATCTATGTATAATTGCTTCTAAGCATAGCAGTGATCTAATCGTATTTGCAGCGGAATTTCGTCGAGCTTAGCAAACAGAAACGTATGCGAATTTCGCTTCTCTAATTTTCAGACGAATCGATTAATCTATTACTACGCGCTTCGCTGCCACTTTAAACGAACCAACGTGTAATGATAACTCTTAGTTTCTATTTTGTTCCGTAACAGGATCTCCGAGAGTTTTCGAATTTCAATTAAGCAGTTAACCACGTTACGAGAAAGACATTTGCCGTGGAGATTATCGGTTTTTAAAGTTTTATTAGCCGGTTTTTAAAATGGCAAACGATAACGATGTTTTAATTAAATTCGCTGGCCAAAAGAGCGGACGCAATGTCCCATTGACGCTGGCCTTTCGATACGGGTTTTAAGGGTGCAATTAATGATATTCGATTTGATTTCCATCGGTAAACATTTCGTTATTGGCAATTGTTGTTAGCGAGCGAAAGGAAATTATCCGGCGATTAAACTTTCAACCAGACATTTTCACCCATTTTGTCCAAAACTACCGACCGTTTCCATAATTATAAAACTGCCTCGCTTACCAACTAATGCTTGATTAATTTGTTATGCAGTTCGCGTAAACGGTATTAACGTGACGTTCGATCCAGTCACGCAGCTTTCCAACTTTGCCTAAAGTATTATTGTTTCGTATGGTATTTTGAAATACTTGGTACCCAACGCGTAGCAAAATTCGCAAATTCGTTCGATCGCCGGTCGAGCATCGGCTAGGAAATTTCGTTGCTTCGGCTCGATCGAGTTGTCGCGCGTTGCAGTTACAAATCACAGTTGGCCGAGGCCAGAAGTGGCGTCAGACGATCGCGGTTACACAGACCAGCTCGTGTGACCCGTTTGAAAAGCGATCGAGCGCTAAAACAAGTCCGACCTCCTCCTCTTTTTTTTTTTTTTTTTTTTTTTTTCGGTCATCGAAGGGGAACGTACGAGGGAAACTTTACGCGAGCTCTCGGCAATTGACTTTCGAACTCGAACGCGTTTACTTGAGAACAGTTAGCAGACTTTACCCTTGCTCTGGCCTTTCTTTACTTTTGCCCTGTAAAGTTCGGCCACTGTAGCGTATTTTCACGATTTTCTCCGAGATCCCACCTCCCGTCAAGGGATTACTAGGAACCTCTAAGATTTTCTTCGTAACAGTGGCTTTGCGGTTAATACGATAGTATTGTACGTCTATTTTTCTGTGTTTCAGCACTGCCTGTCACGATTCCTGGACCCAGCTGCGGCTGTCCCCGATGTTCGGTTGCATCTGTCCAAACAACCACATAAAAAGGCGCTGCGACAGGATCTTCTCGATGGTGAATCACAATCCGTGCGTTGGTGAGTAGGAAATCGAGCCTGTTTTTAAACGCAACTAATTTTTCTCTACATTCGTATGTATATCTCTATGTGTACGTGTGAACGTGATACATTATACGCAGGCATCTGTAACAGTGCGTACACACGAGATTTATTACTTGCTTCTCTCGATTATTATTCTCTGTTTCGTTGTGTCGACTGAACCCGTGTCAATTATATTTTGGTAATCTTGAATGAACGAGTATACGTGGTAACGTTGGTTAATCGTAACTATTACTTTAGCGCACCCTTGTGGAAGACGATTGTTGATGTTGTGAAGTAAACGTGTGTATTGTTCCTTTTTCTTTTTCCTTTTATGTACATGACACTCTACAAATTCACTTTTACTTTACCGTCCGTTTCGTTGCGAGGTTCGACTGCCCGTCTCCCTTGTTTACCTGTTTGTCTGTATCTTGTTACCGAAGTACTCTGTTCTAGTCTGTTACCTTTTCTTCGATCGATGTGTGTGTACGCTGCGGATAACGAAATCAACGCTGTCGATCTTGGATTGAAACGCGATGAATTTTTCCGCTCTAACGAATCCGCCAATGTACTGCCAACCGAATAAAAATACAAAATTATATTATACACAATTAGCTACGAATTATCGACACCCGCACAAGTGCAGCTTCCGTGGCCCACTTGCAACCAGGTCGTAAGTTCATTTTCGCCAAAACAACCACGAGGAAGCAACTAAAATGCGACTACGGTGAGAAGTTTCGTCGTAAACAAACCCCAAAAACCAGAGATAGTCTCAAAGATGCCTTCCGGCCTCGTTATTTTTCCCCGTTGCGTCGACGTCGAAGGAAAAGGTACGAGGAAAGGCTCGACGGAGCAATTACTCTCAGCGATACCACGGTGTTTAAGGCTCGTGGGACGACGTTATAGCCTCCTTCGGATAAGCTCCTTTCTCCTTAATTAACCAAAGGCCACCGGTATCGAGATGTAGATAAGGATTTCATCGCGTGGCAGGCTCGACCTTAATTTCACTGAAATCCCGTTCCCTTCCAGCAACATCTCTTCTTCCATACCTTCGAGTCTAATGACACTCGACTGGTTATTTTTAGCCTCTCCTTTCATCGTTTCGCCCGTGAAAATATGTCTCCTTTTATCCTCGATCACGATCAACGTCGACAGATCGAAGATCGTCGTTGCGATAAGACGCGGCGTCGGCCCTTTCCATCCAATTCTCAGTTCATCTTTCCATTCAGGATTCGATGGTAATTCGCTATTCGAATTCGCGTAATTTGCTAAAGTTTCCGATGAAAAGGAACTCTCGGTAACTTGTGAAACTGCAAAACTCTCGTTCGTCCACGATGGACAGCGTGACAATTCGCGATTCTTAAAACATCGCGAATAAACAATGGATTACATTTTAGTGCGTTACTACGTAAGTACACCAGTCACACGAGGCGCATGTGCGACCTGCAAGCGTTTGTTTTCTTTCCTTTATAAGTGTGCGTTTGGCCGAGCGAGAACTGATTTTCCTTTGCTGACAATTAGACGAACGACCGTGATCGGTGCGCAATCAATTTTCTACGTTTCAGCCTCGAGGAGTCGAGCTGCGAGTCGCCACGCAGTCTGCCGTCGAATAATCCGGTGCTACTCTTTACGAGAAATCACGGACGCGATTTCCACGAATTTACCTGGATTCGCGTTCTGAGAATTCGCGTCGAGCGATCGATAAACAGAAATCGAAGCTTCCGCGAGCATCTCGGTACCACTTCCTTTCTTAATGGAAAGGAGAGCAAACGGAAGGTTAG
Organism: Bombus pascuorum; assembly: GCF_905332965.1. Lineage (NCBI taxonomy): Eukaryota > Metazoa > Arthropoda > Insecta > Hymenoptera > Apidae > Bombus > Bombus pascuorum. Next base: position 6,016,390 of record NC_083496.1, on the reverse strand, counting down.
CGTGCTGTTCCGCTTTATTTTCCAGGTTTTATTTATACGATCGAGCATCTCGGCAAATCGAATAAATCGTCTGCAGTCCGCGAGTTGCTATGACGAACATTCTTGTAAACGCGATCGAAACTTTTCCTACGGTCGGTGATGCAACAAGTTTGGATTTCCGATCGAACGCAGTTCAAACGGTATCAAGAGACACGTGTCGTCGAGGAATCGCTTCAATCGTTAGACCATCTTCATTTCGTGATTTCACTTGGACGCCATTTTTCTTCCTAGATTATTCTAATCGACGTAAAGAATCTTAATCGCGTTTATGAAAAGACCGATGACGAATCGATCGTCCAGCCGAACAGCAAGAGGAACGGGAACGATGATCCTGGACGCGTCGCGAAAAATCGCCAGCCGAGTATCTGCGAAGCTACGGATGGGAGAGAATAAAACGGCCTGGATCCAGCCTCGAGATCCTCGAACGAGAAGGAACGTGTGCACGAGAGCACCAGCGCACCCCCTAAGTACGCATTCCGCCCGAAGGATCCGCATTTCGAGATCAATCCGCACGATTTCCTCGGTTATACGCGAACCTCCGCAATCTCGACGCGTTTCGCTTCTCTTCAGGTTCGCGTCCTCGATCGTCTAATCGAACTGGGTCAGAACGAATGCTTTTCTCTCTGTGGGAATTCTCGAATCGGGTTTGTACCGGGAGAAACACGCGAGGCCAACGACGCCGAGAAAAATTACCATATCTTTTTGCTTTCTTTCTTCCCGTTTCTTTTTTATTACGCCGCATTGTTAGTTTTATCGCCGATTTTTCGCCGCGTCTCCCTCCAGACGTCGAGTTATCGATACGAATCAAGCAAATCGAGCGCAGCTAATTCGATCGATATCTTTTCTTACGTAACATTCCAGTTTCTCCAAGTTGTCCTTTTCTCCGTTCGATGAAATAGCTTTCTAATTACGAATCGATGGATAGCTGAAAAAGATTCGCGTTCTGTTTCGCGAACGAAAAAAGAGCGATTCGATGAAAGCGGATAAGAATCCGAAAGCCTTCGGGCGCGAACGCAAAGGAGATTATGCACCGCATGCTGTACTTTTGCACGAGCAACTTTTTTTAGACATCGTGCACGTTTTCAACCTGCATGTTCGTATTTTTCTACTTCTGTCTGAAATTCGCATGCCCGTCGATTAATCGCCCACCATGACTCTCTACTTTCTGTTACGTCGCTCGCTACTCGATCCTCTCTAAATCCTCTCTTTTCGATCTAAATACTATCAAACGAACCGATCGAATTTCCTCTAGGTTTACCGTTGATTAAAAAAAAAAAAAAAAAGAAGTAACTAAAATATTCAGAATAACCTACAAATTACTCCAGTGAATAATCCAAAGATAAAAAATCGCCGATACCATTTTGTCCTTTTCCTCCGTGACGTCGCGTAATATTTACGAACAGCAGAAACGTCGATAATATTTATCGCGAAAAGTCATGTTCCAACTATAGCACTTGGCCTTTCGACCTAACCAACCCCTTTTTAATCCTACTACTGCGACCCCGAAGGGTAAAGAAGACCTTTCATCCGACAAAAGGAACCGGTGCTGCCCTTTAAACTTACCAGCTCGCAGCACCGCATACGGATGAACAGTTCCAAGCAGTTGCAAGCAGCTGCAAGCTACGAACTGCGCCAAGAGACAGGCTCTTCAAGCGGTGCCAATATTTTCCTTTCGCCCCGCGTGGGCCAGCACGGCGCGGCGTGGCAAAGATTCCAGATAAAGATCAAGAAGAAGCCAGGAGTAGAGGGTTAAACGAACCAAGTCGTAATCGGAATCGACGGTCGACCTCGAGGTTTCTTTTGCCGTACCTTGCCAACTCCGACCAATGACGAACGGCTAAGAGAGATCGTGATTCTTCTTTCTGCGCGTCACGAGGTTCAACGGCTTTACGTAAAATCGACTCGGGAATGGTAATGGCTCTCGACAGGAAACCTATCGCTGGAGTAATTTGCGGGTTACCGATTTATCGTGCTTCGTAGAGGACACAATTGCTTGTCTCGTTTCAATAAGCGTGAATTTCGGACAACGTAAGAATCGACGAAGAAGCTAACGATGGAATAGGGTGTTTTGAAAACGTTTAGAGTACAGCTTACGATATTTTGGTCAATAAAATTGTTTTGCTACAACGCTTTTGCAACACCCTGTGCAAGCAGTTAGTTTCTTGGACCACAGGTAGTCAAACCCCGAAACGCCGGTTTCAGACGCGTTTCGAAAACTGTTTCATCCACTACTCTGACCATCACTACCGTCACAATCACCCCGTCACGATATCACCGTGTCATCACGACCACAAGAGTAGCACGTAGCACGCGAAACCCGTCCGTGCACGTGTACCGATGCGATCACGCACCCCACTCACCCCGTTCTCGTCCGCGTCTCTGCTTCTGTGTTACAGAGTTCCTGCCCTCCTCCACCTCCGTAGACCTGTCGGGCACGGACTCGGCCCTGTATCCGTTCGACCCGCAGCAGGAGAGCTACCAGGAGATCTGGTTACCGCCGACCAGTATGTACCCCTATTTTCTGTTCCCCGGGGCCGCGCGCACCTCGTACTACGACCATGAGAGCACGTACGACGTCCAGGAGCCGGGACAGAGGCGTCAGCACGGCCACCGTCATCAGCACGGCCGTCATCAGGAAGCACCGGAATTGCCTGGCAGGCCCGGTGTCCTCGTGGTCGAGACGTACGATCCTCGTGCCGATCACGAGAACCGGCAGGAGGCTCGTGCTGGTACCGACGACGAGCATCGGCCTCTGTACAGGCAGAAAGATACGGATGATCGTGAAATGGAGGGACCTGAGAGCTTCTATGATCGCGGCTCTTCTTCGTCTTCTTCTTCTTCTTCTTCCTCTTCTTCTTTTTCTTCATCTTCTTCTTCTTCTTCTTCTTCCTCTTTTTCTTCTTCTTCTTCTTCTTCTTCTTCCACGTTGTCCAAGCATGATCGTGCCTCCAGCACAGTGCACCTGCAGCCAAGGCACTCCCAAAGCGAGCATGACGCGCACCTGCACCATCATCACCATCACCAGCACCACCAGCACCACCAGCACCACCCTGCACCACCCGCACCACCGTCCGCCGCGACGTCGTCTTCGTCTTCGTCGTCGTCGTCGTCGTTGTCATCGTCGTCGTCGTCGTGGTCGAGTTATCCGTCACCGGCTCGTCCAACGCCTACCGTAGACGAGACAAAACGTATCGAGAGGCCTGACCTTGTGCAGCCGAAGAAATTCGCACCGAGACCCACCTACGAGCACCGGGCAATCTTCGATCGCGCCGACGACGACCTCGATGACGAGTTCAGGATCGGCGCGCTACCAGTCGACCGGCTCTTCGATCTCCGCGAGGCCTTCGAAGGGTTCGTCGACCAAGGTTCGTACACCGGTGTCAAGGTGCGCCAGACACCATCGATCGCCGCTCTTCGACTAATCGAGCGCCGTCATTCTCGCTATCGGACGCGAAAAGTACCAAGTCGTCTCTCTGCGTTCCAAACTCTCATTCCATTCGCTTTTCTCATCGAATATGCATTTCCTCGTCGACGAGCTGCGAATCGCTCGAATTACTCTCGGTCCACATGAGCGACTTGTTATTTTTATCAACGGCACAGTTATTCGCGATGATTCGAAGAGCTTCTGGTGCGTAGCGATTATCGAGATCGAATCGGCCCGTAAACGTGTCGGTCCGATCATTCTCCAAGCATTTTCAGCTGAACGGACCTACCGCTGCGTCGAATTTGCTTTCCCATCGCCAGCTTACTGATCTTAAAAACAGTTACGATCATTTCGAATTTCCGAACGAGGCGATCAATCGCAGCAAGCTTCTTCGAGCAAAACCTACCTACTTTGTCATTTCCGCGTTAAAATACGCTTCTGTGCACGGACTAACGCGACGATCTCGCGATAATTGCCACCGACTTTTTGTTATTCTCCTAGTTACTTTGGCCGTCGTAGCGACGAAATCGAAAGGCCGTCGACCAGAGAGGTCGGTCTCCTTTAATCTCGCGCCGCGCAGAAAATTCCTGAAAACGTTTGAGAAGCATTTTCTCCGCGTTTCACGTGCCGATATTCACGGGTCGAAGAGAGTCCGCTCGGAGCTAGGTCGCTCGATTTCGTGCGATGAATAAGATTTCCGCGGCGGTAGTCGTACCCGATGGAAACGCGGTTAGAATCAAAGATCAGACGCGCGGACGCTTTCCTCCATGCTCCGTTACGTTTGCTCGTTTACAGTGAAGGTCATCTCGCATCCGGACAACTCGACCAGCTTCGAGGTGATCGAGTCGCAGCTCGAGAATCCGTTGATCGACACGGAACATCGTGATCTAGTGGACATGAAGCAGATACCTGTTCCCGTAGGACACCATCATAAGACGCAGCATAAGAGGAATCAGACGGACGATCGTAATCGTGAGTATCGACCTTTTCCTTTTGCCATTGTACATTTGCAGGGAGAGAAGATTAAAGTGCAAAGACACTGATACCATAACGTGGTGTAGGACGATGTAAAAATATTAGCTAGTCGCAAAAGTTTCCTTCGTTCTGCAAGGAAATAATAGAAGCACAACATTTTGTGTTTTATATCTTTTTATTGAATTACGTTTGATCCATTTCTAGTTCTATTAAGATAAAGACCACAGCATTTGACAGAGGTTTAGGTTTCACGTTTGTATAAAGGTGCGTCGTTGTAAAACACATGTTTGTAAATGAAATAGACTTTTGCTACCACTCTAATAATTTAATCCTGAAAAAAAAAAAAAAATGATTTAGAAGTGACACGAAAATTCTACGATACGCGGCGGACTGTGTTACTTTCGTGTCGCTCTATGTATCTCGAACGACGATTTTCTAACACAAATCTAAACAATTCTAACGTTTCAATATGTCGGACTATCTTCGAAGCAGAAATCCTCGATTCCTAAAAATCCACTTTAATCAGACTCGAAGTACGTATGAAAGCACGTTCTAATTAAAACGCGGGAAACAAGCGTATCTCAGAGGAAAGGAAAGCTTCCGCCGGGTGGCAATTGAACTTCCGCAGACGCGAGGCTTATCGGCGATTTATTTCGCTCCCATCTCGAGTCGACCCTACGACGAGATACGTGGATTCCGGCCGAAAAGTTACGTCGGCTCGTTGGGATTAAAGTTCGAAATCCGGCGACTCGGGAAATAATATGAGTAGATAGGAGGGAAACGGGAGGGAAATGAGGGGACTCGGAGGCGAAATTAAATTAAAGTTTCACGGTGATAAGTCTGGTAGAGAGGAGAGATGCTGCGGCGATATTCCGCGTCCGATCGATTTCGCGGCCAACTTTCACACCGGCGAGCAAGAGAAAAATTTACGAGGTCTCGTTACTACGTTCCGAACGAGTTTGTACCGCGAAATTCGCCGGATAATTTTGCCCGTGCGCCCGTCCACAGCTCGTCTCGACGTTGAAATTGCCGACGTAAGAGGGGAAGCGCGTCGACGGCGAGTTGAAAAGACGGCTTCAGCCGCTGCGAAACGGATACATATTTTCCCGGAGACCGTCTCGTAACTCGTGCAACTTGATGGATGGACGAGTTGCGCCACGTTAACAAGAAGAAAACTATGGTCAGCATAATTCCACCGGCAAATACGCGCCGTTTTAGCGGCTGTAAATTCTCGCGGACTCGTGAAAAATGCACAACCTGCAATTTTTTCAGAAACGTATTCGTGTACCGGCTAAACCAATCTTTCGGGTGTTTAATGAGAAGCTAAAACAGCTTTATCAACGTTTAAATTTCTCCAAGTGACGTTATTAAATACCACGAAATATGGTCCGTTTTATTTGAAACTTTAAACTACGCGTTTGCTACCGTGCGTCTGAAATAAAAATTTTAAGGCGGCTACCGCCTAAGCGTTGGATCTCGCGTTGTTTTTCGTTTGGTTCGAGTCAGGTCAGGTCCGCTGGAAGCGCGAGAAAAAATCAACAGCAAAGAAGACGGATGTGAGTGATCGCGGGGACAGAAAGCCGGAGGGTGGGTGGTAAGCGCGAACTATAACGCATCGAGAATTGATTGCATCCGGATCGAACGGCGAGTAATTATCCTTGGTTATCCTTTAATCCAGCGATTACCCGCGTATCGATGTTCCGTCGGGTGATTGATTCGAACGAAACGGCCACTCCTACGCTCCGACGAGCAACGCGAGGCGATCGTGTCCTGCTGTTCAGCGATCCGTTCGGAAGAAACGCGGATGATGGATTTCTCGGCCGAAAAATCGATCCTGAAAAGCGCGACATCGAAACCAGGTAATTGTTCGTCGCGGTATCCATCTTACCGATCCTATGATATTTCCACGGCTCCGTTACATTAGTTTTCATACTGTCCACGATACCGAAGCTGTCTATGAGTCCATTTAAACGTTTTACGTACAAACAGGATGTCACGAAGCTTCTTCTTCGTGTGCAATGTTGTGAGGCCAGGATCAAACGCAATAGTCGTCGATAGCCGTGACAAGTAACAGGAATGGATTCGGTACGACGTCTCGTAGTTAGGCGTAAAAATATACACGTTGCAACCTTTCAAGAGAAATGATACGAGTGTCAAAATAAGCAAGCCAAATTATCGATTCATGTATCACTCGTGTATTGATCTCGTTAAGGTAGGATAGAGCAGTCTTAGAGTGCCTGTATCTATTCATCGGGCCGATGAAAATCATCGTGTTCTCGAACGATGTAGGCAGGATTGGAAATTCGTGTAGATGTAATCAAGCCGGCTTTCACCTTGGCGAGGAACAAACGCGCATTTCCCGCCATTCGTCGCGTTCTAATTAAAATTCGTTCGGCCGCTTATTCGGCCGTGTTTCTCCGTGGACCGGGCGGTACGCGGCGCTTAACGAGTCGCTATTTTCTGCCGGTTCGAAAGTCGAATCCTCGACGGACCTGAGCGCCGCTGCAATTTCGCATTCATATATTCAATTTCGGTGGAGCGGCCTGCCGGGACCGGAAACTCGTTTCGACGTTCGAGCGAGGATCTTGCGAGCAGTCGAGGCTCCATTCGAAAAATCGGACCGATAAATTTCTCCTCTGTTCCCTTCTTTTTCTTCCGCGGAGAAAAAAAAAAGTAGAGGGAAAAGATAGCATCCTGACAGTGGAATTTGCAAAGAATCGAAATACACTCGTTGCATAGTCAGTCGGTGATCGATCGATTCGATCCATCGAAATGCGTCACGTCAGGGTGAAAGTTAAGCGGTCGATCGAGGGCGTTGGAAATTTGATATAAAGGCGGACTTATCCGCAGAGATTGCCTTCGAAATGGGAAAGAAAGTTTCGTCGGTTTGCTCCATTATCTTGATGGAACTTTATCGGATATTCTTTGGTTCATCGGATAACTGCTTTTCGTCGGATCGATGCTGCATCTTCGAAACTTCTCGTTTCTTGTTCGCGCAACGTTATTGCTAAATCTTGAAGGAATATCGAGCATCTTGAGTGACCCTGTGTCAACGTCGTCGTTTAAGAATCCATACTCTGTGACGTCGACTTGAGTCGGTACAGCGAAACGTTCTTCTACTCGATTAGGCGTAACAACGGAAACGAGCGTTTCTCATTCGACGCTACAACCCAGTTGTTCACGAGGAAAGCTTCAATTTGTCTCGCAGGTCTCAAGAAACAGGCGTTCTCGCGAAAGCTTCTCTGCCTCTCGAAACTCGCGAAGGCAGTCGACTATTACTCGATTAGCTTTCAGGACGGGACAGATCCGCGTTCGCGCTAATTACGCGATCAAAAGCGGCAGCACGCTTTGAGATTTAGCGCTCGATATCGACAGGGTGAAAGCGATTTCGTGTATTTTTCTCCGTGGTTCGTTCCCTCCGCCTCTCGTTCACTGAGGAGTGACAAGAGAAGAAAAAGAGAAATACAGGGGGAGAAAGAGGTGGGCGCAAAATCGTTGCTCGTTATCGGTGGAGTTAAACAAACGGGTCACCGTAATTATAACTCACAGCGGTGCGCGCATCTAGGTCCGGGCATGCGCCCGCCTCCGCGCACCTGCGAGCACGTTCGAGTGTGCTCGTCAAAAGTGCGCCCCTATCGATTTCGGATATATAAAGTAAAATCCGACCGCGAACGCGCCGTATGCCCTACATTTTTCCTTTTCCCGCGAAAACGCGAGGATTCAGTACGCGCCACGAAAGAATCTTTCTCCGGCCTCGTTCGTTGAAACGATCGTTCCTTGGCCAGCGACGAAATTTCATTTCGAGTATCGTACGTTTCAAACGAGATAGGAAAATGCGTTTGCTTGTTCGGGTGATATTATTCAAGCTACCGTAAGTCGTGGCTGGTATGTTCAAGTTAAATAGAATCCTTTGATGCAACGTAATTAGGAAAGTATTCATCGTGTTACTCAACAAGTCTAGTTACATTAGGTGTCCAAGCACGTCGCGTCGCCTTGCAAGCCCTTAATCGGTTTACTTAATCGAACTTGCTGGTGCATCGTGGACCTACAAGTTGTTCGCAAGTCTCTTGGAGCTAGGTCAAGGTAGTTCCTAAGAACACCATAGTAACCATAGAGCGTGTAAGCCCGTGTTAGATGATAAGGGCAAAAGTAAACCGTTGTTCGTCGATGATAAAGTAACTGGAGAGCGGAAAATGGTTTTATCCGAAATCGTTCGATTCGATATTTTTATACCTATTTTCATTCTCGTTTGGGAAATAACAGCGCGAGCTCGGTTGTCGGTAATTAACGCGTGTACATCTTCGTACGTCGTTCCACTAGTCGAAACGAACGAATCTCGTCGGTCATCGAGCCAGGAAAATTCGGAGAACGCGTGGCTCGAGTTATCCCGAGTTTCGTCATTCGAAACGATAATTATCCGTTTCGGAGTGTTTCGTGTTTCCACTGGGATTCGACGTTCGCTCGTCTGCAGATGCGCGTCTTCCTCTCCGCTTGCTATTTCATTTAATTAACAGGAAAGTGGGTTGAGTGTAGTCGCGTTTGAATGATCGTTGCGCCCATCTATGTACGCAATAATAACGATAATAATCCAAAGCTTGGACGCTTTTAATAACACTCGTCCCAGGAAATCCTTGCTACCCTCGCGTTCGCTGGTAGGTCAGACGCGTGACGAATTAGGTTAGTGGCAAAACGACGTCGTGTCGAAGTCCCTTGTCGATCACTTATTTACTAATTCAAATACGATACCTATATTCTGGAAAGATTTTTCAACGTGTAAACGTCATACGTTTGATAAATTATTATTTACGTCATGGCTGATCGATATTCTCCTCTCCATCGTCATCCGAGGTAACTTCGCGTCTTGATTCTCTCTCGTTTCACCCTCTAAACAATCGATTCCTTGCCGAGCATATTCGTCCCGTCATTTGCTTCAGTTGCGTAACAGTCGCTCAAACACGGTTTCCAATTCGTACGTTTCGTGCACACAGCGACGAGAAACGTCTGGAAGAAAAGGAGCGAAACGTAGCAGCAGAAGGTACGAACTCGACTTTTACTCGCAATTTCGTTCCCCTTCTCGTCCTTCTGCTGGTTATTTGTATATTCGCCGTTTAATCGTGTCGCGTGTACACAACGAGGCCGACCGCAAAAACGGTGGTTCGAAATTGCTGTCAAATAATTTTTCGCTCTCGTAGAGAAAGCACAGTTTGTTTTTCATTTGTCCGCGAGGGTGGCGTGTTTGGTTGGCGTCGCCCGATCGATTAGCTCGATCGATCGATCGCATATTTGCAAAGCCCGTCCGGTTCGTTATAAATTTCAACCAATACTTTTGCTTACTTGGAAATTTGTTTTATCCCGCGGCGCCCCACCTTTCAACGTAGCGTTTTTCCCCGCAAAGTACCCGACGTCGAGCAGTCGCGTCGACCGCTTAATTATCCAATTAACTTCAAACATACGAAACGCGATTACAATCGCCGAGAGCCGCCGGCTAGCGACCGTTTTGACGCTTTTTCGCGCTTTCCCCCCCGTATTTTATCGGCTATTAGCAGCGCGCTAATTAGTCTACCGTCACGATATATCACGTTACAGTCCCGCGTAAACGCAAACAGACGCGACAACGCGTCGCAAGATACACAGAATCACCGATACGGAAGCATCGATCCCCGCGATTTCCTACTACGAGGATTTCACGCTTCGCTGATTCCTCCATTCCATGCAATTCTTCTTCTTTCGCGATCTTCTACCTCTTGAACCTGAATTCCCGCTCGACGCTTCACAGCGACGCGAATTAGGAAAATGGTACACCGTCTTCCTGGTCCTCTTAGCCTCCTTGGTTCCTTGATTCTCTCTCGCCCTTTCCACAAACTCCACCCTCTCCTACCAGGGAACAATTCCGTAGCTCGATTTTCGCGGTTATTTAGCCACGATATACCAGACGAGCCTAAACTCTCAGACGTATCGTCTGGAAATTCCTAATCACGGAACTTGAACGAAAGCCGAACGATCCCGGTGTCGAGCGAGTCTGTGGCGTCTCGATCCTCCGGTTTCCGACCAAACTCTCCAAGACTCTTTTCCTCGCGTATATATTTCACCGTGGCCCGAATCGACGACGAACAATCGCCGAACGGACGCGGTCGTTTTTATCCGTGATGGCGACCGATTTGCCTCGCTCGCGAGTTCTAACGAGGCTCGTCGAGTTTCCCAGGCTGGTGTGCAGCTGCGTCACCGGAAAGGTTTGGCGGCTGCTTCAGGACGGATATACCCTGACGGGAGGGCGGGTCGCGGCATCGATCTCTCCAGCAGCCAGACGGACACCGGTTCCAATTACCGCCGTTTCGAATTGGCTGTGTTTCTCCGACCAACTAGAGGAATCTGCTCGCGATCGAGTCAAGGCACCGCCCAGCCCGCGTTCTCCGAACTTCCCGCGATTGATATTCCTCCGCCACTCGACGACCTCGTGTCTCCTTCTTCTCGCTCGAGCTATCGCGCGTTTCTCGGTCAGGAAACTGGTTGCCGAGTTCGTCGAGGAGAACGGTTTTTGTCGACCACGGTAACGATGATTTTAATTGGACGATGCTGCGTGACGTTTCGTGAACGCCTCGGAAACAATTAAGGGGAATTTATGCAGAGGGTGTAACAGATCGGACGTTAATTGGACGTTTCCACCATAGTGATTCAACGACGATCATTGGAATCATGGAATTTTCCTCGTGGGATAACGCTGACAATGATAACAGCGACGAAAGACGAGAATCAAACCTGTCGATCTACATAGAATTATCTTTTACGTCACTCGGGTCTCTGACGACACCAGATACCGTTCTTTTCTTGTCGAACAAGCATCGATAGAATCTTTAAGGCGGCGTAACTTCAGACGACCCGAAGGAGACAACTTTATTTAGGGAGGACGATCGGTGCCATCGATTCAAGGACACCGGTGGTATCCGCCTACCTCATAACGCGAGCCATCCGCTCCAAAACTGCGGGAATATCAATAGAGGGAATCCACCGTGGTGGATAGAGTAAGAGAACATGTTTCCACGACGCTGCCGGCGCCAGGCATCCCGAATGAATTTATTCGGCGACCTTAGCTCGAGAGCGGAATTTTCAATGCGCTCTGTACTCTTATTGGCACTGATATATTCGAGAAACTTTTATTCGGGATCTTAAATTATCGGAATATTGCTACCAAAGTCCCGCTTTGAATCAGACTTCTCTTTAGCGTATACGAAGCAAGAGATTGCGTTAAGCAGTCGTTTTATCGATAACGATCCCGACAACTTTTTCTCCAAACTAACTTTCAACGATATATCCTTTAAGACGATCCTCGATAAGAATATACTATAAAGATAAGTTGGACGTTCTTGTTTACGATGTTTTTCGACTAATTTCTTTTGGTCCTTCGGTTGTCAAGACCATCGAGCGAATCTTTTTAACAACAGTTTCGCAAAGAGTTCGTCCGCTTCGTTCGCCGCGAGTGGAACAGATCGAAGCTATTCGCGAAATCGACTTGGCCCGTAGAAATGATCAATGACGTTTCCTATCGTACCAGAATTTATGCCCAACCTTCGATGCTACGAAGATACCGGTCAGCGAAAGCGAAGTTGCACGGGTCGGCGACTTGTCGCAAATTACTCGCTCGTTTTCGATTTCTTTCAGGAAGACGTCCGAGTCGTTAAGTTATTTATCGTTGCGGCTGCTTTCATCGACGATACAAAATGCAACAGCTTCGACGCTATAGAATCGTTTTGTAATTTTATAGGAATCTTGCAGATTCGCAAAGATGTCTTAAAGATATCGAACGAAAAATCTGTTCGGCTAATCGACAAGCTGGAAACTTCTCGAGCAGACAGCAACGATCGAAGATAGGTGGAAGGTTAGAGAGGGAGCACCCATCGTAACGAAGATTTGGAGGGCGGCGATTAAAGCGATCAGGGTAGGAAGAAACAGAAAGACGTCGGCCGGTCGTTTGTCTTAATAAAGTGCGTCGAAGGCACGCTGTTCGAAACGGCTGACTTATGGCTAGTCATCCGAGTAGGCTGCGCCCCTCTTACGACCCGTTTTTAGTGGTTTTTCGCTGCGGTAGAAAGGTAGAGACTAGCGGCGTTCCACCGATATTCAGAAGGGTTCTTCGAGTCCCAAGGTCGTTAACCCTGCCTACCAAGTCCATCAATCGAACAAGGGTGGCTGGTTAACGATGCCAAGCATTCGTCATCGGGTGGATCCTATCTCGGCCACCCTCGAAGTTACCTCGTTTCATGCTCCTTTCAACTCCTTTACCTTGTCCCGAGTGGTTTCTCTTCGATGGCCTCGGATAACCGTCGTACTTTGGATATTTATCGCCGATTAGAGAGGCAAATTGGGATAAATGAAAATTTTTCTCCAGCTTGCATGGACTTAACAGGATTCGAAACATTTTTACTTTCATGTTTAACAGGGAAAATTAACGATAGTTTACACGCGAAAGGAATTTCCTATTATACGACGTCCGCTTTATTCATCGTCTTTCTGATCTTACTTCATTAATAAGCGCTGCTCGAGCCTTGTAAATTCCAGTTTCGCTCGGCAAAATCAAGTAGCGCGGCCGATCTTATTTGCATAAATAAACAATTATTCTCGACGATTATTTTTAAGTGGCAAGTGTACCCAGGATAAATATCGGCCGATAAATATTCAAGATTCGCTGTGAAGGGCCGTCTTTTTTCCGGACAGGCAAACCGGTCACCTAATGATTTATCATTTGCCTTCGCTAGCCGCCTGGAAGCTTGGTTCATATCTCGCCGCATTTTTCCTCGCCACGCTATATGCAGAAGCCTTTTTATCGAAAGAGAGAGAGCTTGCAAGTTCGTAGACCTTAAATCATAAGCTCCGTCGCTTTAGGACGCATAAGCAGATTCGGTTAAGTTTAACGCAACATATGAACATAAGTTTGCCGCCCTGCTAAAGCTCTCTCTAAACTAGCTAAACATACGTTCCGCTTTCTACGCTCTTCGTGAACTGTGAGCTCTTGCTACACGCTATTCTCCCTTAAGAAGAGACTCGACGTATACATAAACCCTTGGAACCACCAGTTAGCCATGCTAACATTTGTCCCTGTTCCCAGGATCTTTAACTCGCAAACATAACACTCGTATTCGCCCACGAAATCCTGTCAATCTCTCTGGCGACGTTCTGTACAACGTGTTTCGATCCTACTTTTCCACAGAGACGTCCGTGGTGCTACCATCCGCCTCGTCGGATCTGGACAAGATCCAGCAGCCGGTCAAGGTCGTGCTTTCCAGCACTTGTCACCACGCGTACAATGCTTGCAGGTGAGTAAAAATATTATCCGTTCTTGATCTTAATCTTTAAACGCAAAATCTTTATTCTGACATTTATTTATTGACATTTCGAAATTTTGTCGAACCTGACGGTTTCGGTTTGACGATTCGTCAAATGCTCTTCGCGCTGTGATAGCTGTAATTTCCTCGGAATTCTTTAACAAAAGTGGCATTAGCTTGCGACAGTTGTTTTTAAGAAACTTCGAATTTGTTAAGTCCCTGCTATGAATTCTCGTTGCAGGAACGATCCAGAGTGCAAAGTATTGATGGAACCGGTGCTGAACCACTGTGACTCGACGAGTTGCGCGAGGAACGAGTGTATGGAAGCGTTGCAGAATTTCTACAAATCCGCGAATCACAAGCACTCGGTAGAGATCGCGTTCTGTCTGTGCAGGTGAGTCGTAAGAGACGTCAGGCCGACCATCGAAATCGGAGAATATGCGAAAGTTGGATCGACGACGAAACGAGGCGTGTACGAAAAATATAAAATTCGACCGGTAGCAAAATCGTTTCTTGTCCGATCGTGCGATAGTTATCGAAATAACGAGATAAAAAAATTCTATAAATCCACGATACGCAACCCGTGTGAAAATCGTTTTCCGCTCGCAGCGGCTTCGGTAGAGAGAATATTCCGGTGTACTCGCAAATCGATGTCTGTCGACGATAAAAAACGAACGAAACAATAAAAAAAAGGGGGGGAGGAGAAGGTTGAACCGGCCACTTGTCCGGGCCCACGGGATTTTATGAATTTGTATGCGATCCGTGTTATTTATATTTATTAAAACAAAAATATTCTTGAACGATTCGAGTGGATTGTTTCGAAGGGGTCGGGTGGCAGATAGAGCGGAAGAAATTGTTATATCGTATTCGTGGATGGCATTCGCGGAAAAGAGCAGGAATCTCCTATTTGAAACGGTATCGAATTAATCGCGGAAACAATTAACCCGCGGGTATCAGAGGCGGAAGATAAATTCGGCCGCTAATTAATTTCGTGCTTGATTAATGAAGGATCGAATAACCACAGCCGGCGAAGATATTCCACAATCGTGGTCACCGTGCTGTTCGCGATGAGTCAACCAACGATGATGCAACGAATATGCAACGATCATCGACACACGTGGCTATCTTTAAATGAGAGATCGTGCTCTTCCATGGCGAAATGAAATCCGCGAGAATTTAAAGGATTATTCGAACGAGCGAGACGAAGGGATAGCTGGTAACGCGACTCGGCCGGATACGACTCAATTAAGACCGCTTGTCTTTGTACATTTGCCGTAATCCTGAGTAAACTCACGGCAAAAGTGATAGGGAAAGACAAAGGTGGGTCAGAGGAGAGCATACCCTCGTACAAAGAACCGTCGTTGCGCTGGAAATACTCGGAGTTCTGCATCTCTAATCCCTTCGCGCGAACGGCAACCAGTCGGGGCTTCTTTTCGAAGGAAACTCCTTTAACTTTTAAGTGGCTTTTGCCCACGAAACAATGCAGAAACTTTCTATCCGTCTTTCACGTTTTTTCTTCCACCACTTTTTTTTTCACTCCAACTTTTCCCGTACGCCGTATTCATTGTCCCGACCACCGTTTCTTTGTCTAACCGCCCCGAAACACGAGATATCGGTATCATCTCGGGATTTATTAATATTTGACGACTCTCGTTGTACCCGCACTTTGCCGTGTCTTTGACAAATTGGAACTCGTATTCTCCAGCTGCTATCCTAAGATGCAACGATTAATTTAACACTATGAGGGCGGTTGCTTGCGAGATGTCCGAGGAAAATTCAAACCATCGTCGAACGAACATTCGTTCGATCGGCTGGCTTAATTTTTAGTCGATCGAATGCCTCGGGATTAGGCAAAATATTAGAACGTCCTACCGTTTCGCCAGAGGTATTGATAAAACGTAAAAATTGATAGAGGGAAGAGAGCAATGGCGACATGCGTGGATGAGAAAAGAATCGAACGACACGAGAGAGCAAAGGGAAGGGAAAGTCTGGAGGTCGAATAAAATACGTGGCGGTCTCGTTTAATGCTCGTTGAGCAATACCCACCTTGCGGTGCTTGGGAATTTCTCCCTTAAAACTCGCTGGAGCCCTCGGGAAGGTAGATGGAGATCTCTTACTCTCTGGGTAGACTCCAGGACGGTGCTCTGTGATGCGGTAAATCGTTTCGTCTTCCCTTTGTTTCCGCAATCTGACCACACTGACGAATCGAATCGCTCGTTTTAAGACCAAATATCTTCCCATTATCCGCGCTATCTTAATAATCCTTTCGATAGTCTATCGTCTAATCGTGAATTTCGATCTTTAGAAATACGTATATCGATATCGTTCGACAAAACGCTAGCGAACAAATATAATAAATGAAATAAGAATAAGGTATTTTTTTTCTTTTTGCAGAAAAACAGACGGCAAGAAGGACGAGTGCATGATCGCGCAGGAGAAGATGTACCCTGCGTGCGCGCAACGTACCGAGGGCGATTTGCCGACCTGTCACAGTTTGGCAGAAGCCTGCAAGGAGCACGAAGCATGCAAGTACGTTCGAAACATCGGAACGACCTAATTAACAATGTAATATCGATTACGAGATCGGTTATAATATCGTCGTATAAAATTAATACAACATCGTTGAAGGTTCACGAAAGAAGGTTAATAACGCTTAATCCAAGAAAAATGAATCTCTCCATTCTCACGGTGAACATCGTAATCTCGTAGTTGAAAGACGAAAGGGGCACGAGAAACGAGATTAATCGAGGCTGTATTAAGATCGCAAAAATTAATCGGCCCCGTGGACAACAATGGCAGGACAATTTTGTCTGGCGCTTATCGCAAACAGCAACTGCTAGATTGTATCGTCGGTCTGGATAAACCGGACCTTTTGATTAAACGCTTCGAATCCTTTTTTCTCACGTTGGCCAACTCCCGAGTGGAAGGGATGGCCGTTTCAATTTGAAAGTTAAATTGCGAGTCAACGAGACGTGGCTTGATCCAGTCTTGCCACGTAATGAAACACTTCATTATTAAGAAAAAGACGTCCGTTCGGCCGCACTGCAATTACGATAACCGTCGGATCCGCTCGAGCGATCCGCGTCTACCATCGGATTTCGACACGAAGCGAGGTCAGCTGAAAAAGCTGAAGCTATTTATCGCCAGTCGATTAACGGAGTGTAATTAAAATCCGGCCGTTGATTAATTCGATTGAAAATTTTGAATTGGAAAGGAATCGTGGACTGCCCCTCCGAGCGTTTATGCGAATGCAAATATTCATGGCGGATCAATTTCGATCGACCGGCGGTTAGATCGCGCGACAATTGAATTACAGCGTACATATATCGTAGAGGCATTTTAATTGATTTATTATCGCACCGCGATACGAATTCGTTTTTATCGCATCGAATATTCTTTAATCGTTTGATGCATTATGCAGCAATTTTTATAACGAGGTGCCGCGTTCTATCGAAAAGACGAGTCGTAATCGAACAAATAAATTACGGCGATTATCCTGATTTTATCGTATACAATTGCTCCAATAACAATCCATGAATCATCATAATTATATGTATTATTAATAGCTTCCGTATGCAGAAAACCTTCGACGAGCCCATAAATCGAGCAAACTCGATGAAACCATCTCGTGCATAACGCTCTACGGCCTACAAACACACACGCGCATATCCTAACAGAACCGCGATTATCCTGAAAACAATTTAGAAAGCAGGTCAAAGTCCCGCGCAAAAATGCGGAAATCCTATTGGACCGTTGACATGTTTACAAACTCCGACCGAATAATTTCGATTTCAATTTTGACCTAGCGACAAAGGGAGGGAGAGAGAGAGAGAGAGAGAGAGAGATGTTGCTCGTCCTCGAAACGTCAGTCTTCGTCGGAAGTTCGTGACGAGCGCTTTGACGATACTGGTCGTTTAGATGCTCGCGAGTAGTTCACGGCGTAACCTAATTACTACGTTGCGTAGAGCGAGGTTGGAGTACTACGAGCAAAACTGCGCGGTGGACAGCGTAACGAAGAAGTGTGCCGGTCCAACCGCGGAATGCAGGAAAGCGATGCTAGGAATACTTGGCACGGAACTACGATCGAACTGCGCGTGCAAGGGCACGGAACTCACGCAACTTTACGATTGCTTGGGCTGGCAGAGACTCCTCTGGGTGAACCCTTGCGTGGGTGAGTACCTTAAAAAAAATCCAACCTTTAACATTCTATCAGTTGGTCGTTGATAAAATATTACGCGTGCTTCGAGAAAAGTTTATTCGCAAAGCACGAACTTTCTCGTATTTTCGTTTTTACGGTATTTCACGCACGTCGAAGTTAGACGAGCTTATTTATGACAAATAGCCTATGCGTAAATATAGCGCCTCTACGTAGGTGTTCGAAAGAAAGAATAACAATAGTCGTGGGACGCGCGTTTCGACGTAATCGATCCTGTTCGATCCTAAAATTGTTCACGCGACACGATAAGCGAAAGAAGATGAAAGAGAGCGACTGTTTCGTGGCAGATACAATTCCCTCGATGCTTTAAGCGGCGGACGATGTCCGTTCTCCGGGGGAAAAACTTGAAGCAGGCCGTGTCTTTCCCGCGATAAAATCATCCGACGGGATTAAACATTTGCCCAAAAGAACGGTGAAACGTTCGAGACAATACGATGTGCCAGTCCGTACGGTGATTAATATCTGAGACGATTAATATCTGAGCGATGACAGAGCCGATTCCTTTGCGCACGCTCATCTTATTTTTATCATCCGCCCTGGCCCCCGGCTAAATATGTAATTCGGCCGTTTATTGGAAAACGTGATGAATGGCTTTAGTCGCTAACTCTCTCGGCGTTCTCTCTTCGGATACACCTCGATTCTACGAATATCATAAATTATTTTTTAAACAAGATTTATTGCCTTTTTACAAGGGAGCAAACGGCAAAGAAAGTACGAAATGGAAGAAAGATAGGACGAGTCAATAGAGCTACGGGAACTCGTGTCTTATCCAAGTTCCAGACCGGAGCATAAAGCCGTTCATCTGTAGCGATCGCCTAGCGATCGCCAAGGTTCATTGAGATCGCGGAATTGCTATTACATCGAACGAAAGAACGTACGGACGAGCGAAACGGGACTTTTATCGATCTTACATCTGTTACCGCGAATCGCGTTGCAAAACTTGATGGTAGCCGGCATTCAGTCGACAGATAAGTCATTTAGATATGAAGAAATTGCGCTTGCTGCTCGATCGAGAAGTGCATCGCCGCTGTGTGTGTATGTGTGTGTGTGTGTGTGTGTGTGTCGGCGTTAACTGCATCGACCAGCTCGATCGTCTTTCGTCGATTCCCGATAGGAAATGTAGGTCAAACAGCAGGGTTTGATGGCCTCCTTTCGCCTGGCCGATAAACACGTTAGATGCAAATTAACCTGGACCAACTGTTATGGTGTGAATTTATTTACCAACCCGTTAGCTGAAACGTACGATTCGATCGATTCGACGATCGTTCATTTCATTTTCTCCGGTGTTAAGAGGTAGATGTGTACATCCTAAAGGGCGAAAGTAATTTTAAAAGATTTTTGAAGCAATCAAAGATAGTGGAGAGAAGGCATTAAGACGAAGTTGCCGATGGTTTCAGTCGAATCTCAGAAAGATTATCACGCGAGGAGGAAACATCATCATTACCCGAGGACCACGACAACGACGGTCTCATCGACTACCAAGTCACCGGTTAGCACGACGACGGTTACCATGGTCGAGCAAGTGGAAGATAATAAAATACCGGAAGTGACGAGATGGACGACCACAGAACCTACAGAAACTTGGGAAATCACCACCACCAGCAGTACCACCATAAGTACCACCCCTAGCACTACTACTACAACCACCACGCCACCTCGTAAGTGTCCATTCGCTGGTAATAATAATCTCGTCTGTCTGCAGATTTTGTTCCCTTTTCAAGCCGTAAACAATTACGTCGATTGGTCTTCGAATAGACAACTTAAATAGAGTTCAAGTGCGCGACGACAAGGGGCAATTACTCACGCGGCAAATCGGCAAATCGGTGAAGTAAAAGAAGCAAAGTATTGAAATCTCGGTGAAAGAAAGTCGACGAAGGAAAAGAGCGACGCGTGATCGCGGTATTTCTCGAATGGGAAAAGCGCAGCTCCTTTGATCGTTCGAACCGGACGAGAGAGATTCTGTTCAGGACACACGAGGAATTTTCGTTTCGTTGCCGCGAAAGCCCGTGCGTCGAATGTTACAAAGCGAATCGATGGGGTGGGAGGGCTTGAAACGGGCTAAAAGAAAGATTCGAAACGGGGAATGGGTGTGGCGACGGTTAGGGGTTGAGACGAGGGCGGGAACTGGGGAAAGAAGACAGGAAAACAGTTTGCCGGGTAACGTGTAGCACACGTCTGAACGTTCGTCTCTTTATAGGCTTCTGTGTGGTTCAAAGGCCGAGGCAAAGTCACCAATACATAAGGGAGGGCGAAGGAAAGAGGGTGAGTTCGACGATCTGCAAGGTATTTTCGCGAGCGACCGGGCGAAAAGCGTTCTCGGCCGGCTGGCAAATTCGAGAAACACGGGCTACGATTTGGAAACCAATCGAAAGTTCAGCAAGATTAGAGCAGCGAAAAATGCAGGCGGTTGAAACGGAATTTTTGCTTAAATACAGAATAACTGTGGCATGGAGTATGTTAAAATTCACATGCCGTTTTACTCGCTCGATAAATAATTTGGCTGTGTTTCGTGCAACTTTCTCGCCGGTGTGGCTGCGATTATTAAAAGGGAACAATGTTACAAGTACGTATTGTGCGACGTCGGTGACTTTAATCGCGTACGCGACGATGCAACATAAACGGAAATTCAGAAATTTGATACTCCCGGAGCGCTTAGGGGAAACACGAGGGAAAGCTTTTAATTGGCGAGAAAGTAAAGAAACGCGAGCGGAAATGATAAACAAGCTTTTAATACTGTTTCGTGCAATGTAAAAATGCGAACCATTGAATACACGAATGCACGTATTGCCGGCGAAAAGAGACGAAGATCTTTTTTTCACCACGCGGGGTTCATTATCTCGTCGATCGATGTCGGTGAATTAACAACAATGTCGAATGGTGACTGGAAATTTTAATTCCGAGTATCGCGATTAACGTCGGCAATAATTAATATTCAACGTACGCTATTTTCAAGCCGGGCCATTCATCTTTAAAACGAAATACCATGTATCTTGATTATCGTGTTCCATTACAATTATCGATTTCGAAATAATGACACAGCCGGTAAACTGACCGGATCTAACATCCGACTAATCTTGGGACTTTTTCCCCTCGAATTTAATCCTTAGAAATTACAGTAAATTCTAACGAGACAAAAGGGAAACACTCGTCGGTCATACTCGATAGCGGATTTTACATTTCTGCATATTTAGAAACGGCAATGTTTTAAGGTATCTTGCTTATACATCTGCCTGGACTTTGATCCTTTTTCTCTTTAACCAAAAACCAGTCGTAGCCAAATCGATTCGACGCAACTCGTCCATGTCTCTCGAAGAAGATTTAGACCAAAGCTATACTCTTTGAACTGCGAACCAACCAACCGTATACTTGATCCGTGTAGCTGTATCGCGAGGACGAGCCGGAATGTTCCGAGCTGTGTCAGTGCGGCGAGGGTGAAGTTCTGATCTGCAACACGATCTGCGTGGACTCGTCGCCCTGCAAGACGGACTTTGCTTTTTACAATCACGAAGCACCGGCATATCAGGCGCATCGCGGACCTTGCCTTTGCTATAGCGGTCGTTTCATATGCATGCGGCCCTCACCAGGTGAATGTTTTTCATTTATAATAATTTATTTTAGTACACATTATTTTTAGATACAATCGTATCTAAAGCCAGAAACGGGTATAGCAAAAGAACAACAAAAAGATGAACGGCAACATTTAATTAGAAACTTAGTTGCAACTCAAGTTGATGAGACGAAAATACTTTTTGTACTATAGATCGTATGCCTCGTCTTTAGATATTAAAAATGTTATCGTGGCTTTGTGATGATATCTTTCCATAATTTGTCTCTACAGACGCTTATTCTATACCGCACGGAGTTTTCATGTTCCTGGGCTACAGCGAAAAGGACGAGAGCTTATTGCGACGGCACAATAACCTCACCGTCCTGGACGCAGTGTCGTCCCTCGATAACTTCATGAGAGAAGAAGTTAATAACCAGGTAAAACACCTTACCGCATTATCCATCATTCTTACTAAAAACGTCTCGTACCGTCGGTTGACCCACTCTCTCTTTATCTTCTCCACTTCTTAAAATCAAAATTCTATCGCGTTCCGCAAACCTAGAGGATCTGTTTCAAACCGGTTCGTCCGAATGGTAGACCGAACGAATTTTAAGCCGAAACGGCGACGTCCTCTCGACTGTGTGAGGTATTCACACGGGGCTGAGAAAAATCTCGAGAGGCGGCAAGGCAGACGGATCGGGAATATAAAGCGCACACGGCTGGGCGAAACTTAATAATGCGAGATAGCGTTGGATGACGTCGAGACATATCTCGTATTCCTTTTTTCCGTTTTATTTGCAGACAGTATGCACGCTGTTCCTGTACAACGCGACCCGAGAAAACGTGATTGCAGTGGCGCGTCTCGGGACTGACAATCCACCCTTAAATAGCAGTCAAGCTCAAAGTCTGCAGCATCTTTTGCGCGTCAAGGTGAGTAAATTGCAAATAGCAACGACTCTCTCTCTCTCTCTCTCTCTCTCCCTCTCTCTTTCTCTCTCTCTCTCTCCCCCCTCGTCCCGTGAATTCGCATCAATTCTGATCTTATTTGCCGGCAAATTCGTACTCCCCCGACTTCCAGCCTAGTTGACTGGCCCTAGCTCGTAACTTTATTGCCACCCCTAGCTTTTCACTAGTCTGCCTCTCTGTTTGGCCACTCGTCAACCGTTTATACGTAACGCGTTATTGAATTAGCCGCGAGGCACGCCTTGGTCGTCCGACAACTTTATCTCCAACTTCGGGACCGCCCCTTGGGCTTTTCTGTTTGCTCCAACATTTTACCGGTCTGGACAACCAAGCTATTTTCTTTGGAGTTTGCGAGCATAGAATCAATGCGAATAAATCGAAGGACAAAGATTTGAGGAAGAAATTAGCGACATAATATCTGAGTCGACCGTAGGATGGCACGCTCGCAATTGGCTCGATAAAAGGTTCGTAGGCCCGTTCGTTACGCTCTCGAGATTTCTTAGTGGCGTTTAAATTTCAGACTTCAAGATCACGGTCCCTGGTCGTGACTCATCATCGTGCAGAAAATACAAAAAGAAAGAGACAGGAGAAAGAAAAAGAACGGTGGCAAGAAGGAATCGCGTGCGCAGCGTATATTCGGTTCGCGACGAAAGGGCTGGTTTCGTGTTTACGCGACCGCGTGCGTGCCACGCGCAGGAAGTGCGTGCAGTATATCCGAGGGGCGATATCAAACTTTACAGAACTTTTCATTTCTCTCGCTTGCGCCCTCTCTGTCCACCGCCGATTCGCTCGTAAAACTCGCGACCTCTCGAGGGGAAACGAACCAGACTACCGAACACCCCTTTCGTAGGGGGATTATCACGATTAATTAGCCGGTACGCCATCCTTAATTTCCCCGAAATTTATCCAACGATCCCCTCCTCCGTATCTGATTTTGCGACTCGGTGATTTCCATCCGCGCAATAATTGTTTTCGCTCGATATGAAAATTTCGTCGCCACGCCGAACGTTCCATTTTCTTCTTTTTTTTTTTTTTTTTTTTTTTTTCGAGCCGAGAGTTAGGTCTGGCGATTTCATTTGATATAAAAAACTGCCGCTGCCAAAAGCTAGTTACCACTTTTGATTACAGAGAATAAGTTCGAATTTGGGAAAACTCGACGCGAGGGCAGAACGATAATCGAACAAGCGATGCTAATTACGAAAGCAGATTCGTTGCAGCGGCGCGACATTTCCTTCGGTCCCAGGCTTTTTTCTACTCCAGTCGAGGGCGTGCATTGAAAAGGCAATTAAAACGCGACACGATTTCGTTAGGCAGTCTCGCGGAGTCCACGCGTGCTCGCGCGCCTTCTCGATCGATAAATTGTTTAGCGAATAACACCGGCGACCGTTCACGGAAATCGTAAATAAGCGCGTCGAGTGGTACCGCGATGTAGCGGATAACGAGCGAACCGATAAAAAGGAAAAATATATGCGTGAAAAATTGATACGCTAACCGGATACTTTGGCGCGTCAAACGGTAAGCCACGTTCACATCGAACTTTAATCCGTAGAAAATATCCACGCAGGTCTTCCTCGGAACAAAAGCGATCGAAAAAGCTATTCGATACTTCGTGCGCGAATTCACGATGCAATTTGAAGTGCGACTTCATCAGCCGAGAAATTATTCAATTACGGTTACCCTTGAAAAAGTGGTTCTTACTTTCGACAACAAAAAGTTGTTTGGCGAATCGTCCGCGAAATCGACTTCGACGCGTGTTTATCTCGCGCCAGTGTCATTTTTTCCGCACTCCCTGTATTTTTCAGCGAAAAATCGTCTAGAGCCAAGCGCGGAGAGCGTACTTGTATCGATAGGGTTGCGCTGCAGGCCAAGCGGCAACGTCGAGCATTTTGCGTCGGTCATACGAGCTCCCGCGGCAATTTCCAATTTACGATTAAGCGCCGGTCGATTTGCAATTTGATGGAGGGATCGCGGATTTGAATTGGCGCGCTCTGCCCTGTCTCGTTCGGCGCAATCTACCCCCCTATTTTTCCCCTCTAGGTCTTTTCCCTTGTTCCGCTCTTTAACGTTCTAAGCCGTTCTCGATTGGCAAACCATGGCACCCGTGGAAAGGAAAATTCGCGAATCGACTCGCAAACACAGAGCCACGTCGCGAGAATTTCGCGGTCCGGCGAGCATCGCGCGAAAACGTAATTTGCACGCCGCAGTTTAACGATTCCCGCTCCATTATCCCTGTTTGCCTCGGTCTTCGATTGGAATTCGTGTCGTTGATAAACAATAGCATTCCGATAGGCTGGACGATCGCGTGAACGCGACGAATCCTCTGCCGATCGAGCTATCGCGAAGCTGGGACGTGCAACGCGAGACAAACCTTGGAAACGAGAAAACCTGCGACGATAACGGGGGCAAATTGGTGCTGTTAACGGCATTAATTAACGTGCCCTTTAATTAAGTCGACGAATAAGGAAGCAAAGTTCCGACGCATGAAAATTAAATGGAATGGAGCGTGATAGATCGGCGACGGGGCTGGTTTTCCGAATTTCCAGGGGGATCGAGCCGCGTTCTAGATGCGGCTGAGCCGGAAATTAGAGGAGCGTATTTTGGCCACACGTTGGAGAGGGTCGATTTCCTGGAAAGTGACCTATAGAAGAGAAATCAGGGGATGGAGGCTGGTTCGGTTTCTTTCTACCTCGTAATTGAACATACGATCGCAAAGGGAGCGAAACGAGTTCCAATTGAATTCACGATATATCGGCTCCAATGATCCGTTTTAATCAAATAGCTTGGCCGGATATCGCGTTATTGTTCGATTCGCGAGGCAGAAACGCGCGGATCACGCACTTCACCGCTTGTCCGTGTGTATGCGTGTGTGTGTGTGTGTGTTTTTTTTTTTCACGGATCCGCGGAAATGGTCGAACGAGCTTCTCGAGCGCAAAACGATTCGAAGCGAGTCTCGAATTTTATTGAATTCCGAGGAATTCGACGGTTTATTTGTTTCGGCGAGCTACGATGGAAAAAAAGAGGGGGGCGATGTGAAAAAACTTATCTCTCGTGACACGTGGGTGGTCCGAGTTTCCGGTTGAGGGTGTGACTAGACTGCTATAATTAGTTTCAGCGAGTTGACCACAGTCGGATCTAGGATAGTCGTTACATCGTGACGATTCGAGCGACGCGACGCCCGTTTGAAATCTTTAATTAAGGCTAGTCGGTGCTGGTCTCCGGCCAAATAAGTGCGATTAAAAAAGCGAATATCACCGACGGCGATTTTTAATGTTTTTCCTAAGCTTGCTACGTGCCGCGAATTCCCCTCGTTTCGCTTCCGGACGGAACGAAATTGTTCGAAGGGCGTAAAAACTGGCAGACGCACCAATCACCAGACTACGCCGAGCGATCCGGCCACGAACACTTTTTATCATTCTCGATGGCCACTTTCCAAGTTTTTACACGGTCACAGATCGACGCAAATCGACGAGACTTCCTCAAAGAAAAATTCCCTATGAGTATCGATTACGTTCAACGTCGATGACCCTCGACATCCTTTTAAAAAAATCATCCGGCGAATGTAGAAGAAACCGATCCTATAATAGAAGGAAATTCTGGAGCGTGTAATAACGCAATAATTAACAGCGACGAACGTAATTAACACGTTGGAAAAATGCGGCACAACAAAGGTGAAATATCGATACGAGAGATCTTTTACACAAAGCAGGAAACGTAGGAAACGCAACGTTAGCAGTTACTCAATTACCAGACCCTACGGGCATAATTACACGTGGGGGCCTCAAAGTGTCGGTTGTAAGGAAGCGGATAGTAAGGGGGAACAGAGAACAGTGGGTAAAGCGAACCGCAAACGAACTTGGCGAAATGGTCGCGCGCTCGCTCGTTCGATCGGTCGCTTTAATTCGACGTGTCGCTCGGTCTCGGCATCGCGGCTATTTGCGGGGGCCTGCAAATGAGTTCCTAATAAAGCAATTACGCGACCGGCAGAAGTTATGGCGCGTGGACCGCGACCGGCCCCTCGACCCGTCGTAAAGCACGCTTCCTCTCGGCCGCTCGTAAATCGATTTTCGGACCTTCTACCTTCGTTAGCTTCGATTTCCAGTATCGTTTCGATTAGATGCCATCTACCGTTTACGCTTTCTCTTTCCTTTTTATTCTTTCTTTCAGCGATTTGGTAAAATCAGTTATGAAAATCGTGGAATTTTTTTAAACAACTTTCCCCTAAAGGTGAACTTAAACTTTGCCGTAAAGGTGAAAGGAAAGGTCAACGCCTGAAAATAATATAAAGCAAGGTGAAAGTTGCTTCTTGAGTCTGTCGAATGGAGGCTGTTAAATGTCATTGAATTTTGTTTAACAAAGTCACCGGAGCATCGTAATTTTTCCTCTCCACAAACTCGAAACTTTCCGCAACGTTTTGGATCCAGGATCGCCGAGCCAGCAATTTGCCAAGTTAATTTCTTAGAGTCTGTGTTTGCTCGTCTAAATCCGGGCTCGTTCAGCCTCCGGGGACGCCGCTGGAAAGCGGAAAGATGCCGGAAGTTGGCAAGAATAATGCGCGTTTAAACGCGCAGGGATTTAAAAAGTCGCTTTAATGGCGAACATCGACTAGTCGCTGATGTTGAAGAATTAAAACCTATCTCCGTCGAATTAAGCGTCGCGTAAAGTGCCGCTAAAACGCCGCCAGGTACGCGGACCAATCTACATCGTTCAACTATTGCGATCATTCGGAAAATTTTCAAATCGCATCTTCAATTATTCAGCGGTGTGGCTTGCAGAGAGAATCAAACTCCCGCTGTTCTGTGCTTCGATGAAAGGGCCAGTTTCATTGAAGATTCAACATCCATTATTTTAATTCAAAATTCGTTTTCGTCGAAACACGTACTGTGTCGGCCAATATTCATTTTACGTAATTGACACCTGTTTCGTTAGCGAATCCCAATGGAAATTTTGTTCGATGGAAAATATCCTTCGTTTTGTTTGCCCGAAAGTAATTACATCGCGAATATATCTGCGCGGCATAATTAATTTGAAGCGTGCCGCGTCGATTCCTCTCGCGAGCCTGTCCGACGACTCGCCTCGGAATTGTTCCCTTTTAGTTTCACGGGAACCTAAATCTGATGGGTGTAGGGCGCGATCCACGTCCGCAGATAGCGCAATCGCTTCCGGTCGCCTCGAAATTTCATATAGCTCGCGCTAATCTTCTCACGCGAACCATCAAAAAGTGAGAGACGTGAGATTAATCGCCTTTGAGTTGGACGGGATCTTTTAAAAATCAACCGGCTTTATGCACTCCGCTTTCTGCCTAATAAAAGGCAAAATATATTACGTAACGTTCTGGAGGAAGCTGGTTAACAAATAAAACTCGGCAAAGTGTCGACCACACTGAAACCTCGGAATTCTCATTTCGACGTCCAAAGGCCACTCGATCTCTCGAAATCTCGTTCGGCCGGGATAAATTGTTCCATCCTCTCCGGAGTTCTTAAGCCACGGAAGTACGAAATCGCGGAAGGAAACGAATACCCTGCACCGCAAACGAGAATCGAGGCTGTTTGAATAACAGCTCGATGGGATTAGGGACCTCGTTTCTGCCAATTCTGCCTGGAGATAGCCAGTTTCGATCTTCCGCGGAACTGGACGGCTGAATGGCACGACCTACAGATAGATATATAGATAAATGGACGAGGAACGCGACGGAGCATAGGGGAGGAAGGGGAAATTGAAGAGGAATGATGCAGAGAGAAGAGCGAGTTTAGAGAATTGAATGGACTTATTGGCCTCCGGATGACCGTTATCACTGATCGAACACCGTATGTTCGCGGTACAACTGCTCCCCACCCCCCGTTCGAATCCGCTTCTTGTTCGATCATCTAAAAGAAGAAGAAAATAATTTAATCGGTTCGAAGCGGGCCAGTTGCCGAGATAGAAAGTTCCCTCGTCACTGGCGAACGTTCCACGATGCTGGTTATTGGGGACCACGTTGAGAAATTGTGAGAGGGGTTTGTTAGGTAGCGTGGGGTTTCTTTAGATTAGACTACGTGGAATCTCGAATCTCGGGATCAATGGATTTAAATTTCTTGAAATTCCGAGCCTCCGATTCGTGATCTCAAGCTCGCTGATAGTCAACCGCGGCTTTTTGTTTCAATTTGGTTACCGAGTTCGTCGAATTTCATCCCTTAGCTTAGATAGACTACGTCTCGGAGGATTACGTGCGTAAAGTAGCATCGCTCTGAACAAACGTGCATTCTTCCTTTGACGAACGATATCGTAAAACTTTGACGATACACAGAGCGTCGTCGATCTTCGCCTTATCTTTTACGAGTGTCGCTGAAAATCTCGAGTTTGTTCGACGTGTTCGATCGAAAATCGAGACGAGCAGGATGCGAATAGAACAGGAACTGATTCGATGCTTTCGTTTTGCGTAATGTACAATCGTAATATAGAAGATGTAGAGGGGTGGCGGTGCCGTCGTCGAATTCATTTGCGAAATTAGCTGTGTGGACGGAAGGGTGAGGTAGTCGCGCGCTTTTTGTTGGTCGTTCGAAATATCGAGCAACGTCGGGCAAGCACAGGTGTTCCACATAGATAGGCAAGCATTGGCAGACGGCCAACAGAGGCACCTATGCCTCCTCGACCCACGGTCACCCCGTACTCCCGCGTCCAAGTATCGATCTCGGGTTCTCTCGTGACTTTTCATTGAATTTCCATGCGCCGTTTAAGAGGCTGCTTCGTTCTTCCTTCGCTCTGCCTTTTTCTCTCGTCTTTTTCTATTTCCCCTTGAAAATGAACACGATACAGATCGTGAACCATGGATTCGATGCCTTGCGCGATATTTCTGCTGAAATTGTACGATAAAGATCACAGTCTTCCAATCTTAAAATGTCTCTGTACCTTCAGCACACGGAATAGTTTTTTCAAAAAGTCTCAGTTCCTGGCTTGAGATTTAGTAGTTCTAAGCTCTTCCAACGAAGAAGAAAACGACGACACGGGCGAAATAAAACGTATAGGATGGTACATTTAACCAACGATAAGATCGAAGCTCGCTCGGTAGATCGATCAGTTCGTACGCGTTACCTTCAACGAAACTGTAGGAATTTTCGAGTGCAGAATTTCCAGCTGTTCCTCGTCGACTTAGAGATAATCGCGACAACGCGATGTCGACGTTAACCGGCCAAGTCACCGCTGGAAAGTTAATTAAGCACGTTCCAATAAACTTTGCCCGACAACAGTGACGTCGTTGAACGAGAATCAACGACGAGCAGCCGGAACGAGGATTTATCCGGCGGCGGATCGCTGCAAGCGACTCTATCGGACACAGAGACCGGCTCGAGGGTAACAGATACCACAAACGGTATTTTAGGCGCTCAAGGATCAATTCATTTAGATACACCGAGTCTGGAGACGTCTGTTGGAGCTCGAAGTACAACGTTTACTCGTAACTCGGGTTACTGAGAGTTTGATATTCGCGAAACTCGTGATTTTTTCTCGATGATACTCGTCGAGGAACGCGTAGCTTCGAGTTGCGAGTAGAGAACTCTCTTGGGTTTTAAATGTTTGATTATCTTCGCCGGTCTGTGATAGTAAAATCTGCGATGTTCTCAAAGTCCGTCAGACTTGTCTCGAGAAACGTGAGCTTCGAAATATCGAACTCGTACGATTTGGAATATTCGGCGGGCGTGGAGATCGTAGATTCGAGACAATCAACAAGACCTACGATACTTTAGACCCAATACGTCTTTCGGTTCTCCATAAAGTTACATCCAGCCGATAGTTGATCTGAAAAGCCAAGAGCTGTGGCTTGCTTCTTGCTGATCTCTTTTCTTCTATTCTGACCTATATTCCAACGGAATTCGATTCATAGACGGCCGCTAATCGATTGGGAATAAAATCTGCGAAGGATGGTATGGTCGTCGAAAATTTTTAATTCAACCTCGAACGAAAGTTTCATGGGGAGGTGGAGAGGGGGCGGAAGACTAAAAGGAATCTGTGAGTGGCGGCGGCGCAGCCGGAAACGTGGTCTCCCGTTGCCGCGCTGAATTCTCGCATCGTCGAGCCCGCGTCTCGTTCCATTTAACATTTAGAAAGGAAAGGATCGATGAATCGAACGGGAACCGATTCGCATTGTTAAGCAGAGCGTCGAATTATAGGCAAATACCGTTCGCCGTATCCACGACCCTGAATTATCGGGGGTTGAGGCGGGCGCAACGACGATGACGCAGACCGTACGCCCCTTTCTATTTTCTTTTCCAAGCTCCAACGGTCGCCAGCGTCTCCGCTCATTCTTCTCTTAAATTCAGAGATAAAGCGCTTTGCCGCTCCATTAAGTCGGCGTGCTCCGACAGAAAAAAACCTGGAACTGTCACGCGTTACATCCCTAACTATCGAAGTCCTTCGCGTCTCTTCGTAGAATAATAGAACTAATGCTGGATAGAGCGAGAAAGAAAGAGAGAGAGAGAGAGAGAAGGTTGCTCGATTTTTGTTTAGCAAGATCGAGTTGTTTGAGAGTTTACGTGGAACAACGGTAGCCGACCAACCATTCTGTCTCGTCAGATAACGATTCTAATACTGGCGGAAACGAATGAATTCACTGTACGGAGAAGAAAGGGGCTTCTCTTTTTAAGGGAACGTTTTTATAAAGAATTTAAAGTTAGCCTGGCACGAAGTTACCTCCGCGGACAAGTTAAATTCATCCGACGTGGCCCGCGAGTTGTCGCCGCCGGGAATATCATTCCCCTATAATAACGTTTCATTAAAACTCGGCCTAAAGATTAAGGGAAGTACGATAAGTATAAATCTGGCCGATGAATCTTACGTTGGCGTAATTTTGCCGAAGAATAAAATTTAACCGCGCCGAAACTACCTCGTACCTGGAACTTTCGTATTATTAAACGAAGGCTCGTTCGATCTTAATTTTCCGTCTGGAATTCGACGACAAAGGGCCGCGTACGCTGGAATAGATATCGAAACGGTGGATGTTCATCGTGAAGCAACGGCAGTCGGACAATACGACGGCGGGACATGGCGGAGGATGTTAGGTGGCTGGCTTCGATAGGCCGACCTATTAAGGTATTGAGACCTTATCTGAATGAAGACGGCGATATCGCGGGTACGCCGCCATTTCGAGTTCCATCTGCTTCGTGCTCGATCGACAATCGCGAATGGCGACGAACGTCATCGAAGCGACAAAGCACCGATTCTCCTCGACCCCCGTCGATTCCTGAGCTCTCCCTTGCGGAGACGTCTGTTGTCCCTGGCCGGATAAAGTGGGGTGCCTTGAAAATGTCAAGGAAACGTCTAGCATCGACGTAGGACGAGGTACACGCACAGAGAGCAGCGTTTCACCAAGTGGGTCGTACGTTTGTTCGACGCGTTTCGATTATTCTCCGGGTAGGCGATAGGTTCAGGATCGGTACGAGTGGCAGGATGGAATTTCCGAATCGGAATCCAGGTCGAAATTCTCGTACGATTCTTTGTTTTCGCCCTTGAGAAACGAAATACGCTCCTGAGCCAGTGACTCGATTTCATTAACAAATTCCAGATCTCCTGAATCGTGACGATCCGCAGATCAAATCGTTCCCATCCTTTGAAACACACGCGTCATCTATCAACGACGAAATTCTCCGCTGCTGACGATTTATTCCATGTCCGGATCGGTGTCAAAGGAGAAGCTAATTTATCCGCTGGAGGCAGTGGCGTTTCGGCGCGCGCGCCAACTTTGCGGCGAGGAAAAAACGCGGGAAAAGAAAGAAAGGCGATAGGTGTACGCGAGTAACGAGGGGAATGCATTCTCCCGAGGGACGTTGGCGTGTACCGGCAGCCCCGCGAGAAATGATTCGCACCGCCTACGCGCCTTTGAGCTACCGACAGACGAATCGAGCTACCTCCGATTAATTTTGCCCGCGGCGAAAGGAAGGGCGGACTTTTCGAAAGAAGAAAGCCAGCCCCGCCAGAGCAAACGAGCTCTCGACCGTGTTCTAGCGTTTTTCAACCCTTTCTCCTTGTTCTTCCGCTCTATTCCTCCTCTGCTCTGCTCTGCTATGCTCTGTTACACTGCTCGTTATTCCCGTAGACCGTCACAGCAACTGAAAATTTCATTCGCACTCCGTAATAGATTCCGTGGCACAGTTCCGAACGATAGTCGCGTTGGAATTTTTCCAAGAGGTGATTTTTACAAGAGCATCGTCGTTGTCGTAAGAATGGCCAGAGTGCCGGAATATACCGGCGACCCAGTGGCGAGAATTGCCGAATCGGACGGTTGGATCGTGGCTCGATTTGCTCGACTAATTGGCCAGAGGAGCGCTTTTAAAGCTGTACGGGTGGGTTCGCGTACGTTTGGCGCGGAGAACTAACGCTGCAGTGGCCTGTTGCGGATCGTTAAATTTGTTTCTTGCTCGCTGTGCGGTGGTAGAATAAACCGACCAACAGAGAGTCAACCGGATGTTACCGTACCACGTTACGTTTCGGTAACACGTAATCAGAAACCTTTCTTCGAGTTTTTCTTCCTCTTTTCTTCTTAACGTTCTTCGCAAGTTCTCCTCGCTGTACCGCAAGATTCTCCGCCAACGAATTTATTTCCATTCTTTGAAGTCGACAAATCTCGAACCGATGGAATCTTATCGTCGAACGGTATCGTCGTCGTTCCAAACTACACACATTTCGTTGTCCACGCCGAATTCGGTAATTCTGGTAACATCGTGCTAGCGAAAGATCCGGGCAAAGTGCGTGCTTGTCGCGAGCCGAAAAATACTCCAAGTGGTATCAGCCACACCCAGGTCTTGGTCGGCGGCTCGAACTCCGCTACGGCAAAATTGCACACGAAAATTTACGACACCGTCTCGTGTACGTCGTTCCCGCGACGTTTGCCAATTTGACGAAGCTAGAGCGAACGACTCTGCCTCCTTGCCTCTTTCTTTCTGTCTTCTGACACGCGTATATCCCTACGTGGATCGTTTCGATACTCGGCGCACGTCCCAGGACGATCGTTTCCGACGATCGTCCTCGACGTGACGATCCGGCGACGATAGACGACCGTGTTCTTTATTTTAGCGTTTCTGTTTCGCACACGCGAGTGGATCGCTCTCGACGAACGTTAGAATTAAAATGAAAGCGGTGAACGATGCGGCGTCCCCAAATTTCCAAGCTACTCGCGAAACAACGACGAATTGCAAATTCGTCGAGTCTCGGGAATGTCGTCTGACTTGGAAATTTTAAATCTTCTAGAGTCGATTTCGATAGTCTGGTCGTCAGGACACGAGACACACGATGGAACTTTTTCTTTTTTTACTTTCTAATCTAAACTTTGGAAAGTTTCTCGTGCGATGTGGCTATCGCGAGTGCTTATTTCCACGGAAAGGGTGACCGCGCGTGTCCAGCCGGCGAATATTGGTTAATCGCGATCGCGGGAACGGTTTCGTGCGAGAAATCGTTAAGAGCTGAGGTTAAAGAGTTGCACCGAGGGAGGGCTGTATCTCGACACAGTTTCACGAGGAAACACGACGAAGCTACGAGCGATTCTTGAAAGAAGCGGGCTCGAGAGAAAGGGCCCTTTCATTTTTAAAACAGTCCAAAGGCGTGCACGGCTGTGCTTCCGTACACACGATATCTTTAGGGTTTAAGAGCGAGAGAGACTCGACCATGCGAAACAAGATGTTTTTCCTTTAACGTTTCCTTAACACCGAGGCTGCTTGGCAAGGCGAGCCAGCCTCGTCTCGCGTGGATGGCCGACTCATTAATTTTAATCGACGCGAGTGCTTGGTCGCGAATTTGAATCGCGTTATTCCGGCAAAAATATAAAATCGACGTTGAACCCGGTCGAACGATCTTTAGTTCCGCAACCTCTACTTTCGTTCAAAGCGTGTGACACGAAGATTTAGCAGCCGGCCGCCGCGCCGCCGCCGAGGAAACAAGGCGGACAGCGGAAAAGAGGCGGTCTTTCATTTTTAAAACAGCGAAACAGCTCAGCGACGCCTCGAGAGCTTTCCAGGCTTTAAGAAAGAACGTAGCGGAACACGCGAAACGCAGCCGTAGAAAACCCCTTTAACACGCAACTTGCTTATTCCAGCAGAAGGCTGTTCAAAGAGAAACAACCGGACGCGTGTTTGATCCCGATTTCGCGGCTAATTCATTCGCACAGGGTCGCTTCGTTGTGCTTCGTACTCGGCTAACTACGATTCTTCCGTCGTGTCCGGCAAAAAACTCGTTCTCACGCGTTTCCTGTATTCGCACGTACTTGGAACACGTTCCGCTTTATCTCATCAGCAGCGGCGGATTTTTGAAAGATTCGTGCATGATTATGCAAACGAGCCTGTCGTTTCGCACGAACGTTCTCGAACGATTTCTAGAGAAGCCACAGGCTTGAATGGAATTTTTGCTCCGAGAATTCACGGCGGAGAAAGATTTTCCGAGGCCTCTAAGATCGCGACGATTCTGGCTTCCATGGAAATTTCGAATTTCTAGAGTATCGAGACGATGCGGAGGTCGCCGAGAGTCACGGTCGTTTCTGAGATTTTGGAAATTCGCGTCTTCCGCGATCGTACAGCTCCGGAATCTTCCGACGATGAAATTTAAGACGTCTGACCTCGTATTCGTCCTCGTAATCCTTGGACATTTTGGAACGTAGAATTCCAAATCTGTGGAATCTTCGAAAATTCCCGAAGCTACGAATTCTAAAGCAACAACGCTCGCGGTTCGACTCGCATATGGGAAGAATTTGCGGAAGAATCGAGTCGGTTCTCGTCTCGGACGAAAGGAAGTCCCTTCCGGAGTGTAATAAATTCGGACCACGGAGGGACGGAACAAAAATATGGGCAAAAATATCGCGAGAAAGAGACGCCGGTCTGGAGAGTAGCAGGAGTTGGTTGTCGCGCGACTCGAAGGCTCATTTGCATTGCGTGACATAGCTGTTTTCCACGACGGCAACCCTTTACGTTTTATACAGCCGGCATGCGTTGCATGTCGTTATTCCTTGACTTTCGCCCCTCGACAGACCGGCTGGCTGATTTTTATTTTTCCACTACCCCCCTTTATCCGAGCCGAGTTCGTTCTTTCTCCTCGTTCATCCCCCTCCCGCGCTTTGCTTCTTGTTCTCCTCTTTTTTTCCTTCCATTTTAACGATTAACGTCGAGCAGACTCGACGTCGTTATTGATTAAGCGAACACGTGAAGGCGCACCAACATCTTGCATGCCGGAATTTCTCCTTTTTTCCCCTCTTTCCTTTTTTCTTTTCCTTGTTTCTTTCCCTTTTTGCTTTATCGGCAAAAACTTATTGTTCCGTATACGTCGCCGTTTCGTCGTATTCCCTCTCACAGCAAAAATATCCTTTTGAAAACTGTCTGATAAAGGCGCTGAAAGTGTAGTTGCTCTGTTTAATTCAATTACGAAATCAGGTTGTTGGTTTGCCGGTATTCTATTTCATTTGCGAGAGAGACGCCTGATAATTAGCGTCATCATCCGTTGATCCTGGTTTCCCAGACCACGCGTCAAATCCTATTATATCGCCATTATAAATTGACACCGTCGTTTAGGTGGCGCGAACAGGGTGTATAAGGATCATCTTGGATAGAGCGAATAGAGGTGGGCAATCCGCGAGAACAATCGTTCCTGATATCAAATGCATTTGCTTCGATGAAAGGGCTTTCTCTCTGTCGGCAGAGATGGAAGGGCCAGTGGGAATCGTAATTGCAAGATGGATCCCTGCCTGTTCTTCATTATGTCAGCCTTGCCGACTCCCTATTCACGTAGACGTCGTTTCTCTTCGCTCTCTTCTCATCTGTCATTATGTATTATAGCTTGCCACTGATGTCGCACCATGCATTTACATTTTACAACTCGCTGGCTTCCTTAATCTTTATTTCTTTTTTTTTTTCATGTTTTTATTCCAACTTCTGCCCCCTGTCCCCATTTTTCTTCCTTTTTTACCCCGTAGTCTATCCTTCTTTATTTTCTCTGCATTTTTGTGTTTCTCTCCTGTTTGCATCTTAACCGGAGTCTCATTTTTTCCAACTTCATGAACTTTCTATTTAACTTTCTTTTTTTTTCTTCCTTCCTTCCTTTCGCTATTTTAATTTCACATCTTTCATGAGACTTCTCCCCTCTCGCTTCTAGCTGTTTTTATAGCCCGTCTTCCCCCTCTTCTTATTCGGCTGTCACTAAAAAGCACCGCGAGGGAAGAGCCATGTTATTCCGTCAAGAAACTCAATTAGCCGATCATTAATAAGGAATTCACCGTGTCACGAGTATAAATGGAAGCACCCTTCTGGCTGTCTATAGAGAACAGGACCACGGAGATTCCACTGGATGCGCTTCCATCTTCCACCTGTTCAGCGACAAGCATCACCAGCCGCGCCATCGTGTTTCTTTATCGATCGTTCCAACGGAGCTGCCTTTAATCCCCAACAGTGCAAGCAG
Organism: Bombus pascuorum; assembly: GCF_905332965.1. Taxonomy (NCBI): domain Eukaryota; kingdom Metazoa; phylum Arthropoda; class Insecta; order Hymenoptera; family Apidae; genus Bombus; species Bombus pascuorum. The sequence continues at coordinate 5,979,509 of NC_083496.1, read as the reverse complement.
TTATCTTTATTTACCCACGGTGGAACAATCCAGTCTCGATTAGGAGCAAAGAATTTAACACTCCTTGAAACCTTATCGCCTCTTGACGCGGCTAAAGAAAGATTTCAAAATTGTATCTTGACCTAATCATTTTTTTACACACACAGTTCAACGACAATACGTTTCCTCTTGCGGAAAATGAAATTACGATTCATGACATTTAACGCGATGAATCGAGTTTCGATATCCGGTTGCACTCGTAAGACGATAATTCAAGATCCAGGTCACACGTCGCAGACGATACCTCGTCAGACCTTTGTATTTTTGACATTTGCTCCTCGCTTCGCGTTGTCCAGGACTAGGACAGATACTCGTAATGAAAGATTTATTTTGTTTCCTTCTACTTTCATTTCGTCCTTTTTTTCTTTTTTTTTTTTTTGGTCTTCGTAAACTTCCAACTCATTGTCCGATGTCTTTTGGTCTGGACAATGGCCACTGGTCTAGATTCTTCGCTGGTTTCTATCAGATTTTTCGTTCGCTCAGAGTTTCTTCTCCTTTTGTAATTTCTTTTAGTTCGTTGTTCTTTGTCAGTGTTTCTGCTGGCCTGCCACCCCTGCAACATTTTTTCCCTTCTCTTCTATCATACTTTCCCAGACTTCTTTTTAATTCTTGCTACCTCCCTTCGCTAGTTTTTGTTATCTTACGTGTCATTTATCCTCTGTCTTCGACTTCATAAATCTTCTCCAAGCCTGTTCTCGTTCACCGACACCCACGCTCGCTCGCCGTTTCGCGAATAAATTCTAAACGACACTCGGTCGTGAGTAACGTCAGTCTCTCGATTCCATGCTTTGATTGGCATCGTTCCCACGGAAATTCCTACGAACCGAGGGGTAGCTCACACCCGAGGAACATCATTAGCCGACACCGAATCGAGAATGCTATTTACCCGACGAAAGCGGAACGAACGATTCCTGGCCGGCGTGAGACAGATGTCCTCCCGGCTCATCCTTGCGCATTCTGCGTTAAACTTAGCACAAGAACGTTGCTTGCGGATCAATTTAATCAGCCACTCGCAGCGTGTCATTGTTTCAAGCGCCGGCTGATTATTATTCTATGAAAACGCTCCCTTTCCCTTTCTCCTTCTCTCCTTCTTGCCTCGAATTCGTTGCGAAACGAGCCTCGAAAACGCGACTTCCTCTTCTCGTTCCGTACTACATTAGAACAGACGCAAGGCGAATTCGGGATACGGACGCCTTTTGCTAATTAGATATCGTACCTTAACGATACTCGGAGAAATCGTGTCATTCTCGAAACTAACATTTTGAGAGCGAACAGCTTTTCTACGTGTTTCTTTCCTTTCTCTTTTCTTTTCTTTCTTTTTTTTTTTTTCGACAAAGCTTGACAACTTTGTGTTTCGAATGCTCTTGAAAAGAATATTTTATGAGCTCTAGAGAATATATTCGGTTTGGAGAATTCTCCGAGTTAATTATCGCTTTGTGATTTATTTATAGTTATTATTGGACGTTATAATTGAAAATATTCCGGGTTGGCGGTCTGCGCTGACGCCGGAGAGGCAATCGAGTTAATTATTGCGATACACTTTTTGGTCAATAAAGAGGATGGGAAGGTATTGGGGAGGGGGGAAGAGTAGGAGAAGAGAGGAGCGACGAAATTCGCGGTTGGATCGCATATTCGATAATTAAGCCGCAACACGCTACAATTAGCGTTGGCCAATGTGTAAAACGAGTTACCGCCCAGTGCTTCGACCCGGTCGCGTATAGATCATTATTTCTCCAGTGGTAGTCTATTCAATTACGCCGGGAATTGAACAAGGTCGGACGATTTTTCTCGGTTCTCCGCCGATGAAAGGAAACGAACGAGTCGAGTCGAGCTTTCGAATTATTATCTTCGAAACAAGTTGCGCTCTTCTCGTTCGATGGCAAACGAAAAAGCCAACGATTACCGAAATTCTCTTCCCCAAAGAGGGTCGTTTCGTTATCTGTTCCTCGTTTTCCTTCACACGCCGACGTTTCGACCGGAGACACGTTCAGACAGCGCAGATATCGAATTTTTCCCTTCGGATAATACGACGATAGTCGTACGCTGATATCGAGCGATACGCGCGTATCGAAAAAAATACGGCGGAGAAGGGTGGGTGGCAGCGGCGAAAAGAAAAGACATGGTATCTAGAGAGGAGGAAGAAGAAGAATAGAGGAAGATGGAAAAGAGGAAATAACGTCCGGTGGAACGAAAGTACATCAAGACAGACAGCAGAACGAATCGATTTGGATCGCGTGGATGGCTGAGTGCGGAACGGGAATTCTCGGTGCATCGATAATTTAAAGAACTGGAGAGCCTCTGCCTGCTTGCGAAAAGTTATTCGGAAGGGTGCACGGAGAAGAGTCGAATGGAAGAGTGCAAAGGGGTTGGCGGTTGGTTGGTTCCCTCCTTTCGGGTGGAATTTAATTTCATTGAAAATCCGACGTCGATGCTTCGGCGAAACGAACGAACGAACCTTTCTGCCGTGGTAGAACGACCAGGGATCCGGCGGTGACGTCGTGAGCGTCGCGACGCGTTCGTCGCTGGCCTGGTCGGGCCACGTGGCGCACAGCGTCGTACGGTAGCGCGCAGCCTGGTCCTCGGAAAATATCGCCAAAAATTGCTCTGGCCTCGGTCTCGCCTCTGCCGGAAATTAAAGATTCAACGAGCCGAGGGTAATTCCGGGGACGAGGAACAAGAAGCCCGAAGAGGAGAAGCGTCAGAAGGAAAAACGACGAAACGTTGAAAGGGAGGGAAAAAGAGAGAGACGGGTAGAAGTAGGAAGGGGAAAGAGAGAAAATGATACGAGGGATGAAAATGGAAATCGATGCGCACGGAGAAGCTGGCAGCACGGCAGGACGAGTTACATTCGGCGTCGTTAAGTCGATATCGGGGGATGCCCGAAGAAAACGTTTAGGGGGACCGTTTTCTCTACCCCGGGGGGATGGAAAAACTTTATAGGCGTGCTCGCGGGCGCATGAAACACGCCCTTTTGAGTTAATGCGACCGTGACCTTGAAACTGACTTAATTATTCGCCGGCTTACGAAGTCGGAGCGAATTAAAATCGCGTTAAAGGTACTCCCTTTCGCCGCAGAACCTCCCCTCTTTTTGCGTTAATCTTTCGCCCGCTTTTATTTCGTTGCGATGTTTATACGGAGGGGTAAATTAGGTCAGGAATAATTTTGATTACCGGCGAGGGAATAGAGCTGACGGACAATAAGAACTCGAGTGGCGAGGAGGGCTCTTTCGCTTAATGTGGAACTTTACGAAGTTCTAAATTTAACTTTTGGAAAGCGTAATACGTCGTCGATTAGTTTACGAGAAACTTCGCGACTTTGTCATGTACGTTTATCTTTCTCAAGCTTCTCGGTGAAGCTTCTCAGTGGTAACCGAAACACTTTTCGATACTCGTCCGCGCAAAATTCTTCGTTTCTCGGAAATGTCAGCGACAGTCGGAGAAAAGAAGCGCGGAGGATCGTTAACGCGGATGAGAATGGCGACGGTAAGGTTGGAAAACTAGTTTGTTCGAGGTAATAAAGTGCGAGCCCGGTGTTTTATAAGCGCGAGGGAGCGGTTCGCGAGGCCGCGGACAAAGGGTTCTTGTTATTGTTAATTTAGCATAATTTCCCTGGCGGAGGCCGTGGCGCGGCTTAAGCGCAACGACGGAAAAATTAGCACTTGTTATCTGAAATAGCCGCGCAGCGAACGACGTTGGCCTGCGCGAGTACAATGGGAACGAAGCGGGACAAAAGACGGCAAAATTTTCAGGCCCCAGTGATATTACGCGGCGTGATTTAATTTCTGATTACAAGAGAAATCCTGCTTTCCCAACTCGATGTGTTATCATTCTGCTTAATTAAATCATTACGATAACTGGGTCGTTCAGCGCGTCGCTCGTAATTTAAGTAATTTATGTTAAATTATTACAACGGTCATAAATTATAATTACATCGATGTAAATTCTGTCGCCATATACTTTTCCGCGTATTTGTACGATCGAGATTGATCGATTATCGACAGCCTAGACGTATTAGAACGTATCTACTTTTAATTCTGTAGCTCGACCGAATTTCAATATTTAATCTGTCCCTTCCATAGGAATATCAGTATACCTTTGGGAGTAGGTAAATTACGTCGCATCGATGTCACGAAAGCTAGTTTTCCATCTTCTTGCTTTAATATAGTCGTATACTAATTCGAGACTCAGCCGAGCTTTCATCCTTGTTTCGCAATAGCTGCACGAATAATCTTGCTAATAAATTCTTGTCGTTTCGCAGGAGGAATGCGCCTCGATGCTGCAGGATCTCAGCGACAAGATCAACAACAAGCATCACGAGGTCCATACACACCCGCTACTGTCGATCTTCAAGATGGCCGAGGTCGAGGTCAAGTTGCCGTACAGTAACGAGGTCGGAGGTTTGTCGAGGTCGTCGAGCTTCCTGTTGGTCGCGATCCTCCTACTGCTCAGCCTGTTTCGATCGACGTCGACGTGCCTGGTCGCCTCGTGACACGAACGACCCACACCCATTTCCTATCGAGACTACTGAAATTTCTCGAACGCCTAGAAAAAGCTGCACGAACGTCTCCAAAAAGCCAGCGAGAATCGCGCGCGACAGCCTTCGTGGCTGTTGGATCATCAACGAACGTCGAAGTCGCAGTTTATCAAACGGGGCTCTAATCTTCGTGCCTCGTGGATCAAACGAGTAGAGAATTATGGATCGATGCCGCGATCGAGGATCGTGTTCCGTCGTTCTCATTCGCAATTTACGTTTCATTTTGTTTCCTATCCGCTCTTTCTTTCTTTTCCTCCGTTATTTTCCTCCCGACCGACCTTCCATTTAATTTTTCATTCGTTTTCCTTGCTGAATTTCCTGGCCACTTCGCAACCTCTGCCTCCATCTCTTTTCCCCTCGACCGCCGATCGAAATCGTTTACTCCGAACAGCGATCCATCGGTTTCGTCGCAACGTCGTTTCTCGTAAGTAGGTTCGATGATCTCTCGCGAGACGCACGCGGCGCGAAGCCAAGATTTTTATTGCTACACGGAGTACGGCATCGCTCGACGGCAACGACACAGCCCACTCGCTACGTGGTCAATAATAAAGGGGATCCCATGTGCAGAGAATGGGCGTGGATCGAAACACATGGCCCCCTTACTCTCTCGCTGCTGGATCAGCGACGATATTGCAAGCCAGATCCCGAACCGATCTCGGTCATTAGAATCGCGCGCGACATTTTCCCCCGTGCTGCAAGCCATAACTGCGCCCGAAAGAATCGCCTCGATAAACGTGGCCCAGTTCGAAGTAGAAACGTATCGGAGATAGTTTCGCCCGATTTCTCTCTGACCTTCGACGCCGGCTCGCGGTTCCATCCCAGCTTTTTATATTTTTTCCATCAGCATGACCCTGCGCGCGACGTCGTAATAGCGAATTTTTCGAAGTCGTTCTGGTTAACGTCGCGTTTGAATACGAAGCAAATTTCTTCTCTCGAGAAAGAACTCTTATTTTAATTCGGTTTTCTAGTCGAGTTGGCGGGATAAAACGCGAGGTCCTCGATCGCGTGCAGCGACGACGCGTGTATAAAGGAAGCATCGTAGAGTCTGTAAATGACGAGCGCTAATTTACCGTGTAATTAAAATAAGCTAGCAGAAAACGCGAACGCTCCTCCTGTATCGGACCATTAGGTGTTTATTAACGTTGTTCAGAGCTAAATCTAACGGGCGTTTTGAGGCATATCGCAAGAGGCTCGAGTGTGTAGATAATTTGTAGATTGTTAAATAGAATTGTAACAAAACGATGTAATAGAACCGAAGGAAAGGAAGGGAGAAACCAACGCGGACGTACGAACGTGTGGCTCGAATTATTATCGAATACGAACGACGGCTATCTCTCGCGCGAATCGATTTATTATCATCATGATATAATAGTCGCTGTCTAGAATTTCATTTTTCTTTCTTTTTTTTTTTCAGTAACCCGTTTTTTTGGTTGAACATAGATAGCGATGATCCGTAGCTCGTTTTATGAGACAGTCGAGAAAGGCCAAATCCGGCCTGTTTAATTATGTTCTAGGTCGTGACACGATAAAGCTGATGCGAGTCGAGTATTATATGTAGCGTTGCGAGTTTGCGATAATTTGGCCGTTTTGCGAATGGTATCTGCATAGATGTGCGAGTACGTGCGCGAGAGACAGCCGCTTTAAAACGGTCGATTTGTCAGCGGAGAGAAGAGAAAGAAGCGGCAAACCGGGGAAACTTCTAAACAGCTTCCCGGACGCGTGACGTTTACAAACGACGCAGAAATACACGACCCGAAATTATTCAGCGGTAAAATTCCTCGTTCCACTCGTCGACTCGATTATAATCTCGACGCTGGCCAACTTTCGCTCGAAAGGCGATTTTTGACATTTCCGATTGTACTCGCGTGAAACATCGGCGAGATTCCAATATTTGTCGCAGGATTTCCTTTCGATCGATAGAAAGATGATTGCTTCGGTAAACTGTCGTCTCTAAAAAATATTCTCCTTCAACGTGATGTATTTAATTTTCTTTCGAAACGAGAAAAAGCAAAGCTTAATTCGAAGACGAAAATTATCACGGCCAGAAAAGAGGTCTTTAGTTGCCGCGTGGCAAACCAGAAACCGCGTCTCGAGCCGGGGAAAAAAAGGGGGTTTAAACGAGACGAGCGTTTCTCGCGTCTGACGTATTCCGCGAATAGCTACGTGCTGCACGTTAGTCACGATCACGGATAAAACGCGGGAAGCGGAAGGGGATGCCGACGAGTGTTAGGAGCGAGGATGAAAAGAAACGGCGACCCGAGAATGCAAGAGATTCGTCAATTTAGCAGAATTAATTGTGCGTGCGTTCGCGCTCCAGACCGTGTAAAAAGCAGCATGAACGAGTTCGAAGGAGATTCCGGTTCGTGTTCGTTCGAGACAAAGGGCGTCTCTTTGTTCCAACAAAATACCTATGTAGTTTTAAACCGAACAGAATATTTTTCTTTTAATTCTGCAAACTTCTGGTATTTTCTTTTTTTCTTTTCTTGCTTTTTAAATACCAGTTAATACTAATACCAATACTATAAGCAAAATTGACTTAGAAATATTTTAACCCCGCTGTCCTCGTCACTTCTTCTTCTTCTTCTTTCTTCGAACTATTTCATTAGTAAAAGGCGTGGTATACATAAAAGGTACGAATATTACATTGAATTGAAGTAAAGTGAAATATTTAAAAGCTATGTATATTTTAATGACATCTATCGAAATGAAACATCCATTTCGAGGTCATATAGAACCGAGAAAGACAGCTGGGTTAAACTGAACGAACGTACGTCGATTTATTTCGAATTTTGTCTATCTATCAACGTTCTTTCGCGTTCCTGCTGGACGTGTGAATCTTTCGGAAAATTAAAAGAAAAGTCACGAAACAGTTGGCGAAACGCGTCGATGCAATTAGTAGATAGAATTTCGACGAAAACGGACGAACGTGAACCGGATCGAATGTACGTGACGTGGCTATCGGCAAAGCAATAATGTATAAAGTTTACGATCCACGGGCACGTCGCTCAAAAACGGGGGGTGGGTTGGGGTTGACGGGTTATATAGCCGAGGCGAAATGTATAAATGTCACGTTATACATAACACGCACGTAGGAGAAACCGTATTATAAATGTAACGCGTATATATGTTAATTCGCGTTGAAAATCTCAGCCCTGTCGGGCCAACGTACAGCTGATACGTTTTATCGCGACAGAACGAACAAACATGAGAAAAGAACTGTCTCTCCTATGAGAACGTAGAACGATCGATTCCATAAAACAGATTCGAACAGTTTGGAAAAACTGGAACAACAGAGAATCGAGCGTATACGTACGCGTGTATGCGTGTGCGTGTGTGTGTGCGCGTGTGCGAGTGTGTGTATAAATACATTCTCTTTCACGAAGCACGGAAGACTATGTCGACGATGGACGCCTGCTTGTAAAGTACCTGTCGCGTCGATAACGAAAGATTCCAATGTTCTTAGATGTAATGAAACGGATGCACAAATTTATGTTGATTCTACCGTAGCACGAGAGTCGAAACTGCACCAAACACGCACACGTTTGCGATCGTCCCCGAGTTTCTATGCGATTTACGTTTGGTACAACTGTACATAAATTATGGTCTCGCGTATGTTCGGCAGAACTAGGAGTTCGTGTGGCCTAACTGTGTATCTTGTTCGTTATTTGCTTTCGATATTTTACTTTTGTCGTTACGCACACTTCCGTGCTTCGTAGAAACGAACAAGGATAGAATCCTATCGCGATAATCGAAATGGTGTACGACGAAAATGAACGCAGGTGAAAATAACGAGTTCGTGTGCCGGGTGTTTAAACGCAGAGGTAAAAGGCCGAGGGATAAGTTGTTTCTTCCAATAAGTTACGCTCGTGGGTCTTCGTATGACAGTCTGATTCTACTCGGCATGGTTTACTGTCGAGACTCGACGTTCAAACATCCGTATATAAAGATTACTCGTTCTGTCGGCGCTTTGTACAAACGTTCGCTCTTTCTTCTTTTTATTTTTTTATTTTTTTATTTTTTTTCGTTTACTCAAAGAAAAGTACGAAGACTCATACGAAATCGATTACAAAAGCGACATCGTTGTTTTGAGGTTTCAAGAAACACTTCGAGAGCTTAGCGAAAAAAGAAGCGATGGCAATAATTTACAGAACGGACGCCAAGCGAAAAAGAAAACGCAACGCGAGATTGATCGAGCGTCGTTTCAAAAACTCGTACCGCGTCGCCTCGTAATACCGAGGTCGACGAAAAACAATCCGTGCAAGGACACGTTGATTCCAATCGAACATATCAAGGCCTCTTAGAAGTGGCTAGCCAATAAGCGGTTTTACTCTGGTTTCACGTAGCTTCAGTTTTTTCGATGCTTTTTTCGAACGTGGAGACACGGAAAACACTCAAAGTGGCCCGATCGCGCTCCGTTGCCATTGCTCCAGGGATTTCTCCGCGACAGAGAAGCGATCCGAGACTTTTTTGCCGATGAAAGACGCTATTTTGTTGATACTTTTCTCTTTTCGTCCGATCGAATGAAATTCGGCTCGAATCTTCGCCGACGAGTTTGCTACTTTACCGAGCGAGCTCCATCGGACGCCTCCCTAGATACATCTAGGGGAAAAGCTCTGCGCGGAGAAAATACCTGAACATGGCAGCACTGCACCGGCATATCGACGCCAATCGCTACATATAAAAACTAGTGGCGAGTGTATCACCGCGAGGCGAGGACGCTACAAATGTGGCAGGGGTCAGAAATCGATTTTCCACGTGGGTCATACCGCTTGGTCCTCTCGTATTCGATTCCTTAGATAGTAAGTAAGATCACTGAAAGCGTTTCTGTTTTACCGACAGCGAGAAACGTATCGTCGCCCAGTATCTATCCTGCTTTAGTAACTAGTTTCGTGGAGAACTACCTCATTCTTGGTATCGTGACAAAGTTCGTGGTACCGACACCAGGCTACGTCAATTTTTAGACACTTTTTTACCGTCCACCAGTTGTCGTACTGATGGAGGATACATTACGACCCTCTTAGCGTTCTGTTCGTTCGATTCTCCGAGCGCCGACGTATCATTCCTGACATTTTTACGTTCCTTGTAATCGGTATATCTTGATCGTTATTCGCCCAAAGATTGTTTAATGATCGTTTAATCTTCGCGTGAAGCAATGGTGTCAATTCACGTAAGCCTCCTATGGAAGACGGTAATTCCCCGGACCTTTCCGTCGGTAAATCAGAACGAAAGCTCAACCTCTCCGACTACACACTTAACACCTACTAAACGCGCGCAATTATACATATACCCGTGTGCGTAAATACATATACATAATATACATATATATAATATATATATACATATATTTTATTACTTGAAACGCACTCTGACCCCGGCCACGCGTGTAATATAAAACGTATGGTTACGTAATGTAAACTTAAGTAGCGCACCATTCAAGATGCTTCATCCTTCCTAAACGTCACATGTAAATCCTCGTACGCCAAGTTTAAGGGGACCTCGCGTCTTGTAAGCAGGCGACGTCCAGTCGAGCGTATATTTGCTTGTACGAATCGGTGGAAAAAGACGTGCCGTCCGCGTTTCATCGCACGACACAACAGAGTGTCGTATACATGATCTAACCCCTAAGGAAACTCACTTCTCCTTTCACGAATCAAAAGTCGTTGGAAAAAATTATAATATCGAAATCGAGGGTGGAAGGTTCGTCGATACGATCGATACGATCGAACGATCCTCGTATTATTCGATGCGGCTATGAAGAAAATTCCGTGGATCGCGAGATCAGCGAGTTACGTCAACGGTGAGGCGTGACGGCGCCACTTTTTCCGCCGCGTGAATATTTAACGAACTGGGATGCTTGCGAGACGCCTTTCAGGAGGTCACTTTAGAAAACGCAAAAGTGGGACGTCGCTTTCAGTAGATCTCTCTCGGTTCGCACGCGGAACAGGCAAACAGAAAACAAAATAAAACTAAGGGGACGTATTGCGACTCCCCGTAGATACTCGAAACGTTCGCGAGGAACGTAACCGTGTTCACGAGACTGTCGAGTATGTCCATGTGTATGAGCGCGCGCGCGCGCGCGTGCCCGGAAACCCTGTGTATGGCCGCTTTTTGCTTCGATCCAGCAACACGCCGGGAGAAAAATTAATAGACTAATAAGAAAAACCCCTAAAGCGATTGATATTCCAATCTGGCTATGTCGTCTACTCGATGACGGTACCGAAAGAAAGGACACCTTCGTGTAGTTTGTTTTAATTCACCGAATCACCTCTGAAAGCGAACATCGAATCTTAAAGGGACAAAAAGAATATCAATCGTTCTGCGTCTCAACCGAGGGGTGTCCTCCAGTTAATTCGTGCTTGTCTACAGCAAATGCAACAATGGGCGATGGAGAATTGCCGGCAAATACGCACCGTAATTCTAGCTACTACGTACTCTAATGGACAACGATAATTGCGAATAATCGCGACAGAGACGAAACGGACAAATTCCTTTCGATCGATGCAACCCGCCATCGACGTAACAATAATGCAACTTCAAAATTCTGATTTCACGAGAAACACGGAAGAATCGAAGGAGATAGGACACCCCTTAAATTTCAGAAAAAAACACCCTCTCTCAACTAACCCTCTAGTGCGATACCGCGATGTAACGTTGATTGTATATACCTATACATAAGTATACATACATATATACATATATATATATACATATGAATATACATAATATACATATGCATATACACGAAGGTACACGTACCTAAATCACCTAAAAGATCGACGGAGATCCTCGAGCGACCATCGTCGTCGAATCTCGCCAATATCGGTGGTGCCTCGATAGCTTCCAGCGAGTTCGCGAACGACGACCGCTCGAGGAACGAACGCTTAGAAAAAAGGTGAGCAAAGCCATCGATTAAAAAAAAAAAAAAAAAAAAATATGGAGAAAAGCGACGTGGCGACGACTAGGGGAACGAATATTAACGAAATTACGATACACCGGTGCGGGTGGCGATGGTGTACGATAGATGAAAAATAAAAGAGAGAATATTGAAGTGGAGGGTGCGTGAGCGTGCGTGTGGACGATGCGAACAAGAGCGCGAGTACTTGTTACAATATTATTATACGGACGACTAACGAGTTGCCGAGGCGTTGGTAAATAAATACGAACGGGTCCTCCAGGGCCTCTGAAATTATAAAAGCGCTGCTCGAGTTTCTCATTCTTCCCGAAAACCATCTCGCACGACCGTCCTGTTTATATATTAACCAAAGTAGCGGGTAACTTTTTACCTACTTTATTATTACCTTCGAGTTCTCGAAGATCGTCGAACTGGACGCTTACACTGCACCACGAGACTCTTCGATCACTTACCATTTTTACGATGGTCGAAATTTGTTGTGCGACGCGTAACGTATCGATAAAACGTTTCTCTAACTTTGTAGAACATCGTAAAACTATAGAAATGTAACTATACCTTCGCGAGCCACCGTACGCTATAAATTCGATCTTCGCGAAAATTAACACTTTGCTTACCAAAAGCCTATTAATAGGCTTTTTGATGGCAATGCTCATCGACTGGCAGCCTATTAATTGGTTTTTGCCAGTACTAGCGACTAGTATCCGCGAACGAACGATTCGGGCGGGTATGCGTATACGAGTTTAACCGCGAGCGATAGGTAAAGTAGCAAGAAAGACGAGAATCTGAACGTAGTCTAAGAAACCAAAGTAAATTCGTATCAAGTAAGAAATCAAAGTAAGTTCACGAAATTTATTTCTGTCGGTCTTAGCTCTATGCGATCAGCTCTATGTCGAATCGACTAAACCGTGCAATCTATAGATCGAGCAACCGGTCGGTAGTTAATGAACGCGTCTTACTCGCGAAAGTTTGTCGCGGCCACTAATTAAATCGTCGAGCTGTTTGCAGAGCACACACACGGCGGTCTGTCCGCATTAGCCTCGATCGTGCCTTGGCAAAACACTCCAGCGAAAACAGTGACACGGTGAAATTAAACGTTCAGGCCAGGCTGTGATATCGATATCCACATCGGCCACGGATCGATCGTCCAATTTGGACGTGCGTCCACGCGTGCACGAACGTAGACCGCAAACGCATATAGGTCAAATGCAAACGCAAACGCGAATCGGTCCGTAGGACGCCTGAATGAAATCTGTAACCGTGCCACACCTAAGGATTCCTTCGTTAAAAATACCGCAGAAAAATACGATGAGTCGATCGAACGATTTTTTCTTGTTTCTTTTATCTTTTTTTTGTTTTTTTTTTTTGTTTTTCAAGAGGAGCTTCCGTTTTTCGTTCTTCGAATTCCTCGCGGTTCAAGGTTCGCCATTCGGACGTCGTAAAAGAAATTTATTCGCGAGCTGCGGCTCCCGATTCATTCGAATTCATGGAAGTCAAAGAACAAGGATGTTTTTCGAGGACGATCGGTATTCGAGATCCATTCGCACGAAAGATGGTTCCCACGTGTGCTTTCCACGATGCTTTCACCAGCCAATGCTACGACGACAGATCGTTCATTTATTTCGTTTGAAGCGTTGTAGAATTTATAAAACGCCCAGTACGTGTATAACCCGGTAACATCCCTCTTACGATTGTATTTGACGCGACCTCACGACTAGGCCAGCTTAACCCCACTTACCCCTAGGCTGCTCGCCGAGCGGAGAGAGGATTTAAAGGTATATTTCAACCTGCGAATATCGGCTGCTGCCACCCTGCACTCGTTTAACCGCGCGAACTGTCAAAACACTCGCTCGTCGAATAATTGGATTCTAGCGGGTTAGAGCGCGTCTACCCGCGGTTTTCTTCCACCCTGTCGTCACCCTTACTTACCGGGTAATGCATTTCTTTTTTATTTTTTTTTTTTTATACGTTCAGCGACCACGAATACGCGACGCCTAGTTGAAACATACATTTGAGACGGTGCTCGAAAACGATAACGAGTCGACTGGTAACGTTTCTTGGAAGGCAAGGGTTGACTTTCAAGATCGATGGGTAAGAAGCGACCGGAGGGACGATTAATCAGGATGTTTGCGAGTGGAGCGGCCGTGTAAATCGCGCGGTCCAGATTCTTCGCTCGAGAGAAAGTCCTCTCTATCAAAATAGATCGGTATTTTTCACGCTGCTTTCGCACCAGCGTGCATTATAATTACTCTGAAAGGGGCGCGGAAGCGCTCCGCGGCAAATAGAGCAGACGAAAGCGAAACAAAGCCGTGGTGAATACGCGCGATCAGACAACGAAGTCGAACTCGCCTCGATAGCGAGTTAAAAATACAGATTGGATTCGACGTTAGAATCGAGCGACTCGGATTTTGATTATCGACTATTTTTAGCGATCGATCGCACCGCACGTGTCGAACAACTCAAACAGAGACGAAGAATTATCCTCGTTACGCGCGATGCTCACGAGCAATTACAGTCTGATCTATGTTCCTTTCCGCGATTCCCTTTCAACGACGTTACCCTTCGCCGACGGTAGAAGCTGCTCGATCTCGATCCTCGTCGAGAAATTCTTCCTTCCGGTCTTTGATCGCTCCTTCAACTTACCTTCGATAATTAACCCCGATCAATTTGATACAGATAGCGGTAATTAATCGGGAATAATCGAAGAATCGCCGGATCCTGTTTCTGGAGTCGATCGATCGGATCCGCTCGGAAAACCCTGTTCGTTCGTACTTGCGCCTCCGGTGAATCTCATTAGACCAGAAAGGTATCGATACTCGCATGTACACTCGATACAGTCGCGTGTGTGCCATAACTGGCCACGTACGGATATTTATATCCAATAACGTGCATGTGTGGACACGCGCGCGTTTCACTGGATGTGAGAATAAATGAACCAGTTATTACGGAGACAGGATAAGGCCACGGGTAATTCGACTTTCCATTTATTCGTCCATTGAAAAATAAAGCATCGCGATACATGGCATTTAAATTAATTAATAATAAACGAGATGAAATCTGCATCATCCGGTTACCTGTCATCGAACGTACGGAAGGATGGGACCGGTAGCTGGAGAATTATTTCCTTCTGGAGCCTCTGGAAAGCCTATAGAATGCACGATATGCCTCTATCCGAGACAATCGCTCGAGTTTAGGATTAACCAAGCATACACGCGCTGTATGGAAATTTCGAGCGAAGTTTGACGCGCGCCAGGTGATCCAGTCACACGAAACGAAAGATGGAAACACGTCTTGCGTATCCTACGAAAGTCGATGGAAAGTTCGTGAAGCGTGGAGATACGGCGCAGATTTTATTAGCTCGCGCAGGGTCAAGAGACTCGGAGAGTTTGCTGGAGTCGATTCGCCGAGAGATTCGGCTGCGTCTTGCTGCAACCTCAAAGGAGGCGAGCCTGTGGTGAACTCAACGACTGTTACCATGTAGCACGGTTCGCCTGAAATAGAGCAGCCGATTATTCTCTTTGCCATTAGCAACACGGGAAACGTGGATGTTGAATAGCTTGTTAAACATCTGCCTTTAAATAGAATCTCTGTGTGCCTTTGGAGCGCAGCTCGGACGTTCCATTTGCGGTGGACCGTCCAGCATAATGGTGAATACATTGATCAGCACGTTCCAGCATTTATGGTACCATCGATTTGTTTACCTAACATGGAGATTGCCTGCTGGGTAAAATCTAACGCGAATCCCGTTACCACGAACTATGCTAAATTTCTAAACAACGGTCCACATAGCGAGGATCGAACTGGTCGACTCGACGATTAAATTCCCTTAAGAAAAAAAAAAAAAAGGACGAAAATCCGCCGCGTTCCCATTGCTCCGATTGCTACCAGCCGCCACACCACGACGCTGTATTACGCTCGTTACGTAATTACTGGTTGCGAATAACGAAACGGGAAGTGGAGATCTGAAAAGTCCATCGGTGCATCCATCGGGTCTCGAAAAAAAAGGACGAATTCTAATAGAAGGAAAACGCGGCTGGATCAGCAGCATCGTGGCTCTAGCGTATAATCGTATCTGGTGCTGGAACATGGTCGCACAGACTCTCGACGGAACGCACACGAGGCTGGCCCTGCACGAACGTGCGCGTCTACCAACACGTAGAGAGGCACATAGTGTCGAACAGGGTAGGTAGGTCCAGTAGAGCGTCCACGTCTACCACGATGAAAGAGAGTAGGGCTTAATCAGTTAGTCGATAGGCAAATTGGCTTAGAGGCAGCGACCGACAGGGTGGTTTACAGAACCAGCAAGCCCCGCCAGTGGCCAGTGGCCGAGTGGCGAATCAACCCTTCGCCGATAAGAGTCGCGCCGTGTCCCCGATCCTTGCTGGGGTTTCCTCGACGAATCGTGCACCGAAACTGCCACCGGTGAAATTGCACGGCTAGTGCAAGTGTGATATTTCTCGTCCCATTCGGCCTGTCGGTGTACCAACTGTTTCCTTCGAGCCTCTTCATCGTAGCCGCTTGTCGAACGGAGAAAGGGGAACCAACTATAACAAAGACGAGTATACAGAAAGACAGAGAGACACACACACACACGAGGTTTGGAATCGGTCGATCGGTTTCGTCGATCCAAACCTCCGATGATCCTTCGCGGATCCGAGTGTTCGTCGCAGATCGACGCGCGTCTAGCTTATCGACTTTGATGGATATTCGAGGGAATTTCCGGCGGATGTGGCTGGTGGGTTGATAAACTGGCTGTGTTACCGTGATAAGGAATTCTGGAGTGGTCAGGAAGGGATTCGGAGTGCGCCAGCTGCTCGATTAAAGAGGATCGGCACGGTAGAATGTACAGCTGATCGGTGAGTTGGTGTCGTTCGTCGATCGTTCGATCTTTCAACGTTTTCGAGGACACAGACCGGAACTAGCAATTCTTTACTCGGCATCTCCATTTCGATTGCGCCACGAGCCAGCTTCCCCGGATGGTAACCAGAGCATATTCAAATTCCTCGTCGGTCGATAGCAAACGTATCGCAAAGGGAAATTTCCTCGTGATTCGATGCTTCCCGAACGGTGCTTCGTTCGTATCTCGTCGGATATTCGATTCGATAAACTCTCGTCTGCGATTTCTCGCTCGATATTAATGTTCGCCTCTTGTTAAAAGAGATCGTACTTTGCCCTCGATCGTAAAGGAATACATTTTTCTCGATTTTTCTTGATTTGTCGACGAGAGAGTTAGAAATAACGTCTTAATAGCGAAGCATCGCGAAAGGAGAACGACGAAGTTTAAACAACGTCGGGAAACGAGCCTGAAAGCTCGACCTAAATTCCCCTGTGCGGCACCGATAGAATCCCGTGACGCGAGGGTTTCTTCGTCGAATCATGGGACCTGGTATCACTAAAAATTTCCCATTTCTACTAGCCGTTCGTTCCGCTTCGTCGAAGTTTTCTCCTCGAAATTACATTCTTCCGGCATTGATCGCCACTTTTACGACGACCTATTATTTTCATACCGACGCAGATGTTCCTGCTTCATTGACATCCTTTCGCACGTATATTTGTTTCAGGAATGACGAGACACTTTCTGGTGATCCTATGCTGCTACCTGTACACGCTCTTTGACATGGCGGCCCTACATTTTCCGTGAGTAGACGAACATACTCGGAAGCTATAGAGAAGCCGCGATCGGACCAGAACGCTCGAGATTAGCGTTGGATCGAAGGCGGACAGATTTCTCGTGCGATTGATCCTTCCACTCGTTCGATCGATGGAAATCTCTCGAACCTTCTGTTTTCCTCTTGTGCTTGTATCTCTCTTTCACGCACGCTCTCTTTCGATCGTCGAATAAACGCGATCTCGAGGACGATATCGTGGCCTACATGCAAAAAGAACGAACGTACCGTCGTGAAACGTAAGGAAATTCGCGATTCTCGTCAAGTTGGACTCGCGTCGACGATGATTCTCGCTTTTGTTCGAAAGAAATTTTAACGTAACGGTGGCAAAAGAAACAAAAAAAGAAAGAAACAAGAAGCGTGAGAGAAGAATTGCAAGATTCCTCGGTAAATTCGTTCTCGTTGCGAAACACAGCGACGATAGAAGGTGGCCCAGCATCACCCGCCACTGTGTCGAGTTTCAGCGAGGAAATATGCGAACCGGTACTTTCCACGGAGGTCGAAGGCTGGCATATTAAAGTCGATAGCCTATCGTCGAGTACGTTTCGACTTTCGGCGAGAAAACGCGGGTACCGGTTTTTTCCGAAGATCGCAAGGTAACGCATCAAATGATCGACATCATCAAACAATTTCTCTCCCCCTTTCTCTTTTTCTATGTCTCTGCACACTACGCTATCTTATTTCTCATCGTTCCATACGCTTTTTTCCCCTTTCCAATCGTTTAACTAATTTTACGAACGCGCGCTCCCTTCCAACGAACAGCTTTCGCGAACACTTTTTGTCGCGTGTTCTGCTGCGATCTTCGCGAACATCTATCGGCGAATGTTTGCTCGACAAACAGAAAAGCCGTTGATCGGTAGACGCCGGTGAAACGGAATAACCTCTCTGGTGATCCGGGCTCGGAGTTCCGCGATCGACGTCGCTCAGGAAGAAATTGCAAGGAAATTCCTGAAAGTCTTGTCGTAGATTATCGGCTTGGCAGGTTTCACGGCGCTATAAGGCGCCACGGCTCGTTTGACACCACACCGCTCGAGTCGCGCGCCCGGATAAACGGACGTCGATCCGCGAACCGACATTTATCGCGGTTTATCAACTCGATAATCGCCACCGATACACCCGATGACAAATTTTCTCTCGATTATCCGAGACTCGTAAGTCCACGCGAGAATCTCTGATCCACTTTACGGAGACGTTCGATCCCACCGTAACTCTCGAATTTCAATAAGCGGAAGATTCAAGCTTCGCATAAAAGCTGTAGCGCGAAATTGAAACGAGGAATTACGAATGTCGGCGACGATTCTTCCGCCTTTTCCACGAATTTGGGAAATTTAGAATCTAGACAAGAAATTACGATTGACACGGAAGCGGGACAAAGAACGCAGCAGAGTTAAGACACCTTTAGGAAGTAAATTACGAACGGACGATGAAAGAGGGTGATCAAGTAACCGTCGTAGCGCTGATTCGAGACGATGAGTTACGCGATCGAAAGACAATTTATAGAATCTCCGAACCTATAAAACTCGTCCCATTGCAAGTTAATTCCGCTGCTTGTAAAGGACGACGAGTCATAAATCAAAGATCGAGTCGTCGAAGCGCAAGAAGGCAGCGTCGTATTCCTTGGCAATTCGGTTAAGATCGAACGACATGGTCGTCGAAACCGAGCCCGATGTAAATCACGAAAAAGGGGGCGGGTAAATTGCACGAACGAAAGTGGAAATTCTCGGGGAAACCGGATCCGCAGCTCCTAGACTAGCATATTAAAATGTCCGCATATAAGGAACACACGAACATATCTCGGCCGGACCTAAAGGTGTGCCAAGCACGAAGACCTATTATGGCTTCTGCGATATTGCTGTTTCATCGGAATCTCGGCAATATTTTAGAGTCCCGTTCGCGTACCGTTCGTGGACTTCCTTTGCCCTCGATCTGCTCGATCCATCGACGTTTCATCGATATTTTCGCGCTGGAAAAATATGACGAAATAATTCATCGAAATTGCCGTCGAGTATCGTAAATCGAGAGCTAACGAGGCGTTCTCGGATTTCCAACCAATCTTCCTTCATCAAGAAGATTTCTATCGCGTTTCGTGAATTTATGCAGCAGCGTTATCGCTGAAGAGCTCGGAATTATAACGGTGTACCTAAGACACTTGCAATTTTTCTTTTTTTTTTTTTATTATCGTCATAGAGAATCGTTATAGCGCTGCGAGAGGATAGATTCGTAACTTGATCAACGATGAAACTGAAAGGGACGATGGCTTCGAGCGTCGAAACGATCAAAATCTTGACTCGCGCGATGCTATAGTTTTCAACTTTCCGTTCGCGAGTGTATTATTTCGAGATTACAATATTGGGGGGAAAGAAAGAGATCTAGGAAGAATGGGAGAGAAGATCTTGAGAGACACTGAAACTCGCGTTGCTACGTTTTCTTCTCAATTACCATATTCTATACATAAACAAACAGCTAATACGTGCTGTCCGTGGCAATTCAGAAGGGAACTTCGAACGCGAAAAAATACAGATATCCTCGATTAGCATATTCTATAAATGTACAAGTAGATGGTAAGATTTGTTCATTCTCTTTTTTTTTTTTTTTTTTTTTTTGGCAATACGATGAGTTTCAGTTTAAATTCTCCATTGAGTTATTCCCCTGTGATCAAGTAGCGGTATCGAAATCAATACGGAGCTCCGTTAACGATCAAAGGCAAAAGATAACGTAATAAGGTTAAACGAAAGATAGGATAATCTGATAGCTTGAGACAGAGAGAGAAAAAGATGCAACGGCAAGGTCAAGGACAAAGGAATCCAAGGGAGTAAAATTCAACACGGGAAATATTAAAAGAAATGGAACAGCAGATAGAATCATTCGCGAGTCACAAATTTATGTGAAAAATACGACACAGACAGAAAGAAGAAAAGACGAACGCGCGATCTCGCGACAGACGACAGAGTTCCACCGGTTTCCTTTGCCAGTCTCGTTTCTCCTCGCTTCTCTATTCTCTTCCAGGGAGTCGGACCTCGAGGAGTACGGCAGGAAGGAGGCCTCTTTGTCACTCAGGGACATCCTGCCGTTGAATCCGAAGCAGTACGACAAACACAGGGCACCCAAGTTCCTGGGCCAGCCTACGATCGTCTACTTTCACGTGACGGTGCTCAGCCTCGACTCCATAAACGAGGAATCGATGGTAATTTCGCAGACGAGAGAGAGGCCGACGGTACTCACGTTTAATTAAGACCTAACCAACGTCGGGGAAGCCTGCTCGCGTACGGTATCACGCGCCTCGAACTGAAGCGAAAACCGTGTAAATGGGGTGACTCGGTGAGGGTTGAAGAGACAGCCTGGCTGTGACGTTCCGCACCTTTCGAAACGCCGCGGTTGCGCGCCCTTTTTCTCCTGCATCGTCGCTAAAACGTATGCAAATTGGGCCACGGAGCGTGTGGATGCTCGTGTTTTATTTAGCGTTTAAATTCTCGCCAGCCTTCTTTTTCAGTCCTCTTTTTCGAGGATCATTGAATAGAGACGACCGAAATAAGGATGAAACGACGATCGTATTAAAATTATCGAATTAAGATCGATATGAAACGAAAAGTTCTCGGTTGGAAAATTGTCGAGAACGAATTATTTCAAAAATACGCAAAATCGAGCGTAGTATCTGATGGAATAATTATTGGATTCTGCTTTTAGACGTACGTTGCGGATATATTTTTGGCGCAAAGCTGGCGGGACTCTAGACTACGACTTCCGGAGAACATGTCGGAGGAGTACAGAATATTGGACGTAGACTGGCTGCACAATATCTGGAGGCCCGATTGCTTCTTCAAAAACGCGAAGAAGGTCACCTTCCACGAGATGTCCATACCGAATCACTATCTTTGGCTGTACCACGACAAGACGCTGCTTTACATGTCGAAGTAAGATCGAACGAAATCATCGTCTGCCAATTATCTTCTAGAAACCAATATCTTCTCTTTTCTACAGATTGACTCTCGTCCTCTCTTGCGCGATGAAGTTCGAGTCCTACCCTCACGACACTCAAATTTGCTCAATGATGATCGAAAGTCGTACGTACCGTCTACATTTCTCGAGGAAACTCCGATTAGATTAGTCCCCGTCAAAATATATTGCAATTTCCCACAATCCTCAGGAACGTAGCTGGCATCATTAATCTGGACTATACTATCAGACAAATAGAAGTGCGTTCGTCCCTCTAATACCTCACCGCCCCATATTTGAACAAACCGTGGTTACCTTAGTTAAGAATTAATCCTCTCCAACCTGAGAACCTTCTTAATCTCCTGAGAACGTAATTCCTTTGTTGACGACGCGAGACACCCAATTTCGTCTTTAGAAGCGTCACTTTGCCTCTATATATTAATGTTATCCACGCGTTAACTTTCCATACACACTGAACTGCCTGGAGGGATTATAAAACAACCTTGACAGTATAACAACCTTCTGCTCGTTGACGCGAAAACTCCATGCGCTTCCTTAAAATCGAACGTATCGCATTCCGCTGCAAGTACCGTGTGCTTTCAGTGTCGCACACCACCCAGGACCTAGTGTTCATCTGGAACATGACGGACCCGCTGGTGGTGAACCCCGAGATCGAGCTTCCTCAGCTGGACATCTCGAACAACTACACAACCGACTGCACGATCGAGTACTCGACCGGCAACTTCACGTGCATCCAGATCGTGTTCAATCTGCGCCGTCGATTGGGCTATCACCTGTTCCACACCTACATACCGTCCGCGTTGATCGTCGTCATGTCCTGGATCGCGTTCTGGATCAAACCCGAGGCGATTCCCGCCCGGGTCACTCTGGGAGTGACGTCACTGCTGACCCTCGGTAAGGTCGTCGCGCCTGCGACTGCTTTCCGCACGCCGATCGACCGATCCCATCACCATTTTCGCCACCATTTTCACCCCCATAGACCGATAAAACCGCGTTAAGATCGACTTTTCTCCTTCTCGTTCTTCGTATTTCTCGTCGCGTACCTTCTATCCTGCTTGTTCATCCGCGTTTCTTAGTTACGGATACGCGCGGAGATAACGAACCGCGGCTTTAAATCCAGCTTTGAAGCTTTTGAAGCTCGCGACGTTTCAAACGACACGGATGTACGCGTTCGAGCTGAAACGACACAGGGCACATGGGCTGCGGGGAAAGGGACGTGGAACGCGTTTTTGAACGCGACGTCCGGGGTAACAAGATGTCTTTAGAATCGTGGGCTTCAAGTTGGCGATACGAACTGTGCGTTTTAAGTTCGGATTTCTGAAACAGTCTGCATCGTCTACGTTTGGCAGGTTGGGAACTGTACAAGTCGGTTGAAAGGGATGGAAGATGTGTTTTCAAAAGGATTAAACGAACACGTTTAGAGAGAACGGCCGTAGCTTGCTTCGCTGGTTGCACTCCTATTCGAATCTTACGATAACTTCATCGTCGTTCGTAACTGCATTCGTACAGAATTACTTGATAGAGTAGATGGAAGGCAGGGAACGGTATAATTGCGAAACAAATGGTAATTTTATCACGGACAGACAGAGAAACGTTTCGTGTGTGTAATTTACAGCGACTCAGAACACGCAGTCCCAGCAATCACTGCCACCGGTCTCCTACGTGAAGGCCATCGACGTGTGGATGTCCTCGTGCAGCGTGTTCGTGTTCCTGTCGCTCATGGAGTTTGCTGTGGTTAATAACTACATGGGACCGGTGGCCACCAAGGCCATGAAGGGCTACTCGGACGAGGATCTAAGAGAGGCCATCGACGAATTCAAAGTACGAATCTGTGTTTCACTCAGCGGCCAGCTTTCACTGGCGTAACTCTTCATGGGCGAAATTCTTTTCGTGTTTCTCCGACAAACTTTTCAATCGTTTGATTCAGAAACTAATTGTACGATGTAACATGATGACTTTGACGATTTTTGTAGGTATTTTTAAAAAATAGTAGAAGCGTAAAGAAGCACAGCTCGCTCACGGAAAATGAAAGCTTCATTTCGAATCTAAAATCTCGAATGGAAATTCGACTTAAATCGAGGAAGTAGTAAGGAAACGCGAGCCGCGATATTCGAAGCTAAGAAGCAGTAAAGTGCGAAGTTTAAAGGTTCCGCCGAAATACGCGTAAAAATATCGACACTTTTTATTCAGAGCGTTATAAATTCGCGCTGCCAGTAATTACCACGACCGAACGAGGAAATGGGAAATCGCGACGGCACGGCCCGCGTGAGAAGCGGGGAAAATTCGCGGAAAATCGGCGGAAATAGGAGTAGAAAGGCTGGCCCGTTTTCACAGGCGAGCGTAATTCATGGAACAGTTGCGGCGGCGCGTTCTCGTTTCAACTAAATTTCTTTGCACCTCGAACTTACAATTAGTAAGGTTGAGCGTTTACAAACGACGCGCGGCGTGGGTGACAATAAATAGTTGCGCGGATGCTAAAGATCGATGCGACCGCGGCCAAGCTCCGTCTGCCAGTGAAAACAATACGTTGAACGAGAAAACTGGAGAAACAGAATTACGGAAAATGAAAGAGGCGAAGCCAGAGGAAACACGTTCCTTTCTGGCGCTTTTCTAGTCTTTGTTGGTCGGTGTTCGGGCTCAACCGTTTAATGCGTGCTACGAGAGAAAAACGAAAAGATAGAAAGGTAACGAACACGGTTCAAAGAAACGCACGAACACCCGGTATACGTCTGACACTTTGATAACACCTGACACACTTAGAATTTCAACTTCAGCGGCTCGAAAGTGGTGCGACTTTAATTAACGCGCTAGTTGCACACGAGTCTAGTAACTTGCTCGCAAAAACTTGTTCGATTGAAATAAAAGAAGACGAAGGTGGGGAGAACACTGAGATTAACGGAGACATTGTTAAGTTTGCGCGATATTCGTATCTCGCGAGATATCAGAAAATTTCCACGGAATTAATCGAACGAGATATGGCAGAGGAAGAAGAGGGATGAAACGATCGAGCGACAAAATAACAAAATGAAATAACCGGGCGAGCTTTCGGAATTTAGCAAACGTTCTCGCCACGTGCCTAATTATTAATTTGTTGATAGCAGCCACGGGATCGTTTGAGATTAATATGTAAGCGGGTTTTAATTAACGACAGCGGCGTAGCGTGAATTTAGCATGGACCGCCTTTAAATTCTTTACATCTCCGCGCGTGTATCCTCGAAAAGCGTGACCACGTCGGCTGAAACGCAAACACGTAGTTTGCGCGGCCTGTGAAGCGAGTACGCGTCGATTCCTGTCTTTGAACGTTACAGGAATGAAATCGCGTTTCCAGAGGCCAACAGGCGAGTCGTCGTCCCTTCGTTTCGTACAAAGCAAACCGTATCTCTTTCACATTGTATTCCGTTTCGCAAAATTAAACGTCAATTATAGTTTGCCGAGTGGCGACCAGAGGAAACACGGTTTTAGTACGAAATGCTGGAAACAGGTTGAAGAGGACCGTTTAAAGGGAATGAATTTAAATTATTATCGCGTCGAGTTGCGCCGAGTTTATCGAAAAACTGTGACCTAATTATCTTGCTACTCGTTACTTCGCCGGAGCAATTTTTACGCCGTTAAAATGAAGAAGATGGCAAGTATAAATTTTAGAGAATAACGAAGAGTCCTCTTGGCTCGGGAATATATTTACTTTCCTTGGCTTCTCTTCCATCGAAAATAATTCTCGCGCGGTTCCTCGTCCGAGACAGGTTAAACCGTAAAGAGTCGTTTAAATAGCGCTGCGAGAGGAACCGCGTAGCGGAGGCATATAAAAGAGGAGAATCGCGCGAATATGGCGGCCGGTGCGATCGCGAAAAGATGCGTTTTCCATTTGCGAAGCACAGGAACAAACATTATCTCGAGGCGAAATTAGTTCGCCCCGGGTAAGCAAAGTAGGAAGTTTCGAAACTGGCTTGGCCAAGAACTTCGCTGAAACTTCGTCCCAACGAGATGGATCCCCAGGAGTCTTTCACTTCCTAGTTTTTCAATCGCCAGTATCACCGATAGACCTTCGAAATTAGACCCGCGGACAAATTATAAAACTTTGCTGCCTTTTTAAAACGGTTTCGCTTGGCGGCATATTCGAGATTTGAAACTTGAAGTTCAGAATTTAAGATTTGCAGAGTTTAACCGTGAAGCGATTACAAATTCCTCTAAATGGGAAAATAACGAGGGACCCGAGACTCGAGGGGAAGAAAGTTACGTTTTACGTCAAAAGTGGTGAAATTTCCCGTTTCTGTAGGGCCGCGTGCACGAGGGTCGAGAGAAAGATTGTCTCGCGTGCCTTGAATAAGACATGGACCCAAGGAACCCGAGTAACTCGAGATTAATATAAATTTCATTCGAGCCTGGCCGTTAGACACAGTCCGGTGATTCCGTAGAAATCCGCAGCGCGTGCTTTTACGGTTCGCTTAATAATTTATTACATGTGCGAATGAATCAGCCGCACGAGAATGTAAGAATCTACGTTACATTCTCATTTTCGGCTAAGGATCTCGATGATTATATAACGTCTGATTTATTCCCAATTGTTTGCATTCTCCTCGAGCGAAAACCATCGCTCTTTATTTATATAACAAACGTTACATTTCGTTTATATTCTTGCATCGACTGATGTAAGAAAAATTAACAACGCGAGGCTTCACTTCGAACAAACGTTAAACTCGATCTATTCCTGTATCGTTTCGATGATATTGCTTGTTTTTTTGATGTTCGGTGACGATTTATTTTACCAGAGGCTCGAAAACATCGCGTGAAATATTTCAACATCTCACTGAACGCGCTTTTCTCCAACAGACACCCATGAGGAACGAATCGGAGAGAAGCAGAAGTCCCGTGAGACCTGCAACCGTGCAATACGACACCTGCTGCCAGGGTCGGGCAACAGCGATCTACATCGACAAGGTGTCCAGATTCTTCTTCCCGTTCTCGTTCCTCATCCTGAACGTCGTCTACTGGAGCACCTTCCTGTAGGAGGCCTGCCCTTCTCTCGCGGAAAGACGAACACGGAAACGAAGATCGCTGGATCGTCGACTGTCTCCAACAATGTCTTTCGTTCGATCTTTGTTAATCATTTCGATTAAACCAAATGAAACTCCATAGAAGAACGAAATAATGATATTATACGGTTCGTTACTTGGATAAATCGTGGAGGAAACGAGAAATTTAGCTTTGGTCGTTCGACGGAACGCATCGAACAATTAACAGGAATCGAACGAGCCGGACGGTTTTTCTACGACGAGATTGTCCGCTAGAAAGAATTTTCGGTGTCTTTTATATAATATAGAGAACACGCGCCGTCAACGGTTCATTAATCGTAAGAGCATCTTAACAATTAAGTCGCATTAAGGTTCCTCGAAAGAGCATATGGAATCGAACGATCACGTACTCACCCGTTTGGGCGATCCACGGGAGCGGCGTTCATCTTCGACGCGGATCGCATCTGTATCACGTTGAACAATCTCTTAAGACCCGTTCGCTCACCGCGATTGATCGTTCAATTTAGCCGGTCTCTCCGGTTACTTGCTCTTGTCTGCTCGAGTTTTGCTACGATAGATACACTCGATGATATTTCCCGTGAAACGTTCTCGCGCACAGCTTCGCGTTTCCTCGGTATCTCGTCGCACTTTAGCCTTTAAAATAATTAAATAATTCTACGAACATTGATTACCTGCACACAAAATAGAGGAGCGATAAAAAATGTAAAAAAATTTCAAGATCGTTGGAAGAATACTTTTATGCAGAAACGTTGTTTTCGTAAAGTGGAACGATTGAAAATTGATAAAAATACGACAGCTTTACAGAGCTTGGACATGCAATCGCTTCGAATATCAGAAACGAAAAGGCAGTGCTGTTCGCGTGAACGTTCGATCGTGATTACATCTTCGCAGAACAGTTTTACTCGTTGTGTGTGATCGCAGAATTTAAGGACAAATAAACGGACTATTAATACGTAGACACGAGCCCTGCTACCTGCGAGCAATCGTTTCCCACGTTGCGAAATAAATTGCAAAGGTGAAAGGATTGGGTGAAAGGAGCAATGAAAAAGACGTGGAGCTTTGCGAGTCAGCTTATTTATTCTTTCGACAGTCGATAGAGCCTTTTATTCGAGTATTTAAACAGAATCCTGGCTTCCTGCCTCCTTGCGTCCCCTTCTTTTCAGTCTGCTGGATCGATGGAACTTGCTTGCTTCCGCCAAGTTTCAACCTCGAAGAGCCGGAGAACTCGAGGTCGCCACCTAGAGTCTACAATCTTGGACAAACTTTAACTTACCATTCTTTCGGTATTAAAAGAATAATCTCTGAATCTACTTCTATCAAAAATAAAGACATTTTGAGTATAAAAATTAAACACAGAGGAGAAGGACGAAAGGATCGTCAAGTAAAATATCGGGTATCGATACCTGATTCTCGAAATCGAGAAAGTATTTTCCACCATTTTCGAGCAACAACCCCGGTACTTGTCATCCTTGCACGAATTCACGATCGTGGCATCCTTTAAACCGCAACGGCCAGAGTTGCAGCAACGAAAAAGGATTGTCTGGTACGCGAGGTGTGACGGAACAGGAAGTGGAAGCTCGTAGAGAAACAGGGAACTTGGCTGAACGACAAAGGATCTCGCCATTTCATTTTCCTCTTGCGCCGTTTGGATCGCGGCACTTTTAGTCGATGACGAGGATCTCTAGTAAACGACCAGCAGTAATTAATTGGAACGAATGCGCGGCCTGGCTCCGGTTGCTCGCGCAGAATAATTAAATCAGCATATAAGGTGGCGTAATTGTAACGCGGTCGAATGGGTATCTGTGTGTCGCGAGACGGAACACGTTGCCTCGAAAAGATGTTCCACTTCTTTTTTCTGCGCTGCCGCTTAATTAAAACAACGCGTCGTCGACGTTTTTCCGCGGCTCCTCTACTTCCCCCGTCTCCGATCCCGTTCTCCCGGTACCGCTTTAATAATCCCAAGGAACGCGAAACGCTCCTATCTAATAGGTTTTTAACGGCCAACGTCGCGAATCTCCCTGCTCCGTTTCTGATTTCGCCAACGAGCTTCTCCATCGAACTCCGAGCGTCTGGATATCGCTTCGTTAAACGGCGTGCTCTCGTAAGGCGATCGAACCTGTTAGAGGCGAGAAAACGGAGCGAAACGCTCGCGCTTTTTATCTCCTTTTAATTTAATCGCGGGATCTGTTGGAAAGTTTAGATAGGAAAAGGGACCCGCTTGTTCTCCGTTTAAATTCCCACGCCACTTATTTCCCATTTCCAACTCGCTTTCTCCTTTCGATCTTTACGCGAGCAGCCAAAATGCCTACGATTATCCAACTTAATAAGTAAGCTCGAAGCTTACTTGTTAGATCCTTTAGAGATACTCGTCGTCCGGCCGGAGTAAACTCCTGACCGAGCTCAAACTGGTAACATTAAATAATTCTATGGAAGCGTTTCCCTCGGGGCAATTTGTTCTGTAGTAGCACGCGCCGCCACTTCAAGTCGTTTTACTCCTTCAAAACACCGCTTTGAGGACCGATCTAGCTGTCACCACCTATCTCTTTTCTTTCCTCCCTGGTCTCTTGTCATTGTCCGCCGTTTCGCCGCGTCTCTGGCCATCTGTACGGTGGCTGGCTTCTATTTGGAGAGAAAAACGGAGAGTCGGGACGATGAAAGCGAACCGAACACCGCGCGAGCACCGGAAACGGCGACGACAATGCCGCGAGCACACACGTGTACAAACTCACGTTCCAGTCTACGAGGAGAGAGTTTTTAATCATGGCATTTTATCCTGAGAGAACCTTTGTACTCGCGATGGAGATACTTTCGTCCACTCTAACCCCTCCGTCCGTTTTTCTTTCTCTCTTCTGCTCCTTTCTCTCCTCTCTTTGCTTTCTCCGTTTACGCGGAGAAGCTTTTAGCCAGCCTCTTTATGTCCCTCCTCTGCCCCGCGCCCCAACGATTTAAGGGGTTTTAGCGTGACGAGTCAACAGAATTAATTTAAATTTGGAATATTCTTGCGACGTAGCGTCTCGAAAACGCGTCCACCGAGCCTCACAGTCCAATTCTCAAAATTCGCGTGGATATGCGGCTTGAAAGGAAGCAGCGATACGACGCGAAATGACACGATGAGAAACGATATGGCGAGACGTTGCGAATTTTGTACGCGGCAGACGAACGTTCGAAGCACCGTACCGACATGACCGGGGTGAACGAATTTCATTTAACGAGGCAGTGAGTTTCGTTTGTGAGAAGTAACGATTTTTGGTGGACGATCAGTGAGCTTCGTATCGCGTTTCTTCTTTCACCATTACATTTCCAGTAGCTGCGACATCCCTCTTATCAGCCATTTTTATCTCCACATATCCATCGGTCGTTTAAAGGAAGTTAACGAGCACGCAAAGTAGGCAATTACAGAATTCTGGAATGTCGATGGAGGAGCATGTGATCGGTCGCGATTCGGCGACATCGAGGACAGAGGTAGCCCACCTTTAACGAGATCCCTTCGTTTGCGTAATTAACTATCGACTTTCTGTCGACAATCTTGTTAACGAGAAGCACGCCGATCGTTAATGGATTCCGGCGAGCCAAGGCGGACACACAACCAGAGATGGCGAAATAATTATTCTTTGCTTCCGGATACGCCGGCATCCGCTGCACGTCGAAAATATAACAGGGATAAGAATCGATACGAGCTGGTTTCCGCGGAGAAGATTCGGTAATTGCGAGCTTTCTTCGACCGGCTCTGTCCGCCAAAAATTCCACTCCACTGTGTCAGGAATAATCGGGCAGAGGAGAGGCGTCTCAATTAAAATCGTGTTCCAGGGCCGAGGTAAGAAAAGAGCGCTCTATTATCAACGACGTTGCGTCAAGGGAAATTTCGACCGCTTTCCTTAAAAATATTATTCAACGCGGTAACCCAGATCCAGAACCACCGATATAGAAAACCGGTATGCTCTTGAATAGTTCGATGGAATTAGCGAACAAACGGTGCACGGACAGCACGACCTGAATCTACTTCGAAAAAGAAACTCGTTCATCTTTCCGTAATATGTTTCGAAACTTGGATATATTTCTATGATGGGCCAACTATGGACATTTCGTCGAATCTGTATAGAAGCTAGAATTCGTTGCGTCGACGTTCAATTTCCAATTTAAGCTCGGTCCAGTATCGACGTCCTTGACCGACGTTCCGGAAATAAAACGACCTAATCGCGATTCGAAAAAGTGGCACGAGTGGGTTTCACGATACAGCCATAAATATACCGCGTCCGAGCGACGTTTACGTTGCGGCCTGCAAACACCGTGGCGCTCGGTTTGTATCGTCCGGTGGCTAACGAGCACGTTCTGTCGCACGTTCACGCAAATACGAATCAATTTCCCGCGCAAACGAGAGCGCGCGCCTACCTCTTTCGCCTTTGTGGCCGGTGTTCCGCAAACACCAATTAATTCCGTGTTTTCTTTTCGTTATCCGCTGCTACAATTCGACAGTGGGACACGGGGCTCGACGGACGAATCGCGGAAAGTTCGTCGACACTCTTGGGATGAACGATGGTTAGAGGCGTGATCGGAGATGGAGTGTTTGATGGATCGAACGAACTGGCGGTATTGGAAAATTTGGTTTTCCTTTTAGCCCGTAGCGTCAAGGGTACGAAGCGAAGAAGTCTGTTTCACTCTTTTCTTTTTTCTTTTTTTCGTTTGTTTGATCGATCGGTCGATTATTCGATAGATAAGAAATTAATTGTATCGCGCGAGATTCGCAAGACGAAACGTCATACGAACGGAATGAAGGGACTCTAGCGTGTTAAATATGAATTTCAATTTATTTTTCACTTTTGAGTAAGGCGTGGAAGCTACCGAAGACGGACAACACCATCGGCTAAAACGTCTTCATCCCGTTCCTAGTTACAACTATCGGGTGTACTTGTTACAACGTGCCGGCGCTTGACCGCTGTCGATAAATCGTCTTTCCAACTACCTTTCCTTTCTTTTTTCTTTTTTACTCTTTCACTTCTCCGTCCACTTATTACGTATGTATATTTATTTATTCATTCATTTATTTATTTATATATATATAGATTTTTCTCCTTTGTTTTTTTATCTGTTTCTCTCTGTTCTCTTTACTCCATCTTTTTTTTTTTACAGTTGTACGATTAAAAATATCGTTATTGCCAAGTATGATCGATAACACGGTGCGTAACCCCGAGCCTCTGACCGGAGAGACAATTGTCCTCGTGTCCGCTTAGGAAACTAAAGTTAGTGCATCGGAAACTAGACGTTTGCGCGACACCGCTCGACGAACACTATGGTCGCGTTTCTTTCCCCTGGAATTTCCATCGTCTTCGTCCCTTTTCGATTCTTTCTCAGCGACGTTTCTTTACACGAGGCTACGAAAACAGTCAGGATGATCGCTTTCCTTTCGAACTTCCCGTGATTCTTCCTCGCTGATCGTTCTTCTCGCGTGAAAACTTCGATTAGAAGAACGCTCGACAGTTTTATGTTCGATGGAAGGAATCGAGGATTAATTAAAATTCGTGGAACTAACGGGATCAGAAGCGTTCGAAGGAGAAGCGACACCCTTGTTCGATCGGTTTTAAGAAAAATATACAAATACGAAGGGAACTTCGACGAACTCGGTGTCCGGCGCAGATCTCCGCGTTGCGACGATCCTCGAATCACCGGCGGTCTGTTCTCGTTTCCAATCTGGCTCGATTAATCGTCGCTCGATTACATAAACTGTCTAGTCACGACCGGGAGAGGGAACTTTGAAATTGATTGCAACCTGCATGCGTTGAGAAACTGTAAGAGCTTTAGTTTCACGAGGGACACGTGTCCAGGAACTGGTGAATCTCGGTAAAAGTTTCAATAACGGCAGGAAAGTTTATAGAAATGTACATCTTTACGTTTCATGTCACGCTGTTGCGGATAAACTTATGAAACATCGAGAAATCCACTAAAATTATTTATTACGCGGTCGTGAAACTTTTCTAAGAATTATCGAACATCGAGACGAACTTGGAAAAACCATCGTTTTAAATTAACGTAGGTTCTAGAATTTTCAACTTTGCGCAGCTATTCGTTCTCAATCTTTCACCGTCGGTTTCTCAACGCTTTCGCGTAAGACAAGATTCGTCCGTGAATCTACTTCGCTCGTTGCAAATGAACGGAAATTTCATATTCATTGGATAATTTCCCACTGCTGGAAAACCTGAGAGTTTGGTATCGCAGGCTCGATCTCCCGGTCGAACGGCGTGAATCGCAATCACGGTGGAGCGTGTCAGGAACATTGGCCGATCCTGCTACGCTCGCAGGTCCTGTGGACGGTGTCCTGATTACAAAAGGATCGCTTTTTCCGTTCACGATGCAAAAGCAAGTCCACCGGAGGGACCGGCGGAGAGGGTGGCTCTTTTGATCGGCGCGAAACAAAGCGGAAGCAGCACGGCTGATCGATCGAACCGCTCGAATTCAGTCGCCTCTGATGCTCGCGCTACGGTTCATTCAGTTTCCTTCGATTCCTCTCGCATCGGAGGAAAATCGCGTTGGTTTTTCCATTGATTGTGCGAGGCGAAAGTACCCGCTTCTTTCCCTTTGTGTCGATTACATTTAGCGAGAACGATCGATTCGAACGTGTGTTCGGAACGTAGAATTTTGTTGGATCGGGCGTTGCAGCATTGACGAAGTTATCACAGGGGAATAAATCGCTGAATATCGATCAATTTATAAATTTCAAAAAGAACACGGACGCTTGTTGTTTGTTAGAGCAAATTGCTATTATCTTCAGCGGTAGATTACGATGTATAATAGGCAAAACCGTGGCAATGGTTTGACGATAAAGAGTAGAACCCTCTGTGGCGTGTCCCTCCGGAAACATCGCGGGATAGCTCTCCGTCAGGACTTCGGAGCGACGAAAGAAGACGAACGAAGGTCGGACGAGCGTATGTGGACGCGAATCGTATCGCTCGTCGCGCCAGTTCGCCTCGCCTTAAACTCTTATTAAAGTTATTACGCGTCTCATCGGAAAAATTGGCAGTACGGTAGTGAATTGAAAGACTCGTTATTCATGTTTCTAGCTTCCCTCGATCGCGTATTCCCTCGATCTTCTCGTTCCTTGTGCACCACAAAGCGAATAAAAAAAAAAAAAAAAGGAAAAGAAAAGTGTAAAGATCGTCGGAACAATCGAAATACTAGTTCGCAGAAAATAAAGAATAACGTCGAATAACAGAGATACTTTTCTCTTTGTCTCTTTCCATTTTGTAAATATAAAGACTGTCGTATTCCACTATAGGAAGCAGAGAGTGTCAAGCAGCTTTTTCCTCGGTGCACACGCATCACGAGAGTCACCGTTTCATCCCCTTTATTTTCTTTTATTCCTCGAAAATTGCTTGCATAGAGCTCGGCTCGAGACCGATCGATTAGCCGGTGAATTGGCCGGCAACGGCAGCGCCGACGCGATTTCCGGCTAATGCCACGAGAAACCACGGGGAGGAAATCGACGAACCAGGGACTCCCGACGATCCGTAATCGAAATCGAAGACCGAGTAGAAAAGGTTCGCGAACGACCCTTGCCGAATCGGAGAATCTCCGTGCGTCGCTGCGTCGCGAACCGGAAGTAAAGACGCGATAACTCGCCAACAACGACAGACTAATTAGTTCCGGCAAATTAATCTCTAAATAACTCGCGCACGCTGCTACGTTTTTTATCGATTTTTATTTTCTATGCTTTCTTCTTCCTTTTTTTCTTTTTTTTTTTTTTTTATTTTATTTTATTCCTCGTTCTTTTACCGAGTTTCCCGAGCAATTTCGTGCTGGCAAAGGCAACATGGCGTCGAAGCTTAACCCGGACAGCCATTTTTCTCGACCAACAAATTGGGTACGTCATATTTGTTATGTTTCTTTCTTTTTCTTGCTTTTCCTTAAATTTATTAGAATCTTTCTAAGACAAGAAAGGAATAAAAAATGTACGATAACATCGAGGGATCGTTATAATTTAAATGTTGCGAGAGAGAGGTATTATGTTTAAATTCGGATTAAGCTCGAGCCATCGTTTTGCTACGTTCGATTTCTTCGTAGCATTAACCTTACACTCTTTTCTCCATTTTTCCTTCTCTCTAGTTTTTCATTCGCTTTTTAATACGCGATCTCGCGATACAACTGCAGCTCTTTGGACGACAAAGGACCTGACACATTATTCTCGATTATCTCTACGATCTTATTAATATAATGTAATAATCTTCTTTTTTTTCTCTTTTTTATTTACTTAGATTCACGTTTACGTCTTTTTCTGCCCGTGAACCACCGAGCCGCACCTCTGACGATGCATTTTTCGCATTCTATGTTAATAACTTCCTGACCTCGCTAATATTCACCCTTTTCCCCCTTTTCGCTTCAACGTCGAACAAATTTTTTTCTACATTTTTCTTATTTTCGGCTACGCGGTTCGAAGAATTCTGCCGCACTTGACTTTAATCTGTATCGCGATGCTTCCATGCGCATAGCTTTCATGGATGAAAATTAATAAAATAAAAAATTCTCCCTTCCTTTGTTCCCTTTTCGTTCCACTTTCGATTTTCAAGAGTATTTTGAGCAACCAAAACACGCGTACCCTCGTTCATCTAAAATTAACTAATATTTAACACCTAAATTAGAGTTTAAGGAAGGGTTGGGCTCGGTGGTTCACGAGGGTTGATCTCCCACGCACTCAGGCACGCATTCTAGTTTTTGAGAGTTGATTTAGAATTTGTTTTATTGCGCGACGCGAGGGTGCTGTAAGTTTGTATGTGTTTGTGTGTATGATCAGTAATATGTGTTAATATGTCCGCCTGACGTACTTCCTCTCGTTCCGACGTATTTACGTTCGTGTGCGCGTGTGTGTACGTATGTGTATGTTTACCTGTAGAATATATCTGTATATCTTTATGTATATATATAATATATTCCTTTTCTTATTTGCATTTATCATATTATATATATATATATATCCTCTCTGTCTCTTTTATTTTCTCTGCTTTTGGTTTCTTTTTGTTCTCTTTTGTTCATCTTCGTTCCGTTAGATCGTTTACAATTAATTACAAAGTTAATTACGGACAACACGAGACTCCTCCCATGCCTCCCACGATTATTTACAGCGTCGTTTAAATTAAAACACACCGATTCTTCGTAGCCTATTGTCGCCCGAGAGAAGGTTCCTGCGAAGTTCTAACGTCGTTTCATCCCCCGAGATAAACGAGGTTCGACCGTGGATTCGCTGGACCCACCCTTTCATCCCCATATTTCTTCCAATCCCCCCTTTATTTTGTTACGAATTGTTATAGAATTAAAAAAATTGGCTCATTCGCTTTCGATATCCGACAACGATTCCGAACAAATGCAGCTGAAGCGCAACGATTCCACAATCGATTCCCGTTGATTATTCGAATCGGCTGCTCGATCGACAAATCTATCAACTAGGGAAAAAAAGAACGAAAACTGGACTCGTCGAAGAGTTTTGAAAGAACGAGGGCATCATCTTATTTTATTTAGAGTATCAAGGTACGCGGTCCCTAGCGAACGCTCGCGATCGTTTCTCGTCGATCTCACCCATCCCCAATACTAGAAGGGCACCAGCGAATACGGGAATTCTACGTGGATATCATTCGAAAACCCTACTCGTTTCATCGTTCTTACGTTTTACGACCGCGATCGTAAAATTACGATATTTCTTTCTGCTCTGTTATACTTCTCTTTTTATATTCGCCTCGACGAATCGATCGATCATCGTCGTCGTTTCGCGTACCCTTAAATGTATCGTTCGCTAACTTAAACCTAGCGAGTTAAGAGACTCCTTATAAGAAACTGCGTACGTACGTTTCAGGGATCGATCGAATTTCTCTCGCCTTCGCGAAGACATTTTTAAAAATCGAATTTATCCTTATAACTATCAGGGACGTTCTTTCCTCTCTCTCTCTCTCTCTCTCTCTCTCTCTCTCTCTCTCTCTCTCTCCCATTCTCTCATTAACTTTCTCTCTCTCTCTCTTTCTCTCACTCTCTCTCTCTCTCTCTCTCTCTCTCTAACTCTCTCTAAAGAATTACGACGACTCGTAAGAGTTGGAACGATCGTAAACGACGGTTGATCGTTCGCTTCCTCTATCGCCTGGATCGTTCGTTTAAGATCGCTGATACGATTCTTTGACACCGTCCTTCCTCTCGATTATTTCGGCCCGGGGCTTCCGGCTACTTTTTCGCTGCGAGAAGCGTCCATTCGAAAGAGGAAGTTCCGACGACGTCCTTCTTGGAAACGTACCAAGAAAGATGCTGTGAAAGAGCGCGAAGGAACGGGGAAAGTGAGCGTTTCGTTGGAACGACGCGAACGAAACTCGATCGACCGATCTATATGGCGACTACGCTCGTTTCCCGGTCGGATTGATGGACGCGCGCGTTGCGGAAATAACGAGGCGGCTGGAACGCGCGCCAGTTGTGCCGGAAATCAGCGAGTCGCGCGGCATTTTCTGCCGATCGGCTGGAAATTGAAAAAGCTCCTTTCCAAAGCGAGAACAGGAGGCAAAGTCGATCAACGTGCACGCATCGACGAATCGTTTTTCACCAGCGTCCGATTTCACGGCGTTCCGGTTCGGATACGTTCGTTCTTCTTTCCTCGTTTTTCTTTCCGTTTTGTTCCAACGGTGTCGCGCCTCGTGTTCTCGGGCGGAAAGAGGCGCAGCTAACGCGGTACGAGAAGGGACTAAAATCCATCGATGCACGTATCTCGCGAGCGAAAACAGAAAGGAGAAGGTGGTGCAGGCGCGTGTGCGTGCATTCGCGAATCTTCGTCCTCGAAAACACGAAGAATTCCGGCTTCGATCGTTGGCGGGAAGTCCTCTTCTTCGCGTTCCTCCGGTTTCCTGTCTTCCGTCCAGCTTCGAGTCGCGCGGAATACTTGTCCTTCGAGAACGCGCGGCTTCCGTCCTCCTCGAGGACGTCGTGGATCGTCGTCGATCCTTCAATGCTCTGCGTTCGTTGAACGATTGTTTGCTTTATAGTTTTCTCTTTCACAGTGACTCCGTGGAAACTCTCTCTCTTTCTCTCTCTTTGTTTCTCATGGTAAATGGTGGCGCCTGCCATTCCAGGCGCCATCGATTCTCGCGTCTGTCTCTGCTTTCTTACTGAAATTAAAAGCGCCCTGATACACTGGATTCGCGCGTAAGTCGCGGTCGTTCGAAAGATCGATCGAGGTGCCATGACTGTCGATGAAAATCCTCACTCTTCGTTCGCATAATTTTCCACTCTCGAGAGTTCTACTGGTGGTTGAGATCGTGGTACGAATTTACACTTGTTCCTAATTGCTTTCGTATTCCCTTTTGTTTGTCAAACGGGATGATACGAGAATTTCATACGAGTTACGTCGAAAGAAATCAAGGGACGTTTAGCGATATTTACGGCGTGAAAATAGAATAGGCAGACCGTTATGTTCCAGGAGAGCAGCAGAAACGTTGTCAAAGTCATAAAGTCGAGAAGTATCACGGAGATAAGCATCCCGGCGAAATCTCCTAGCACTTGGTCCTGGTCCAATCACTCTTACTTTACTATTCTAGGTCTAAGGGTGATGAAACAGGCTCGCTAGGGGAGAGAATCTTCTCCAAGGAGTTAAATTCAGGCTAAAAGAACGTCGAGTATATTTCCCCTGAAAAATCCCTCGGTTGGTTAGCGTGTCGCGTGAAATCTCGACGAGATTGCCATTAAAAAGTCGCGCCGTGTGAAATCTCACTCACGAAGCGTGCCAAATAGCCACGCGACCAACTTTCTTTTAGAACGAGTCCTTTGAAACTTCCTCTCGCTTCTTTATACCTCGGCCAACCGTTCTTTTGAAGATATCTACCGTTTAACGGAATTTATTGAAGAGAAAAACGTCGCGGAGAAGATTGAAATTCAATTTCAGAGACCTGCACGAAGACTCGAGTTTGGTGAAATATGTTGTACAACGAAATCGTGCTGCGACCAGAAAAAAAAATGATTCTTCGCGTAAAATTACGTGGAAAACGTGGAATCAAGTTTTTCCATATAGAGCTTCGTTTTGGAGAAAATCGAGTATGAATATTGGTGGAATACGCGCGCACTCAACTAGCAGCAACCTGTTTGGTTTCTCCAATCTGGTTAGCCATTTTTACTTTCATTTACATTCATTTATAAACAATAACGAATTTTCAAAAATCCCAAGCTTCGGACGTCAAAAATTCGAATCGTCAAAGGCTAGAAAAAACACGCGATAAAAATTTCATTTGCAGCGTTAAAAGGAAGAAGCAGAAAAAAGGGACAAAAAAAAAAGAAACAAAGGAAAAAGAAAATAGGAAAAAAATGACGAGTAGGCGCGTGTCTCGCATCCGTTACCCGGTCGTTGGTTCGAGCTTATTGTTCGCGACGTTTCAGGAAGCCAGAGAAGTTGGCGCGCGCGGGAACTAGGCCTCCTTTGAAACTCGGTCACGGCGCCTCGGAGAAAAAGGAAGAAGAAAAGCCCGTGCGAACGAAGAAGAACCGATTGTTGGGCTAAGAACAGGCCTGGCAAAACGGATCCCGCCCCACCCCGCCACCCTCGTGTGCAGTGTGTAGAGCACGAAAAAGGAGAGCGGCTGGTGGACTCGAGAGTGTCCCCGACTGTAAGTGAAACCTTTCGTCTCTCGCGAAAGCGCTCGTGCCGCTGACGACCAACTTATCCGCGCGAAAGAAAAAGCCACCGATGGAAATAACACACTCGACCGGCGGTCGGTGTCTCCCGCCAACCTGATCGATATCTGAAGCTGAATTCCTGGCGCCTGTCTACCTCCGAGTGCTCGGCCTGAAAGCTAAAGAAGAACTCGCGTAGAGTTCGTTGGTTGCTTCGAACGACGCTGCATGTTATTTAATATTTAGCTACCTCGCGCTTTAATAAACGACGATCGAACAATTTCGCATGATTGAAGGTAACTACGGTCGTTACACGATTCGCTCGATCACGTTGAAAGAATAATGGCCAGTGTTGGGCCAGTCTTTACACGACTCCACGCTTAGATAAGATAATACCCGATTATCAAGCCCGTGAAATATAGATTTCGAGTAGCGGGAGAAACTAGCCCGAGAAGGGTAAACAAGTGTTGCAGCAAGGGTGAATAACACGGCCACCTGTCCACCGCTACGATCTCAAGATTCTTCCTAATTAAAACGTTCAAGCATTTCGAGGATCCTCCAAGTTGCCAGGAGGTCGACAGGCATTTTACTCAGACCGAGGAAATGCCTATCTCGCGTGGTCTGTCTCTGTGTTTGCCTTTGCAATCGGCGTTCAACTACCGCAACACCGCATGAATCGTAAACCCTTGACAAAGGCCTCGTTGCAGCCCCCATCGCCACGACACAGCATAGCGCCCCGCTGTGCAAAGAAACACGGTCGGCAAACAAACGACGCGAGACACGGCGTAAGTCGTGTAGCGTTTGGAAGGCTTTCGCGATTCGAACAAGGATGAGGAAACCGTAGGAATGCATGGGAAGGAGCGGAGGGTAGGGCTTTTCTCTTGTGCAAATTTGCCTTCGACCTCGTTTCGGAGATCAGGGCCACCTTCAGCGTGCTCGTCGCTCTTCAACCGACCGCTCGAACTCTCTAACCGGCGATATTCGAGTAACGCGCTCTGCCTGATCGATCATTGGCCGATTCATCCACTTCGCAGCCGGCTCGAACCGGAAACCGGGTCGAATCACGGCTTATCGGCCAACCCGAATTACGCTGTAAACGCGATTAAACGAAAAGTCGAGAGGCTCGCCGGTATACCCTGGCAAGCGAGAAGCCTCGTTCCCGACCGATAAATCTCGGCTGGCGAATTTCCATGCTAGACGAGTGGAAATTTTCATGGATCGACGAGAATTTGAGGATCGGTAGAAGAGATGGGTGTAATCGAGTAATCGGTAAGCGTTTAAGGAAAATAATAGGCGGCAGTTTGATTTAGTTTGACTCCGATTGGCTAAAAATCGATCTACGTAGATTTTCGTAGCTCAAAGGCTACAGACAGATGTAAGATAAATCCAATTTCGTAACCGACCAGGTGTGGATGTTTGACTGTCGAAGGTGGTGCAAGCCTGGCAACCTCCGACCCCGCTGTTTTGATCTCTGAATAAACGTGACCAGGCGTTTCATCTTCGAAATGAACGGCAAAACTCGCAGCTAGCGACCGCTTTCAAAGCTGCTTTGTGCCGTTTTCAGAACATCCTGACGAAAGCTGCGCTAATGTTGACTCACGGTCGTCTACAAAGCCCTCGTGAGCGAACCGGAAGTCCGCTAGTCCATTGCAAACGTACTTTCGTTCTTCGATACGTGGTGAATCACGAAGCTAGCTTCTAAAATTCCCACTCGTGTCTATTTAACGTGGATCCATCTCTTTGCTAGCGTCCGAAATCAGGAACTGCGCGTAGTTTGATAGATTTAAACAATCTATTTCAATTTCCTCGTTCTCAACCAGCCTTCTCTTCGAAAGTCAGGCACCTCGATCTCGATGTTTCTTCGATGATAAGAGCGAGCCTCGATGCGTCTTCGTGAACGAACGGTAAGCTCTCTAGGCTGGGTAGAGCGATAAAGCTTGATCAACGTCGAGGAGGGGCGGTAGATTTAAGAGGGCGAGCCTCGCTAAATCCTAAAGCCGCGACGCTAAGCCTGCCAGCAGCCAGACGAACCTCGAATACGAGATCGATTCCGAGGACCGGAGGTAACGCGGCTGACTTGCGTCGCGACGCACCACCTGCTTCCTCGCTGCGGCACATGCAAACAGAACGGGAAATAGAGATCTGCAACTAACGATAAATACTCGGCCTAAATGCGCTAGACGCTACCCAGAGGACGATGTTTTCTCATTCTCTCGCTTTCTCTCTCTCCTTTTTTTTCTCCTCTTTTCTCAACGGACGAAGAATATTTCGATTAAGTGAGAATAGAGACATGGAAAGTAGCCGCCGAGAGACGAATACCTTTACGTCGTTGTACAAACACGAAGAACAAAACTATGTCAGGCTATTTCCGGTAACTATCTGTCGATCGTCAGCTGCAAATAACGTAATGGTTAAGAGAAGTCGTTGACGAAGACGCGGACCGCCGGAAGTAGTCCTGAAATTGAATGTTGTCTCGCGTCGTTCAAATTCTTGAAATTCCGTGCCACGGTGCCGGAAGACTCGAACATCCTATTAAGATGTCGCGGACTACTTCCGGCTGATCACGAGGCGGCAAAAGCACCCGTCGATTAAAAGATCGTGAATGCAGGCTCACCGTTCTTCCGGCCAGTCGGCCATTGTTCTTTCATCGAGTAGAAGAGGAGGACGGTGATGGTGTTTGTTAAAGGTGATATTATTATTGTTTTTTTTTTCTTTTTTGTTCATAATAGCGGATATGGTGATCGTGATTGGTCTCGGTGATCGACTCAAGCGGTCTCCGATACCGGAAGCGGTGGCTGTCCACCGGAAGTAGTCATGGCAGGCGCGGTGTTGGTGGTGGTGGTGGTTGGGACCGGAAGTGGCTGTAGGGCCTGCATGTCACAGGTGTGGGAACCGCGCTTCTTTAGGTCCTGGAACAATTCGTATTTCGAATATGTTTCAATTTAGATTCTTCGTCCATCTACGTGTCTTCTTGCTTGCCCCCTTTTTCACTCGCTCTCACTCTCATTTTCTCCATCCTTTCTTCGCCAGACTCTCGGCGAATCTCTCGTGTCTTTCACATTCATTTCCTTTCATTTGTTCCGTACCAATTCTTTACTCTCTCCTACATTCTCTCCCTTTCGATCATTCGTTTCAAGCACGCTTCCTTTCTCGCTCTCGTTCACTCCACCGTCTTTTCTCTTTCTACGTTTCTAGAGTAACTATTTATAATCGAAAATATAATCGTAAAGGCGTGTTAACACTACTTTCTACGTTTCCTCCCTCTCCCACCCCCTCTCCTTCTCTCTTTCTCTCTTTTTCAACGACGTTTATCCGCTTGTACACTTCCTGTCTGCGTTATTGTCTCAAGCTCCTCGAGTACAGTGATCCCTTCCGTTTTCTCTTTAGACTTCGACACAAGAACGCAAGAGTTCTCAATCTCTAAATCTCTCGAGACCGAACAAGCTACCTCTGGCAGATAGTTTTCGGATGAAATGGAATGTGAGAGAGATGCGATCTCGCGTGACGTTACGCCTCGTGGCATCGATTGAATTTCGAGCGATGGATCTCTTTTTCATCGCGAACTACATTCTTGAAAAACATGGCAAAGAATCGTTAGAACGTTCAAGAATTCGCGGACAAAAAAAAAAAAAAAAAAGAAAAAGATAAAAAAAAGAAGGCGAAGTTCCACGACACCACGAAGGTCGATATCCAGTTGTGTATAGAGTATCGCGAGGCTAAAGATCGCGTACGAACGAGCGAAGAGAGATGTCGAGAGGAAGGGGGTAGAATGAAAGAGGCACGCGGGCCACGTGCAAATGCAATTCAGAGAGAAACAGAAAGTTCATGCGAAAAGAAGATACAGTGAGAAACATGAAAACCACCATAAGAATGAGAGATCGAAAAAGCGGAACAACTTGGTGCTACCGACACAGAGATACAGTTTCAACAAAAACAACAATCAGAATATGTATAATACGTATTATGTATATCGAAACAAAGGAAACGGTAACAGTGATACAACAATAGCAATAAGAACAAGAAACGTTTACAATTAAACTGGGTGAACGGAAACAGATAGTATCCGTGTGTGAAAGAATGTGCGCTGCTATGGAGATAAAAGGGTGGAACGATCGATTCATAAAGAAACATGCCAGGTGCAATAAGAAAGATCCTTTCGACAAGCCATTAATTGCAATACGTTTGTGATTTTGATTCGTTTCAACGCCGGTGTTCATTGGAACGACGCGTTTTCTGTTTTCGCAACGAATCCTCCTTCAATTCGTACGAATACTCATACTTTCTCCAAATCTACTCACGTGCGCAGTGTATTTTCTGACATTTTTATCGTTTCTTCTTCCTTTTTTTTTTTTCTTCTTTTTTTAGTTTCAAAGAATTACAGATCGTGAAGGACGATTTGGAAGAATAATCGTTGCTTTATCAGTTTTGACGTCAAACAGAAACGCATCAACGATACGGTGCATTGCATACAGGTGCATTCAAATTTGCTCTGAGGATGTGATACATACGTCGAAGCTTCGTCACAGCGCTCGGTAGTCTGCTCAATATTTTTCGGGCGTGTGCGAAAACAATAAGCGGATCTGTTTATCGGCGAAGCTTTCGGTTTGGCTCGCTTTGTTTCTCACATCTCTTACTCGTCGTAACGAGTTTCTCGAGTCAAGCGCCTTCAGAGTACGCGTTCGAATCGATTTCTCGAATCGAGAAAAAAGGCGATTAATCGTCGGTCCTTTACAACGATGAATTCGTTTATGGTCCCTAGCCTCTTAGTATATCTTCGTTTCTCAACCTTGTACGTCTTGTATAGTTAATTTAAAAACGCGTTCGATCCAGGAACCATAGAATCCATCATCATCGGCCTCCGATAGTAGCGCTAGGTTAAGAAATAATAAAAGGAAACTTCTTTGATGTATTCATCGACGATATGAAAGTCCTATAGAAGCCTACGATCCAATAGACAAGGTTCTCTCGCAAGCTGTTCGTAAATAAAAAAACGGGGACAGAAGCGGAAAAAAGGCAAGTCGACGCGTCCTCATTGACGGCCGCATGCAGACACCGTCGGATTTCCCGGGGAAAATTCGCCGACTACATCGGTACGCCGCAATGCGGTTCGTTCTCATCGTCGCACGTTCGTGCTGGTTCACGTCTTCCTACGACGTCGTTCGACAAGCGTCGTTAATCCTTTTCAACCGGCCTGTCCGAGATGTTCGTTCTTCCTGTCTAAGCGCCGCCTGCGACGCGGCTGCAACGGAGCAGCCTGAATTTAAGGCTCGTTCACGCGAGGAGAATCCACGTCGGTTAGTTCGCCGATATTATTAAATTACGTTTCAGACACTGATCAAACGGAGCTGTAAAGCTAAGTTAGAGAATTATACCGTAACATCAAAGCGAGATAGGTCACGCTAACGATAGTTGGCAATTTCTATTTGATATCGCGTGACGCAAACTTTATGCG
The DNA here is from genome assembly GCF_905332965.1 of Bombus pascuorum. Lineage (NCBI taxonomy): Eukaryota > Metazoa > Arthropoda > Insecta > Hymenoptera > Apidae > Bombus > Bombus pascuorum. Next base: position 5,935,310 of record NC_083496.1, on the reverse strand, counting down.
AACCACTTCATACTGTGCAAAGTATCGCGTAATGCTTCCTGTTACGCTAACGACGTTCACATTAACAACCTGACTCGGCCGAATTTAATATCTGAGAATGACCGTCAGACACATCGAACAGTGTCGTTGATCGTAAAGAAAGATCAATAAGTTACTGTGACGATTGATATCTCGAACACGTTTCAGCGATGACACGCGTAAAAACTGATTCGAAACACGAAAACGCAAAGAACAGAAGAACGCAGAGGCAGAGAACGATAGGCAAATCTGTCGATAGTAAGATAAACACGAGTTCCTCGCGTGTACGAGCTTTAACAGAGGGTCACGTTGCTTCGTTTCGCCTGTGACGCACGAGACACGCGTGTTATTCTCTTTCGGTGGCACGTGCACGCGTTATTTCTGTTACGGCGGACCAGGTTTGTCGCGATTGATCGCGTTGGCTAGGCCGATGTTGCGAGCGAGCTCTCGCAGTCTCGCAACCGCCAAGCAGACGCGTCGCTTTGTTTCTATCGCTGAATTTTCTGCGGTTGAATAATAAGATCGATACGATATGATACGACTGTAAAAACTCAACGGGATATGGATAAAAAGTAAATATGAGAGGCATCTAAGGCAGTGAAAATTCGTGTCTTGTAAATGAGAATCCTCCGATGATATTTTCAAAGATAATGATATTGTGCGATATTTTAAGAGCTATACAGTTACTTTTAAAGTATAGAAGATAGAAATGAAGATGTAAGAAGATAATGGCAAAGGGTAATTAAATTTTAAGCCGTCGAGGCACGAACGAAATTCTCGACGAATTTCTCGTCACAAAGGAGCTACCGGGATAGCGAAAATCTAGAGTTCGTGATACGTCGACGCACACGAGATGCGCACGTTTGCGCAGGGTCGCGTGGCATTAGCACAATACAAGGAAAACGCATTAGAAGGGCGTGATTTCGCCCGACGTCTTCCCTGTGGCCGGGTACATTAATCATCGGTTACTACGAGGCACGGATGAGACGGCTCGCTTATTAAAGCTGGCTGAAGCCATTAGTCGCTGTACGCACAGCGGAAACTTTAAAGAGAGCTCGATCGTAAAATAAATCACGCGACTTAAAGGCTTCGGAACCGGTAAAAATTTTGAGACGAAAACGGAACGCTCGTTGAATATAAGATGTGGCGAAAGTCGATGAAAACGTAAAGGCGATGAAATATAAAACGATTCAAAGTTGTCGTTACAAAGTTAAATTTAAATTACTTTCGTACATCTACTCTGCTACGCCCAGCGGATCTTTCTCGGTCTAATTATATTTTCTATGGTTAAAAGATTTTTAAAAGCATGGAAAATATGAAAAAAAGAAACCGTTGTCGAAACATTACGAGAACACGAGTCTCTTTCTTTTTTCTTTCTTAATTGAGAAAATTAGGCCGTCGAAGTCTGAACACCGTGGCAGAGTTAAATCAACCTGTATGTAATCGTGAGACATATGAAACCCGCTTCGTATCGTATCGATATTATTTTCTTCCATTTGACGAACAACAATTCACGATATTTCTCCAATAAAGACGGACAGCCGTCGTTTCTGCGAAACGTCACAGTGACACTTGGCGGACGAAAGGAAGCGACGTATATATCTCGCGCGTCTTCGTCACGAACCCTTTGTCGCAACCTGCGTGTTTTTTCATCCCTCTGAGAGGCCTGAAAGCGTGGGACTACGGACCGAACACAGGCTGCGAACAAAGGAAGAACGAGCGAATAGCGGACGTGACCGAAAGAAAAGCATGCGGCGTAAAAAGCGCGTAAACCTGCTTCGCTGGAGCCATATATGATCTTCCCCGAGTTTAGCCTGATCCGTCTTCCGGATTCCTCTTTGCCGGTGAACGTTCCCTACTCGCTTCGGTTGTTTAAGCGACAGGATACTATAAAAACAGGCGGTATAAGGTATATTTGCCCCGCTCTCTCCTGCGTGTTCCGTGGCGATATAATTCCTGGCAACCTAGCCGCGATAGGAAGCTCGCTAAAGTAAAAGAAACTGGAGCTAGCAGCGGATTTTAAGCGACAACGGGTAGAGAGGGTACTTGGAGTGGGCGGAAAGGGTGGATAAACCGGATGAGCACGAATACACGAGTTCTATTTGGATGCAGACAGATGTGGGACCAACGAGGGAAGCGAAGAAGCGTAGCTGGATCGCCAGAGAGATGCATAAATCAGAAGCCAGATCAAGAGTCAGCCGCAACACGGTGGGTTCGAGTAGGCACCATGCCAGAAGGTTTTCGTCTGTAGAACGATCGCGAAAGAAAGGAAAAGTAAAAACGCTCGTAGAGACGAACGTGTGGAAACGAAAAAAAGTCGGAGGTTCGTGGAAACAACGAAAAGATGGAGAGTCGATCGATAACGAAAGAGGAAAAGAAAACTGTGAGTAGAGAAACTAAAGGAGTTCGCGATTGAAATAGAAAACTAAACATCGACGTTCGAAACGTATACGATTCGACGTACGGAAGAGATATATAGGAAAGAGAGAAAGAGGGAAAAGTGTTGCGACGGAAAGAAGCGTAGGAGAAGATGTTTCTCGGGGAAAGCAGACACCCAGAAGCCAATCCAGGGATCAGCCACGCGACACGAAATAATTCTCGACCACCAAGGGGATGCATGGGGAGGCCTTCGTGTGTCCTTCGTCCTGATCCTTCCGTCGAAGGACAAGAAAAGCTGCCTCATATTCTCCCAACGGCCACACAATAGTATATATATATATATATATATATGTATATAGAGAGAGAGAGATCTTATACACATTTGATAAACATCATGGAAGATTGTACGCGCGCGCGATCCCACGCGTTCGTTGCAGCGTATAAAACGCGTGCTTGTATACGATACGATGCTCGTGAAATCTAAGGGATATTTTATCCCTTGAAACGACGTTGGCTTCCGTATTTCAAACTAGATTTCGTTCAATTCTGAGAGAATAAAATCTTTCGCGGAACATTAATACAACGGCTATCATGGAAGAAGACTGAATATCCTAAGCTACATCTCGTATTTCGTATAAATCTCATATATCTTTACTATTACTTCCTTTGTCTTTTTCTCTCTCTCTCTCTCTCTCTTTCTCTCTTTCTCTCTTTAAAAAACACACAAAACCCTAATACGCCGCGAATGATTCGTTTTCTCTCTTTTACAGATGTCCACTTTACATCCATGTATACAAGCAGAAACGTATTGTCCGCGAGGGACGCGTGGATCGTAGAGCGCGCGCACAAAAGCAACGAAACGATATAACATAGTATGTAATGTACATCGATTATCATCGTATCCAAAACGGTTTTCAGGTAACACGGTTTTCTTTACCTTTTTCCGAACTTGTATACGGTCTTCATATACGAGCACCACTCTATCCTTGCTCTCGTTCGACGTGAGCTGATAAGACAAGCTCTAAAAGTGGACGTGCGACATTTTTCAGCGGCCATCGTTGAAAACGCCAAAACGCCGCGATATGTGTTTTATTTTTATTTTTTGTTTCAAATGATTTTTTTTTTTTTTTAATGCCATCGTACATTCATCGATCACGATATATTTTTTTTTTTCAATTCGTTCCCATCGTCGGATCGTTAGCATGTTTTTTTCGTTATCATTATCATTATGTACATATTTTTTTTTAAATTTATTATCGTCCATGAGATTCCAGCGTGAAAGAGAGGAAAAAGAGGAGAGAGAGCGCGCGAGAGAGATCCATCGGATTCATTATGAATTTCGCACGGTTTCACGTGGACGAATTGTTTATTCGATGTTCGTTTTTGTATGTACGTATGTATATGTATATATATATATATATACACACATATATATATATTTTATTTTTCCGTTCGTTATATTATATCGGTGATTTTCGTTCACGCACGTGATATATTTGTATTCGTTAAAAATTTGTTTTATCCATCGTAGAGAACGAGCGGATGAACACAGAGGATGTGAAGAGAAAAAGATGCCGATTCGTAGCGAGCAGGATGAGACAACGGGGCGATTATTTTCATGGTGATGGCCAGTGGAGACGATGACGCCCGTGATGACGATGACGATGATGGGCGGACGATGCGAGGTCATCGTAGGTGTCCAATGTTCCACGTGGATCGCACGGTGTGGTCGGTCGTCGATGAACGGGTGGGCACGGAAATGAGGAAATAGAATTTGATTGATTTATATCTATGTATTTTATAATATCACTGTGTGTGTCTTGTGTCAATTATTTGATTATTTCATATTTTTCTATTTGTTTTCTGTTTTCGACTGGTGTTTCTTCCATGTCCATTCATCTACTTTCTCTTAAACGATCACGTTAAAACGTTTCTCTATTCTCCGTTTAATTTGTCCTCTGAAAATCATCTCGTTCGAGCATATTATATTTCTATGTGTCGACCGACTCGAAATCTGTCTGCAAACTGTATCAAATCTCGTGTTACCTTTCTTTCTCTAAACGCTCTCGACTGTTCGGCCTCTGAACCGATTCGAACGTTACTCGTGTATCGTCGTTGTTCTAATATGCGATTATGCGTTCTCGAGATCCGTTTGTTCGTCTGTTCTTTTATATCTTTCTTTACTCTTTTTTTTTTTGTTTTGTTTTTGGTTATTTACTGTGCTCTAGTATTCTGCTCTATTTCGTTTCTCTTTGCCTCGAATTTACTGGGATCTGTAGTTTAGCGTGCTTTACTAGAACTGGCTAAGAAAGTCAGGCCGCTCAGAACGAGGCCTCGACGAGGTAAGTCCCGTCCATCGCAGCCCCGGTCTGCCCCCCTTGGGCACCCGATACTTGGGCCCTTGTCGCTGGGATGTACTGACTGTACGCCTGCTGAAATCCACACCACAAGCACACACTACATTGTTGCACGCTAAGCTCACCTACCCTAAAGAGTCTGTTTTCTACATGGACCTCTACGGTTATTTCTAGTCGTGACACTTTAAACGATCGTCGTTAGATCGGACGTGTTGTACGTTTCCCCGATTCTGAATCGGCTTTGTCATCCTTACGAGGCAGAACCAACTTTAAAAACGTGTTCGGCGGCTTCGGTTAACATCCTACTTTCTATATCCTCTCGTACGCTCTTACTAAGTGGATTACCGAGGCTAGCACTACTACAATATATTTTACAACCTAATATCATCTAACTTCCAAAGAACCGACGAGTTTTCAGAGGGAGAACACGCGCCATTTCGAAGGTTCCAGCTCGAAGGGCGAAAGGGTTGGCTTCTATCCGAGCATCGTCTGCTGATGCACGATCATCAGTGAATCGGAATCGATTCGACTAACTCTATAGAAAGAACTTCCCCCAGCTATGACAGCGTGTCGTGTTCTCTGTCGTCGAAGCCTACGCGAGTTCTGTCTCGTTGTTTCCTCTTACAATTGTTACGAGTTTCATCTACGATCGGCTAATCGACTAAACGATGTCCTACCTCGGTCGACGATCGACCATCGATCATGCTGTCCCCGCTGGTGGCTCGCGAAAACTAATTCGTCGCCGTTAATTCCACGGTGTCGGGAAAGTTGCACGCGGAACCAGCGAGTCGGACTTAATCGTCGACTTTAATTAAATTTAATTAGTCCACGTCGCGGCCAGCTGCGGACCCGACCCGGATCGACGGACGTTCCAACGCGTTCGTGCTGCCTGGGTCGAGCCGGATTTACGGACCGCGACATCGCGTTAATGGATGCGTTTCCGGTCGCGGCTGGAGAAATCGACGAAGCGCCGCGTCGCGGTATAAACGAGTTATTCGAGGCAATTCGAATTTCAAATCGCGGAAAAAGTCACCGATATATTGTTCCAAGTACTTAAGAGGTATCTGCGGAGTTCACGGTCGAATCGCGTTATACGATCGGTTGTCCTATATTCGCGATTCGTGGCACGGAATATTTTGAAAATAATGCGTTCGACAAACGAAAGGTAACAGAAAGTGCAAATTGTTTTCGGTAATCGGTCGTCTTCGAACGATTACCGAATAGCTCGATCGTCAGAGTAAAGTATCTTGCAAAGACTCGATAACGAGTTTTCACTGAAAGAAAATAGAATCGTTAGAAGTGGTTGACTCGTCATCGAACGAAAATCTTAATTATCGTTGTTCGAGTCGATCGAGGGACGAGATGAGCCATTGTGGCGTACAAGAAACAACATTCTCCATTGGTTTCCATGCAGTTCTCGCGAAACGTCGCATTCTTCGAGCGCTCGCTAATTGTTCGGTCGCCACGCTCGGCGACGAACGTCAACCGAAAGAGAAGGGGCGTATTTCACAACCGATTCTTCTCTCGCCTCTTCTCTTCGTCAGCGACTCTCGTTAAAAGAAAATAAAAATCTGGTTCGTGGGGGGGGGGGTAATTGGGTACGCTTGAACAATCCGTCGAGCACGAAATCGTGTCTGAAAAATCGTGAAGAGGTTCGCATTCAAACAATCCAAGAAACAGAGAGGCGTAGTACGTAACGTATGCGAGTAGCGCAAGGGTGTGGAAGAGGAGAAGTGCCAAGAGAACGAGAAGAAATAGTAGTTCGATCAATGAAACAACATTTCCCAAAAAATATTACTAATCTTCAACTAGCAGGCTTTTATATCGGGGAGCGATCAAAAAAAGTAGACAGACAAGTAACAGAACTGACGTTCTTTTTCTTTTTGGGTCTTACCTTAAACGGGCGTATGTTTCTACGGGACGAACCACACACAACAGGTGCCGACAGTGTGTATATGTTACAAAATATACAGACATATTTACATTGTACCGCGTGGTATTTTGCAACGATTACGAAAAGGGATGATTAGATTAGACATAGAAGGGAAAGAATTTCGTTAGTATCAACGTTTCGCCAAACGTTATCGTATTGCCAATGACGAAATTAGACCCACTTCCGATTTCAAATCGAAGGAGAAATATTTCTTTCTATATTACGTAATCGCAATCGGGTCACAACGATTCTCATTTTTAACAATCATCAGTTTATGACGCGTTAATACGTAGCGAAACGCTGTGTATGTTAGTTTCGAATAATTTCATCTGTAGTGAGCAATTAAGAGCGCGATGTCAATGGCGGTGGTAAAAATTGATAAACGACAGCCTGTCTCGTCGCGACGTTTACAGCCCGTTATCTATCGGCCGACTTACCTGTTGAACGATAATTAATTTAACAACGTTGGGACTGACATCAATGTGAACTAGAGAGGATGCGAGAGGAGGGAGGACGCACGCGCGGCTCTTGATAATTACGAGCCAACAACCGATTGAAAATAATTACGAAGGCAGCCGCTGGACCTTTCGCGGAATCCACTCGATATACAACGTTCGATTAATCATTGTACCCAGTGGCCGTAATCGACGCGCACTGACAGGCTGTGCCGACTAATTTCTGATTAATTTTCTTCTCGTCGCGAAGCGGCTCTAAAGCTCGAACAGGCCGAAACAGTCAAAGTGATTAATGTAACGCGGTGCCCGCGAGAAGGTTTCGAATTTCAGCCTGACACTCGTTTCTCCGGCGAGAAGAGAACAGTGCCGATGATTTATCATTGTAAAGCCATTGTTCGCGGCTTGTTAAACTAGTTTGTTTAATTACGCGAAGAACCGACCGGGGAGTTGATAAAGATAGTGTGGTTTTCACCAATTACCCTTCCTCTACAGACATCTCGGTAAACGTGATTCATTTATCTCCTCTTTGCAAGGGGCTAAATTATTTATTTGCTACGAGTAAATCAGCAAGTTATTACGAGATTGCGACTAGACAGATCCTTCGTAGTATAGGAATGTTTGTTTCTTCTTGATATATAAATGATTTTAATACGGTTGATTTTACACGTGAGATGTCTGTAGGAAATTATTGGTGAATTGGATCGGCCCTCCTCCGTGACGAACTCATCCGCGCGATAATTCTCGCTTCGTACCCTTGAACGACTTAATAAAATATACACAAGTAACGTGATCCACGTACATTATATACAATATATTTAATCGAACCAGCTATATGGTATATATAGTGTGTGTCATATATAACGGACCAATCAATTTCCAATAACGATTAAATGGAGCAAAACTTGGGGGGAGGGGACAGTAACCAACATCAACACCCAAAATAGAAGTCGAGTGGCCTGAATACCGAGTAGGTGCAACCGATACTTTTCCACGAGCTTGATTTCACTCGCAAAAAGAGCTTCTTCAAAAGTTCGACAACATCCACGATGTTCCACTTCAATCTTCTAAATCTTAATCTTTTAAAGTGCCTCTTTCCTACCCTTCGATAAATCAAACGGTACTCGATGCTTCTCCAAAGTTCGTGCTTCTCTTTAAACTTTGTTATGTCCACTGCTTGTTTCTCCTCGGAAGGAAAAGCAAAAAAAAAAAAAAGAAAAAGAAAGAAAGAAGAAGAAGAGGAGGAAAAATGAAAGAAACGATTATCGTTTGCACCTCACGACGTTTGGGCCGCTCGATTCCACGGATCGGTAGCAATCGGAATCGAAAATTTCACCGTATTAATTATGTTAACAAAGGGCAGGAGGGTGAGATTGAATGTCTTTGAAGAGGACGGACACAATAGGTGGATACTCGAGGAGTGTCGAAAAGATGGTGCTCGTTACTGGGCCGACGGCAAAAGTGAATTGACGGAGCTTTTCAGACGGACACTTAAGATTCAATTTTCTCTTGCCTGGCTGATCTGAAGTGGATGCTCCACTACAGGCTCCCGGTGTTCCTTCGGCTATGCATTATTCATGAAAGCAACTCGTGTTATATTATAATACGCATTATTGGGGCAATTAATTCGGCGCAACGTCGTCGCGTGCGCGCTCGGCTATGATTATTCTTTCTTTTCCCTTTTTTTTCCTCTTTCCTTTACTGACATTTCCGTCGAGCAACGCGTGATAACGAAACTGATGATACGCGCCACTGGACGACCATAGGGTCTCACGGTCGATAGTTTCACGAGCGTAATTCGTAAATTCCGGCAACGTTTCCCCGGCTTTCGTCGCTGTTTCCGCGAAGCTCGTTCGTTGATATTTCTCGCTAGAGGCGTTTGTCGTAATAAGCTCGACACGAAGATACGCGTTCAGACGCAACGACACTTTCAACGAAGACGTCAACTGGCCCAACCGAGTTCCATGCGCACGAGCAGAAATTTTCGTGATCCGAATAAAGACACCATGTAAAATAGTTCTGCAACGATTTTGGAAGAGCCTGGCTACGATTTAACTATCGAAACACGTGGCGTCAGTCATCTATATCGGGCGATTCCTCTGGCACGGATTATTACTGGTACGAATGGATAGAGGTGTTTGCGCTTGGCAACACGTTGTATTAATTAGTCTACGTCGGTAATAATTAGCATCGATTCTTGTCTGATTTGTGGAAGAAACTGAGAAAGCTACGGTACGCGGAAATAGAATAACTAGAGAAGAAGATCTATTATTTCCTGGAGTACGTATTCGCTGCTGGCGGCTGGGGGATCTTCAATCTTTCGAGAATGAGATTAAAAGATTCTCGACTGGCGTAGTTACAGCCGACTGGAAATGAAAAGCTGAGAAGGAAACGAGCTGGCGTAACCATATATTTGGCTCGCGGCGCAAGGCAAATTTCGGTGGGACGTCAGCTGTTGCGATCCACGATTCACCGTAGAAATTTCACGCGAAAGAGAGGGCGTATCGCGGAGGAGATTACATCGGCGCAACTTTCGTCGAGGGGACGAAAGTTCATCGCGGCGCATAAATCGATGTCAAGGGAAATGGTGACGTTTATGCGAAGCTAAACGTTTCTAATTGCTGGCATTCACTGGTTAGCGACTGCTCGAGATTTATCGAACACTTGGCAATTCACGCACACGCTGCTTCTTGGCGATGTAACTACCACGACTACTTTTTTCATAGGAAACCAAAGACCGTAAAAGTGAAGATGGTAACATTTTGAGAACTGTTTGAATTTTTCATTCGTGCTATTCGATACGTACATAGAGACTACAAGATAAACAAATCGGAAATGTAAATAAATAAACTGAGTAGGTAAGGAAGAAGTAAACGAATCTTAACGAATAATCTTAATGAATAGCGTGGCAAAAATGACGTCGCACAGTCTATTAACAAAGTCAATCGAACAAGGTAGATGGGAAATGTGTTTATACGAAACTTTTTTAGCGAAAATAGCGTCAAAAAAATATCGATAAAGTAGTTGCATAGAGAACTAGTGAACCGTTAGAACGATAGAACGTTGGATTTGCATAGAACAATGTGATGAAGCGTGATGCTGACGTTTAGACAAAAGACGGAGATTAGGCAACGCGTAGGTCAATAATCGAGGACAAAGGCGATGTTGGTGGTGGAGTACAAAGCCGATTGAAAGACGATTGGAAGACCAGGCCACACGGACAAAACCATTGTACCATCTCCATCCGATACCTAAACCACAAAAAGATGTTCACGATTTTCTACTTAAATTTCAATGGGAAGAAAAAGCATTAAATCTAATTTCTTCATCGCGTGGAACAAGTTGAAGCGAACGAAGGAAACTTTCCCAAGTCCAAAGAATCCGTCCATTTTCTCGCCTGATGGCGAAACACGCAAGAAACGTGCCAGAGAATCGCTAATCGTTTTTGCCACTCGTCGCTCGTTGTGAACCAGCCACGCGACGCACTATAACACGCGACGACGCGCGCGCAAGTGCAACCGTTCCATGCGCCGGAAGAAAAAAAGGCGAACTCGACAATACGCGAGGTGGAGAAAAATTCACACGTGCAAGATGAAAGAAAAATTTGACTCGGCTGCGAGTAGATCGCGTCGAGTTCTCGAGTTGACGCAAGTTGCCAGCAAATCTCGCGACGCTCTGAACGATGCCGGTCCCTCGGGAAATGTCCTCCAAGATTTTCGCCAGAAGTCGTTAAACCGGAAACTCTCGGAGTTCTCGCTCGACGAAAATTCACCGGGACTCGACTGCTTCGCGCAAAGTTGGACGAGCAGAAAGAAGAGGAAAGAGGCGTCCAGAGTTTAACCATATAAGATCGATGATCTTTTCAAACGTTCTCTAAAACTTACTCGTCCAGATCCTTGGATGTTGATAAATGTAACTAACGAGATACCTACGGTTCTGAACAAGATTAAGAAACGTTCACAGCTATACAGTGACAGAGTGTGCGTCTAGTCTGTGAAGAAGTGTAACACGAAATCTGATTTTCTGGTGATTGTGTAACACCGAATCTAGCTAACATCAAATCTCGCAGATGTCTACATCCTCCAACGACCATTCGATATTTGTGTCATTTCGAATCCAAGTTACTAGCGCGATTTCACCGTTTCGTGTAGTTTCACGATTTCTATATAAAATCATTACCCAGGAATCTTCGTTAATAACTTCGTTCCAACGTCACCAGTCGAGAATGAACATGATCATCCAGCAAGAGAAGAGAGCTATTACGTTTTACGAGCTTCCTCTGGTATCTGGGTTAGATCGAATGGTTGTCGGACAACGCACGTGGCAAATGATCAAGGCGTAAAACTCAGCAGGGTATCTTCTGGCCGGTAAAAAAAGCTCAAAATCGACTTCGAACCCTCGACCCCTTGCACTTTGGCGCCAACCAATACACGACATGTGTATACATGGACGAGCACACGCACATACACGCAACACGCACGCACATATATATAGACACATATATATACGTAGATACATAATAAACGTACATATGTATGTACAGAGAAAGAGACATGTACGTGTATACCTGGATGCCCCTAAGGTCAAGGCGACACACGTTGCCGTACAATTTTCTAGTCGATAACCGTGCAAGGATGACTGTACACTCGTAATGAATATCCAACAGCGCTCGTTTAACCCGTTTCTCGCGGTCTCGTTGCCGGCGGAAGTAGGGACGCGACTCTCGACCATCTTCCGCTCGAGAACGCGTTCAGAACTTCTGTTCCGTGGAGGAACCGCGAGATTCGTCGAATGTCTGCATCGTCGCGGTATGCTGAGTCTCGAATGTGATCCGTCTGCGGCCCACCTGCACGCGGAATCCAGATGAAAAGAAAGAACGCGGGGAACGCGGCATGATATCTTTTGTTCGATCTCGACGGAAAAGAATTCGAAACTGGTTGGTGATGAGTTCGTGCAGAGCACGACACAGACTCGTGATGATCTCGTGGATGAAACGAAGGGGGCGGGGAACGTGATTCGTGCAGGCGAGCGCGCGTGTCGTTCTCAGTGGTTTGGCGGAAGCTCGTTAAAGTTTCGTAAACGACGAACTGACTGCGCGTGATGACGTGATACACGTCGCTGAAAATTTAAGATATGATCAGAAGTGGAAATAGATGCTTTGTTTTTCGTATGCCTTCCATCTGTCCTGCCTTGTCTTTTTGGGGATTTCGTACGACGGAGATCGCTCCCGCCAATCGCAGTTTCTCAAGCGTTACTTTCTCGATTTCGATGGTGAAAGTTGTTCTAGCGAGAAGTAAACGAAGATGTGATCAAAGGAAAAGGTGGAGAGAAACATCGAAGAGTCTCGTCGGCTTCTCTGCAAAGTCGGGGGTCGAAAGGACGCGGATCGATTAAAAAATCTCAGTTTCTTTATTTCCTTCAGATATATCGCCTCGTTAAAGGATCTTCGATTTCTTTCTGCCGCGTTAAACAACGCGATCTATCGGAAGAGAGGAGCGTCGCAGAATCGGAACGCTGACAGATTGCTGGAATGTGTGGCAAAACGTGCTATCTTATCTAAAACGCTTGATCCTCGGCTCGATTAAGGGCTGACTAACTTTACCGTTCTCTGTCAAAGTAATTCAAGAAAATCCAACTCCATACGTGGTATTTAAAACGGAAAGACGTTACTTTCGAATCAAACGATAAATCTCTTTTTACACGTTAAATATTAAATACGTGTCCAACAGTCCTTGGACAAGTTACTTGCGAAAGTTCGTTTGCTATACTTCTTGAATATCGAGCCGTCTCGTGTATGGGAGCAAAGTTTCTATTAACCGAATAATTCTAGTCGATAGTTACTAGTTATTACGTTAGTGGACAAACGAGGTCCCTTATGCACCGTAAAATTGTACACGTATAATTTGAGCAATTCACCAGACGAGGGTGGAAATGAACGCTAAGGAAGCGGTAACGAGTCGAACTTACAAATATTTTTTTTCTTTTCTTTTTTTTTTTTTTTTTTTTGATTGCGACAAGGACGGTTTTTATACTGTCAACGTTGCTCAAAGCTTACTTGATAACACAATCTGCTGGGCCAGTAACCTACTCGACGATACCGTACAAGAAACGATTCGATCTTCGCGAAGTGCGACAGTGAAAAGCATCAGCAAAATTTCGAAATTTCGTTTCTCAATCGATTTGACAAATATTATCTTCCTAATTTGAACACGCCTTGTATGCCAGTCAATCTGGAGCTAACATTTCCTCGACGATTCGCTGAATAATCTTCGACGATAGCAGCAGAAGGGAACGATATCGAACAATTAAGAATTATTCCGCAAATGATCGTTAGTTAGGAAAATGCACGACAACCCTTAATCGTAGTGGAATGGCCGCGAACCGAGGATTGGTCGCGCGGTTTGCGGTTCTTTAGAGATATCGAGATCGGTATTGCAGGTCGGCTTGCGTCACCAGGTCAAATAAAATGGTTTTGGAGGATGGTAAATCTCGCGCAGAATTCACGAAGCGCGATCGCGCGACACGGATTTATCGCTAATACGAATCGATTAATCGGAACGTCACTGCTTCGCTCGCCGTAATAAATCTCGCCTAGGAATATTTAGACGACCCCGAGCGTGAATCACGATTAAAACGAGCGTTTGAGCCGCTTTCGGTGACAATTTCGCGGGCCAATGACGCGATCATCAAACCTGTCCCGATAGATTACGGTCGAAAGTTTTTAAATTAAGATAAAGCGACGCGAGATCCTTCTTTTGTTTCCCTAAGTAGGATAGATTATTCTTCCGATTCTTAATTCCCTAAAGAGAATCGTTCTTCGTTTCAGGATATTAACTTCGATTCGTGTAACTTTCTAAAGGCAAATTGACTGTTTAAGAAGGCAAAGAAAAGATCGAAGGGAAATTGAAGACAGTTGCGTGCACCGATACAAACGAAACGAGATACTTGCTAATTGTACGGTCTTTGGAAAATAGCGATCGTAACGCAAGCAGACCGGAATACCGAAATATAAGGTTGCGATGGTTCTCAACCGACGACGAAAGCAAAAGTCGATCCTCGAGCGATCGAATAATCGATTCGCACTTCCTATGTACACTCCGTGTAATTGCTAGTATAATCTCGAATGTTCCTTGCGATTTCCGTTTCGTTGAACCTATCTACGAAAAGAATGTGGGTCCTTAAAGCTACTTTTAGGGCCGAAAGCTCGCACCTTTGGTATTCGTGAACTTGCTGTCATCCAAAGGATCCATCTCTAGATCCCAAGAGCGCGAATGTCTGGCTTCGACGAAACTGAGAAGCAGACGCGGCACACCGGGTGCTCGTGTGTCGACGATCGAACGAATATCACGCGCGAAAATCGTACAAGTCGAAAGGTGACACGCTCGACGAATCGTCGATCGATCGATCCTCGAGCGTGGCAGTGGCGCTTCGACTGCGAACAACCGTGGTCGAGTTCCCCGATACTCGACGGAACTTGGACAAGGTCAAGGAAACGAAAGCCATCGGAGAACGAGCTTCGTTCGCCTCCGTTCGCGCGATATCGATTCGATTTCCACGTGTACGGCTTGATCGATGACTTTATCCAATCCCACGAGGAACTGGATAAAGGGAAAAAAAAGAATAGCGGATTGGAAACCGAGAACGAAGCACGTGCGATCAACGAGAGATGTTCCGCGAAATTTGTCTTGCTGCTCGATGAGGCGCACGGCTTCGTTTCGCCGCGAATCTCTTCCGCTGGTTTCCACCGCGGAATGCTTCAGCGTCGTCTCGTGGAATTTCATGGAATCCGGACAGAGTTGGCGTAGTTAGAAGGGTCAGAGTCGCGGGGCGTGATTAATTTGTGCGATCGGACGAGAATAAGGCGGGCACGAGCTCGGGCAGGATTCGATGCGCGGCTTCCAGTCGAGTTCTTTTTAATCTAAAAATGGAAGACGTAGGATAGGGCTGACGAGCGGCGAGGCTCGACTCTAGGCGGGGACGATAGATGTTTCGTCGGTGGAAGACGACGATTCAACTCCTGGATCACTGTCGACTTGTACTTGATCGAAAAATGGAATTTTTGGCATCGTCGACGAGATACGTGGCTCGAGATCGTAACGCGAATCGAGACTGTAATAAACGCACACATAGGATACTTCCATTCGATGATTCTACTGCTTTCGACCTTTGATGGAATTGTTCGAAAATCAATAACGACGCTGATCCTTCGGAAGAGGATGGAACTCGATTAAAATTCCTTTCTGAAAGATTGTAATCACGGAAATTTAGCTTCCCGATACGCTGTGTGAAAATCATTAGCGAGAAATGGAGAACCGCTACGCGAAGAAGACCTCTGTCTCGGTGTAACTGTCCGACTCAATCTATTTAGACGTGCACGAAAAAGAAATCCGATCGTGAATGGCACGCGAAATCCTCTCCCAAGGCACGTAAGCGGACTTCCAGGGAAATATATCGCCGCTTGTTCCGTACATTTCGGCAATTTCAAACAGACTGGGCGAACGAAGAGACCCGCGTACATAATATGGCAGGAACACATTTGTTGTACCGGTGACGGCGCACGTCGCGACGACCCGTGTTCCTTCGTGCATATGAATCTTATCATTGATTTAAAGCTGTCGGAAAACACGTTCGCCAACTGACACCGCGCGGTTCACGCAGCTAGCGTTACGTTCGCCTCATAAAGATGATTCGTGAGCGGTCTGACACGTCGCAGACGCGTCTATTATGCTCGATCATCGACCGTTATTGCGGTTGTTAAAGTCGACGTGGAGTAAACCGTTCGATACAGTAGTCGTATTAAAGCACGTAATAAAAGGTAGATACTAAAAGAAACCCAACGACGCGAAGCCACTGGAAACTGTCAGACGTCGACGAAACTCGTAAATAAAAATACACGAGAGTATAATCGATCAAATAGAATCGAAATTCTATTTCCAAGTAATTTCAGAACGGTTTCTGGGGCTGGTCGAAGCTGGCGATGGAAGATCAGAGGCTAATTTACGAGTTAATGAACGATTATCGCGTAATAGGTCGATGGGAACTCGGTCGACCGCTGAAAAATGGAAGCTCGTGGAAAAGACAGAGAAGAGGCAGAGCACGTTTAATAAAACCCCGATGAGCTTCTCTGGTCCGCTGAGAATCAGTGAACTGATTAAAATTAGACGCGGGGAGATTTGGCGCGAGAGTTTCAATTTCAAAGTGGCCGTGGTCCGTGGAAGGGCTTTAAATAAATTTCACCGTTAAAGGCGCGACGTTTGGAAGGTCAACGGGGGATGTCTGAAGAATTAGCGGACGATTAATACGCGACAGAAGAAAATAGAGGATGGTGGACCGTTGAAAAATGACGTTCGTAGACGAGCACGAAGCTGTACATATAAAAGGTGGAACGACACTTAATGGGGTTTCGATGGGGTCTCGTCCTCGATCTGCCAGCCCACAGGATCATTTATCACTTCTCATTTTCCCTCGTTAACGTCGCCTTTCGCTATGTGCGAGCTGATTTACGAGTGCGAGTAACGCCTCCGTCTTCTTGCAGTCGATACGTTTCCAATTCCCGATATCGAGACACGCTTAACCCTTATTCTTCGCGTAGAAATACTCCATTTAAATGGAAATTCTCAACGTAATAGCGAAACTGGCGAGACATTTTCCAATAAACAATCGAGCAGCGAATATAAAAGATTTCTCACGATCTCGAGCCACGATTCGTCTCGGCCGCGACACTCTCGAAAGCATCGCTGGTAAACTCGCGAAGTCGTTCTCACAGGGTGGAACTACTAACGAAGATCTACTACTCTGCGAGAGCGAGAAAGAGGTAGAAGGGTGACTGGGAAAAAAGGCCGCTCGACTGAAAGAGAAGTAATCCTAAGGTCGACCTACGGGTTCTCGAAGAGATCTAGTTGATTTCGATTGGAAGAACACGCCGCACTCGCCGTGTCCGACGACGTCATTCATAATTATCTCCCAGCGATACGTCTCGGAAGCACGTCGAGTCCAGCGGTTCTTCTCTCTGGTTCTAACCAGAATTAATTTGCTACGACATCGATTTAGAATTCACCATCAGAAGACAGTAGATTAAGGCTAGAAGATAATTTCAATTAGACCGTAGATCCTCGACCAAACGCTGGTCAAAGAGAGGCCGATAACGATTCGATAATAATCTACGTAGATTTCTAAATCTATGGATAGAATCTTGGTTTCGCCTCGATTGGTGTTTGAAGAGAACGAGATCGTTTCGACGCGACTCGTTTCGTTTCGACTGGTACACCGACCTCTCGACGATTCGGGTCACGAAACTTGTCCGAACCTTTCGAAAATTGATATGATCCGACATCTACAAATCACTGGAACATGAGACGAAAACGAGCTCGGAGAAGAACGCAATAATAACCGCTCGTTTCTCCAAAAATAGAAGCATCACAGAAGAAATGTATCACAAAGAAAAGCCCTGAAATTTCGCGATCGTACGGATCCGCTGTGCGTTTCGATCTCGACTTGCAGGCGAGATACGACGAAGACGATGACGATTCAAGAAATCCGCGCGAGATCCGCGATAAATATGGATCTTCGAACGGTAGGACGAGAAATCCTTCGAAACGCGTTCTTCATCCGGTCAAATGGATTTTGGAGAAGTTCCAAGCAGGAGAACGAACGTTTCCGGCCACACGACTAACGTTGAACGACGCAGCACGTGCGTTCCGCGTTCTTTCTTTTGTTCGTTACTCCTAGAGCGAGTAAGACGCGGCAATGTGCGCCAATCGATAGCAGGAGACTGCAGCATCCATCGTCTCTAGATTTTCTGATTCTCACCGAGGCTGATAGCAACGCCTGAAAACGAAAAACGATAAACCGATCTTCTCTCGATCACTCGAGGAAACGTATCCGTTTGCGTTCTGCTTTTACTCCGGTTCGCGTGTGTTTCTTCGCGTGTCGTTTCTTCTGTTCTCGATGATACTTCAATGGAGTCCTTTAGCTCGAGAGTACAGATCTCTGTCTTTCCGGTTGAGAAAGGAAAATCTAGGCGACGGATGGAGGTATATCTTCGATACCTGCCGGCGTTCGAAACAGCAGGTTTATCTAGCTCTTATCAAACGCGCCGAACGATCCGTAGTGCGCGCACACGGGGATAAAATAGCGAGAATATCACCAAGGAAAGAGAGAGCACACGGTTCGAGATTCGAACCCTCGCTGGCAGTGCTTGTGGGAGAGCCGACCCCCGGTGGGAGTCGTTCTTAACAACCGGGATTCGATGTCACGAACAACAGCGATATTTCGTTGTCGTGGTCTATGTTTGCTCGGACAATTTGTTAGGTCGTTTCTGGACTAGAGGTAGCGACTCGCTAACTGGCCACTGATCGAGACCCGATTCAAGCCATTTACCGAGGAAGATATGGTTTCAGATTTACATTCCTAAATATCTTCGTTGCCTGATGATTCTTTACCTTTAAACTACAAGTGACGTCGGACACTTGCTTCGTGAAATCAATTGCAAGAATTAGCGGCGGTAGCGATGACCAGTTAACGCGACACTACTTCACTTGTGACTTCTTAGTCTACCAAGTATTCAGGTTAGAGTAGGTTGGAATCGAGAGGTGATTTTAATGCGAACCCCGGGAATTAATCTCCAAGCGACCCATTAACCTAATCGTACCGTAAACGATCGCTGGGATCGTCGAGATCCAGTCTCGAGCGAATTCTAGGACACGCGTTGTCCTGGATCGGAACACAAACGTTTGGTTCTAGCACCGGATTCGAACGCATCAATCTCTGGTCACGGCGGCTTACCCGATCGAACGGTGAAACGAAGATCGAGATGATCGGTAAGAACCGGACAGATCGTGTCTCGACGAGATCGAGCCGCTTTTATCGACGAAGAATCGAAGCTAATAATCTAACGATCGAGAGAGCTCGAACAGTAACGGGAATAATTTGCCGAGAATTCGAAAAGATCCCTCGTAATTCAGATTAGACCCAAGATCGAAATTAGCGTCGATTAGCGTAGACGACCGATCGCTTGGGTTCAAACTGTCCTTAGAGTCCTCCTGAGATATGGAACGTTCAGTCTTCTGCTGATACAACGTTCTCTCGTCGCCTCGGCATCGAGAACACAAGGCAAACAAAGGTCCCTGATATTCTTATGCTTCTTCTATGATATGATTTACCTTCACCATAAGTCGCAACTTCGATTGGAATGGAGTGAACCTCCGTTCCTCCAATAGATCCATCTAATCCATATAGATCCATAGAATCCAAAGCCGATATCTAAACGCAACTTCGACCCGTAATCTGAACAAATCTCGCAACGTAACTGGGTAACGTTAATCTCTCCGACTCAAACTCTTCCGAGCGATCTCCGCGAGAGAAAAAGACTCGGCACGAGTGGTGAAAGAACTCACCAAAAAAACGAGGATGGAGCAATAGGGTGGAACGACCTTGGGACCGATAATCTCGATCACGGGTCAAGCTGAAAGGAACGAACGGTCCGGTGGAATCGCTGTCCCGAGCTCGGCTCACACCCTTGTCTCGTTGTAGGGGCTGGAGGAGCTGGCACCCTGGCGACGTTGCCGGTTGCTGTCGCCGGGCACGTTAAACGCGACATTGGGCACGGTGATGTGGTCAACCGGCTGATAATGGGACTGCACCGGCTGCCCGCTCGGCTGCGATTGGTGAGAGTGGGAGGAAGACGAGGGTGGACCCTCGCTTATGGAGGTCGTCGAGGCGAGAATACGGCGACCGCGTACCTGGTAACGTTGGGGGTAGCAGCGGCCGCAGCAGGCATGCAGCAGGCCGCCCCTCGAGGCAGTGCTGTGCGCGGGGGAGGTCAGGGGCGACGGCGAGCCCGGCCTCTTCGGGGCACCATTGTAGGGTACCTCCATCTCCACGAACTCGCGATCCTGCAACAAAAAGATCCGTCGTTTCTTTAGTATTCGACATAATTAATATGTGTGAATTTCGTTGTATAATGTAGATTGAATGTCGAACGAGAGAAACACGATACGATCGGGAGAAGACGAAGAGGAGGCAGGATTATGTTTAAAAATAAGTAAAAAACAGGCATGATAGAAATATCGTTTGTAGTGTGGGTGTGAGAACTCGCATCAACGAGTGATTGAGTATCGGGCTTGTGTTTCGGTTAGAAGATGGACACAAGCGATGAGCGATTGAGAGAATGCAGGTGCAGATTTAGCTGTATACGTGGCAAGAACGTGAGTTGTGAAATCTGTCTTGCGAATTCTGAAATCTTTATCACCTACGATCGAAAAACGAGAGAATCTTTTGCGAATCGGTAAAGAGTTGAAAGAATCATCGTACGTTTACACCGTTGTTGCGCTATTCCTGTCCCGTGATTCAGTATAGTTCTCGTTATTTCGTATTTAATACATGAAAACGTAATGTTAACATGCTATTCCTCCTTCGTGTTGGAAGAATAGGAGAATACACTCGTCTATTTAATATAGCGCCGCAAGTTTTTTTAGATCAAGGATAGAGTTTTCTAGGTTTCCTCGGAGCTACATATACACCCGGCAGGATAGAGCCGCTGCCAGTAAGTTTACAGTCTCGTAATTTGCCGTCGAAAGTTTCGATCCTCCTTGTTCCAACTTTTATAATTCACGACGCGCGTTCCATCGATATCTCGTTACCTATAAATTCCACGGATCCTCTTTCCACGCAAATTCGTAATCCTATATTTTCTCTAGCCCTCAAATGAACGTTACTTGCCTTGTTTGGAAGTCGTATCCGTTCTGAATCGGATGCTCACGCGATTAACTAGATTATGCACGTCTCTACGTAACGTTACGTGATACCATACAGTATGTGAATTGTGTATCATGCTCGTTATATACGTTATACTCCCTTTCATTAAGGAGAATCTACTTTTCTTAAAAATGTTTACTCCCCGTCAAAGTTATCCGTCGTGCGGAACAGATTGTACGCGCTACCGTGTAACCACAGTAGATCGGGAACGTGACTTGTCAGACAACCGCGTGCTGTTCGAGCTACGCTCTTCGTTTGCGTTGAATGCATCCATTATGCTACGAGGGAACTCGCTGATCTTTTCAATGCTAATATAACGCAATTACTGCAGTATTAGTTCAGATCCCCCTTGCTCCATATAACTTACAAACTAATAATATTAAATTAACGAGTTACAAGTTGTACATTATAGATTTCATTTTCGCAATTTTATCATTTTTCGTCGTATATAGGATAATCCGACAATTTCTAATTTATAAAATTTCGTTTGTTCCATTAGCAAACTTGTTAATATTATGCCAGGATATTTATTAATATTTGTTGTTAAGATACTTGTAACAACTTGTCGCTTGTAAAAGTTCCCTAATAATAAATTGCGATCCTAATAATAAAGTGCGACGCGATATCGTTGTAATTTCAATAATAGAGGTCTACGGTCCCGAGCATTGTACCATTAAGAAATATGAGGCTAGTGAATCACAATAGCGTCAGCGTCGCGAAATCGCAACGACGTCGTATCGCTCTTCTCCTGCAGACTTTAGATGGAAGTTTGAAAAGTAACTTAGAATGGACAATAAAACGTAGAGGTAGGAAAAGAAATAGAGAGCACGGAGAAAAATAGTTGTGAGAGCAAACGTGGCGAACGTGTTCACGTGTTGACGCAGAGGAATCGCGCCGATGCCATTTCCAACGAGTGCCATTGTTACCGGCCAAACTTTGGCCCGCCGAGTATTGCTGAGACCATGTCGCAAGTTGTTTCTCCGCTCGAATTACATAGCCAGAGGGAAAGCACGCATTTACGCGAACGCTCGTTGTTACCCGTGTGTCCTGGTTATTTCCGTTAGGATTTCGGCGGAAATGCGCATCTCGAGCTACGAGCCGAAGCTCCGTGGCGACTTCATCAACGTTCTAAGTTACTCACAGGTTAATGAGATTGAGTTAAGAAGCCCTAGACACGAGTGAACTACGAATCTCTAAGGGCACTCGTGGGATTTATTGATAATCGATCGGTTAAGGATAGAATGAAAAAAGGGCTAATCAACTTGAAGCAAGCGTCTATAAAGTTCAATCGCAAAAATAGAGCAGTTCGTAACCTCGTAGTGAGAATCGATCGAGAACGATAGAGAATCTGTCGCACGAGTGTCTGACCTAGCCGAACCGAGGTTCGAAAAGGCCCATTTCAGCTTCTCTCCGAGTGGTTTTCCAGAAGAGATCGTGCGGTTGTTCGATTGCACGAGATCGAATCTTCTCCGCGTAGGTGAAAAGAGGTTGACTCACGCGGAATTGACGTCGAGATCGCTCGATAACCTCTCGTTTCTTTCTATTCTCCGATTCTCCCTACGTATTACCGTCGTGGAAACGTTTCATCCATCGTTCACGATAGAGATTGAACGATCGGGTGTCGAAACCTTTAACATCTTTCGCGTCCAAGAACCGATGTCGCAGAACGAAAACTCGTGCATCTCGGTTTTCGTTCCACCTGATGTTCGTCCTTCGCGTTACTGGCATTCTCTTTGCGAAAAATCGATAACACGATGCGTTTGCGTCGATAAATTCTAGTTAAAAGGTCAGATCGACCAAGCACGTTACGGCTGTCCAGCGGAGGCGAAAGTTAAAACGTCCAAGAAGACGCATAGCGTCAGCTTTGAAACGGCTATTGCGAGCAGATGGTCTGTGTGTGATCGTTATCTACGACGTGAATTCGCACAGTATTCCTTTTCGGTACACCGAACGTATCTATTGATTGGCGTTTCCTTGTCGATAGACGGTCTATCGACTAAACGAGCGAGGAAACGTGCCGACCATTTCGAATCTAACATTAGCGAGTCTCGCGATGAAAAGCCACGAGATGGCTGCGTTAACATTCGTATGCACGTTCGCGTCGTTCGATATCGCGCGGCCCCTTGCAAATATTTAAATTTCATGAATCGCAACTAGTTGTGACGGATCGTAGGCGACCCGAAAAATTCGGATTATTTTACGCGGATAACGGGAGAACAGGAAGGCAGATGTTTATTCTTGCAGCGAGGCGTGAAAAATATTCCGCGCGTCGGCTATAACGAAGGCTAGGGAGAAAATGGGGTAAAAGGGAAGAGGAAAACGAGGAAAAAGGAACGAATAAGGACTGTACTCGTGAACGAGGCAGACTACCGCGGACGTACCGCGGCTTTATTCGCGTCTGTATTTCCGAATAGACTAGCGTCTCTGTCGTTTCCCGGATTAAACTCGTCCTTATCGCGTCAGAGCCTCTTATTTTCGTCCCCGTGAGCACCAGCCGAGCGTAGAAATAAAACGAGCCGTTCCAGGGGAGAGGGTCGGATATCCAACCGACGAAACATACCCTTTAACCTGCACCCTCTATTATTTTTCCCGAAGGATCTCGTCTTTCGATAGAGGAAAATGCGATTGGTCTGTGGATCGACGAATGCACGAATCTGGTGGCGACTCAAAGAAAATCCTTCGACCGAATTCTTTGGACAGGCTCAGTACCTCGGACAGATTTGTTCGTTAGTGGAAGACGAGCTAGCCGGATGATAGGAGAAATTGCGAGTGGCTATTGATCAAGACTTTGAGCGTCTCGATGAGAACGTTTGAGATAGACAGCCGAGGGAAACGCGGTTGTGTGTGTTTCCCAACTTTGTTTCAAAGCGACAACTTAGACGGTTCTTTGTCACATACTGGAGCAAGGATACGTGCTCCACTTTGATCAACGGACAAAAGGGAGCTGTGGTTCGGTAGGTAATACCACGCTTTGTTCGATCAATCTCTTCTTGTGTCTCTACTCGATTCGTAAGAAAGCTCAGATGCAAAGAAAAAACAGACTTTCTATCTGTTTGCGAAGTCGAAGCGTGATGAACGGTTAGGGGAAACGATCGTTTAGCAAGCTGACGAGATCCTGGATTATTAAACGACTAAGAATAAGATTCAAACTATCGGAGAACGAGTGCGTTTAACGACGAAAAGCGAAGAACTTTTAGCTTTGGGGAAGCTTAATTAATACACGATGAGTAGCCGAGTAGCCGAGGAAAAAGTTTGCTCCGAGTTTACCGAGAATACTAAACTAACTATCATTCGTTCGACTTCCAACTTGATGAATATAAATTACAGTTAGTTGAACTGCTTGCAACGCTATCATTTTTCCGTGGTTAGGCTATTTTCGTTGGAAAACCAGCGGTAGGAAGATTATTGACTCGAATCGAGTCGAACTTTGATCCTCGAATCTAAACGATTCTCAACGCCGCTGTGATTTTCACCGGACGTACCTCCGTCGGCAAAATATACAATTTCCATGGAGAATAACGTCAGATAGTAGAAGAACGCCGGCCTCTATAAACAGCATGGTGCCGTTATTTTTGTTACGTAAAGGTCGTAAAGGTGGTTATTAACGCAACTGACCTCTCCAAGATAGTGACGCGTGTCATGACACCATTTTGGAGGGCTACCAATTGCGTCTTCTATTTAACGCAGCCATTGATCTAAATGTCGCGGGATTCAGCTGCGCGCGTTTAAATATAAATTAAACAAATTTCCGCGCTCCACGGCTCGCCTCGTTTCCCGCGCACAATCGCGTTTAATGGATCGGAATCGGCGCAGGATTTCGCTTTCCGATCCAACTACTCGACAACGATCCAGCCAAATTGGAAAACGGTTCCGTCCCTTTCAAATTCAATTGCATTTTGAAAAGTTTAATCCTCCTTCTAAAAATGTCGCGCTGTTCGACTTCGAACGGAAGCTTAATACGTAAGATAAATAACTCTTTCACGGAAGGTGGAAACTCTACTCTCTCCCAACTGTACCAACTATTAATTAAATTTAATTTATATATAAATTAATTAAATTTCGTCAAACGTTAGTTATCTAAAAAAAAAAAAATCGGCGTTTGTAAGGGATGGTATAAAAGAAAAATTAATCTATTTCGCTAAATTAAACACATATTCTAATCGATTTGCTTTGTATCGCGTCTACCGAACTTTTCGCATCTTTGTAGAAATTTAAACCGCGCTGAAAAAAGGGTACAAATTTCGTTTGACTGTGTGATGAAGTCGATCGCGGGCGGCAAGTGCTGACGAAAACACGTGCAACGGGCGACACCATTTTAGAAATGCAGCGACCGCAAGACGCAGTCAGGATGGATATGCATTCCCTGCTTAATAGAGGCGGTGATCAGTGTTCGTAAATTCAGCCGGGCCATCCTCGTGCCCCATAAATAACTCGCCACGCCGCTCGACCTGACCCCGGCACGCCGCGCACTTGTCGTCATTTTATAGATGTTCGTAGCACAATTCGAACCTTCTATTCTATTTCGTAGGACAGCCGTTCGCTTTCGTGTATGACAGAATCTGGATAATCGATCTGCGAGGGGAACGCGAGATTACTCGCCGATTTTCATCATTAATTCAAAGATGACAGCTTAGACACGCTTGCAGTTTTCGCTAAAACGAATTTAGTCGACCTCTTTATGGACAGTTTGAAAAGTACCACTCGCCCACGTATAATTTCCCAGTATAAATTGCGTTTGAGATCGAACACGAAGTTGTTTTCGTATAACGAGAAGAATATTTTGTAATTGAAGTTTGGGCGATGTTGGTTCAGTGCCAAGAGCAACGAAAAAGTTTCACCGACGAGTGTTTAGACCCGAGAAACGCTTTGCGCTTTTTACACGCGATTATTTGCCAATTCTTGGGATTCCCGAGGGAAAAGTATTTCCACGGTAAAGAGATTCCTCTGACGCGAGGACTAGACAAATTTTCATGGAATTAAGGATAAAGAGATTCGAGGTGCAGGCAGAGGAACCGTGGACGAGCGTGAATACGGCAAGAAGAAGAGACCACCGCTGAATATCCGGCTTTGCGTATGCATTGCTCGACGCTGAAAAACGGCGACACGGCTGGGCTACTTGTGAATTTAATATCGTCCAGCTGGAAATAAGCGTACTGGAAAGGACCGGCTTTCCGAGAATAAGGAAAATAGAGTGGATCGGGAACCGGGGAAAAGGAAAAATTGAAGTAAACGGACAAACACGAAGACCGTGACCCAAACTCGACGAAATTTTTCTCTAGATCGATCGTTTCTTCGCGAGAACACGTTTCCTCGTGTTCGAGATGAAACGAGTTCCCTGTTGGAGGAGAAGCTCTTGCTCCAACTATTCTCGTCTCAATTTTCTCTCGCAAACTGCTGACTCGATGAACAGAAAGAGGTACACAGGCC
Organism: Bombus pascuorum; assembly: GCF_905332965.1. Classification (NCBI taxonomy): domain Eukaryota; kingdom Metazoa; phylum Arthropoda; class Insecta; order Hymenoptera; family Apidae; genus Bombus; species Bombus pascuorum. Next base: position 5,908,989 of record NC_083496.1, on the reverse strand, counting down.
AGACTTTATCAAATTCTTCTTGTTCGTCGTCGAACAGAGACAAAGAAAGAAATAAAAGAAACGAGTATCCGTACATGTTATTACAGTTTACTTCAAAAAGTTTAAAACTCGCAATAGACTCGCATAAGAGATCATCGCTCGCTGTTATAGTCTCTTATCGTTGGCGTTAAAACGCTTGAATCTTTTTATGTGTTAAAAAATGTACGAAGTCCGATGCTAATCCGATGAATAAAAGTTGCTTCTAAAAAGGGGTATTTAATTTTTTATTCACTATGATACTTAATTAGTTTCCCTGAACATTAACAAGATTATAATTAGAAGGGTTCCATAATGTTCTTGCAGAAAGAATGTTAACTTGTCCGAAAAGGATCACTTAACAGGATGAGTTAAGAAAGTTCTAACGAAACACGAATGAGTTTAAAAGCGAAAACAGGTCTGTTTTCGAGAAGTTTAGCAGGAGGAACGACAACGCTTTCTTCCTCGAACGCCTGCGTTCGCTCGTGCCATGCGGATCGGAAAATCCGATGCGGCTACGCTATTGTTGGATCTCTTTAACGCCGTTTTCCGACTATAATTAGTCCCCGGGTCTCGGGATGACGTCTCGCCCCGACGACTTCGATTCCCGAAGAGATTCGATCGAGGCCGACCACGACCCGGAAGAAATCAATACGCCGACACGACGACACCGATTGGCCGCGTCTGATGCTCACGAGCTGCGCAACACACGCGACCGCCTCGAAAGATCTTCAACGGAGATCGTTTGCCTGCCTTCTCCTTGCGATTCCGTGCGAGAACAACGTCGTTATGATACCAAGGAATGCGTCCAGATCGCACACACGCTACCTCAAGTCTGGTCTCGCTATGTGCACGACGTGGAACCAGGATCGAACTGGCCGGGAGAATCTCATTTCGCTGAGTGATGGAGCTCGTAATCATCGACATTGTTTTTTGAAACGAGCTCCTTTGTAACAGTAAGGGCAAGAGGAGTTCAACTCCGTCCCACTTAGAATTTCCTTTTGTTAGACGACGGCAGAGGCATCGCTGACGCCTGAAACATTCCTTTTTTATTCTTTTTATTCATAACTGTCATCCTATTACCTTCAGAAGCGATTCATCCAGCTGGCGTGAAAACAAAGAAACGAATATTCGCGAGATCCATGTACTTTCACGATTCTCCGACGTGTTAGAAACAACCGCCTGCAGATGGAAAAAGGAGAACATAGACAGCATGCTACGATACATTCAGACGTCAATTTCGCGTCATTATCGGATTCCAACAAAGTCCTTTTTTGTTCGTAATATCCAGTCCCATGAAATGGAGGCTCTGCCGATTCTCAGATGGAAAAATGAAGCTCGCGGTAGATTCGGACTACCGATACAGACGTCTAACAGTACGATCTCTCGGCCGAAGTGCCGGTTCGTGAAAGGTCATCGTATCGTCGAAAGGTGAAACGCGTTCTTCTTATCTGTTGACGTATATCACGTGGCACGTCGTCCATGGACACTCTTTTGCAAAGCTTCGTCGCAAAGACGTTTCAAGGATATCGTGGAAACGTATCGGTTACCAATTATAGGGACACGAGTGCTCAACGATTGGGATTCAATACCAAGAAAAATAAGTACACGTCGGAAGAGGGCATGCACGGTATCCTTAAGTGGATTAAACGAGAGAAGAAGTTTCGATGGAAAACACTGAAGCGAAGAAGAATCGTGAAAGACGATGACACGATCGAGAAAGTGGCAATTCTGCCGCGTAATATTCATCCGACTCGTCGTCTCTTTACCTTGCGGATTTGCTCTGTTAGAAACTTCGTATTTATCCAACGATACTGGTACGTTCCACATTCCAAATAACAATGTTCCAACTTAGTTTAAACCGGGCCGAAAGTTACATCTCGGACTCTGCGGACTCGTTCCCTATTCTCGTGCAAACGCATTAATCATTTCTGCCGAGAGTTTTGACAACAACAAGCTTCAGCGGACCAGGTAGATCGGATGAAAGATTTAAATACGATGAAGGGAAATGTAAATATCATCGGGCGATCTTGCAGAATCTTAAACAGTCGCGCGGTTTTTCCAATTCTAGAAGGATACTCGAGAAGATAAGCAGGTCTAAGATTGCCCAAAGAGAACAGAGAAAAAAGAAAAGGATTCGCAAGGTCGGTTAAAAAGGCTGCTAAACGCCGGCAGGAAGTGGAGATCGCGTAGACGCGAAGAAGTAGACGACAGAAGGCAGCAGGAAGTGGAGCGACGCTCCCTCGGGCCGTATGCGCGATTTTCTTCGCGACTTGACAAAAGCTGCCGGAATCGCGCTTCTTTCTGGGTTAAGTACATCCAGCAGGAAGAAGTCTGAGAAAGTCTGAGACCATCGTAGCGAAAGCATCGTCGAAATAGGACCAACATAATTGAGAGCTGATAAAGAATCAAAACGATGAGACGACACGATATAAGAAGAACTCGAGAGAAAACGCGACGAGGATGGTTGCTGTAACGTACGAGTTATCGACATCGGCTTCCATTTCGTTCATTCTAAAATAATAGAATCGAATGGGATCGTTGGGACAAGCGGTTGCTCTTGATTTTGTAAAATGTACGTACTCCTTGATACGGATAACCCCGGAACAATTTGCAATTAACGGAATTTCCGCGGAAATTCAGGCTCCAGTGACCATCGAGACGGAGTTCCGATTTTCAGTACGCCAACTGACCTATTTATCAGGCTTTCGGCATTTGGTTTCGGGACCAGCGCCATGGAAACATTCCCGTTAACGGATAGCCGAAAGTCCGATTTGGATATTCCGTTAAGTATCATGGAGACGTTAACTAAAACCTAGCGAGTAAACAATCTGATCTCGTAAAATATTAAATCGCGATGGAATTCGCTGGTAGATTAAAATTCAGATGAAACGATCTAAAATTCACCTGTAGCTCGCACCAAGAACTGTTAATCGTTAATTTCGATTTTACATTTGCACTTGGCATTTGCATTTTGGTCAGAGGTTTCGTAGACGTTGCATTTGTCTGCAGGAGAGACCTGAAACCGAGGGCTTCGGACCCCACTGTTTCCATTTATATTGCACGATGTTACGCTTGGCTGATCAAACTGATGATTCAACTCGGAAGTTCTAATCCGGATGCTCGACCCGGAAGAGTTCACCGGATGTCGTTTAATTCGATTGGCCAACCCTCAGCGCCAGGTATCCCCCGAAGAAGCAGACGTCTAGGGAATTACGTCAGGCCAAAATGCAAATGCCAAGCACAAATGCAAAATCGAAAGGCGATTGTTCATGCCGGAAAGCCGATATCAAAATATATCTCACCATCGTGAAAGTTTGAAATACAAAAGCTGACGATTCGCTTATTTATCGAACTCGCTACGGTCTATCCTATCGCTAAAACGATAACACGACGAAATAAAAAGGGCATCTAAATTATTATCACGGTCTGAAATTCACGGAAACGACAACAAAGCAGTATCTACCGGCGTTCGCTACACACGGTGACTGTGTATCTGTTTCAACGACACCCGAGGCCTATTCTCTGTTTATGTGTGTGCGCGCGGGTAAGCTGGGCGCCGCACTCGATGGGTGGCACGGTATCCCTCGTGCACAAGTGCTGTGCTAAAATTGGACGCGAACAGAGGGGGTTTATTCAAATTACTCCGCAGCGCACGGACTCTTGGATTCGAAGCAGGCGACGTTGGTTCGCGCCCGAGAATGAACCGGCGCTTAGATAGCGCGACGTTCCCCCGTTTCGCAACTGATGCCGCGAAATTAAACAAGCGGCCGTCTACCAGGTTTAACGAAGCGAACGTTTCTGCGTCAATGACGAGAAGCTCCCCCTTTCAAGCGGCGATATTCGTCCCTTCTCTTCCAAGCTTGAACTTCAACGTTGCGACAGCGTATAGCGCTTCGCTTTTAGTTTGTTTCTTCCTCTCGACAGGCGTCCTGGCTCATTTCGAAAGAGTTACAGAGCCGACACTTTGCTAACCATGCGCTATCGTGCCATAACGGAGACTTGGCTTGACCGAGCTAATGTTACGAGAAGCGGTTTACTACTCAGATTTATAACTCGTCGGCAAAACATATTCGCTTTGCCGTCAGAGAAACGTTATTACGTCATGAGAATCTTCGTACGTGATAGTCAGGACAGAGGTAGATGAAATGTTAATCGAATGACTGTAAGGGTAACTGGTGTAAATGATTTTCAAAGACTCACCGTGGTCTTCTCTAAACAACGAAGTAGATGATGATGTTGCAGTTCGAAAATATCCTCCTCCTTGTAGTTGTCGTCCAGCTGAAGGCCGCTCTCCTGCGCGGCCAATCGGGCCTCAGCCGCCTTCTTTTTGCTCACGAAGGCCGCTCCGCTCGACGCTTTCGCGATCCTGATTCGTGCCAATCTGGCTTTCTGCAACGAAAAAGAAGCAACGTTATCCGCAGAATTTCATATGCGAGCTTCGTATTGTTCTATCGTTTTGTCTCATCGCGTCGTTGAATCCATTGGTAAAATCGGAACCGGAAACACCGAGAAAAACAATTAGACATTGCCAAAGTATCGAAAAACATCCAAAACATCCGGTGTGTTCACGGTCAACCTAGTTTCGGTAAAGATTTGGAAAGAAATCAAAATTTGGGGAAAGAAGACGCGAAGGGCTGAAAGGCGATCCTTCGGAAAACGAACGTTTAAGGGAAGAATTCGGTCAAAGAGAAACGGAGTCGCGTGTCTTTCCAGGTCGAGTGAAATTGTCTCGCGCGTGACAATGGAGAAACAGACGGCGGAGTTGCTGCGTTGGAAATCCGCCCGGTGAAATCGCGACGACGACGACGACGACAACGGAAAACGCGTCAGTTTCACTCGCTTCGGGAACGCGAATCCGCGCGCAGAAGAAGTCATTAGAGTAACAACGACGCATTGTCCCTGGCTGTTTTCTTTTTTCTCCTTTCTCCGTCGTTCCCCGAGGCGTCTCCTGCTTCCCGCCGACGCTCGGTCAATTAAGCTTTTAGCGAGGATTTTCCGCGAGAAATTACCGTGTGCACACTATTGAAATGTGGTAAATACGCGACGGCGATCCGAAGTTTTAAACGCGTCCACGCCCATTTCCGCAACGATTATGCCCTAACCGCTGGATTTTCGCTTCCTCCGCAGTTCTACGAGACCTTGTTCAAACAGCCATTTCCACGAACAACTTTTTCAGGGTACAAAAAGCAACGGATCGATGAAATTGCCTTTCTCCTCCTTTCTTCCCCACGCTCAATTATAAGGTATATTTTGCGGATAAACAAGTACTTGTTGTACGATAACGACCATTGCATTCGGCCCTTATCGAAATTGCGTTCGATGGATAAATTGCAGAATGATTTGCAGCAACCTTGTTACCAGTTACTGCATCCTAGTCATAAGTATCCAGACACTTCTAAGGGAGCTAATATAAGTAAAAGCCTTCGGCAATAAACTCTACAGTCAACGAGAAGCCTTCTGTTTCAGATCAAACAAATCAGAAAAAACATACAGCTACTTGTCATCCTTTAGATCGACGAATGATCATTTGTTAAAGTTAGAATCCAGAAGTAAACTTTACTACATCGCGAATCTTCCAAACTAATCTTCAAGATTAATATCAATAATCTCCTGTGACTTTCGCGTAGTCCCGATTACGACGAATCAAATTTTTTATGAAGAGAACAACCTTCTTTTAATCGTCAAAAACCGTTGAGATATCCTGGGTGTCGCAGTATTTTGCGCGTCGGTGACATAACTATCCGTCACGTTATTCAAAAGATTTGTTTTCATCCAGATTTTTATCATTTGCGAAAAAAATTTTTCGCCAACCAGCAAACTTTTCGCGAGGAAAGCAACGTTAACGTGATTCACCAGGCAACGTCATTACGATTTATCTCGACCAGCCAGCCATGCCTATCTGTGGCTCCGCTGTATGTATACGCTCAGCTCCCTTACGAAGCTTCTCGCGTGGAACACAAAGAACGCGAGTTAAATGACATCGTTCCGGCACGCAGCGTGACTTCGGTGAATCCATCATTAACGCGTTATTTCTCTTTAACGAGCATTTTACTACGTCCGCAAGCTTCATAAAGCCCGTAACACCAGAATGAGGTACGAAACAACGGCATTCTACGAGGTTCACGATCGAGCGAAATTACACGTAGAAAATTCCAGATGGTTTTCGCTCTTCCGTCGGATTAACACGCCTATCGTACGATAACTTCATCGAGAAGATCGTTACGGTTCGAGCCTAATAAAAATTAATCGCTACTTTTTCCTCCTCGTAACTCACACCGTCGCTAAAACTTTATCTAAGAATCCGATTCGGTAATTTGCATTACGACCCATGGTGTATAACCAAGGGTACCACGAACGTGAGAGTTTCGGCGCTGTTCACCTTATCAGGTTTCGTGGATCTCGCGGAAATTCTTGCATAAAATGTCCTTAACGGCAGTATAATGTACGATTCCTGAATTACGAAGCAACTAGTTACGAAACTGTCGAGCGATAAGGTGCGCGCGATCTACCGCGCGAATTCACGATCATGAGACCGCGATAAATTCTTCGACTCTGCATTCACGCTACCTAACTGACGTTTTCTTTATTTCTCAAACGTTTCATCGACGATTCCAATTTATTATAAGAACTCGTCCGAAATCGGTTATCGTACCTCTACTGTTGCGGCTACTGTAGCCTGTACCATTTAACGTTCGCCTGTCTACTTTAGAACTTGCAACTTTCTTTTAAGATACCGTACAGTGGTGAAAAAGCCGAGTATGATAGTCAGGCGAATATTTATGCGAACCGCCGTGTACGACCAGAGAAAAAAGAAATGATAATTCGATGGGTTAATAAGAAATTCAGAATAGCAAATCGTGGGTGCGCAGTTAGACGTGTGTAAACTCTAGCAGGGCATAGATCACGTGTCACCGTGACGATATTGCGAAACAGCAACGAGGCGAAACGGTACGGTGACTCGTCAAGGTACGTGGCGTGGCTGCAGGCAGTAAAAGCCGCCGAAAGTGCACGCGGTCGCGGCTGCGCCCCTCGAGTCTGCATTCGAGGACAACTTCCTGACATTTCGCAGCTGCGGTCGGCCGCGTAAACATCCGCGAACACGGCCGATGCCACGTGACACCTTGCAGACGCGAATCGGACCCTGCATCGAACCGGCCGCGATCTTATCCACCGCGAAAATATACGATTCCACAGGGATATAAATATGTTAAACACCCGCGAGCTTCCCTAGCTCGGTGCATCGTCACGCTATAATTAGCGAGTCGCCGATGATGCGCCAGGGTTGCTGTAATCGCGCGTAATTCACGCATCGACGGACAGTGTTTGTCCAATGGCTAAACTTAGGGTGCTACGTAGGAAAATCGTGCTATGTAAATGTTTGACTTTTTGGATCGAACCACGGAAAGGAAAGGGATCGAATTCCGATACGAACGAATGTTTTGTGGCAGGGGGCCTTTTGGCAATTTACCGCTACTTCATCGCTGGTCAGCGAGTTTTCAACTTCGTTGCCGATTCGATTCCCCAAAGTAGTTACCAATTCTGATTTTATTCCATTTACAGCTTCGCTTTGAATTCTTTACCGTAGGCAGGAAACTGGCTAGTCGAAGACCGAGAAAAAGTCTAGCTATGATAAAGATGGACACAGGGTTCACGAATTCGGTGACCGAGACTGGTGGAGACTTCGTCTCGCTGACTAGGAGACAATATCTACGTTAAATGATCTATTTCCTGAACATACAGTCAAAAAAGTGTATCTACCTTCCTCCGAGTTTGCTTATAAAGATTCCACTATACTCTGAAATACGCCATAAAGTATATAAATGAAAGTAGATACGCGTTCGCGGCGGAATTTCTGGATAATCCATTTACTGCCAACTACGAGATACCTCGTAGTACGCGTATGTACCAAGAGATATCTACCGATTACGAGATATCTCGTACTTTACGCTAAAAATTTAAACTGATTGCAATTGGTCACGGAGTAAGTTTAAGTTAAAAATTAGTAGAAGAGATGAACGAAGCTTTTATGTAATAATATATAAATTTTGTAAAATTCCATATTTTCCTTGAAATAAGATCTTGGTGCCCAGGGCAAGGCGCTTTAAATTTGCCTGGCAGTGAATGAGATAAGCGTAACAATGGAAGGACAGCGGCAACTGCAATGGGCGATTCGATAGAAGGAAGGGCCCGAAAGCGTGCACCGACGTGGAAAGTCCCGTACCATTGGGCATGGAATGATCGATCTCGGATTCGCCGAGAACGTATATCGCCGGAAACGGAAAGCTAAAATTTCCTGGCGAGTCTCCAGCGAGATCCATCGCGGTCGTCAGAAAAAATTAATAGGTCGTGTGAGATTAATCGGAGCGGAGCAATACGCGTGTAAATTGTGAGATAAACGAAGGAAAGCTGCGTTCTGTATCAACGACTTTGGCTTCTCAACGAAAACAAATTGCCTCGAGTATAGACGAAGTTCGAACGAAAACAGACGTCGCAACATCGTGTCGGCGAGTTCGTGAACCAACTATGACTCACTAGAGAATAATTCGCGTCTATTATAAAGTAGACGCGAAGTTGGACGAGCTATATATGGCGCATGGCATAATGCAATAGATTAGAAAGATACAATAACAGAGGTAGGGTCACGATTCGATCAGGAATTAACCGACGTGGTCGCTAATTAATTCGCTTATCAATGAGAGTTTTTATCGATCTTACCGGACGGCAGCTACCTGTTGTCCAGCATCGAATTAATTAACTATCGACATGTTGTGAGCACCGTCCTTCGTCCTGTATAATAGTAATTACCATGACAGAGAGGATCCTCTTTACTTCGCAAACATAATCTTCTAATAGAAAACATTGCTATACGCATGGACAACGGTACGGAGATTAAATTTCCGCCTGAAATTACCGATCGAACCTATTAAATTGACCTTCTCTCCATTACTTGAAAAACCAGCGGATCAACTTCGATATCGTTCGTTGTTCGCTGCGTTTACAGAGTCGCGGAAAGATCAAGTTCAACGTACGCTTCTGAATAAGTTCATTTACCGGTTGAAATCGAGTAGCCCTCGTAAAAATACCGAAACCCTTCTGACTTGTATACCGGCACTCGATGAAACGAAACCTGCAATGGAAGCACGAGTGGCTTGAATTTAGTAATCCCGAAAGCAACACTCGACTCTCGTTACGTACGAACGGTGTAGTTCGTCGCTTTTTCATCGACCGTTCGGCCACGTATACCGCGCGTTACAAGCGCCGCTAACTTTGCCCCGCAAGTACCGCCAGAATGTTGTAACTTCGATTCTATACGGTGGGAAGCCCGTCATTTTTCAAAGATCGCGGCTCTGCCGAACCTTGCAACATTCATCATCTTGCCGCTCACCAAGCGTCCAACAGATGATTTATGTTCGCTCGTCATTCTCTCGTCGACTCCGCGTCCCAACGGCGTTATTGTACGCTTTTCAATGCGCGCGACAAATTCCCAACAGTATACGACTATCCTCTACTAAAACGTCACATATACACGCGAATAATAATCGGTTATCCTCGGGTTTCGTTCCCAGTAACCGTGAAATATCTCGCTGCTCCGAGGTATATACACGCTTTACGATTTCCTACGCTTCATCCAGATTTGCCCGAAACCTCGATTGTTGGCTTTGGAAAAGGGCATCGGTGCAGGGACACGAACGTGCACATCTATACACACACAGGCATTGGAAATATCGCGTGGCGGGCGACGATTAATTCAAGGAAGATGAGGGAACCTGGTTGCCACGCGGCCGATAAGAAAACAGAATGCACGATTGCAACGCGATCGCAACCGACGGTTTTCGAGCTTGGCCGCGTTCACCCCCTTCACCGTTTGTCTAGGTTTCTTCGCTCTGACGGTAAGTTAATTAAACGAACGTCGACAAATAACAGGCGGGTCACGGACGGCTGAAAGGGGCGCGGCCTTTCGTTTCAAGAAAGATCCGCCGGAATAAAATACGCAAGACCTACTTTCCTGAAGCATTGAAAATTGAAATAGTAAAGTGCCGTACTGAAAATATTCCCCGCTTCGCCGAGAAAAGCAGAATGTTAGAAAAAGAGAAGAGGAAGAAGACGTGTTTCCCTGTCTTTCCACCAACGTTTCTTCCTCTTACTTTTCCCGTTGGAAACGTTAACAGCCGTCTCGTTTCCGAGAGAAAAAGAACGTCGCTTAACCGAGTGTAGAAAGCGTTCCAGGTGAGAAAGGAAGTAAATCTCCAAATAATTTCCGGCCAACCTGCATCCGCGTTTAATAGTCCCGGCATGACGACGCTGTGTCCTATGGACGACGTAATGCGCGACTTTTCCCCTGACCCCGCGAGATCGCACGAGTAACTTCAACTGAATAACCTTTTCTTCGACCGTTTCTCGTTTTCTCGTTTTTTACCTCCGGTCGTCGGTACCAGGTAAATCGAGAGAGCGAAATTATTCGTCGTCGTAACGAGCTGAAATTGTATGCAAATGCAGGCCGGCATATAATCGAGTTGCAAGCGCATTTTAAATAAATACGCGCCATTGCTGTAGGTTTTCTTGCTGTGAAATTTCAAAGAACATCAGTGGTTCAAATGAATACATATATATATATTCAATTATATATGTCACTTTTTTAATATCGTTAATGAGCGTGATCGCTTTGTCTTTGCTTTCGACGCGTCATTGTCTACGGACAATCAGATGTAGGTAATTGAAACAGCCGATCTGATTACTTACATTTCATTAATCCCGCGAGTGGTTCACAGTTGGAATTAAACTTTTAGCAATTTTTCCGACGAATGATTCGGTCCTCGTTAATTTCTACGCAATATTTGCGCGCTAACGACGTGGTTTCACCTCTAAAAATTGTTATCGTCATCACATTGTGCAGCGCGTAGACGCGAACACCGTTGGAATTGTTCGATCCCGCGGTGTTTGCCAAAAGAGAACCGGTGCGACGCGCGAGATACGTTTCACAGAGCAACTTTGTCCCCTCGTTGGTACGCGCGATATTGTGTCAGCGATGAATGCGTTTTCGAATCTATGCGACTTCCTTCGCAAGAACCACGCTGCTGGACGCTGATAAATTCCGTGTCTTTTTTCCCCACCGTGCAATCGTACCCCATAAGTTTTCTATTTTCATGAAACTACCGCCTTCGATTACGCGTCAATGTCCATTTCTGTAATATCATCTTTATTCCGCGCTATTGTAATTTGCGCGGTGAGGCTGATACACGTCCAACGAAGAAATATTGGAAAAGGAGCAGCGATGTCGGCGAATAATCGCGGATTAATTGAAATTGGATGAAACAATGGATGTGCCCTCCCAAGCATATAATCGACTGTTCCGACGTTTTTAAACTAAAACTGATGCTAGAACTACGAACGATTAAAATGTATAAATAAGACACTCGAATTAGTAGCTTGAAATATTTCCACGTAAAATATCATCTGAAGCCGCGTCTGAACTTTCCAACCATCACGACGTATTACTTTCTCCTCGGTGAAACAAAATGAATTAAAGAAGTCAGGAAGAGCGGATTGTCTGAAATTTCGTTTAATAACCAGCCGGCCTGTCGCCGATATCCTTTTATTTCCATCTGAATGCGATCGGGCCGCGAAAGTCGATTTTCACGCCGAGGCATAAAGGGTTCCAATTAAAAGTCCCTTTACCGAGTTCACGCCAAGTTAATCCGTTCGGAGGAATCTCCGGCGCGCTTCCATTGTCCCCGGGACATTTATCGCGGCTGCGTAATATCCCGAATATCAGCTGGAACAAAGGTGATCGACCAGCTGTGGTGGAAACGGTCGAATCAAAGGAACTCGGCGGGGTGCCACCACTTCGATGCCTTCTCTGTCTTCCGAAAATCCAAGGAAAAACCGATCTGATCTCGATCGACCCCAGACACGATTATTCCATTGTTATCGGTTTATTGTGCGCCGCGACTAATATAACAGGAAACTGCGGGGCCATTTGGCAAAATTCCCACAGAGTACGTGCAGTAACTCAAAGATGATTTTCGTAGACGCGTTAATTATCGATATAGCGATACGCGCGATTAAACGCCATTAATTAGAAATCCAAAGCGGCAGAAGCATGGGAAACTAACTTTAGAGCTGACGCTTGCTGTACTCTGAGTTGGTGCAATACCAAACTTTATATTGTATTTTCGGAGTTCCGAACGAGGGAAACTCGATACGAGCGATCGAGACCGTTCAAAACAGAAAATTGATCGGTGGTGATGGATTCGAGGTTGAACGAGGATTGCGGGTCGACCCAAATGTTTCCACAGACTACACACGTACCAATTTACCGGGATCGGTGGAATTTTTGAAACACGTGCGCGAAATTGCGGTCAGCGTATCTGAAATCGACTTGCGTCTTTGGGTCGTTCGAATATCCGATCGACGCTGCGTGGTTGCTCGCGGCCGATCGGTATCGGCACGTGCCAATTAGCCTACGTTAATTAGCCTTGTATCGTTGTAGCTCGCGCGATGATTCGCGTAACGCGTTGGAAATAAATTGGAGGCGATCTCGTACGTTGAAATCAAGAAAATACTGCGCGATTCGAGCACCGAACAAAGAGGCAAGAGAAAGATAGAGCAACGAGAAGTTGTAGATTTTCGCCGGTAGAAAAATACATACATAACGATTGGGAGAAACAACGAACACGATAAATTTTGAACGAATCGAGAATCGTAGCCGTCCGAGATTCAAGAAACAAATTTTACGACCGCACGATTGGATTATTCGCAGAAATTCGGTTGGCTGTAAAAGATCGTGGCTGTGATAAACAACAGGGCTTGAGAATCGAAGACTTAGACCTTTGGATAAATATTATCGAATTTGACGATAAAACGATCCGATATTCGAGGCATCGAGATTAACAAAAACAATCTAAAAATTCGCCTCGTATTGTTCATTACAAAGCATTTGAGTTCGAGTAAACGAAAACGAGGATGATATCATCGTTCACGATATAACTGATTCGTAAAAGATCTCCTGATACCAATCATCTAATTACCAGTCGATAATTAACGTTGTAACTCGAGAAAGTTCACGTCGCCAGGAGTTGTTTATATTCCTCCTTGAAACACCGATTGGACTTCGTCCATATGTGTTGCTTGTACTTTGGAATTCTGACGATGATCTTCTTTAATTGCTTCCTCTCTTTGTTAAGTTGTCCGAGGAATCTTTGATCCGAAGAAAACACGCGCTACGCAAATCGATGTTTTATCGGTGTAATAACGCAACGACAGCGTGTTGGCAGTAATTTAAGCCGGAGTATCTGGCCCGATTTGATTTATCGAACGTACGTGGCCGCTGAAACGCATGCCGATGAGTTTTACGAGGTGAGAACCAGCTTGACAGGCGCCGTCGAACCCTGACAATGATTTTCCACTCTTCCCTTTTTTCATTTACTCTCCACACATCCGTTGGTCGTTTGCGGAAGTTATTTTTAAAATTCAGAACCACTTTTCAAAATCTTTTTCGAACCAAGCACACGCGTTTTTGTACTTTCTCAGTTTTCCATGGAAATTTTAAAGGAGAAATTAACTTCGAGCCACAAAGATTCGAAACTGGATCAACTTGATGATAAATGAAAAGCAAATTTATTTTCGTCGTTCCGATTCAGCCATGGAGTTGTCTTTCAAACGCTCCCAATTCCCAATTTGAACATTTTAACGAAGAATAAGGTCGGAAAGTGGAATCAAACACTTTGCATAGATCCAAATCTACGATGATTCTATACTGATGGAATTCTCTCCTCGTTACAAATAATCTTCGTATAATTTATTTCGTCTCCTCTTTTCCGCAATTCTGCCATAGAAACTGGCGCGGATCGTGTGTACACATAAATCAGGATCAAATCTAAAGAAACGCCCCTTTATAGAACCGTGTGTAAAAATCTGGAAGAAAAACAATGGAAGACGCGAAAACTACCGCGGAGGTGGACGTTTTATCGTCGTAACGCCGAACAGTTTGGTCTGGACGACGTTCTTTTTTTCGCCTTTGGAAATCCCCTTCGCCATAAATTTTCCGCGAGACGAGAAACTACCACGTACAGTTTGCTGACAAGGCGCTCGTACGTTTGCAGGATTACGTGATGCTTTTCGGGGCAGAGACCACGCGTGCTGCTTCCCGGTATCGATCTATTCTCTCGGGTAATCTTTATTGAGACTGGTTAACGCATAAACTGTTTGGAAGTACATCGGTGTTTAGTGCGTTCAAGAATAGCGTGACCGTATTCGAGGCGAGAAAGAAGAGCAGAGCCCCGTCGTGATTGAGCGAATGGAACAGAGAACCAATGACGTCAAATGGGCTAGCCATCGATATCGCCCCGTGTTTATGGCCATATACCAAGCTCGACGTGACCGAAGCAGATCGACAGATCGCCAGGAAGATCTCTCTTTTTCCGTCTTGAATCGTTCGAAGTACACTTGGGTTGTTTAACGAGCTACCTCGTGCCGCGGATGCTTTGCTTGTTTTTCTTGCCGCGCGAACGGTAAAAGATTTCGGCAGCTCTTTTTATCAGCCCCCGCGTCAATCATTCTTTCACGGTAATCCTTCGCCTCGAGGATTACCTCATCGATCTCGTGGCTGATTTCCCGGTAAATGAGGCACACGGGCAGGATCGTTCCATTTCTCAGGACGAAGGATAGATATTGGCGACTTCCTGAACGACGATTTTCCATTACTCCCGCGTGACCACCGAAAACACAGCGGCTTTCGTCGAATCGAACGGTCAGCTGCTACACTCGGATGCCGGAGGACTAAATGGGTTAATTACTGGCTGCACGGCGTAAATCTTCGTCAGTCGACATTCATCGTAAATATTCGCAGGCGTTTCCCCGTGACTCGAATGTCAAAACGTCTGCCAATAATTGTCCAGTCGTTGCCCGCGGGGAGAGACGGCTTAACGAGCACGCGCCACTATGCCAAATAGGACAAATTGCACCATAAGGCACAAACCGATCGCTTCTGGCCTTTCGTTCCGTTTCGGGATTCGCCTAACCGACGACCTCGATATTTCAAACAGCACGAAAAATATCTGCTCCCTTGGCTCGTCGGTTCATTCGTGAATCAACCGGCAGAGGAAGTAATTGTTGATCGAGAAAGCAGAAAAAAGAAACAAAGCAGCGATATCAGAGACCGCTTCCGTCCCCTAATCTTCCGTTTCCGCTCAAGTTAGACCAATCGACGCGTAAAAGTGGCTTCCACAAAAGTAAATCGGCCGTATCTTTCTCTCTTTTCGTGGTAGAAAATCAGCACAGCGCGAAAGCAATCGTGCGGTTTTTTCAACCGTATTCACCGCAAGCGATTTTCACGGGTATCTTGGCAGGACCGATGCCTTCGGGCGATCGCCGAGTCAAGCAAACAAACGAAAGCGTTTCGGAACACGGGGGTGGCTTCTACCCTCTTGTTGCTCGTTATTTTTTTCTTGAAACTCGCTCATTGCGTTCTTGGCCGGGCCAACGACGCGGAAAAGGCAGAAAGCGTAGAGCCCGTCCTCGAGAATAGAGATACGTGGTAAAGAGAAACCAAAGGAAATTCCTGGCAGGAGAGCAGTTTGAATCGTCGACGACTCGAGCAAAGGGCGCTCGAAGAAACGAAATATTTCATCTGAACCACGCGAAGGATTTTAAAAGACCTTTGGACGAAGAATCCTGGGATAATGGAGATGTCGACGTTCCTCTCGTTTCAAGCAAGAAAGAGTATCCAGATATCTCTCTTTGGTATTACGGTATCTTTTAGTGTGTTTTCTCGTTTGTAAAAGTTCCATTCGAAAGGGAAGTTCCAGCGAGACAAGCGAAAACGTCCGTCACTGGTCAGACCAGGCGGCACAACATTTTCCCAAAACGAGATCGTTTATTACCACAGCACTGGAATAAGTTCTGTTCGAACTGATTCCAAACGACCGTGAGCGCGATTCTCCGTGCAATAAAAATCATTTAAACACTCCAACCAGGTTACGGATTATTTGCATCTCCCCGGGCTGCTTCGTGCAGATTTAATGGCTCTAAAAGCGTGAAACTCGTCGATAATCGTAAACCATCCTAACAACGATTGCTTCGAAAAGTTTCTTCTAAAAATCATCGTAGCAATCGGGAGAAGAAAGTCGGTCTTCGAGTAA
Source organism: Bombus pascuorum (assembly GCF_905332965.1). Classification (NCBI taxonomy): domain Eukaryota; kingdom Metazoa; phylum Arthropoda; class Insecta; order Hymenoptera; family Apidae; genus Bombus; species Bombus pascuorum. The sequence goes on along the minus strand of NC_083496.1, from coordinate 5,892,832 downwards.
AATAATTTGATGCTGAAACGAAGGCAAGTTGCTATTGCACCCTAGAAAATAAGCGAAGAAGGAAAAAAGTTCTCGAGATTCGAGCAGCGAAGAAGATAGTCGTGAAATAATATCCCGCGAAAGTTAACGCGATCCCAACTCGTTCGCACGTTTAATTACATTTATGCGGTGAATCCCGTGGCCTCTCATCGTTGTCTTTCGTTTATTCACGAACGGTCGGCAAAAAGACGACGTCACGACGCTTCCATATTCCATGTAATTTTTCCTCCTTCTCTCTCTCTCTCTCTCCCTCCCTCTCTCGATTATGCTCACTGTTCTTTCTACCTTGATTTTCGATATTGCGATCGTTTTTCGATATCGTTTCGCTCGAATAGAGGATCAAATCCTCGTTGATGGCGTTCCATATAGAAAATGCTGAATAGAGACGATTTTCCTAGCGCATTTCGGTATTCTTATAATTCCTACCGAGAAATTACCTCGGATTCTTTCCTTCTACGCTCTCTAGGATTTTCTACTCTTACGATACGGCGATATGAAAGAGATATTTTTATGTATTCATATTTGGTGAAAAACCGAAATTTATAGAACGGCCGATCAAGTTGCCGCGGAAATGTGGAGTTCGTTTCACGATAGAGAAACTTCACCGTGGCAACTGTTTACTTATGGAAGCTTCTCTCAAATATTTGTTTATCCTTAGCCAACTGAACTCGGGTGCTACGTACAAAATCGATCTCGAAGGCTAGATCACTGGTAGAAAATGGACAACTTCGTCGGACTTTTAGGTTTCCCGTCCAATCTATTTATTTGCATGGTACGAACGTCCATCCGATACCATTACACTTCCGTTCACGTTGATGCTACCGATAAGCTACTTTGACGATTTTCCAACTTCCTTCGCAAAGTTAAGCTCGCTCGGATTCCACGTTCTCCCTTGTATCGTTTAATCCCCATCATGTAACCTACGCGACCAAAATAAAATTTAAACCCAAAAAATAATCAATACGACTCGGCTGAAAATACCATCACCACAAAGACAATTTTATTCTTTTCGTCTTATCGTTGAAAACTGCAAAGATCGACAGTTGTCTAGCTCGGTAAAATTCACGTTAAAGCAGCATGATACGCAACGAACAACAGACACAGTACCAGAAGTTGGTGGCAGTTGTTCTAAAATCGGAACTCGTTCCCGACCGGCCACGTGACGAAAACGAAAGGCAGAAAGGGCGGGGGAGGGTGTAGAGAAAAGGAAGGATCCGTCAGTGTCCGAAACCGCGAATCAGAACGAGCGTGGCCATGCATATGTAGATGCGATGTATCTGCATTGCAGATTTGACCGGGCCGCGAAAGAAAGCGAGCTCTGATTTCAGGACTGCGAATTGTCGGGAAACTGTCCACCCCGCCTCCTAATTTGCAAAAACTTCTCCGTTGATCTTTGACTCGGTGAATTTCGCGCGCCTTAATGCGTCCCGGCAGTTGCCTGTGGTTTTTCCATCGACTTCGTTTCGTCGATTTGACTGTGCTCAAAGAACGATATTTAGCGAAACGAGAATCGGATATGCAGAGTTTTGTCAGACAATTCGAGAGTTGTGCGCCTGATGTTCGTACAGTTCGCGATACATACGTAAAATGGAACTGTGTGAGAAGACATTAAGGTTTTCGAATAGCTAACAGGACAGAATTGCACAAGTTTGAGTCGTTTCAAAATATATCGATATAATCGTGATAGTCGGTTGTAATTACAGAAAGTTCGAAATGTTCCGCTGCAAACATAATACATTCGTTAAATGTGTGTTTGAATACGTCTGGCGAGCAATCGTACGCGTGAAATTACCGGTTGATATAGCGCGGAAATCTTCTGCGTCGCGAAATGCTTGGTCCTCTGTTTCCTCTGTCTCGAGGAGGCTAATACACACTTTGTCTCCTGAGTCAATAGTAATCGAGATGTTGCAACAGACGCTTGTAACATACGGACGATAAAACTTTGCAAACCCTCCACTATAATTCTTCCAACTTTAACGCGAAAGAATCGGCTACTTTAGCAAACGACGCGACGACGAGGAGCAACAATCGCCATCAATCAACCCCGCGGAACGGCCGGAAGTTCCTCGACCGCGATCATACTGGCCGCCACTTTATTCGGCCAGCTGTCTCTGTCTCTCGAGGAACACGGGATAGTGGTAATGAACTGAGGGTAGCCGCTGGCCGTCGGCCAAGCCAAACTACCGCTAGAACCTCGAGCTAAACTGTCCGCGAGGAGCCACCGTAAGATTTCTGATCTCGCCGAGCCGTTTAAAAGAAATTACAAATCGGTGACTGGTTTTTCGCAATCCGCCACTTCTGGCCGACTTGTGTGCTAAACACTGCCAGGCAGGTTACACGGTCGTTCGTCAACCGGCGCTTGTCGTTTGTGACAGTGAAAAGGGGGACAATTGTCGGCTCTTGTCGACGTTCAGACATATCGTAGAAATAAAATCTAATAACACGAAACACCCGAGTTGAGAAACTGCCGGTAAATCGAGTAGTTTCCCTTTGATCCGCGTTGATTGAACGCGACACGCGAGTCGTTGGGTTACTCGAAAATAATGGCACGATCGAGCAGGTCCGTTTAACATTTCCAAGAGCAATTTGTCGGAGGAAACGTAGGCCGCGGCCGAACGGGGATTTTTGTGTCAAGACGCTCGATGGTCTCTTCAACTTTAACGAGAACAATTGCAGGTAACTGCTCCAGGGAGGAAATAGTGGGGCTCCGCATACAAAGATAAATCGTGGGCGGCTCGAATGAAAATGTATTCAAGGCTTAATGGGTGCTCGATCAAATTGACCGGTTTAGCGAGTCGGAAAACGAAAGCATCGAGGATAATCGGTGACTTCCATTTGACGATTAAAGGCCCCAGGCAAGTAAAGCCAATCGTAGCCGTCATTAGCATCCGCGATAGCGGAGCGCCTCTCGAGCTTGTTCTTTGATGTTCGTGCTAATAAAATATCGGTGGCCGAGTAAAAATAGCTACGCGGTTTCATCGGAATATAATTTCAATACCGACCGGTGTCTCGTTCGCGATCGCGTCCTTTTTTTAGCTCCTAACAGAACAACGTCGTTAATTTTCTTGTTTCCGGCGATTAAAATACGATAGTGTTGTTCTAGCTGATTATAGAACGCGATACCGTCGAACAATTATCGAGGAACGTATATTTCTAGGCAACTCCGGCTATCGTCCCTTTTCATCGTGTAACGCTAGTGAGATACAAACATCTAACGCGTATATTTATTTTACAATACTGTTACGCTAAAAGCTAAGAAACAAGCTACTTTGCACAATCAATTCGAACAATTGATGAAATAGCTACAATTAATTAACGAAGCGATATCCTGACCAGTCACTGCGACGACGTTGTAAATAGAGGAAGAGCATTGCGGTAGTACAACGTGCCGAGAAAATCTTCAACACTCGTACCGCGTGAAAATAGAAGCTAGACAATGCAACGACTAGACTATTTCTGTTCGAGAGCTAAATCGGGCATCGGGAGAATCCAGAAAGACTAGTTGAGAAGTAGGACTCGGTCGGAGCATTGATTCCCGTGAAACAGGTTGTTGAATTTAAATCGAAACGTTATTTTTGCTTCTTTCTATTTCCATAGGCGATTCATAGAAATTCAGTAGCTTGAAAATACCCGAAAGAAATCAGGAATTTCAACAGCTGTCTTTCTACGTCGAAATACTCTCACCTACTCCATTTTCTCCAGCCGTGAACTCGGCCCGTTCTAATCGATTGGTCGCATTCCTGGCCACCAGTGACACCCAGTAAGATAACCACACAGCACGACGATATAGCCCAATTCGATCGGATTATATAACGTCGAATTAACTTTCGTCATTACGCGGTTGCAATGGAGAACGCTCAACGGCCGCACTTTGAATTAGACACCGCAATTTCTCGGAAATTGTAGGATCATCGTAAACAGAGATGTTCTATTTATATTCGAAGGTGAAATTGAAACTAAGCGAAAGCAGAACCTTTTGGCAGAAAGACTCGCGTTGGTAAAGATGACCTTTGGCAAAATTAATCGTAGTGTCCGTTCACGGAGCGCACCGGTGCTGCAAGGAACAGAAGCTTAAATTCACCAGGTGGTTGACCCAACATTTACATTTTGCCTGTAAAATACCTCGTCTCTGGTATCGAAATCAATAGTTTCTCTAACTTTAATCCTATCTTCTACGAGTGAATTTTAAATCGTCGTTCCATCAATCGTTAAATATCGCGGATGAATACAGCGAGCGATTGAAATGTGAAATACAACGGTAAAATTGAAAATATCAAAATCGCCAGTGTATCGTGATCAACGAAGGTGCAAGGAGGAAAATCCTCGATGTCTGTTTGAAAGTTTGCCATGCTATGGCCTTGGGGCCGGGCAACTAGGTCCAAAGACAACATCCAACAATATCGATATCCAGTGTACCAGAATAAAGTGAACAGTCCGTGGCGCGAATAGTGACACAGCTATTTGTGGATACGCCAGGCGTACGTATATGCGAGGAAAACGGACGAAAACATATCGCGAGACACGAATCGCGTACTTAAGCGCGTCCACGATACACCAAGACGCGCGATCTGTTCCTTTATCATCCTTTATGACACGGAAATCTCTGTCGAAACTTCCCTCTGAACTCTCATTTTTATTGAGTTCGAGTAAAAATAAAATCTGCATTTCCATAAGACGTAAATTAACGTTAATCGGATCCGTTTTCGAATCGTTCTACTCATCGACGGTTCGTTGAATTACAGCTGGATCGGGCCGGAATTAAGGTCGAATTAAATTTCAACCGAGCCGGGCTCGTTCGCGATAACACGCGTTACCGATAACAGATTAACAACGCGAAGATAGATGGCCCACGATTCGAACGACGAATCGGCGCGCCATTTTCAATACGACGATATATGTGGGATCGGGTGTATCGTATCGATAAGGAGACGCGTAAAAAAATCACACTCACCCTTTGCGCCTTTCGCTTGTCAGCCCGCTGATTCTGGTGATATATTCGGCTGAAATTACTGACGATAACAGGCACCGGTAAAGCGATCACAAGGACACCGCTGAGAGAGCATACACCCCCCACGATTTTTCCCGCGATCGTTTTCGGAACCATGTCACCGTACCTGTAACACACGAGCAATTCCAATTTATTAGTATTATAAATTATCTTACAATCTGTAATACAATAATAGACCGATAGATCGATACTTAATAAATCTACGTTTAAGACACGTTGAAAAACTTCTGTTACTAGTATCGTTGACGAAAGATGAATGAGAACGCAATAATCATTGACACACTCGCAGAAACTTTCGAATAAATCGACTGCCTTCTGCTCGAAATCATTTTTCAAGGAATGAATACGAGTCGGAGCTATAAGGGAACATAGCTCCTGTCTGACGATAGACGAACCGTTTCCCTTCGCCCGATACTTTTCCCACGTACACCTTACTCCCACTTGTCAACCACACTTTGTTCCGTATTTGTTGCATTTCTCGATATCCTTTCACTCAGTTATATCAAAAACATTTCTAGTGGAAGCCGTTGCAGTTGACAAACTCTGAAATTGCATACTAACCGTCTGTAACTTAACAAAGTCTTATAAAACTGAGAATCGTTATAATTCGTGTTAGGAACAGCGTAAGCAATAGGGCGAAATTATCCCAGTACGAAGGAAACTTTGTTCCTACTTTTTAACCATCTCCAGGAACGCGTTTAATTGGAAAATTTCTGCCCCGCTGTCTGCATAATTACATAGTTGTTTCACGACCGCGAGTATCGCTATGAACCACCGCTGGCACGATTTATAAAATAATTTGCATCGTAATTTTCGTGTCGATACGAAGGTAGCAGAAAAGAAAAGAGAAGAAACGAGGAATGGAACTTTGCAGGGGAAAAGTTGGTGCATTCGCGAAGCTTCAATCCGAGCGTAACACTTTCAATTTCAATTTTTTGTGGATTGCATTAAACGGATAAAAGAAAATGGGCAAAGGAAGAAAGAAGAAGGGAAAAACGACGAATTCACGATATCCCGTAAAGATTACGAGCGACTTTTCTCGTCGAGCATACCGCGATAAAACTTTTCTACGGCTATACGTGCCCCAAAACGTGGTTACCCATCCCTCTCGATGCTTTTCACGGGTTGATACAGTTGCAAATCCACATTGACTAACTGTTTCAATTTTTCAGTCGGAAATTACACCAACCGTGCATTTTTTATCGACCTCTTTCCTCTTTCACTCTTTTTTTTTTTTTTTTTTTTTTTTTTGTTTTAAACTCACCCTTTTATTTTACCTCGTGCGAAAGATTATTTTAGTAAAACGAAATCTGCTTCGAAACGTTCTCCTAAATGTTCCAAATGAAATCCGGCAAGTCGAGCGAGAAAACTTGGCAACTGGAATGTTTGTAGCAGGATCGTAGACGTCTCGATCCGTTGACTAAGGAGAAGAAGAATATAGTAAAATCGATACAGACGCCGCGCACTGTGTACGAACTAGTCGTGCTTAATGTCCTGTCTTCGTGGAGGCAAGCAACGCCGCAAGCTTGCACCGCAAACGTCAAGTCTGCTTGACAGAGGCCTGGCAACGCGATGTCTGACTATGACGTCTTATTCCACTGCACGAGTGAAAATTCACTCGAACTGTCTCGGCGCACCGGCGTTTATAATTCCATGTTCAAAGCTGGAACAACGCATCACGCAGCATCCGGATTTTATTTTTTAATAGGAAATGGCAACCGTTATACATTTATAAACAATGAAATAATAAAGGAATAAAATGTGCGGCTGTCAGCGGGGATATTAAACTGTTCAAAATGCAAACGAGGGATTTATACGTGACCGTCGAAATGGGGACGCGGAACAATTTTGACGAGTGACGTTGATCAAAATTAAATTGAAAAAGAATGAATAGATTCGCGCTGAAACTAGCGGGTATTCGATAAAACATAAATATAACGCAATAAAGCGAATGATCTCTAAAATTTCGAAATGGAATCAAGTAATTTATCGAATTAGCGATGCGAAATGGGGAAACTCGGTGAAATTTCGAGAGGAGAATTGGTCGTCCGTTGAGGATGAAGGAGGTGCTTAATTGAAAAATGATCGATAACGCCGAGGAGAGAGGCACGAACGAAGCTTCATTTAAATAAAAGAATGATAAATCGAACAGTCTGATTGATATTGTCGAGGGAACGACATGCAATTTCAGAGTCCGGATGTATAGTCAAAAAATAAGGAAAAATAAAAAATAACGTACACGCCTATAGCGAATATAGGCGTACTTTTTCGAAGCGTCCTCATCTGAATGATGATTCGTGGGACTATACGAGGCCGTTTTTCCGTGGAAGATACGATCGACCGTGTATGGTTTCTGTCGTCAGGTGCCTATATTCCCACGGAATAATCTAGCTCATTCATATTTCTTAAACAGGTGCGCCTCGCATACTATGAAAAATTACGATAAATTCACGAACACTTTCTTCGCTCGGCGCAGCCATACTCGACACAATTTTTACGTGACCCTGGTAAAAGTAGTTGGGTTAAATCGATGTGCCGTTAATGACTGATCGACGATCGTGTCTCGATTTTTATAAAGCCTCGAAAAATTGGGAAATGGCCGGGCAAATTGGAAACGTCACGTTCACGTAGCCACGCAAACCGATCGCACGATCGAAGCTTGAAGGAACGAAGTGCCTTTCAAATAAATAAAACCGCCGGGGACAAAATTCGATTGTCAAACTTTGGTGAATTTATTGGCGTTTCATCGAATGGCACTCGGTGACAGATACAATCGGCGTTTCCAGTCGGCTTCTGAGAGCTGAGGGCTACTCGTCCCAACGAGACATCAGAAGAAACGGAGAAACTTGAAAAGGGAAACTCTGCCACAAGAAGAGGACAATGAACCGCCACCTCGAATAGGGTAGCAGGTAGTGGATCGTGCTAAAAATTTGAAATTCTTTCGGTCGTGAGTGAAATTTTATAGCAGACATACCTATAGCTACCGAAATAGAAACATATTGGAGGAGAAATTCGCACGACCCTTGACTCTTAGCGAACTTTCCATTTCCTCCGCTTTCGATAAACTCGCGTGAATACCGAGAAGGTATCGCGCCTAAATTTCCATATTTGAAGAAGATTTGTATATTTCATCACATATCTGTAGCATTAAAATTCTTTTATCGAGTAAACCTACTCGTCTAAAAACACTACCAACCACTTTCTTAAAATAAATCGCTTACCCACACCGATAAATCGGCAAACTTGACAAAAAATATGATCAGAGGAAAACGTAGGTTAGCTGGTGCGAGGAGGAAAAGGAGAAAAAGGAGCTGCACGAGAAAATCACAAAGGGTGTTAGAGGTTTATCGATGCAGTCGAGCCCTGGCGCTATTCATCAGAGAGGGGAGTGCAAAACAAAGACAGGAATCATTGAAAGCTGGGGGCCGCTAAAGGGGCGATAAGCATGGATTCCCGCGGTCGTAACGTATTTGTGCCGGCACGCATTAGTGGCCGGCGGTTTCCACGTAATTACGGCTGGTTGCAGCATACGAGCCGCATATGTAGGCCGCTGCATTATTAAAAAGAGAACCGTGTATACTAATTGGCAAGCGACGAAGGCGGCGCTCGTTACTCTCGCTTTGCAAATCCACCGACCAAGCAATTCATCGGAGCTCGTACAAGCTGGCTGGCTGGCCGAAGAAAGACACTTGAATTATTCCGCAAATGCTACAAGCTAAGGTCCTGGCAACCGTGGAAGGTCGATCTTTGTTGATCTGTTTTCTGAATAAATCATTCAATGTTTATTAAACATTGGTCTGAGTCTTATTTCGGCTTCGGTACGGTACAACTTCATCGATGTAAGTCGATCGAGAGAGGAACGGTTCATATAGTAGAAACTTGCTGAGTTTCCTTGTCACTCGTAATTTTTAACTCGACTAATATGGATTCGTGTTCGTGATCGTGGATTATTAATTAAAATTTTGTACCCATAAATGGGGTATTACTGTGGATCAAAGAACACGATATTCTCACGACATAGACCCAGAATAGTTTTAGACTAAAAACAATCACTATAGAAGTCAGATCGTTCATCAAACATTCAAGCAACGATTTCACTAATGCGCGTTTCGAGGGTCACCACGCTGCTTTTAATTGGACGAGGTCAACTAACAAAGAGAGAGACAGAGAGAGAGAAGTTAGAGAAGGCAAGATGAGGAATCGAGCAAATCGGGCAAACGTTCGGCGAGGCTATGAAAATCCAGGAGGCGACCGCGATCCGGGTCGACGTGTTCCAGCGATGTATGCCGAATTAGTTGACGGCACGCCGGCATCCAGATCCCGCGGGATGGAACGAAACGACGACGTGCATGTCCCGGAAGGACCCCAGGAAACTGCGACATAATTCGATAAAGCGGCCCCGGGTCTGCTGAGAGCGACTACGATCGAGGATTGGCCCGCTGGCGATGTTCCATATTACGCTCGCTCGAGCGACGCTTTTCGAACGAGATGCCACTTAGAAAATAGTAGTAATACGGCCGAGCAAAAACATGGAAATCGTCCGAATTATCACCGTCGGAATAGATCCGGTTCAGCCATTCTGTTTCTTCGTTTGCCTCTCTCACCGAACGATCGATCGACTTTCGATTTATTTAGCAATCCGATCACGCGCCGTTGTTTATCGTTTGCGGAAACGTGCCAGCTTGCGCAAAAGCTTTTCATCCGATGTTTATTTTCTTTTTCTTTAGTATTTCGGGATCTGGATTTTCGTTCCAATTGCAACTTTCCTATCAAATGGGCGATAAGCTTTCTCCTTTGTATAACGTCGCCGCGTACGAATTGACTGATTAAACGTTAGAATTTTACATTTGTAACTTAGAATGGTTTGGACCTGTGTGCTGACATAAAATGGTACAGAGGAATCTATTGTCTTCCTTGATATACGAAGGTAAATGTGGAACAAAATCGCGTCGTATGATAAATCTAGCCTGTATTTCATCTGTGGTACTAGTTGAATATTTCCCACTTCCATGCAGCTGTAGCATCGTTAACAAGGACGACACGTGTTTTCACGGACAAGTTCTTCTTTAGTGCTGTTCACAATGAACGAGAAAATAACTAAGCACGGCTGGCTAGCGGTTTTTGTCGACGAGTAGAAACGGGCGATCGGTCTGTTCGACGAAATCGATGGGGCAAAAAGCGTTGAAAAACCTTCTGACCGTATTAAAAGTTAATTAAACTGCACTCGACTTTCCAAGTCGTTTCCACGAAGACACCGGATTACCTTCGTGTTCTCGTCGAGAGAAACTTGCAGTCAGAGAAATGCGATTTGCAAATTTTCAAGAACTTCTCGTATAATGTTCCATGCTATTCAGAATTTTTCAATTTAATTTACCTACTTTAAAGACGCTGAAAACACCAGGTACGATCAATTCCTCGCGAATGAACCTCTCCAATGACAATGTTCCTTAAGAAATAAGCTCGTAATAATCGACCATACCCACGATCGACCAGATCGTAAAATAAGGTTAAACGCGTTCGCAGCTTGTTCGAGAACGAACGATCGGGTTGCCAGGCTTTTTCTCCTGGAATTAATGGAAAGTTGAAAAAAAAAGACGCCGGATATAATTACCCCGTAAATCGTGCCGCGCACGTTCTTCGAATTAGAAGGAAAGGAGAAGGTTAGTCGGCAACCTCCACGATCCCGACCTGATTTCTTTATTCGTCCTCCCCTCGAATCAAAGAAACGAGGATCGTCGAAGGGGCAGACAAGCGCAGCAGAGAGAACTACTTTTCCACACCGACGAATTCGATCGTTTCGTCTTTGAGCGGACAAGCACCGACAACTGAAACTTCAACCCCGCTCCGAAGAAGTTCCTCGTCTCGTTTCGTTCTCCTTTCTTAATTTTTTCCCTTTTTTTTCAGAGTTTCCTAAAATACGATAACTTCTCTGCCTCGAGACGCGATCAAACCGATCGAATATCATTGAAACGGAAATGCATCTCCGAGTAAAGTAGATCGAACGACGACTATTCGCATTAAAATTTTTATCCGAACCCAACCATTGAGAGAATTGCTACCGTCTCTTGATTTTTCCGTTTCTCTCTGACATCATTTTTCATCGTTGGGGAAAGGAGTAAAGACGTTCCGTAAAGCTTAAAATTTTAGAAGAATTACACGCTCGATTAGCGAATGACTCCAGAACGGTTTGTTTTCGCGACATCTGGTTTCGTCCGAGCGAGAACAATTTGGACGATCGTATCGCGACGATTACGGGAAAATTGATGTTCTTGAGTCGGAAAAAGATATGCGACGATCGAACTATGAAACTACGAAGCGGTAAAGTTATTAAATGTTAATTAATTACAGATTTACGATTATAGTGGGAAGAACTGCCCCTCTCTATGGACTTCGTAAAGGACTTTAACGATTTAAAATCTTAGACGACGGAATATCCATTATGAGAAAGAATCTGAAACGTTTTGTGACTCGATTAATTCCAATTAAGACACTGGTTGCCAAAGATTACTCGACATGCTCGCATGTAACCATGAATACGACAGAATAAATCCAGTCTACGCTCGTATACTTGTACCAAGGTGCATTAAAACCTACCGTGAAATGGCTTAACGAACTTTGGAAAACCGATCGTGTCGAGTAATTCGTTTAAAACGAGTTTCGCGTTGCGAAACGACATACTTCCGGCAGCGAAGCACATCGCACTGTCGTCGCGTGCTTCTTTAATTTTTCTTAAGAAAACTCCACCCGGTCTTTCCCTGTTTCATTAATAGCTCACATGAACGCGATGTCGAGTTAATTTCATCTCACTGTAAATACATAAAGCTGCGTTATCGTCTCTCAACGTGCGCGAACGAAAGAGAAAACACGTAACTCGTTCGATGCAACCTCGCTAACAGTCGTGGCTAGAGAAAAAAAAAAGGGAGAGGATATTTTCCACGGTTGAAGCACTGAAAGTAAAGTAACGGCTTATGGTCGCGGAATGGCGACCATTGCGGCAGTTTCAAGGATACAAGAACTCCGAAAACAAAAATCGTTTAAGTGACCATGAGATCGTTTTTACGATTGTTCTTTATTCGATACTAAAAATGCTTTAAACTTTTTACGATTCGAATACTCGAATACCCAACGTCGATCGTTTCGCATCCGTGTTTTGAAACGCGTCGTCAACTTTGTCGCACGATTGGGCGGTTCGTTAGCTTCAACGCGTATACTTTACCGTAGTAATAATAGAAACGCCGTGTTGGTCGCGAACCTCGATATATCTTTCGTCGACGCTGCACCGGTTTCTCCACGACTGTTTCGTCGACGGACTAAAATTAATTAGGTTGTGTCATTTCTCCGCGGCAGCATATATTTTCCATTGCTCGACGCGACACGACACCGCGCGATTGATCGTTCCTCCCTGTCGAACGATCTCATTAACTTTAGACGTTTCGTATTCGTTCCTTCGTTCGCTGTCGTTGCTCCGTATAGACAGATTATTTTGTAAGAAAAATCGAGGTTCATCGCGAACCACTTTGCGAATCTGTTCATGTTTCGTCGTAGTAGATTCGAAACTGACACATTTTCCTGACCGTAGCCAAGGAAACTGAAATTTGACTAAAGCTGCGCGTTAACGCTAGAGCTACTAACCTACATTACATATCCGAAGATATTGTACGTAGATGTTTATAATTAAACCGGTGTAATGAAGATATGTAGGTATTTATAATTACGTTTCTGTTTCAATAGAAGCCATTAGTTTTGCCAAAGGCACTCGCGTGTCTATAGTAATTGCAAAAACAAAAGATTTTGGCAAGTTTGACAGTTCTAATGTTAAAGCAAGCACAGTCAGTGTCGAAGTATTTAATTATTCTATGTATAAAGTTTAGCTATCCAACAAGTTTTGTCGCCCGATGATCAAGCGAAGCGAATTCCGTACGAGACGGTCTCTGTGTTTAAATAGAATACGATACGACAGGGAATTCTAGAACTAGCTAAGATAACACGCTAAATCAAGAACTATTTAGTAAAATATTTTCATACGTCGCGAACCTAAATCTGCTTGCTAAATCTCCGCCTCGAAGCTCGTCAAACCAGTAAATATTATCGGAAAGCATTTCACCATATTGGCTGTACTAACGCATTATGGATAAGAGTGGAAATGAAATTGAACGGAAACGAATCCGTAGTTCAAGGAGAACATTCCTATCGCGGGATGAGTCTCTTATTTGTCGCGGACTACCGGGACACGCGACGGCAGAACGAGTTTAGATTCTAGCAAGAACACATGGATCACTAGTGCTATCTTTAGAGAAGCGCGAACGCCGCGAGAATATCTGCCACTTAAACGCGCGCGTTAAGCTCGTCTTAAAGCCGATCGCCGTCGATGAAACGGCAATCGTAAATAATCCGCTTGAGCGGGCTAACGGAATCGCTGGTCGATAATTACCAAACCCGCCAGGGAATCACGAGGGAGATAGAGGCAGCCAGGCGTATCCATTTTCGCCCAACGATATACGTATCTCTCTGGTAAATCGTTCGCGAGAAAATTCCTCGTGAAAGTCAGCGATTCCGAATTTTTCCGACGAATAATGCTACTCGAAGGCACTCGATACTTTCCGAGAACGAAAGATTCTCGCGTTCCGAAGATCCCTCCAATTAAATCTGCCTGCTATAGCGAACTGATAGCAACGAGGTAGCTTGGAAAATTCGCGAGAGGATAATTTTTCCCCACGGCCTCTCTAACCGCGTTTTTCTATCCATTGTTCCCTATCGTGCTAACGAGAATCGATCGTAATGCATGGGAATTTATTCGAACGAGCGAAAAATGGGGAAAATCAAAAGGAAATAAAAAAAGATGGTGAAAAATGCGTCGACGAAAAAACCGATGGGGTAGGGAGAGCAACGTGTTTGCTTCTTGTTTGCCGTTTGATAACGCAACCGGTCGATAAAAACGGAGACCGGATCGGTTCTCGAGCTTTGTTCGCGGCCGATGTTCATCGACGAGGCGCATCACGGGCTCTTTCATCGGCCGCAAATGGAACAGTCGCAGCAGCCCGTGTAATGAAAGTGTCATAAAATTAAAAGAGCCTCAATGGGAAAACATTTCCGATCGTATTGTGTACCGGCGCTGGTAAACCGCTCGTCCCCCGGGAGTTCCGCCACGATACGTCTCGTATCGACCTGGCTGAGGAAATTTTTAGATCCAGCAAAATATAAAAATATAGCCTGGCACGTGGGATAATAAAATGATAGAATATCGACGTTATGTCGTTTAAAAGAGATTGATAGACAAAGTGGTACATGGGTGAGCTTAACGAAGAACATCGCGTATGCAAATCTGGATCGTAAAATACATACGTATGTATAACAACGTCAGAAAAAATTCTGCAGGGTAGATTTACTACAAAACCGTTAATTTTATTTTGACGTGCTAGATTCTTTATATAACTGCTAACCAATCAGCTATTAATAGAGCTCCCTTTTGTTCAACCCGCTTCTCTGTCTATCACCACTTCGTTTCTTTTCATACAAAAACTGTCTGACCATTCCACGCCGCGTTCATCGGCGTTCCAAATAAACAAGGGAAAATAAATGAAAATAAATAATAGAAATAAGAGAAAGATCGCGCGATTGCATATTTTTCAATGAGCAATTCGTTTAAACGGTTTACCAGGGCGATTTATGTGGACACTTATTTTTCGAGTCCGCAGTAGGCGTCGAAGCCAGACCAGGATGCAACGTGCTATTAAAAGACGAACACATCGGCTTTCCAGATTTTCGTAGCGGTCTCCTAGCGCGTGTTGTCCAAAAATAAAGCGCATTCTCACCTTGCGCTCGACAATTCGCGGTGAGACGCCGTCGTCGACGAGACAGGAGGAAACATCCATCAGGAAGCCGAAAAGCTCGGGGAACATTCGGGAATCGTAGGCGAAGGAGAGGTTAGCGATAGGACCGAAATAGAAAGTCATGGCCTGTTTCTCAACGTGAATTATTACCTGTCTCGAATTTTCGATTCGAACTTGACAAATCTGCTTTCGTTCCAGCATCAAGCGGACATTAACGACGTTCTTCCTACAGTCGAGGTACCTAATTTTGAATAGAATAATCAGACTTTTTTCGAGCGAAGGAAAGAAGCATAAAAGGGATGAAACAATCTCGTCGTGACGTTGAAATTTTTAACAAGATGTATCGCGACAGGGGGACAAGGGAAAAATATTTGAGGGAATTTCGGGGACGAAGATAAAGCACCGTCGCACAATTTCTCGTTAAACGATGACAAATGGCTCGCTCGTGAGTTTTTCCAAAGTTCGTGAAAATTTTAAAAAGGATGAAATCGAAAGAAACCGATGTAACGGGAGATCTTGCTCCTCTGTCGTTATCAGAAGTCGTTCGAAGGATTAAAGTTGGAGCGAGAAAGAGTCTGGGCGGAGGATACGAATCGAGAAATCGTCTCGGATTAAACGAAAGTCGAAACCCACCAGGTCAGCAACCGTTCGCTGAGAGAAAACACGGCGGCTAAACTTAATTCTCTGCGTGATATCTTCGACGAAAGACGCACACATTTCTCGCGAATAACTAGCAGCACGTGACTTTTCTCGATCCTTTGCGTGCTACGGGCTAACGTTTCATTCGTTTGCTACGATAACTAACATAACATGGACCGACCAAACTGCTTTTTTTTTCGCAGTTCCGTAGATTAGAACGTTATATCGCGTTAATAAGGCGAAGTGGAAAGAGTTGAACGTAAAAAAAGAAAGTTCTTGGGAAAGAAACATAAAGGAGCTTTAAGAGACAGTAATGATTCGAATCTCAATGGCGCTTTTTATTTTCGCTCCTTTCCACTGCAATCCACTCCCGCAACGAAATTGTTCTTTCTCTGTTATTCCAATCGCATTAAATCCGTCGGCGTTCGTCTATTTGCCTGTTTCGTACGATGAAAACGACTTTATCTTCCTTATTGCGTTACTCTATTATATCTATCAAGCGTCGTTTACCACGACGCAAGTTCTTTTTAGCCTCTTTCCTTCCACGAGGAAACACAAGTCGAACGAATTTGCATTTCGTTACGTATGGCGTGTTGAATTTTAGACGAAAACGTAAGCGTCGCTCTAACATTCGAGACGCGTAAGCTGGAATATTCGCCTCGGTTTAAACGGGTTGCGGCGAAAATGCGGGACTAAGGAATGCCAGCAACCTCAGAAATATGAAATTCCGTTAATGGGATTTGAAGTAGTACGGTTGGACCAAAGGACCAAGGGAAAATGATTGACGCTCGGCGAAAAAAGAATCTTCCATCTCACGATACGATTTATTCTTCAAAATAATTTTCCTTAAAACACGATCTCTTAACTTTTACTGAAAATGCTAATAATAGATTTGATCTTTCAGTTTAGACGCCGAGTCTTTCCCTGGCGTGAAATCTCAAATATGATGGTGAATCCTGAGAACTAACAGACGAGACGTAATCAAACCTGGTGCCTAGGGTAGAGCACGCGGCCAGATAATTCCGTGAACAGATTACGAATAATTGGAGGTTACGCTTCGCGCATCTGCCGGGAGGCGCAACTTGCCTGAATTATAAGCGGCACCAGAACCAACTTCGTGATTAATCGGATTAATCGTCCCAAGAGCATCCAGCTTCGTCCCCGATCCGTCGCGACATTGATTCTCGCCGTACCAGCGTCCTGTATCTTGCCATTTCCTTATCACGTGTCCCTTCTCGGTAAATTGAACGCGCTTTTTCACACTTCCTAGGCGAACGTTTAATCTAAATAAAAGTGAAATCCCGATTATCATCGCCCCTCAGTTTCAAATCTGAATTTATGTACATTGTAGGCGTGTTTCTCTCACAAACAGCATTCATAAATGGAATATAACACGCGTCTGTCTAGCTTCGAGTACCATCGATTTTCATAAGTAGTAGGGAGCCACCATGATCAGACCAGTTGAGTGAACGGTTAGTCTGTCAGGGGAGAAACCTATCGACAAGATGAGTAGCCCCAATGGTCGGACTAATGGAAACTGAAATCCGGATCCAACAATACGAAAAGACAAACAACAGCCTCTATTATCCGCCGATGAAGTCGAGGAGGCTGTAAGTTCCTCTTTAACAAGGGGATTGATAAATAAAGAAAGAAAACTAGTTATGTGGGTCACACGCAGGCAATCGTCGTAAAATTATCCAAAGGGCACAGAATAAACAACTGGATCGTTGGTAAAAGGGTATCGCTGAAGAATGTTTACAGGCAGGTAAAACGAGATCGATCGCGTAGGACCGATGATCCATGCAACAGCGACTTCACCGCGGATAAAGAAAACGCGTCGATCAGCCGCGATCGGCAATGGCTTTATTACATCCCTGTCCAAGCTCGTGCGATAAAGGGTAAGACCAGAGGGAAGGGCGGGCTTGCAAGGAGCAGCTGAAGCTCCATGCACCATCGCTTCTCTTCCTTCCTCCCATTGGTGCAGCCTTCGCTATTTTCATCTCGAACCTGCATGCTATTTATAAATGTCAAGTATTTGCATACGCGTTCTACATTGTACAATTTATGCGTTTCGATTGTAGAACTGGTTTCGCGATGCTTGATCGAAGTTTCCGCGGGCCAAGTTCATAGCTGCCAGAACGCTCAAAAAATTTAATGGCTGTCCATTAAAACCGCGATTCTCGAGAAACTTATTCTGGAAACGATTTAACATGTTTTCTTCGATCGAAATAAAATCAAGGACGCGTCTGAATATTTTACTTTTCACGTTAAGTTCTACTCGGTTGAACTATTTTCTAGCGAAAGAGAGGGAGAAAGAGAGAGAGACCTTTGCAGCCGTTACGCCATTGCACCAGGTAGCTGCTACTTTAACGACGGTGTAATAACCACGTTCGATGAGGCAGAATGATCACTAAAGGGTAGGAGGCTGGTCGGAAAGTCGACGGGGTTGGGTTTACGTGATTGGGAATTCAAATGGAATCGCAAAGTCTCATTCCACCCTGGCATCGATTAACCCTATTCTCTCCCCATCGCCGTCTCGCGTCTCTCTCGTCCACGCGTATCTCCGAATTCCATCATAATTCACCATGTAGCTCGTGACGCATAACTCGTACGTGTATGCGCTCAGTTATGTTAGCTGCAACGCGTGCTTTTTAACCTGAACACCGAATAGAATTCTTTTTTTCTTTTCTTTTTGTTCTTGCAGCAAAATGAGAAAATAACTTGGTTTCCACGCAACTATCATAAATACTGATTTTTATTTTCTAGACAAATTTAAAAAGAAGGGAACATCTCTTTCGATATACGAGTACCGAGTGTCGTTTCGCTTGCTCCACTATGATACTCGAGTTTCAATCAGCAAATATCTATCACCGATGAATCGTAGAACACGGAACGAAAGTTGGGAAAAAAACACATTCATTAAACTCACCGTGCCGAAGAGAAATTTAGAAAACACGATGATTCAGCTATCTTCCAGGGACATCTTTAATTAATAAACGTCGAAACTGACGCTTTAGATATACTCGGCCATTTTCTGACCCTCCAGAATAGCCCTCTCCTAATTATTGTTCGGCAAGATTGATTACCAATCGGCTCAAGCCAGCGTTTTGGATGCTGGATTCCCGAGAACCTCCGCTTCACGGTTTACGTCACGCGATGAGATTCGAACGAGGATAGCTGGTTACGTGCCCCAAGTTGTTAGAACTTCCGCAGATCCCTCTTAGTATCTCGCGAGCTCCGTACCTTCAAAACTCGTCGAACCTCTTTAACTTGACTGAATTAGAAGTTGTCGAATTTATCAAACTCCGCTACTTTGAACATCAACGTTTGTTATAGTTCTATATGTATATAAATCAATTTCTTCTTTGAAGAACACAGTAGAAGAGATCGAGTTATACAAATATTTCCGACTTTCCATTGATACGCTTTTTCCGAAGTTCTCGGTGTTCTCTTAAGGAAATGGAAAACGGAAGACAGATAAATAAATATAATAAAAATACGTAACGTCTGTATCTTTTTAGAAGACTTCGTTACCTTTCGAATTTCGCAAACTTCGTGAAATAGCCAAAACAGGCAAGTATAAATGTACCATCTACCACGGAACAAGTGTCTGAACGTCGTCGTTGGCGATGTTAACGAAAAACAGGGCAAAATTATAGATCGATAGACGGCAGTATGAAATCCAAAAGAGTTATGCGTTCGTACGACCAGTCTGACAGTCCATTCAGAAGCGTGTTGGTAGATCTAATGGCGATACAGTGATCTGTCCGCAAAATGTTCGGCTCTTTTTGCCAAAATTTATCGCCCTGCTGCTCTGCCATCAAAAAGGAGGGTCGGCGCCGTTACGTGGCACAATAAAAAATTGAATAAACCTTAGGCGATCGACATAAATTAACGACGAAGCCGTTTCCGGATCGTGCCGGACTTGAGAGGGTATAAAGTTCGAAGAGGATTTACCGCATCGTTCGAGGGTTCTTTGCAAAGGAATTGAATGCAAATGGAACCCATGCTTCTGTCGAGATATTGAGTGGTCGAAGATAAAGAGCAGATTCGGAGCAAGTAGTAACGGACAGTAATTTATCAGGAGAAACTGGTGATCCGAAGGATCTTTAGGTTTAAATAATATCGCTGAATGATTATTTCTTGCGTTAGAATAGATGGAGGGAGCTATTGTGTGGTTGCTGGCTTGTATATCTAAGGATAATTACTAAAGATATCTACTGAAATTCGTCGTGATCGAGCGGTTCCGACAGTTTGCCCATCTGCGACCAGCGAAAATGTTCCATGTCAGATTTCGATGGCTATAACGAATGGCTATTGTCGAACGTCGAAACAGAGATATTTCTGTGCAACTAGGTTGTTTGTTCGCTGAACGTCGCGTGACAAACGGAGAAAGAACATTGCGAAATGCGGCGATCCGGACGAACGTTAACGCATCTAAATTATCACAGCGATAGGTAGAATGGAAAGTGAGAAAACTTGGCCGATCACCAAATACCGTCATCGGCCGATTTATGAATCAGGAATTCCTCCATTCTTCTCGAATTCGAAAGATCGCGCCAAGAAAAATGTGTCGACTAATTCGTTAGTTATCGACGGAAAAACCCGATTGATCGTATATCTTGGTAATTCCGAATGGATAACAGGAATGGATTATGCCGGTCGTTAACTGGGAAGCTTCTACCAGCAAATTAAACGCGGGATCGACGAAACAATGCTTCGATTTTACGCGGTAATCCGGAACTTTATCTGGAATCGTTGTCACGACATCTCTGGGCTATTAAACGGTTGTTACGTTGTTAACCGAGAACACGCAACAACATTAACAGGTGCGGTAGCATGGTGTCGATAATTGGTTAAGTTTCAGTAACTAAGAAATTCTCGTGGAAGAGGTCCCTTACATACTGAACCAATTATACCACTAAGCGTGATTTTTATTACATATATTTAACGATTTCCCTTGCCCTGCTCATTTTCCTCGTTTTCTACCGCGGTAGCCAAATAGTTGTCAAGTACAATTTTAGAGAAAGTGATCACCACTAGCGACCACCAAGTGATCGGTATCCACGGTAGGCACTCGGCCAAGGCATAGTTGATAGTATTCCAACACCTCGATCGTGCCCATAAAAAACGAAAAAGTAGGGACGAGATAGAGAGAGTAGAACACTCTCGTGAAAAACTTCTAGCCACCTATGCTTCTCTAAACTCTTGCTATTCTTAAATAAATTTATGAACCTTACGACAGTGCAATGATCATCAATTTCGTATCCTAACTAGCGTGAGTTGCTCTAATCATCGAAGATCGTAATCTTTGACTAATTGCTTTAACGTATCAATGAACTAGCTGTAATGAATGTAGTAGGAAGAAGAAACATGACGAGATGCACATACACGAAGAATCAAGAACAACGTTCTTTTAAATGAAATTATCCCGCATCGAGATGAAAAATCGTGAAATATGGAAATAACAAAATTATTCGACAGGACAGAAGCCACTTGGCGTACGATTCACGAAGCGAACATGATGAGAAATCAGTATCGCGATAGCGCAACCGGACAATACTAATCGGCTATTAGTTTAGCGACAAGCAATTTCACGGAGTACGAGATGCAATTGCTCGCGTATTCGCGTTCTACGCCGACGAAAACAGAATTAAGCGTAGATTTATGATCTACGCTTACTACAAAGCGGACAGAGAGATCGCGCGCGTAATCAGCTATCGCGGCGCAGCTGGAATTAAAGCGGGGCCGTGCGCGTTTCGAAATTAAAGCCGGCAAGGACCAACACGAGATTTATAGCGACTCCGACTGAACACCGAGTGAAAAGTGCACGCGTTTAATTAAATATAACTTCTACCGATCCTATGTAGTGGAAAGCTTAGGGGATGGAGGAAAAATTCTGAATTCGTTGCAGCTCTTCTTGGGGCCAACGGTGCGGGCCGCACTCACAGAAATTAATTAAACGTTTATTGCGCGAATTACGCGCAAAGCGCTAGCATAGATGAACGAGAAGAAACATAGGAAACCGAACTCGAAAGTAACAATTTCACTTTTGAATACGATCTCGTGAAAAGTATACGAGACGCTAAAAAGCTATGTATTTAAACTTGGAACTCATTGAAATCTGCCGAGCCAGCCACTCGATTATCAAGTTTATATTATATCAAGGAGAGTGAGTGTTACTTTCAAGAAAGGTAAAGCTAAGTTAAAAATTTATGAAGAATAATAAGCATACGCTCATACAGAAAATACTTAAATTGCAATTTGAAAACACTAGGCAGGAGAGAACTTCCGTGGCATCAAAAAGTTTTTCCCTTCTCTACAAACATCTACTAGCTAAACATTTTAAGATACTGAACTTGTTATTTTCACTCCTAGCTTACCCTACATTTCGTAGAAACCGGGATTAGACGGTGAAATGGTAACAAGAACGAAACTAATTCTGCTGCTATGAAGGAAAAGTTTTTTCTCGGTAACCCTATCAAAACCTATACACTGACCGAACGGATGGTAATCCAGCAACGTATCCTTCCATTATCGGATTCTCTTGGATGCTTTCCTCGTGGAGAAAAAAAGGTGGGGGCAGAACAGTGGCCGAACGTTCAATTCGACGAGCCCTGGTGGAATTTCGAAAGTTTTTAGTAGATGCCCGGGCTTATTGGCAGAAGCATTGATTTACATTATGGGTCGGCGTGTCCTTTCTCTTTTTCTTCCATTCGCCAGTCTCTTTTATTCGTGCTCGTTCGCCGTAAAGAGAGAGGCTGGCTCGTATCCAAGGGTGCGGAGAGGAACTCAAGGAAGAAGAAGGATTCGAAATCGATGCCTGGCTCTACTCTCTCTTCGTTCTCTGCTCAGCGAACGGAGTACGTCTCGAGCTGCTCCATTTTTCCTTCCTTTCAGGCCTTCCAAACACGACACGAAACCCTTGGGAGCTTCTCCCATGCCAAAAGATCGACTCGCAGCAACCCGTCTGATCACATCGCGATCGCCTTCTCTCTATTCGCTCGCTTGTTTTCCCATTTTCTTTACCTCGCCACTTCGTTGGCAAATCGACGCTCGATTTTCGCATCGATGCCCCGATCTCGCGCTCCAACGTCTTTCCCATGGTTCGTTTCTCCTTTGCTAAGGATATACACCGAGTTGGATCTCCTATACCCGCTTTCATGCTTTACTCTTACAGGAAAAAAACCAAGCTCGCTCCTTCTTCTTTCTTTCGAAGCATTTCAAAAGTTTGAATTGCCCGTTCATTTTTAGAACATCGGCGAAACTCGAGTTCGACCCGATGTTTCAATTTTCGATTCGTAACAAACAACAAAGGAGAAGCGATGTTTCTCAGGAACGCGAACAAACCCGAGGCTGAATCACACGTTTCAGTGGAATAATTTTATTAACGCGGGCTATTTCCGAAAGCACTTAAGTGTGGCAAGCACTACGCGACTTGACCTTATTACCTGAAAACCTTCAAAAATTGACGGGACACCGCTTCGAGCACGGACGCTTTTAAACGATCCGATAAAATCAAACCGCGAATTAAATCCATCGTTCGAGCCACTTTCCCGAGAAGAGCGAAGACGAGATGCTTGAAAGCTCTCGTTAAAATATTCACCCGGCACCAAAAATACAAATTGCAGGATCGAAAATAAATATCCTTCGACTGGGAGAATCGAGGCGAGGTTCGACACCGTTAGCTCCGTGTAATTTATTCTGATCTTCTCTCGCACCGATTACCAGTCGTGTAGACGTCGGAGAAACTGATCGGACCGTAAACCGTGAAAGAGGCTAATGAGAAAGGGCAATTATGTTTCAGAAGGAGAGTCAGCTCGATTAAGCGTTAAATGTCACGGAGAAACAGTATTTTTAGTCATCGATCATCGCGATAGAGCCAGGCAAACTTTGTCTGCGGCGAATTCGTCTCCCCAATTCCACCAATCTCTCCTTCCACGAATACATTGTCAAAGTTAGCAGCACTACGTTTAGAGTTATTAGATTCGTTGATAGAACGTTCAGTTATTTGAAGAACGTCCACACTCTATCTATTTGCGCCATCGTCAACTTTAATACATCGTTTGCTTGTTTCTAAAAAATCACGCTATATTCTTTATGATCAATTTAACTAGAATAAAAGTGCATTTGTGTGGAGCCACGGAAGTGTACACAGTTCGTATAACTGAAGTTCATATGATGGGAATGTGAACGAAGGCGATAAAACGGTACTTTCAAGACTACGAAGCCAATCAATAAGATAAATTCACCAATTCTAGAAACCAACATGGTTGAACAACGATGAGAACGTCACGATCAGACTCGACCAAAGTTGGTACGACCTAACATAAATTCGACTCGTGCTCGAGAAGCACAAGGTTCGAAAGAGCCGAATTTTTGCCGGTGCAATTCCAACTTTTCGCACGGCCACTTTTCAATCGAACTTCGCCAACGACGACGGCCAGCCGACCGGTGCAGCTTCCGCCCGAAGAATGGATAAATCCGCCGATCGACACGGAACCAGAAACTTCTATGTACGTGTCTAGGAAGCTCGCCGAAGGGTCCAAGTCTAACAGAGTCTGACCGGACAAGGACACAAGGCTGGGATAAACGGCGAAAGCCAGAGGGTCTTGCGTACTTTCGCCATTGCGCCTGGATGACCGCTTCCGGTTCCGAACAACCGCGTAACACGAACTTGGACAAGAGCCAAGGAAGCTTCCGCGTGGCGAAACCGCGGCAAAGCAACGCGGCAGAACAACAGGATAGTTGAATTCATCGGCAAAAACAATCCAACCAGAGACGTTCCAGAGGAAAAAAAATGAGACGATGCGCCACGTGGCCTTTATCTTGAATTTACGACCTTTCCAGTCACCGTGCTCGATACAGCGTTTTCCTTCCTGAAATTTCTGGCAACCCTGACCGAAATAACACGAACGATGGTCGACTGAAAATTTCTGAGAAACGTCTCTGCGATAGCGGATACTCTCATTCGACTCATCTCCTTTGATGTTATTCGACCGATATATAACGCAGTTTAGTTTCTGAGCTAGCGGGGCGAGTTTAAAGACCTTCTATGCAGGCAAGTGCATCCGTCGCACCCTTGTGTTTTATCGGAGAAGAAAGGTGGAACGAGTAAGTACGGTATAGTACAGATTGTATAGCATATAAATAGGTGTGGGAGTAGATCATCGAATCGCTTCGACTTTCTTGAGTTCGGTAACGGTTGGAGGAAATAAAAGGGCTTGGTTAACGATGCAGAACCGATTGTTTAATAGACGAGAAGACCGAGATCCATCCGGCTCGAGCAGACGATTTTCCCAGAGAGAAGAGAAACAGCGGCACGAGATGGGGTGGGAATTTCTGTTAGAAGCAAGCGAACCCTTTGCACCAAGTTACCGCCATAATCGAGAGAGTCGTGTTACTAGCGAGCAACTGGGTCATTCCTAACAAAGTGAGTCAGTCGACATCGTGCCAGAAACTTTCCATTGGTCACCTTTCGGTTACACACATCGCTAATTATCCATAAAAAGTTCAGCTGATTACGCTTCATTGAAATTTGCCAAATTTTCTCCTTTGTTAGACTCGCGATTCCATTCTTCGAGGCGTCAAAAAACTTCGTCTTCGTGAAACTACAGCAACGTGATCGTAATTTTATTATTAGCCTCATCGTCGTGGTAGATTCGTTACAAGCCTTTTCGAGAGTCGCCCAGGCCAGATGAGATTTCATAACCGATACTTTCGAAGAAGCTCGTTAATTCCCCGTCGAATGTGTTCTACCGGTCCATACAACGGATTAGATATCATTTTCGGGGTTGTATCAGACTCATCCATCGTCCGGAAGCGGATTAAACGATCGGTTGTTATTAATTTTTCTTTTACGCGCAATTTGGCCCCGCCCAAACTGGCCTCGTGCACAGCTCCGGCCAAGCAGATCGATAGAGACATAGATGCTGGAAGGCCATGGAAGATCCTATGGGGGAGAACACGACTAGAGCGGAAAAGAGAGGGCTCGACCAACCTGGAGAAGGATCGTCCCACTGGGACCTGAAAACTGCTGCTTCATTCTCGATTTAGCAGCCGAACGAACGATACTCGGAGCAACCCCGAAGATGACGAAGAATCCTTTAGGATTTTTCGTCTTCTTTACCTTTCGTCCACTACTTACACCACTACACCAAGAGGCAAGGAACGTCAGTCGGAATATCTGTAGCCGCAGGGCAATCCTGTTTAATTCTGATATAGGATATCGGGGATTTCGTTCGCGAGTTTTGAGTCTCCGAGATCCACCGTTTGATAGAACAAACAAAAGAGCCACAAAAGCAGAGACTGTACCGCGGTTGTAACTTGGATCGTAAAGTCTCGAGATAAAAGGTAATCTAACGTAATTCTTTCGGTGTTATCGTGATACTCCGTATCATGGTCCGATGCAAAGTGACGAGCTCGTGGAAAATTTTACTTTTACGAGAGAAAGATGGATATATCGTATTTTAAAGAAAATTCAACGATAGTAGATTTCCTCCTTGGAAAGGAAATATTAGGGATTTCTTTAAAGAAAAGGGAGGAATCGAGGTATCGTTCGCCATGCTTCTCCTGGATCTAAATAACGGAGGGATAAATCTTCCACAGTTAATAAATCCCCAGAATCTCAACGTTGGACCAGAAAACCGGAATGCTTTCTCGCTCGAACGCTCTCTTTTTTGCCGGTCGCCTCATGAATTACAAATCGTATCTTGTTAACGCTACTGCCCCAGAGAAACGAACAGTTCCGTGGCGAGGAACGGCCACGGTTAACCGAATCATTTTTCGAAAAAGTTCTACGCTGTCCATCAAACCAAAGGGGAAAAAAAGCTCGAGTCTCGTTTCGTTACCTCCGTGCCCCAATTTCACGCGAGAAAAGAGAGCGTCGCTGTTTTTCCAATGTAAATTTTTATAATCGATTACTCACGAGACGTCGAATCACGGAGCTATCGTTAAAAAAACGTGCCTACGATTTTATTACACGTAAGGTAGCAACGTCGGCTAGTTTTATCTCCTTGATTGAAAGGAATTGGAGCAACAGGGTGAACCGAAAGAGGTGTTCGACGTTCATGGGCCACCGTTAAAATCAGCCGCCACGGCCACGATGAATACTTCCGTTAGCACCTTCGACGAGACAATTTCAGCCTTTCCTTCCTCGTCATTTAGTAGAGCCGTAAAAGGGGGAAAAGAACGTTCCATCGAACGGAGGAAACCGTCTTCGACACGCGAACGAACTTCCCTTCGAAAGTCAGTCTGTCCTTGCGTGACCTTAGTGGGTTAAATAAGTAAGCCGAAGGGCGTGTTCTGGTTGTTCGTCGGGGTTGAATCGCATAAATCACGCGTTTTCCCATCCACCGTTGCCGCCAGCAAAAAAATACGACAGATATTTTACAGAAGGTGCTTCGACGAATGGAAAAAGCCACGTCGAACAGGGGAAAAAGCAAAGAGAAAGAGACGAGATAGGTGTACACGTGGACGGCGAAGAACAAAATTGGATATAACAAAGCATGCTTGTATTTCGAAGAATTCGTCTCGCAAAATCTACTCCAAGGTAGAACGGCAGCGTAAAAAATAGAACAGAAAGGTAGAGCGCTGCCACCAATGAAAACATACAGGAACAGCGAGCGACCGAGCATTTGCATGGTATTAATGTTCCACGGTTGGCGTTTTACTCCTGTGAATTTGCATGGCCGTAAAAACGAGTCGTAAACACGGCCAGCGAGAGTTAACGCGCAGAAATGTTTAACGAGAGCAACCCGACGACGAGACTCGCGTCTTGAAACCGGACACGTCGTTGAATCTTCCAATTAACCTATCTCTTCCGTCGTTCCGGCCCAATTATTCGGCAATTGCAGGCCGATCGGGTTGCCACGGGAAACTTTCGCGTTCCCTGCGTTAGACTGCCGCCGGAAATCCGACGGATTCGCATCGACTTCCATACATACCGTGCGCTCGAAACGCGGCCCAGAACCAGAGAAAGCTTCATCCTCGGTTAAATATTCTCGTCGCTGCCTCCCTCGAGAAAACTCAAACGAAACCAAATCCTTTGAACAGGCTTTAATTAACGATCAAACGTGGATCCGGATTAAGTCCGAGGGCGTCGTTCGAATCGTGAAACGGAACGAAACGTGACGAGACGTTGTTCCTCATCGATCGGATTTCTGGAATATTCCACTCGTTCGGTTTCTCTTTTCGACTCGAAGCGATAATCGAGAAGCACGATGGTCACCCGATAAACAAGACTACCCTCCGACCTTTTATACATCATCACCGTAACGAACAACCTATCGAGGATCGAACAAGGTGTATTTCGGAGGGCTGGATTCTCCTGTTTCGAGGAAAGACCCGGGCGATCGGATAATCGACCTCCAATAATTGGTCGAATAATTGGTAAAATCTCATTCAGTTTAGTTACAACGAGCTACTATTGAGGTAAAGTGAGTTCAAGTCGATACTAAGCGATCCAAGAAACTGATTATGTATCATAATTTACGTTAAATGGTCGTGGAAACAGCAGATGCATATTGATAAAGAAATTTCGAGCCATTTAAATCCGTGTAACTCGTGTAAGCTTAACGAGGCTTAACGACTTCCATGAAACGCCTGGTGCCCGTATTCTGCAATTGTTTGTACGAATTGATTTTCACGTATCTTTTTATCTGAAACGCGGGGAATTTTCCACGTACTGGCGTTAATATCGGGACAGGCGGGACGATGGAAACGACGTGACGCGACGGTTCGCAGCGATTGCGAGGTAAAATTTCCATGATTTGAATCGTTGATGGATTCGTAGCAATCGACTCGCCGTGCTCGCCGTTGTAATACACCGATGACAGGGGCTCCATTAGCATTTTATTGGGGACCATAGCAGCCTGTTGCATTGATTAGTCACTGGCTCGTATTTGCGAGCGAAGCGCCCTGAATGAACTGATTAAGCCCTGAATAATCCCAAGATCGTTTCACGATATTAAGAATTAAGAACACAACCGCGATCTATTAATTTCATTGAATATTCGACATCCATACGATCGACTTTCTAACCTTTCGATCTTTTAAAGAGAACTGGTTCGGGACCGATAATCGCAAGGGTTAACGAAAAGTAAGCAGCAACGAAGAAACAACAGTGACACGTATTCTCGAGGTTGTTATTCAACGTGGAGGTGAACCACGCTAGATACTAGGCGTCCGAGAAACGATGGTGAACGATGGTCGAGTGTCCCGCGTGGTGGCAGAGTATATTTTTATCGCTTTCCAGAAGGAAGCCTGGCCACGAAGTCCCGCCGCGTGGAACGACAGGAAATCGATGGCCAATGAAAGTTCCATTATAAATTCGCGCCACCGTTGTCGTCGTCATCGTTTTCATCGTCGCGTGGCAGAATAATTATAATAAAACATTATTATACGCTCTAAACCGTAAAATAATTGCGCAAATATCGAATCGTTATCGACTGTCGCTTCGATGCGTTTACACTTTTTACAAACAAAAAAGAGAGTAATTATCTACCGATGCAAAATATATTCTGCCTATGATTTATCAAAAAATATTCGCGGCTTCTATTAACCGTGAAGACATAAAGCTTCAAAATACTCAAATACTTGGAGAGAATGTTATTAAAATCATCGTAGATGCGTAACGATTCAACTCAACAAGCAAACTCGAGCAACCGCAATATCGAACAAGCCAGAAACATTAACCGCAAATGACCAGAAAGCATCGTTACTCCCATCTGCGAGGATCTTTAATTATTTTAATTCCGATCGAGACAATCATACTAATGCCTCATAGTAAACCACCTCTTTCTCTCCGAACAATTATTCCTTTCTATTTTTTTTTTTTTTTTTTTTTTTTTTTATTTCTCCTTATCGTGGTGTCCATTAAAGCTCACAGAGGCACAACGCGTAGCGAACTACTTCTTTAATATCTCTAGGATCGCTCGAGTTTGACGTTTAACCTATTTGAAGCCTATTACCGAGATTAACGTCGTACAAATGGCGAGGCCCGAGCCACGCTTAAAATATTACGAGAAAAAATATTTGGCGTAATACTGGGAGTATGCATCGTCGTTTCAATTATTCTAATTAAAACATACGCTACACCGTTGAGCTATAATATGCGACTCGTTATTCGAAGCAGCCTTCCCGTAGGCGAATCTCGACGCGGTAGCCCATTAAAAATTGTTCGCCGAGACGATTCGATGAGAACCGGAAAAGGATGAGCCGCTGTATACTTCGCTCCACGAAACTCCTTCTTTTTCGCAAATAATACAAATAGGAGCGTGACACGTTCGACATTCGAGAACGAACAAAGCTACTTCTCGACGGAAGGATTTCGAAAGAAGAATACCAGAAGATAGTATGGATTATTCAAATTTTTCTCGCATTCATTACGATGGAAATTTACAATGGGTAAAAAATCCCATGAAGGCATACAATAGTGACGTAGAAAATATAGAAGCGAGTCGTGTTGTTTAACGCAGTAAATTACCTTCGAAGTAAAAAAGAGGAAGAGAGGCAACTCGAAACCCTTTCGAAGGAAGAATTTCAAGTAACGCAACTTCGTTGGGAAAAAAGCGGCTTTTCTTTCAAAGAAAAAAAAAAAGGAAAAGATGGAGAAAGAGGGTGGTGGTTAATGAGGCCGTCGCACGAATTACCCTCTGTGAACGTTATCTCTCGCAGTGTTTCGCCCTCGTTCGCTCGTTCGTTATGCAATTCTGTAGTCCCAACGAGCCTACGAAACCATGCACGCTTCTATCTCCGTTTTCATCCCAGCTGCCCGCTATATTTTCGGTTGGTGCCTCTCGATTGCTGCCTCCCGATCGAAAATGCGAAATTTATCCACCTAACCGCGACCTCTGATACGCGCTCATCCGCTATTACTTGCCTAATCTGATATACACAGGGATAGGGAATTAATTGCGAGTAACAACGAGTATCATATGTCTATCGAATCTGCTCTGTTCCTCCACTACGGATCCTATTGGGAATTGTTCGCCATTTACGAGCTCGACCGACCTATTATCTATGAATTTTCGAATATTCTTCGCGATTCTCGGTTAATCTGCGACGATCTTGTAATTTTCTATTGGCAATTACACGGCGGACCGGTATTGCCGTAAAATGCCGTGAAATCTCGGCTGACGTCGACGTAGTAGCGATCACGAGCACCAGGCTTATGTGGCGAGACGTATCGCAAAAACATGTCACGTCGAGGCCCAACAAACCTAATTACCCACCCCCTCGAGAAAGGACGTCATAACGGCTAACAAGGAAGAGTACGTGGCTCGATATCGTGAGCCGTTTCCTGGTCGATTAAAAAGGATCGTTCAAAATTCCTATCCGAGCGTCAGCAGGGCTACGAAACCGCGCGTAATATCCTTTCTCTTCGGTGCACTACTCGGTCCTTGCAATTCCTCGTTGCAATTCCGCGGTGCAATTCCGCGGTGAAATTCCCATTATCATGCCACGAGAACAACCGTTTCAATTTATTGTTACAGCGCTTGGATCTTCGTGCAAATGGCTAATCGTTTAAGACATAAGATTGCAGATGAGAGCAGGGAACCGCGTCGATGGTCGAAACCAGAAAATAACTCGGTAATTTCCGCGTTATCAGTGACCGTGTGCAATTTTAATGGTCACTGAGAACGAACAGCGAGAGGACAACCACCAAATTACCATCGAGTTACGGGATCCAGAGGTTACTCAGCGAATAAGCGGACTTAACGAGCGTAGGGTATTCAACGCGAACGAGACCATCAGCCAGGAAAGAATTTTACTATGCTGGGTCTGTCGTGGAAAATGGTGAGACAGCAAGGGCAAAGATGAAACACGCGTTAAGCCGACGAATTCGCCAGTTGGTCCACTTCGAATTCGCAAATTGGCTAGACCAAATGGATCGGAACTTTTACAGAACGCGAACGAGCTGAAGCCATTGCAACGACAATTTCGGCCTTCCATTTCTCTTATTTTTTTTTTTTTTTTCTCTGCCACAAATGAAAGCAGAGGCCCGGAAATTGCGATAGGCAGAACGTTCCATTAAAATTGCGGTAATAGCATTCGTTCATGAAATATAATATCGTACAAATTTTTACTACTCGATAAATATAATTCCGCGACTCTTTGTCCCCGCGTTTCTAGTAGTTGAATAATCTAATAAAAAAAGACTCGCTTAATATTCGCGATTGATCGAACAATCGAAAGTTTTAACAATTTCCACGGAGAGGAGGAAAAGAGTATTTAATGAAAGAGGTATTGTAGCCCTTAATACCGTGCCCACCTTTCCAAGGATTTCTCTCAATCCGACAACTTCCACGAACATGCTATATACGTAGTTTTTTTGTCCCATCCACTTTCGCGTTTTTCTCCTGAGTCTAGCGAAGAAGATTGATTCGGAGTTTATATTACACGGCACGCAACGTGTAGCGATCTTATGTGAGGAAAACGTCCTGACAGACAAGCTATCCCTATATTCGAAGGATCATTAAGGTTCAGCTTACTATAGTTAATTGAACACTGCTCAGGTTTTTCCCCTCCTGTTTAATCTAAACGTAGCTCGTGTACCGTGCACGGCCTTTTTTCCCCCTAGAATTTTTCTCCGTCGATATCGTTCGACCCCATTTTCCTCTAGAATTTTTCGCTATTTCCCTACTAATGCAGACATAAAATCTTCTTAGGCTATACTGTCGTAGATAACGACGCTTTTTCTATACAAACTTTCTCAAAAGAAAATTATCTTGATAGAGTTATGATAGAGACTGTAACTATTGTCAGGCTTGTGAAAAACTTCCAGTAATTTCAGCTAGGCAACTCGTACGTTAAAAAACCATCGCTTTGCAATATGAGAAAATTTACTCCACAAGCTTCAACTATTATATCGATAAAACACACTTCGTAAAATATAGTCTCGAAGAAAATTTCCAAGGTATCTTGTAATAGTTAACGATAAATGCCAGAAGCAATAGTAATCGAGTGATAAGAAAATATTTCAGGGAAAATCTTTTCAACGTCTTCAGGAGTCGAACGCGAGTCAATTTCGTCGAAGGTGAGAATCCTGGCTATTTCACCGCTGAATACTCGCAACTCCTCAACCTTTTCTATATACTTTCCGTATATGAAATCACTACCTCCCTCCAAAATATTATCAAAATCTCCATATCGAGTTGAATTTCATATCTTTTACGATTCTCCGTTAGTATTTTCATCGTACAAACGCTGATTTATATAAATCTCGATGAAAATTTTACGATTAATTAGACGACACTCTTACTCGGAAGTAATTTAACGTAAGTATACATAAAAGTTTTATATGGCGCATCGTCTATTCGTCCAATCTTTCGTTCGTATCAAACGACTTCCATATCTCTGACGAGTAAAATCACCAATTTCTATCGCTAGTCCTTCGCACAGTATCAAGCTTGCATTATGTCAGCAAAATTTTACGCTTCTCTATCTCTTTAAATTTTTACTAAACAATAAAAAAATAACAAAAGAATAAAATCCTTGACGAAAATAGGCACGTGAAAATACGATCGTTTTCCGTGCGTTGATCCGATTTAACGGTACACACAGTATGCGTGTCCAAAGATTGAAAAAGAAACTGAAGGTTCGGTTTTATGAGACCACACCTGAGCGAAATGTGTTCCGTGTACACGGAGGTTATTTTGGCTGGTTGCCAATCGAACTCGGCGACCGAGAAGTGTTTGCCGAGCGTTCATCCGCTTTCGTTATTCGTACTCTTCTCTTTCGCTCGCTCTGTCCTCTTATCTGCTCACTTTCGTCACCTTTGCCTTCTCGCACCCTCTTCGTTGGCCCCCAATTCAATCGCCAATATCAAAGTGGATAGTTGTCGTTCCGAATGCACCGTTACGCTGAGTAATCGACGTCACAAAGAGGTGCGAAGCCATCGAAACGCGCGTATAGTATTTTATTTTTAATTTTAATCGAGCTAGTCGCGCTGCCCTGGCCCGTCGTGAAGAAGAATCGCGAAGAGAAAGATCGGGCATCGAACGAACGTTTTATTTAAATTCGTATGCATCGAACTCACGTATCCCCTGGAAAATAGTTACGCAACGCAGAATTTTTCTCGAACAGTAGGAGAAATCATTTCTGTAGTTCGATTCTGATCGAGAGGGAATTCGACGATGACCGGATTTCAACGTGGTACATATCGATGAGAATCTTTTTAACCCTGCGATCCGATACGCTTATGATCCCTGTCTCGCCAACGAGAGGGTGGAGATGAATATTCGATTCACAGTCAGCAGATCCACTGTGAAAATCCGCTCCACGTACCAGTATCGACTTAGCCGCGGTTGAATCTCTGGGATTTTCCAGCCAGAACGACTTTTCCCGTATCTTCGCCTCTCAGTCTTCTTCCATCGCGTTCCATCATCCTTTTTTCTCGATCCGTTCCGCGAGCTTCTCAAATAAAGAGATTATAGCTCGACCTCGATGACAAATAAGGAATAAAATTCGAGTAGGGTGATTCGACGAAAAACCAAGTTCGCTCGCGTTTTACGTACACAAACTCGTCGAGCAAGAAATTCCGATATTCCGATTGTTTGCCGTGATAAAAATATTCCAGAGGATTTGCTTAGCCCGAGAATAATGGTCCAAATGATCGTTGATTAAACAAGAGTTAACGTAACCATTCACTCGCTTTTTCACTCCTTTTACACCACTCGTTGCTCCATGTATTCCCGGTGGCTCGTTCAATTCGACTATTTATCGCAAATTTAACGAGGAGTTGGCTATCTTTTATCACACGTATTTCCTACACTAACGTTACTTGTACCAAAGGCAATTCACGCTGTAAAAATTTAGTTTTTCCTCGTCTATCTCGCTTCTCTAATCGTTACTCTTCTCCCTCTTCCACCTTCTCTCTCTTTTTCTTTCTATCTCTCTCTCTTTGTGTCCTCCTATCACTCTGTTTCAATTCGAATTGCTGATGTCTGCCTGTCTCTCCACGTCGCGATGAAAGCGTGATAAATCTTCCGAGGCGGGTTATTGAGAGGAAATAACAGGGAAAATCTTGTATCAGCGTAATTTTCGGACGATCCCCGTGTTCCACTACACCACCGTATATTATTTAGCAAAATAATTCTTCTTGCGCCAACGTAGATTATGCTTCTGACACTGAAGTGTATGAAATATTGAAAGTTTGTTAACGATCCCTTATCACGTTTCATAAAACCACGGATTTACGTTAAATCGTATACCACGCTAGGTAGGATTAAACACCGTCTGGTCTAGATCAATAAAATTGAACTTTATCAAGCTTAACGTGCGAGAAAACTTGCACCAGAAACCGATTTCTACGAATACGTGCTTCGATGTACGATGAACTTGTTCGTGCTCGATTAAAAAATCATAGCTATATTTCGAAACGAAAACCGCACACGTTTCCCAACCATTTCCGTCCAGCATGGTATCCGGAAGTTCGATAAATTACACGAAACAGGCGTGCATCGACAACAGGAAACGATAGAACGTGCTTTTTCTTTTCTTCTTTTTTTTTTTTTTTTTTTTACTTTCTTTCTTTTGTTCGTTATTTAAAAGGAAGTTACATCGAAGCGGAGCAAAGCTCGTCGATTCTCAACGTTCACGACTTCGCTACATACATATTCGTTGCACGTAAAACGAACAGTGCTACGATTTAAGGAGTTCTCATCCAGAAAGTTAAATCGGTTACGATCGAAGCTATCGGTGGAAGATCGACCGATAGGCGAATCCCTGATTGAAACGACCACGAGGTTCTAAAATCGGCTGGCGATTCGAAACGAGTACAAACTGCGCGTTTGGATATCTATATCCAGGAGGAAAATAGCTGGGAAAGTCGAAGCTAACCGTAGTTTTTCTTCCTTTTACGAGACGGAGTTGATTGTCCCACAAATCCCTTAATGCCTCGTCGCGTGAACTTTTCCCGAAACAACTTCCTTTATCCACGTTCGCAACCGATAAAAATGCCAGCTACGAGAAGCATACTCGTGTTCATCGAAATAAAACAGCTGTGCCTGCTACGAAATCGAACGAACTATTACAGTTCGTTAGTAACGAATAGCAACGTATAAAATCCGATACAGAATTGTTTTAAAAAATCTCAAAAAAACGATCAAGATTCGAAAAATTCCATAAGATTATTTTTCGTTTAACAAAATTCACGCGATATTTTATTCTATGAGATATATTCGTTTCAGCAACGTTGCTCCAAAGTTTCGCACGCGATGCAGAAAATTCGAAATTCTTTCGTGGATCGTCAAATATGGAGCGCATCGTATACGAATCTGTTCCCAGAACTCATCTTTTCACACTGGTTCGATACGAAATACGAACTCGTAGGCTCGCGTCAAGCAAACAAATATCTTCTTTTAAAAATAATAATTCCACCTTCACCGTTCAGACGTTTTACCATTCGTATTGTTTTCTCTGTAGGAACATTCTTGTTTCCAATAATTTTTTACCGCGTTTTCCGCTCTTCAAAAAGGATGCACATTTTTTCACGGGAACGAGGTAACCTTTCCCTTTTCTGTGACGTGAACTGCATGAATTGCATGCAATGCACGCGAGAAGATGCACCACCACAGCGTGCAGTTACAGGAGTAACTGGTCCGACCAAAGTCGTGCAATTTTTACACGTTTTTTCGCTCCGTTATTTTCCACCGTGCGAAAATTGAAGGCTGCAGATAACGGAGGAGAGAATTTCGTTGATTTGGAAAGGGG
Organism: Bombus pascuorum; assembly: GCF_905332965.1. Classification (NCBI taxonomy): domain Eukaryota; kingdom Metazoa; phylum Arthropoda; class Insecta; order Hymenoptera; family Apidae; genus Bombus; species Bombus pascuorum. Next base: position 5,856,601 of record NC_083496.1, on the reverse strand, counting down.
AACAGTGACTGAGACGAGGTGAGAAGAAAATTGACAAACCAAGGTGAAAAGAGATGTTTCAGCTTCAATGGCTCGTTTCTTTTTACTTTCTTCCTGATACGTTCGCGCATGTCATATCACCGACTTCTTCGAAAAAATGGGCCACGCGAAAGAAAATGTACGAAACGAGATTTCACGAGTAAGTATTGTTAGTTTTATGGCAAAGAGTACTCGGCTACGTTATAAAGCGAAAAGAACAAAAACGGTAGGAAAGAAACGTACTGCATTGACACTATTTAAATTATAAAATTTATATATTCTTCAAAAAGAAAAAAAAAGGTAGCTACAGGGATACTGAACAAGCATGGAATTTTGTCTATGGCAACATACAAAACTTAATTAACATACCACCGTAATGGAACTCGAACAGCGATCCCAGATTCTGTTCGAAAGCGAGCTTGAAAAGCCAAAGCTGAATGAATAGCACGATGCAAAGAGCCAAACTGCGTTCCATGAGAAACGTAAATTAATATCGGAGATGGAAATTTATGGGTACCGTGGCTTGATATTTTCATCATCAAACGACAACCTTTCTCTTTTTTGACACTTATCGAAACGCAGGAAACTGTAACGTATAATCGAAGATTTATCTAAGTTCTCAGTCAGACTAAAAGCATCGTCGATCGTCGAAGCGGCGGTATATCCTACCAGTTAATAGGAATGGAAGTTCGATACAGTAAACCAGTCGTGGTAGGAATTTCGATACAACGACCATTTGTCTGGCGTTCAAATAGATTTGAAAAGTATCGCGTTAGAAGACTGCTAGAGAAATCCTCCAAGCACCTGTTGATCCTTCTCGTTAAAGTTTGAAGGAACCGACCTGGACTAGCCTGGACACGCAAGCTGAGAGGCGATTGCCGCTGACATAGGAAAAAACTGGCGACGTTAGCTCACGATCGATCGTGAGTTCACAGCAAATAAGTATGCACCGATATTCAGCAGACAGTTTCTTCTAATCGACGATTATATTTCCACTCGAATTTTTATTTTTATTCAAACATTCGAATTGAAATAATCAAAATTCACATTAAAACTCGAATTTACATTCAAACTGAAATCCAATTTATACGCAATTTATACGCAATGGTAACACATAAAATCTTTTTTCGTAGCATTACGTTCTATTTATTGTTTCCACCTTTCATGTGACGTTCTTGTTTCCAAAGACGTAGTCATTTAGTTTATTTAAGCCGAAAAATATTTACAGTAGCAACAGAAGCATTGTATTTTTCTCTCGCGATGCCCCAGTAATTTCTGTCAGTAGAGTATTCGTTCGCCCTTTTCACGTTTTATCGAAAAATACGTCGAAAGGATAAACGGAGTGTAACAAACGACGACGCAGCTTTCGAAGGCGAACTTTTCTTTTTTTTTTTTTTTTTTCTTTGCGGCCAATTTGAAAGCGAACCAGCATACCTGTACGCTCGAAAACGGAAGTCGCGACAAGAGCCTACATCTGTCTAACGTATTCGATGTTCAACTTTGCTTTAAATCAAATTTCGTCACCCAGTGTATATATAAACGAAATTAATCGACGAGACATATTTTTTAATTCGCAATGGAACGTAACGAAGTTTTACATCGGAAGCGGAACTGGAAGAAAGAAGGCGAAGATTGAACGAACGACACGCACGAATTTCCAGAAATATCGCAAACTTTGGAAAGAACGATCCGATCAGAATCAGAATCAAGCCTGAATTCTAATCGATTTCTGTCAATGGTCGTGTTTTGTGCATTTAAACGCGTGCAACAATTTAACGAAGCGCGATTAAAATTATCAAAAGCAACGTGCTGAAGCGTACATGAAAATACGAGCACTGGAGAGAGACAAGAACGAAGAGACGGACGAAGAAGAAGACAGAGAGCAGTCTAAATCGCAATATGTAATTAACGAGGACAATGTGAAAACGCTGCCTATTATTAATTCCATCGATGAAACGCGTGTATCTGAATGGCCGCGTCCTAACCTGTGCAATAATGAATCGTGATTATCCTTTAATGAACCACATACATTCCTCGATCTGCGTCCATCGGAAAAATTGATTAATCAACCGTCCATTGTTGTTTCTTTCGATCTCGCCGCAAAACGATTGCACGCGAATGATAAATCTATTCATGCGGGCTATTCTGAATCTCGTTATCGAAACTATCAACTTGTTCGTAGCCGTTGAAAAACTCCATAGCTCAACGAGGCTATATATGCTCCCGGCGTGATCGTGGATCAGAGGAAACGCAGTTTGGCGCAGTAACTTTTTAAAACGACTAGCCACGGCTGGATAGTTGGCTCGAACGAACGCTTGTTCGAGAGAGGCAGAGAGGTGTTAGAATTGCGAAAGAGCACTCCGATTCATCGGAGCCTTTTTACACTTCCTAAATTTCAAATTGGATCACGATGGATGAAAGTCGAGCAACGGGATCAACCTGAAGCATTTTCCGTTGAACGTACGACGTGAACACGAATTTGGCTCTCGTACGAACGACAAGACCACCTAAACCAGACCACCCACTGCGCGACTAAGATTACGCTGATTGTCAGCTGTCCGTGCGAAAACGAAATGAAAATACCATTGACATAGATTTTGTTTGACGGTCGGAAATAGAGGAAGATAGAGATACGACGTTGTCCCTTTCCGGAAGCGAACAGACTGAATTTTTCCACTATACCTACTATCGTCATTCCCCTAACGTTATTATTTCTGATACAGGGGGACGTCGAGGGACAACGAAATGCGCTTACATTTGTATCGAGAATTCGTATGGAGTTTGATCCCCTGGGAACGTTAATATTTCCGAATGGTTGTATGAATCTGTTCCGTGCAGAAAGAAAATTCCCTAATTTTTTTATCGTTCCATCGCTTCCTGTAAATATCCAGTTCTTCTTATATTACGCGAAAGATCGTTCAGCTGCTACAAGGAAAACAAGACATTACTCATCGATAGATAATAAAACCGAAAAAATAGATGGTTGAATTTTTTAAACGCTCTTTATCAAATCTGCTGTATTCACAGCGTTCAAACTTTTATAAAATTCACGTTGTTCCTCCCTATGCAATATTCTGACTAAAAAAGAAGAAACACGTCTCAGGGAAATCGAAGAAAAAATAAAAAAGAATCGAATTTAGTTTGCGATAGAGAGCCAACTTCTCCCTTTCGCGAAGGAGGCAGCGTTTTTGGAAGATTAAAAACAAACACGAGAGTCGGGATTCTGCCGGTTTCGTGGCAACATTGTTTGAGAAAGCACAGAAAGGATCGGTCACTTTAATTCACAGCGAAGAATGGAAAGGAAGGGAGATAAGTTTACGACGAAAACGGAAAGGGTTAAAACGCGAGAGACGTGGAAGAAATTGTCAGCGAGACTTTCGGGGTCGGTGCTTCTACTTTACTGTAGATATTTAGAAAAAGCAGCGTAGCTCTTCGAGGTAAAAAGGTCGACAACGACCTCTGTTTAAAAATATCACTGGAGACTGGTACTTGTTTCAGCTTCGGGCGGTTTACACGGAGCCAATTACTTTCACAGATGCACCCGTTACTTCTGTTTCATTCGACACATATCCAGTCAGAGCTACGAGTTACCCTGGCTATCTCGGTACTCCGTACATTCCCGATAACGTTAGAGTTCCATGTTAGGTCGAGATATGTTACTTTTAACGTTCCGTTATTCGATACATTCTTATCTTAAAAAATTGTATGACGCATTGTTTTTCTAGGAATTTTCATGCAAGCACGAGAAAGACTTGAGAAGAAAAAGTCAAGGAAGTAAGAAGCGGTATATCTAAACTAGATCTTAACATTGTAAAATCTTTAGCGAGCGTTAAGAGAAAACATTCTCGCCCGTCGCGTGAGTTCAGGTTAAATCGCCACAGGATATGAATAAATTGATGTGGCTGACTCGGAAGCCAGATCATTAAACTGAAGAAAAACGAAATGCAAATCACAACTCACCCTAAGGTAGTCATCGTGACGATGGTGTACCAGAATGCGGCAGGAATCGAGGTGAAGTTCGTTCCATCGACGTTCTTCTCCGCGTAGAACATCACTGTGGCGAATATGATGATGGCCATGGCCAAGGAGAAGACGAGGAAGCCAAGCTCCGAGGCGCAAGACTTCAAGGTGTAACCGAGAATCCTTAGACCTTGCGAGTGCCTGGAGAACTTGAAGATCCGGAACACACGGAAGACGCGCAACGTAACGAAAGCACCGGATACGTCGTCGTTGTCGGTGATACCGAGACCAATGTAGTACGGGAGGATGGCGACCACGTCGATGATGGACATGACGGATCGCGCGAACTTGCACCGACTCGGGGCCGCGAACAGCCTCAACAGATACTCCGCGGTGAATATCATGACGCACGCGGTGTCCAGACAGAAGAAGACAATCTTGTAACGTTCGCCGCATGAAAGCGTACCGGCGCGTCCCGGACGATTACCGCACGGCACGGTCTCGACCACGTTCGCCAGCACGCTCACGGCGATGAAGAAACCGGTTACATAGTAAAATACCAAAGCCGCCGTCGAGATGTGTGGATTCTGAAATGCTCTCCACATCTTTTGCCTGATGTCGAGTAGCTGCTGAAGATTCTGATCCCCATTCTCGCTCAGCTTGTCATCCATCAAACGTTCCGCGTTCTCCCGTTTCCGATCGCGGTAATCTTCGTAGCAACAATCGCCGATCACGTCCGGCAGGATACCAAAGAACGCCAACTCTTCGTCGTAGCTCGTCAGGCATTCGTGCTTCGGATAGTGAAGCTTACCGGTTCTATAATAGTTGAGTATGTGACGGAAGATGTCTGGATCACGGTCGAAGAAGTACTCCTTGCTCTCCTCGTCGTAAAAGAACTCGCGCTCGTTCGAACCGAGAAGAGTGTCCGGATACTTCTCGAGGGTGTTCCTCCAAGTCTCGAAGCGACGGCCGCTCACGTTTATCAACAGCTTCTCGTCATCGGCCTTGCGACGATCCTTGGGGATCGGCGGCGGTGGCAGTGGATGTGTCGCGATCGGCACCCAACCAATCGCCGCCGCACGGGCGAATGGCAGCCACGCTGCCACCGAGGCCATGCTCGAAGGTGGAATAGTTTTCTTTCTCTTCGCTAAATTTGTCCACCTTTCTTCCCTCCTCTTACCTCTTCTCCTTATTTGTTATCGTTACTATCGTTATTATTTTTATTAATTTGATTTCTTCACCGTACTCCTTTTCAATTTTCTTCAGTCTCGTTCACCTCCGGACTGTTCGATAGTTCGCCATAACAATTAATTCGCGAACGATTATCTTGACTTCGACTATACGTAGAAGGACTCTGTTCATGAGACGCGCTTACGCGTTTTCGACAGCAATTCGCACGTAGAGCGACGAATAAAGATTTTTATGTCCGAATGCCGCCTTAATATTCGTAATACGACGGCTTACGTTCTTCAAGTATATCTCCGCGTTGATGTTCTTCTCGGTTATCTCTGTTCTTATACCTTGATCGCATTCGTGTGTTTTTCCTCGATCGTTGTTCTTCGCGTGTTCCTCGCGAATTCTACTTTTCGATCCGCCTGAAGAAATAATCCGGCTAAAGCTCAACTGGGTGGAATTGCCGGAGGAAAAGCGATAGCTCGTCCTCGGGCGGAACCAACAGAAGAGGGAATTCCTCGAAGCTTTCGTTCGACGGATCGTTCGAGTTAAAAAGTCCTCGACAATCTCCTAGCGCAGCCGGTCGTTCTCGAGGCCTGTCGCGATTCGAACGATCTATCTATCTGTATTAGCTGATCGTGCAACGCCGGCGGCGTTCCCACCAGATACGTGTCGACGACGACGACGCCGACGACGACGACGACGCCGACAACGGCACCGCGATCCTAAGATCGTGCACGACCACCAAGTCCGTCATCGTATCTCGGCATTCCTTCGCTTTTATCGTTTTGTTTACTTGCCACTTGACTCGCGATATTAGCAAGAGCAGCTCGTACCAGAGAAACGCAAGCACCACGACAACCAATCGTCTCCTGGCAACTTGCCTTCCACCATCATCGATACCGAGAGTTTCCGCCTCGTACTCGTTTCTCTGCGTGTTTCCCTCTTTCTCTCTCCGACAAAGTCGAGATCGGTTTCGAGCACAAGATCTTCCACCTGTTCTTCCTCGTCTCTTATCCTGGCGTGCAACGTGTAGTATTGAATTAACAGCTACGATCCGACTCTTGCTCCAGAGTATCCTCGAGAATCATCGAAACGATTCTGCTACATTGTCGAGGTTACGAGTGCTGTGCAAAACAGAGCGACTCTTTCTACTTTCATTCACGCGTGAAACTGCCTATCGAGGCCCAGCCACGTACTCTGCAACATTCTCGTTTGAACCACGCGGCGACCGACGAAGCGTGATATTTTAATGAATTCACGACAGCTTCTCGAACCCAATGCGTACCGGACGCGTTGTTGCGTCGAGTGTGATCGATGCAAACCTTCCAAGTAGAAACTCCCCGTGTTGGCTAAACACTCTCTCTCGCTCTCTCTTTTCTTTCTCTCTCTCTCTCTCTCTCTCTTCCTCTTTCTCTTTAGCTATCTATCTATCTCTATCTTTTTTTGTCAATTCTCGTCAACCGGATCATCGTTGTTTATCCTTTCCATCCAAAAGAAACCGAAACTGCACAACGATGTCACCTTCTTTCCGTCTTCTGCCGGTTGTACCAATCTTTGGCAAAAATAACACGCGTTCGATTCTTCAAGTTGCAGTATCGTCGATAAAGAACGTCTTAGAAGGAATGAATTCGAACACCGAGCCGAATGTAGAAAGAGGATTCTTCAACGACGAACGTTCGATCGCGAATGAAAGCTTTCAACGTCCAGTAACGATTGGAATATTTTCGCGGTTTCCCCGAAGTGACTCGCGAACGGAACTGATCTCGAGCGATTCTCGAGCATAGTCCGCGAAACAGTCAGCGAACAGTGCGTGGCCGTGCTGATTCAGCCTGTATCGTTCTCGGCACGCGCAAGCTTTTTTTACTCGCTCGAGGCCCGTTGCGGATCACACAGCACGCAAGGACCACGCTGGTTCCGTCCGTCGACGTAATACGTCAGAGCGGGGAGGCACACGAGTTAAAAGCTTCACCGGTCGCGCAGATGTTTTCCACGACGCACAGCTCTCGCGATAGACGGCACGTCGCATGCGTCACACCGTGGGCTCCTTCCTCGTGACACCACAGCTCTACAAAGCACACAGCCTCCTGATTTAGCGTAAAACCGTTGCTACTCCGACCGTTCGATCAGCCATGATTTTCGTCGCGATTTCGACGCTTCCACGACCGATCTGTCTTTTCCACGCCACTCGTTCATCCCTCGAGTGTTCGACCACGAAAAAAACCGGGAAACTTTCGAGAGCGTCTCGTCTCGCCCGAGAACCACTCGTCTCGCCCGAGAACCACTCGTCTCTTCCCTTTGAAAAATGCTACCTGCTCCAAATCTTTGGTCCGTTTTTTCCGCCCTTCTCGACGATATGCCCTCGATCGACACACCGCTGGTTATGGAACGGCACAGAACAGTTTACGTTAGGAGGAAGATCAGGAAGCCGGTGCTCCCGCGACCCTCCTCGTTCGACCGGAACAACCCGGCCGGAGCTTCTCTTCTCTCTGTTTACAAACGTTCCTCGAAGCGTAACTGCTCAAACTCCCTCGATGTGGTTCGTATTGTCCACTCGTGTCGTTTCATCATCCTCGCGCACAAACCTACGCTCGCCCGGCTTCGTGCAACGTGCACCCGCTGGAAAACGATCCGCAGGATAAACGTTGAAACAGGCTGCGACCGCGGCGATGCTCGTCAGCGTAGAGAGATGCGAATCTTCCTCTTATGGATCATTGTCCGCGTGAACGCACAGACGTCGGATATGATCGAAGAGCGTCGAGATAGGAGAACGGAGAGAGAGTGTGGTCGGTCGGCCGCGTGCGACAAGTGTAAGTGTGCGCGTCAGCGTACACGCTCGCTGGCAGACGCGTTCTCTACCGTCTGGCGTACCCGCTCGGTTGACGACTCGCGACTGAGCTACTGCTCGCGGTGCGGTATCGGTCAGGCGGTCGGTCGGTCGGCTAGTCGGTCGGTCGGTCGGCTAGTCAGTCAGTCGGTCGGTCGGTTGGTCGTTAGTTAGCTAGCTCGCTCGCTTGCTCGCTCGTTCGCTCGCTCGCTCACTCGGTGGCGAGGTGACCGGCAGCTCCGGAAGGGAAGCGTGCTGCTCTCGAGCCTCGAGCCGCCGGAGCAGCCGCGACGCAGCGCCGAGCGAACGGTCACCTAGCCAAGGTCCAAATTGATTTTTACGTCGCGGCGGCGGTGGCGACGCACGACGGTGTCCCGACGCGGCGGCGAACCGCTTCCCCGTTGCCCGGGCAACCCTCAACTATGACGTCATCCCTCCCTCTATCCTTTACGCCACCCTCGCCTCTGCTCCACCACTCTACTTCGCCACTCTGCTTTGCCACTCTGCTCGCCGTTCCCCGTCTTTACCTATCTTCCCGAATCCCCAGGTTCTTCCTCTTTCAACTTATCCACACCTCTCTCTTCTTCCCTCGGCTTACTTTACCTGCTTTCGTTACCCTTCTCTTTTCGACAAATACTCGGATATCTGTTTATTCGTTTGTTTGATTCCATCGCCGTTTCTCTTCTTCGACTCTTACCGTGTGTTCGTTGGCTGCGCGTATGCGCGCGTCAAGGGATATACCTCGCGTACCTTTCGCTTCGCCGCTTCTCCCTTGCGATTGAATTTAAATGTAGGTTTATGGGGCTACGCATGCTCCGGCCTTGTTCGCGCGACCGACGTCCAATAATTCCACGATCTTAATTTGCCTCCCTGCGCGTTCCGACTTTACACCAATTCCTCGAACGCGCGACCTCCTCCACCTGTCCTTCCTATACGTACACTGTACATGTTAAATTAGAAGTTAATCGAAATCGTTCTCTTCGCTGTTAGATTCTATCTTCGTATAATAGTTTGTATGCTTGTAAACGCTTGATTACATTACATACCCACTTGTATCTTCCCGTTTAGGCTGTAGCTTATTTTCTTCCGTAGCACGTACGGAATCTTCATGCTGCAACCAATTACGCGTTAGCCCCATTTTCTTCTCCGCTCTACACGGTTTTCCTCTCCCCTTTACCGCATTCTCCACAGTCACCATTTCGTATTCCATCTCTTGCTCGCACCTATCGTGTCCCTTGTTTCTTCCGCCTCTCCTTAAGATCCAGAGTTTCACGTCACTACCACTCGCTTCTCTTCCTCCCTTCCGTTGCTTCTCCACTTTTTTTGCTCGCCGCTGCTTTTCCGGTTTCAGCTTAGACGGCCCTCCTTCGTTCCAACTCTCCCTCTGTGCTTTCTGCTGTTTTTGCGCTGCCTCTTCTCTTATTTTGTCGCGCCTTGTTATTGCCGCACTCAAACCCTAATCTTCCACCTTTCCTCTTGGAAAAACGCCTCACACCGAACTTCTTACCCCCGTTTCCTCTAGTTTTCTCTGAGATTTTTATTATCGGCTAAACTTATACCATTTACCTGCGGAAGACGATGGCAGTCGGGAATTTTTCCTAACTCTTCCTTGGCCGTATACTACACGGTTCACCGTAACCGACTTCTTAACGTTAATTCAGACCGGAAAATCCATAAAAGGGGACCGGCATCCCATCGTCATTCCCTTTGTGATACGGTACGATGTCACCATTACTCAGTGATGCTTGAATATTCGCGCAAAATCACGAGTCGCGTGAATAATCTCACGAGTACCAGGACACGGCCAGCTGATAACCAGCTTGTCCCGAATATGCAAATACTGGCGTCATATTTGCGACGATTAGCCAGCCAGTTCTTGTAACGCGCTTTGAATTTTCATTCATTTCGGCAGCTTCTGTTTTCTCGATTTCAATGGGACTCGTATTACGGTGACGGGCGAAATACATTGCCACCGTTTCATATGAATACTGCTACTTAATACTGACACTTAATTTAAACTGAAAATTATTCAAACGGCTCGTATTACTTTCCATCGGGCACACTATAGATTTTCCAACTCTTATTTTTCTCGATGCATGAAATATAGACGCTAAACTAACCCAGAAAGCCGAAACTAATAGTTACGTCACGGATCGAACGTTTTCGAATTGAACGAGTGACAAAGTGCAAACGACGCAACGTAATCACGCTGGGAGATGACTGCGAGTCATACGGAATACGAAGAAGTGGAACTTGCTAATGTGTACGCGTCGAAAAGGAAGAAGGGAACAAAGTCTGTCGTGAACGTCCTGAAACCACTTCGGTTTGTCCAAGACGAAACGAGTGATGTATGCCTCGCCGGCAGGTAAACTGACGACGCTAATGAACGTGCGAAAGTGTGCAACCTCAAAACGCAAGTGCATATCCTCTAGCACGAAGTGTAACGTCCGCTTAAGTGGACCTGAGTTCGCGCTTTCTCCGGTTTCCGGCGTACCTCACGAACTCTTTAGCCTCCGTTTAATTCTTTGTCCGGTCTCGTGGAAACGAATCCTTGCACGGCATTTCGCTCTGCTGTTTTTTTTTCTTCTTTTCTCTTTCTTTTTTCACCAGAAGTTAACGATCAAACTTCACCGCCGTCGAAGATCGACGGAACGACGACTTTTAAAAAGTTGAATTACAGTAGCATTGAAGAAACATAGGTAAACTATTCTTTGTCCTTCCATTGATTTATCTAAAAAGTTTCATCGAGGTTTCAGGCGATCCCCGTCCAACAAAGTAAAAGTTTCGTCCATCATTTACGTCGACCTCTTGGCCCGTTTTCAATGTTTCCACAAAAATGGCCGGTGAGGATACGGCCTTGTTGCCATCAGATAATCCTGCCTTCTTAATTTCTGTTGATCCTACCAGATCAAGGATCGAAGAGTACCTGACTCGATATCAGCCGAGAAAATGTTGCCCGGATGTAGCCAGAGAGTTTGCCGTCGCCGACGATGTTCCTACTGCGAAGCTTTTAATCGGATTTCAACTTTGCTCGTGGAAGAAACAACAATTCCCTTTCTCGTCTGGACATATCGCGCTTTTATCTGCTCGCGACAATGGGAGATCAGTGAATCGAGCGCTACTGACGTTCAATGGAATCCGATGACAAACGATTCTCGTTATGAAGAACGAAATTCATCGAGAATACCACCACTGTGTATCGCTTTCGATCGATAAAACTATAATATAAATGCAGGGAGGGGGGAAAGATTCGAAAAGTAAAATTCGAGAAAGTAAAACGCTCGACGTCAACGGATTTGATTGAGGTGGCGTGTTAATTAAAAATTCCAAGCGTCGAAATTAAAGAAACTGTTTAACAGTTGGTCCACGGATACGTAAAAATCGCTTGAAGTCCGTGGAACGACGTAAAAGAACTTCCTTTCGCGTTGGCCAAATGTTTCGTGGAAAAAAGAACGTAAAGGGAAAACCAAGAGCAGGAAGGAAACGAGAGAAAGAGAAACGAGCTCCAAATCGTCGACCGTCACTAATTCGAGTTCGTTTTAAGCTCCTAGTTCTCTATTTTGGTTTTCAGGGGACACTTTGCAGTCCGACCACGCCGTCCTTATCCTTTGCGCGTGTAAATATCACGGGAAAAAACGATCTTCATGACGCTATTCACGATTAAAATCCTTTCCTTCGTGGAAACCAGCTAGGAAAGAAAAGGGAACGAGCCAAGATGGAATTGATCCCGTTTGTCTATATATCGAGCGATCCCTCGAGAAGACTAGTTGAAAAATTATCCTCGACACGAGCGAAGGCGTGAAAATTAATCCTCAACTGTTTCAGGTCTTTTCGAGGGGAAAATTGCCGCCTCGGACTAACAGTAACCGAAAAATATACCAATGTTAAGCAACTTATTTGGATCATTTAAGAAGCGAACCGATTTCTCCAAGTCTACGGGAAAAATGAGAAGGATATTTCGTAGGAGATGAAATAGAAAAGGTGTAGACTCACCGGGAGAAGATTGGAAATGTTGAAAAGTTGTGATTCGGCTTATTGCGACGATCACTCTTCGCGGAGAGGAAGGAACTGCGATTACCCTCGATTTCCAGAGTTTCACGCTGCTTACCTGAAGAACACGCAAGAAAAAAACAATATGAAACAAAAGAGAAAAATCGAAGGAGCAGACAAATTTCGAACGAGAACATTAATCCTGCTGGTGAAACGAAGCACCTCGTTGCAACGATACTCCAACATTTTTCACTTTTAAACTCTAAATACGGCTAAAGTGAATTATAGATTGCCTACCATCAGCCGACTCCAGGAATGTAGCAGCAAGGGAAAAAAAAGCGAGCTACCGAGAACGACTTGCAGCAGGGCAATTTCCAAATTTAAGATTCTCCATGGTTTATGACCAAATAGTTTGCCTCTCGTTACTTCACGTATATTTTTTTTTTTTTTTTTTTTTTTCTTTCGCTTTAAATCGAGCTCTTGCAAACAAAGTCTCTGAATCATAACACAAGGAACATACATTCGCAGATGGTCCAAGTTCCAAAACTAGCTTGTGTTTCCCTTTGCTCAGATGTATCCATCCGTTAGGACGAAAATACTCCGCGATGAACATAAAAATTGAATAAAATTACTTAAATATGAAACTATGCTACGTTCGTGACTCTGCTCGAATTTCTCTTGCGTCAATTACTAGTTTCCCTATTGTTTGGGCGGTTTTTGCTTTTTTGAAACCTCGTTAATTTTCCTTTTAAAAAATGTATACGTTGATATCTCAATGAGCAGAGAATTCGTAGCGAAAAAGAGAGAATAGTGGACAATGTTGAAATTGAACATAAAAGAGATCTTTACTGCTGAAATATTTCTTGAGCACATTTTTCATTTCCTTCGTTATTATTATCAAGCAGCTCTGTGTAAGCGTTGTACAGCTTATCTGTCGATTTCACACCGATAGTACATCTAATCTTAAATGAAGACTCTTAATGGATACTCAAAGATCCTTCGAGTGATCGGCGCTTTTCTCTTGATGAGACTATCTGGTAAGTATAAAAAGGTAGATCCATGGTAATACATTGTCGCATTACAATTATATATCAAACTAACAATTTTACGATACTATAGAAATACTATAAAAATTTAAGTATCCTTTCCCCTCTCGTGTCTAGTAACTCTATAGTTTAAACTCTAAACTATTCTATTAGTTAGTACTCCCTGATAGAGTCAGTCTATATAAAAAGTACATACAGATATATTTTTTCATCTTTTTCTTAGGAAGGAAAAAGCTCTAACAAACCCGTCAGGAAATACACGGAAAATCGTGTCGCCTTTCTTGCTACTTCTCTATTTTATACTATGCTCTCTTCTGCTTTGAAAATTCTCTTTTCAAGATGTAGCCAATATCCGTTAGCATGATTTTGAGATATCCTTCGTAGTAAGCGGGATGTTATGGAGGACGAAACGAAGCAGGTTGTATTTCAGCAATATCACTCTCAACGATGCGGGAATATAAAGAACAATTTTAGAAAAGTGACAAGAATTTCATCTCGTTGATATAGTACCTTAAAGTGATGTTTTAAATCAAATTCCACCACGTATATTTTCCTGTATATTTTAACTTACACCGTATATCCTCTTTTTGTCATTTTTGTACATGCACGTTTTATAAAATTATACCGACTCGCTATCGTGAAATGCTTATCATAAACTACAGAAGATCAACATTAGTACAAAAATTGTATGTGAATACTTGTGTTAAATATTTCATATTGTTCTATGCATTTTCTGTTAATAATAAACGTTATTACATACAAATTTGCTATTTTATAGCTGGGCTGAACATCGTACGACAGATTATGAACGAATTTATCGAGAATCATTCGGGTTTTCATTGTTCGTAACGCGATAATAAAATCACTTTTTATTAGACGTTATAATTGATAAAGTTTCGAGACAATGCAATGAAAACACGATGTTTTCAATGCAATCTTCTAAAGAACGAATTTAAAAGGGTATCGTTGAAATAAGAAATCTTGATCATTTAATCGAATACAACACAAGTTGCTCGAGGAAACTTTTAATAGTGAAAAGTTTCTTTGTTCAAGTACAATGTTTAATATCAATATCGGTACAACAAGGACAAACTGTATCCATTTTCATGTGCATTATCATTATATATACATTTGTATCTTCCTATGTATATATATGTATATATATATATTTGTATTAATGCATATATATATATATGAATTATTTACAAAAGTTGTTACATGTATAAATAACGATATTTGGAAACACGCAGCTTTCTCAATGATTATAGTACACTCCCTGAATGATGATAACGAATGAATGGAAAAGTTGATAATTATTCATTGATTAGTGCGAATGAACAGCGACTCTGTGCGAGATATTCTCGAGTTGCAAGAAATCATTGAACAAGAGGAAAGTGAAATCGAAGGAATCGATGAATGGGGAGAGACAACAGCGCAGTGTTCTGCGTGCCAGAGGCCCTCAATTCTGGCAAAATGAAAATCCACAAATTCGCGTAGAATGAATGAGTACAGGCTTCCAATTTTCTAATGTAAATTTAGTCTTCCTAAATTTGTGAAACCTTGATATTCTTGAAATACGCGGAATTTACGAAGGATGTCATTGGAAGCGTGGAGAGAAAAAGAGCGGAAAATCGATGGAACTTACGACGACGTAACGTCAAATTAACGATGAAACGAAGCAGAAATTAATTCTTCCTCTTCCGAAGAAATATTTTTAAAAAATCCATACAAAAGAAAATAGAAAAATAATGACATTGAAGAGCACTGATTCGCAAAAATTTGTCAGCTGGAGAGAAAACATAAACAAAAAGCATACTTAGAGGGTTGACAAAGCATAAGAGAATAATACGCAACGACGATCAAGGATAAAAGAGAATCATTGTCAAAGGTATAACGAACAGGTGTTCGAAAAATTTAGCCAGTTTAAATTCAGCGACAATGACAGAAATCATGTCATTATTATTTCAGACAGCATTTGATCCATATCCCAGATCTCACACGTAACATCGACGTCTCTGTTCCTATTAATAACATTATACAATTATGTACGTACGAATGTATAAAATTCTGTTTTGTTTGTTTCATTTTACGACTAATACGGGAATGTACGATCCGTTGCTTGTCGCTAAGCGTCCTCGCGGCGCTGGTTAAATCATCGAAATATCGTTACAACGATTTTCTTATAAATACGACAAAATTTATCGAGAACGAACTCGTCGAGATCGGACAACCTTATCGAAATGGTTCCTTTCTTTTCCTTTCTTTTCCTCGATTCATTTACCTGCAATATATTCATCGCTAAAGGAACATGAACCTCGTCGAATTCGCGCTCGACAAAACCGGAAGTAACTTCAATCGTTACTCGCGGGAATGTTTCGTGTTATAGTTCGGATTATCGAGTAAAATAAAAAAAGAAACAAACTTGCTCACAATAGCTCCATTGTCGATCAATCGTCGATTGACTTCCTTGATCCTATTTTTCTTTTCTTTCTTTTCTTTTTTCCTTGCTTGACGATTCTTGCTTCCAAACATTTCATCCTCAAATGATGTACGGTTATATTATGATCGTGACAACTACACATGGTATGGCACACCTACGTGTGAATTCATCGTTATTCGAAAGGATTTCGAATCGGACCACATTCCACATTAATAGACGAAGATGTTTTGCACGCTGGAAAATCAATTAATGCTAACATACACCGATCGTAAAACAATAGCTTCGTTTCAACAAAGATCGCATCTATTACGTTAAGCGTCATTGAACAATCCTTTTGCCTTTCTCGATAGTTACTATTATACATTATTAAAAACAAGTAACTACATCACAGTTCTAATGGCTCAGTCGTTTGATCCGTTGATGCGTTCGTATTATCGAATTTCATCTCATCTTCAGAACAGTAACGACGATCGTCAGAACCTTTATCCATGGGAACACATAAAAGTTATTATATGTATATGAATTTAAAATAATGGTTTTTACCAAAAGAGCATTTCGGGATAACGCAGCAGGTACAAGAGCAAAATGGTTGAACAGTTTGACGATCGGTTACATATCCTGTGACCGTAGTATTCTAAAGCTGTTCGAAAAATAAAATGTAACGTTGATAAGTACCTTTTGTAAATACAGACGAAAGCTGATACACAAATACAATATGCGATTAAAAACACGAACCTTCGTCTATTATTCAATTATTTTTATCAAATATAACATGCATCGCGTAAAAAAAGATAAAAGCGATTTGTGTAAACGTCATGGCGACCATTGAATAATCTCGAAAGTATCGATCGATAGTCGATCCTCGTGATTTTCGTTATAAACTTCTCGTAGCTTACAATCTTATAATCTTATGTACAATTGTTCGCTTTATGAAACTTGAAAAAATGTCTGTGAGATTTTAGGTAAAGTTCTTAGCATTTAGTATTCCCGTGATCTGTTAGAAATCCGGAAATCTTCAAGATTTACCTTAATAATTAGAACCATATCAATATCCTTACAATCTTCTTGATATAAACGCTTATTCGCTGCACATCTTGAAAAAATCGCAAATACATGTAACGCTTTCCATTTTCTTCATCTTTTTCTCTTTTTTTTTTTCTTTTTTTTTTTGTTCGTTTTTGTTTTTCATTCAGACGGAATGGATATATTATGCATTGTATCACCAATGAGCTTAAATAGCTCTATTAAATCAAACTAAATATTCTGAAATACTGGTTCGAGAAAGAGATTTACACTGATTAAATGCAAATTAAAAATGCCTTCCAGACTAAAAACGATAATAGATTAACAGAAAAATTAAATTTTTCATAGAGATATTTTGATGTTTTGATATCGTTGCTATATAAAAACGCGCATGTATTAGAGAAAATTTGTATACCTCGTACATTTTATAGTAATGTCTTTAACACGTTTTAGAATATGAATATTTTTTTATAAGATTGCGCCATTTCTCTTTCTCTCGCTTTTTATCTTTCCCTCCCTCTCTCTCACTCTCTTCCTCTTTCTCTCACGCACACGCATACACGTTGCATACAATAAACAGATCTTTTATTTATAGAAGAACATAAAAACAGAGGGTAAAGGAAAACAAAAAGATCAGATAAAAAAGCAACATCGAGCTTACTACGAGTATTCGCTATTATCAAATATCGAGACTTACACCTAAATATATGTTAATAAATACATCGCTCTGAATACATCCAACATGATACATGCATACTGTTATGACACATGGATTGACTTTTTATTATTCGCGTTATTATCGGGCCTGCAAACAGCCATTATTAGGACCATTAATCTATCACTCCGTCAGTCACACTTCGCAATGAAACGAGTATGTAAACTTAAATTAATTTGTTCGGTCTTTTTCACGTTACAAGAATTATCCTAGTCGTAGCTCAAATGCACTACGATCAAGTCACGGTATATAAACATAACAAGACCAATCATTATTCGTAATCATAAGGACTAAACGGAAATAATACACACCGTATTGAAGTGTGATTATTTCACATTACTCGTACAAGCCCTAACTGTACGATTCGAAATAATGTAGTCTTTCACTACACCATTACGATAGCTTCTTCATCACAAAAGAGGAAAGGATATTGATCTATCATCGTCTGAACAACATCTTCTAGGTATGGTCTCATTGCTTCAAATCTGCCAAGATCGTTAAATTCTATAGGCAATAAAGTAGGCCACCAGCAGATTGCCAAATTTTTACTGTCCATACTGTTCAGCTTACAATTTTCAGCCACTCTAAAAATATATAAATGTTGCATTATAATGATTAATACTTAGATAATCTAAACTATAATGATAATAGAAACTTACTTTACAAAATGATGAAAGATAAATTTAAGTACATCAAAATTAATTGGATTCAATTTGTTGAGCATCAAACGTAGTGCCAGTAGTCTGCAGCTTCGATCTATAATAAATCATAGATATTCATCTTAAACTATTATCTTTTTAATCTCTTTATTTTGTATAAATTTACATAATGATACTTACCTTCCATATTCATACATGTTGCGGACATCGGTTTGCTAATACCACGGGCACCTAAGCAAAAAAAAGTTAGCTTCAGCTCTAAACAAACATTTTGATTAATGTTGAAATTATTATAATTTACCTGAAATGTCCTCGAGTTCGCTCATTCGTTCTTTGTCAATCAATGGTGGTAGCCTTTTTGAAAAAAAGTCTTTTAAAGCAGTCGCAACAGCATTTACAGGTATGTCCAATGAATGTATGTCCACGTTTCCATCTGCAATAATAAAACAAGTAAAAGAATGTTCCAACGAATATATAAACAAAAATTAATATTTAGATATGAAATCATAGAAAAAATTTACCTTCTTCAAACTTTTGAAAGAGGAGTTCAACGTGTGCTCTATTTCCAGGAACCCTATATATCCCTTCAGAATCTAATCCTTCATCTTCAATAAATTGCACACATTTTTCGAGAAACAGAGGTATTCGATTTGTTTCACTTTGTGCAAAGTCTTCAATTAGCGGTTGTTGATTCATACTTAATGCTGAACTAGGGCCTTTAGTTTGTTTTATTTTTTCTTGCTTCTTTTTCTCCCTTTCCTTTTCCTTCTCCGCGTGTTTTTTAAGCTTCTCCTCTTTTTGACGACGCTTCTCTAGCTTCTCGTCTTCTTTCGCCTTTTGTTTATCCTTCTTTCTGTTTAATTTATCGCCATCTTTGACCTTATTTAAAATACCAAAAAGAATGTTTTCAACAAAATTTATACAGAGATTTAGCTTTACTTTGTCGTATATTTTTACTTACACTGGGAGAATTAATTTCTCGTGGAGACGAAACATCTAAACTGGATTCATCATCTGGAATATTGCCAAAGGTAACGTCACTCCCCTACTTTACCAAAATGATAATAATTTCATGCAATATCAAATATATAAGAAGAAATAATTCAGAGCAAACCTTCTGTTGTATCCTGTCTGAACCATCTTAAAAAATTATTGGGAAAAATTCTACAACTATTATTTAAAATTTGTGATATTAACAATTCGTTAAAATCCTCGCAATCTTTATTCTCGACAGCTATTTCGAATTAATAAGTAGTCAAACTAATAGTACAATTACAGAATCGGAACAATGGCGATAAACCTTTTCTAAAACGCGAAAGATATGAAGCATGCACACAAAAGCTACCAAACATTTTGTATTCTTTTTTAATATCTTTTAGCATGCAAAAGATTTATATTATGATACCAATGACAATCTTACTTACAGGAAGCACTAAACATTTCTTGAGTCATATGTTTTACATTGTAGGGATGTTGTAATGATGTAGGTAGATGTTGTGGCAATGAATTTCCAAATCTTTTTCGTAGACTAGCAGCAGCGTGTTTATATTGTTTTGCTCTCGATCTCGAGTGGTCCGGATCACTAGATTCGGAAGAATCTGGTGTTTCACTAGACACTAATAAGAAAATCATCATATAACATATTTTAATAATGTAACAATTGACAGAATCATCATAATAAATGCATATAGTACCTCTTTCTGTAGGATTTACTCGCCAACTTTTATCCTCTTTAACATTATAATTCAGACCAACAATACCATCCCCACTTCCCATGCTAGCCAATGATGGGACTTTAGGTGCAGCAACAGGTATAGCCGTACGTTTTTTTCGTATCCTTTTGTGCGATGGTGGTTTTTTGTTTACTTTACCTAATACATCAGCAACCCTTTGTCTCTCCAAAGAACTCCATTCAGAATCAGAATCACTGTATGCTGTAAAACAAATTATACAATTAATGAACATATATGCATTAATAAACTCCAATAAAATTCTTTTAATTGAACCCTTACAGGGTTGTCCTTTCTCGCGTCTGTGACGTAACTTAGGTTTATTATTTCCAATAGAATCTTGTACTGAAGCATACATATAATCGCCATCGTAAGAAGGATATAGGCTTGGTACAACGTCT
Organism: Bombus pascuorum; assembly: GCF_905332965.1. Classification (NCBI taxonomy): domain Eukaryota; kingdom Metazoa; phylum Arthropoda; class Insecta; order Hymenoptera; family Apidae; genus Bombus; species Bombus pascuorum. Next base: position 5,836,619 of record NC_083496.1, on the reverse strand, counting down.
TTAACTTGGGCATATTCAGAACCTAAATCTACCAATTCAGGTGTAGCAAGAGGAGCATGACCCATAGTTATCTTCGGACCGTGTTCATCCTTCTCACCTACTGTCATTCTAGCTATGGCATCTGTCACATTTGAAAAATCTTTTAAATTTATTTTACCAGGTTGTTTTAAAGTTTGGCTATTTCCTTTCGGTCGCGGTTTTGCCTGGGAAATATGACGCCTGCCTGTTGTGAAAGCTCTATGGGAGTAACTATTAGTTACTCCATCTTGATGCATAAATGTATCTTTCACCCAACCTATTGCGATAAAAAAGGTATAAAAAAATGAAATCATATTTAAAAACGTAGTATTTCGTCACCACTCCATTTCATTTCATTATTATAAAACTAACCGGATAACTTGTTTGTAATGTCTCCTGGTTTTAACAGATCTCTCTCTCTTTCTTCTCTATAAAAATCTACTTGGCTATAAATATCACTGTCGTCACTAGGCGTAGCTCTATTGTCTGCAAACTGTTCATTTAATCCTGTATCTCCAAGATCACCATCAGGAGTTAATTGCTCGTACGATTCGGAACCACTTCTGAAAGTTACAGACATACTACTTCACATTAGATTTTTGAAGTACAAAGAAATTTGTATGGTAATCACAATTAATTAGATGACGTTTTAAGGAGTGGTTTCAAATTACTTACCCATCATCTGGTGTTTGAAGGTGATAACTTTCATGTCGTGGCGGTGGCATAGGATGTAATGCAGAGTATTCCAAAGTTCCTTCGCCACTATCATTCAGATTACCTGGCTCTTCCATATTAAATGCTTGTTCAATTTCAGGTTTTTTCTCCCATACCTCTTTGAAGAATGGAGTATAAAATGCCGCTGTAATATATATATATATATTATATGTAACACAATATGTATTTAAAAAACGAGATATTAAGTTAAACTAAAAAATTTGATGTTAAAAAGTAAGTAGTGTCTTTAAATACTATAGCATACTCTTTTGTTGGCAACTGGATGCTGAGGTCATAAAATGCGCTTGTAATTTATCCGCAATTGCATTTCCTTCCGTGATAAGTAAATGACTTAAATCATTACTGAAGAAAGCATTAGCACCTCCAGTATCGGTCACAGCCATTATTTGTATCGGTAAGTTTGGTATATTCATGGAAAATGCACTATGAAAAAATGTTGAATTAAAATGATATTGTTTTGAAACATAAAAATGATTATATTACACGTACTTAAGGGTTGCAAGTGATGCTTTCCTTTTTGTAGAATAAACCAATATGAAACCATGTACTAATTCGTCCCTAAATGCATTTGCTCCATGGAAACTAGAAATAATAACTTCAACTCTTCGTTTCGATTCTCCTAGAAATGTTTCTAAAACAATCGATCGATCGCCACTAAGGAAACAACATTGATGATTAAGTAAAGGACCGAGTACGTTCTCGACAGAATACGGATCCCCACAAAACATACACATTATTATTCTAAAATAAAAATAATATTGATATATTTTCTCTCTTCTTAACACATAATATAGTCTGCTTAAAAATTATCTTACCTAATATCCGGTTCCAAACATTCAATAACACTTTGGTAAATATTTAAAAAACCAGCTCTGTGATTTATAGATTGTATAAGTTGCTGCAATGCATCTTTCACAAGCGGAGCAGGGAACCTTTTGTCTTGCTCTAAGTCCTCTATGCAGACATCGATAAATGGACACTGTAGACTAATGTAAAAATTGACTGTTAATTTTTTTCTATCTACAACGAAATATAAAGTACATGAGTAATTAGTACCTATCAGCAAGATTTTGACCCTCTTTCCTAAGTCTTATTGCTTCTAATTCGTCTATAGTTGATTCTGGCACAAACATAATAACAATAGGTAATCCTTGAAATGGTAACCTATCTTCTTGTTCTAAATTCGACAATAAAGTTTTCTCTAAAGAAGAACGAATATATTCAAACGAATAATCGTCTGCATAAATACAGAATGAACCTGTAAATTTAAAATGCTCTTAGACTTCTATTCTATATAGTATGACTATATGTATATATATATATATAATAACTATAGCATTGTCATATACCATGAGGCATAAAGTCAGAAGTAGTAAATGAATTGTGTGGTAGTCCGACGTCACCATCGATTATTCGATATCCAAGTGTATATAACTGACAATCAATTTCTACTTCATCGTCCTCCGTTTGTGCTCTTATTTCACGAGCGAATTCTTCGCCAAGTCCACTGCTTCCAAGTATGACCAAATTTAATTGATTATTATCAGATGTTAATTGCCATTGGCTACTGTGATTCCATGAAGAAGGTCTAAAAAATGATTATTATAATAATATTGGAATATATAAGAAATTTTATTTTATCTGTTAAAAGAACTAAACCTTACCTGTGAGCTTTTGTTCCAAGTATACGTTCTATAAGCGCATCCATGCAATTTGGATAAGCTGGACAATGTTCCCTTATGGGACAATGTACAAAACCCAAATGTTGAAAAAGCATTAATTTTCTATCTTGATCTAGCCTATCTAAAGCCTTATACCTGTACACCATAAGAGATAATTCAAAAATATTTGTAAATTCATTTCAAAAAAAGATAATTTTAATTAATTACCTAAAATCATCCACCAATGCATCTGTTATTTCTTTAATATCATCTTGTGTTATAGTACCAGATGGTGCTATACTTTTAAAATGATAAAACAAATCAGCATGTTCTAGTAGTAGCTCCTATAATATATAAAATCAGAAAGTACAATAGAATGTAAAATATTTAGATTGTTGTTATTATTATTTATACTAAAATGTGTATCCTTACTTGAAAATTATGTTTTGCTTTCTCAATAATTTCCTTTTGATGTTGATCATATATTTCTTGACAATCATGGTGAGAAAGAGCTTCAAAGCATTCTCTGCCCATAAAAAGAACTCTAACTTCAGATAAGTGCTTTCCTGGTGTAACATAGCCGGTTTCTTCCAATAATTGCTTAAACTGCTTTTTCCATCTAATGAACAATGTATTTACATAAATATTATCAAATACTTTCCTTACTAGAATGTAATTATTTATAGATTATTCATTTATGAAGTCTCAAGTATACCAAAATATATATCTATAAAAAACTATAAAAATGTTAGTACAGCTAATTATATATTTTTCTAAAAAATGATATTCTAGTATGTAAAGCGATAAAAAGCACAATTTACCTTTTAGGAAGTCTGCACAAAATAAACGCCACCCAGAATAAAGCAAAGCATTAATGTATTGCATATAAGTATTATTATCTAAAATGCTGAATAACTATATAACCTTAATAACTATGTTAAAGCATGTAAGGGAGAACTAGTGATTCTTTTGCTATTTCTAAGTAGTAGAATTTCAGCAGATAATAATTATAATAAAGTATAATCAAGTAATATATGCATGTGTATGTAATACTTACTCTAATCGCCGCTGTTCTTGTTGCAATATATTTATATGATTTTTGAAAACAGTTTCTGCTTCTGGTGTTTCCAAAACATCATAAGGAATCTTTGTTCCATTGTTTTCACCAAAATCACAATCAATCCACGGGATATCCTCGGGACATTCATAAAAATATTGATGAAAATCAGGATGTTCTTTTATATACTGTTGTACTGCAGACCACTCTCTATATAAATAAAAAATATGAATTCAGTAAAACAACACCTTTCAATCGTAATTAAAAGATTTTAGTTGGAAACATACTCATTGATCAAATTTGTTATATCAGGACATATTTCATGAAGAATTTCAGGTAACATATCTAAATATCCTTGAATCTTTTTTGCCACTTGTTCATCTTTCAATTTCTTAATATGTCTCCTAAATAATCTTTGGGTTGCATCAATACCAAATAATTCTACAAATGTTGAAAATTCTTTATGTTGGGCTAGTTTTTTGGATGCTTGAGACCACAATGCTCTATAGTCAGTAACATGTATTCGAATCAATCTTTGTAAAGATTCTGTAGATGCATCTAATAATTCTTTTCTAGCTCTAGCTGCTTCCGCGAATGGTGTTAGCTTACTTCGCATTTTAGTTTTATCAATCAATTGAGCCAAAATCATAAATGCCAAATCAATATTGATATTTTCATGTGCAGATGTTTCAACTATTAAAATGGAACCTTTATATTCTTTACGCATTATTAATTTTTCAGCTTCTTTTACATATTGTTCATTAGCATCATCATTTTTAGTTGTTACCAAAACTATTGGTTTTTTAGTTTTCATTAAACTGTTCAATATATTTGCTACTATTTCAATCTGTTTTTCTATAGATCTATTTGGTACAACGCTTACATCAAATACACACAAAAAGCCATCAATATTTAATTTACCATCTGGTAAAACTTTTTGTTCATATTCTTTTTCTATGCCTAATTGATTTTTGCAAATATACATAAGCTTTTCTGCACTAGTAATTTTGGTGGCTGCACATCTTTTTGCATAAGGTTCCATTTTGCCACCCTTAAAAGGCTGAAATGATGCATCATCTATAAACTCTGTATGTTCTATCACTTGAAATTGATACTCTGTCCCATCCTCTGCTGTTTTTGTAACTTCACCCCAATATAGGAAATGATCATTATTCACCACCCGACCACTAAAATCTGACTGTAAAAGATAATAGCCAATTAATAAAAGAGTAATCACTGCAAAGCATACAAATGTATCTAACACATATTTAACTATTACCTGTGATAACACTGATATATGGTCCACATTATAATCATCATTCAAAGAACGCATAAAACGATTACACAGACATGACTTTCCAACACCAACTTGTCCTTTATCTTTCTCAGTGCCAGAAAGACCAACAACAGCAACATTGATGGTTTTGATATTATCACTTTTTCTTGCCATTTTTAAAGCTTAACTTGATTAGATCACTTATATAATTAAGTGTGAAAATAAAAATCTTTTCTTCATCAAACTTTACTCAGGACATTTTTAAGTACCACTATTAATAGTTCTTCTTATTCATTTATCTTTGCAGTTATTAAACATCAGTATTTCTCCCTTTGGTCATTATATCAAGTCTAAAAATTTATATGAAAATCAGCATTACCTCCCTTTGGTAACATTTTCAACAAAATGCTCTTTTATTTTATCTTTTCCATTCGTTTACAACATTCATATATCATGCTTCAAATTTTTGTATGACATGCAAATTTACATATGAATAATTATGAACAAATGTTGTTTGCCAAAATTTCATTTGAGCTTTGTTAATGTAATTGTTATTATCGTAGCTTCATGAATGATAAACTAACATCATTAGAAATTAGTAATACAGATCTTTAAAAATCTTTACACTTTATCTTTTTCTGTAAAGCATAATATTCATAATTTAGCACAGCTGTGAGCAATGGTTCTTTGGAATGGCACTGTGTATCTGAAAAAAAAAATATTCACAATAGACTAATAAACAATATTATGAAATGTTAGTTAGTTGCACTCATGTTTGCACTGATATCTTTATTATGGAAATTAGATTAAATATTCATGATAGTATCCACTTCCTGAAATTCACATTAATAAGATATGTAAAATCACATATAGAACTGCATTCATCATCACATGTATATGCACCATAAATTATATTATAAAATATGCTTTATATTAGTAAAACAAGAGATGAATCAAATGACAAGCAAACATTCGAAGCGAAAGTAATTTTCATATCAACTGAATTTATTAGAGATGAAGATAAATTATTTCTCATATTATACAGGTTATGGATTCAATGAAATAAAACGTTAAAAAACTTTTCGAAACACATTTCTACGTTAACCTCCATATATATAATACGGATCTTGTAATTTCTTAATAATTAGAAATTTAACATGATAATTTTCCGTGGATATTATGTTTAAAAATAGTTACAAATAGTACTACAATGATATTGTTTTTTGTTAAATCGCGAAAGAATATATTTTATAATAACGACGAAGTATTTCCATCGTGATGTAATATATAGTTATATCTCTCATTAAAAATACTAGGTAATGTCGTAGACTTGTTATTGAAATTTACGAGACGTGATTCATGCAGCAGAAACAAATTATTCAATGTACAAATGACAGCTACGAATAGATCAATATGCATTGTACACAACCGCGGTCAATTTTGACACTGATGATAGAGTCCCGGGATTTCGACAAATTTTAATAAGATACACGACCAATATGCATGACACGCTGTAGCTTATCCAAGCAAAATCAGAAAACCAATCAGAATATCTTGCTCCGTATAACAAAGGCTATGATACCTGTACAGATTTTTGTTCGGCAAGCGAACTACTATGTATTAGACCAACCGGCCGTCCCGTATAATTTTTTTTCTCCAGAAACTCGATCGATCCTTCACTGCTATAGAGCACGCACTCTTTCTTGATCTGTTTCACGTACACGGTTCACCGAAAGGCATCTACAACTTGTCTTAATGAACGTTTAATTCCAGGTGTGTAAATAACTTCACGTCAAACATCGAGTATTGCCCCATAAAGGAGCCATCTTGGTGGGTGGGCACAAGGCGATTAATGTTTTCAGGATAGATAGTATACGTCGAACAAGAACAAGGCCGTATCTAGCATACTTCCTATGATTCATCTATATTTTAATATAGCATTTTTTCTTATAAACAAATTATTAAATTATACTAATTTTTTATTCTTATTCAATTAGGTGCACAATTTATTAGTAAAATTTAGTTCCGATTCTTTATATAACAAAAAAAGTAAATAAGTAAATGTATCACTCATTTGGAAATGATTCTAATATATTTTAAAATAAATAGAAATGTTATATTTTTAAGACTTTAGAATATTCTGATAAAATAAATTTAGTTAAAGTAAAACTATTATATCGTTTAAATTATAAGACAATGATCCTTTCGTGCAACTATTATTTATCTAAATTAATCAATTATTTATGAACAGTATGACAGTATTGACAAAAAGCACCTGGTTGTAAGCACATCGTGATTACGCTCCTGCAAGACCATAAAGGCACCACCTGTCGTTGAGTGAACGCACTAGTTTGACTTCGAATCTAAAATGGCTGACAGCGGGGATGCTGTGAATAGTACGTCTTCAGGGAAAGAGGCTAGAAATACCGTCACCGATGGTCCTGTCACCGATCCAGCATCAAACAACAAGGTAGATTGAAGAATGCTATCGCCAAATAATTAAACAAACGGATTATTTTAACTTCGATTTCGATAACGTAAAATCATGACATTGCGTTGCCACGAGTATTGTATTTACCGCCGTACTAGTTTCTGGCTAATTAAATCACTTATAAAAATAAAATATATCTTTTTTAACTTATACTTTCATTCCATCAAAAGACAATGATTTAACAAAGATATTGTGCTTTCTTTATTTCATTGTTTTTATGTTCTTCTATTATGTTAAATTATTTGTATTAAGTCATTCATTTACCTTAATCTTCCTTTACCTGTGTTTTGTTTTTTCTTTCATATTTCAGCCCAACCCTTTCAAGTCTTATGACCACATGTTGCTGTTATATAATACAACACATGGTAGTAATTGATGTATGGTCTTGTATATAACTTCTGTCTATTGTCAAACAAATGACTTCCTTCTATTGTTATTTCAAGTTGAAAGATCCATGATCTTGGAATCATGATTCTTATCATGATATACTTCATAGGTATATTGTTAGGAAAACCTGGATACTAATCTTATTTATTAATGAAATCTAAACTGTGGTTTATTTATTAAATTTACTGTGAGTTGAAATGTGTTTTATGACATAATGTTATTGAAAATTATTGAAAGTTATTAAAAGATATATATAAAATACTGAAAAAAAAGTAATGAAAATCTAATTTATAAACAGACTGAATATATGCCTTTGCCTCAAAAGTATTTTTCCATTTAAAAAACTATTGTAACTGACACTTTATCGTTGTTACACAATATGCAAATGATGTTATGATAATTGGCATGAAACTTGCAGACAATTCATATACATGAGTTCAACTGATAAGAACAATCTTCTAAAGCAACATTCTAAGTACTTTGTTCTAGATATTGACATTTTCTAATTCAATGTGAAAAAGTTTTTAATATTTTAGTTTTTTCAGACAAAAGATATTTCATTTTCTTCACACATTTTTTTAATTTATTATTCCTTCTGCTACATATCCTTCCATGTATAACAGTACTTCAGCATATTAACTATCACAAAAGAAATTAAGTCTTTTGATATCTTCAATGACATCAAATGTATAATACATATACATATATGTATAATTTCAACTTTGATAATGCAAAAAACTAAAAAGTGATTTGCATGCTATTACACATATTGCCTGCTATCAAGGCGCTTATATTATTTTACATATAGAGCATTATTCTCACAGTAGTCCGTAGGTTCGGTACCAATCACTCATGCATCACTCATTATATGCCTAAATACACCATATAGGCATGGCACAATTAGCACTACTGAACCAATGCATTGAGTGCAACTGAGGAATGATTACAAAACAAAAAAAAGAAGAGGGGGGGAGATACCTTTGTGTACATAAAACTGATATCTTATATAAATCAAGTTTTACTTACAAGTACAACCTTTGGGAGCTTTGTACCTAACTACGGACTGTATTATGAAAATTTGATCCAATTTGAATTATGATGGTGGTTGTTGTGATTTCAGAGCCTAGAGGCATCAAATAGTGCCTTTCACGGCGCGAGAACAAAATTAGTAAGTAAGAATATGTGTGTACAAAACACAAGTAAATTTGTACTCCTTTCCATAGAGCAATCCTTGCAATTTCCTCAGGGCTGCTTTAACTCCTATGACAACATAAATGTGGTATGTGCCAATGGGTTTATCATTTTTGCTTTCCCATCAAATAACACAGTAATAATAAGACGATCCTTTTAATGCAGCCAAATACTTCATTAGACTACAAATAACAAGAACAACATAAAATCAAATGATATTACACTAAAAATCGTCTATATTAAACTGTGTCCATTCTATCAAATAAAATAGCTTTATTTGCATTTTTTCTGTTTGTAGTCCATTTCCATCTGTTGCAGCCCTTTTGAAGATGAGAATTATTCATAATCTTATAATTTATTTGACCTTTTAAATGTTTAGGATTCCAAGTCTGGAGCTTTGAAGAAGTCCAGCCGTTATCGTAGTCGATCTTTGTCAGCCAGTAGCACAGATAGTTACAGTTCTGGTATGAAGACAGTCATTACAGTGTTGTACATTTAATTATTGTAACTTGATTATTATTAACGTATCGTGGTTAATTTTAGCATCTTATACAGGAAGTTCATCGGACGAAGATGACGTGTCACCCCGTGAAAAACTTCAAAAAACAGAAAATGGTTTCACAGATTTTTGTGTGCGCAACATTAATCAACATGCATTTGGTAGAAGAGAGATAGAAATAGCGGAGCAAGAAATGCCGGGAATTATGGCACTTCGTAAACGTGCCGCCGATGATAAGGTACACAAATTAATTACTACAAAAGCAAAACTAAGCAATATTAATGTATATAATAAACAATTATTTCAAACAGCCATTGAAAAATGCTAAAATTGTTGGGTGCACTCATATCAATGCTCAAACTGCTGTTCTTATTGAAACCTTAGTACATTTGGGTGCACAAGTTAGATGGGCAGCATGTAACATATATTCTACTCAAAATGAGGTGGCTGCTGCCCTGGCTCATGCTGGTTATCCAATTTTCGCTTGGCGTGGTGAAACAGAAGAAGATTTTTGGTGGTGTATTGATAAATGTGTAGCTGCTGAAAATTGGCAACCTAATATGATATTAGATGATGGCGGTGATGCAACACATTTAATGCTCAAAAAATATAATGCTATGTTTAAAATGATTCAAGGTTTGTCCATTGTTTCTTTTGCAGCCAAATAGATAATAATAATGTTAATTTGTAGGAATTGTTGAAGAGAGTGTAACAGGTGTACATAGACTATACCAATTATCAAAAGCAGGAAAATTATCCGTCCCTGCCATGAATGTCAATGATAGTGTAACAAAAACTAAATTTGACAATCTTTATAGCTGCCGCGAAAGTATTATCGATAGGTAAATCAATTGTAAATCAGTTATTGAAACGCACTAAAAGTATCTGCTAATTGCTTCTACTTAGATATCTTATTGCAGCTTGAAACGATCCACAGATATTATGTTTGGTGGAAAACAAGTTGTAATTTGTGGTTATGGTGAAGTTGGCAAAGGTTGTTGTCAAGCCCTTAAGGGTTTAGGTTGTATCGTTTATATAACTGAGATCGATCCAATTTGTGCTTTACAAGCGAGGTGGATAGTTTAAAATAAAATACACTGTATATTATATAAACGATAATACAATTATTCATACAGGTATTCTTTACAGCATGGACGGTTTTAGAGTAATGAAACTGAATGAAGTTATCCGAAATGTAGATATTGTTATTACCGCAACTGGCAATAAAAATGTAGTTACGCGTGAACACATGGATAAAATGAAAAACGGCTGCGTAGTATGCAATATGGGACACAGTAATACTGAAATAGACATTGTACGTTCAAATTTTGACAATATATAACTATTTCCTTTAAAATTCGATTAGATTTTCAACTAGAGTTTGTAGGGAAAAACTCGTATTTCTTATATTTCAGAACAAAAAAAAAAAAAAAAAAAGAAATATATTGATAAGACATTAAGACTCCTTTAATATGTTCTTAACAGAACAGTTTACGCACGCCTGATTTAACTTGGGAAAAAGTAAGGTCTCAAGTGGATCATGTTATCTGGCCAGATGGAAAGCGCATCGTGTTATTAGCGGAAGGCCGATTAGTCAACTTGTCTTGTTCCAGTATCCCCTCATTTGTTGTATCGATCACAGCCGCTACCCAAGCGTTAGCACTAATTGAACTTTTCAACGCACCATCAGGGCGATATAAAAGTGACGTTTATCTGTTACCAAAAAAGATGGGTAAGCCTAAAATATCTTTATGTTCCATTATTATTCAATTAAAGTAAGCTGTAAAACAATAATACTACTCGATAGATGAGTACGTGGCATCGTTACATCTACCAACGTTTGATGCACATTTGACGGAACTAACAGATGAACAAGCCAAATATATGGGACTTAATAAGGCTGGACCTTTTAAGCCTAATTACTACCGGTTAGTACATTTTATGCTTCAGTTGGAATTGTCACTTAATTTTATTTATTTAAAATCATTATCTAAATTTATTTCAGCTATTAAAAATACGTGGATAGGCAACGTGACACAATATATGCAATAATTGAAATTTGCGTTTATGAGTATTGAAAAATAACTGCTTTGTTTTATTGATGTTTCTTCTATTAATTTCATTTATCTGAATTAATAGAAACGTATAATAGGATTTCATGTTATCTTTAATATAATTCTATTTTCCTTATATATTTCGAAAAGTATTTCTATATGATTCGAACCAAAATATTGTCAGCACTGGCTGCAATAATCAATAACCAGGAATTATATAAGTAAATATATATTTAATTAACATTCACAAGTGTATAGCAATTACTAATTTATGATTTGTGCATGCCTAGAAATACATGTACAGTTGTTCAGTCAAATCAAAGTACAAGTTTGCTAAATGACCAGTTTTCCATTTTAAAATGATGATAAGAAAGGAATTTCCTGTAAAGATCTGTATACGTAAATTATTGTTAACACTATCGACTACGGAATTAAAATTTTTTATTGTAATTACTTTTTATCTTCAAATACTATCTTCAGTTCTTTTTAAAAATTATTACATGTATAGAGAATTTAACATTATAAGACATTGCTTATTGTATGAATAAGTGAAGTTTAATGAGTTATCTTTTGATGAGTTAATGTCTGCAATTATATCCAATAACTGTACTCAGTTTATTTACTGAAACAGCAATTATGTATATTTACAATTAGTATTTTTGTTTCTAGAAAAAAAAACAGTGTAAAAATGAAGCAATCCAAACTATGTACATAATTATTTAAGAAAAATTAGAAAAAAACCAACCCTTTTATAATTGGTCATATCATCCGTCAATAGAAAATAATGAAAAAATAGAAATCAAATAAACGTCTATGATGCCATGAACCTAATAACGTACTTCTTGATTTATATTTTCTATTCCTTTCTACTGTACCTTATATAGAATAATATACTTATTTGTTGAAATTAAAGAGTGAAATGTGGGGATTTATATTTTTGCGTTTTAGTCTTATTGTCCATTTAAACTAATTTGATTACAAGATTTTATATAATAAAGTTAAAATTCAAGTGTAATCGATTTACTAAATATAGAAACTACAGTCAATGCTTTATATTTAAATGAATATAATTACAGTAAAAGGAGAATAAAAATCAATACATTAACATAATGAAGTTCAAATAAAAACTTTGTATATATATACGTTCAGAAATTATTAATACCGTAAATTGAGAAAAATGAAGGAATACGTTGTAGATTTAATAAGTAAAATACATCACATCGATATAAATGTAATATATTTCAGTATAATTATTATAAAGTAATAGCTCCTGAAGCGCTTATCGACAGCATCGATTGAAAGATAAAGTTTTACAAGAATTCTTGTATTTTTCTTTCGATCCGTATATGAGTATTGAAAAACAAAACAACTTTGGGATTGATCGTAAAAATGAACCTATACAAATGGCAAGGCTCAACGGCATGGCATACATATAATGGCATAACAGCAGCGATCTACAAAAAGCGAACTTAAAACACAATTTTGTGTTATAAAGAAATAAATAATAAAACCAAAAAAAATGTAGTAAAAATATATTTTACAATACTCTGTACAAGATCTTATTAGAATTAATATATAGTTAGCTCGGTGTAGATTGGTTATCATGAGACAGGCTATTCATCCTGGAATACTGTTATCCGACTTCGCTTTGCGATTAATATCTTTTATTATTATCACATATATGAATTAAAATTACCAATTTTATTTACGATATCAGAAAGTTACTTCCTTAATTACGAAAACAATCCGGCCATTATTTTAATATATTAATTTCGAAAATTCATTTATAATACTATTTCCAAAAGAGATATGAGTATTGCAGTATTCCACGATTAATATTAGCAAAGTTATTATTAACGCGGTGTCTGTACATTTCTGCAAAAAAATAATCCGATGTTTTTGAAACATTCAAGGATTAAATGATTATTGCGAACGATCAAAACTTTGAATTTTCGCAGAAACAAACAGGCACGTGTAAAATATGTAGAGCGAAATTTTGAAATCTTCTTTTCACTACGTCAACAACAAATACTTCAATCAAAATCTGATAATCTGCATTAACAATTCACTCCACTCTAAATATATATTAAAAAGAAAATCTATGATCAGAGAGCCCAGATAGTAATAGTTCTTTAACACGGTTATGTTACACGTAAAAGAAGAAAATAATTAATAATATTTACATATATCGATTATATTTGTGAATCATTGCAATAAAATTGTTTCGCACCACATAAAATAATTTTATATCAATTAGTTTCACCCTTTTGATTTCATTAAATTTTCTGTTACACTGAGCTCCCATAATATTGATGAGAATATATAACATAAACATTATAGACATCCTAACAAGCTATTTAACTAAATTATACAAGGGCTGTTTGATTACATAAAAAGTGGAGAAAAAAGAAATTGCGAATATACGCGTTTTATATATGCCTCCTGGTCTCTGCAAGGCAAATTAATAATCGATATAAAGGTAAACGTTTAATAATAGAAATATGTCTTACACGTGTCACGTAAATCATCGATATATCTTATATATATATATATACACACACACATATATATATATATATGTATAAATATAGATATATATATAAATCATTCAAACCATAATTCCATCGTTTAAAATTTTTTCAGATTAGGCTATATATATATATATATTTATAGTGCGCAATAAAGTAGTTTTTTTTCATTTATAAATATGTAACAAAAATAGATAATAATAGATATATTATATGTACAATGTAGACATGTAAAACCTAACAAAGTAGATGCGCGCTTGGTTACTTTCTAAATCAATCTAGAAGCCTTTACCGTGAAAAATACTTAATTATCTCAACATGAGCATATTTCGAAATTTTGCGTGCATTCATGCATTTTGCTTCTCGTTTTACAAAGACGGCATTATTATTTATATTAATTGATCATTTTTTCTCGTTCTGTTACTTTTCCTTTACACTCTACCATTTTATTTAAGGATCTTCTCTGAATGAACGATAATTTTCAAACAAATCGATCGATAATACAATTCTGTTCCAAGATATCGAATCTAGATTTTATACACGTATTTTCAAACACTTTGTGTTCACGTTCTTATGTAAAAAAGAAGAAAACATCTACGTTCCAGAATGTGAAATTAAATCGGATGTATTCACGACACATCGACTACGTCAACACAGACTCTAGTCCATTGTCATCTAATCATTTTATTTCCTAATTATTTTTCCAACTTTACCTAATATTTTTACGAACTAAGCAGCATTTTTTACAGATTACACGCGATTCATTAAATATTAGCGGCTCCTCTCTTAGTAACAACAATATAACATACGAGTATACGTAAGCTCGCTCCAGAAAAAGTTCCACGGATCTATCGAGTTCCTCCGTGGCACTCATTTGAATATCGTTTCACAAGGTCAAACAATGCTTTGAATTAATCTAATCTCCATCGCTTTTCTTTTCTACACTTCAAAGAATACTTTCAACAAGATCGTTAATGAAGCTTATTTGATCTTGTAAAACGATTCGACTGCAAAAATCCTCCCAGGCCTTTTTTTGTACTGATATACATGTGTATAGTATACTAGAATTTAGTTGTTCGATTATTCAACACGAGATAAAATGCATACGATCTTATCCAATCGCTACAAATGATTGTTCGTTATAATACGAGAAAAATAAAGTTTTTCTCCTTCTCTTTATATTGTTCTCTCTGTACTTGATAATATAAGTTTGTATAAAAATTCTTCGACAGAGAAATTGTTGCAAACATTGATCAGTACAATAATTAACATAGTTGAAATTATAATAGTTCAGCATTAAATGATATGTCGACGAATATGAACAAATTAACAACATATTAATGAAGAGTCGAGGATTAAAAAGAATTTGTTTAATAATTGATCGTAAAGTATAAACAATAACCAATAAAAAAGGCCTGTAAAAACTCATGTACCCCGTCAATGACTAGCTTAAGGTATTATGCATATATAATATATATATAATTTTGCTTTGTTTTAGCATAAATGTTTCGATGGCATTGCATAGTTCCTTAAAATTTCTGCAAGGTGGGCCGTTTAGTTACAAGATATGGATTCTAGCATATCTTGATTTATTCAATTTTGCTGACTGACCAAATTATATATTCGAGACATGTATGATTTTGTATCTTTAAAATAATTTTTGTCAAAGATTTTAAAAGAATTTATTCACTGATAGAAGTTGACCTAAAAAATGTTAAAGGTTTTTTTCTATTTACAAGTTATTGAAATTCTGTTAAAAGATTTTTGTGCAGTCAGCAGTGATATTTAAAATATAAAAGCTAAAGTATGTTGTTTTTTAATCCATTTTAATTACTTAAACGTTTTCAAATGCTAAAGAAATATATAAGAAACATGCAGAATCTAATTGATTTCAAAATTGCGATTTGATTAGCCTTCCCTTATCTTATTATCCTTGACCCTGTACTTGTTGCCATAGTTTTCCTTTTACTGCATACTTTTTATCAATCATTGCTAACGATAGTAAGGTACTACAGGAACGATTTATAAATTATATACACAGATAAACAAATTACGCATATGATTGTAGTTCAATGAAAAAAATCGACATAATTTTTTTTGTACGCAGTGCACGATTTTAACAAACGAATTATTCAAAAGCCGATAATTTTTGCCTCTTACAATTTGATCGTGAAAGAGACAGAAACTAGCACAACATTTAATATTTACAAATAAGCAACTCATAACTGCAATTTCTTTTTTCTGGATCATAGATATTTGTTTTATTCCAAGGATCGATTAAACATTGGAATAATACAAATATCTGTTTCTAAATGTATAGTTTCGAAATTTCATTGAGATTAAAAAAACAGTTGTTCGATATGTGCATATTATTATCATGCATGATAGGGCGAAAGAATGCATTTGTAATTCACGATATAAAAGAATTCAAACGAAATATCATTGAAAATTTTCAAATCGTTTTGAACATATCTCGAAATATTAATACTACTACACAGAGTTGATTAAAAACCTCACAATGATTAAATAACGGTCCTTCTACAATGAGAATTATTATACTACCGTAGATAGCGAAAAATTTGATTGTTCGGACAACAACGTGTTGTTTGTCGATTTATGTATGCCACATAATTTACTTATAATCTATAATCCTTACGCTATGGCGTTGCTAGTGATTTTCACATCACATTGCACGATAATGTATATGATACAAAAGTAATTCATTTTGTACATACTTTCACAAATGAGGATGTTTCATATTCGATGTGTCCTCGTATCGAATACATATATTGTGTACGATACTCTTCATTTGTTAATTTTCATTTCTCTCTTTCTCTCTAAACAAATTCTTTTCTTAATTCAGTCGTTGAACCAACATTGAATCATGCTGTTTTGTATAGGTTCCTAGAAAACACTAAAATTTTAAACACATCGATGTGGACACATGTAGACAGAATATCGCGATGTTCATATGTCTCATAGCATGCACGTTTTGTGTTCCAATTTAGCATTTTTAAGATCTCCGATCTAAATACTATATTTGTAAAAACAAATGTAGGATTTAATTGTCATTGACTACATTTCGAAGCACCTACAAACGTAAAATCGTATTGCACCATAGTTCATTAGAAAAAACGTCCCTACATTGAAGAAAGTTCAAAGTGACAAAATACACAAGCTACACTGCCACAATCAATACATTTGCGCCTTTTTTCTTTCATTAAATAGTACTTGGCACAACAGTCACTTTACTGTATTGTTCATCTGACTGTCCAGTAGTAGTTTGTGGCAGTGGCTTCTCAAACCTCTCATGCTGTACATACGGTGATGACAACGTCGACGTTCTATGTTGATCTAGCTTTGGATTCTCTGCTATGGTAACGTATCCAGTACTCTGTTTAGTCGTAATTGGTTTGTCTGCATCCAACTTTGAGCTTGGCTTCGTACCACTGGTCGGCCAATACAGAGGATACCCTGTCGTAACATCTTCTTCGGTTTCGTTGTCTATCACTTCTGAGATAGGAGTTTCCGATTTTCCCCTTTGTTGTTGTTGTAGCATTTGGAATACGGAACTCGCAAGGACATATGGTTGCGAACCACCGGTCGTAGAAACTTGAGGTACAGTAGTCTTTTGCGTCGAGTCTAATGTATCTGCTTGAAGATTTGACTTTTTCGAGACTTCAGAAATTGAAGACACGGAAACGTAGGGTTTCGACGAGGAATCCAGCGTAGACGGCAAAGTAGTTGGACTTGCGAAAGAAGAAACAAACGGTTTGCTGCATGAATCGGTCAAAGAGGTGGCTGCAAATGGAGTAGACATCGTGCTCCTTGTACTATCGATGCTGCTTAGAGTGAACGGCTTTTTTAATGAATCAATTAAACTTGTTTGCACATATGGTTTAGAAACTTTGTCAGAAGTTGTGAATGGAGTCAAAGATTCTAATTTTGATTTGTTTGATTCTGCAAATGTTAATTCATCTAGATCGTGTAGCGAATCGATAGCTTTTTTATTCTTTTGTTTCTGCTCCAAAGATGCTAATGTTATGTATGGATTTGTGGGCTTGGATTCTGATTTAATAGGTATTAGTGTATTTGCAGTAGATTCCGTTAAATCACTGTCATTCTCAGACTTTGCAGACTGTGCAGATTTAGGAACAGTTCCTATGATACTATAGCTCCCTGCAGTTGAAGTTTCCTTAGGAACAGGACTTGGATTACTGGACAGTTCTTCTGATGATGGCATACTAATGTACCCAGTCGAAGACCAAGTATGTTGCGAAGTTGTGTAGCCTGTACTGTCAGTTAAATTAGGTGTAGATCGTGCCAAAGATAACGTATCTCCGATGATGGGCTCTCCGGATTTTGCAACTTTTGCGTATCGTTCGCGAAACGATGAATGTCTCAGGCGAAGACTCGAAGAATCAGAATTCCAAGCTGGTGTTTCAAGCAATTTATTGGGCGAAACCGGCATTGGATCTATTTCCGTACCACTATCGCTTGAAACCTGAGAATCTGATGTTAGCGAAGAAGTAACAGATTCTTGTCCACTTGAACAACCACTGGAATCAGCAGAAGATTGGCGTATATGTTGTTCTTTATCAAGAAGTGTCTGTAACAAAAATGCATAAATATAAATAGAAAATACTAATCTTCTATTAACAATACAATCGATATATTCCTGTACCTGTACCATATTTGACGCTAATCCTGGTGGTAATTTAACTTCTACATCTTGCATAGCTTTGCACTTCAACCAAATTCTAGAACAAGTAAAAACATATGTAAATAAGATTACATTTATTTTATAAGATGTTTAACATATATATTATCTAAGTGGTTATTCATACCGTTTTGATAGATGTAGACAACAAAAAATAATTATTACGGTACTAAAACCTCCTATCACCCATATCATTGTCCATACATTGTACGATGGTCCTATAATGAATGAGTAATGAAATTGTTATACACATACATAAAGAATATTATTCCTCTTAGTAAGTATTATAAGCCCTATAAGTATTGGACCTCTTTTTTCTTATTATTCTTATAATTGTTTTAACTAAGAAACTGAAGAATAAAACGAAAAACAAAGAAATTAAAACTTACCTTCACTATAACAATTTCCCTCACCAGGTTGAGACCATGGGCCTGTTAAATGGACATTATTCGGTGCAATGTTAACAGCTCTTATACGAAATTGATATAATTTTTCTCGTTCTATAGATTTGCAATCAGGGATAGGTAATCGAGCTTCTAAAACATTTATAAAAGAAATGTTAATAAAAAAGGCACAATTTTAAAAAATATATTTATCTGCTAAAATGTTACCTGTTTTAGTACTATTGTGTATTTCACCATCTTTCGAAGATATCTGATAATAATTTATGTGCCCAGCGGTGTATTCGGGTCTAGTCCACATAACGATCACTTGGCTAGAATTCATGAAGCGAACATTAGGTACATTAATCATTCCTGGTGCACCAATTTTCGTAATCTTGCGAATTGTAGGGGATTTGACACTGCAAGATACAGTACATGCGGCTACACTAATGCTATAATTTGTATGCGATAACAGATTTGTCAATTCAGTTTGAGTTGCGTCTTCAACTTTTTTCGCGTGTTCGTTGTAGTAAACTTCGTAATAGCGCAATACACCATTCATTGCTTCTGGTGGTTTCCATAAAATGCTCATTGTCGTATTTGTCACATTTATAATTCTTACGTCCTGTGGAGGAGTTGTTGGTGCTGCTTCAAGAGTTGTATTATACAAAGGATCACTATGCAATCCTTCCCCACTTTTTGTTAAAACAGCGACAGCTAACATATATGTTGTATACGGTTTCAAATTGTTTACAATGCCATGGATAGTATGAGAATCGGCTTTTATCGTTCTATTAAGTTTCGGGCCTTTACAATTCAGATCATACGGCGAAACAATAGGACAATAATAAATATTAAATCCTTCTACTATTCCAATGCGATCCGAACAATCTAATTTCCAACCAACTTCAATGAAGTCAGAACCAATTCTATTTATCCACACAGACTTCATTTTTCCAACTACTTTATTATGTATTACAGTGCATGACGCCCATACCATACCGCTACTACCTGTGTTCGTATTTGCAGAAATTGCAAATTGATACACTTTGTCGGGATCTGGTACAGTCATATTATAAATTGTTGTATATTTTGATACATGTACCCAATCTAAATAACCCTGCAATCATCAATTTTAGTATCAGTAAATTTTATCATTACCGAAGCTATCAATAGCTAATAAATACATACAGTGCACTGGTAAGGGCGATCACGTTCATTATCGCACCAAAAAATTGTATAATTTGTAATTTCCTTATTCATTTTAGGTGGTTTCCATGATAATTCATATAAGCCTCCATCAAACGCAATTTTTGTAAATGCTATAGGTTCATGCGGTACTGTAATATAAATGCATTATTATTCATACAATGCACATGTATATTAGTTGAGCATCACAAATTTTCATTCTTTTGTATTAATCTTACTTTGGGATCGACCAGGTATAAAAATCTTAGCACGTTCTTCATTTATTCCAACAATATTTGTCGTAACAATTTCGAATTTATAATTATTGATACTAATTCCCTTGAATTTAGCGTATGTTCTCGTAGTTTCGTTCGGAACAAGAGACACATTTCGTCCATTTTCTTCTACACGATCAATCTCATACTTGAAATTATCACCATTTTCTAGATATTGTGGTATAGTTTGCCAGTACAAATATACATCCCTGCTAGCACTGTTCTCCGCTATTTCAAAGCTTCCAATATCGGTTTTTGGAGGACGGCCAGGTACTAAAATACCAAATATATAAAAATATAAAAAATATTTTGAGAAGTACCTAGCAGTAAAATTAAAATTGCAGGAAACACAACTTACATCTTGGTGGTGTTCTAAAAGTAACATCACTAAACTGACTCCACTTATCTTCCCCAGTCGCAACAGCACTTTTCATAAAAACTCGTACATCATATACGGTATTGGCGTACTCCAACCCAGTAAGATTATAATATCTCTTATGCACGTGAATATCATTTGTAATATTGATTACCTAACATAAGATTGCATTAGTAAATATGTTATGTTATGCTTCTAAACAAAATATTATTTTAGTATTTATAAATCCTCACCTGCCAGGTTTTTTGATGATCCCATTGGTTTTGATACTTGATTCTATGATATAATCCAGGTGGAAAATTCTGCATTGGAAAAGGCACACTCCAGTGCAATAATGCACTATCAACCGTTTTATTAATAACTGATAAATTAGCCGGTTTCGCAGGGATAACTAAAATTTATACATTTATATAATGCTGAAAATGGTATTATTAATATATTAATATTACATGAAAAAGTAAGAAATACAAACCATGAGCAAAATGATGAAACTTATATGTAAAACTGGCGTTTCCTAGAACGTTATTTACGTTCAGTATAAATGTATAATATTCATAGGGTTGTCGATAAATTGGATTCGTTGATGTATCCCACAAGCACATATTTGGCTTATCATCTTTGTCCTTTTTATCATCTTTATCTTTCGTTGGACATGGATATAATTTTCTACCTCCTGCTCTTCCCGGTAATTTAAATACGATTGTAAAAGTCGTTGTAACATAGTTTTGGACTGGTTCCCATGAACATATCATAGTTTCCCAATTATAAGATACGCAACTGAAGTTTTGAGGTTCTTGAGGTTTAACTGTCAATAATTAATAAATAGATTATATTATCTCTTACCACTATAGAGAATGCTATATTAAGAATGCTTATAAGTAACTCTTTGTATAAAAAGGTTAAATAAGCTTAATAAAATAAGCTTTTATATTAATGACAAAATGATAAGATATACTTATCTTAAATGATAGTTAAGCGTAAATTCCAAGATACAAAACATATTAAATGATATTCCTATAATTCTCATGAAAGTAGGCACTGAATGCCCACTCTTGTTTTCATGAGATGCCTTTTAGCCTATTCTGATTAAGTTTATCTCAATGACATAATTTTATGAGTTTGTATAATATATATTATACTAAATATAATCTTTAAATTAAAAGATGCTATATTATTTTTAAAAAATACTTGC
Source organism: Bombus pascuorum (assembly GCF_905332965.1). Taxonomy (NCBI): domain Eukaryota; kingdom Metazoa; phylum Arthropoda; class Insecta; order Hymenoptera; family Apidae; genus Bombus; species Bombus pascuorum. The sequence continues at coordinate 5,814,588 of NC_083496.1, read as the reverse complement.
AAAGTAAAAAAGTACTTACAACCAACTACAACTTTGTTCAAACAAACTGATTCCAGTTTTTTGTAGTGATTATTTTGTAATCTTAGTCTACAATAATACATATCTTCTGCAGGTGGAGGTTTTTCTACATCTAGTGATATTGTAGTTTCATTAATAATTGTAATAAATTCTGGTTCCATCTCCTTTTGATTACGAAAGAATACAAGATCTGAAGCATTTTTTCCAGGAAATTCAGCATCCACGAAAGATTGATTCAATATACATAGTATTCTTAAAGGCTGACCATATTCAAGTACAATATCACCTTGTGGCCAGGTCCCTTGAAAAAATAATATTATAAACTTAAGTTCAAAATAAGATTTCATTATCAATTAATTTATTATGTATATTTCAAATTAAATATTTAGTAGAATGTACAGTAACTTTATCCTAAATTTTAGCCTACACTGTACATCTAGTGTATTATATATAGATATATACATTTAGTACCAAGACTAGAATTCCAAAAGGAGAAACAAGATGCAGGAATTATTTATAAACTCAACTGCAATAGAAAGTTACAAATACTTCAAAAGCATGAAATTAACTGCATCTAGTTGTTTAAATTCACGAATATATGTTTCTTTTAAATTAAACTTACTTCCAGGTGTTTTTAAACCAACTGCACATTGATTAGAATCTGCACTGCATATTGTTGTACATAATAACAAAATAACAAAAAGAATTAAAAATATTCTCCAAAAACAATTCTTCCATTGTGTACCAACATTTTTTGTAACCAGTAATGACAAACTTTTATTTGTTCTAATTCTCCATAAATTATATATAGAACACATATAACTTTGTGAGATTTGTTTGTGTTGTTGACAATGCATTATATCACAATTATGATTAGAATTAACACTCCCATTTAACATACAATGATGAACTGAACACGTGTCAGATAAATACTTAATAGTTGATGAAAGTTCAGTTGTGTCACATGGATCATCTTCTATCCTGTTAATAACATCTACCTTCTGGCATAGACTGATATTTCTTGGGACACATGTATTATCTTCACATCTCTCTGAATCACAGCACAAATTCTCTGTCATTCTACTTTCATTTGAACATCTAACATCATCATGCTTTGATGCAGCATTTTTAAAATCTGATTGTAAAAAGTGAGACATTTCTTGCTGAAATTTTTTGGGATCTGTTTTGTTTGAAGACATCTTGTGCTCCCATCACTGAAAAAGATAAGAAGAATAAAATATTACTTTAAAATACAAATATTAATTTAAAAACACTTGACATTTTAAATTTAACATTAGATTAAAATAATTATGTAATAAAATAAAAAATTAAATATTTTAAAATACAATGCAACAACATAATTCCAAAGCTAAGCTATAACTAAGAATGTTTATGTTCTAGAAGCTGAATGTAAGATTGTAATTAATGAGATAGAATATACGTCTCAAAGTCAAGGTCATGCTGTATCACTTCTACATTTTTCTATTATGCTCTCAATAATTCCATATAACACTTATTTTTTACTACACGATAATTCTAAGTAACAAAATGAAAATATTTATATGAAAAACATTACGAAGAACTGGTTACACAATCATAACACAACATATTGAATAATATAGTGCCACAGATACATGCTGTATATTTTATATATGTAGATGTAGTGAACAATACTTTTGTATTCTATGATGTAGTATCATAGATGCATAATAAATGAATGAAGGAACAAACTAAAATCAGGGAGATAACTTGCTCAGATACAAGATTGTAGAATGAATTATTCATTAGCAGATCGAGTACTATTGTTTGACATAAAGGTGAAACAAAATTTTGGGGGGTCATACAATTCCATCTTTGAGTAAACAGTTATTTTCATCAGACCTATTTTAATCTACACTTTAATCTTTGGAGTTATTAAAATTTTTGTTAAAAGTTTTGTTTTATAGAAAGCTTTACAGACAAAAAAGTTTTACATTCTACACGATTTAAAATTATATATGACTCATAATAATAATTAGAGAATAACATGCACCAAAAGAAAGATATTAACACAATTTCAATAAATAATATGTGAGAAAACCTCAAATAGTTAATATATATAAAGCTTTATCATTTAAAAACGTTACAATGCAATAACCGTAATTAAATCAAATCGGGGTAATAGCAATGAATAAAATAAAAATTAATATGTTTATCTAAGGTCTATTATATTATTGATATATTTTTCGAATAATTTTAATAATCATAAGCTGTGGTCGCTGTTATTTACTAGAAAAATAATTATCGGAATAATAGGAAAACTGATAACTTGAAAACGTAATCAGCCATCACGGTCGCAGTGTAAGTGAGAAGGAGAAAAAAAGGAAAGAATATGTATATACACATACACATATAGAGTTATATATGTATATATATATATATATAGAATTTCTACACTAATTATTTACTATAATAGGACAGAATCATTTCATCTATAAAACTAATAAAACTCTCACAGATAGTTGAGAATCATATCGAGTTAAAACCATTAAAATCGTTTATTTACGAACATACACTATGTCCACAGCGTAACGCGTTCCATGTAGATACCCATACCTCGTATTCTGTCTTGTTGCGTGTGTATGTTCTGTGTGGTAAGATTGTGTGTGATCTCATGAATGTTGGTCTAATATATGTACATAGCAGAAACGCACGAAACAATGTAACAAGGCTTGTGCATTGTATATATCATGTATATATAATACCATACAGCATGTTCGAGAGTGTAGAAAATATTTATCTGATTAACAAGGGAAAATTAGATGATTAAAAAATCACAGCATTATTTATAGAGAAATCGACCAATACGACATATTTCGTCAGAGCTGGGAAAGTCCAAAGTAGTCGCGAATACCACTCGTTTTCGAGTACTTACCGTCAGCAAGTAGTCGACGAATTTCTGCAGATCCCTCATTGCACTTCCATGTATTCTAAATCGTCTCCACACTATTTCACTGAACTTAACACTACGGGCGGTCGAACGTAAACCCGTTTTATCCGCTAGGTATATCTTCTGGTTACCGTAACGCGTTCAAGACTAATACTCGAGACTCGAGACCTCGTGAACTGCTAAAACAGTCGGCACGGTTTCACGGGTTGTAAGTTCCATGCACGAGTCGCAGCCGCATAAATCGGCCGCGTCACTTCATATTTGCGAAAAAATTCTGTTTACATTCGCCCAGAGGGACCCAGGAATAAATATATATGATACACATTCTAGGTAAAATACGTGCGATCAATCGACAGTGCTGCCAACATGTCAGTGATCCTTTGTGAAAAATCGAACGACATAACAGGAACGATTGCACAAATCTATTACATAATTCGGGAAAATATAACATTTATATGATGTTTCTGATTATTCTATCTGATTATTTCAAAAATGTTAGAACATAAAAAGCATAAAAAACGCATGTTTTGAATGCTGTAACTTGACGACATTGACTGACGTCATACGACGTCAAGCGCTGCATTCTTGGAAATGTAGGCGCAGGCTTCATAGTTGACCGCGATATCTTCTAATAGGCGCCATTTTCGAATTCAATTAGACAATCATATTTAGATATGTATAGATATATTTTTTTAGTATGTTATAAATGAGGTATGAATTTTTGTCTAGTATTTATATATTCATACTTTTAAAGAAATTGACAATTTTAATATAAAATTAATTGTATGTTGATGAAAAATTAGTCTTCCGTCAAAAGATAATAAACATTTGCAAATGGATTCAATAGCTAATTGTAGATCTTTATTCTCTACATATGTATCAACAACGACCCTATAATAAAATTCTAATAATACCGATATTTGAAATTCGGTATTGTTATTAGAATTAGAGCAATCAACAATTACCGTTAGTAATAAAGAACTTATACCATAGTATATATATCTGTTTATAATAAATATAAAATGTTCCAGCAAAATTATAAAGTAGTATAAAGTAATAGATTTCATGACTTAGTACTTTAAACTTGTAAATATAGAATATATCGATTTTCAGTAAATGTGTGCAATATACATTGGTAAGAGAATAAAATCGTAATATTACTGCAGAAGACGTGGAGAATTTTAATAACGAAATTACAAAGATAGTAAATACATTTTAATTAAAAAATTATTCCTTTACGAGGAGTTTACAATAATTGGTAATGTTACATAATTTTCTATAATATGTATTTATATGTATATATTTACAATTATTCTAAATTTGTTTGCACTATCCTACATAATATACAAATTCTAGATATGTGTATGTGTGTGTGTATGTATGTATGTATGTATGCGTATTATGTATTTAATTATAAAAATAAACATAATAACTATAGTATAAGAAAAATACGATTCACTTTAAATGCGTTTATCAATGTTTATCGTTGATAAGATATACGGCAAAATTGCTTATTTAAGTAAATATAAACAAAGAAAATATTTCACACATACATATATTGAAGCTTTTTACAATGCTTTTTTATATTTGAGAAAATTTAAAAATATAATCTAAGTCGATCTTTTACTTATTTCGTTCAATGCATTTTACTAAATGTTTTTTTTCTTAGTTACAATCGACTTACTAGTAAAAAAATATATTTATTAATTTTCTTTTATACATTCAACGCATTTTAATACCGCAAAAAGATCGGAAGAAATGATTTTTATAAAAAAAATTCATCCAATCTCATTAAAAATGTTCTTCTCATTGTCAACTTCTTATTACAAACATCACTGTATAATCAACAAGGAAAAAATAGTATTTCAAACGAGGAGTTTAAATAATGAAAGCATTAACATATGTTTTTATATTGATTTCCTGCACCGCATCTCGAAATGGTTTTTAAGTGCATTCGTTTCTTTGGTTGTATCAGTACTTAATTTAATTATTGCTATACGCACATATTTCGTACAATTATAATAAATATTATACTAAAACAAAAACAATATCGACAATATCCTTTAAATGCTGCTCAAAAAAATTAAGAGAATAAAGCATCAGTTAATAGATTCAATGAGATTCTTCACTAGCTGTATACACATACTCAAGAGTATACTATTTAATGATTAAGATCACATTAACATTATATCATGAATTTGTGAAAACATTCCTGAGTGCATACAATTATTACAGAATATATAAAAATATTTAATTTAGATGATACTTTTCAGTCTGCGAGATCTTTCAGTTGAAAATTTATCAGTCCAAAATCGTTTTCCTACAGAGATATTAAAATAGGTAACTTCAGTATGTTTTGTGAGTATCAATGCTATTTGCTGTTACAAATAGATCATACTCCATTAACATTCGCAGTTTACCATATTTGGTTACATTAACTCATGTTTATACAATGAATTTCAATATACAATTACATTATGAACAATATAAGGTAGTTCAATGGTAAAGAAATCTCGTAAGTTTCTTTTCGAAAGTTGATATTTAATTCTATAAAATATGAACTTACTATGAGTAAGATATTACGTTTATGTTGAATAGCTGATATTATAAATATCTATTTTTGGATGAACAGCAGTTGAGTAAAATGAAAAATCGAACTTTCTGACGTTTTTTAGGGTGCACACCCATCTCGTGTAATTTCAATAAATGTCTGCGTGGGGTGCCCTCATCAATCGGTCGAATACTTATTTGGTCGATTGTGAGATTACTCTACAATAAAGTTCAATAAAAAAATGTATAACTGCTTCAGAAGCTTAAGCTTTTACTTAGTAATTTTGTTATTAAATATAGAACACGCGTAAGGCACAATACTCTCAAGCTATCACACGTGTTAGGATGAATTAATATCTTCCCTTTCAGAAATTAGATCATTTAAATAGAGAGTTAGCACCAGTCCAATTTTGTTAGAATGAGTAAGTATCATCCCTATAAATCGGACTTTTCACAAGTCATATTGATAGCTGCAAGAAAAGTCATTCACATATTCCTTCCTTCAACTTAAATGTATGCAAAACTTCTTATTTTAATTATCAAAACACATTATAATTAATACGTAATTAATATTAATTCTACTATATTCATTGTGAATATCAACAACCATGTCCACAATATTCGTATTAATATTGCTAAACTGCAATATATATAATTTGAAGCTCTAGTAGTCACATATAAATAATATTATCAAATATAAAAGCTGCACATGTGAGTGTTGTAAAAATTGAGTTCAACGTGTCGTATATAAAAAGTATATATCTTACTACATACCTACATATATGTATAACCAACTCCATAAAATATACAATATAACACACTGTTTCCCATTTGCACCAGATATTTCTGTACTAAATGACATAGTACTATAAAACAGTGTGTGTGTGTATTAATCTAACTCTCACTGTAATAAAACAACCTCTTGCAATCATTCTTTTCTTTTTCATATTGTCTTTAAATGTTTTTGTTTTTTATTATGGTACCTAATGTTAAACTCTGAAGCTTCAAGTAAAATTATCAAGGAAAATTATAAAAGGGCAACGTTAGCATTAGTATCATCACTTGCAAAAGTAAATATCGTTAATATTTTTATATTAATATATTGTTATTTAGGATGGTTAATTTCATATATTCATATCGTAGAGGTGTGGAAGAGCACCTACCACTGAAGGCATCTGACAACCGCGTCGAACTAAAAGTCGAACGGATGGTCCACCGTTTCGTATAATTTCAATAGCTTCTGTATGTGTCATATTTTTAGTATTAATTCCATTTATTTCAATTATTTGATCACCAACCTAAAATTTGTATTAAAAAAAACCAATTAGATGAACTATCTTATCTACTTATGATATACTTATTATATACTTATCATACTCATAATTATATTTGATACCATCACACTTACTCTTAATCGATTATCAATAGATGCTGGACCATTTTCTGCAATTTGTAACACAAATAATGGCATGTTTTGAAATTCGCGTCCTCCACGAATACTAAAACCAAATCCTCTAGTTCCACGAGTCAATTCCACAGCATGATATTGACCTCCATCTCCATCACATGTTGGTTCATCCTAAAGTAATTTATTAAATATCGTATTTATAATCAATTACATATTGAATTTGGCTACAAATTACTTCATAGTTAAGCAATACCTTTTGAGATAAAGACGTATTACTACAACAATCATCAAGAGGATAACCAATTGTCAACGTAACGGAATAACCCGAGTCTTTAATTAAATTCACAATGTCTTTATGACAAACATTTGTAATATCTACATGATTGACGGCAAGAATATGATCGCCAACATTTAATCGGCCGCATCTTTCCGCGGGTGAACCTTCGATTATTCTACCTATCGTCGAACCGGCTTTATTAACTGAGGAAATGATAACAAAACCAAAACCTTCATTTTCCATTCTAGTAACCGTCACATCATAAGGATATTGGAGATTCATTTGTCTATTATAGTGAGTTTGAAGATTTTCTGGAAGATGATCTTGGGTGTTAATTCGACGACGAATTCCTAGAGTGACTCTACCATTTTGAGCGGCAGCTATCATTAATTGAACGACGTGATGATGTGATGAATTCATAACACTCTCACCATCGACGGACATAATTAGATCACCTGTATTTAATCTGTTATCTAAATCTGCTGCACCACCTGGTACAATATGTCCAACTGAAACCTGCTGACAATTACATTATCAATACTTTTGATTTCTTTCAGTTAAAGGCATAAGTAACTTTGTAACTCACTTGAGATCCTTCCTCGGTACCACCAACTATTCTAAATCCAAATCCTGTATCTTGTCTTACTAAAGTTACCAGTGTCTCTATCCATTCTATATCAGGCACAATTGGGCACACTAACTCGTTGCTATATTGAGGATACCTAAAATGTGAAAAATAATTTTTGTATTTGAACGAAAGTGGGAACATATACTGAATGAATCCAAGCTATTTACCGCGGTATCGAACTGGAATGTGGTTGTTCGTGCTCAAAACTGGTAGTCTCTTTCCGTTTATCCCATATTTCACCAGTATCAACATTTTGTTCCTGACCAATAGAATATACATTATAATCTTGTTCGCTATATTGAGAATGAGATTGTGACGTATACAAATCTTTATAATAGTCTGAATGTAAACATCCATTTTGTTTCAACATGTTATCATGGTGAGGTATATCGATAGAATATACATCATTATTTATATTTAATTTATCGTTTGTAACCCAATCTCTTTTTGCGCTATTTCTTACAGAATCATCATCTAAGTTTGTCATTGTAACGAAGTTGTCAGATAAATTTGTAATATTTGCTTTATATGGATCATTGTAATACATGCTATGCGTGTATTCTGAATATTTGTATCGATTATCGAGTGGATTTAATTCGTTTTCGTTTTGTTCATTCCAGTTTGATCTGATCGCACCGGGTGGGGACTTTGGGCGATTCCTGGTATCGATAAGTGGAGTTTTTGGTCGACTCGGTACAACAGTCTTTGTTTGAGTACTATAAATATCAGCCGTCGGTGTTTTACTTCTAAAGAAGTCCTGTGAATTTTTTTCTTTCTTTTCGTTTGATTTGGATGTTGTTCTCTGTACATGTATCAATGCTTCTTCATTGCGAGCACAATCTTTCAACACTTGTACCACTTCTGAGTGACACATGTTTCTCACGTTAATATCATTTATATTGACTAAAATATCACCTTCCATTAAATTTTTACAACGTTGGCGATCTAAAATTTTTTTAACCTTCTGACCATGAGCTGAATCTGCTATTGTAAATCCAAATCCCATGGTACCCTTTACAATCGCAATACTGAGAAATTCTGATTTGGAAGACATTGCTGAGTCTTTACAGTCATTCAAATCACTGCTTTCAGACAATAAAATATCTGTACTACTAGGTCTCTTAATTGTATTAATCTTATCCGAAATACAAAGATCTGGCATTGAGTTGACAGAAGTAGTGGCAAGGTTTTCACCATTTTGAAGACTATGTACTGGTAAGAATGTAGAATCCAGGAAATTGAAACGACCATTACTTTGTAGAGTAGGGTCTAAATCCATATACATTCTCGGATCTTCTGTTAAAATATCTGAGAAAATAAAATGTATTCTTCTAGAAAAAATATACTATTGTTTAGTAAGATTGTTACCTGGTGCATTAACAGCAATAGTTGTAACCACTTCTGTATTTGGGTCATTTGGGTCAAATGGCAAAGGATAACCACGACACACTTCCAATGCAACAGTTTCACCACTGCTAATTGATTTGAAAACATTAACCATTTCATTATGCGTAAAACCCAAAACACAGGTATCATTAACATATACCAACACATCCCCTATAATAGAATTTCAAATTGGGAAAGTTATTACTCTATAATAAAGAAAAATTACTTCTTATGTGATTATGTATATTACCAGTTTGTAATTTTCCATCTAACCATGCCGGACCATTTGGTACCACACTCTTAATTTGTAAAAATTCCTCAACTGAGTCATCTCCACCAACAATTGTAAATCCTAATCCTCTTGAACTTTTTATCAAAGTTGTTCTGATTTTCTGGCCTTTTAGTTTATCAGGATTTCTTGTGAAGTTAGGACTCTTTCTTTCTCCTAAACTTTGTTGTGCCCTTTTGGCTTGCAATACAGGATTTTCATATTGAGTTCTACGATTTACATGATCAATAAAATATGTACCATAAAGAGTATCATCTATTTTTTCCCAACCATAAGGTAATTCATCATCCAAACATTCTTCAAGAGACCTTTTTTGAAATTTAGATAAACGTGGGTCTAACCAGTGAGAAGTGCCTGTATTGTGACTGCGAAATAATTATCAATAAAAATAAGTTATATAATTGTGTAACAAGCGTAATTTATTTCCAAAAACATATAATTCATATTATATATACTCTATAAAATAAACTTCTCCTGTGTCTGTGTATGCTTTCTCCCAATTTGGTGGTAGAGGTCCTAATTGATCTTCTGTAGCTTGAGTACGATTTCTATTATTTTGTTCCTGATTGGATATTCCTGTATTTTGTTCAGAACCCGAATTATACAAATATGTTGGTGGAATACGATGATTAGTTTCATCATTTCCACTAATTGCTAATACTTCTTTGTCCATACTCTCTCCTGAAATTACATACATTGTTGTAGTATGTAACACTTCCAAATATAGTTGGAAACAACAACAAACAATAATTTTAGTACCATCATTAGTATTATCAATAGATGTTGTATCTTCTGTTTTTGTAGCCATTTTATAGTTCCTTTAGTTCCACCTTAATATCCTAACAAATAATAAAAAAAAATTATGCCTATAGAATTACAAATGTATACATACCAATCTTTTTTTCTAATGTATTTGATTTATTTGTTTTAAGGCAAATATTTTAGAATTTAAATTAACAATAGATGGCCTGAATTTATAAATTAAGTATGGAATATAATAGTACAACAAAATGCGAAACAGATATACAACAAATATTTGCTACAGAAATAAAATATCGTCGGCAAGAAACACCGTATCAGAATTACGGATTATATTTCACGAATTGTGACACATTTCACCCGATATACTAAAACATTTTTTCCATTCTTTTAGGATTAGTTACTAGCAGCTAGTAATCGCATTATCCAGATTGGTAGGCTCCCGACAACTGAAAATTCTTTTATCAACTATTTCAAACATCTGACAGATAAGAGAAACGAAAACGTTGACAGTAACGCGTAGCTAGACTTCCTGACACCATCTTCCAAATGCCGATATTGATACGATACTCGAGATCCTGACGGACAGGTGTCTGCAGTAAAATTACATAAAGCAGAAGAGGAACACGACACACACGGCGGACGTGAATGCATTCTTACGAATGCATTCACCCGAGAGAGCCTGTGCGTAGCCCACATATCGCGCATCATTGAATGCAACTTTCTATCTAGAAAAGTAACGTCGCCGACTCGTCGACGTAAATAAAACTTTTTGTCACGGTGAAAGATCCGACAAGAGGGTTTCTACTTTTCTTCTGCGCAACGATACGTTGCTTTCAATATCATGCAGTATAATTGTATATAAGTATAATCGAGGATGCACAAAATTCAGCAAGTAGAAAATAACGATAGCACGAACCAGGGAAACTTTTATTCCGTAGATACTTTTTTACACGGAGATTTACTTACGTTGATTTCTTTCGATATACTTCCCGATGGATTCAACCATCGTGGCTCAGCCGTAAAAACGGGCTGAAATATTTTAACACTGAATCACTTCGGGACCGCGGAAATGCTCATCATTTCGAAATGATAATGGAGTGAAACGTACTCGCGTTCGTCACACAGCTACATCACACACAATACTGCACCCTGCACCGCACGTAACCGAGGCATTTAACTAACGTCTGCGTTCAGACATCACCTTGCGGTTGAACTATGCACTAATTTATGGCGCGATATTCAATTACAAAATGAATTCAGCAGGATTCAAGTTATTTTTGAAAATGTACGAAATATGACTGACTTTAATGCAAAAAATCTTTTCTGATCTATTATTATATTATCATATAACAAAAAGGTGTACAATTCATCTATCATGTCATCGTTAATATTATAAAATAGGATAAGAATGTAGCTTTCAGTCTGTTTCATATAATCTCTATAATTGGATCTATTAGGCACAAAATATCTTTATACTAATTGTATAAGATCGGAGAATGTTTATTCTTTATTGCGAACAAAATATATCATTTCAAAGCTGAATGAAATTATAGTCATCGATGATCCTGTATCTACTTTCTCGATAATGTACCAGGTCATCTAAGAAGCGCGTACTGCTTTCGTTGTGCAATTTTGTAAGAACCGGTGGCAATGGTGTTATTCCCGCAGTATTTGCTAGATCGTCATAGTAATGGCCCTGCTTAAATCCCATCATGTGGAAGTGTCTTTTTTCCAAGCCTTCTTTTCTGCGGTTTTCAAATTCTTCCGCTTCTTCTTGTAACATATTTGCTTTAGAAGGAAAGTCTTTCTTGCCAAACCAATATTGCAAAATAAAACGGACCTTTGATCAATAAATAAGTGAGTCATACTAAGGTAGTTCATGCGATAAAAAAACGTTACAATATCAATTTTTCTTTCAGTCGCACCTGCAGATCGAACATATTGAAAGCGCAAACATAGAAGGGAAGACCAACCAAGGCCAGGGTGGGATTTTCGATCGATATTAAATGTTTCCATAATGGTGTCACCATATTGGAATCTACCCGTACTCCACATTTTTCGCTCAAAAAGGGGAAGCTATATTTATACCCTTTGATCGAAAAGAAAGATTAAATTATCGTTTTATAAATAAAGTTGGACGATAATTACCTGTACAATAAAAAAGCACATCCACGGTTTCTTTACTATCATCTTTGAAAAGAACATCGTGTTCAGTCACTTCTTTTACATCTGGTTTCTGGAAAGATAAAAATTGAAATAAGATTTCTTACGTGTGTGCTTTATTTGCTTTTCATCAGTTACCTGAACAACATTTTCAGGAAATACAGTGCCTATAGGATCCTTCAGGTGGTGACTTAAAATTACACGCTTTGCTTTCCTTGATATTTCCAAAGCCAAATCCATTCCTGTTGTTTTCATAAAAGCAATATTAAAAAGGCATTTTACAAGAAAAACCAAAGGCCGCAGGTAATATTACATACCGGAAGGCCCGGCGCCAAGTACAAGTACAGTCTTATCGGTAAAAATATCCGGTATCCTATAATCATGACTATGCAATTGCTGCCCTTGGAAAGTCTTCTGACCTTTTAAATTTGGCGTACTAGGCTCGAAGTAATGACCATTACACACCATAACTGCATCAAATGACTCTGTTAAAACAGTATCTTTTTCTAGATTTTTTACTTTAATCGTCCACTTCCGGTTCCCTGTCGATGGCTCCACTAATTCCACGTTATGCAAAAACTGCAAAATACACTCTTGAATATTTTCTGCAATAATAAACAACATAATTCATACTCTTAAAAATTATTAAATACCCGGATATACCGACGAAGATTAAAATGATTGCAGTAAGAATTTAAAAATTCAAGTATTTGCGTGCGAGTCAAATAACTGTCGGGAGTATCGGGAACAGGATAATCAGGATACCCCATAGTTTCCTTCGGAAGATTCGTTCTATGTAGTACAAAAACAATCGAATACATCATTAAAAATAACACAATAAATGAACAGTTTATCGTGCATTTAGTATCATTCTATAGTTGACTTGCCTTAAATTTTTGTACATGCTAGTGTGTATTGGTAAACCGTATCGATCTAAACCAGTTTCTTCCCTGTAAACCCATGTACCGCCTACTTGATCAGTTTTTTCGTAGCATATTACCTCAGTGTCGTATGTACCGGAAGTGCATTGCCGTAAAGCAGCAAGACCAGCTGATCCAGCACCGATCACGGCGATCTTCATATTTCTGAAGAATTTGGCAAAACCTGGAAATTTTGAAATGCACTTGTTCTGGATAACACCTGTAATTTCTTATTCTTTCGAGGACTTCACTCTTGATTCAATAGCGGCCAAATGGCTATATAAAAAGTAGTTTTTGATACACGTGTCACTTGTCACTTCCAAAAATGATATGTAACGAGATTGAAAATGTAGATTCAATCGTTAATGATATCGTGTAATGTACTAGTAGACCCGGTCAAGCTGCAAATGGAAAGGTGCAACGATTGAAAGTAACGAACGTGAACGTTTCTTCTTTTTTCTCTTACAGAACACTTTCCTTACTACTGACATTCTTGCAATGAATAGTAAAGCATATTTCAATCAACGTAAAAATGCTTGCAATAGAATGTAGCAAAATATCGCGATCTACATATTTGAGATTTAGTGGAATGCGAGTTATGTTGATTGATGTAACGATTTACTTACCAGAGGAAAAATCAAATAATCACGTATTGAATTGCTAGCAGTACTCGTGTATTATAGTCAGCGAACAAATACGAAGTGATCAAGCGTGAAATAATCAGTATAAGGAAAGTTGAAGTGTATAGTTCAAAAAGTGGCTGATGCTGATAACAAGGTCGTCGTGCACTCTATATGTTTATATACAAGAGATCCACATATAAAATTCTAGCTATGGCAAGTAACGACGATCAGCGGCCTTGTTCCTTCTTTGGAAACGTGCTGTTGCATTAACTTTGAAACGGTAAAGGAGTTTTTTTATTATTTTTAGATAATAACTCTTTTCGTGGCGTCATGTGATCAGTCGCTTTCAAAATCATTTATAACATTTATTTTTTGTAATATATTTTTAGTACATATCCATTATATACATATGTTTAACTTTTACATATACAAAAAGCTTGAATTAATTTTCTTAAGAAAAAAAGCAGTCTGATAAAAATACATTCAACAATCGATTTCATTTCCCCATTATCGCGTTATACTTTCAAATATATAACAGATAAAAGAGACAAGAGTTGATAACAACTCTAAATACTGCAACAACATCTTCCACTTTTAACGACATTGCAGACGATCGAATTTTTAATCAACGCGTTTAAATTTAAACATTACATTATGCCGTGACATCAAATTTTTAACATCGAATAGGATAGATATTAATGACTTTGTTGACCTATAGTTATAGATCCGATAATTTACGAAATCATCTATAAAATTCATAAAAGAATCTTAATGAATATTTGTAATGATCGGAGTCATTGCACCGATTCCTACAGTCTTTGCAAAATGCTTGTAATACACACCCATTTACTTGACAATAAACGAAAGTGCTTTTTACGCACTACCTCGCTTGTATGAATTTTTAATTCTTCGTTTTCCTCTCGTAACATATTTTCCATGCGAGGGAAATCTTTTTTGCACCATAAAAGTTTTAAAACAAATCGCAACTTCGATCAACAAATAATGATTCGTATTAATGCTAATTTCCACAAAATATTTTAATTCCTTTTTTATTGTATCTGTATATCAATCAAATAAAAAGCCCAGATGCTAATAGGAAGGTCGTTAAAACCAAGAATAGGAGTTTCGATTGATGTGTGTAATATGTTCCCATAATGAGCTGTCATCATGTTTGAATTTACCCATACTCCACATATTTCGTTCAAGAAAGGACAGTTGTATTTGTATTCTAAAGCTGAAGGAAAATTGCTCGAATGTCACTTTACCAATAAGACTTAAAACTATACCGTCCGACACGAATTTTAATCCTTTATACTCGACTCTCTCCTCTGAGAGTACACTGTAAATTTAGCAAACAACTCGGATATCCCCCCTAACGTAACACAAAGAGATTATCGATGATTATATAGCACAAAATTACACAAGCTCCAAATTTTTTAGAAATACATATTTCGCCTCCACATTGTAGGAAAAAAAGACAAATAGAGAAATAAGAAATATGCCTAGATATGCCAAGTGTAAAAGGTTAATTTGTGATATCCACTGTGGGTGATGGAATAATTCTACATTGGCATTCATGTTTTGGACGATTTGGCTTATACTTTATACAGATTATTTTTCTTCCTTTATAAGGAAGAAAGAGCCGAATTGACGTAAAAATTGAGCATCTCTGATAATAGAAAACAAAAATAAGCTATTACTGTATACTGTAGTATTTCTTGCATGTCATTCGAATTTTTTGTTAATAAAAGTGCTTTCATAGAATCACTATAAGAAAAAATGATAGTGGAAAATCATAGATTTCCTTCCTATCGTTCTCATTATGCAAATATTTATGAATCACGCATCTGTATGTGATTCAATCATTTATAATTGGCATTGAAAAAATAAAATAATCATGTAAAATCTTTATTAAAAAGAAAATATATTTTGAGACTTTTAACCTTTTTGTACATTCTGATAACAGTATTCTATTTACATAGATTACAGTTTTAATTAAACATATACAATGTTTACGTTTTATCTATATACAATTAAATATTTTGAAAAATATACAAAATACGAAAAAATGATTCAGATAAAAGTTGTAGCATATTAGGAAATATGTACTGCTGATATTTATGTGCTCATGGAATGACCCTAAAAGGACCTGTGAACATTTTGAGCTCTTAAATAAACCTCTTTTATTACATTTATCATTTATATTGTATTACATATTTTGCATATTTTCAAAGATATTTAGTCACATATGGATAAAACAGACACACTGTATATAAGTAGACTTTAAATTTATGAATTAAAATGTGAATGTTATTATTGAATTTGATCATAAGATAAATTCAAATGTCTGATACAAAATTATTTTATATAAAATAAACCTATTCTCTATGTATTTCTTATAATCTTCTATTTAAAAGATAGATAATAGAGATAGATCCATTGTTATAGTATAAATTATCGTTTAGAATAAAATTCAGATTCCCACATATTTTTGTACAGCACGTACAACTGCATTGCAACTCTTGCATCTTCGACAGAGTTATGTTCCCCTGTTTGTATTACTTTGCCCAATAATTCATATGCAAGTTTCTTCAAACTAGGGGTATACCCTCCAGATAACTGTCTGAAGGTTTTAAATCTGGAAGTATCCCGTAAATATTTCCTTGGATGAGAAAGATATAGTACATCAAGATCATGTTTTAATGCATGGCCAACTAAAGTGCGACCTCTTAAAATTTCTGCTACTTCATTTTGAACAATCTGAAATTCTTCTCCATTTTGAAGATTATGAGGCCTAATACCACTAACTCTAGTTCTATAATCTTGAACAGGTTCTCTTGGTTTTACATATTTGTCATAAACACAAAAACCATGACGGTTCACGATGGATACTCTAGCTAACATACTTTCACTGCCATCTCCTATGCCAACCATTTCACAATCTATTGCTATCTGTTTTGTTAGCTTCTTTTTATTTTCATCATAAACTATTTCTCCTTCATAATGTAATATATGATCTACATTCAATACAGATGGATAATGCTTTTTTCTTGACTTTTGATGTGTAGATTTCTTCTTATTAACATTTTCTTTATCAGTAGAATCTGAACCTGATGGTGATGGTTGAACTACTAAATTTTTAAACATTTCCCAATTTCGACCAGACGCATTACGCTCTGTGTGTGGGATCATACGCTGATCGGCTTTTTTATCCTTTGTATTCATAGTTTGTGTATTAATAGATTTCTTAAAACGGCGTTCGCATTGCCGTTCTATGGTAATGTTTTTCCTGAAAAAAAAAAAGTTAATAAAACAGACTGTAATTAAAAAGTGGATAAAAATATACTAGATATTTGTTTTTAGATATTAAGTTACCTGCCCTAACCTCTTCATTTAACACGTGTTTAAAAACAAATATAAATATCCGAAAAAGAACAATTTTTTATCGAATAACAAAATATACAATATCTATTTCTGAACTAATACGGAAATAAGCAAATTTTTAGTAAAAGTATTTGTAAAATTTTAGATAATATGTCAACGTAAATATGGCGGTACAATCCAAAACACTTATACGTTTGAAAATGGATTTAGTCACTTTCTCCTTCTCGAACGTGTATAATTGAACAAAGGCTGTTGCAAACTTATAGAAAAATTTACATTCGCATGTTTTCTTTTTAATTCAACAATTTTATAGATTAAGGAAATATTTTAATATAAATTAAATATGGAAAATAGGTTTACGAATCAAATACAAGGTAAATGTAGGAAGGGTAGGGTTAATTAACTACTAAATGACGCTTCTAGTAATTTAAATAATGTGAAAAAATTCCTACCATATAAGAAATAATATAAAGATAATACATAATATGAAAGTGAAAGTATCCATTATATTAGAATAAATAAAAAGTATTTAAGAGTTTACACTTGTAAAGTTTGAACTAATGGGTTGTTCATAAACACAAAGGCCTACATTTACACCAACGGTTATCTCATCTGTTATCTCTTATGGAATATGAATAACTGTATGTATTTCAATATTACGTGAGTTTTTAAAAGTATAAGGGAAATGTATGATGATAGCAATAATACAAATAAAGATGTATTTCAAGAACCTCGAAAAAAATTTTGGCTGGTAAGTTTTTACGTATTGTTGAAGATATCTTAAATATGAAGCTTCACTAACCTATCAGTTTAGTAGACGTTTGATGACATTATAAGTGTTTTATTTCTTAATTTTATGAATTATATATTGGATTTTTTACGCTTATTTTGACTGGTGGTTCATCAGTGATTTTTAAATACATTTTTATTTGATAGTTACTTTTGTATATTGTTGCCGTATATAATTATAAATGACATTTTACTCTCAAATTAGCGAACAAGAAAACGTCCAAAAAGTGATGCTATTAGTATCAACTCAATGGACATATCTATCGAATCAGATGTAGGCAAAAAGAAAAAAAGAAGAAGAATTACAGAAGTGGCCAGCAGCATCTTTTCATCTTCTACTCTAGGTAGTAAACAAGGAAATAATTTTCATAGATCTTTCACAATTCAACCAAATACATCAGACTTGCCATTTGTGAATAATGAAGCAGATACAGGAACATTAAAGAAAAAGTATAGAAAACATTATTAAATATACTTTCAACATAATTCAAGGATATTCACTTAATTCAACTCTATTTCTCAGGCACAAAAATAATATTGAAAACTCTAATAATATTACACTCAGAAGTTGGGTACTTGATGTAGCAAATACAAATATCAAGGATAAACCTAATTATGTTTTGAGCAGAAAAGAAGTGAAAAGACAAGAAGCAATTTATGAATTGTATTGTGGAGAAAATGTATTCATTAATGACTTATGTGTTCTCAAAGATTGTTACTATGAACCACTGATATCTAGTAGTATTTTTAGTTCTGATGAATTAGTTACAGTTTTTGGAGATATAACACAATTCATTGAAATACATAATAGATTGAGAAATGAATTAATTGGTCTAAGAGATAAATATGGATTTACAGAAATAGTTGGATCTACAATATTAAATTGGGTTAGTTATAATTAATTCTAAGTATTGAATGTTTAACACAGTTTACAAACATACATATTTATTTTATTACAATCTTTTCAGATTCCAACATTAACAAACCCATACCTGGAAAGGTGCCGAACACAAATATGGGCAAAACACTTGTTAGATGAAAAAAGGTTGACAAACAAACGTTTTCAATCATTTTTAAAAAAACGTTTAGAATCTCCTCATTCAATAGATTTGTGGACTTATATAGATGTAGCAAGATCAAGAATTGTTAAATACCCTTTATTGATTAAGGAAATATTAAAGCATACTGTAGCAACACATGCAGATGAAACATCCTTAAAAGAAGCATATGATTTGATATCTAATTTACTTAAAAATATAGATAAAACCATGGGTGATGCAGAATGCAAATTGGCTCAATCAAAAATTAATGTAAAGCTAGATTATGATCCTAGTAAATGCATTGAGAATGCAACAGAGTTAATCACTCAAGGGCAGCTTAAAGATACAAGGGGAATGGTAAGAATATTTTGTAGATGATTCTCTTAATTATGTGTAAATAAATAGATACAAATTTATATATACATGCGAAAAAAATGATGATTTTTAGAAATTTCAGTGTTTTCTTTTTAACACTGGCTTTGCAATAACTCGTGGAACAAGATCTTCAAGTAAAAGGTACAATTTATTTTGTCCTGTTATACTCAAGGAACAAATCTGCATAAGTACAAATGAAAAGTTTGATTATGGATTTAAAATTGGAGATCAAATTTTAATAACAGAAGATGAACATGGAAAAAGACATTGGATTGATTCGTTTAGTAAAGTTTACAAATGCAATATTAGTCCATCACAAAATGTAATTGACATCAGTGAAAAAGAAAATGAGGAAATTTTAACAACATCAAAAACAATTCGATCTACTAGATTGTCTATGAATAAGACAAGTGAAAATAATTTTTCATTAACATTAAAAAGGAGTTTTTTAAAACAGAAACGTAGCAGCAGCATTGGTTTTGTTTAACATTAGACAACTTTGAATTTATTATTTTATGTTCATACATTATCATATATAAATAGAAATATAATTTAGATCCATTAAAAAAACGTTTAGTTCGATCGTACTAGGAACATCTGTGTGTATCATAAATTATTGTTAAATTCGCTCATATTTCATTACGCTTTAAAGATCACATTCCAGTTTCAAACTAAAAGAATTATTATATATTAACATGTGTACTTACCTATGTATTATTTACATATTTTAAAGTAAATAGTATTAGTGTAAAATATATAAATTATATATGTATACATATTCATATATTTAAGTACATAATAGAGGTGCTAATGTGAAGATAATGATAATAATAATAATATATACATATATTATTATTATATTATTTATATATATATAAATGTAAACACATACTAGTTAAGATATGAACTAAATATTTTTAATAAATCTGTACAAATATTTCTGATATTAATTGTAAGAAAAAATGGGGATCAATTAAAGTGATTGTAAATGCAATTTATATAGGTATGCACATTTATGTATTTAAAAATGGAATTATTTTTTTATGGATATTTTAAAACATAATAAAAAAAATGAAAATCGGGAATTTATAGTCAAGTTTTATTAAACACAATTCCATTCTTATAACATTTGTAGTAAAATAATTATCCACTTATTTTATATTGTCTAAAATGCTTACGGTTTGCTAGGTTTCATTGAATTTCCATCTGGATAACGCTTTTTAAAAGCTTTAATAAGTTGTGGATCAATCAAGTGAACTCCATCTACTTGATTGCCTAATGTGATCCAATTAGGTTGAACATTATGTGGTCGACCAAATAATTCTATTTTTCTTGTTCCTGGGCTCATACGTTCGATGATTCCATAGATTTCGTCAGGTTTGTGACTGGTTGCGCGAACTTCGGCTACTATAACATCGCTATCCAAGCCTCGATTAATTCTCGGATTTCCTTTCATGCCGACTAAGCAATGTTCTTTGCCATGGTTTAACCAATGACCTGTTCTGCCAGTTCTTATTATCCTTTGTAGTTGGTTAGTCTTCACCCATATGATCTCATCTACTCTTTCGTATCCCCATAATTGTAGGCACTCTCTACCAAGTTCCATTGCTCTCCCTGTTACCCATAAAAATAGGAGACCTTCATCTTGAAGAGCAGGTATACCTAATTGTCTCATTTCATCATCTGACATGGTACCATATGGTAATTCCATATGTATGTCCCATGGAGGGTCAGCCATTATAACAGCAAATTTACCCAGGACAGTCATATCAAGATACCGTAAATCACATTGTATCCATTGTGGTGGATAAAGAGTCAATTCACTACCTAATGATCCGCTAGGAGGTGGACACGCAGTACTACTACCATTTTTACTATCTACTGTTAAACCTTTATTCACTGCACTATTATTTGCATTGTCTGTTTCGTTTGACTCCTTTGGTTGGGTTGTTGGTCCATCCACTTCGTAATGAACATATCTATACAATAAAATATTTAAATAAAACAAAGAATCAAGTGATTCTACATTATAATTAAAAATTAAAAATATAAAATTAGAATACATACTTGCATGTATCCATATGAAAGCAAGTATTAAGAAAACTGCAGTCACCTAAAGATTCATCTGTGTGACTTTGAATAATTTTTTTGAAATGAAGTTTTTTACACTTTTCTGCAAATCCTGGTCCACCATTTAACTTGACACAATCTACTCTTGTACCATGGGGACAGAATTCCATAACTTGTGCTCCTCCTTGAGACCGAAATCTTTCAGCTAGTGATTTCTCCTTAGATGTTTGCTTTGATAACAAATCTAAAATTTGTTCTCCAACCTTCTTATTTTCTTTTTCTCTAATAGTAGGCATTGATATAAGTGACATTATATCCTCTGTATTTTTCTTATCTAATTTGGGTTGCTTCTCTGCAGGTACATAGTCATTCAATTCAGATGCAGATGTTTCTGCACTCTCTGGATTTTCTGTGTCATCTGATTGAGACTGATATGATGATTGTGATTCTGCCACTGACAATACTGTATATCCAAAAACACCATTTTCTGTTACTTCCTTGATTCTGAAAAAGCATTCAATTATCTATTTGCATATGAAATTCTGATTTGGGATGATGCAGAAACTTACTAACTTAACAATATCTTGAGCTGCAAGCTTTTCCAAAATTTTGTGAATATCTGGAGATGATACATCTGCATTAAGATTTTTACGAAGTAGATCTATTAGTTCTGCAGATGTGATTGGCAAATTGGGTAATGATTCATGTAGAATACATAACACGTCTCTTTCATATTCACTATGATCGGATCGATGTGAATGTCCCATTGAATCTGACAAAGAATTGAATCTTACTTTTAACACTTAAATAAAACTTTAAAATCATATTTAAGATTCAATTTCAAATATATGAAAAGAAATAAATAAAAAAGAAATAAATAAAAAAGAAATAAATAAAAAAGAAATAAATTCAATTACCATTAGAAAGAGGTGATTCATTTGTCAAGGAGGATGATACTGGTGTTGTAGAAGTAAGAGTAAATAATTCATGTCTCTCGCGTTTTCTTTTCTGCAATTTCTCTCGTAGACTGTTTCTTTTTATTTTAATTGCCTGTATCTCTTCAAAAGCGTCTGACATATCTTCGTGACAAATTATTTAGGAGAAAATAAATAACCATTTGCATATTATTTTTTATATTGAAATAATAAGAAATGAATATTTACCTTATAATACTGATAAAAGCTGTCTAAAATACTCTTAGATATACATTTTTATTTAAAAATGTCAGCATATACGTATGTATAAATGTATAAACTACGAGTAACTTTACAATGTAAAGTCTAACCTGGTCTTAACGACCTAACCGTACCTGAAACGTAAAAGCACATGGCCGATTTGCTAATTCAAGATGGTGTTCAGTAGTGTAGTATTAAATAGGTAGTCGTGATTAATTATTGTTACTAATTTTATTAGTAAGTGTTGTTTAAGGATTTTTCGTCGCAAATAAAATGTCAAACACAAAAGAATTCTTTCTTTCGGTTATACAACGTATTTTCAGTAATTGGACTGCTTTAAGGGTAAATATCTATTTTCTCAAATCTGTAATAAAACATATGTATGTAAATACAAATATATATATAAATATTTTTACATCTTATTTTACTGAATATCTTTTTATTAGATGGCAGTGGAACATGGTATGGGTGCAAAGGGAATGGCGATAGATTTTTGCTTTTACATGACAGAGGTTATGTATATGAACGGTTCGTTATCTCATTTATTTTGTACTATATTTTGATATCAATTATTTTGTAACTAATTTTTAATATTTTTCTATCTCTAGAAGGCCTGAATAGCAGTGAAATTGCCAACGAATTAGAAGATTACATGGATGAGCATTTCAATACAGAACTTCAAGATAATAGTGCAATGCAAGTTGCAGAAGAATTATTGAAGTTTTATCGTTATTGTAATGAAAATACTGAAAATCTGGTAATGATAGAGCTTGCAAAACTGCCACCGTTACAACCATGGCTTGTTACAAATGAACCTGCAAAAAGAATTCAAACCTTTCATGCTATAGAAAATGACAGTTCTGAAGAGGAAGAAACATCTGATAGTATGCAAGTTGTAGATGAATGGACAGAAGTCAGAGGTAGACAAAAAAGATAACTAGTATTTATTATTTTAAAGGGTACATTTTTATTTTCTTTCTTTTTTTTCTTACAAAATGACAGATTAACAAAGAATATACAAACTACTGTTTTACAGTACATGTGCATTGCTTGTAATTGCAATTTATATTCTAGAATCTTCTAATCAAATACTTATCTAAGCAGTCTTTGAGACATTGTCAAATTTTATTTGGCAGTTCCAGTCCCTGCTTCTAAAGAAATAGAAATCATTGTAGAAAATCATTAAAGAAAAAAATAAATATTTTGTAGCTTCTAATTTTGTTTATAAAATATTACCTTTCTCACTTTGAGATAAAGGAACATTACAATATCCATTGTGTTCTCTTACTACAGTTTCTTTTCTTTCTTTTCTTATTCTTTCTTCGGGTCCGACTAAGCTTAAGATTACTGGTAAAAATAACAGACCATGAAACAGACCAAATATCACTACACACGTGAATAACTGAAATGGTACAATTCTTATAAAATTTGTTAACAGAATTTTATTGATAAAAATAGATAAATTTTTTAAGAATACCTTAAAGAAGGTATTGAATATGTAAGCTTCGCTAGAACCTAGCAAAACGAATGCTAGGAACGTACTTAAACCTCCATTAAATACAGCTGGACCAACAATAGAAAGCGTCGCTATCGCACGTTCTGTAAAAGTCATTCACATATATCCATGTAATAATCCTTTTCTTCAATCTCGCATGTTAAAGAACTCGACATTTACCTTTTTTGCTACCCTTTGCGCGTATAAATTCTAATCCCATATGCGCAGCATAGTCAACCGCCAGCCCCGCACATAATAGAATCATGATACTCGAGGACATTTCTATGGTCAAATTTAGAAAGTACATGGTACCCAGTAAGTCAACAAGTGTAAAGAATACGCAACAAATCACCCAAAATGATGCTTGTAAGTTTCTAAGGAACATCAATATTACTACGCCGATGGTCACTATTTCTAGACCTAAATTCCTGATCAATTCTTCTCCTATGACCTACAAAAAGGTAATAATTAGATTATATAATATCTATTAAACGGAAAAAATTACGGTCTTTACTTTGTTTGCTGTCCATGAAACGTAATCAGGCGAAAATATTGCTATGTAATCCTGGCCATGAGAAAAATTCGTCGCTTGAACCGATTCCCTGATAAGTTGCATCGCTTGTATTTGTTCCGATGTTGTGTTAATCATAACATGTTGTATAGGAATTTGCGACGTCTGAGAAAAATAAAAATGAATCCCTTGAGACGTACAGCTATAGAACAATTACATTGTACAGAAAAATTTATTAATACCGTTATATTATATTCTCCAGCCGGTAATTTATCGAAATTGATATCTTTTATGTATGCTTGACCTTCTTTCGTCAAAAGTAAATATTCCGTCAAAATGTTATAATATTCTTCTTTGCTCTCAATATCACCTATAATAAAAATTTTCCCATTGAGTTATCTTTAAAATCGCATTACTTCAAGATCAAGCCTCACCTTTACCAGTAACATTCAGCCATTTCTCATAGGCAATAAACCATGGCTCGAGTGTGCTATTGTTAATGAACCGATTACGTTTTAAAACTTCTACCAGCTGAGAAAGAGATTCACGGTCTTCGTAGTAATCTACGCCGGT
Source organism: Bombus pascuorum (assembly GCF_905332965.1). Lineage (NCBI taxonomy): Eukaryota > Metazoa > Arthropoda > Insecta > Hymenoptera > Apidae > Bombus > Bombus pascuorum. Next base: position 5,789,223 of record NC_083496.1, on the reverse strand, counting down.
CATATAGATTGCGGCTCGTTTTCCATATTTTGGAAAATACTGTTTCAATTTGTTGTTAAACTGAATCGGATAGGAGTCTTGATTTAAATACCAAAGTGGGTCGAAATTTTGCTCCAATTGAAATACTGCCCACGTGTTAACGCACAGGAAGCAGACAGTGATCAATAGGATAATTACTTTTGTCGTGATCTTGGTGATTCCCGGGCCGATATAGTTTTCGAAGATAATCTGTTGAGTGTTTCTCTGACTACATTCGTTGGGTTTCCAGTTTAGTCTTGGTCGGCAGAAGCAACCGTCCTTGCGAGCTTCGAGCCTCTTTTCATCGTATACAAGACAGCTCACGAAGAATATAATTTCATATATGTATAAAAATAAAATCCCTAATGTGGCGAATGCGTAGAAAGATCTGAGAGTAGGCATCACAGTTGTAATGCCAAAAGCAAACGCGATAATGTTCGTGAAGGATGTCACAGTGATCGACATACCTTAAAAAAAAAAAAAAAATGTAAAATAAAAGATAAGAAGAAACTACGCTGTGTATACTAAAAACGATATGACATAATGTAGCATCGTACCAGCCTGTTGGATAGCTTTAGCAATGCGTATCGGAATATCCGTAGACTGATCAGTCTCTGAGAGATTCTCCAGGCTTTGCATGATCACGAACATGTTATCGACACCTATACCAAGAAGTAGAAACGGAAGGATAGAATGTATAGGTCCATAGGAGTAACCCAAGTAGTAACACACTCCGTAAGAGGACAAAATAGCCTGGCCAACCACGAACACCCCCATTATTGAAAGATAAATTCGTTGTTCTAGCGCGTTGCATTTACCGATCATCGCCATCACGTAGACTGCTATCAAAGATATTCCACAGCATAACACCGTGAGATTACTGTTCAATATTTGATGTAGAGAGTCTATATAACTTCGCGAAGCTATCGCATATACCTCCATTCCTGGAGGAAACGTGATATTCGAATGGAGAACGCGGTTTATGAACTCTAGTTCCCAGTTGGCTGAATTTGGATTAGATTTCTTCAGCAACCAATTTAGAATAGTTGCGTTGGCACCTTTAACTCGACCTTTCTTGTCGTAGAATATCCCCGAAAGCAGAGGTATAATATCCAGCAGGACATTGTCGTTGATCCTGCAACAGATCAAGTGATATAAGAATTGAGTTGAAGTGTCGATTCCTTTGTCTATTTCGAAACTTACTTGTTCTTGATTGCTTTGGTCACGTCCTCAAGCACCTCCTTCTTCGTCAAATTACGAACGTCCTTATTTAGACTGGTTTCCCAAAGTTGTATGATGGATTGATATATACATCCATTTTTTAGCACCGTGTTGTTCAATTCGACCAGGATGTCTGTAGTGACATCGAGATCGTTGAAGATGTCTGTCGTGTTGTCCATGTTGAACCACGTAAAGTACCTGTAATTCAATATGATCTTTATTTACCATTTGAGTCAAGAATAAAAAACAAACGATTAAAAATTAATTCATTTATATTTTACCCTGCACACACATCTTCCCAGGTGTTATTGTTCACTATGACTGATTTTACTGTCTGCTCTATCTTGCTAATCTGAAAGAAAGGAAACACGGTTCAACAACCGACTTAATTTAACGGAGGTTCAGCTCACAGATCCCAAGTGTTAGGTAAATCTCGTGAGTCTTGACAAATTTTGACAAGAATCATGCGTTAAAGTGGAAAAGAACCTTCGTAGATACTCGTATAATTCATGATCGCCTATGTACCGAGCGCAGCACTTCCGGCTCCAAAACGTTGGGGGCCGTGACGATGATACTTTCGTATCGGAAATCGTCCCGGAAGTGTGTCTTCACCCAGGCGGCGTCGCTACGTATCACAGAGTCTTCGGGCACGAAGAGCTCGATGTCGTCGAATTCTTCCCTCCAGAAGTATAATCCAGGTGCGCAGATACAATTTATGCAGAAGCACACCAACAGCCACAGCCAGGGTCTTTTTCCAATACTCAAACCAATACTGGGAAAAATTGGAAAAACCACTTTTTTTCTTATCAACGTCTTCCACAGGGACACAAGATAGTAAGTAGTCATATATTTAAAAAAAAAAAAGAAATATATAGATTAAGGAAAGTACTTTTTATTTTGTGGACGAAGCATTTTTGCAAGATAATATTGTGGAGACAGTGTCATTTGAGAAGCTTAAGATAATTTTTGTAGAGCTGCGTTAAGTATTATAGCTCGTGTAGCAAGCTGAAATCTAAGATGCTTTGATTTTAAAAGAAATTTTTGTACGTTGAAATACTTGCATCGACTTAGAAACAACATTTCAAGTACTAAATTACCAATTTTAGGTTTTACTTCTTTTTGTCGAGGTATTACACGAAGTTTAATTGATAAATAACGAACGATTAAGTAGAAAAAAATTCCTTGTTATAATTGGATAACGAGGGAGATGATCTTTAATAGAAATATTAAGAAAACGCAGGGGGTGGCGCCAGAGGAACCAACGAGCTAATATAGGCCACTTCGTGGAACGAAAGCGACCATTCTTGATTCAGCTAATTAAGAGGGTCGCGATGATCTCACCTTAAGTGGATTAAATTGTACAAGGTTCAAGCCCCGAAACTCGACGCCACTAATGTCATTATTCGACAACGAGATTTATTATGTTTTCATAGTTCGAGCAATTACCTATTGAAAACATACTCTATGGCGCGTGGAGATTGATTGATCCTAATTGTGATTCGACCAACAATCACAAATCACATTTGAATCGAATTTATACGAGATATAAATTCCCCTATAAAGTGAAGTATTTCGAAAGAACGAGAATTATACTACTGAATTTATATCGTATAGGAATAAATAATCTAATAAAAAATACGTCCTTGTCATAGATTTTATCGTGACAATTAACTTCATCGTATGAGACTGCTATTAACGAAGGCACGTTTCAGTGTTAATTCATTCCGAGACAACCTGTTATTTCAACCAGACTAAACATGGTACGTTTCGGTGACAATGCAAATTCAGGCGCGCATCATGAGCACCGTGAAAACGGAGATAATGCACTTCCGACAGAAGAACGCGATCATGTTCAATTTGCCGACATCCGATCTATTTTTTCCTTTCCACGAATAATTCACGAATCGTAAAATTCAACTGTAAACGCGAGAAAATTTTTTTTTCCAAAAAGGTTCAATGGATCGGATGTATTACTACGAAAATCGATGGAATAATATAAAAGTTGAAGAAAACACGCAAAATCCTCGTTTGAAAAGTATAAAAAGCTAGAAGAATATCTTATTCCACCGCAAATCGAAACGTCTCCAGGAAAACTCACCCCCCGCCCCGAAAACCATCAACAATTCAAAATGATGCGTGCACTCACCGATAAAACACACGATCTGAATTTAAATGAAGATCTAGCAGGAGATCTTTGAGACGTTTCCACGTGATTCCAGTGTTTCTTCCTCGATGCTGTTCCATCCTCGTGGCTGCGACGCTTACGTCGTTCGGTGGTCGAATGTCCACTGCGGGAGAACGTTTGTAAGCACACAGTGTGGCAGCATGCATGTGACCAACGCTGGAAGTAATCTGCCACAATTATATAACGTTCGGTCCGGAGCTTCGCTTGCACGATCGTGGCTGATGCCATCGGGAGGATGAGGAGGAGCGTGGACGTCGGTCACCCCTCCTATTGTCTTCGTGACTGCTCGTTTACAACGCTTCTCAACACTTGTTTCACTCGAGGATCCTCGCTACTGTACTTCAAAAGGACCTCCCGACAGCTTTCCTCTTTTCATACATTACAGGTGGCAATCTCATATACGCTCGCCGATCTTGTACTTTCGATAGAAGAATATCTCGTTTGGCGCAAGTTGTTCGTTCCAGAGCGTTTTGTATTCATCTTGGAATTATCTGATCATGCATGGAGAAGAGATATATACGGGCCGATTAGCATAATTGTGGACCACGTATCGAGAGTGTCGGGAAAGAGATTTAACTGCAGCGATCTATCTCGCTATCAGACGGTGTTCGTTATATCTTTTGCCCTATTGCTTCTTTTTTTAAAATCCATAGAGCGAGCGTAATACGCTAATAAAGTAGTACGACGCGAGCACGATCTCTAACCAGAGCAATTTTTGTCGAGTCAGGTAAGTAGTCCACGAGATGTTTAATTTCCGAGATTCGTGTCGACGAGAGACTTGCATCTACAATGACGTCGCGTCGTTGTGAGCGATCGTTCGAAAGCCAGCGCAAACAAAATGTTTAAACTATCGTTTGATTTGCTTGTGTTTCGACAGAAATCCTTCGATGTTTGCTTCGTATCGCGTTTATACCCGATCTACGGAACAACGTACTGTCGACTCCAGCTGACCCACTTCTTCCATTAATTAACGCTTTTCTTCGAGAGTTGCACGATGCAAAAGTTTCCACGATGCTGCAAATTGGGGAAAAGAGAAACTTGTAATTTAAATAGAAGCGTAAAATTGTTTTACATTGCGTTACAGCGTTACATATATAGTTACATCAATAACTGCTTTTTTCACGCTCGATGATAGCCTCGGATCTTCCACGGTTCGTGGATAGATCGAGGAAACAGGATTAACGAAAATGGTGCATCGGATCCGACTTATTAATTTTCCCATAACAATCGAGCACCAGTTCTCTTTGAGACTGTTATTCCCTACTAGTCGAGACTCATGCGACTTTTTTTTTTTTTTTTTTTTTAAATAGTTTATTTAGCCAATATTTGATTTTTTGTACATTTTTGAGATTCACAATAAACAATGAATTTGAGTATGGTGTGTTTAGGCAAAAGTACCGATACGCGTCGGTACGACGTAGCCATGGTCTAATATGTGTCGTGGATTTTCGGTTTTTGCGTTTATTTTTTTGTTTTTTGGGTTTAAGTCGCATTGGTGCGTGATTTTTGTGTATTCTTGTGTGTGTTGTATTTTGTCCTGAAACTTGGCCGCAAAACAGGACTCCTCGGTAGACTCATGCGACTCGCACGCGCTCGAATGATCGCGGAAAAAATGATTTAGCATCCGTAATTGCGGAAGAACGACATTTCTCAAAGATTATACGATTGTAAGATACACAATTACACGTTTCATCGATGTCGTTGCTTAAGACCTTGTCGTTTAACAATTAGAAGGTACGATCGTGATGACGATAGAAAATGATGGAAAAGTTAAAGATATCGATGACCTTGAGACGCTATTGATATTTTCTATCAATGTTAGATACATTCTACTACTGTTATCGAAATACGAAGATAGAAACAAAATAAAAATATTTTGATTCACGAATAAAAATAGATCTCCCTATATAGGCGTGTCAAACAATCGGAGAATCCTAATTAATCGTACGGTATCTGGCTCGGGATCGTTTTACGCTCTTTGCCCGATTTTCACTCGCTGTTCACTTTCTCCTCCAACACTCGTGACAAAAGAGCAGGGACTATTGTTCAGGGAAAAGATTCAAAATGGTCCCGGAAGACCGCTCGACGAATTGAAAGTAATACGGATTGATTTAACACCAATTTCATCCAGGTAACGAACGACAAGGGGTCGGGATTACAAGCTCGACGAGAAGGTAGGGAGCGTGGTCGAAGTGAATGGCTTTCTCATCGGATCCGTGGATCTTCAGTATTCCTGGTTCCAGTCGGACCGATGGGTGGTCTCCTCTCGCGTGCTATTTGCTACATCGGCCGGATCGGTCTGCTCGATGTTCGATGTTCGATGTTCGATCGTAACTGAGAAACTTGCGACGGGACGAAAGATTTAGTGTTCGAAAGTCCGGTACGTTTTCTGCCAACTGTGTGAGTAAAAATAATTTTTATACGTTTTTAATTTAACTTGACTCGATGTTACAATTCGATTTAATATGTCTCGAAACAATTCCATCTTCGACTACTGATAAATTGACAAGTATTGTGTTTCTAAGAATTTTCCACGAAATAATTGAATTAACTATGCGATATCAGCTCGGTTTCGTTTTTCGTGTACAGTTCCGTTGAATAGTTATCATTCACGGTACACGGCATTTCTGTTTCTTTTCCATGTACGTTCCTATGAACGATCTTGGAGAGATCTATGCAGCACGAACTCAATGTATTCCGACGTTGAAAAGTTAGTTTGCTTTTTAAGTCTGACAAGGCACACGTTTCACGAATGGTGTCAACGGTCGCTGTCAACCGGCAGAAAAGAAATCAAGGCGTTTTTCGAATTTCGGCCAATAACTGAATTCGTAATGGATTAACGGTCTTGTAGAAAGTTTCGCGGATTAGAATTCCAACTTTTTATGGATAAGCCACAAAATTTCCATGTCTTGGTTTCGAAAATTGCCATTAATAACTGTTACTAGAGACCAATAAAAAAGCATATTCGACAGCGTAGATACGAGTATAAATACGCGGAAGAACCTTTATTTATCTCTGTTTTATTTCGAATAGAAGATTATCGAACACGGAATTGGTGATCTTTCTTATTTAATCGATTCAGATAAAGAAGAAAGAGAAAAAAAAAATGATTGCAAAAATTGAGAGATGACCCTGAACTCTGGACGAAGAGCAGTGTGTGCACGTGGGCTGCTTCTTAAACGTAGCCACTCTCTCCGAACGACTTTTTCCGCCGTTTCATCCGAGACATTTCGATAGTTTTCTCTTCAATGATTCATCGTCTTTTTTTCACCGAGCTCTAGAACCTTCATTAAAAATTCCATTTTAAAGATCGGCTTTGAGATATCTATAACTAGCATCCTACGATCCAAAATCTGCGTTTCATGCCCTGTGGTAATGTCTCGATTCATAATTTGCTGGCTTATTACGTGAAATTCAAATATTCCGGATGCTTCATGCATGTATTTACGATCTTCTCGAATAGAAACATGAAAGACACATGAGTTTCTGAATAAATTGTTAAACGTCTTACGAGCAAAATACTCTGTCAAGACTTGGACGATAGAAGAGACAGTGGTATATAATCTTAACAACATAGTAGAGGAAGTATTCTCATCGGGATACGATTAATGGAAGCGTATTTCATGTCAACGTGGCTGCATTCACCTTGACCGAAGAAAGTGTTACACCGGTCTTTAACCCGTGCCGGTCGATTCATGAATGTACATTGTACGACTATATCGGTGCGTCTACTTTTACCGTATCGATCATTCGATGCTCGTACTTTGTAATTGAATCGCAATTCGAGTCAGAAACACGGTATTAGTAGCAAAAATGTTACGAGATACTGTTCAGTTTTTTTTCTCACGCGAAAGTAAGAACAAATTGTTGAAAAGTAGAATAGATAACAGAAGAAAGGTGTTGGTTGATAATCATTCTAAACGCGTAACGACATCGGTGTGAACATTTCTGCATAACTAGTTTCTTTCTTCGCTTTGACCAGCAGCCATATAAGTGGAACGATTCGAGAGTATGTAGTCCTTCTTGCTTACTAATCGGTCTAACTATAAACGCAAACTGAAACTGTCAATCAACAAACTTTTAAAAGAGTAAAAGTCTCTATATCGAATTCTATAGATAAAAATATCTATGTATTTCACGACGTATAGGTATTTCGACTTGACAAAATGTCGGAGAGTCAGTAGGTTTTCCATTAATTTCAGAACCATGAACGCGGCAACAATCTTGTTGGTCCTCGTGATAGGATTAGCCAACGGTCAATTGAATTTCGAGGGTAACCCGTTGACGGAGGATACCGAGTATACGGCTGTGGAATCACGATTCTCTGAAAAAACTACAGGACGACAGGAAACCACAGTGGACGTGATCAATGCCTCGGCAGAATCTCCTCAAAACATTCATCTACTATTCTCAGACGTTAAAAACTCATCCCAATATGCAAATCCGATAGAAACTTCCATCGATGATCATCCAGTGAATCATACATGGTCGCACCTTGCGAAGCAACAGAAGATCGTTCAATCGAGTCGTCATCTGTCTGCGAATACGTACAATCAAGGAATCGCCTCCGTCAACAATGTTGAAGTTGCCTTGAACTCTTTTCTTAATTCGAAGACGCCAGAGGAATCACGTCTGTCTTTGGACCATTATTTACAAAGCCGAGAAACTCCTCAGAATGCCAAAGCAATGATCACCAATCAACAGCAATTAACGCAACAGCCAGTAACACGTGTTAATCAGGAGACCGTGTCTTCTCCGGTGAACCAACACTTGACTGCGCAACTCATGCAACAAAGGCAGGCGCCGCCAACTTTTCCAGTTGGCCAACCAGCTAATCAACCGACCTATGGTGCGCCTGTGAACTCGGTGAATCTTCGTCCGACTATGTCAAATCCGGCAACCGCGTCACTGATGCAGCAACAGCATATGTTACAACCGTACGCATCCGGAATTCAAGCAAGGAACGACGTTTACTATCCTGGGTGGTATCAACGCGTAAGAAGGGTGCGTGGAAAGCCGTTTCCCTATGCACAATCCAGGGGTGGTCCAGGATTCTACGCCGGTCCGGTTCCTCCAGGTGATATATTACTAACGCGTTCGTAATCGAGAATTAATTAAAAAGGAACTAACAAGACTAAGCTGCGCGTGAAAGAAACTTTCTTATACGGATATTCTGGATGTTTGAAAATCTTATCGAATCTGCTAATTAACACGAGATACGTCAACTATGACGGTGAAACGGGTTTAGCAATCGAGAATTGTATCTCGATTACTAAATCCTGTAATTTAGGGAAACTTCTCTTAACGCAATTCGCATTATAAGAGAGACCATTAATTAGGGAATTTGTGAGAGTTTTCTTATCCAATGCCGTAATTGATAATTTTCACTTGAGATAAATATTCACTTTAATTAGCAACTAATTTTGCAATCGACTTTCTCATGCAGTGCCGTTCAAGCAGAAAGGCCCACCCGTTGAAGTAATCTACACGAAGCCACCAGGATTTCATCATGGGCCACCACCTATCAGCAACCCTCCGGTTCCGTACGAAGACGCTGGTGCTTGGTTCCCTGAAGTTGATCGTCCACCGCCAACCAAAGATGTTTACTATTCTCAGCTATACGCTCAATCCTATGATCCTTATTACTACAATTATATCGCCAAAACGGGCAAAATAAAACCTCATCTGTACGGCAAATTAGGTAAGTATCACGAAGAAGAAGGGGACGGTATCTGGGGAGAATTGTATCGAGGATTCAAGAAACACGGCCTGAAGAATATCATGACACCGACGTTTCTCTTGGGAATGACTCTCCCTGTGGTCACTCTGATGCTCACGGCTCTCGTGCAGAAAAGGTCTCTGTCCAGGTCGGATTCGAGAGAATTGACAATGGAGAACACGATCCAGGATTATTTAGAACAAGTTCAGAAAGCCGTGGAATGTTACGAGAAGAAACGTAGGAAGAGGAACACGAGTACAGATGAGTGTTAGAACTATGATTGATTTTATTAATTTATTGAATTTGGATATCGAATGGGTAATAGATGAAATGGAAGGATATCTAAAAATTTTGTACATAATTAGTGTAACATATTAACGAGGGAAATGCTCGTAAGATTGTGTAGAACAGAGAGTGATTTCTCTTAGAAATGATTCTCTGTCGCAGTCGGTGGTTTATAGCGAGTGATTAATTACATAAAATCGCGGTAGACCATCACGAGATATCAATGGGAAGAAGGTGACAGTGAAACGTCTCTCGCGACGAGAGTGGCTAAACGTGAGAAGAAAACTTTCGCGGGTCAATTACCTACGACCCTATTCGCATCCGCGTGGGTGTGCAACTCGCGGATAGTAAGATTAATTACCAATGATATCGAGCTACTTTTACTTTTCTAATAAATTACTCGACCACAAGTGGATTAGTAGTAGCGGCTTTGATTATAAACGATGCGATTAGGAAATACAAAAACGTTGAAACTTTATTATGGAGTATTTCTTTAGTTCCTTTACTACCGTATTTTAAATGTCCTGCCTTCTTCGTCTTCTCTTTTCTTCAAGCGGAAAGAGGCTTTCAAATGTACAGTAATCTTCGGACCATATTCCAGTTATGTATGCTCAGACGAGCCTTGAATTTTGAATTAGGAATGACATCTGCGACTATACTGCACCGCAAGGCGTGCATCATGGCACAGAAATGAATAACCGGTTTATCCATTTATGGACGAACCGAGCGAAGTGTTACGCATCGATTTCGACGAAATTTTGACTGGAGATCTAAAAATTTCGGTTCATTATTACTTTCATTTATTATTTAATTGATAAGTATTAATTTTTCATGCTTCTCTTACATTTTCTAGGCTAACGAACGGTACAAAAGGAACATAAAAAGTCCATAAAAAAGTCAATGCATAACATACAAAAGTACGATCCTCTTACTAGTGTCAGTGGTTTTACTCATCAACCTTGATTAACAATCTTACAACCTGTTTCGCAAACTGGATCAGTGAACGCAACATTCTCATTATGGATGTCATTTATCTGTTACAAGAAATCGAATTACTTTTATTTCATACTTGAGGTCATATCAATGTAAATTTGGCGAATCATTTCCGTTTTATTGCAATCCTTTATCATCAATCTTTTATTTTAAAAAGTCTCACAAATACGATGTTCGTACGCTACATTTTTAATTCCGTTCACGGGCTGACGTAACTCGAGTACACAACGCTGCTTACTAACACAGCGATGAGGTCAATTACGATAACTCAACCATTAATGAACTCGTAAATTAAGATCATGTGTGACGGAGCGGCACGTTTGGTGTCCAAGAAGAGGCTCACGCAAAGTTCATCCCGAAGAAATCTCGGTCGATTTCTTCTGCTGCCGGAAATGTGTAAATAGAACCGTGCTACTTAGCTCGTTAGGTTTTACTGATTGCTGGTAAGGATGTATTTTTAACTCAAAAAGGCGAGACACCCGTCGAATCTTTAGGTGACACTTCAAATAGCTCACATACTTGCCTGAAACCGGTCTTTCTGTCGTCAACTTGCACTCTAAACACAAAAAGACCACTTATGATTACTTTTTTATCGTAGATCGTAGAAAACTGTAGACTCGTGTATCGTGAAAAACTATTTCTTATCTTCATCTTCATACATTCACACTGGTAATTAATATAAAAATGTCAATCGTAATTATTGAACTCGGAAATGCATGCATTCAAACAAACATCCATGAACTCTTGATAAACCTTTCAACGTGAAACTAAATTTATTCTTCGCGAACAGCGATGAACCGATATGTAATTGAATTATTTCATCAAACGATTGACGGTTTAATTCACAGGTCATGAGACCCAGACGTCTTGCATGTTCCACCATAATGAGAAGCAATGACTAATTTCGACTCAATTTTCTGCACACCATCTAAAAAAAAATAGCATTATTCAATGTGCATCTTTAGCTTCTCTATGCAGCGCATTCTTCTGTCTACTCACCGATATTCCGCTCGAAAAGCAGCAGAGAAAGTAAGTACATGAAGAATAGTAACGCGAAGGGAAACACTTTCGTCCGACGAAACTCCGTAACGAAACAGCGTAAGATTGCATCGTTAATCAGAAGAAAATCGGCAGTTTGTTAACGAAAAATATATTGTATATTTTGTTGCATCTAGTTTCTACAATTACACCTTGTTGCGGTAGGCAGTAGAGAATCTTTTCACCTTTTTTCCTTTTCAAAGAATATATAACATAAATCCATTTGTTCCAATAGCAATGATCGAAATCCAAAGTAACGCGACAAATCATATAAATCGTTTTCGATACGAAAATATACCATTAAAACGAAAATTAATTTCATTAATCATTTAAACGTCGTTAAAAAATATTTATAATGGAAATTAATTTATCACGTTGTCGTTATTTCACGAGGTAAGACTCAAGACGTGCAATAAAAGAAAATATAGGTTCAATGAACGTTTCGTTCATTTAACTAGATAGAGTGTAAGATTCGTGTCGAACAATAAATAAAAAAGGATAAATATGGAAAATCTTTATGCGTGTCTTTTATCTTCCACGTGATCTTTTCTTTTCTTTTCTTTTTTTCCAGAAAAAAGTTTTAAAGAATTATTTCTTGGCACAATCTGTAACTTTCATAAAATAAATAGGCAAAGAAATGCACTAGTGACAATGCAGAAATAATGAATTGTATTTATAAAAGTCATAGATTGTTTTATGGATAAGGCTCTTATAAAATAATTTTTATAACTAAAAAACAATGTAATTCTGTATTGCTTTCAATCTTGCAACACTCTACAATATTATGTACGTATAATTGCGTATAATTGCCCTTCGTTATCTACAGCATTACTAATTTCACGGAGCGTTATTCTTTCGCAAAATTTTAAGTTATTTTCTATCGCTTGCAGAAACAATGTTTTCTCTTTTTTCCTCTCTTATAATTCGTTAACGTTAAAACAAGTTATGGACCGACTTCATCAAATGTTCATCATCGATTTGATTCTATGTAGGTCAGTCTTCGCCTCAATAGACGTCTTGGTATATTTTTTATTTTTATTTCATTTCTATGTGGTCTATTTATTTCATTTTTATGATCTATGATCAGTTGAATCAAATTCCTCTATACAGTGTGCGTTTATGATATTTCATAGAACTTATTTGATGCACATTGATAGAACATTTGTGGTCTTTCCTCTGTTCTTTAAATTATTATACATGTATATAATGATTGAGGTGAAATTGTTTAATAATTTGGTAACTAATTCATTCACGCCTCGTTCAATAACGGATCACTACTACGGGTCGGTACAATTATGCACGGTGAAACTGGTTGGTAGGACTAGACAAGGTTTTGTGTATAAAGCGATATTCATTAGTGAAACAGAATAGTTTAAATAATCTGTCTATAACTAGATTACAATTGTCTTCGATTGAAACACAGCGCATTCCATGAACTTCGCATTTTGTTATTTTTTGTCTTTTTTAATTAATTTCACGAAGCGCGGATCGAACGCTTTTTACGTATTCAGGACTGTTAGGAAAATTTTCCGGAGATATAAACGTAAGATTTACCCTCACATATAAGATCAAACGATGCGATTATGAAATGAAATGAAACATTAAAAAATTTAATTATCACATCATAAGTAACATGATTAAAAATAGAACTAAAAATTGTTGTGTATATATATGTTCGATATATGAGTGCATATATATATATATATATATATATACATATAACATTATCTTCGAACATTTATCTAAATATTATAATTGTATAATATAAATAATAAAAACTTCAAATATACATAAAAATCTCTATAGATTGAAAGATCATTTCAGCTATAATTAATATCTCTAATGTACAAGCTTGTACTGCCCGCAAATATGATTGACTCGCAATGATAAATACAAATTTTGTAACTAATTAGCGTAAGATTACATTAGACACAATTCTTTTTTCCCCTTTTTTTGATAATATGGCATAAATGACAAATAAAAGTGACGAGAGCGATTTAAAAAGTAAAACACTCGATAAAGTATAGTGTCTATGCAATCAATTACAGCTTTCTTCAGCTCCTTGCCTCAAAAAAAGGCCGACGAAATTAACGTAATACTTACATTACCGAAGATATATCTAATCTCTCTTGTTTTCTTTCACCTTAATCGATATTAACATGTGAACACTCCAAGTCTAAAAATACATTTTATACATATTTTAATTCAGTCGAATTTTTCCTCCTTAAACGCGACTTTAATAGCTTCGCCAACATGTTCCACTACGAATGCAGGCTTGACCAGGCCTTCTTCGACTGGTAAGAAATCTCTAGGATTATGTTCCGGTACAAAATCCGAATCTCGTTTATGAACACCAGTTTCAACTAAAATACTAATACAAGCTTTTGCGCTAGGCGGAGTGATATCCTTGTTCAATAGTTTCTTCAGTTTATCAAACTTTAATGCTTCCTCTTTCGCGGAATATGCCAGATATTTATCATACAAATTTGCACCAAAGATATCAGTATTGATGTTATCTCTGTAAAATTATATTGAATTTAATACTCATTTTAATTTAAAAAATTATGTTAGTTTTTTGATGATATCTTCAAAGTATTAATTACCCAACAGCATATATAGTATCAACATTATGATCTATTCCAATACTTCTAGCATGCTCATGGAGCATCTGATTCGCATGATAGTATGTAACTTCACTAGGTTTTCCGACTAGAGCAGAATATATCATATCTTTTCCTGTAATCTTTTTATACAAAGATTCCAGACATAACAGAAAAGCACCATGCCCGTATCTAGGAATTGGTGCTTCTGATACCCACAATAAATCCATATTACATGCCAATACTGGAATGTGTGGATATGGGATATTATCAGATAAACCAGCAGGCATGCCATTAGTCATTAAAAGATCTACCATTAATTGTAATGGGGTTTCCCAAGAAATTGGTTCGCTAAATAACACAATGCCTTCTATTGCAGGAAAGTTTGGATTCACAGGACCGCATACTGGATTTCTCTTTTTCACATTTACATAGTCTAAAGATGGGAAATTTTTAACTAGTTCCTGAATAGTTGTTGTTTTTTGGAAACCCAATTCTTTAGCTATTTCTTTAACTGGCCCTTGTCCAGTTATTAATACTTGTTTATTATGAAAATGTTCGAATAATTTTAATGGTGAATGAGCCATAACAACTTGTGATTCTTTCACTTCAATTCCTATCCATTTGGATAGATCTGCTGCTTTTTGACTACGCAATGCATTTCCACTGTTGGTAACAAACACAGTTGGTACACGAAATTTACCATCTTTTCCTTTAAGTTGTTTAAAAGCCTCTGGTACAGGTGGTAATACATTTTTGCCACGTACTATTACGCCATCAATGTCAAAGAGTAAACCAAATTTTGGTTTAGAACTTAGATGCTGAAAATCAAGAAACTTCTTAAATATAATAATCCTTAAAAAAAAAAATTTCACTAATATTCATTATTTTCTGTATCTTTATATGTATAAATGAGACCAATGCTCTTTATACGTTTCATAAGGGGATCTATAGTTACTTCATATTTTTGAAGCAAGATATTAAAACAGCTACACAAGACCTTGAAGTAAGATGTAAAAATATACTCATCATGTTATGAATGCTATGCAATATATTTTTATACTAGCACATAAAGCAATGTCTGATAAGTTTTGCATCATTTGTCTTGATTGGCATTATAATTATAATCCAGAATTAATTTTTACGCAATGTGTTACAAAAAATTATATATATAATATACATTTGTTATTTTTCAATTAAAATAATAATTAATAAGAGTTTACACTAAATTCGTTAATAATTTATAGAAAAAATTGTTTATAAAAATTCAAATTTTAAAATAAAAGGTAATTCGTTTTAATTAGTATTTTTTAAATGGCATTTGAAGAAGGAAGAAGAAAAAGAATAAGGTAAAGAATAGAATTATCAATAAACGTAAATCTCTTCACATAATCGAATAAATAAATTATTACTACATTCTCAATTTGCATTAGTGGAATGAATTCAATTCGATTAATCTATGCCATAAACAAAAGAAGGCATGTATTACTTTGGAATACAGTAACTAGAATCGAATATAACAATGGCGTATGAAATGTAACTCACTCTAACCCCCGTAAACCTCGTGATGTCTGGTCGTAACAATATCTTCATAATTGCCATTCTGTCAGTGTCAAATGCAAGTAAAGATATAGCGATAATATCTTAAAGTTGCACTATATTCAAAGGCTACTTCTCATAGATTGATTATGCATAATGCAACGTTTTGAGGTTATAATGATCTACAGATCGCACAGTATATTTGACCGTGTTTTTCCCGCGTGCCGTAAGAGGACACAATTTATATTACATACTACAAAATACAGCTAACATTATTATCATGTATGATACATAATGCCTTTTGTTTTTGACACAAAGTTCTTCTGAATCAATTGAAGAAAGGGTTCATCTAGATGGATTTCCAGATAAATCCTTATCTTATATTTAAATGGAGTTCAATTAACTAAGATTAATAGTAAAGTCGATTCCATAGTCATATACACTATACGCAGGTCCGACAACTCCTATGGAGGCGGGTGTTATCATTTTGCTCACGATTTGATGTAGCCTAGTTCCTTTATTAACCGCATGGCGCTACAACAAAATTCCTCAGTGGATATCATGGTGCATATGTGCGTCTGAATCATATAAACAGATCTCGATGTTCATCTAACATAGACTAGGGCAAACCGTCCGAAAATTGAAACGTGAAAAATCGACATGAAAGACACGAATGTGTGATGGCCTAGCGACAGTTTCTGTCTGAAGAATCTTGTTGTAGCGCCATACGGCTAATGAGGGAACTAATACAGATCAAAATGATAACAGCCCCCACCACCAAAAATTAGCTGGACCTGTACCTGTGTCGATTCGAATGTTGATAGCTATACTACCAACTGTCAGCAGAAAGATGACAGTGTTAATATATCTTTTTATGTAGGATTTTCGTATTAATGTATTAACAGATACATTGGAAAAATTGTTAACGCTTATTGATCCAATTCAATCCCTTGTCATAAATTTTTTTATATTAATTGTTGATTTTTGCGACCTATTGATCAACCATTGTACGCATGTTTCATGCGGAATAGTTGCGTCGTAACAAAGTTTAGTTATCTTGATTAGAACTACAACAATTAAGAAAGCAGATAAAGGGTTGGATAACCTGTATCTTGAATCTAGCCGAATTTTTAACAGTATACTTTCGGATTTTTTAACTCATTTCTTTTTTGTATTTTCACTACATCAAAATGTTTATAAAACCACTTAAAGTAAAATCTAATAATCAATTGAAAGGAACAGAAAGGTTAGTATAATCTGATTGTTTAGTTATAATGAGTTATATGTACAAGAGATTATATGTATATTAATGAATTCTATATTATTTATGATCAGGAAAAAATTATGCGAAGAAATTTTAGCAGCATATCCGACGCTGACAGATGAAGAAACGCAATCGTTGATTCCTAAGAAAGAGACGATAAGCGTTATGAAAATTTTAACTTACAGTGGCCACTCTGGAAAAGTATATTGTGTAGCTAAAATACCCATGTTTTTCCAACTTGAATCTTTGCATCAGGCAATATTACCTACTATATTCACTTTATGGCATCATCCAAATTTGTTAAGGACTTTCACAACCTATCCTCCAGTTGTAACAAAACTAGCTGCAGGTGCAAATTTAATGTTGCCTGGAGTCAGTATCAAGGAGCCTGTAACATTATATTCTTTTGGAAAATTACAAAAGGGTACACCTGTTTCAGTAAACACAGATGATAATAAGGTACATTATTATAAAAGTTTTTCTTATTTTAGCATAGTTGTAAAGAGGTATAATTATAATTCCTTTTGGCCTAGGCACCGGTTGCTGTTGGCTTTACCGCTCTTTGTAGCGAAGACATGTACATGTCTGGAGGACATGGAAAATGTGTAGAAATTATACATGTAATAGGTGATACACTTTGTCAATTAGGGAAGCCTCCTGTAAGGCCAGACTTAGGACCACCAAATATTGATACAGATAATGATAAATTGAAAAATATAAATGAAATAAGTGAGCCGAGTAATGATAATAATGAAGAATCACTTGTTGAAATAATGGACGATTTAGAAATAAATAATGATAGAGTATCAGAGATTGAATCTCCTTGCGAGGAAGAAAATAAAATAGAGGAATCTGATGAAATAAAAAATTTATCTATCGGTCAAGAAGAAGCAACTGTGGATCCACTAAAGGAAATGGACAGTTTGTTAGAATATTGCTTTTTAAAAGCTTGCAAAACTTCAGTAAAATCTAATGATTTACCTATGTTGACATCCAATTTCTTTAAAAATCATTTAATAGCTGCATGTCCACCAGATAAAAACATAGATATAAAAAAATCTCGGTATAAAAAGCTATCATTGTTTTTAGCAGAAATGAAAACAAAAGGTGTTATTAACACTTCTGTAACTAAAGGTGTTGAAAGTATATTATCGATTAAGGTAAGATTTTTTAATGGAAGTTTGTTGGAACGTTTGTTACTCTTAATATAATTGTGCTATACCCTTTTGTAGTTTAATCACCCTCTTATAAAAGAACTAGTCATTGTGGAGGAACATACACCAATCCAGGAGCCAGTTGTTTCTAATGCAGCAGTTGTCTCCGAATGTTATAAAGTAACTGCCGATGTTTTGCCAGTACTATCAAAATTCAGATATGAGTGAGTATAGTGTCACACTCAGGATGTGTCATGTTGCCGCGATACAATAATTGCAAAAAGAATGATTTTCTCTGCAGAGCAGAAGTTGACAACTGTTACATCATATACCATTATGCTGTATTATATGATACGAATTATATACATTTTACTCCCATACAATGATTGCAGAAAAGGGGACATTATGAAAAGAGCTGAAATCAGAAAATGTTTTACTGAATATGTGAAAGCGGAGAATCTTCAGGATGGAAAGTAAGCAGTGCTTGGTCGATTATGTGTTTTATCGCGATTTGGTATGATCATTTAATTGGTTTTGTTTATAGGATACTGAAATTAAACCCGCAACTCGCAGGTATTATGAAAACCAAAGCGAATGTGGAAACTGTGTTGATGGAGGATGGAATAAATAAGTTTATTGGACGTATGACGCATATGCACGAAGTCACTTTAGCTGGAAATAAATTGTTACACACGGGCAAGTTGGAACCTATTGACATGAGAGTCACCGTCCGATCCGGTGGTAAGAAGGTACAGTAATTGATCTCCAAAATTACAATACGTACAATATTATGGAAACGTTAATATTTACTTAGTACTTTTATTACAGGTTACGCTAGTAAACAATTTAGAAACATTTGGTATAAATTCTAAAGAGTTCAGCAAGGAATGCCAGAGCATTGGAGCGAGTGCAACAATTACGGACGAACCGGGAAAGAAAACTCCGAGTGTTCTGGTTCAAGGGAATCAGATTTTATACGTGTACAAATTACTTACGGGTAAGTAGTGAATTAACGTTTTATGAGATATAAACATCTTTATGCTTAAGTCAAGTCAATGTTAATTTTTCAGAAAAATATCAAATAAAGAAGAATTATATAAGAGGATTAGAATTCGCCCCAAAGAAGCAAGGTTCTCATAAAAAATAGGTTGCCTGTCAAAAATTATCACGTGATAGATGTAGCGCTACGTCAAATTTTACCTCATAAACGATTAAATTTTTATTTATTTCCGATACGAAACTATCCTATTACAAGATTAAATTTTTACAGAATCATTTAAGAATCTCTTGACTATAAAAAAGACTGTATGTAGTCTTTATGATTGATACTATGTTGAATAAACGTTCATTAGAAACGTAGGCCGCATTCGATTCTGCCCACATCAAAGCCGTCTGATGCCGCTACATCAAATCGGTGTTACTACTTGAGATTTCAATTTAGGACGTCCTTAATTCCAAATATACGTATGCTGCCATCTCAATATATTTTTTTCTAAAAATATTTTTTATTAGGTGTTTCACTAATTCATTAATTACTAACATTGAATATCGAATACAGGAAAACTTCTATGGATTGTAATTGCAATTTGATTGATCAATAAATGAATTCGCAACAAAATTTTATAGTTATTTGTCTATCCCTAATCTTTGATAAACGATTGGAACAAAAACAAAATGAAAGAAAACTGATGACTGGATGAAAAAAGAATCGGGAATCGAAGTTTGTTAATATAATTTATTGTATATCGAGGTTTCAACATGGAAAAGTACAAATATTGCAATATAGGGCCCGCGAGCTCTCCTCGGGTGGGAGGGAGGGAGGGAGGGAGGAGGGTACGATTCACAGGAAGGAGAGACAACGCACGTTTGAGATATCTCGAGAATTTTTTCTTCATTTGTTCTGACGAAAATGTGCTTGCTATGCACTAAAACCGGGGATATGAGGTATACATATGCAGATCTTATGTGTTTCCACTGTATTTTTTCTTTTCGCTTACCTGGCGATAGGGAAAACTCAGTGGGTTGACGAGCAATCCACCGATATTTCTTTTGAGTAAAGGAAGGTTCCCTCCTCTCCACGGCCCCCGCATATATTTAATACTCGTTTTGTTCTTTTTCTTTCTGCTACCAGTACGCACGGGCGCGTTACGATTGTGACGCGCGACGCGCACGTGCGTGTCGTGACAGTTATTACTCTTTTTTTTTTTTTATCATCATCATTACCATCATCATTAGCATCATCGCTATCATCTTCACTTTCTATTCCTTAACTAAGCAGGCGACCTTCGGCAACCATGATCACCCAATTTGATCGATTCTCCATCTAATTCGTCCATCGAAGAAACGACGAGTTCAGAAAGTATCTTAAAAGTACTTATTTCTCAAATTTTCCAACTTGTAAGACGATATTACTTTCTGATTGGATTGACGGGTTTTTTGGGCGGATATGACGTAACACTTCGGTGACTGTTCTCTAGATTTCTCAAGATAACGCGAATCTTGTATTTTTACAGTCATACGTTCAATATTTAGGGGTCGCTCGTCCGCGAAGTGTTTAACTATATGTAGCTCTCAAAATTTACTTTCTGGGAAACAACTGATCGTTTCTTAGCCGCCATCGACGAATTATGGTTAAGAACATTCGCATTCAACATGAAATATTTCAGAGCACCCTTGGTTTTTATTTTACTAACTTCCTCTTTAATCTCAAAATAAATAACTTCGTCCGAGATTATCATCACAATTAGCCAAATCTTGATCTTAATCTCGATCAACGAGCGTTATCACGGCTGCAACGAAGTGCCTTCGTCTCATTCTCTCCGTCTCTTTCTCACCGAAATTTCGTTATTATCGTTACCATCTCGTGTGTCTATATCATTCACCCTCACTCTCTCTTTCTCTTTCCTCGTGCTCTCGTTTAGGTACATTTCTTACTTTCATACTCGCATTCTCTCGGTCTCTCTCACTCTCGCTCTTTCTTATTTCGCCTTCGGAATTTTCATAGTTTTTTTTATGCAACACATAATGCGACTAGGTAGTACAGGTTAATTAATAATTAATATCGTTAGTTATACAATAATAACGTATGACTAGACAATGCAAGATAATAATTATATCGTAAATAGTAATAATCATGGATCGCAATTTATATCAACAATTGTGATGGCGCGCACGTGTTCTCGAAAATGTTTTTGTCTGTTTTATTTTTTAAGTCATCTTTGTGTCTTTGTTCTGTGCCACAGTGTGCGTGAATGGTCTCTTTTTCTTGTACGTGTGGGTGCATGTAATCATGTATTTGTGTGTTATGATTGTACGCGGAGTTGTAGTACGTCCAATGTATAATCTTTCCGTTCCTCTATTTTGTTAGATGTTAAAGATACAAGAAGAGTACGTTGAAATGTGTATGCCTCGTGTTGTTCATGTGTATATGGTATGCACCTATGCGTGCACTGTAATTTGTCTCGTGTATGATATAGAAAAAGTACATTAGCAAGAATCTTGTAAATTCGTGTAAATATTCAACACATTTCTAGTTCGTTGCCCTAAAGTGACGTTGAGGCGACGACGAAGAATGCTCGACGGAACCCATCAGGAACGAACATCCCATCGTTGTTTCCTCGAGAAATGAATTCTGTTCCGTTATGAGGATAACCTGCATGCAAAATGCGTATACGTGTGTTCTGCGATGAAGGAAGTGTGTTCTAATTTGCTCCGCTCGGCCGGTTACATTTTAGATCGAATAAACCTCGAATTTGCTATTTGATAAATTATGATTACACGTACGCAATGAAACTATCAATATGATACATAGTTACAACACATAAGTAAATAGAAAAAGTACATAGATCAAACTACTTACGTAACATCGACTTTTAAACATGTATGAATATTTAAATGAATGCACATAATTATAATAGTACAATGTCACGAAAATTATTATAATATTATGCTAATTTCAACTGTAATTCGAGGTTTTACTTGAACCTATTAAGACGGACTTGCGTATGCATATGTACGTGTATCATGTGTTTGTGTATGCGTATATGTATTGTGTAGAGAGGAAGCTTTTTGCTCTGTACTACATATTAAATCGGTATCCCGATTAACCTCTTAAAAAGCACGCCCATATATACTTATTGCACAACAATAGCCGTTGCGGTGTTATTGAGATGCTTGAAAAATTTCCATGTGAGAAATATACGTGTATAATATAATATAATGTAAATACAATATAATATAATGTAATATAATATAATATAATATAATATAATGTAATGTAATGTATATATAGATATATCTAATCTCCACATAATACTTCAATGGGAATTCCTACCTGTAGTTGTATAAATAATACGTGTAAGTAATAATCATGCGATAAGTACACAGTAATATGATAAATGACGATAATTAAATACAGATTATACGTATATAGGTTTAGATTCATTCGTGTTTCGCACCTAGACAAATTGTAAATAAAACCATGCTCGGCCCCATCAGAAAGTTATACGAAGAAAGTATATTTCGCGAAATGCTCGACAAACAAATTATCGATTTAATTTGATTCGAGAGCGCTAGTCGATTGAAGATTCTACTCTTTAAGAGGTTAAGTGATCTGCTGGCGCAACGTTTCTAACAGGATCGATCGATCGTTGGATCGATAGATCGATTGAATTTGGAAACATATCGATGTATCGACGTACGATGGATCGACGGTTAACAGTGATTACACGGTATCCTTCGCGGTGACGGCACCCTGTGAAATTAATTCTTCGAGAAATAATTTCGTCAGGATCCCAATGATGATCAAAGATGCTCTTTGTTACAAAGATAGAAAGAAAATATCCTCCACGACTGTCACCCACGTAAAAGCTCGAAAAGAAACCTTCTGATCTCTATATTTTCCCCAATTGTCTTCTTGATTCTAGCCTCGATATGCTGCGATCAAAGCACCAATCGTGATTTAACAATGAACAATGTTCGTGTCATTCGCGATCGAAATGATCAACGATATATATAAAGGTTAATTCGATTTTCTGACGTGAAACGAAAGTAACTCGCTCGCCAACGTAGAACCACCGAAGTGAATAATCGAGTGTCTAGCAATTAGAAACGAGGTAATTAGAAAGAGGAAGAAGCTCGGTGTTCCGATGCTTGGTCGATGCGTGAACGTTAGGCCTGTGCACGACCGACAGTAGTTCTAGTCCGTGCGTGATCAGACGCAGGCCAAACTTCCTAGCAGAGAAAGTAGCATCTCCGCGAAAAAAGAGACTTCTCTTTCTTATTATTTCTTTTCATCTTTCCCTAGAAAATTTTCTGTTTCCTATTCGCTCGGTAATTCGATCGAGGATCACCCGATCAAAAAGTAGTGTAAGTCCATGCAACATCAGACATGGACCGAAGTTTTTAGCAAAAATGTTTTCACTTCTTAGAAGTTTTTCTATTCGTCGACTTGTCTCGAAGGTCGTTCGATCAACGCTAGTATAAACAGTCTCGGGTTTCAATTTCCAAGTATAGGTATATTTTATTTGACATTTAATTCGATCGATAGTAGTGCGTATCGTGTCTGATCAGACGAAGATTTGAATTTTCTAAAACAATGTATTCGGAAATGAAACGATGACAGAAGATCTTTTCTATTTTTAATCATATAATTTATATCTAGTTTAAACTAAGCATTATTAGTTTAAACATCGCCACGTCAATGTTCATAAGCTACCAATCGATCGAAAAACGATATTCGAGCCAAGCAATCCTTCCACAAATCAGTCTTACTTTATCTATACCCACTGATCTCCCTCAACCCCTCCATCCCACCCTAAACATTTTTTTAATAATAAATAATCGCTATACTTTTTTTTTTTTATCGTAAATCGTCCCATCGATAATCGACCTATCACGATTCTCGCGTTCACCGCTGGGTGTGAAGCATGTTAATTTTTGGAATTCTTTCTCGTCTCTTTCTTTCTTTTTTTTTTTTTTTTTTGTTTAATAGCTCCTCTCTGGTGATATTACTCGCTATACATATATCCTATATACGTTCGTAAATCATTATCACGTATGATTTTGTGCAGTCCTTTATGCGGAACGTCCGATGATATTACATTTAGCTTTTACACGTAGAGTTTGTCCTTTAGCAGAGAACGTTCTTGTAGATTTGACAGCATTTTGTGTGGAATCGTTCCGTAATTACTGGAAGCATCAGAAACTTTGGCGAGAACTATTGAAATTTAATCCTTAGCCAATGAACTTCATCAATGATTTCACTTTATCAAAAGAAAAATATTATATTAAGATAGTACCATTGTATCGAAACACGGGGTTTGCTTAAATGCTTATTCTCTCATTTCTTACTAAGAACACGCGTTGTTTAGTCTATTTTATTATACGCGAAGGATTAAATTTCATCTTATATCAGTCGAAATTCTCGCTCAAGTAATTCAATCCGATGAACGCGTAATCAAACGGAAAGAAGTAAAGAGAATCGCGTGTCCATCGGAATCTCTTTGTGCAAAAATCCTTTGATAAAAAAGACCCTTTCTATTTCATTTCAATTCGATATACTTTCTTCTTTCTCTCCACTATTTTAATATCTTACTTGTTCTCGTCCATTTTCTTTCCCGTTTCGACGATCTAACGCCTAATCGTTATAATCTTATAGTAGTTTACCATACAGTTTATACCACCGTGTGTCACGTGTCGACCGATAATTTCTCACATTTAAATAGCGTTTTTTTTACTATCAGTTACAGTTAAATATCGCTATTAATACCGTATTAAAACCCGTCATAAAATACATTACTCTATTATAATTCGCGTTTTTTTACTCTTTTTCTCCTTGCCTCTTTTTCTCCTCCTTTACTGTCTCTCTCTCTCTCTCTCTCTCTCTCTCTCTCTCTCTCTCTCTACCTTTCTCTCTCTCTCTCTCTTTCACTCTTTTGCATCGTTAGTTTCTATTTCCATCTCATTCTGGTTAAACACGCTTCTATCAGACTTTTCTCTCGGTTCGTTCAACAATTATTAACTTTGACGACGTAGCTAGGCGTTTTCAACGAAACTCTCCGGTTGTCTCTCCCCTTGGAAACACACGTGACTCTATAGTCGTTACCCCTAACTCGCCGATTTCGATTGGAAAGTCACGAAGAGATTCGGTTTGACCCGAATGATCGAGAAGAACACCAGAATACCAGAACACATGGACGAAAGCTACGCTCTGAAAGGAACGTCGCTTTGAAATCGTCTCCTGTATATCACTCGATACGTTTGCCGTTTCTTTGGTTTCGCTGGCGCTAGAACGCGCCGATACTTTAATTCGTTCTCAGATTAAGTGTAATTTTACGAGAGCAACATGTGCCCGTTAAATCGAAACTAATCGAATTGAGAAAGTATAACTTTAATAGAGTTTAGATGGATCACGTTAATACGATTGTGTAGGAACTTTTAATTTCCAAGGAAAAAAGACGTTAACGTTATTAAGTATTTGAACGTAATTTTTCATAACAAGAGACACGTTTAGAAATTCGATCAATGTTCCTTTCAGACAGAATCGCTGATAATCTGTATGAAAATAGTTGCAATGGTACCCGACTCGCTCGTCAATCGATCAACATTATATATATTGCGTATCACTTTGTTAATTTACACGACGATAACGGATCGCACCGTATTAAACACGAGTCGAATAAAACGGAAGCGAAATCGAGCGAACCAAATCTCCTTTCTCGATCGCCAACAAAGTAAAGATCTTTCGGTTGGATCGCGTGACTAAAAAAAGTGGCGGACTTGCACAGAGACGTAGATGAAACGAGAAGGCTCGAAACAGAAGCGTGTTATCGAGAAAATTACAGGTGAAAAAAGTCATGTCCGTGTCAGATTTAAGAGCAACTTATATTTCCTTAAGTTACAAAATCATTCATAGTTTATGGTTTTGTCCATTAAAACGACAATCAAAAGACAACGGTATTTATTCGAGACAGAAAATTTCGGGGGTGACGAATAGCTTCCCTTGCGTTTTTCGTTTGTTCACTCACTCGCACTTTCTCGCACTCTCGTTACGTATCTCTCTCTCTCTCTCTCTCTCTCTTTTTATATCGTTTTTTTTCTATGTTACTTTTATGTTTTTTTTGCGTTATTTTTAATTGTGTTTTTTTTTTCTTTTCGATTCTGTTTTTGTTTCTCGTTAGATTAGTGCCCTCCGTTCACTTACGTCTACGGTTGTTTCCCATTAAAGCTGTAAATGTTTATTATAAAGACAATTCGTAACAGTCGGACAGATTTCACGTTCGGTCGTGATCCCTTTGAAAATCAACGATGTTTTTGCATTTTTTCATTTTTTTTTTTTTTTTCTTAATTATTTTTGTCCTCACGAACGGACCGTCAAAATTTGTCTCTTAAAATGGTCAACATATGTGTACTTCTTTTTTTATTTGTTTAATTGCTTTAATCTATTTGTTGTCGTCTCGCGTCGCGAAATATTTTTTGATCTCGATCAAGTTCTCTTTAATCTTTTATCGATCCGATTGGCGTCGAATTTCGCGTAAAGTGGACGAAAACGAGACGCACGGTTTCTCGCCTTCTTTTTCTCTGTTTTTCTAAATTTTTTTATTCCTTCGATTTTG
The DNA here is from genome assembly GCF_905332965.1 of Bombus pascuorum. Classification (NCBI taxonomy): domain Eukaryota; kingdom Metazoa; phylum Arthropoda; class Insecta; order Hymenoptera; family Apidae; genus Bombus; species Bombus pascuorum. The sequence goes on along the minus strand of NC_083496.1, from coordinate 5,762,592 downwards.
TTTCTTTTTGCATTGTTTCCACTCGATCGATGTGTTTCACACACGCCCTGGAGAAAATCACTGAGAACGATAAATGTATTGCACTGCGTTTATCCTGGGTGATAATAAATTTTTTTTTTATGAACACTTATACATACAACGTTATAATATCGTAATGGTAAAATCTGGTATTATAATAGTTAATACGGAATCACTGCGACAACTGCGAGTGTAGAAACTCGATTCCCTCGATCGCGTCGAGGATCTTCTACACTGGTAATTATCGGTCACACGTGGAATTATTTTTCGAAACTAAACGCCATTCGGAAAACTTTCCAGTAAGATTTAAAAAAATGCACGAAAGAAGATGGAAAAGCTAAAGGGTATAGTACATTTCAATTATATATTTAAGGTGAAACTAGATCGATTAAAAAGTAACTCGTGAATCTCTGATCGAAAACACGTTGCGTTTGAAATTGAAGTTTCGAAAAGCGAAGTTCAATCTAAATTGAATTATCGATAAAGTCAGCGTCAAGTTTCCAGAAATGATTCTACAAGTGTGCTGCTCACTTGGATAACATCTCTCCGCGAAAAAGCTCCTCTTATCTTAATACTGTCGATGAATAAACTTTCATTCGATTCCCTATAGAAATCCCTCGTCCTTTCAATAGAAAAAGGATAAATGTCTTTTTGGCGGTTTCGCTCACGAGAACGCGTCCGTTCGAGATCGATCGTTAGAAACGCGTTTAAATATAATTACGTACGATTATTAATCGCGAATTTTGTACCTCGAGGGTCTTGCCGTCTTGGAATGTGCAAAATTTCGACGATCCTCGTCTACGTGATCCATAAATCACCTTTTAAATGCAACCGTATCTTCTCTAAACACGTTCATTGGTTAAATCAAACACTCGGTCTAGGTTTAGCAACAGGATCGAAAGAGACTAAAGCTAAAAAAGCGAAAAGTAGTCAACGAAGGTTGAAACATCGAAGGAGAAAGTAAGTAATGGAACGAAGTAGTCGTAGACGAGAAAAGGAAGTCTTTTATTCCGCGCCAGAGCCCTCGTACTCGGATGGAATGTATCTTCGATATTATGAGATCGTCGAGATCTAACAAGCACCTCGCTGTTTAAAACTTCTCTTCTCCCACCTGCCCCTCATCCTTCCTCTTTCGAAACAACTGAAAGCTGTCTTAACCGTATCACTAATTTCGCATTCTCTGTTCGCGTGAAACCATCCTACAATACGCCTTCGTTCGCTAGTTTTACTGTGCGCTCTTGTGCGATGATCGACGCCCTCGCGAAAACGCGCGATCGATTCTGTTTCAAGATCCATCAACCTTTTGATCGTCGTCCGGTTCCTTTTTAAAATCCTACGTACGTAAACAGCGTACTTCGATAAACGAGTTTCATCGCTTTAGAAATAAATTCAGCAGGCGAAGACGAACGCTGAATTTACATTTAAATATAAATTTCCTCGACGAAGTACTGTCTGCGCATTTATACTTATATTTTGTACGATATCTTAACGTTGATTTCTTATCTCGCGACGGAGGATGTTGAGAAGCGTAAAATGACGGGATCCAAGGCGCGATCAAGAGGTTTGATCCGTTCCATTGATTCGGACACGGTGAATTGAGATCTTTGATTCTCTACAGATCGTACCACGACGATTATCCTTTCGTTGCCACTATCCCTTTAAATAATTTATATATCGCGTTCCGGTATGAGCAATTGATTTACCGACAGTCTTTCCGTCTCTCGATTACACTTAAACACGTTGAAATACATGAAAAGGAATTAATCTATCTTTCCCCCCTCCCATCCCTGTTCAACCAAGCGTTATATCTTCGGCAAAATATAAATTATTTAAATAGCGCATGGATTACGAGACTCGACAAGTTTCCTCCTACGATCGACCAAAGTCGTTTCTCACCAGTACCGTGATAAACGTTAGAAAACGAAAATGAAACGACAAATAGCGATAACGTGACAGAAACGATCCATCGAAGGATTGTTTAAAAAAAAATTCCGCTATCCTTTCAAGAAAATCCATGAACGACGAGAAGGACTCGATTCGCTCCTCGAACCACGTGTATTTGGTTTCTTTCCTTTCTTTTGTCCTTCTTCTTCTTTCTTCCCCTCTTTTCTTTCTCTTTTTTTTTCTTAGAAGTCGTCTTCGAGAGAACAAGCTCGAATACGAAGAAAAAGAAACGGAAGAACACGAGCAAACTCATTTCCTGCGTCACGGTGAACCTTCTGAAAAAACGGCTCGAATCCGTTCACGGAATACAAACGATCGAATGTACCTAGAAAACACCATTGTATGATCCATCTTGTATCTATACGTATGTATCATATATATCGTGCGAATCTTTCCTATTTTGTTAACAGAAATGCGAAAAGCGGCGGTTGCTTTTCGGAGAGCATTTCGTTTACGCGTCGACCACTAGAAGAAGAAGAAAGTGTGCAAGGAGATAAAACGGAAATGAAACGGAAGAAACCCCCACGAAGCACCGTGAAACTCACTTTGCTCTTTGCGTGTCCGGAAAATGTGCAGAACCAAAGTTTCCGGGACACCCGTTGCAACAGTTCGTTTCTTTTTTCATTCTTATTTCTTTTTTAACACATTTGTTGCTGATCCGCTCGAGACCAGTCTGGCCAAAAATGATCCGATCGCCCTTAATGAATAATATCATCCGCGCTCGGTTTTTAACCCTTTCTTTGTTTCTTCTCCTTTTCTCTTATTCTTTCTCTCTCTTTTTTTTTTTTTTTTTTTTTTTTTTAATCTATTTTGCTTTTTCATCTCGCTTCGCTTTTTCCTTCCTCGTTTAAAGTGGAATTAATTACATATACCGTATATCATCTGGATGCTTACGTGTTTGTGTATGTACGTGTGTGTTCTCTTAAATCGCGTATTTAGTCACAGATTCTTTCGTCGCGTTCATTCTATCTCATTTTCTCATTGCCATTCGTAAATCCCATTCGATCTGGCACGATCTCTTGTTTCTTGCACGCGCACGTTATCTTTGTTATCTGTTTGTCTGCTGTTTTGTGGTTTCTGTTTTGTTGTTGTTTCATTTTTAGTATCACTATAGAGTTATCGTAATTAAATATTTATACACCCATTGACAAACTAGCTACCACGTTTTTTTGTCGTTTAAATACAGTTCCATAGATATCAATTAATTTAATTAATTAATAGTTATTATAAGTTACGATAATTAATAATTAGAATAATCAAAACATGTACAGAAGATTATAGATTATCTCTTTCTTCCCCCACTGATCCATCTCGCTCCTCCTCTTCCGTTAGCCGTTTTCTCTTTATCGTCATTTTTTTCTAGCCACCTTTGTATTTACCCCCCCCCCCCAACTTTTTTCCTCCTACTTCTCTCTTCTTATCTTTTTTTCTTTTTTAACATTTTTCTTCTTTTGTTAAAGAGTAGTTATCGACTTTTCTCTTGATCCGCGAGTGACTCGCCTCGGAGTAATATCTCGAGGATTTTTATTTCTTTACTTTTTTCCTATTTTCTACCTGTTTCTCCTTAATCTTCCTCTCTATTATTCTTACACACACACACACACACACACACTCTCTCTCTCTCTCTAGTTTTCTCTCGCACGCAATCATCAGTCTCTTTCGTTCCCCTTTTAATTCGCTGATTCTCTCTCTCTCGTCGACCTCACCCTCTCCCTTTCTCGACCGTTTTTTTTATATTTTTTTTTTTTAATTAGTTAGCTTAAGTATATAAATACTTTTCATCTTCATTTTCTTTGTTTCTTTGTTCGCTTTGTTTGTTAGTTAGGCCTACTGTGAGCTAAAGCTGCTTTTTTGTTGTCGCGACAATTTTTCTCCCTGCCTTTTCAATCTGCCCCCCTCCCCCCTGTAACCGCGCCGACTTTCGACGTTCCGGCAGCGCATCCGGTCGGACGACGTGCTTGAGAACGCGTAAAAATAATTTCATCCTCCACCGATATACGACGCCTCTCCACGCTCTTTCACCCTTTCATTCCCTTTTTTCCTTCTCTCACGCACACGCTCGCTCATTCTTACATTCCCTTTCTCTCTCACACTCACACACATATATATATCATTTTTTTTCTTTGGTTTCGTGCTCGCTCCAGGGTCGAGTACACCGTCTTTCGTGATCAAAGAAACGCCTCGGTCTGCGAACTCGCGGGAACGATCGAAGCGGAACGAACAGGGATGAAAGAAACAAGGACGTCCGAGAGGTCGAAATCGTCGACAAAGGAACGAAAAAAAGAAAGGGGTAGCCTGACGAGACGAACGTCGCTCGAGTCGACTCGATAACGAGGACAAGAGGAACACAAAGGAAATTGAGGTGGGCAAAGGGTGGCGGTAATGGTTTTGCGATTCCAAGGCAGGTGTACTGGACGCTGAGCGAGTAAGCTGCGAAACTGACAAGACGATCGAAGCTCGAAGGCCCGGCACGGTGGTTTTTAAACGAGAAAAAAGTTGCTTCGTCGAGCGACGGGAGGGGGACCGAGACGAAAAACGAATCCGTCGTCTATTTTCCCAATTGCTTCCTGTGCAAGTAAAACGCGCGGTGTTTATTAACCTTTTGTCTCTGGATTTTCCTCGATTTCGTTCACCCCTTCCGCCACCCCAACGTCACGTCAGTCCGCTGGAAAAAAGTTCGTTCGAAAATTCTCGAATTGTCATTTGTTGCTTTTCCTAGAAAAGAAAAAACGATTCAAAAAGTCGGGAGCCTATTCTCGTTCCGGTCTCATCGAGCCTCGCGTCATCGAGCTCGATGTTCCGCTTGTATTCGCATCGTTCGTCGGCTTCGAACGACTCTACGAAGATTTATATCAGTGGATCCGAAAACGTTCGTTGCCGTTTCGAGTCGTTGAAACTCCAGCCGCAAATAGACAACGAACGAGAGCTCGGTGATCACGGAGGCTCGATCGATTATCCTAATCGCTGGGGGTTCACGATATACGTAATCTCTAAACAGCTAGTTCTAACGCTCTTGTTCTTCTCTTAAGTCCACGAGAAAAACCACCTTTTTGCTTATGCGTTATCCTCTCTTTATTTTTTTCTGTGTTTTCGGGAGTCTCTAGTTTCCCTGGAAGTTTCAGGAGAGTATCATCGATCGCAGCCACGATCATTCGGAGCTAATTAACTTCGCCTAAAATCTCAGTCTCTGCGGTATTTTGTCGCTTCGGTACAAATTGGAAGAGGATTGTTTACCCATTTTTTTTTTCTTTTTGTTTCGTAGTTTCTTACTTTGCTCTTAGGTTGCTTTTGCTGCTTGATCGCGCGCCCCGTACACCGACGATCCCTCTATAGTTTGTTTCGTTCGAAGAGGAGCAACGCAGTCACGGAATGTCGTTTTAATATCATCGATCGCCGTCTGGCTAAAACCACGTGTATGTCTAAACGATAGATAAATCCACCTCGATCCACTAGCGATCGATTAGGAATCACGTTTCACTCTACCGATCGAAATGTAAATTCCCTACCGTCGATATTGGCCCTTTCTCTCAAAAAATTTGTCTACTCGAGGAGCAAAATTTCACTTTCGATTCGGTAAGTATTTCTTCTGTTTTTTATATATACTTCTTAGCTTTGCCTTTAAACAACTCGAGATCTTTCGTTCTCATTCGGTTAAAACTGCCCGTTGTCGTTCCACTCTGGACCTGCGCGAGAGCTGTACACGACAGCGAGACGCGAAGAACGAAACAGCGCGAATCGTTGACTCTCGACGTTGCCGCGCCATAGACACGGATCGACATTGAATAGACTCAATCGAATATTGAACGAACGATCACGAGGATCGTCGAGCGCGACAACCGCTATCGAACATCTCGAATGCGTCTAACGTGACGATGAAGCGCCTTTCCGGCGACAATGAATGCGAATCGCGATGAGCATCGACGACGAGAGAACAGGACGACGATAACGAGGGACAACGATCCCCTGGATCGACACTGAGCCGACAGTGAATCGACGATCGACTCGCCTCTATAAAACGATCGACAAGTTGTCGAATGGAGACAGCATTGTGCGTTGCTTAAACTGACAGCGACGTATTTCATCTTACGAGACCTCGTTTCCGATGAAGAATAGGTAAACCTCTCTCGATTCGAATCGATCATGGTGTTTTCTAAATTATTCACCGGTTGGATCTCTCGAAGAAATGCGTATTCAATGCTATTACGAAGATGGAGCAGTCTCTTGTTCACAGACTTCGTTGATCGATCGTCGTTCACATTCTCCCCGAACCGTAGCTGTTTAGTTTTAATCATTTAATTAACGTCAATGGATAATCGATATAGTCGATGGATTCTTTGGAAATCCGATCGATTTATACATATTGGCGATACGATCTATCGAGAGAGGAATGCTGCGAAGAAATGTTGCCTATTTGCACATTCTTTGCGCCACTAAGGGATGTTTGTTTGCGATACACACGTAATGCTGTACGAGGCAGGAGACCTGTTCTCGAAGATGACAAATTACGCCACGAAAGCTGTAGAGAATTCACTAACTAAGAAAATTACTAACTAATAAGGAACGTAAGCTGTTCGGATAGAAGAAGTTGGCTGAATTTGTCAATTCGTAATGATCCGGAGAACGAACCGATAAACCACTCCTTCAACATCTTCGTAGAAACACCTCTTTTACTTTTTTTACTTTTTCATTGGTTAAAAGGTACAAGAGAAGTATAAATGGTTGACTTTTACGGGTAATAATATCGCTAATGCGGCTAACGATTAAATGCAAATGTCCTAATAAAGGTAATATCGTTCGTCCGTCGGTGAAATTATCTAAAAGCCGCGGAATGTGACGGAACTTTTACGTCACGTTCGGACCGATTTCAAAACGCTTTGTATTAAATGAGTTTATTAAAAATTTATACAGGTCATAGGAGAGTTACAGGCGATATAAATTTTTGTTTACAACGTGATCGCAAATTTGTCGATATTCCAATTTTCGTGCGTCGAATAAAAATTAAATTTCCAACTGCTACGCAGCATCCTCTTGTGGAGGATTCGCGTTCTTCGCGAGAGATCCTCAAAGCGTTCGGAATCAGTTCGAAAGCGATTCGATCATCCTCCCGTCTCAAATATCCATCTTATCATCGAGAATAGACACATGGTGCCATTATCGCGTAAATGTGTGCCCTATTGTGTTCCCTGTGTACGTGTATGTATGTGTATATGTCTGACTTCGTATTCCCTCTCTTTTCTATTAATCACCGATAACAAAACACTCATTATCATCGTCATCATCGATAGCGATATAACTAACAACGATTATTGAGACATAAATACAATATATATAATGTATATCTAACGTAATAATCGTATGGTAATATAATTTTATAGTTAAGTAGATTAGCGTGTCCCCCCCCCACTATCGCTGTCTTTCACATCTCTCTCTCACTCTCTCTCTCTCTCTCTTTCTCTCTTTCATCATTCCCTTTCTTTTCTTTTTACTTCGTTCGTTCCCTCTTTATCTTCGCGTTCTTGCCTCGATCGATCTTTCCACGTTTTCCCCTCGCCTTTTCGATGGCTTTCTCTACATTGGAAAGAACGGGACAGGGCCTGCGCGATCATCCGTCGTCCCGACGAGTATCCTCGTCGCGTTGTGCGTCTCTTCGACCCTTTCCGAGTCTCTGTAGCATCGACAACCTCTTCTAATATACTGTGCGCTAAATTGAGCAGCTCCGACCGTTATTGCACTCGTTAAAGAGGAAAGAGAGCGAAACCCTTGTTTCTTAATCTTGTCTTTGCCAGGTCATCGTTCCATCATCATCGTGATAATATCATTTTCTCTCGATAATATCCTTATTTACGTAGGCAACTGATGACGTGGACGTGCTTCATTCCCTTTCCCCTTGGTACCAGTTTCCGCCCTTCGACACGGTCTCAAGTTTACCGAGGGACTACGTCCTCGCCTATCGTTATCAATGATTGGTTTTCACACTCCAACAAGTCTCTATCGTATAGTTTTACTGTTTTATTGGCGCAACATTGGGCAGTATATATAACCGAAATGCGCACGAGAGTATTAAAGCTACTTGCGCGACCGCCTCGTGGCATTTGTACTTTTAACAATGAGTTCTATCGTTCTCCGAAGTATCACGAACCGTTTCCATTAATTTTCTATGATCGTGGGCGCCGTTGGAACCTTCCGATCGACCTTCACCTTTCGATACTTAACGCAAAATTGTTATACGATCCAATATCGTTGACTAATCATCCGATGTTCGTGTGTTGTAATTGCACAACGACTATCGATAGGTTTGAGATCAATCTTTTTAACGCGTCGATCGACACACGAACATTGCCTTTGAGATCACAGACTATCAGTGGGAAAGAAGCAGAGACTCGTGTGTCGGTTCACGCGCCCCAACGACTCTCCTCTCTTTACGTGCGCAGACGGTTAAACTTCTCGATGGACACGAATTTCTTGTCGGTTCCACGGGGTCGCCCACGATGGAACAAAGATAATTATAGAAATGTTACGAACCACGATCGACGAGCGTGCAGTAAATATCCAGCGAAACGTCGGTGTACGCTGCGCTCGCGCGTGCTACGCATCGATTACATCAGTCTCTGTGAGCAACGAGGAATGTCAGGAAGCAGAAAAAGATATATATTATATTTTTTTTATCAGGATGGATAGAAAATGTAGATGTAAAACCATGGTTGTTTGGGAGGCTGGTGGCAACTGAAACAAGTAATCGAAATAAAACAAACGACGTATTTGAACCAAACACAAATCAGTTTAATCCTTAAATAAAACATAATTTCTGTTATGTTATATAATAATTAAATAAATAAATAAATAATCGGTAGTAGTAAGCAGTAGTAGTAGTAATAGTAGTAGTAGTAGTAGTAGTAGTAGTAATAGTAGTAGTGGTAGTGGTAGTGGTAATGGTAGTGGTAGTAGTAATGGTGGTGGCGGTGGTGGTGGTAGTAGTAGTGGCAATGGTAGTCGGAGTAGTAATAGGAGTAGTAGTAATAATAGTAAGTAATAGTAGTAGTGATGGTGGTGGTGGTAATAATAGTAATAGTTATAGCAAGTAGTTATAGCGGTTGAGAGAAAGTAACGGTAGTAGTGTGATGTTAAGTAAAGTGAGTAAGATGTTTTTTTCCTCTTTAGTGGTACGAAAAATTAGATAGATAATAAAGGCATTAAGGTTTTACACGTAGCTACTAGACGAGAGACACAAAAATTATATACGATCATAGTTAATAATAGTAATAATAATAATAATAATAATAGCAATAATAATAATAGTAATAATAATAATAATAATAATAATAATAATAATAGCGATGATTATCGTGACGATGATCGTGATAATGATGATAATGATGATGACGATGACGAAGATGATGATAATAATGAATAATAATAATGGCAATGACAATGGCAATAATAATAATAATAATAACCAGAATAATAAGTATAATTAATATACGTAATAATAATTATGAAAAGGAGAAAATTTATAGTTTTAATATTAGAAAACATTGAAACTGATTTCTTACATGCGATTCGTCCCCCGTTCAGAGGGTCATCGGACGTTCCCCCTTCGAAACCCTCACGCTTCGCCAAAAATCATTCGAGCTACAATTGTATATGTGGTATCTCCTACACGCACCATTGTATCCAGTTACGCAACTATCCTGCTTCGATTAAAGTCGTGTTACTATTATTTTTTTCATACCTTCACAGCAAATCAATCAAGGATCATGATCGGTGCAAGAAGCATCGAAGCAACGAGGGGCGAATCGTTTCTCCTTTATCTCTGACGTCTGTAACACACGCCACTGCACGCGATGACGCCAGTTTGCTTTTTGTCAGCCGACCAGTGTATAATTTGCACTAATATCGAGATCTTGTTTGCCCCGTGGACGCGTCGATCGCGTCGTCCAACAACACCCGATCGAAAGAACCGAAGGGTGTACGCGTCGCGCGCGACCGATCGATATTCACGAGTTTTCCAAATAAATAAAATAAAATCTTAGCAGAAAGCATCTGTTGCTTGAGGTTCAAATTACGTTTTTTTTTTTTTTTTTTTGGGGAGGGAGGACAAGTGTATATCGTCGTGCTCCTAGGGAGCGTATTCTCTTTCGAACGAACAGCCTGTTCCTCGCTCCCGGACTAGACACAAGAAGGTACACATAAATAGGACAACATATATATATGTGTATATATATGTGTGTGTGTGTATATATATGTATATATATACATATATATATATATATGCTACGCTTTTTTCTGTCGCGTTATACTAAACCTAGGAGCTTAAGAAATTTTCGAAATTTACTCACGATTAAGTACTTACGATCCATGTTCGTTCGCGCTAGTCCCGATCACCGCTACAAGGTAATATGTATTTAAGAAAACGTAATTCGATATTCTTCTATCCAATTAGTCTTTGTTCGCTATCTAAGAAAAAGATTTGGTTTTTGGTTTTCGATAGTACGTCTAATCCCATTCAGGGGAATTACTTGTATGGGCTAGCGCGGGCGAAACGGTTCGCTTACCTTATACATCGTACCACCTAAAACGCGCCTTCTTTGAAATCGCCTGTCTGATTTGCTTACTAGTCTAAAGAAAAGAGTTTTCTCGTTCTCTGTGTGGAGAGAGGTTCTTAACACGCGGCGCCGTTTTCTATGCACTGACGCCTCTTTGCACGTAGACTAGACACGTGTTTCCCGATGATCCGGAAATTATTCGTCGATCGTACTTCAACATCATGTCTGTATCACATATCCGTGCACCGTCGCGAAGTGTTTCTTTCGTTTAATCTTTCGTTCGTTCTTCGTTGCAAGAAAAGACACGACGCGTCCAATCTGCGTACCGTATGTATAAGTAAACCGTCTCTATGAAATATTATTTTGTACGTTGGACTTTTTTTTTCTTTCAATATTTTCGTTAAAAAAGGGAAATCGAACGTTCGTGTTTATAAAAATCGGAACATCTTCGTTGCGACGGGGAGGAAGAATCCCTCCTTTGTTCCTTTTCTCCCCGCTGCAAGCAATGTCTTTGTATGTATACGTGTACGTGTGTGTAAAGTGGATGTGTGTTTTTGTTAAAAAGTTGGCTGACAAAGTTCTTCTAAAACGTCCAAGTTTGTGGACGGTGCACATTCGAGGGACACTAATACGCGATGCTCGATAAAATCAGACTCTGCACTCAAGAAAGCACTTTGTACTAACTAAGATCTCTCTTATACGTACATATTATCTATACATAAGAAAAATAAAAGAAAAAAAAAAAAAGAAAATGAAAAAGAAAAAAAAACGAAAAGAAAATGAAAAATTGGATATTCTTTGGACAACCGGCAGAGAAGTACAAGAGCTCGTGACTAGCAAAATGAAAAGATACAACACGCTGCTACGTTATCAGGAAACATGACGTAATCCCTCGGGTCACTTTTATGACGTTTCGATCTCTCGAATTTTCGCGACATCGCATTGTAATGTATAGCACATAAGCCCTAAAATATCTTCTTAAATAGGTAATAATTATTATACTTCGTCTTTCGGTACTCGTCGAATGATGACTCGTCCTTAATTTAACTACGGATTAAGAAAGTTTAGATTCTTTAAGTACGTTTAGTCTCACTGGCTAAACAGGAGAAAGAAAAAGGGGAAATCGATCGTCTGCATTTAACAACTAGTTCTCCCGCTCTCATCGGCGTCTCCTCGCATCCTAAAAATCGAACGCGAGGCTTCTCATATGCGTCAGTGTCATTGTTTTGACTATTGGTATTCATTCCCGTTTCTCTTATATCCTCTACCAGAGAGCGACTTGCCTCCTTTCGTACTTCGATCGATCTATCGATCGTCCCCGTCCCGTCCTCGATCGCGATCCGTCTGTATTGTCTCGCCACGTCCTTCTATTCTCTCTCTACTCACTCGTCTCTCCTTTCTACGTCATTCCCCTACAGTCACCTACTACTACGCACTCTTTTCCATCCTCCATATGTATGTCCACCGATCCTTTCCATCGAGTTCACACGTAGCCGATCTAATCGGGAAAACACGAGGCACTGTCGCGTTTTCTTGTCCGCTTCTCTTACGTCGTGAGTTGTCAATGATTTTAGAAAAAAAAAAAAGGGAAAAAAATCAATCAGGCCCTGCCTTTTATAAATTTTGCTCGAGTCTCACAGCCTGACGTCGTCGTGACTCTTTGGTCTAGTAGAGGGGACTCTCGTCCTCCCTTTATTTCTCTCGCCAACTCGATTTCCATGACAAATTATCTCCTCTATGTTTGTCGATCGATACGGTAACGTTATTATTATTATTATATTTAGTATTACGTGGCCCGTGTATCCGCGTACATATACATAAATCGGCAATATGTATGTACAATATTCGCAAGCAGTCGCACGAGCCACGTTTGGTCGCTACGGACGTTCCTTTCTTTTCGTCCGATTTCATCTTATCGTTTATTCCGTCCAAGCCGCGGGAATGAAGCGACACAGTCGCGAATCCCACGAGCTACGGAAGCCGACAGGACCTCGCGTTAACCTTCTGTCGTGGACGAACAGCGGGAGAAAAGAAACGAGTAACCAGAGAGGGAGAGGGTGAAAGCTAAGGCGAAGGAAATAAAGAAAAAGCGAAGCTTCCTCTTTACCCTCCTCTTCGTTCCTGTGCACGATGTATAATTAGGGATATCGGGCGAGCGATCGCGTACCACGACCTACCTCTCTTCGTCTTCGCTGTCTGTTCATCCTCGTCTCTTTACGTCCCTCTCCCTCTCAGCCACGCGCACCTACTGCATATGCATCGCACCCTTGCTCGTACAGACACACGTATACACGCACACACACGCACGAGTATCTCTTAGCATTCTCCCCTTTCTTCCTGTTCTCTCACTCTGCTCCTGTCTTTTTTCCTTCCATCATCCCTCGGCCGAATATTCTCCAGGGAACTCAGCATCCTCCGAATATTAGTCGGAATTGTACTCGTCGTCGTGGTTCTCGTAGTCGTATCTGACCCACCGATATTTCTTCACGGAGACCAGAGCCCTAGTCATCTTTTCGCATTTGGACACATCGGCCAGGTAATCTTTTAACGGGTGATTCTGATTCTGCTGCTGCTGCTGCTGGTGTTGATGCTGGTTATGGTAGTTCTGATTGTTATGATGGTTTGCTCCGCGATCACGACTGTTCAGGGTGTTGATCACGGAATCGACAGGGAGATGGTGGTGGTCGATCTTCTTAGTGGAAGCACAGGCAGTCGCGAGCGCTTGGACGGTCGCGGGCGTGACCACAGCCGCAGCCGCAGCCGCGGTCGCAGCCGCAGCCGCGGCCGCAGCAGCAGCGGTCGCTGTTGCGGCGACCACCGATGCGGCTGCTGCGATCGTTGAACCGAGCACGGTTTTGGTTGCGGTCGCTTGACCGATCACGGCCGCGGCTGCCGCCACAGCTGGCGTTGCTGCCACTGCTGTTCCTGCTGCTGCTGCCGCTGCTGCTGCCTGATGATGGTGATCGTGGTGTTGCTGGAGCTGTTGCTTGTCGTTCTACGTCGCCTTGCTCTTGTTCGTCTTGAAGCTCACTTGAAGAACCCGGTTACCTAGCGTGTAACCGTTCAAGCTCTGGATGGCGACCACCGCCTCGTCATAGTTGGTCATCGTCACGAAACCGAAGCCTTTGCACTTGTTCGTCTGCAGGTCGCGGATCACTTTGACCGATTGGACGGCGCCGAACGGACCGAATAACTGCCACAGCACGTTCTCCTCGGTCTCTGGAGCGAGGTTGTACACGAAGATACACCAGCCGGAACCGTTCATCGCGTTCCCGGGTAGCATTGAGTTCGCCAATAGATCGCCTGCCAGCGGGCTGTACCTGAAACAGTTTATTTCATCGTGTGAAAACGTATGCCCATCGACCACCGCTTTTGTGCTCGCGCTTTGGTCCATGGGTTTCCCTTTTTATCTCGCGCTCGCGTTACAAGGCAAGAAAAACGTTCTGCGCTCTGGCGGAGCAACGCCGTTAATCTACGCAATCCAATTGATCAGGATTGCTTTCGTTTCTGTCACACGATACATAGTTATTTACGAAAGAAATTCTGTTCGTCGACGGCGCTACTCAACGCTGTTACCTTTTACTCTGGCTATTCGTATGGAAGAATCTCGGACAAGATTCTTTTATTGCGAACAAATTTTATCGTGTACACAGAGCTATGTGGCTAACTTATAAACTTTAAAGTGCCTCGAACAAATGCGACTCAACTAAAAGACTTTCTTTCACAAAACACTAATTTTTCCTTCGATGTTACTGTCGCAAAAGAATCGTATGAATAAATTAAGGTCGTGCAAGTAGTGCCGTATAAAATCATTCGCGTCTTTTTATTCAACAAAAATATTCTACGTACAAACGAACCCGAACGGAAAGATAAACGACGTCGGTTATCCGACCAATTATCCCGGCGCGAAAAACCGTCACTTTCGTGGTAATTAATTTCGAAACGAAACCCTTGACGGGAAAAGTAATCGTTGCGCAAGGCTGCATGCAATTGTACCGGTAAAAGCGTTCCAAATGAACAAGTCGCGTCTCGACGCTGGCTACCGGACGGAACTTTTAATTAGATAAAAAAACAAACAAAAAAAAAAAAAGACAAGAAACAGGGAACGAGAGCGATGGTGGAACGAAAGGAGTGAAAAAGCAGGAAAAATCGCGAAATAAAATGGGGAAAATTCGCATGCAAACGTTCGTTAATCGGCATGCTGGAAGTTACGAAACGCCGGATGTGAAGGTGAAAAAACATCGAGGCAGGACATATTTACAGAGATGTAAAAATGTAATCTACGTACCTACTTGACGTCACAAGCCGCGTTAAAACAGGGCACATCTCAGTGAGTATTCATTATAGGGTCGAGATGACAGTAATTAAGCAGGCATTCGTTACGAACGCTCGTTAGGAACCGCGTCTTTTATACGCACGCGTATATACAACGCGATTTCGTTGGTTGGGGTGGCTTTTTCTTTAACGACACCTCGAATGAACCCCAAACTCGATTCATCGGTATCTCCCTTCCTTTTCTGTCCCCCACCCTCTTTTTTTTTTAAATTCATTCATCTACATTTTATTCAGAGGATATCTTCTTTTTTATCCGTTTTTTTAATTGTTGCTAGATATTTATAATCGAATCTAAAACCATCGATCAAGTTAGAGGTTCGATTGGACCAGGTTGCAGAACAGAGACGTTCCTTCGTGAAAGAAGAATCCACGTTTTCTTTTAACTAGCCGATACGTACACACTCGTTCGACTATCGTTTAATATTCCAAGGATTGTCAGAAACGTTCGATCGAAGTAAATCTCTCCTGATCCTCGGAGGCATGGATTCTCATATCGCTTATGCAAATATCAAAAGTAATAGCGCAATTTATTTAATCGACGATCGATCGTTTCTAAGACTACGAAAGTCGACACATCGGTGCGTTGTTTTCTAACCATAATCATGTGCGATTCTCTTGCATTGGTGTGTGCCAACAAAAATACATATACCTATATATTTGTACATATACGTATATATATATACGGTTCACGTGAGTCCACGTAATTGCTCTTTCAAAGATCGTGCGCCTAGCTTCGCTCCCAGCTCTCCACCAACGATTCAGTGACACGGTGGTCTTTCAACAAATATCGCTGCTCTATATTGTCGTTGTTCTACTATCGAATTAATTGTACTATTGTGTATTGTTACGTTGTGCGTCCATTGGAACTTTTATTATCATTTTGTTTTCTTCCAATTACTGACTACTCATTGTACGCTAATCTAATCGAACATTCTTGCGCTTATTCTTGCTTTCAAATAGAGGGATTGACTCTGATCGTCGGCAGAGAGACCGAGAAATCGTAGGTGCACGATCTCGAGTCGAACACGATCGATGAAGGCAAAGAACCAAAGAAAAGAAACAGTGAAGTAGGAGAAGAAAATGCGAGCTTGTCGAGGAACGTTGATTCGAGTCTCTATTTGCAATATTTTTCTCTGTTCTTTGTTATATTCTTTTTACTTTCTTGCCAGGCACGGCAACCTGTAGTTTCGCGAGAATCTGTTTAATCTGTTTTATTCTTCTTTCGACGACGATTGAAAAATCGGTCGAAATCCGTCTGTACAGTCCTAGACCATATTACTTTTGTCACAAAAGCTTGAAAGCTAGCGGGTAGAGGAAAAATGAAAATTCTACGGTTATTTCTAATATCGGTTAAATCAGAGTGAAACTTAGATCTGACTCGCGAAACTGAGAATAAATTTGAAGAACCTCCGACAGAACGTAGAGATGATTTAGAAAAAACAAACGAGGTAATTGAAAAAAGAGAGTAAAGGCAAGTTTTGCTTGTTCTTCTTTTTCTTTTTCTTTTTTTTTTTTTTTTTTTTTTTTTGTCTTTCGAGTATCGAAGGAAATGAGAAACGTTATGAATTGAGATTGCACACCCGAATCGATTCGCATTCTCGAGAAAGCGCTAAGATATGCTCTGTGACGTTTGGTGAATAGAGAAGCGTTTGAAGGACAACGATTAAACGGAACGAAAGGCAACGAGAGAGAAGAGAAGAGAAAATAGAATAGTGTGAGGCGAGGGGGGAAGAGAAAAAGGCTTTAAAAATTTCATATAAAATATAAAACGCGGCCGTTTAAAAGAACGAATCATAAACAATGAACGGAAATCTCTAACGATAACGATGAAGATTTTCGTTTCGATTCGATATTTGACTTATTCCGAATAAATTTGATATATAATTAGTATCGCGATTAAATATAATTTAACTGTATCGATAACAATTAGTAAAAATGAAATGAAAGTCGAATGAAAGATGGTATGACCATATGAAATTTTTAACGCGGAGCGTGTGTGGAAGGTAAGAGAACGAAGCCACGCAAAAACAGAAATCAATTATCGAAAAATGAAAAACCGGGAGGGAACGTAGTGGTAGTAACGAAAAAAATACTGACCTCTGTAAGCCTTTGTTAATGGCAAGCATGGCCTTGCCAGTGCTAAAACAAAACACAAAAAGAACAACGTAAGAAGAGAGATATTCCGGGAATGAGCCAATAAAATCGGGATAAGAGTCAGTCGCTTCCTTGTGCTTCCGTTTTATCTTTCTTTCTGGCATTTTTTTTTCTTTTTCCTCGTACGGAACTACCATCTATGGTGCCTCTCCGTTTTCTTTTCTCATCGTGGATAACGCAACAGGCAGGGAGGTAAAGATAGATTAAGAAAGAACTAGAGAAAACAAAGAGAAAAAAGAGAAAAAAGAAAAAAGATTGTCAAAAAAAAAGAAAGAAAATAAAATAGATAGAAAATGGAATTCCTCAGGGTAGTTTTCTCCCTTTTCCTGAGAGGAGAGGAGAGACAAGGAAGCGTAAAAAGAAAAAGATTGCGGTGACGCGGCATCGATCGAAAAGGAAACGAAAAAAGTACGGAATAGAGGCAAGCGAAAAAAGCGAAGCGCATTAATCTACTTTTTCATATTTCTTTCTTTTTTGCTTCTTTTTTTATCTTCTTTTCTTAACTGATACACTTCGAATCGTCGAATCTTCGTACCTGTTCGATTCGATCGATCCAACGTTACACGAGTCTTCCGTCATAAAGTTTACTCGCGTTTGACTGACATGGACAGACAGACGGACCTGAAGTACGCTCGATATCCGGTTGTTAAGCAAGTTAAATGACACGATGACATGATGAGGGAAAGTCTTTATCGTCATCTTCGTTCGTTATATCATGTCTCTGAATGATAATTCTTTTTTTTTCTTTTTTTTTTTTTTTGTGACGGCACGCGTCGTGTTTTGCAGAGGCACAGAAACGCGGAACGAAGGGGAGACGAGAATTGCTTTTTCTAGTCTGTTTTGTTATCGACGTTTCTCAACTCCATTTTAATCGAATTCGTCGTCAGCCTCGCATCCACGGTAATGCATTTCCGAGGACCACGAAACCTTCCTCGCGTCTCTACGAATAAGAAATTATTTAACAAATTTTCTGTCACACATCGTCGTTTCAATCATACCATCGTGCTAAAAAAGAATAAAATCGTTTCGACGAGCCAGCTTACCGTGGATCGCGAAGACCAAAACCAAGAAAACTTACAGAAATAACAGAACGTTTGTATGTGCCTTGCTCCTCCATGTTTCCAGAGTGGTCAAGGATCAGTCTTCTGTCTTTCATGCGCGATCAAATGCGATTTTTTTCTGGATCAATAGACTTACATCTAGGTAATTGGTAATTAACTTTGGAGACCACCTTGTACCACTCGTTCGTTGGGAAAGGGCGATTGGATAGGTGATGTTCGGAGGAATGGAATAGAAAACGATCCAAGTAATAGAAGAAATCAAGGGAATAATCGCTGGTGCTAATGATACGATGAAGAAAGGCCGGACGACGTTCTACGTCTAACTACCAGTCATTTCAATTAACACGGGTCTCGATTAGATTAAACCTCGATACACGTCGTTTCATTCCCGCGTTTCACCGTGTGTCACAGCTGATCGTGAAGTATTGATATCGCAACATCGATTCTACGGTCGATCGAAAGGTTTCCAACGATTGCCCGACTGGTAGTACCTTTTTCTGGTCTACACATTTTTCTGATGCATATTTGCTCTGAATTTTTTTTTTCGCGCGCATGAATTCTCTATCGCGTTTGTTAAATTTCGTAAGTATCACTGACAACGAAAGTGCAAAGTCGTTCGTATTGAAAATTTGACTTTTGATAACCGCGACGACCATTCTTCGTGAAAGAGAACACGTGACATAAACTAAAATCTCGATGAGAAATGTGCACTTAAGATGAAACTTTGATCGCGTTGAAACATGCTCACACGTAGTAGAACATCGAATAGACGAATCTAAGATGAAAGAGAGAAAAAGAAAAGAAATGAAAAGAAAGTATGAAGACGAGGTAATATATCGTATGGTAGATGAGGTGCGTAAGGAGGAGCCTGCAGTGTACTCAGGTACTTAAACGGTGAGTGCGTAAAGAAAGAGAAAGAGACAAACAGCGAATCGATCGACCGATCGTTTTAAAGACTCTACTCAAATTTAAACCTTGAGCTTTCTTCATTCATTATCAATCGATCGATGGATCACGCCGAGTATGCGCTCTATTGAACGAGACGCTAAACAAACCTAAAAAATGGAACGGAAAAAAGGAACTGAATCGGAGAAAGGAAATGAAACTGAATCGAACTAAATGGAAATAGAAGAAGAAGAAGAAGAAGGCGAAGAAGGTGAAGAAGAAAATAAGGTAGAAAAGAAGAAGAGAAAAAGAGTAAGAGAGAGAGAGAGATCTTTGGGTAGAGCGAGTAGAGGCGAGTAGGTACCTGGATAGTGGCGACAGTGGAATGTACCTGAAGCGGCCGGTTGGATGGTGGATCGGGCCGCCATATCGTCGGGTCGCCTGCGGTGTCAGATAGGCCAACGGCGGTATCGCCTTGTTGTTGTTACTCGGATTGTTGGCGAACTTGACGGTGATCGGCTCGGATGAGCCCTTCGGAACGGTACCGTTTAACTCTTGAATCGCCCTCTCGGCCTCGACCCGCTGGTCGAACCTTATGAAACCGACCCCTTTCGACAATCCTGTCAGTCAATCGGTTTAAGTTATTCATTAGACTATCATTCTTTCACGTTTTTATCGAACGAATAACGGATACCGAAGATATGAGAAGTTTGGCTGATTCCTCGTTGACTGTTGAGTGACTATGCGTACATGCGATTCTTGACGTTACGAGAAATCTCTCGATGATTCAAGATCTTCCTACCAAACTGTCGCTACGAATTTCGTAGAGGAATTTTGAAGGATTAAGCGAAGGAAAATGGAAACTATTATTATTAAGGAGGTATTCGTGAGCTATTGCTTATATTCTATCTATAGATATACGTAAAACATTGAAACGCAGTTTACTTGGAAAATCTTGGAATCCTCAAGAAACGCAATAACAAATAACCTTCTATGAAATCCATCAGCTACATATCGTAATTGTTTAATAGAAACATTTCAATAGCAATCCAATTCGTCGAAGAAAGTTGCCTTTGCATTAACGATACTCGGCGATTTCTAATAAATCGATCGTGAATGCCAGCGAACCTTCTTCTTGTACTTTCCACCCCGTGATCAACGACGAATTCTGTGTAGAATGCAACCAAGTACATTCGAAAGAGTGGCTCGGTGCGCACAGATTCGTTTCTTTACACCGATGTCGTGTGTTCTCGAGTGAGTCGATCATGTTTTCTCTTTGAAGCGATACCCGCGAAGCTGAATGGGTTTGGTAACGCGGCAAAAAGGAGGCGAGAAGGTGTGCGTGTGCGTGTGCGTGTGTGTGCGTGCGTGAGTTTGTGTGTGTCTGTGTTCGTGTGTGCCATGGATCGAGGGCACGGTCGCAAAATCATAATCATAACAAACGACAAAAAGCGTAAAGAAACAAAAATGGCGCTCGGGATTAAAAATTTTGGTCTTGTAGCTGTTGTCGCGGTCACGTGAAAAAAAGCAGCCAATGAGAAAATCAAGAGAAAGTAATATAAAATTATAAAATTAAATAAGAGAGAACAAGAAGCGACTTCTATCTTCTATAGATTTCTCTTTTTCTTTTATTTTGCATGGTTGTGATCGTTCGATCCTCGCGAGAAATTGATTCTCTTACTTCCTGTTCTCTCCGTTGCTGATAATATAAATTTAACTTAATCTTTTATATCGGTGACAGTCTACGTAATTGTTTCGCGGGACGAACGAAAACCGAAGCATACGAAGGAAAACAATAGAAGAACAATTTAAAAAAATAGAAAAAAAATTGACTGAAAAACGGCTGCTTTTGTTTGAGCTTCGACGTAATGAGGGAAAAGAAAAAAGAGTTGTATGAGTTACGTACCGGGCAAATAGTCTCCGCCGCCGGTCACAAACTGTCGTACTAAACAGAAACGGAAAAAATCATATCACGTTAAAAGTCAACTGGCAGCATACACGATTCGCTCGCCCCTGATTCGTCTAGGTGGGAGGGTATGTAATAACGAATAACCGGAAGAAAGAATAAAAATTGACGAGAATAAAAGAAAGAAGAAAATAAGAAAAGAAAGTAGTAGAAAGAAAACAAAAGGAGAACGCTTTTTTCTCGAAAAGTATTGAATCTCGTGATCTTGAAATTATGATGAATTCAAATTGGAAGAAAGGAACAAATAAATAGAGCATGAGGTTTCAAATGGATTCAACACTAGGCACAGAGAAAAAAGACGTTCGATCTGGAAATAAATTTCGACAACGTTCCTCGTATGATATTCACTCTTTCATGATGTCGGATAGTCAAAATAATCGGTGTCTGAAGAAACAATAAATCAAAATTGGTCGCAATGAGATGAATAAGGGGCGAGCGATCATTCTGTTAGATGTTTTACGCCTAAAAATTTCTTCGTCCTTAAGTATGTAAAGAAGTCTCGTTTTTGTTTGCTTTCTGTTGTAAAACGCAAAGTATCAAACAGTACTCGAAGATAAACTGAAAAATCCAAAGAAACGAAACGTAACAACAATGAAGAAAAGAAAAGAATAAAAAGGAAAAGAAAAAAAAAACAGAAATTGATCGTTCGAATCGAGGATCGCACTGTGGAACGAGTGTAATACAAGCAAGCCAGGAACGAAGGAAGAAACAGAGGTGGGTTCCACGTACGATACGTATCCTAACACCAGTGTCGTAATAAGAAAATAAATAAAATTATGAAGCTATAACTATAGAACATTAAAAATTAATGACACAGTACGAAAAACAGGAACCAAAAGAAGGAACAAAAAAAAAAAAAAAAAGAAAGAGAGAAACAAAAACAAAACTGATTAATCGTGCGAACGATGGTAACAAATGTATCAAAATGAAAGGTAACAACTCACAATCACAGGAACTAACAACGAAAAACGCCAATATGGATATAAAAGAAATGTAACGGTACAGGGTGGTTAGGCCATGAGGCTGTGCGTGAAACTGGGGATGCAAATAGAATGCACTGCTAACAAAAAAGTAAGCTGAGAACGTAAATAACAATAACGAGCGAAAAAAAGACAAAAGAGTATGGAATCAAAAACGAAAATTTGCGATCGTGTGTCCTCTCGAATGATCTCGAATACAAAGTGTTCTTTGTTACTAACTAAAGAGAAAAATGGACGAGAGAAAAAGAGAGGAAGAAAGTAGCAATCGTTAAACAGATCGGAATGAAAGATGCGTAAACGAGATCACGCAGCTCCGAGACGACATCGACCAACGAAAAGTGTATACAGCGTTCTCGTTCGCTGTCTAAAATTTAATTGAAATATTCGTCACTCGTTCACAACGATCGTGTTCGTTCTCGCTCTGATTGCAGGCGCACCGATCCACCCCACAATACGACTAAAACCCCATGGCCTACTTTTTATAATTCTTCGTTAAATTGTTCACCAAGCTTCCTAACGAATCTCCTAATTGAACGGGCGCGAGTCTGATTCGCGCGGTCCCTATCTACTTTGATCTTCGAACAAAGCAAAGGGAAACGGCATTTTTCCCTTAGAGCTGCCGAATTCCATGGCCTTCCACAGGGCTGATTACATTCTACTGGCCGATACGATCCTCGTCAGTTGTCAGGGAATTAGAAACTTACCGGTGATGTTGTCGCAAAGTATCCGCGATGTGATGATTCTGCCATATGGGTTGAATAGATTCTCCAGGTCTTGTTGCGTCATGTTCTTCGGCAAACCGCTCACGTACAGGTTTGCCCCTTTGATCGCCTCGCTGCTCGGTCTCGCGTACGATACCTGCCAAGGTGAACACTCGTTAATTATACCAACCGATAAAGAAGTAACGCAAGTCAGAATTAGAAAAGTTTGTAGGTAGATGCGTTATACGTGACTCGGAAGAAACTAGAGATAGGAGACACTCTACTTCAATCTTCTTTTTTCAGTGGATTAACATCATGTACGTGGTACGTGAGCGGAACAATTTTATCTGTTCTGGTGGAGTTAATAAATAGCAGATGCGATAGTGTCTTTGAATTCACGCCAGCCTATTTCCATCATCGCCACACCGTCTAATATCATGAATAATCTTGTTCGTATAACATATTTCAAATAATTAGCTTTGACAAAATAATGACTCCAAAGCGCAGCTTCGCGAGCAAACGCAATAACGGCAAGCTATTACAGATTTTCGCGAGCCTTTTGTTCCCGAGTTGTGGCTAATTTATTTCTGGCCAAACTATGTAAATACGTTAATGAAAGGCTCCGTTAGACTGAGATTAAAAGTAGACTCGAGTTAGTGACAGCATATAACCCGTGTATCGCGTATAAATCAGATCATTCATGGAAACTTTAGCTCGCAAGTCAAGAATTTAATTCCAAACGCATATGTAAAGGAATCCTAATAAATAGATAATTTGTTATGTCTAGAGATATTTAAGGAGAACGAACCTTGATCGTTTTGTTTTGCAGACGAAGACCGTTGAGCGTGTTTATCGCCTTCTCAGCATCCTCAGGCCGGTGATAGTTAACAAAACCGTAACCTAAACTCTGACCTGTAACAGAAAATAAACCGTCATATTAGACTATCGGACACTTAAAAAACGATAGACACACGTAGATCGATATTTCCGCCTTTTACGATTATTAAAAGGTATGATTCGAAGAAAACGCAGAGCTCGCGTACAGTAAACGTGTGTTCGTTCATTGAGTAAACGAGTACGTGACATCGATGAGTGTTTTTGAAAAACAGGAAACGCAGGCGGTGCAATACGGCCCTGAGAGATCGCGGCGAGGTCGAATATAAAGCGGCAGAGGCTCGAACCAAACGACGCCCCCGCTACTCCGACGCCCGAAATAGCGTCGCGACGTCCACGCACGTGCTCTCCACTAACGCACGGAATTCAGAGACGGGAGTACGCCAGGCGAAATTACGCTGGATTACGCGCACTCGAACGTGCACGATCAGTCAGCGCAGTGGAAAAATTCGTCGACCAAGATAACGGAAACACGACGTTGCGTAATCGTTCCTTTATTACTCGGTGAGCTTTCCGAGATTATCGATAAAAATTCGATAGTTTTTTCGACGATGAAAACGTGTGGTGTAGCACTATTCCTCTTCGTACGATTGTTCGAAGGAAAGGAAAACTCCGACCGATTGTTGGTACTTTAAAGAAATATCGTCTGGAGTGACATTACGAGTGTTTAGTATCACGATAAAAATGTAGGAAATCAATGGGCACGTGATGTTTGAAACCGCGATATTTGTATTATTCAACTTGTGACCTAATGATTTATACTGTGTACCGTGGTTGTATCGCGTCTTTACGAGATTGTATTCGATTTGAAAAGGCTTTCAAAGGGGACTGATACAAAATAAACAGGCGCAGACGAATCGATGCCGAATACTCGACCAAGACTAAACATCGTCCCTCGGTAACGTCTAGAAATCGATAAACAAGTGTAGAAAGACGTAACTTCTTCTTATGTTGAACGTTTATCCGTACTATCGTAATAGTAAGTTTCCACTAAAATTATCACAACAATGAGCAACTGTCTGTTATTCCATCAAACTGGAACAAGGAATTTTCTCCAAATTTCTCAGTAACGATCGTTTAGCATCGACCGCGATAACGGATGCAGTGGAAGTTTAACTTACCGGTGAGTTTATCGCGAATCAACTTGCAGCTCTCCACCTCGCCTATGCTCGCAAAGAGGGATCGAATCTCATCCTGTGTCATGCTCTGTGGCAAATAATTTACAATGAGATTCGTCTTGGACTCTTCCTGCGAGGCCTGTCCGAGGGTGGATCCACCATTTTGTTGCACGACTGTGTCCATTCCGTTCGCCATCATTGCAGTCTTCTACCGAGTTCTCTCTAACTACGTACGAAATCTGAAACAAGAAAGCGTCCTTTTATCGTTACGCAACGAATAGCTGATACGTTTCTTTTCAGCTTCTATGTATTTTGCTAAAATAGTTTCGTCCTCTATCTCTCGGTACTCTCTTGGGTCAGCATCGATAATGTCAATCGTTTGGCGTCTACCGATCGACGATACCTTCTAAAGTTCTTTATTACAATGCAATCGATCACCTTGTTGTTTATTTATCGTGTAAGGAAACAAATGTGTCACTGGGAACTCAAGAGACAGACAGTGATACTCAACCATTGAAACGTTGTTCGAATATTATGTAAAATTATAACGATAAATTCCCGGTTTCGATTCGACTACTCGCGGACCCTGAATTTCGCATGTACTTTTTTTTATTGAAATAATTATCCCAACGATAATATTGATATCTCGCTAGGGGCTCCTCGATAAATTCAAATAACATGTCAAAGTTAGGTTATCGAGGCGACGAGGAAGAACACAGGAAGAAACAGACAAGTATAAACACGGGCTGTCGTTGGAATTTTGAAGGACGTAAAAACGCCTGCTAATCAACACGCTGTAAATGATGCATAAGCTTCTTGCGGCACTGGCAATACAAATTCGAAGAGACATAGGTCTTTGCTCATATTAGGTATTTACATGGTAACAAGCATATTTTCGCTAATGAAAACAAAGCATTATAAACAGTTCTTAATACATATATACGAATTGTTCAAATCGACGAAAAAATTTTTTAAGTATTTAAAAAAGGTTTTTTTCCCCCTTTTTTTTTCTTTATTTTTTTAATTTTATTTTTTTTATTTATTTTTTTTGGCTATAACGACACGCGAGGATCATTATCTTTCTCGTAGACTAAATTAAAAGCAACTGGAAAAGACAAGACGCGTGGCACGGTCACGGGCAACTTACGAAAATTCATGGTTCACGCAACTGGATGCTGACGTAATCTGACAATGACTTTCAAAACATAGCGTGAAAAGAACAGGCGGAGGTGGTGGTTGGTAGGGACGAGGGTAAGGTCCAATAGAAACGCGGATAATTTAAAGGGGCGACGACCCCCCTTTCTGGTTTAAAGGGCTCGCCTCCCTCGTGCCTTCTCCTTCCGCCCTTCCAACGAAACCACCGAACTCGATGCGTTTACAGGGTGTCCAATATCAATCGTACGTCTACTATTCCATTCCCTTTTAAAATTTTGTATATCTTTTTTCCAATTAAACTCCATTATATACCAAATTCTTTCTTCTGATACAACAAATGATATTTTTAACAAATGTCTAATCAAACGTAGCGAAAATGCCGTGGAAACTTAAAAAATGAATAGACGTAGAAACTTAAAGTTTAATATTTTCTAGTTGAAAAGGTGCAATGATCTCGACGAACGATCGTCTATCGATTTCTATTACAACGTACCCGTAAGAAGAATTAAGTAATTTTGATCGAAACACCCGGTATGTGGTCGCACACGCCTCGAGCGAAAGAGACAGAAAGCGAACAAAATAAAAGGAGGAAAAAAAAAGGGAAAGAGAGAAAGGGGAATTATACGCGATGGCCGTAGGGTGCCGATGGTGTTCATGGTTAAGGCGAATACACACAGCTGCCACGACATGTACGTATATCAGACCCGGCACGAGCTATCGATGGTGTACATTTTAATTCTCTCTTTCCCTTCCGCCTCCTAGCCTCTGTCAGTCGTTCAACGTAGTCATCAGCTGTCCTTGGAGCCACCCCACGCTGGGAGCCTCTGTGTCTCATGGCTGTGGTCACCCCAATCGAACTGACCACGTTCTCTCATGAGATATCTTTTATTATATGTATAGGATAGATAGCTTTTATCGTATGCATCGAATAATGTGCCGTATCCAACACGAGACATGGGAGAAAATAAACTATAACGGCGGACGGCTGTGTTAATTCAAATTTTCTATTCGAAACGCATCGAACACAACTTTCCGTGTTACGGTTACAGGGTGTCAAAGACCTCCTGGGAGCCTTTCGAAAGGTTTCCAACAACATTTCCTATTAGGGGAATCGA
Source organism: Bombus pascuorum (assembly GCF_905332965.1). Lineage (NCBI taxonomy): Eukaryota > Metazoa > Arthropoda > Insecta > Hymenoptera > Apidae > Bombus > Bombus pascuorum. Next base: position 5,735,723 of record NC_083496.1, on the reverse strand, counting down.
ATCCTCTTGAAGGAAAGAAGCCTAACTCAGGACGAACGTTCCATGAAATTTTAAATCCACGAAACCTATATCGCTACGCCCGTGACTAGTAATTTTACAGAAACCTTATACCAGAAAATTATAAGACTCCAAGAGTCTGCCTATAAATATCACGGTTTCTAATTTTCCAAAAAGATATAGCACCGCGCCAGTGGTCGTCGACGCGTTAAGAATAGCAAAACTTTTAGTAAAAGCAAAAGATTGTTCGAAGATAATCCGTAGACTGTTGTGTGTATGGCACAGAATGAACCCCTTCGAAAAGTGTCGACGTTATTTTTCAACAGATTGCTTGGTGAGCTTGATGGTGTTTACGAACGAGGCGAGGAAAAAGGCGCGCTCAGCAGTCGGAGAAAATGTCGGAGCCAGCAGTTATCGTAGCCCCGCATCTTCCGTAGTTATCGATCCACGTTCTCTCTGTCTCTGTTACTCCGATGGCCGGCATCGCGATATTTTAGGACGGCAGAATGGAAGCCGAGAAACCCCATTGTCGGACGAGAAGAACGTATCGAAAAAGTATCGTTCGCCGGTGACTTCGAAACGCGACTCCTGTGCCACCGTCATTATCCGACGACAATGGACGTTATGCATGGATGCGTGTACGCATATACGCGCAACCTGGGGTTGTCCGCGGCACAATGCGGAAAGCCACCCCCTTTCGCCAGACTGGGCCTCGCAAAAGTCGATCTCCGTTTACGATCGTGTCTCGGAGAATCGTTCAGCGACAGATAGCCTTCCACGTTTCTTTATCGTCTTTAATTTTAACTCGCAGGTGTTTAAGTATATCGAATCTAATTTTTTTAAAGACAGAGATTACGAAACGAGATTGAAAATTACGATAATTACGGTTTCATATACTTTGTAAATCGCTTAACTATATGGAAAAATTACGCCAAGTATTGCGCGTAACTTCTACTTAATGATCCTCGGTGTAATGAACTGCAACTGAAATTGGAGTTCGTAGGAAACTTTGCTAAGAGTATAACCTGTTTTTAATACGTTGAGACTATAGTCCGTCATTTGTAATTCGATGTTGTAAATTAAGGAATTAATATACTATACGGGTTATAAATAATGCAGCTAACAGAACTAAGGAAGAAGCGAGGATTGAGTATCCTTGAGAGGAGGATATCCGGAGATTTCCTCGAAGACAATCTAAATTTCGAAGGAAGGTAGCAGGTGGGTCTTGCAGGGGGTTAAAGTTCGATTTTCACGTACGCTTGGCAGATACGATCTTCAGCCGGTGGCCAGGTGGCCATGGCGACGGATCGTGAAAATCGCGTGGCCGGGACCGATCAATACGAGCGCGACTCCTCGGTCCCTGCCTCGCTGGTTCACCCCTCCCTCACCCTTCCTTCTATCTTTCTCGCTCGGTCGTGGTTCGGGAGTTGTCTCCCTCTTTCTCGCTTTCTGTGGTGCGCGCACGAGACCCCTTCCTCTCGCTACAATTCCAAGGGAATCCCCTCCCGCGCTCGCTGACGCCCCTTTCCGCGCGAGAAAGCACACACGCACTCACGCACGCATATACACGCGAGCCATGCAAAAACGCAGTAGCTCGTCCTGCTATCGGAAAGGAATATGTAGCAGCGTTCACACAGCAGAGGGGAAAAGGGTAAAGGCAAGTGGCGGTCATGAGGATGATGGTGGGGCCGAAGCGGCGGACGGGTGGCGTGTAGAAAGAACGACGACGACGAAAGCATGCAGAAAGCAAAGGGTGAGAATGAGAATGTGCCACGAAACTCGCAAGGCACGTGCTCCTAAACCCCTCGAAGAACGAGCTGCTGCACACGCAGCATCCAGCGTATCTCTCACTGACAATGAGATATTTGCGATTAAAGTGGATGGAAGACAAATGAAAATCGGGAAACCCGAGCAAGCGAAGAGAACGAATCTTCAACCCGGCTTACCTGTTTCCACGGTCTTTTCAGGATCCACACCTTTCTATCTTTACGATCGATGCACGCGTAAGCACACGACACACATCCACACAGAAACACAGAAAACACTTTTCTTTATTTTTTCGAAACGCGACACTCTCCGTACTATTTTTCCTCTCCGTCTCTCGACGTTTATTCCCTTTTCTCTTCCGAAAGCTCTTTTCGGTCGCACGCGAAACCGAGCAACGTGCAACTGGCCCGTGCTACGCGACTACTCTCGTGGTGCTGATCGATGTATCGCGCCGGTCCCTGGTCTTCTCTCTAACTCTCTCTCTTTACGTGCACCTACTATCACGCTCTCGCACCGCCGCCCGGAACAGAAGGGGAAATCAATGAAAGAAAAGTACGACGCGAGCGCTCGTAAATCGGCATTTATGCTCGCCTCCTGGTCGACGGTCTCTCGGTTTCACTTTGACGAGCACATACGTGTGAGTGTACGTGTATGTGTACGAGCGGCTCTGCCGAAAATTAGTCGCGTTCGATATCGTCGTAAAATGGGATCACCAAATTTCGTATTCGTCGATCGTGATAAAGAAAACGAGGGGTCGGAGGTATACGGTGGGTATGATGTAAACGTACGTGTATATGTGCGCGTGCGCGTATGTGTGTATGTATGTGTGTAAAAAAAATAGAATACGATATACGTGTGTATGTATATGCGTGTATATGTGAATGTGTAGAGGGTTACGCGAGACTAGAAATTAAAGCGTTAAACACTATACTAAGGAAACGGAAATAACGATACAACACGGGCGGAGGCTGCCTAGAGACTGGACACGCCAGTCGCGTTCAAGCGGCTTGCACAGCTCGGCGAGCTCGTTCGGTCAACGTCGGCTTGATTCGGTAGCGATCGCGCACCCTCGGCTAAGCTCGTCGCCAGCCCACTACGAACCCCTCGTTTTATTACGTATCTCCTCCTACCGACTCGCGCGTACGCTGCGAGGGGTTGCCGATCGAACTAATAAGAGACGTATGCGCGTTCTTAAATAAACTGTGACCTCCCATCGCCGATCGAACTCTCTGGCCCCTCTAAACATCCTTTTCTTCCCCTCGTCTAGTTTTGCCAAATTTCGAATTTCCACGCCGTATCGCCGAGTTTAAATTATTTGCAAAGTAAAGCTATAAATCTTTCACGGTTCGCTCTTGAACGCTTACAATCTCGAGAGTCGAGTAGCGCGTCACGATTTTTGTTTATTCTGTCGTTTGGTTTAAAAGTAACACCTGTCACTTTGTTTCAACCGCGTCCTGTTAACAAGAGAGAGTCGACAAAGTACAGACGGTTCACATACAATATTTCAGATTTCCCCTCGAGATGTTTGCAGGGGTTTGTTCGTTAGGAAATGTTTGCAACATGGCTCCCCGACATTACGAGGCAGAAGGTATACCGCCCTCCTCCAGCCTCCCTCACCCTGCTTGCATCACCCCTTGCATCAGATCATGACCACCCCTTCGCGGATTTTGACCCCCGTCGTCTCGGTGCGCTATCGCGTCGATACAAGAGTACTTTTACCCCTTACGAGGCCGCACTCGATCGGTAGTGAACTCGAAACCATGAATTACATCGTCGAAACTCGCTGGTGGCCATTTGCCAAAGACCATGAAATTGAATCTTTCGAGGAGAACCGGCAAGAAAAGAAAAGAAAAATCCGTGTCTGACAAAACACTACAACTCGTGCTAGAGTCAAAGTCAACGAGGTGAAAAATCTCAAGGATAAAGTCGACGTACTCGGCGAACCTTCTGCCTGATTATCCCACTCCAATTGCTTTGCTTTGATTCATCGATCGTCGCTTCCTACGTACGCACTTTCTGCTCGATTTGTTCAGAGTTTTGCCGATTGTTAGTTAAACAAATTTTTTGGCATTATTTTCATTCTTTCCGGTATGAATAATTTCCAAAAGCGATGCGAGTGGCTGGCCACGAACGCGGGAAAGTAACGAGGAAGAATCCCTGACCTTACCCTGGCTTTATCTCCGCAGATCGAGCGAGGCCAGTCTCGAAAATGACAGTAGGCCAAAATTATGCGGCGCTGACGAAACAAGCCGGGCAACACTTGGCGGTCGTGCCAATAACCGCAAGTTCGTGTTTTCGGAAATTCATTTCCGTTATATTACGTCACTGCGCCAAACGAATCAAACTATTTTGCGAGAACTTCCTGGACACGCATCTGTTTGATGTATCCTCGCCTTGAATCATTTTTAAAGCTATTGCACAAACTTACGAAAATTTAATGGCGATTATTCGCCGGTCTTTTTATAAACATCCGAGAGGTCTCTGCACTTTGCAGCCGATTAGAAAGAACAGCGAACTGACTCGAAATAATTGGAGTTATGTTAACCGTTGAATGCTCCAAAAGCACGAGTAATCGACACACAGCTCGTCGGTGCATGCACCAACTGTCCACCACTGAAATTATAAATACATCCACGTATAAACACTATAAATATACACGATGGAGGTATACGGAAAAGGCTGTCTTGGCCTCATATCTATGCACTGGAACGACGATAAGCCGTATCATCAATCTACTCAGATTTTTCGATATAATTAGGAACAGCGAAAACATCTTGCCTTCATAACGAAAGTACAATTTATACTTTACATCGCTGCCTCTATCAATTTCTCGTTTAAAATCACTATCGAGAAACGATCTTTACATACTCTCGCCTTAATGAATTAAACAAAGAAACGATTTTTTCGATTGACTTCCTGCTTTCGTTGGGACACGAACGATTGACCAGGTTCTTTGCATATTACGTACATGACCGGACCTAACGTTGGCGAAAGAAAGAGAAAGAGGGAGCAAATCGGTATTGTCTAGCCGTATGAGAAAAGAGGGAACGAAACTGGGACCGGGGTACGGGACTTGCAACAGATGCGAAACGGTATGCAGAAAAAAATAGGGACACGTAGTGGACGCATATGCGAACGCGTTCCATTATGTTCGGTGGCTTTAAAACCGGCCACACGGTGCGACAGGAAGTTGTCACCGCATTACCGTTGGAATTATGAAAGTTTGCCGGCCTCTGATCGCCTTAGCGACACGACCAACGGTGAAACAATATTCTGGTCGTCGAACCAAGAGGGAAATTTGTCCTTATTAATGTCTAGAATCGCTTTTTATTCGCTCGTACGACCGGTAGTTTCGTAATTTCGATTTGCACCCAATGTTTTACGAACGTTTCGATAAAGTAACGGGTTACATGCAGTTTTCAGCGAGAAAGATTTAATATCCTCCTGTGGAAGAGATCGAAAGCACGAAGAAACGTAGATCGTGAATCATTTGTGGGTACGCGTCTGACAAACGTAAATCGAACAACCCTGTTCTTCCGTTCGGTTATGATCCAGCTGTCGAAGCCTACGTTTTTGGGGTTTGGCCCCACCTTCGTCATCGATCCGCCGATACGAGCGTGCACGAGCATAATTCTACTCAGCTCCGCCACGGGAGCAGTAATTCCGTCCGTGAAGTTTTTCTAGGGTCACTGAACTCCCGGTGAGATTCGTCGATAATCCACCAACTTTCCTATTTCTCGACCTATAAGCATTCCGTGGGGAATAAGTTCGATGCGTGACGAAAACAACTGAAAATACGGCAATGAAAGTAACGGAAAGAGTAACGGTAAACGTTGATAAAAATAGTTCCCTAAATACAAAGTTAAACATGCGAGGGGATAAATAATTATAAAGGACGTATAAATAATTCTCAACGACCAAGAGAACGTTTCACCTCTGCTATAGTCGATGGATATACATATTCCGCGTCAGAGGGTCGAACGTTGGTATTATCGTTGAAAACGATAGAAGAGGGATGACGATTTTAACGAGCATCTGCACGAAACAGACGAGCCGACCCCACCTAGGGAAACAGAGGCCGAATGTGGTGAATCGATCAAGCGAGCATGTAATCGCTGTGCTAATTAAGGTGCGATCGATCGATTCGTTGGTGGTCGCGCTTCGGCGTCGCTTCTCCCGTCGTCGTTTCAACGCAATTGTACGCGTCGATCCGTGGATCGTTTCTCTCTCACGAGGCAATGATCGTATCACAGAGTATCCAGGGAAACCTTACTACTCTCCCCGAAGTCCACAAAGAGTGATTACGTAAAGTAAACAAATGCTCGTGAAGAGAAAAGTAGCGTCCGGTCATAACCGGATGATCGAAAAATTCTTTTCGCCTACGATGATACGCGCCACTGATACGTCGTACTGATTAAACGAAGAAAAAGCTATCGGGGCTACCTATGTCATTAACTTAAGCGTCATCGACGTCACGGGCAAAGGAATGGAAATGAAACGAGGCGGTTAATGAAATTCGACGCTGTAACTCCACTCAGAGTCTCAGAGGGACTTCAAAGATAGCGATAGAAATAAGCAACATCAAACGAGACAGGACAATTTTCACGACACCACTCATGTCGAGACCATCGTTTATTCAAAGACCTAGGGTGATGTTTAATAGGAGAGCCACGTTGACTACCTCCATTCCCTATATTGCCGTCGTTTTCGTCCTCGATAACTCGTTAGCAGGATTAGCATAGCTCTGTTTAAACTCGAACGAAGTTTCGATAGATTGCCGCGGTGCGTGGGTACACGCATCCGCAAGGGTGGCGTTGGCAGGATGCTCGGCGTTGTCAACGTTAATACCGTATAAATCTCGGGAAGGGGACGGCGCGTGTGTGACGCGTACGATGCAATCATATTACGTATGATGGACGAAGAGTCGCGAATAGAACGGAGGAAAATCGAGAGAAAAAGAATGACGAATGGACGGAGGGAGAAGAGGCGAGAGAAACAGGGTGAGACAGAGAGGTAGAGAAGCTCCATTGATTGGTTGGTGGTACGGTGGAACGTTGCAGTTGCCCTGGGGGTATATGAACCCCGGCACGGCACTCTCTCTCTCTCTCTTCTCGCTCTTCCACCCTCCTTCCTATAGTTTACCCTCGCTACGATTTTACCCCACGGCAAAACGCAGGCGCGTCACATGGACCCAGAAACGATCAATACGAGCTTCCCCAACTAGACCTAGTCTCTCTCCCACTCGCCGCTTTTCTATCCTTCTTTCACAACCATTCCACTCTATCATCCTCCTACTAGGTTCGCAACCCTCGGTCAATCTTTGATATCGTGTTGTTCGCCTGGGAATTTTTATACGATGGTTAGACGTTAGAGGAACTATGTCTCTTAGCTTCTTCCTTTCTCCGCTCGATATTTTCATCTTGCGTTTCGTTAGAACAATCTGGTTCAGAAATGAAATAGTCTCACGGATCGAAACGAGCGAAATGAAGAAATAAAAGATGACGAAATTGTAATTTCTCTGGCACAAAAAGGCGGAACGGAAATCGTTACGGTGAAACATAGGAAAACGGAAGGAAGCGATACTGTAAGATCGTGTTCGCTGAAAACGTTCATTGGGACACTATCTAACACCCCTTTATCCCTCTCACGCACCATTGTGATCGAGGCCATCGCGGACGGAAGCGTCCCTCTCGAGACTTCCTGCTTGTCCTCGACGAGGACCCGCAGTGCCAGTTGCTCCATCCTGGATCTGCTTGATCCTTCATGCACACTCTCGCCGTTTTCCATCATCTTGTTACCGAACATATTCAACATATTCGATCGACCGTGTTTTTCGAGACCGTATTTCTCTCTCGTTTTCAGTTTCTCGTCTTTCTTTTTTTCCTCGTTTAATTATGACTTTTTTTCTTTCGATTCTTTTTTTTTCCGTTTGCTCTTTCGCCGGTTACTCCGCAAGTGGGAAGAAGGATTCGAACTGAAAGTTGGCCGGAGAACCGTGGGTTTGGAGTCTGCGTTCGCGTTCTCCTGGCCACGTTGCTTTCGGCTGCCACGCCCAAACTTCTCTAGCCCGCGATACTGCGCCGTAGAAAAACGTCAGTTGTTGCGCGCCGATATTTTCACCGTGTTTCACGGATAGAAATACTTTTTAAATCGTGCTTATCGTAAGTGAGAATTCACGCCCAATGTCAATTGATTGCTATGACGAATTAACATTTCAATTCTTTTTACACCAAGATCGGTATCTATTTTTTTCTCTAATGGGATAACGATAAATTTAAATCAATTTGAATTTGAAATGAAGCTGAAACGAATTTAACAAAATTTGAAATATGTTTCTACGAAGCAATCAGGGGAAAACGATCCCCGTAATCGGCCAAGAGAACGCGAGAAAAATAAGTTCGATAAAGGAGAATGATCATGGCTGCCGGAAGGATCCTTCGTTTGGTCCTGTATAAAGGATGTTCCGGCAAAGGGTTTACAAACATATATTATAATGATCGGCACCTGATAGCGCGCTATCAAAACACATAGATCGATATACACAGAGATCGATAATAATGTTTGCAATTATAACGGTAATAATAACAACAATAATAACAAGATAAGAATAGAACAATAATAATAATTCGAAGGTCAGAATCACAGAAGCAACAAAAGTAAAGAAACAAATGAACATACCGGTTAACGATGAAAATCAGTGGTTGGAGGATGCCGATATCTGGGCGTAGAACGAAACGACGGTGGGTTAATGTTTTTTTTTTTTTTTTTTCGTTTTTATTAGTTTTTTTTTTAAATGAAGTGTTATCTCTGCCTTTTTTTTGTATATATTATCTATATCGCTAGATTTTCATTTCGTTGTTATCTCGTTTAATGCTCGTTCTTTGTTCCGTTTCGTATTTAATTTTCGTTCTTTAAACGACGATGTGTGCGTGTTTCGTTTATCCGTTTGTTCGTTTATTTTTCGTTCTGAACCGTGCCCGTGTTTTACGCGATAATTTTAATCGATTTTTAAACGGCCAAGTTTGTCGAATTATGGCGACGAATTACAAGTTCAAGTCCTTCTCCAGATATCTCTCTCGCACTTTCTTCGATCGACAACGAAGAATTACAGTCTATACTTTATAAAAACAATCGAACCTACTGGATACACGACGATCGCACGTACATATGACACTTGATTTCTTAATGTATCGACGAAACGAAAGGGGGAAAAAAAATGACGAAGAAAATCACGGAACACACCCTCGAGTGTCTCTCTTTCACACCCACCGGCCAACACTATTACTTCGTCTTTCTCCCTCTACCTCTCCTCCCTTTCTCATCCGTACGTTTTCCTTTTCCCTTCTCCACAAGACCTCTTCTGCCGACTAAAGGATCTTCCAGACGACGATTCCTGCTCTCTGTATTTTTAACACCAACCTCGTCAACGTATCGCACACTGAATTATCTTCGTGGAGAACCGGCGACGTATACTTTATCCTCGCAGCTTTAATTATCTTTTTCTTTTCCTTCGTTCTTTCTCTCTTTCTTTTTTTAGACAAAGTTAGAAGGAGAACCGCGTGCACGTCGATCGAGATCGATCTTCGAGAAGCTGACCGTTCCAGGAGGCGAAGGGATAAAAATAAGGATCCGGGAAGGGGGGTAGAAATGGACGAACGAAATCATAAGATCCCCGACGAAGACGCGCGTGAAAGAACGTGGTACGACGATCCAAGTCTGTTGACGAAATTTCTTTCTCCGCTGACCGATCGATTTCAACTTCGATTATTTCGTTTTACTCGCAGCTCGTTTTCTATTAATCGTGTTTTCTATTGATTACTGTTGTTGCTGTTGTTGTCGTCCGTTGTACTCTTTTTGCCTTCGACTTTTTCGTTTCTCTCTTTTCTTCTTCGTTCTTTCTTTTTTTCGTTAGTTTAAACGCGGTTCGAAGTTGTGCGTGAACACACGCGGTTTTCGATTAGTATCTCGTTGACACGTGGGCGGGAGAAAGTAAGAATGATTGATCGGTATATACGGTGAGGACGATTCTATATGTACCAACGATACGAACGTATTGTCGAATTAAAGGGTCAGAAATGAAGATATACAAGCAAATAGTAAGAATGTTGCGGGTATAACGGTGTCTACAACGCAATGCCTTTATGTGGTGCGGTAACTAAACTGACGGAGCCAGGCCCTGCCGCCAATCGCTGCACCCTCTGTTGCCCGCTGCCGCCACCGCCCCCGATGCTACTACTTCTACCTAGACTAGAGGGGTGGGAGCCGCGAGGAGGATAGAGGTCGAAGGTAACAATCAAGGAAAGCGCGTTGAATAGAGGAGGATCGACGAACATTGAGGAATGTACGCAGGCGCTGAAAAGAGGCAATGACTGCACCCTCTCCCTGGATTGCCACCACCGCCTCGATATCTCGCGGCACGCCATCTCTCGATGGAGGGGTTGCGATGGCCGCGAACACGGCTAAGAAAAACGGAGGAAGCTAAAGCGAGGAGAAAGGATAAAAAAAAAGAGAGGTAAAGTCGAAAGAAAATGGCAAAAGACCGATCGAAGAGAAAGAAGAATGCACGTGAGCGGATCGAAGGCAATGGCTGCATCTTCCCGATACCAGCAAGTATGGTTGTCCGTTTGTCGACGCGGTTTGAAAGATGGAAATCGGGCCACGGAGAGCGGCGAGGAGGAAACGAAGAAAAACCGTGGCCGGAGGCGACGGAATCTACGCAGGCGCCGAGTGACGAAGAAACGCGAAGTAATACTTGGTTGAAAATTGTCGTGACGTTAACTCATTCGACGTAAAGAGTTGCATGGATGTAACTACGACGGGGATATATGCGTCAGAAGGAATTCTGACGAAGTAATAACTTTTGCTGAAAATAACTTCGCATCGTTCCACACTTCGCGTGTAATACTCGTTTGCTGATTCGAACAGGGACACGAAAAGGTAAAAGATCGAGGAGTTTATAGAGACCTAAGGAGTCGCGTGCGTCAGACAGAAATCAAAGAGGACTGTTCTCTGACCTCTCTGGACATTAGGATCGGCTGAAAAGCTGTTGAGAGACAAATACGCAGAGAAAGAGAGAGAAAATGAAATCGAGGGTAGTTGCACGACGCACGCAGGCGCTAGGGAAGGGTGGTGAACAATGGCTGCTCCCTCTGGAGATCCTCTGGACCTTGCAACCACCGATACTGATTGAAATAGCACTCCCGAGGACCATATACGAGGAGCAGAAAGAAAGAACGAGGGATGGAAAAAAGCAGTTAGTGGATAGCTGTTGATCGAACAATCGCCGTTTGGGACAAAGATTTTGGAAGAAAAAGGGAACTCTCGACTCTAAAATAGCAGGGCGTAGTTTGCATACAGGTGGCAGAAGAGCACGGTAAAAGGTTGGAAAGGGGAAAGCAACCGCCGCTAGCTAGATGGCCCGGGAAAAGGTGTTAATCGCGAACTCGAGTGGAGGCGGACGGTACTCTCACAGACAGGGATGCTACAAAACTACTCAAGGACCGTTGTTTCAACGACGTTCGCCAAAAAAAAAAAAATTGTAAAGCAGAACATTTAGAAGTAACGGTGGACACGAGATAGATACGTGGACGCGATTAGAGTGGACGAATAATAAATTCGATGTAAAAATATATTTGAATATTTCGTCAGAGAAGTTGGTCTCGCCGTCGTGTTCCGAGGAACGGGGGTTGAATTCGAGGGGAAGAAGAAAAAAATGGCTAGACGTACGGGGGAGTGCACGTGCGCAAGCGCTACTCTCGAGGGTTGAAGAGGAAGGGGTGAAAATTCAGGCTCCGCGAACGACGGAAAGAAAAGAGAGTGGAGCGAAGGCTTGAAAAGGGGAAGCGAGCGTAGGAGAGGCGGGTTGGTAGCCCGTGCAGAGCTCGAGAACGCAGGCGCCACGTTGAAAATGGAAACCGTCGTCCCAGGGGTTGACCTCCCTCTTGTACGAAAGAGCTTTTCGACCGTGCGAATGCGGCCAAATTTCGCCGTGCCTTTACCACATAGTTCACCACTATCCCCCTTCTACCTTAATCATCCCCAGTCCTCCCGCCCCCCTTTTTTAACGGGCACGGACATCCACCAAATTTTCCAGAAAGTTAAACTCAAACCGATATTCAAAATCCGATGATTCGTACGATTCGTTCTTTTTCCCTCGTTGAATATAATCGCTTTAACTTTTCGACTTTTGTCCCTTGCGTCCCGTCCCCTTTGCCGCTGCCTCTCATCACTTCTTTTTTTCCTTTCCCCTTTTTCGTTGTAGGCACAAGATATTACAGGCTCCGAATTGAATCAAGAGCCCCTTTTTTGTCGGAGCCCTAGCTACCTGGAGGAGGTGCATTCATCACGGAATATTGTAACGCTATCCCTAGCGGAATCTTGAGAGGACACGTGCTGTGTAAATGGGTCCACGTGCCTCGGGCATCGGTAAATCACACAATACGACGATGTAGCGCTAATGAAACGTTAACAAAGAAAAAAAAATCGAATTACGCATTTCCTATCGAAACTTTTGTTAGTTAAAAATAGCACCCCACTTTTCCTGATCCCTTTATAGTAACAGCAGATATATGAAACAGTAAATTTTCGAATGCAATTCTATTCGGATAAGAACAATCACGTCGACTACGTAATTTATAAACGTCTGCCTCTTTAACGTGTATGTAAACGAGTAAAGTCATAGTCTGCACTTGATCGACGATTATCTTATCTGTGATCGAGTACAAACGAGGAAAGTATCGATCGATAGGATAAAAAGTACGCGAGCCGACGTGAATATCATTTCCACGTTATTACTCGAACGGCGTCAATGTTAACGAACGCTCTGCAAAGAGGGCTCGCTAATGACTCGGCCTCGGAATTACGAACGTGAGTCGATCATCACGGCGGAAATAATTGGTTTGCTCGTTGCCGCCTGTTACATTCGCAACGCGAGATACAAGATACGCGGATGAAAAAGTCACGCTGAGAAAAGAGCTGCCCAGGAGGGGTCGAAAGAAAGCACAAACGGAGCCAGATAGGGGGAAAGACGAAAAAATGAGGGGATGATAATCTAATGGTAAATAGCATGCATACGAGGACAGACACGGGCAACGGCGTAGCCTATACAAATCTATTCCATCGTACTCTATAAATAGATGCTCGAAGAAAATGTAAGTATACGTATTAGACTTGAATTTAAATCAGAATATCACAATTTTAACTTGTGCCTCTAAAAATCATCATATAAATAGCTTCTATCAAGTGAAATTACCATTTTACCGTCGAAACAAGATAGTTCCATACTCTGGTTATCTCCAATCGCACGGAACAAAAGATAACATCCAGCCGTATCGTAATACCAGATATTAAATCCAACGTGATAATAGGAAAATTGAAATTATCCGTCAAAATATAGTCTGGATGTTCGATGAAAACGACGACGTTAAAAAAATGCAGCCAGACAGGGATGGGGCAGACGGTAGCATCGCGTAAATCCCGAATCCCGTCTCGGGCAATTTATAACGCTCCTCCTCTTTGTCCCAAACTTCCGTTTGTTGAGTATCCTGGGAACAGGCAGTACCTAGCCCAATTGCCCCCTCTTGCTACGCCATTGGGCGTGGGGTGGCAAGAGGAGCTCGGTGCCCAACGGCACAGGGGTTTCGAATATCGATCTCTTGCGTTCTCCTAGTTATTCACTCTCTCTCCTACACTTGCACCGGCTCTCTCTTTCTCCTCGTTTCTCTCCCTCCACGTTGCACAGAGCTCGGTTGCGAACAACTCGGGGAACAGAGAGGGACGAGGGTGAAGGAAGGGTTCACCAGGAAGTCCCAGCCAAAGCCCAGGAACGGAGGACATTCACCAGCCGAACAAACACACGTACATGCACCTACCACCGATGCGAATCTTGCCCGGACCGCGACTCTCCAATCTTCAAATTCCCAACTTTTTACGCTGCCGATCCTCGATGCTCGACGATCGATGGATACGGTTCTATCCAGATGAATTACAAAATCCATTCGACTACCGTTAGAATCCAAGATGTTCTTATTATATGTAGCGCTCCCTTTAGAGAGTGTTTGCTTATCCCAAGGATCGCCAGAGAAGGAGTTTATATCCCTTCAGAATTATAACCACTTTTCGTTCCTTAATGGAGTCGTCTTTTTTTCGTCGCAGTTAGGGAAGAAATACCTTGGGAATCCAATAATCCTTCATTCTATAAAAGTAATCTCCACAACTAGACCGTGAAATTCTACCAAACTTCTGTTTAACCAGTAATTTGGAAACCACTTTCGGATAGTTTTACGCGAGTTTTACCAGCGTGGTTCGGGCTAGTGAAAATAGTTCGTAGGACGAACGGTGTCCAGGAATTATACGGGTTCATCGATTAGTGGACGCAGGTAGTTAACATAGTTACGCGTTGTTGGAGCATTGAACCAACTATTCGGGAATGTATCTTTTCAGAGGCAACAGCAAGTTTCCATAACTGCATCCCTTCTCCCGGTGACACGCCATATTTGCGCTTGCTCATCCGGGTGCTTGGCCAAACAATAAATATGCGTGACTTAAGCTCACTTTGCATGTTGCACGGAGCGGGTTGCGTGGACCCGGGAACGAGGCTGCACACGTGCATCGGAGGCTGAATCCGTGCGTCTCCCCGTAGCCTGATAATCGAGCCAGGGTTATGCATGCGGATTACGTAGCTTCCAGTCGCGTATCAAACGCGTGCCAAACTCGTTATTTCGAAATTGTGAATCTTCCACATTATAAAGGACGAATTATTCATTGTTCGATATTCTATGCGGCTCGTGTGTCCCGAACGTGTTCTTAAAAATCTTCCCCCACTCAGCATGTTACATCGAGTACGTAGAAAGAAGGACAAACGTTCTTGCGCAAATATTTACCACAGAAACGATCGATCTTCCTATTATAGGTTGATAGATTGTGTTTCAGGGGTCAGATCTTTAGCTTTTATCTAAGCAAACTGAAATACCACGCGTTACAATGTACGGTTATGATTTTCCTTATATTTCGGCCGTACGACCGTCTCGTTAGAGGTTGCATTAGTTCTATGAACTTTCGTCGAAACTCTATACGTATAGCCAAGGGACAGTCACGCGAGACACAGAAAACTTCATGGTTGAGGGCAAAAACGAAAAGAAATGGCAGCAGGGACACCTATCGATTCAACAAACCAAGGAAACCAGGCGCGTGGATCCGCCGCTAGTATCGTCCAGTCGATGAGAAGTTGAGCCTCGTGTGGACCAGTTCAGGACAAGTCAAACCCTGCTCTCGATATGTCCGACGCTGAGGAAACTGGTACGTACTATGCTCGATCCGTCTTCGAGAATTGTTCGTAACAAGCTAGAAACCGTTCCGTGACTGAAACGCGAGCACGTAACACGTGCCACATCGTCTATCTGCGTGATCGCACCTCTACACGAGAGAGAAACGTTTTGTCTATGAACGTGTGCTTCTATATTTCGACGTCGTTTCCCGATAGATCTTTTGTGATCCGTCAAGCCGACCGAATCACCGACTCAAGGAGCAGTCACGCGAGGATCAACGCTAGCTCGATGCTTATTGCCCTCTGACATTTGGCAGGTGTTCCTCTTTGGAGACCAGTTCGCCTCGTGATATAACATGTAGATCGCAAAATTCACCGCAGAGGAACACTTTCTCGGTCGGTTTTTTTATGTGCGAGGGGTGGCTTTCCCTTTGTGACTCCAAGCTGCCATATCCTTCCCTGTTCCAAGCTATTATTACCGCTCTGGTCGCCTTTTTCTCTTTCTCTCTTGACCTAACTTCCGTTTTCCGCGTCACGGAATAACGAATAAAGTAGAAGGAAGCCTCTTATAGTTGGATTTCTCTAATTTCGTTCGATCTAGATCGCGATCCAGGGAAACCGTGTCGAGGAGAAAAAATATAACGACCGAGGCCGCTTTTTCCTTTTTTTTTTTTTTTCCCTCGTAGCCGGAACTGTTGAAGATTTAGTATGAGTTCAGCGGTGCGTATCACAGTGTATCCTCTCCCTCTCTATCCTCCAGCCACCCTTGCCGTCCCCTTGATTGTTCCGTGCTTTTCTGTCCAGCCTCTTTGTCCCACTTTTAATTGCTCTTCCCAACCGTCAGCTCCAGAGTGTCCTCAGACCTTTTTTCCCTCCAATTTCCCAGGAATTTTCTCTTTTTTTCCCTCTTGCTTCCACAGCCGTAATCGAGGCGAGACAACACACCGCAGACATTTGCCTGGGCAAATTGTAGAACGTTTCTCGGAGGTGGAAGCTTGTCCCGTCGTGGATAAAGTGTTGCCACTAATGCCAAGCTATCAACCTTTGTCGTTGTCCAGCCTTTCAAGAAGAAAAATACCTAACACTAAATTTAAATGGTCGTAAATCGAGAAAGCTCTACGGGACGAGACTTCGTACGATTTTCCATGCTTCTATCAAATCTAATCGAACGAGAAACGAGTCACTGTCGGTCACTAGCATTGACTGGCTAAGTTCACGTGACTCGTGGTATAATGGTCAGGTTTTGCGTCAATAGATGAATAATTGATAAGAGAATTGTGCAATCTCAACGGGAAACCACTATAGACTAACCGACTGAGTTTAATTTCCCTTTTTCTTCGTGCTTTCGTTCCTTCCAGGCTATAGACGCGTAGGTTTTAGCTGGTAGATGTGTCATTTACGGGCATCGTACGAACCGCATGGAAATAGATATCGAACAAGCCTGATTTAGAAATCCGCACGCGACACGTTATGTACCCATCGGGCAAAGAACAATGTATGACAGAACGGAGCAGCTGGACTTGAGACACCACGACGTGGTTTGTCGAAGACGTGACGTGGACGTTCCTGTCTCTGTTCCTTACTTCTTCGAGCACGCGCCACGTGGATCTCGCCGGCTCTAATATAATCTCTTCGCTTCTTCGAATCGTTAATACGCGAGAAAGAATAAATCCAGAACGTTGTAACGCGCTAGATACGTGGAAAACTATCAGATAGATTGAAAGAATGGAAGTAAAGAAGCCGTTTAAATCCGTGGAGGATGGTCTTAAAAATTTCATATTAGATCAGACTTAAACACAATCCCTGACAGATACAGACGATACAAAGATGACTTTAATCTGTGCTGCTATTCCAATTTTTATATATAAATATCATAAAATGTGAAAAATATTTCGTGTGTATCTCGTACATGATTCACGACCTCCGCACGGTTGAAAACTAAAGTTCATCGCTCAATTTCAAACTCCGGCGTTTCGTGACCAGGAGCAACAGCTCTCTCACTCGCCACCTTCGTTCGTTCCCACGAGCGCGAGATTACGAAAGGATACGAAGATCGGATTTAGAAATAGATATCAACGAACCGAATTTACCGAGCACCAAAAGTAAATTACCGATGTAGCCTCTTTTCTTCGTCTAGATTTCGATCAACTAGCTTCTCGTGACCGCAAACGACTTTGTCCGTTTCGTTAAAGCCTGCTCTGTCGATCCTGTGGGATCTTTGACGCGTGGCAGCCACGCGAATTCCCGCCAATCTTGCTCGATTGAACCGCGCGAAATCACGAACCTAGGCCACACGAGAGATTCCTCGCACGAGAACCAACACGAGAATTAACCGTAACGTGCTGATCCAACGGCACGATCAGTGTTACAGCCTTTATCCACGTAGGTGGTAACACCCACCATAAAAGGTAGTTTAGACCCAGAGGAAAGTCAGTCTGTTGCCACGTCTTCTGCTTAGTGGATCAGTGCGTTTCCTCTTTCGGAATGGCTCATGGGGAGGGTCGAGATCCGTTGGAACATACCAGCCTCTATCAAAGAGCTGGTTCGGTCCTTTTTCATTCATATTTCGTTTCGATTAATTCTTTTTTTTTTATTTTGCTACTTAATTGCGCTTGATTGTGAACGTTTTTAACAAATTACGAGGATGTTGAGAACTACAAAGAGACGTTTGACTGTGCAGAGAGCGAGGACAGCGATACAGAAGGAGGTATGGGAAACGTGAACAAAATGATAATGCGACCACCGGGACACAGTGGAAAGGCGAAGAAAGGACACATTTGTTTCGATGCCTCGTTCGAGACCGGTAACTTGGGCAGGGTGGACCTTATCTCAGAATTCGAGTACGATCTGTTCATCAGGCCTGATATCTGCAATCCGCGACTTCGCCTGTGGTTCAACTTCACCGTGGACAACGTGAAAGCGGATCAACGAGTGGTCTTTAACATAGTTAACATATCGAAGAGCGCAAATCTGTTTCGAAACGGAATGACGCCGTTGGTGAAGAGCAGCAGTAAACCAAAGTGGCAAAGGATTCCCAGAGATCAAGTGAGTTACCGTTTACAGAAAACGATGAAACCAATATCGAAAAATATTCCACGGAACTTTCCTCTAGGTATTTTACTACAAATCGGCGCAGCACCAAAACCACTACGTCCTCAGTTTCGCCTTTTCTTTCGACCGTGAAGAAGATGTGTATCAATTTTCTTTGACCTATCCATACTCGTACAGTCGCTACCTGGCACATTTGGATAATCTTTGCACCAGATTAACGTGTACGAAGAGGGAAACCTTAGCCACGTCGATACAAAAGAGGAAAATCGAATTGGTCACGATAACTTCAAATCTGGAAGACTCTCAAGATCGTTCAAGGAGGGTGGTGGTCGTTCTTGCCAGAGTACATCCAGGCGAGTCACCCTCTTCCTTCGTTTGCCAAGGTCTAATGGACTTTCTGGTCAGTTCCCACCCCATCGCCCAAGTGTTGAGGAATTATGTCGTTTTCAAGATAGTGCCGATGCTAAACCCTGACGGCGTTTTTCTTGGCAATTATAGGTAAACAGAGAATCCTCTGCCAAACGAGAAACAAACTAGCGACAGAATGTTCTCTTGTTAAAGATCCACTCTGATGGGTGCAGACTTGAATCGTTCGTGGAACAAAATCTCCGATTGGCTGCATCCTGCTCTGGTAGCGATCAAACCGATGTTGAAGAACCTCGATAAGAGTTCTCGTACACCATTGGACTGCGTACTCGATTTGCACGCTCATACCAATGCTACGGGACTTTTCGTTTATGGAAACACCTACGACGACGTGTACAGGTATCTCTAACCGTTTTTTCTTTTTTCTCCTAAAGAAATTTCCTCGAGATATTCGTAAAGAAAATAAGATCCTTCCGTTTCCAAATGACACTATCTAACCAACGGCTGCCAGCCTCTCAGGTACGAGAGGCACATCGTGTTACCAAAGTTGTTAGCGCAACACGCCGAAGACTATGAAATAGGGAACACAATGTACAATCAGGATCCCCATAAGGCTGGGACCGCGCGTCGTTATCTGTGTTCCATTCTCAAGGAACATGTAAATTGCTACAGCATCGAAGTATCGATGTTCGGATACAATAGGAAATCGACGCCTGGAATATTCCCGTACACCGAGGAAGGATGTATCCTTTGATATCTCTGTATTTATTTTCCGTAAATACGTGAATTATTTCCTACTTGTGTACGAGCATTTCTTTCGCTTAAAATTCTCCAGTCGCGTCCGTCTTTGGAATTCTTGCAACGGAATGTTTCACGAATCTAGAATAATCTATATATGTCTAAACGAAAATGTTCAAGTGTGTTAACCCGATAGATTCAGTTGGTAACTAGGTAACCAACTAACTTTATATTGCCACAATCTTGAAAATGGTAATTAATCACTCGGAAGGCAAACCGTCTTGAGAGCATTCCAAACGAAACAGCTGTTAAACCGCACGGTTATTTCGCTTCGTTCCGAGTTTTTCGAGGGAAATTAAGCAAAGTACTATTGAATAATTTATAACACGATCAATTAAAGCGAAAGCTTTGCGTTAAAAAGTTTGGATGCCAATCGATCATCCGGTACTTAACGTAGGCCTGTGCTACGATGCGATGAATCAACTATCTTGACTTTCCAATTAAATCACAGATTATAGATTAGGCCGCAATCTGGCCCGTGTATTCCTAGAATATTACAAACTGATGGGCATCATACCCGCCGGTCTTCCCGATCAACCATCCACCAAACGAACGCGACAATCACGAACAAGGCATCGAGTTCTTAGAGAACCTAGACCGAAGACATCCAGGAAACTTGCGCCTATACATCTGGCCAGTATTCACGAGTAATTTCACTCCCATTACTTTGTTATAGAAATTCATAAGCCTCTTCTTTACTCTGCTACTATTTTTAAGAAAACTCTCAAACTCTCGAACTCTTCTTAATAGAAACAGCCATGTAAAATCTACTATATAAAGATAAAACAGTTTCATTCTACGAGTTGATAGTTGTGGTTTAAGAATCGGGATAGAATGAAAATGAACAAGTTGGATGATGAAATCCGCATGGCCGTGATCGTCAGGTACTTTCAAGAGGAGACAGAGATGGCCGCGAGCGGCGGTTACCGATCGATGAGCGGCACGCGGATGAGCCAGCTTGGGACCGGAACTGGAAGTGGAACGGGCGTCGGCGGGTGCAGGAACCGGAGCTACAGGTTCCGGAGCCCCGGGGCACCGCTCGACAGGGTGCAGGCCCTGTCCAGACATCCCGCCGAGCCGAGGCTCACCATTATCGATTTCAATCAGCTGACAAGGGGCGGTTTGGAACTGGCTACCAGCAAGAACAGGGCAAAGGTCGCTCGAAAAGCCGCGAAGTTGAACAGATAGCGATCTCCATTTTACCACAAAGCGTCGTCTTAGCATCGATAATCGATAGGTAAAATAATTCTTTAAAAAGAACTTCGAAGCGTCTGATTCGATTTAACTAACGTGAACCGCTAGATTTAGACTCTTCTTTGCACAAAGAAATTTTTAAAGAATACTACTTTACAGAATTAAAAATTTCTGCCTGAAGCTCTACGATAACGCGTACTCGCGGTCTTTCAAGAATTTGTAGGTGATCGATCGACGAAAGAAGAAGAGAATAGCAATGTAACGTAACCATGTGTAATCTGAACCCAATGTCGATCGTATCAGTTTCGTAAAGAAAGCTTCTTTACACGGTGGTGTAGGTTAACGATTACCTCAATGTACACATAAAATTGATGGATCGAGTGGTATACGAAACTGCCCAATGCCAATAACGTCAATCAGTGATTCGTGTACGTTGTATCGAATCATAGAGTCGATTTGTAGAGTTGTTACGTTCTTTTATTCCCATACACGCGCCACTTCCTTTACGTACATATTTCTTAGTACGCCCGGCCGATCGGCTTATTCACTGAAAACTATTTTTACAAAGACGTTCGCGTTCCTTCGGTTTAACGACAATAAGTCGAGACTCGTATTGTATGACAACATAGAATTACAACAATAAAACAAACATATAAATGCTAAGGAGAAAGGGAATAAAAAGCATGCACAATCCTTTTTACTATCTGGTACACTAATTGAATAAAAACGTAACCCCCGAACGAGACAAATTCTGTCCATCGTTTACGCGATTTCCCGTGTTTAAGACTGAAAATTTATCTCGTGGATTATAATAGAGATTCTTTACATCGCAATGATAACGGTGTAAATGAGATCGGATGAAACGGTAATCTCGTCCAAGGGTTTCTACACAGCTACCCATCCGTATCGGTGAGGGCTTCGTGGAGAAAATCGCGAAAGGGGAAAGAAGAATGCGAAAGCTGTTGCTTTCTTAGGTCGCATAATAGAAATTTGTTCACGTACCTGAATGCGAGAATTACGTTTCCTAAAACTCAAGCAATCCGCGAGCTTGTTGCACGCGTATTGGATGGACAGAAGACACAGGTACTACGGGGCCTGGTACACTTGATCAGATACGGACCTAAAGATACGCTAGCTGATCACGGCTGTATCCGTTTATTGAGCATACGATAAACAGGAGAGCCGGTACAGTGACTATTGAGCGTGCGACTCCTTGATCACAACAAACCAATCAACGAATGATTTTTGTTTTCTTTTGCGTGTACGTTTCTTTCTTTCCTTTTATCAATCTTTTTTTCTTTCTTTTCTATACGTGACCAAATTATATATTCAAAACACGTTGTTCGTTGCACGCGCTCGCGCACGCTTCCGTATGTCCGTATGCGTGTAATATGCGTGTGTATGCGTGACAAGGGTAGCGTGACCACGTACATATACGTTACACGTATACCACAGGTGTACGAACGTGTCGCGCGCGACCTTTCTATATGTTATTGTACATGTATTCGTGTGTACGTTTGTGTATGTGTGTGTTTATATATGTGTGTGTACCAACGTGTCAATCAATCGGAACTGAAGAATGAACTAAAACGGAAAGAAATGAAACTATAGCGAAAGAAGGGAGCAGACAAGCGGCCAGTAGCTCTTCTACTCCTGGGCTCGAGACGGAACTGGCCCGTGGGCCGTTCCGCTCAACACCACCTCGACTCTTCTCCCTCTACAACCTCCCCAACCAACCCATTCCCCAAACCACCCCGTTGCAACCCCCTCGAACACCCTAGCTTCTTTCCAACCCCCTCTACTCCCCTAATCTAGTATCTAGCGCGACCACCTAGCCGCCCGGTACTTCGGGGTTGGATGATACTAGGGCGGTGGTCGTTGAACCAAGTATATAGACGAGCTGTCTGCGTCGTACCGATTGCGCACAGACGCCTCTGCCTCTCTTTCTCTATCCCATTTTCCATCTCATCCCATCTATCCATTTCTCCCATTCGTTCCAACTCGCTTCTGCACCCCTAGCTCGCAATTTGCATTTCTCTATCTCTTCCACGATTTCCCTTCCTTCTCTTTCCATTATTTTCCCCTCTTGTTCCTCCGTTTCTCCTGTTACTTCAATCCCTATCCCATCATATTCCCCTCCCCCTATCTCTATCTCTATCTCTTTTCTTTTTCATTTATCTTGCACCTCGACTCATCCGTTCTTTATTTTACTTTTTATTATTTTTCACGTTTTTTCTCTTTGTTTTTAATTCCATTTTTAACATCTTCCTTCTCTTTATTCTTTTTCACTTCTTCCGGTATCTGGTTATCTTCGAGCTTTCCCTCGCCCCTTTACTCATTCGTCTTCTCGTCTTCCATTCGTACCCTGTTTGCCTCTCACGCTCTCTCAACCGAGCGTACTCTCCAACGTTCCTCGTCCCTCCGTCTGTCGTGCACTCTCGCGATCGTGAACAGATCCCCAGACTAGGTAAAGCTAGCGACCTCTATATAGCTGAATAAACACGAGCGGGCTGCGACGAGTCACCAACACGCTCGTAACCCATGTAATAATGAAATAATTCTGGAATCGTATGCGTGGGTTAGAGAAACCCTATGCAGACAGATCCCGTTTCCTGATTTTTTTATCGGCCACGCTGTTATGGTATTTCTAATAAACTATATATATTAATGTCCTCTACTTGCAAATCGTTACACCGCGGCAAAGTACTCCCACACTCAGAGAAAATGTCTAAATGAAATTTGAATTTCAATCAGTAACAAATCAGTTTAGATTTTAATCAAAAAGATCTTTCTAATCATTCCAAATTAATTCAGAATCCGTAATATGTATAATGTACCATGCAATATTTCTCGGTTATACTCGTGAATAATAGTACAAATATGTTCGTCAGACTTGAGAATTAATTTTTATCAGAAAAAGAAATGAATACAATTTTTCAATATATCAAAGGAAATATCTGAAGGTAGCTGTACCACTTTGCTAGATTTATAGGAAGGTAAAAGGGTCGAGGTACCCTTTATCTGACACTGATGCATGCAATCAGACATCCCATGCAACAGCGACCACTGACAACCACCTACAGGACCGAGTAAAGCCGAATTTCAACGAAATCGCGCGATCTGGATAGGTAAGTTGCGACGTGGGCGGAAACCGACCCCGATTGCCTAAGCTTAACCCTTTTCGCAGATAGTTGCGCATTGCGAAGAATCCTACCATTTTATAGACAAACCATTCGTCACAAAAGATTTCATAAGATCGAAAAACGAATTCCGCATATGTACATTATAAATATAAAAATTTATTTGGGTTAACCTATCTAACGTATGTAAGTATATATATTTTGCGCAATCAATAAGAGAAAGAAATTGAAATTAATTATCATCTTAAGAATTAATTGGTTTATTGTAACAAATCAATTTGTGGTTTTCAAATGACTAAGAATAACATCATCGACAAATAATCGTTCGAAGTTCGTTACACATTTCGATGACAAAAAAGATAATTTTTGTTTATTGTATGAACAAAAATATTGTATTTAAATTCCGATTATTTAATAACAGATGAAATAAATATATATTGTATTTATATAAAAATTTTCTATGTAAGCTTACCGAATAAAACCGCGTTATGCATTTTCTTCAAGATGAAATTGTTATCTTCATTGAATAATGTGTAGACAGATCGATAATTTGAACACTTTTTTGCTCCTTGTTTAATGCTGTCTAGCACTGACAGACTTTAATATAATACACTGGTACATTGACCATTAAAATTTTATAATACGTAGTTTGAGGTTATACTTTACAAAGTTATTTACACCACATATTGCATAATAATCATACACTATTATGATTAAAATTTATTTTCAAATTAAAAGGATATCTTAGATACACTTTCTTATTCTTATCTGTCCGACGAGAATAATTGTCAAAAATTTTGAAGGATAATTGTAGTTGAACACAAAGACACATTATTGACAACGTACTTTGTCCGAAAACATTCAGTTCTTTAATCTTATTAAATTAAATCAAATAAGCCTTTTACAAAAACTAGATACTCTTCTATATATATATTACATATATGTATGTATATATATATATATACACATATATGTAATAAAAGCTAATTTATGTAAAAGATCGTGTTACAGCAGCTAATGGAATAAATGACCAAACTTTACAATAAGGAAAACAAAAGTGGACATAAAGATAGAAAATACTACTTTGTCAATACATTTTTTATCAAAAATATGTTTATAGAAAAACGGAATAAGCACACTTGAAAATTAATCCAAAATTTAGGTTGGATCACACACGATACTTATCATACGCTCTAGTTGTTTCAATTTCAACATCCTAACGCGGGAAATTGACACAGCGCAATGACGCCATCTTGCGTTCTTCTCAGTAAAAGCTTCCCTACTGAAAAATTTAAATTTATATTCGCATTTATATGTACGTATATATAATAAAATTATCTTTCCAAATATGTAGCGGTCTAGAATTTTATAAATTTATTAAAATATTATATTATTTATATCAAGACGTTTACATTATTTTCATTACGCGACACTTTCATGGAAACTGCTACAACCCATCAATTGGCATGCTCAAAGTAGAATATATGACTATGATCCTAATAATATATATGAAATATGTAAAAAGTTTATTTACAATATCCAAGTTATTTGGCTTGATATATATATATTAAAATTAGGCTTGTAGAATACTGATAGAATTTTAAAACAAAATTTTTCTCTTACGAAAAAAATATGTAACGGCATAGAACGAGCTGGTGCGCCATCTACAAAATATTTCCTGATAGAACATATTTCTTGGACCACGTAATGAGTCCGTCTTCCACACGCAACGCCATATTGTCAGGAGGTGCAACAACGCCATTACGCATATTACGTTAATCTCCGACTATTTCCATAAATAACGAGTAAAGTAAGTAGGAATACGAAGCTTTTATAAATTCACACCTCTATAAAACTCATTCGATTCAAAATTTTGTTTTATTTTAATAGTTCTTCTATAACATTGAATGATGATTATTAATCAACACCACGATGTTTCGTTCACTTTTGCGGATCGGAATTCTCATTTCGATATTTTTGTTTTATATTGTTTCTTATCTTGTCTCCTAATAGGATATTGCTATTTGATCCTATTTACGCTTGTAATAATTATAAAATACATGCCTCTTTTTCTCCATTACGTTTACTGATAAAAATGCGTACAAAATTTCGAATGAAATCTGTCACTACAATTTAAAATGATCGTGCAAAATATACTATTTTTTTTTTTTAGAAATAAATATACTTTTCAAATCGGACTACATTATTAAAAAGATAGTGAAATTCATATTTTTATGTATAAAATCTATATGCCAGATGTATTCTATATAGTTAACATTACTACTTCTTAAATAAAATTAATTTGTATGCATTTAACATATGATAGTTTGTTTTGTATACTTTAATTCATATATAAAGCAATAGGTTTTAATTTAATAATATACTCTGTTCGCTGCTTTAATTTAATTTTAAATGCTTATTAGCTGCCATTTTTACATTAATGGATGGCTATTAACATTCTAAATTACAAAGTAATGCATTAATTGAATTTGTCATATTTTACATTTCTTATTTAGGATATATACAATAATGGAAGATTTGTTTGTTCCAGATATTATTTAAATGCATGGACAACATGTACAGTAATAATATTGACCCCTGGGAGCCGGGTTATGGACCTGAAAGGAGGGGACATAATTCAGATTATGATTATCGTAATGATTATGGAAGCAGTAGGTCACCAGATTATGTAGAACACCGTGACAATGATCATCGTGATAGAGACCATCGTAGTCCAGAATATAGAAACCACCGGGGCCGAGATAGAGATCGTGAAAGAGATCGTTCAAGAGATAGAAGAGATCGTAGCAGAGATGACAGAGATCGTAGCTACAGAGACAGGGAGGATCGTTATGGAAGGCAGAGAGACAGAGATTCTGTAGAAAGAGACAGAGATCGGGATCGTGATCGCGATAGAGATAGAGATCGCTCGAGACGAGACAGGGATAGGGAAAGAGATCGAGATCGTAGAGGAAAACGGGAGGAGAGAGATCGGGATCGCGATGACGATCATAGCCGAGAAAGTATGGATTTTGAGCACGACCATGGACGTACCTATGGTTCGTCCATGGAAGGCATTCACTACAAATCTCAATCTCCAAACAACACCATAATGATTCGTGGGCTTGCTCAGCATATTACAGAAAATGACGTAGGTTCTCAACTTAGCGGCCCAACATAATTGGCCACTCGTGAGCCAGCATTTGCAAGCATACATCACTGTTATTATTATGATGTGTGTATCACAGGTGCGGCAAGACATCCTTAACTGTGGCCTCATGCCCAAGGACATCAGGCTGATTCGTAAAAAGGATACAGGTAACTATCATTATTTTTGTAAGTTAACTTCCCCTAAATCTAATGTGCGAATTAGTGAATTGCTTTTTATCTCAGCAAGTTGCATTAGATTTGTGTAGCATAAGTTATTGTTGCATTTTTAATGATCATTTTAAAAAATGGTTTGGAATCTCTAATATACGAAACATTTGATCTTACAAGGTGATTCTCTCCCTAGTTGGCTCAAAGAAAATGCCAGTATAACGGTAACGTGTCGGTATACGCGATCGATCATGAAATACCGACATTGGTTTTGCATTAATGTAGATGCAATTATGTGTATGTGTGTGTGTGTATATGTATATATGTATATGTAAAATAATCCGTGATGTAATTAATGACATTGCCTTTGAGTCAACTAACGAGAAGGTCATACTGTACAAATAAACAAAAAAATTTCAAATAATTTTTTATAATATTGTACAATCATCTATATTAGTATTATGTCGGTACCAATCATGCATACCCCAAAATTGTTCAATTGAATACCAATCATTAATTAATTTACTAATCTTGGAATCAGGTAAGTTTATAACAAGAAGAGAATTTATTACATAGGAAGAATATTTTGAGGGAAATCAGAACATCATTATTCATCTTACAAGGGTGATGTAAAATATTTCTAAAAATCATTAATCTTATACTATATATTACATAAAATAATTGGAATATGAATCTACCAACCAAATCTATATAACTGTTCTAGTTTCGAAATAACTAAATTCTTATATTCTATTGCATGGAGTACATACAATAGAATATGTGATTCTTTTCGGTACAATAAGGCTCTGTTGTTAGTATCTATAAAAAAATATCAGTTTTATTTTTTCCAATATAGTTCATATTAATAATGATTGTATAAAATAGAAATTTTTGAAAGGGGAAGTATTTTCTATACAATTTCTACTATTGCTCTTTTGATCTATTCATGGTAGTGAACATAAAAAAATGAAAGGAGGATAGGAGACTTGGGTAGGTCTGGCATTAAATTAAACTTATCGCGTAAAGATACTAAAGAAAGATCGTCTGTCACCCGTGTAGAATTCATTCTGCTGAGCTTTAGGCAAATGGAAATGAAAGCAAGCGACGAAGCGAAGAAAATACTTCGTTCGAAAGTCAATCTGTCAATGGTTGGTGCTGTGATTGCCTGCCCTCTCAGAGTAGAGACTCCCAGGCAAAACGTGGATTAACTTTGGATATGTGTGTATTTGCTCTGTATAGGTGCTTCGCGAGGTTTTGCATTCGTCGAGTTTAACGCGACTCAGGAGGCCGCACGGTGGATGGAGATGAAACAGGTAGAAAGAAGTTCAGTCCAGATACCCAACCGATGCGTTGTACGCGTGCCACCGACGCCCCGTGGCGGCAAGGCACGGTAACGCAGCCCCTTGGCCTTCCCCATGGCCATGGCTGTGCACCTTGAATCAAAGGCTACTTCAATCTACCATATCTAATTATTTATCTAGGAGTCCCCACATACTTTGCAGACTTTTCTTATAACTCGCTCGCAATTCCGTCTATTGGATTATAAAGTTACATTATATATCGAAAGGTCGCGGCGCGTGCTTTTTACCTATCCTCTATCTATCATAAAAGTTTGTGGACTAACAATGAAGATCGGAGGAGGGTCATTCCAATCGTCTTATCTTCTACATACAATGCATATATTTATATTTGGCATGGCAGTTTATTTATATACAAATCACATTTTGCTACGTTCATAATATTACAAAATAGTTTTTTCTTTTCTTTTCATTGTATTATTTAAGTCTGCTTTTACAATTTTAACTTTATACTCTCAATGCAATTATTTAATGATCAAGCATTTTAAAAGAATGACAATTTTTATGCACGATATTTTTCCTATTCACGTATAAATTTGTATGCAAGCAAATCATTGTATGTTTGCTTGTTTCCACAAATTCGATTCTTTTGATCGGCAAAAGAAGTTTCCGCGCATGTACAAATATACGCATAGTCGGTCCGCAAGTCGTGTGGAATGGCCCACGTTATAAGACCATGACATTTTATTTACTGTTCGTTCGAGACGGAAAGCTATGAAGTAGAAAAAAATCTATAATTTCGTCAACCAAGAAGAAAGTTTACGGGTTATGCAACTGCTTTGGGAGGATGTTGGACGGGATAACACTGAAATTCTCTGTTTCAGGGAGTACTGATGCTGCAGGACCAATATCGCGCCTTAATGCAGTACAGTATACCGAAAGATTGCCATGTAGATAAACCACCAGCAAAAAATACACAAGATTGGCACTGTGTTAAGGTAAACCTATTTATAAGATTTTATTATTCGTCTAATGTAACTCAAGTATTGCAGTGTTATCTTTTCAATTGCAGTGTGGTGCACACAATTTCAAGAGAAGGGAAACATGTTTTAAATGTTCTGCGTCTCGAGCAGAGAGCGAAGAAGGCGGAGAGGGTAGCGATGAAATTAGTCCTCATCCTACAAATACAGTTCTCCTTCGTGGATTGGATGTACTAACAACCGAAGATTCGGTTTTGCAGGCGATGAAAAATCTTTCATCGATGCCGATACGAAGCATTCGTATAGGACGTGATTCTCTTACAAATACATCAAGAGGTGTATGTTACCTAGAAATGGGCAATGTAGTGGATGCCATGTATTTACATACGGCCCTTACAAAACAGGGATTGGTAGTAGATGGTAGGAAAGTAGAAATTACTTATTGCAAACTTCATCAAATAAATAATACCAACACGTGGAAAGGAAATGACAGCCAGCCACAAAGATATACTTTGGATGATGTTGCTCAATTGGCCGAATATAGTGCCAATTTATATGCTAAGACACCTGCACAGAAAGCTCACTACCTTCAGTATTATACCCAATATTATCAAAATCAAATAATGCAAGGATCTGCAATTACTTTACCATCTTTAAACCAAACTGATCGAGTGAATGCAGCTGCAGCCGTAGCACAGTCTGCGATACAACAATTACAAGCATCTAGAAAATTAGGGGATTCTGAAGAAATGAAAAATAGACCAACACCGACAGCACCGTCTAGTACTACTTTAGCGAGTGGAAGAGTTCCTGCACATGGTAGCGATGGTAAAATATATTGTAGGTTTTTTAAATCTAATAACATGATTCTCGATAAATTTACTACAAAATGATTTTTTAAAATATTCATATCTTTTTACAGCTGTGCCGGATGTTAGCACTTATCATTATGATGAGTCATCTGGTTATTACTATGATCCAAGTACGGGGTTGTATTATGATCCAAATTCGCAATATTATTATAATAGTCACACGCAACAATTTCTATATTGGGATGCTGAATCTTTTTCATATCAACCGGCAAAGGTAATTAAAATTTCTATTTCATTATTAAAATCAAAATTTTGTAACTTTTACTATTAAAGATTTTGTACATGCAGACTGCTACAACTGTGACACAAGCAACAGGAACAACGTCTAGTGGAACTACAATTACTGCTACAGCAAGCAGTACAGATTCAACAAACACGATTACCAATCAAGCAACAACTTCTTCAGTTACTACCGCGATTCAAGAAGCTTCGAAGGAGGATGAAACTAAGAAGAAAGACAGCAAACAAGATAAAGTAAAAGTAGCTAAAAAGATAGCAAAAGATATGGAACGTTGGGCAAAAACCTTGAATCAAAAGAAAGAGAATGCAAAGAGTAATTGGAATTCTGAATTTGCTGGTGGTGATGGCAATCAAGGTGTCGGAAGCGGAGCTGCAGATGCAGGATACGCTATATTGGAAAAGAAATCTCTTGCAAATTCTTATCATGAGGATGAAGATCAGAGCGGAAATAATGGTTTAGTTGCTGCCTATGGTGGTGGTAGCGATACAGAAGAGGAAATAGAAGATGTACAGCAAGAAGAAAGGCAACACACAGATTGGAGTAAATTAGCATGCTTATTGTGTAAACGACAATTCCCAAGTAAAGAAGCATTGCTTCGACACCAACAGTTATCTGATCTTCATAAACAAAATTTGGAAAATTGGTATCAAGTACGTGGTTTAGACCCAAACGATCCACAGCAAAGAAACAATAAATATCGCGACCGTGCCAAAGAAAGGAGAGCAAAATATGGTGAACCAGAACCTCCACAACCAAACAAACTTAAGGAAAAATACTTAAAAACTAGGGTCGAAGAAATATCGGTGTCATATGAAGAACCTACAAGAGCCGGTATTGGTTCAGATAATGTTGGTAATAAACTTTTACAAAAAATGGGATGGAGTGAAGGAATGGGGCTTGGTAAG
The DNA here is from genome assembly GCF_905332965.1 of Bombus pascuorum. Lineage (NCBI taxonomy): Eukaryota > Metazoa > Arthropoda > Insecta > Hymenoptera > Apidae > Bombus > Bombus pascuorum. Next base: position 5,704,532 of record NC_083496.1, on the reverse strand, counting down.
TCGAACCAAGGTAGGACGAGTATCATTGAAGCTGAAAGAAGGGTTCCTACAGCTGGGTTAGGAGCAAAATCGTCATCTTATAGTGCGTTACCAGGGGACACATACAAAGATTGCGTAAAGAAAATGATGTACGCGCGTTATCAAGAACTATCTGATACATAATACATTGGATATAGTGAAAATAGATTTTATATATAAATAAGTACTTGTACTCTCAATTTTTCATAGACGAATAGGTATACAATATGCGTATCATCTTAACGTGCTGGTTGTTTGTTGGTCGTTCCATTCTTGGGGATATATACGGTTTATATTTCTTTTTTTTCCGATTCTGATATTTTCATTTAAAGATGTTTAAGAAATAATGTAAATTAATTATTTTTGGTATTTCATACTTATTCATTGAATCATAATGTAATTTAACTGATATATAAAAATACTCCTGAACTTTATTTGTGTGATGCTTCTGAAGTTCACATTACAGTCACATGCAATAATATATGCTTGTTAATTTAACAAAAATTAGATACTTAAGGAAGGACATATCCAAGAGTGTATCACAAATACCAGTAACAAGATAATTACTATGCAATTACACTTACTATGCAATTTTTGTCCAACACTTCGTGCACAATACACAGTACTTTCTGTACTTCAAAAGGGAAAATGCATTGAAGCATTATGAAATCTGGAGAATTAAATTATATCATTTCATTCAAATTTCATAATGTTACTTTGAATGAAAATCAATTTACATACTTATGATCCAGTGAAACTAAAAGCATCACTGGTATATTATATATATTTATTATATTATACTAATTTACATTAAATTTCATAATTCCTTTATAATATAGTTATAATAACTTCACATACTTTTAAATATATACATACTTATAAGTATGTATATATATATATATATTTATACAAAGATAATTATATATTTATAGTCACACATATATGTCGATTCTTTCTTTTTATTATGATTTATTCTGTATTTTTGGAGATCACACAATTTTCGCTATACATACACATTTCTATAATCATTCGTACACTTTAATCTTATTTTTTTAATCACATGTGTTAAACCCATGTAATAAGCAATAGGTTAAAAGGCGATAATAAAAGTACACGCGGCATTATTGCTTGCTATATACTCCTATTCATTTTTAAATAATTGAAGTTTGTTTTTGTCTTATCTGTATTTTCCATTTTGTAGTATTGAAATTTTAATATTCGAAATAGTAAATTTTTGTAAGGATTATGTTTCCAAATCTTTTTAACTGTACGAATATAATTCACCGATTTGTTGTTTACAGTAAAACGTTTTCTTAGAGTAGAACTATATATTACTTTTTTAAATAGATTTACAATTTTATATTTGTTTCCTTTCCTCGAGTTCTTGAAGCATATATTAATATCTATTGGAACACTTGTATTTACACTTAGACAAGTGAAATATTTTCAATGATCAAAAATTTTTTATTCCATTGCGCTAGATATGAGTTAAAAATTTTTTTACATTTCGGTATACATTTTTTTATCACATTACCAATACTCAAAAATCAATTAAGGCTAATACTAGTGGCTCAACAATTATTTGAAATATTTCTGTTACAATTATATTTAGTTAGTTTCGAACTTAATGTATTTTAGGTTTCCACTGACTTGAATATTAGAAGTAACTGGTCTTATTTTAATGATAATGGTATGTTTGTCTCTTTTCAGTCAATATAAATACTATACTTAGAAATATCAAGACTATTAAACAATTAAATTAATACTAATGTGTTAGAAAAATGTTTATGCGATTACAATATCAGTTGCTAATATTTTGACATGTAGAGGACATTAATAGAGAAGCAAACTATAATCTATTTGTAAAAAGTATCTTTGTACTATTAAATCTGTACTTGCTTAAAAAACCAAGATTTCGTTAATTCAAAGAGGAACATAATTAGGAAATATGTTTACATTGTTTTTTGAATACATTACGTAATATTTAGAAAACAAATTATTAATAAAAGTTTTACATTTGAAAGGAATTTTAATATCAATTAAACAACATTATCATCCTATGTTGATTAATAGTTTGTTTCTCCAATTGCGCAGAATTACAATTTATTCTTCCCTAAACATATTCTTATATCTTTGGTTTGACACAGCAGAATATCAAAAGATTTATATTCTCAGATTTTCACAGAATTGTGCAAATAAAAAATATGATAATATAAAAATGGTATACAAAATAATTTAATGGCTACAATTATAAATATTAGGAATATACATCAGTATAACAATTCTATAAATTAAATTATCATAAGAATTATTTTCAGTTCTTTGAGGGAAGTAAATTAAATTGCAGTAAACACTTTTAAACAGATGGTAAAGGAAACTAAACATCTGCTAAAATCCAAGAATATAATGGTCTTAATTGGTGATTAAGAACTCTATATTCTAAATTACTGATTCCATCGGTATCATACCTTTTAGCACCGTTCTCAAGATTTTCAAATCTAGCATTGCTTGGAGATTCTTTTTTATGTATTAACATGTAATATTGAGCAATATCAGGGCCAAAACGTGTAACCTGAAATTTAATTCAAATATAAGAAGTAATATAACAATATTTCATAATGTCACCATTGGTAGTAATCTTAGTTGATAATAAATATTTAATATACTTGAAGGCCTTTTGATTGTAAACGACTGTAAAAATCATCGTCTTCTCCACCCCATCCATAGAAAACATTAGAGAATCCATTAACTCTTTCAAACTGTTTTCGAGTTAATGCAATTGCACCACCAAACAAACCACTGTATGGTAAGTTGTAACGGAAAGTATTTACACTTGAACTCATGTGTCTGGGCATTTTAGTGCAGGCATAAATGTTGTCCAGATTCTGAGGTATTAAATCTATGTCTTGAAAGATGAAGCAGTGAAAATCATTCACCTTGGTCGCCTCTGCGTATCCAACATTGAAAAGTTTAGCACGATTAAACTCACGTATTGGACTTTGTTCTATCACAAATATTCTATAATCAAGATTTTGAGCTTGCAAGAAGGGATGAATATAATTCATAAAAATAGTCAGCTGTGTTTGACGATTTCTATATGGTAATATAATGGCTACGTTGAAAAGAGGGTGACAATTTAGAGGTTTCCACTGTCCTCCAGGTAATATACCCAGACGTCGGGCCATTGCCACGGGATCTTCTCGAGGATGTTCCTCGGGATAAAACAATTGAGATCTGCGCGGATTAATCATGATCGTGCACGAATTATCTCTTGCAGGATAAGATCTTTCCATTTCATCGTAAATATCTTCTGTTTTTATAAAAGTGTAATGCGATGCAAATCTTGCTGGGTGTAAGCAGTAACCCAAAATCAAAATCGTAATGATAGCGTACGATAATCCTCGTGCATAGTCATAAAAAAAAGCGACAAAGATTTTTAAAATATTAATAATACTCCTCATCCTAACCTTTGTTTCAACTTCCAATAAACATTTCATTCAAGCAGGTGCGTTATATTTATTTTTAAATTTGTTAGTTTGTTCAGTAGGTTCAACATAGTTCAAAGTATTATTTTACAACTTAAATATGAAACTTGGAGTTAAATAAAAATATTTATACGAACGCGCTTTCAAGTACACAAATGCAGGCTAAACTCAATTTTGACAGCAAAGTGAAAACTTACGTTTGCGCAATACGTGAATAAAACATGGTAGAACCACCGACGAATAGAACACATTATCAACTAACACTATCGTAAGACCAACAAATTGGTATATCAGAACGTGTGTAAAATGATGGAAGCGGTGCGTTTTAATGAAAATGAAAGTGGATGTATACAGAAATTTATATCGAATATTTTTATTAAGCACAAATCTGATTATAACCTTACATTAATACAATTTCACATCTGAGTTGGGGTCTGAGATTTATAATTATACAAGTCTTGTATAACAGCTTTTCATAGTAACTAAAGGTATTAATGTTACAAAGACATTTTACGGCCTTCAATAGATATATCCACAGCTCTTCTAGTTGCTTTTATTCTTTTACTATCCATGTAGTTTTTCATATGCCTTTCAAATCTATTCATTTGTTTCTTCGTGCTCTATAATATTATATCATTAATATATTTTGAAACATTAACTTACTAAGAACAAAATATAAGATAGTAATATTTACCCTACTAATATCAATGTCAGATTTCCAATCTGGTCTTATAACATAGTCTTTATTGGAAGGTCTAGGAACTCTAGCTCTTCCAACCCAGCCAGGATCTCCTGGCCTCAATGGTCTAAACACAAAGATTAATTACATTATTCAAATAAAATTAATTATTCTGATAATAGGAGTTTGAAAAATACATACTTGGCATCTCCTTTTAAAGCTTTATTAATATCTTGCGATTTCTGAGAAGAACCACCATCATCACTTTTTCTTCGCTTTTGTGGTGTCTGTTCTAAATCTCTTTGCATTCTTTCTTCTTTTGATAGGGCTTTAAAATCTGCAGATAAATTGAATATAGGTCTTGCCCATTCATTAATTAATTTCCCTGCTCTCTCTTTATTTTCTTTTGTTTCTTTAGGATGTTTATATAGATACATTACAGCTTTACCAATACCAGATTGCTTTAAAGAAGCTTGATCAATTCGTGGAAACTGAAATATATATATATACATATATATATATATTAGATTATTTTATTATATTCGTATATATTTTATACTTATATATAAATATATAAATGATTAAAGCATGAACTTACTTCCCACAAAAGCTTCAAAAGACTGTCCCGAATTTTTAAAGACGGTAAGGACCGATCAGGCATCGGAGCCAACCAATCCGTTAAAACTGATAATACATTATGCTCTAAAAAAGCCAATTGAAGATCGTGTTTTTTAAGTTGTGATAATACTTTAGGTAACATTGCAATTTTATTAGTAGCTGGTTTGTTTTGTTGATTTAATTTTCTATCTTCCTCTGATGCAGATTTCATATCAGATAACAATTGAGCTATGATATCGTCATTATCGTTAATTATATCAATATCCTTTCTTTTGCGTCTTCGTGATTGTTCTTCTTTCTTACGAGCCATCATACGATCAAAATCCGATAATGAATCATCTCTGAAAATTAGTACATTTATTGTTAATTTTAATTATGATGAATTACAAAATTCTCTAATGAAGCTTTTTCTATGAACTGTTGCTTCATTGTAATTCTTAATCTATTATTACATATTGTTACTTACAAATATCTGCTACTCCTGATAAGCATACGTTAAATATTATATACATTAAATTTTTATTACACATGTAACCTTTAAAAAGACAAAATCTAATTTACTTACAATCCTCCATCCGCAATCATTACATCGTCAGAATCTTCATTTTCTTGTTGTTCATTAGCTGTACTATCTAAAAATTGTTTGTTCCCTGCCTCTTCATTACCTTCCTCCTCTTGTTCATGACCCTCTTTTTTCACCTTCGTTAGTTCATCGTCTCCTTCATTTTCTGAATCTACTATTTCATGTTTTGACTTTTTTGTTGCTTTAACACCATCCTCTTCTTCCTCAGAATCGGATAAAGCTCTACTTCTCTTTCTAACAGCACCTCCTGAATCTTCACTTCGACTTCTTGATCTCCGAGATTTTGATGCTGAACGAGATCTTGATCTTGATTTAGACCGAGATGAATGTCTAGATCTGGCAGCTGACACTGACCTTGATCGCGAGCGTGATGGTGAACGCGATCTTGAACGCGATCTTGAACGCGATCTTGAACGTGATCTTGAACGTGATCTTGATGGTGAACGTGAAGCGGATCTTGAGGGAGATTTTGACTTTGATCGAGATCTCGATTTTGAACGCGATCCAGAACGCGACCTAGAAACAGATGCTTTTGAGCTGGAGCGAGATGACCTGGAACTAGACCTTGACCGAGAACTTCTCCTTGAAGCTGGAGACCGTGATCCTTTGCGTGATCCAGATATTGATCTGGATTTCGATCTTGATTTTGACCTTGACATTGATTTTCTTGACCCAGATCGCGAACGTGATCTAGACTTTGACGCGTGTCTCGAACCAGATGGCGTCCTTGACTTTGAACGTGACACCTTAGGTTCCGCCGAGGGTGATCTAGATAACGATCCTTTTGGAGATACTGTAGGTGACTGTTTCCTTGATCCAGAGTCTGATTTAGATCGTGATCGAGATCGAGATTTACGTTTGCCATCTGGAGACCTCGTAAGAGATTTTGAACGCGTACTATTGCGCGAATTAGGAGAATCTTTTCTTGATCTTTCTATCGATTGAGATTTTGATCTAAAACGTGATCGAGAATTTCTAATAGGCGATGGTGAGTGTTTTCCTTCCAAAGATGGAGAAAGCGATGCTTTTTTCTCACGAGATTTAGATCTACTACGTGATTTTCGACTCGGACTATTGGAAGGGGACCGAGATTTTAGCGAATTTGATCGGGATCGGGATCTAACAACTGCTTTCGGAGATCTAGAAGGGGAACGGGATGGTGATCGAGAATTCGCTTTATACGGTGTAGGAGATCTAGAACAGGAACGAGAATTCACTTTTGGGGAAGACGGTGGGTTACTTCGTTTAGTCGACGTCGATCTGGATCTGGATCTAGATCGTGAATTTTCTCGCGATGCTAAATCGAGACTTCTTCTAGATTCTGCCAAAGAAGAACTCCTTGATCTTGACCGGGATTTTGCTGAATGTATCGAACGTGGTGATTGTGATTCGCTTTGAGTAACCTTTCCATCTATTTCTGGCGATGGAGATTTAGAAGGTGATCTAGAATTACTTCTCCTTCCAACAGACTTTGAACTAGATCTAGATGATCTATGATTTTTAACAGAAGACGGTGAAATTGATCGGTTTCTGGAAGGTGAACGCGAAGGTGATCGCGAAGGCGATCTAGAATATGATTTCCTAGAGTTAGCATTAGAAATCACAGAAGCTGGTGATCTTGGTTGGGCAGGTGATGATTGATTAGATCTAAAAGAAAATCTTAAATGTTGTTATGTACTACAAGTAATATTTTAGAATTATTTAGATAGATACGAATGTAAAACCTTGGAGAACGGCTGGCAGAATTTGATCTAGATCTACTTCTAATAGACCTTTGGGAATCCACCGATGGACTTCTAGATTTCTCTCGTTCATCTTCGGAATCGCTTCTTTCTTCTGGAATAAATACATATATATTTAGAGCTTGTCTATGGTCGTATTAACCACTACATTAGGAATATAAAGATTCAAAAACACAAGCAATATTCCTTATCATATGCATATTAAAAAAGTTTCATTTTAGTAATATTAACTTTTATTTTTTAGTAATAACTTCTTCAGTTAATCGCGTTTAGAAAAAATTTATGCCATTTTATTTACCTTCGCGATTCATTGCACTTATATACAAATAAAAATGTACACTTTGTTAATAATTATTACTAAACACTTATTTCTCCGAAACAATGATATACGTATTTTTCATAAAGGTCCTGCTAAATCGAAAAATAGTTTCTTGTTTCTAACAATAAACCAGAATCGACGCACATATTCAAGAAATACATTTACAGTGGTATAATTTAAGAAATATAGAAAATTCGTCCGAGGTACGCGTGAGTGGCCTCTTTGGTTAGATATTTAGATTCAACTAATGGCTATGGTCCTTAAATCGAATATAACCTTTATTATTATAATACGACCATAGATAAGCTCTAACTATGTATGTATACATGCGCATTAAAATAATTTTATGACGAAATTGTTAAACATATATAATACTTTTATTATATTATACATTATTGCAAAAGGCATTATTAGTAAATAGGATTGATTTGCGGATTGAAATTTGTTTAACTTTAATAAATAGATGAGAATATAATTTGAGTGAAGTTTAACGTAATTTTATTGCGACATTGCCATCTATTGTGCGTATATTTAATGGTTTGGTCGAAGTTAACTGAACATAGCCGAGCTTCATCGAATATGCTTAAAGAACAAAATGGCGGCTGTGGCAAAGTTTTCGCCGCCCGTATGAGAAATTCGCATTCATCAAGATTGAATAGTTCACGGTAAACGTTAATCGACTAGTAACCCTGTCTGGGTTATGTAGCTAAGACCGCGAGTGAAAATTCGTTGGTGTCGTAGTACGTCGAGACAGCCCGATGCAGGTCGCGCGCAATTCTCGTAACTCAAATCATGACTTCGATGCTATCCAGCTTTAACCCGCCTATCGTTAAACGATTGTTGGGTTGGAAAAAAGCAGAAGGAGAAGACAAATGGAGTGAAAAAGCTGTTAAAAGTCTGGTTAAAAAGTTAAAAAAATCCACCGGCCTCGACGAACTCGAGAAGGCCATTACTACGCAAAGTTGCAACACTAAGTGCATTACTATACCGAGGTACGCTTATTTACTTTATATGCTTTTGCGTGTATATAAATATTGCAACCGATGAAATTATACTTTTTTTCACTATTGTTCATTCATTTTTATATCTATTTCATGGTACGTACGATGTCAGCGTAAGGTATTCGGGTATTGGATTTATTTGTATCATCTGCATTGAAACTCGGAGAAATAGAAAGCGTTCGCGTGTGCACTTCGCCGTTCATATTTACGTATCATGTATTCGTACGTATGTCACATTGTATATCCACTGACAGCTCTTTTACAGCTCTTTCTGTTGACCGATATAAACAAAAGACGATCTTCCACTCTTTTTAATAAATTTATCAAGTCCGGTATTTTAATAATCTTCACTTCATAATTGTATTGTGCCAAGTGTTTCCACCGTAGTATCATAATTTCGATCGTGATTGTAGTTAAGACACGCATAGCCGTACGTTTGTTGGTCATTACAGTATTTAAATATCGAACGGAGTTGTGCTTGAAATTGCTTAAAATTTTTAATCAATCGAGTTCACATAATTTGGTATATATTCGTTATTTATACAGTTTGGTGTAAACAAAACTCGACAAGTTTTCCATTTGGAATTATATCATCGGTTGCTAATATTACTTTCGAAATTCTAATACATGTCATTCTTTCAGAGAGATTCGGTTTCTCCGTTATCACTTTTAGAGTTAGCCGATCTAAAATCGCGCGAGTGCTTGCCTACGAGTACGTTCTATTTTCATATGTTAGAGAGTTCGCTTAGCATTCTATAACATCTTTTTTTTCTTTCTCCTCTTTATTCAAGTAAAAACCTGAAAGGCTGTTTTCGATCTAGTTTCTATACGGATCACAAATAATCGTTACACCTACATTTCCTCACACGTTGTGTATTAATTATCACATACATATACGAATTACAAATTCAACACGATACTAATGTTATTATGCACGGTTACATATTTGTTTATTTTTTTGTAGGTACGATACGATACGATAGCCCGTACGATAGTTGTACGTGTCGATTGTACATCGTTATCTTAGTAGTTATGTAATAATTTTAAGGAAGATGCGATCGCAAAGAAATAAGTAGACGGAACCATGCGTAACAATGTCCTATACGGAAAACGATGCAAATGAGATTTATTTCGGTAGTGTTTCTCGTTTTCCGTTTCCAATCAAAATAAGCGGCGATGAACGCACGCAGCATCCGTTCCGATTGAAATGTGCGTTATGAATGAAACTCACGTGTGAGTCACGTTGCTGTTCGGTATCCATCCTTTTACGCTAGAATTTTCTTTGTCATTACGATTGTCTTATTTTTCGTTTAGTAACTAACCAGTGGTACCAGAAGCTCGCATATTCTCAATAGGTGTAATACTTAAATTGTACGTACCGTCATTTGCGTTTTCCGCAAGCGGATATGCTTCAACTATATTAATAACACGTACTGTGTGTTTTAGCGAATACTGGATACCGCGACAGGATTAGACAGTTGCTGCTAACGATGGTCGATGATAATTAGAGCCGTTTAATAATACGAACGTTCTACAATACGATGGCTCGTCGTGATACTCTTGTGACATAATTTTTGCTCCAAGTGCAAATGCCATGCGCTGTCTGTTAATATTTATCGGATAGTATATGATAGGATAAATATCGATAACCTAGCCTCAGGATACGCTGGTTCTAGTTAGTGTGCGTGAATAAAAATCGTATATCGAAATCGATTGTAGCTCGGCACGCAGCTCGTAACGACTTTATTAATAGTAATCCTAGCCACGTTGTCGCGCGTTCAAGGATATTCGGAGAAGAGAGGGAAAGTCTGTCATCGAGAAAGGCAGATCCTTTTGTAACTCGAACGAATCGCGTTTGCTTCGCGGTTTCGTTCGCTTCGGTTTGCATTGCGTTTCCCGTTTCCCGACGACGCGTCTCATCGCGTCAGGGAATCTCCGTCTGTTGCAGTTTTTCGATCGATCGAGATCGCACACCGTGCGATCGCATGATACGCGCCCGGAAATTCGATTTCGCTCGGTTATCTGACGCTCCGCACAACGTCGCGCCTCGATTAAATAACCATCTACCTGGAGAATACTCGGTCATTAGCTAATGTTTGACTTCGTGCCGCGATTCGCTCGCGCGCACGCTTACAGCAGGTAATTCCTATTCCAGGGAATTACATTCTTGCTCGTCGCGCGCACACGCCGAGCCCAGTTGTTCCGATCTTACGAACTACATGTTCTTCTGTTTTTCTCTTGACTGTAAAGGTACGCTAGATTGGTAGCTTTACCAGCCACACTGTTGCCTTATCACAACCTTTTTAACCGTCATACCTTTTTTTCTAGACATGAATTTTCGCGTTGTTGGATCGATCGACCACGAGGTATTTATTTAACCGTAGGTAGTCACACACACACACATACATATACACACGGTAGAATTTCATTTATCCGTAATCGTCGGAAGACAAATAATTCAAACAACTCAAGTTAGTGTAACGATAGTTGATCGGTTTTTCCATTATCATCTACTAGAATAAAAAAGTTCAATTGTCTTCGAATAAAGCAAGCTCTATCGTATAGGTTGAAAGATAGGAGGAAAATCAAATATCGCGTATCATCGTCGGATGAAAGTTTTGCTATCATTGTTTCTTCTTTATCTGTCTGAGAAAACAAGATCTTTGTTTCTTGCCGAACCGTAACTTTTTCGATTATATCACAGCGTGAACGAGCAGGCGAATCTCGTACGTATCATTCTTCTAGGTAGGTAGAATCTGATCGAAACGTCCTATTTACATTATGGAATCGCACGCATTATCGACAATACTCCTTGCCAGTTACCTAGATTAATCATTGTTTACGTAACGAAATCGATACAGCAAGGGGTATTTACGTAAAAAATGAATGACACAGATTTCGTAGTAGTTGATTTTTTATTTCGTCGGAAGAAAAGCATGACTTGTAGCAGGAATTACGTAAGTTGGTATAACATCGTTCGTCGAATTCGCGTCGATTCTCGTTTACCTACCTACCGAACGCGTTCGTAAAACTTACGAACCTGCGACGTGATAATTTTTCAATAACCTTGTAGCTTTCGTACGATCTTTATCATCGTTTCGATCTCGCGCGAAATACATCGAGAATGGGTATATAGAAAAATGGAAATTATTCCGTGAACCAGCGTGCAAATGCGTTTCGTTCCGAGAAGCATTCTGGTTATCCTTGTAACTCGTTGTTGCGCGTATGCATCCAAGAACGGAATCAGAGTAGCTTCGTTCCACATGATATAATCTATCTCGTTGCTTTCGTTCGCTGGTTTTAGCAAAATAGCTTTTTCCCTCTGATTTCTCTTACCTCTTTTCTCATTTCGTTATTTCGTAAGCGAAATTCGTCATCGCGCTATGGATACGAGTAATCAGGAGTTTCTGGCGAGACCGCGTTCCCTTACATCTCGTTGATTCGATCTCGTCGATTCTATCGCGTTAATTCCATCTACGTATGTGACATTATTCGATAGACGACCGGTTGCTTTTCGTCTGATAATCGAACGTAAATTTGCCGGCTTATCGACGAGTTCGCTTTGTCCCTACCGAGGCCAGCGAAACTTTTAGCCGCTCAAAGTACTTTCGCGTTCTCGGAAACGTGGCGACTGTCCATGCGTCGTGAATTTGTTTTCGTTCGGATATACCTAAAGAGGCATAAGGTCGAAAAATAGTGGAACACGCAGGATCTCTTCTATCTGTTTTATGTGTTTTTACGCTCGCGTGAATGCGTGCGTGCGTGCGTAAATCGAGCAGAGATGAACCGGGCTATACAGTGACTCACGAAAGTATTCGAACGTTGGTTGTTAAAGCTCGTAACGATCAGAGCGTGCACGTTACACTCAAGACCCGAAAACAATATTATAACTGCTGTAAGATACTACGTAAGATATTACGAAGCATTTATTACGAGGATGTACAAAAACAAGGTCCGGAAAGTGATCGAACGTCCAAATGTTGAGCGAGTTAAAGTTTGCATACATTTCTGTACACACAGTGGAAATGTTGGTCGACTCAACTGTAGAAATATCGTGTACCGAGCTTCGTGTTTCGCTGTGAATAATATTGGCTTGCATGCTGACAAGGAGTTACAAAAGATCAGAAACACGGATATTCGAGAGGGAATCGATATTAAAACCGAGATAGATAAAGCGAGTACGAGTAAGATGGAAATACAGGCAGATCGACAAATTATTAGATAGATACGTGTTTACGATACGTTGTATCTTGGAAAAATCCAAAGAAACCGAGGAAATAGTGGCAAACAGACATCGCACAGACAGACCAGAAAAGCTAACCGATAGAGAAGAAAAAATGATTATACGCGAAATAAAAAAAGGATCGAAATATCTCGTACCACGATACTACTTCGGGAAGAACGTTCATGCGGAATTATGTCACAGGATTTTGCGAAACAACCATTTCCATGCTGGTATTCCAAGAAAAAAAAAAAAAAAAAAAAAAAAAATCATCCATCGATAAAACGTATCGAGCCAGACGTTTAAGATTCGGAAAGGAATTCATAAATAAAGCGCATATCGTACAAGCAGTGATCGAAGCCAAAGGAGGCGCAACTAAACATTAACGTAAAACAAGGTAGGTATAATTAATACCGTTCGATTACTTCCGTTACCCTGTTTCTGTGTATCATCGGAACGAACGTTTCCTAACTTTTACAAACGTTATTCGACTCGCTCCAGGTTCTAGGCATATAATGTTGATACTTGTATCTTACAGCAGATACGATACTATTATCAGATCTTAAGATCGACATGCATATTTCGGTTGTTTAAAGGTTTAATAGCGGCCGTTCGAATACTTTCGTCAGCCACTGTATAACGCAGCCAGCGCGAATAAGTGCACAGCTCACGTACTGTCTGTTTTCTTTCCTTTCTTCCTTTTAAAAAACGTGGGAGCGCACTCCGTCTGGTTGTCCGTGCAATCGACGATTAAACCCGATTAAGTCGCGCCTCTCGTTTGATGCATACGTGGAAAGAATTTCACGGCGAATGCGACTCTCTGTCCTCGAGTAGGCAATGGTGCGTCAGCAAGATGACTGAAATTGCAGAAGGAACGAGACCACGGATCGCTACGTTCTCCTTATTCTCCAATAGAGAACTTTGCTATTTCGTCTAGCCGCGATTTTGCATTTTTTTCATTTATCTCCTGTTTAAGTTACGCGCGTTCGTTTGTTTTGGCCCGCCACGATCGCCATCATGATCGTATCGCTGCTATACGGACAGGCGAACGGCGCGTTATCGTTGCGATTTCGGTATCGCGGTGATGATGAATCGTTCGACAGATTTATATTTCCCGTAACTCGATATTGAAAATATAAGGTCCGGCCTGGTGTGATGTAATCTCGTTGAGCATTTACAGCGCCAACAACGTGATTCGGCACCTTTGGTTTCTCAACAGCGTAATCGCGCGTCTCTGAGCATTGCATCGTTGGAAATGTAATTCCGTGGAATCGCGTAGCGTCGCTGCCGCGAAATTACAACGACGCCGCGTCGGGTCTTATATTTCCAACGATGCAATGATCCACGAGCGTGCGATCTTGTTATCGAAAACGTAAATTTGTCGAATCACACTGCCACGAGATCGCTGCTACGTCGTATTGCTCGCCTACGCCTGGCGGTCTCTCCCCGCGCCCTACGTCCTAACGATTTCCCTCTTTATCTCCGTTAACGATCCGAGAATTATCGAGAACCGATCTCACAACGGTTATTAATCGGCGTAGCTATCGGCCGATCGGGCAATTGGTTCATCGACGTATCGACAAGAAGTTTCGGTGTAGATGCGATACGCGATGGCTCGCTGCGGCCACCTTTCCAAGCGGTCGATAAAAGCCGCGCGCGCGTCGCTACGAACGAATCGTCGAGACATTCGAGTTACTCGATATTGTTGGAGAATCGGCAATATTGTTGTCCGTGTATCTATTGACGTTACGTAACAACTGGATACAGTAGACTGGGAGGTCGGGGGGAGGCGGACGATCGCGTATACTCGCGGTATCATAGGAGACGACGTTTCCTCGAATACCTCCGTAAAGGCATCCGCGGTGATTCCGCTCTTCTTCTCTTTCCTCCGCGCAAGCTGCTCCGAGGAAGTTTGTACGGTTCGGAATGATTTGTATTTTCCGAGGAACGCAAATCACGTCGAAACATCGTATATACAAAGATACGCCGTATAAGATGCCTATTCCGTGGTCGTTTTACTTTAAAAATCGTTTCGGACGTTTATTACGTTCCGTTCGGGCGTCCCGTTTATTTGTCATCGAGATGACGATGAGATCATCGTCGATGAAACGCGAAACTCCGTTCTGTTCGAACGTTTGGTCGCGAAGTCGCGTTCCGCATCTTCGGAAACTATACTTTCTCCTATGGCAGCTGGATAAGCTCGGCTGGATCGTAACGATAATACTTGACGCGCGAATTTAGGCCTGAAATTGAGATCGAGATCGCGCAGGAAACTACCATATAAATTCCGTGCGAGCGTTTCTGAATTATTATGTAACGAAGAGTAGTGTCGAGCGATTCCAATTGAGGGTCACACGCACGTAGACTATACATGACGAACAGATAGATAGGCAGAGAAAGCGAGCGAGATCGAGGGACAGAGAAGAGGAGGAAAGAGGACTGCGGAGACGAAACGAGAGGAAAAGCAGATTCAAAAATCGTTACATGTAAACGATATACGTTCGTTTTAATTTCTGATTAACTGCCCGGCTTACAAACTTTTTAGCAACCGTTTTTCGTAATTTCGTTGCAACACGGTGCCGCATGAAAAACGTTGAAACGTTACGTGTAATCCTCGCGTTGGTGACTTTTATGTCGAAGAATCGGTGTTATTCGACTCGAGAGAAAATTTTCTCACGAATACCACCCTGTCCTTGTGCAAGCGAAATAGTAAATATTTCATCATCGGGTAAGGGGTTAATTACGAGCTTCTTAAAAATCTGCGTCCGAGAGACAGAATCGTAAACGCCAGATAGGCGAAAATTACACGGTTACTTCCGCCACTGATCGTTTGCCTCGCATTTCCTCCGTTCGTCGGCTATGAGTTTCTCCGTTTCCGGTCTCTTGCATCTCCCTCGAGCCAATTCGAGTCGGCTAAGCCGATTACGAGAAAGATACAGAGGGAGAGATCGAAAGAAGGAACGATGAGTGGTGATCGACGATCGAGCGAGACGATTCGTTCGGCAAGCTACCCTTGTCAAGAGAGAAACGTTGCAGCGAATGTACGGCGGCAGTTTCTTTTTGTCGGCAGGCGCCACCGCTTCCGGCGCGGCAGACGCGAATACAGGAGTTCAGAGCGAAAAAGAGAGAGCAAAGGAAGCAGGAGGAAGTTTGCTGGAAGCGTATATACATTAAAGCAAGAGTTTTACGACTCGCTCGGGTGTCGAGCTCTCGCGGTTAGCTTAAGCCTCCATGTTTCGGCGATGTTACCCTCTTAGAGGTACGCCGTGTACCATCGACGACGATAAACGCGTTTGAGAAAGTGTCGCGTTGCTAGTCGCGATTCTACTTCCGTAAATCGAGTTACGCGATCGATGTACCTACGTTTCGTTGGAATTTCGCGCAAAGTTCCTTTTCCGGCTGGTCGGTCGCGTGACAGGATTTTAAGCCCTTTCGAAAAGAAAGTTTCGAAAGAAAGATACTTAGGATTTTATTTCTGTTTCTGGACGCAAGGCCTAGCCCCGGCGGTGTCGGTGACAACGGTGTCCAAGGAGTACGCGGCAAAGGATTGCCGCACGTGATCTACTGCCGACTTTGGCGCTGGCCCGATTTACAGTCGCACCACGAACTAAGGGCAATCGAGCATTGCGAGTACGCGTTCACGCAAAAACGGGACGAAGTCTGCATCAATCCGTACCACTATCAACGAATACAAACGCCAGGTATGTAGACGGCACGTTTCAATAACGGCTGTTTATGTTCGTATACGTTTGCCGCGCGATACGTTCGATATTTTCGGTGCGACATCGACGTCTGTTGGTTGCTGGAAATTTTGAAATTTCGAAAAGTTGTTTTTTCTGTATCGACGCAAACGTTTATCAGCGCACGAAATTTTAGTTTTGCCAGCCATTCTCGTACCACGGCATACCTTGGCCGGGGACGAGTCCGTCCTATACAATACTTCCATCGAGGAGCTCAGTGTCAGCGTGCCAGAAAACACGAGCTTCCACGCGACGTTAAATCATCAGCACCATAATCAACAAAGCATACCGCAGTCACCGCAACAACAACAGCAACAACAACAGCAACAGCCACAGAACAATCCGTATCAAGGAATGCAGGTTGATATCGGACAAAGTTCCACTTCTTATTTCGAAGAATAACGCGTACAAACTTTTTTTGGATAGAAGAGGATCTTTTTCTTTCTTAGAGCATGCAGGCGACAAGTCCGGCCAGCGTTGGGAGCCTAGGAAGTGTTCAGGGTTCACCACATCCGGCGCCTGGGTCCATGGATCCTCCTGCCGATACTCCACCTCCGGGATATATAAGCGAAGATGGTGATAACATGGATCACAACGACAACATGTCCTTATCGCGTTTGTCTCCCAGTCCTGTCGACGCACAACCAGTTATGTATTGCGAACCAGCATTTTGGTGAGTGATCGTTCACGGGTTATGCAACATCATGCTCGAACTTCCATGCAACGTGGATCCAGTTTGACGCATTATCCTTGTCAAAGGGTCCATTCAAATTGTTCTTCGTATCTGATTTCTCTTTTTTCTTTTTGTTCCTACAAGGTGTTCGATAAGTTACTACGAGCTGAATACGAGAGTAGGCGAGACGTTTCACGCGTCGCAACCGAGCATAACGGTGGACGGATTCACCGATCCCAGTAACTCCGAACGTTTTTGTTTGGGTTTACTGTCGAACGTTAATCGTAACACCGTGGTTGAACAGACGAGACGACATATCGGGAAAGGAGCTAGATTATATTACATCGGTGGTGAGGTGTTTGCCGAATGTTTATCGGATTCGAGCATTTTTGTTCAAAGTCCTAATTGTAATCAACGTTATGGCTGGCACCCTGCCACTGTTTGTAAAATACCACCCGGTAAGTGTATAATTCGACGTAACACGTTACGGGTTCGCTGTACTTCTTGTATTCTTTTTTGACGTTAAAACCGAAGCTTATTTTATAGATCTTCTCTCGTTTGATCTTTCTCGCAGGTTGCAATTTGAAGATCTTCAATAACCAAGAATTTGCCGCTTTGTTATCGCAATCAGTTTCCCAAGGATTCGAAGCAGTGTACCAGTTGACTCGTATGTGCACGATCAGAATGAGTTTTGTAAAGGGTTGGGGAGCAGCTTATCGTCGGCAAACCGTGACGTCGACTCCTTGTTGGATAGAGTTGCATTTAAACGGTCCATTACAGTGGCTCGATAGGGTACTCACGCAGATGGGATCGCCGCGTTTACCCTGTTCCTCAATGTCATAAGGTTGTATGCTTTTCTCCTTGATGGATGCGGGAAAACAGGGACAATTCACACGCTGTCATTGTTGCCGTCGTTGTGTACATTGGTTTTTCTTACCGCGGATTTATTGTTTTATCCGAATTTTTTCCAACCACCACCGACCACAGTGATAAACAGTGCAAGAAAAATAGATACGATCACCGTTTTTACGAAGCGTATACGTGTATCCTAGCTTGAAAAGTGCATGGAATACGGGATCGTGTTCGAAGTGCCAGAGAAAAGCATTCGTTCGGACGAATGGAAAATAAAACTGGCGATCGGTTAGTTATAGAAACGCTCGAGTGCTCGAATCGCGTTGCTTCGTCGATGTTTCCTGCGAAGAAAAGGAAAGGACGATGTGCGGGCAAATGAGTGAAGATGAGACCGGTTGAAAATATCATTTATACAGCTATCACCAGTACAGAAAATCAATTTTTCAATAAACTGGGACGTTACGGTTGAGAATAACAAATAACAAAATAAGTAGATACTATTGACTCACTTACCGCATTGATATGTGGATATAGTGCTTTACGATCCAGGGTTACGAATCCGATTTTAACTGAATTAACAGGGCGAAAACAAGCGCGACTCTGTGTGTGCATGTGTGTATGTACGTATACATACGGGCGTACGTTTGTATCCATATATGTAGGTGCGTATGTATACGTGCATCACGTCAAAAAAAAAAAAAAAAAAAAGCTCAGTCTTTACATATTTTTATCGCTTGTTAAGTCAACGCACTTCAGTCGTACAGTATACGTCAGCCCTTACAAAATAATACATATTATGTACGTTCACACTGTTTATAGTCTGCTGAGAAGAATTTCTATATAGAGTGGGTAAACGTGTATACCCATTGAAAAGTTTCTAACAGCACTGGTCTATTTGGAGTCTTTGTCAGTGTTTTTCCTACGAATAAAGCGTTAAAAAAGAAATACATCTGTAAAGTCTATTTCTCTTACACGATAACGATACGGAAGGATTACAGTGTTCAACATGTACGTAACTATTTACACGTTTCATTAACGTTATTACATCCTTGGATGGACCAGAATGTTCAAATATTCTCATAATGGATCGCATCAGGACGGATAGTTATGTTTCTGCGTATTTGGAGGTTTTGTGAATGGTTAGTCAGTTCAGACGAATCATTCAGCACATAATGCGGACAATGTTTTAACAGACATTTCTGGGTCGAAATTGAAAATGTTGTTACGTATTAAGGTGTCTTATCTCGAGTAATTGATATTCTTATTAAGGATAAGCGCTATATTTCTTAACGTTGATAGGAGTACTAAGCGCACGAAGTCTATGGTAGACAGATATATCTATTTACTTGATATCGCATGGAAAAAATTGATCGATACTTCAGAAAATTATGTACGTATATTTACTATCGAGCATCTAAAACTTTATGCGCCACATAGCAAACGTTAACCGTACGAGTGCCACGAATTATCGCACAAGTTAATCGGCAAGAGCCAATCTTATCCTTTTATCGATCTCCGTTTTACAATTTACAATATCCATTATTAATTTAGTTGTTTATAATTTAAAATTATTATTGAATTTTCCGTATCGTAACATTTTCTGTATGACAGATGCGATGGCATTTTCCGATATAGCATGCGAGCAGCGTGATCACGTGGCGTGGCACTTAGAGGGTTAAAAAAGCACATTTTGGTGTTGATATTCAGCGTAGCGAATCACCTGTTATTTAAAAATCGGTGCAGGGATATTTGTTCGTTGTATAGGATCGTGAACGATGTTTTTTTTTTTTTTTTTTTTTGTTGTTTTTTTATGGAGAAAACATGTTTTTGCATGCAGAAGATAATCAATCGTTTGATTATACCATAAGCTTTGAAACGATATAATTGAAATGTCTTCTGAAATTTTATACGAAACTAATGAACGTAGGAAAAGCGCATACAGTTTTCGAGCGATACAAAAGGCACAATAAAATGAAAATTTATAAGGATAAGGAAACTTTATCAAGAGAGAGTGCAAGAAAATAATGGTCTGGCCTTGAATGTGAGATGCTTTTAGATGTATCGAGCACATTGTTTCTACACTATTTTAAATTCATTTACAAATTGTTTTAGAGTCGAGTGTATTAAAAAGTTTCTATTTTATCGTAGAATTTATAAAATATTTCATATTCGAGACTAACCGAAACAAAAGGAAAACAATGTTTAGGAACTTCAACGTCTTTCACGTAGAACATATGAACATAAAAATGAGATAACGAAGTTACGTATTTTATTATATTATGAGATATATATTAATATCGATGTACGAATAGTCTTTGCACCAAGTGCATGGATTCAGTTATCTTCTTCTTCTTCTTCTTTTTTAACGAATAAATTTTTAAAAATAATCTATACACGACTTCTATGGAGTCTTTATGTACGATAGGGGCCAATTGCACGCACAGAATGTGAGATTTGATCTCAACAAGAAGAACGTCAAATCTTATAAGGAATCGGTTCCTTTTTTATATATTTTTTGCCAGCATCGATCATTTTACAATTTTTCTAATTAACTTTTGAAATAGTAGACAATTGGTTTAATCATTAATTCGTGTATAAAACTGTATAAATTTTATCAAGTAGTAGAAAGGAACGATCGAATGTTTCCGTTAATTATTAAGGCAAAGAAAGCGTTGTCGTGAATAATCGCAAATGCGAAAAATCTATTTTTTTAATAGTGTCTTAATCCTTTTGACGAAGAAACATTATGTGCTAAGTTTTTAATCGCTTTAACGAAAAGGCAAGTGATTTTTGATCCATTATAGACACATAACAATTCTCATGAATCGATCGACGTCTTTTGTTCGTATTATGTAGCTGATCACTCTGTAATATCCCATATCATTTTTCTAATATTTTATCTTTTTTTTTTCTTTTTTACTGTTCATAGACCCGCCCTTTGTACGTCGTTAGATCAAGGGATACGTCAGCGACGAAGACGATTCGTGAACTTACCGATCACAAATTTTTATCGAATAGATACCATGTTCCAACGATTGTGTTACATTACCAATTCTAGAAGAATATCGAAGGGAGGACGAGCTTGGGCAGTAGCTATGGAAATGATAGTCAAAAGAACGAGATTTTAAGCGATATAATTTTATTGATTCTTAGGTAGTATTATTAATTGCACAACGTAATAACACGAATACGTTGATCTTTTATAAGGATATTTCCTACTTCTAATCAACATGCATATCTGATGTTTCATTCACGAGGAAAATTTAATGTCGTCGTAAGTTGTTCGAAATCATAAAAGAAACTTATACAGACCTCGTGAAAGTCAAACACGACATCGTCGGGCAGCTCGAATAATCGAATAGTAATACAAACGAGAAAGAGAACAACTGTATATCAGTAATATATGATGCACATCTACCTGGACTCGTGTTAATTGATATTGTCTCGCATAAGGAAAAATTAAAATGTTTGATCGTTGAATACTTAACAACCACTTGCCTCTCTGTCAGACTGCCACTAGTATATTAATTAAGGAAACATGAACAGGGGAATCGAAGAACCCGCCCTCGCCTTTCTTCGTCGTCCTGGAACTCCTACTCGTTCGTTTTACGTTAGCATAAGATCAAAATAAATACACCTATGACGTGGAGAAAGAGACAGACCACTGAAAAACGCGTTTAATTCGCCAAAGTATATTAAGTGTAGCAATTGCCAAAGTCTTTTTTTTTTTTTTTCATTTTGTAAGTACAAGAACGTCGAGCCGACTGCGACTGTAATAGTCGCGCGATTCAGATGCGCACGAATTGTTAAATTATAAACGTTCTCGTTTTTCTTTTTCCCTTAGAAATTCGTAATTGTTACCATTGTTACCATTGTGTTTCTTTACTTCTATTCTAGATATGTTTAGTGTCTTGACCTGCCGTACAATCGAGCGGTCCGACGATTTTATAAATTTTTAATTCTATAGCTACTTATATATTTTGTGTGCTAATAGACGCATGCACACAAAGGGAAGCATCGACTAACGTATAACTTCTACAAATCAGATATTTTTTTACATATTAAAAAGACGTGAAATTTTTTTGCGTGCGATACATTTGATGACGGTTGTTATCGTCGATGTTCCCCTGGTGTGGATGAGATGTTTTACGAGAATACGAGATAAAATCGCGAGCTTGAAAGAACGAGTGCGAGAGTATATAGGTGAGACGTCGAGTCGATAAATATCGAGTGTGAGATTGTATGATAATTATAAATAAATGTACACATTAAGTCTAATAAACATGATTCTGTCGCTTTTTATTAATTCATAGTTACGGAGAGACTGTACCTAATGATATCGCCAATGCTACGAATATATCCATAAGTATACAGCAACATTTTGTTCAAAATATTTACGTGTCTGGGAGTATTATAAATTTTAGTGCAATTTTCTAGGACCGTAAAATAGGGCTAGGGTACATAAAACATAAATCTACTATTAAAGTAAGTGAACAGCTTTATGTGACAAAAAATTTGTATCATTTGACTACGACGAAGTGAATACAATCTATACAAGTGTACAACGTTGCGCTTATATTACTTATAATTATTCATCGGTATCTGTGACTGAGTAGCAGCAACAATCGCAATAAAACTTCGATAAACCGGTTGCGCGTCATAAAGTAACATGTTTAAAAGAGCTCTTACGAGTTCTTACAAATCATCTGTCCAAAATTATCGAATCGCATTCGTTTTTCTATACATGGCATATTAACTGAATACATAAAGAGCTCCGCAATACGAAACAATTGTCGATTTATATCGCTCAAGTGAAATTACATAATACGTTTTATATTTTTATAGTTATTTCTTGTTACTTTAAGTCCTTGTTTATCGTTTCAAGTATTTATTAAAATGCGAAATCGCTCGCATGTTCAATGTAGTTGATGTACTTTGTTAGAAAAAGGTCAATGTTTGCGGGATACAACGCGATAATACGAGATTTCTGATTTCCGCTATATAATACAATCAAGGGAGACCCAATTTGTGTAATATTCTATTATTCGGTGAGAATCTTTCGTCCCAAATTACGTTGTCATTCCTCTCCACTTGCTTCGCTTTTTTTTCGGATTGATCTGTTGCTGCTGACTTTAATAACGATTTTACAAACGACCATTGTGTTTTGAGGCTAGCAATTTCCTCACAGAAAATAAGCTCATAGATAGACCAATAATTGCAAGCAAACACGCCGATTTGGTGGTATGGCGTTCGATATTTCTACGGAACACGGACGAGACGGCTCCCTACAATAAACAATCAATTAATTTTCTTTCGCGAGGTTAAAGGTATAATATTTCAAGATTTGATTTTTCTAGCAGAAAAGTACAGTGAATGCTATTACATAACATTTATCTTTACGTGTCGAAAATACTTTACCTGTTGGAATGATAATCTAAAAGCATAGAGGGTTGCAGGAGTCAGATACATCTTTAAACAGCTTCTAAAAAAAAAAAAAAATGTAGAATGCGTAGATCATGTATTTGTTATGTAATCTACAAATAAAAGACGGGTGTCAAATTTACAGATGGAGAATATGTAAAATTGGATCACGTCCAAATTGGCTATCGTAAACAATTAGGATTGCGCTGTCAAAAACCACACATTTTTATCATGCCTAGAATTGATCCTTGCATTTGATTTTTATAGAGAATGGTAGCGTCAGTGTATAAAATTGTTCATAAAATTATGTTAAAAAAGCTATTTTATCGATTTTTAAAATTATTTCACGCCATATATCATGAATTTTTATTTACTATTTTAATTTTTTTAAATTACGCTAAACAATTTGTTTAATATTTTACTTTTGGAAACTGAGAAGTATACAGGAAACGCGGAATATCAATGATATGAAAGTTGCATCGATAAGTGATCAAGGCATACTATGTTTCGTCAAAAGAGTACTATGTGTTGCGTATATATCGAGATATCGCTATTTAACCTTCTTAACACAAAGATCTACGTAAACCCATCTGTTTTTATCGCTTTTCAATTTCAGGTGACATTTTGTCGAGGTTGCCAAGAATAGTAATTATTGACACTATATCGCTAAGACATCGACCGTTTGATGTGTAACAAAAGGTCCGTGATAATTTTGTTGGCAAAGCTATTATTATGCTCATGTATGAAACAACCTTAACGGACACTGTTGGATAAACATGGCTTGGCGCCGTTTAAGATTATAATATTCTTCTATATTTAAGTATATTTATGTAATGATACATGATATTTTCATCCAATGACAGAAACGTAATAAAATTTTATTTGCTGCAGTTCAATATTTCGAAATGTTATACAGAGTGTACTAGATTTTTCTGAGAAAATTTTGTTAGGGCAATCTAGATTCTAGAGGAACAAGTGAGAAAACAATGTCGTATAAAAATGGTTGCTCGAAGCTTTATTAAGAAGTTATCAAAATAGAAAATACTCTGACTCAGGGCCTTTGATATTCAACCACAGTAAAACTTATATAACGCTAAATTTACATAATAAATTTACACTGCATTATTATTATTATTAACTTTATGTTATCGTTAATATTCCCATCATGCAACATCAAAAACTAGATTTTGTAATATCAGGAAACTAGCCACATGTTCTGATTCGGAAGCTGCGATACAAAAATGGCGTGCGACGACGCTTGCGGCACGTTTATGACTGCATTTGTACACGCTATCATATACATCAAATGCGTGAAAATAAACAAACACACTTTACAACACAAAATCTATCGTTGATTTAGTGTAATTTAGTTTTTATCTGAACATAGAGTTTAGTTAAAATGAACATAGTTAATCCTTTATTTATTTTCAAGAAAATGCTACGTACGGTTAGGTGAATCTATACATTGACAATGGAATGGTTTTCAATAAAAAAAAAAAAATAGAGTGATCGAAGAAAAAAATTTAATGAACACGAATAAAACCAATATTTTAAATTAATTCTAAGACACTGGCACGTTATTTCATTAATCAAACGTAAACGGACGAAGTTTTTTTATAGGTTATCCGGTGTAAATTAATAAGATGCACGATGTGGAACATTCTTGCATATTCTCTTACGTAATCGATAACAGTAGCGTTACATATTCAAATGAAAAAATTCATATCTACAACTAGTTTTAAGGAAAAGTCTATCTCAAATTGATGAACGTACCTCTGTATCCGAAACTTTCCGACGAAAGAAAGTGATCACTGAAAGCACAAAGCTCCGTCTGAAGTTGTTCTTCCCCCACTATCGAATATCAATTTTCAATTTCTGGATATCGAGTTAAACGTATTGCGCCATCTTTTGTCGTTTCAATATACTTAGTTTATCGTTTGAACGCATGCCTGGATAATTTACTGTAAGTTGCATTTCCAGAATATGGTATGGAAGCTATATATACTTATCATGCGATGGTATCTATAGCTGACAACTTTCTAAATTACTAAAGACATAAAAGATGTCACTATATCATACTTTAGCCGTCTGTGCTTTAGCGTAATAAATTAAATGTTTACGTAATATAATAATATTCCTGTATATTCTCGGTATTTAAATTCATCGAATTATATTATTTTATAATAAAATTTCCTGCTCGAAGATGTCCAATAGATCTCTAATGCCACGATCGCGACTGAAAATAAAGGCCTTTGTTTAACGCTTACCTTACCGTTGATTAAGACATAAACTTTGTCAGCAAAAATAGTTACCTAATGACGCATGGTCACTTTATCTCGGAGTCATTTCCGTGGGATGCCACAATATCCTTGTAACTTACCAGTGTAGCCACACCTTGCTCGTTTAAAATTAAATCGACATTAAGAGAGAAGCTATGACTCGCTGGACGATATTTCTTTTCTGGGTTCAATTCTTCTCGTTGGTGTTTTGTGAATACAAAGATCCGGAAAGTCTTTGCGCGTCTCAACAAACTTGCAAAAACTGTATACAGACTCCACGATGTGTTTGGTGCTCTACTCCGGTGGTTGTCGTTTTTAAATCGTCAAAGAAAGAGTTTCAACGATTAAAAAATAATAACGAATTTTTGGTTAGGTTTCCAATCAAAGCGTGAACAGTCCATTGGTTCGTTGTGTCACCAGAGAAAAATTTTCAAACGAAGGCAATCACTGGTGTCGAACGTCGGACGTGATAGATGAGACGAATCAGATGCTGATGCTCGAAGATCGACCGCTGTCTTCGACGAGAGGCACAGATCCAGTTCAAATTCAACCTCAGAGAATTCGCTTGACACTCAGACGAGGAAAGTATAACGTTTAGCATCAACGATCAAGTTATTTCTCTAGGATAGAAATTTGATTCCAATCGATACGTCTGGTCGAATTTTACAGGCGAGAAATATCGATTGACTTTAAAATATAGCCAGGCAGAGGGCTATCCGGTCGATCTGTATTATCTGATGGACTTATCGGCATCGATGGAAGATTCTAGGAATTTGTTGTCAGAATTGGGACACGAATTGGCAGATGCTATGCGAAACTTGACTTCGAACTTTCGACTAGGATTCGGTAGTTTCGTGGACAAAGTTGTATTGCCTATGACTAGTACGCAACCGGAGAAGTATCTTGAAACTTTGACGATTTTTGCTCCGTCGATATCGCTACGCTTTCCTGATTCGTAATTTTGTTGCAGGTTAAAATCGCCGTGTACTTTGAAAACAGGAAAGCCATGCGCAGCGCCGTACGATTATAAGAATCAAATGCCTCTTAGCGAGAACATTGATCTTTTCAAAGTTCGTTTCAAAAGTCGTTTCACCGTATCATTTGTCTTGCGCGTTACTTCTCAACCTCTTGATGCTGATCGATTGCTTTTTGGGATAGACTCGCGTACGAGAAGCACCGGTGTCTGGTAACTTGGACGCGCCCGAGGGTGGTCTCGATGCGATGATGCAAGCGATGGTTTGCACCAAGGAAATTGGCTGGCGACAGGATGCTCGACATCTCATTGTTTTCTCGACAGACGCCAGTTTCCATGCCGCTGGAGATGGTAGAGTACGTAAAGGCGGTTAAACGTAGATTGGGGTTAGGTTTTCTTCGTTCAAGTATTAAACACGATCGCGTTTCAGCTGGCAGGAATTATCGAACCCAACGATTGTCTCTGTCATTTGGACGAGAAAGGGTTCTACACGCACTCGCTTCTCCAAGATTATCCGTCCATATCTCAAGTATGCAACTTTCTATTTAGTCGATTAGGCGTACAGAGGTGAAGCACTCGTTTACAATTTTATTTTACGATCGAACGTAGATCAACAAAATAGCTCGCGAGCGCAATATTAACATCATATTTGCGGTGAAAAGCGATAGGAGAAAGACGTATGAATTGTTGAGCGAAAGCATCGGTGGCTCCTCTATCGAAACGATACGGAACAACTCTAAAAGCATAGTCGACCTTATCAGAGGAGAATACGAGGTATGAATTCACGAATCTGCTTAACTCTAACACGCGTTTCACAGATAAGCGCGAGCTTGACAATTTCTTTAGAAACTGGTCAATTCCATAACAATGACGGATAATGCGCCGAAAATGATCGACGTGAAATACTATTCTCGATGTTTGGAGGAGAACGTCGAATTGAAAGAGCGACAAAAATGCGGGGGATTACGAATGGGGAATGTCGTCGAATTCGAAGTAACATTACAGGTACTTGCATAAATTCATCGGACAAATTCATCGGTACGCCGTAAGATTCTGTGTAATGTCGTCTTGAGAGATGCGAAATGTTGTTGCTTCGTCGTAGGCGACCGAATGTCCAGCGAATTCCAGCGAATGGCAGACAAGTATGCAGATAAAGCCGAGAGGTATAGACGAGAGTTTGACGATCGAGCTGAGCATTATCTGCGATTGTCCTTGTGGACATCCAGGACATCCGGTAAGAACGACGATCGAGCGCGATTTCTCTCGTTTAACTCCTCTCACGCGTCTCGAGTGAAAATGTAGGGATACGTGGCAGCTTCGGAAGATTGCAGAGGAAACGGTACTTTGGTTTGCGGTGTATGCTCTTGCAACGAGGGCTTTTACGGGAAGCAGTGTGAATGCGAAGGGAACGATGCCGGCGCTGAGAGCGTAGCTGCCATGGCCGACTGCAAGCCTAACAACGAGACCACTGAGATTTGTAGCGGCCATGGACACTGCAAGTGCGGCGTATGCGATTGCGCGAAGCGTCCTAATCCGCAAGAAGTATTTTATGGCAAATATTGCGAGTGCGATAACTTTTCTTGCAAACGCACCGAGGGATTGGTAAGTGAACGCCTGCTTCAATGGCCATTGACACGTTGACCACGCTAGGTGATTCTTACGGACTTATTAATTATAAACCTATAGACTCAATTGTACGAACAGTTATATTCGAAGATTCGTCTATATTTAAATCATTATTTTTAACAATTGTTTTTCTACATGCGTCG
Organism: Bombus pascuorum; assembly: GCF_905332965.1. Taxonomy (NCBI): domain Eukaryota; kingdom Metazoa; phylum Arthropoda; class Insecta; order Hymenoptera; family Apidae; genus Bombus; species Bombus pascuorum. The sequence goes on along the minus strand of NC_083496.1, from coordinate 5,676,158 downwards.
TAATGAATGAAGCGGCAGCACTCCGGTGTTGCCTGCAAGATAAGCAAAATACAGGAACAAAGATTGTTTTCAAGGGTTAGCGAAAGATATTTTAAGATACGGGAAGGACGACAGCTAAACGATTTCACGTACGGTGTAGAAATTGTACAATGAATACAAACGTAATCAGAATCGGCAATCACCCAGCTAGTGTTATCAGCTACGGACCGAACGTATATTCGCGTATCGTAAACTCACTTCGGAATCGTTTATTCGTACGATGAAGTTGCTCGGGTAATTTCCCTTTTAAGGAAACCTGTACAGTACCTTTCAGGTAGACGGTAGATAAATTACACGCGTTTGCGTGTATTCTATTATTCCGTCTGACGTTGTTGCGTTTAAGGTTTGCGGCGGGCGAGGCAAGTGCGAGTGCGGGACTTGCAATTGCTTGCCGGGATGGGGCGGCGAGACGTGCGATTGCAAAGAAACGAATAGCACATGCATACCAAGCAACGGCGAAACCATGGAGATTTGCAGTGGACGCGGCGACTGCATTTGCGGTAGCTGTCATTGTCATGAAAAAGACAACGTTCGATATTCTGGACAGTACTGCGAAGAATGCCCCGTAGGTTTCCTTTCGCTCGAAGAAAATCCGAATGTTCGTTTTGTTAGACACCGGTTACGACGAATCCGTGTTTTCGCCATTTCAGATATGTCCTGGACAAAGATGCGAGGAACTGAAGAACTGCGTCGAATGCATGGCGTACGGAACCGGGCCTTTTGCCGAAGATGGAAAGTGCGACGCGTGTCTGCATCAGATAGATATCGTAAGCCAGTGTTATTCTCTGGAAATATATTTTTATACGTTTCACGGAGCGTCAGTTCACGCGCTTGCAATTTCCGATTAAATAGGTAAACAAGGTCGTGGAGGATCCAGAGAAGGATCGAGAGACGGGAGCTCGTATTTGTCGAACTCCAGGAGACGCTGGATGCACGTTTGTTTTCAAGTACGAATATTACAGAGGTGGTAGCGGAGGGGATATCAAGATATTCAAGATTCTCGCTGAGAAGGAGAGGGTATGTCCTACTCCTGTCAACGTCCTCGGTAAGCAGATTATGATAAATCGAATATAATAAATTTATTTCGTAATATATGAATTTTAACTTTCGTGTCATAGGTGTCGCCGTGGGATTGATCGTTAGCACCGTAATTATCGGTTTCTTCGTTCTTCTCGCTTGGAAGATAGTAACGACGATACACGATAAACGGGAATACGCAAAATTCGAGCGAGAACGAGCCCTGGCTAAATGGGATAGGGTAAATAACGTTAATTTTTTATTTCAATATGTCGAAATAAATTCGTTTTATTGATGTAATAACCAATTTATTTAGGCCGACAATCCGATTTACAAACAAGCCACGTCGACGTTCAACAATCCGACGTTCAACGAAAATTCTAAGGATTAAATAAAATTCATTTTCGCGCGAATTATTTTCAACGAGAAGAATTCGATTGTATCGAAAGGTAGTCGCTCCGATAGGTAGCGCCACTGTAATCGAATCGAGGACGTCGACGCCATGTTGGTTAATTACTTTGTGAGAAGACAATTTCTAGTCGTCGAGACGAATGTTTATTCTTCCAATCCCGTGGAGAACAACCTCTGTCTATACCTTTATTCCTGCATTCTTATCCAGTAAGTGACGATATATCCATCTTTTCCTTACTTTTCGTTCTGAAATCATTCCCGAATCTTGCTGGTACCTTGCGTCGCACCTTGTCGTATCTAGAGCGTCGTAAGAATTTTTGGCGGCAATTAATCTACGTCGATGTTTAACGTAACGTAACGTACGATATTTCGCGAGGGGGGTCTACCAGGAAGTAAAACGAATGCGATCGGGACGGACGAGAAGACGAAGGTCGATAAGCGATCACTCGTAAATCAGTTTTAAATTTGATCGGAGGATTTTGCGTGGAGATAGGTCCTGGCCTTTCGGACGATTGTTTCGAATATCCTCTGGCCTCGTACTTTATTGCTTGCTATGCTCGAAGAAGGCAGCCTCGTAAGGAGCTCGTAAATTCGTCACCATAGTCGGCTCCTGCTGCAAAACCCTGCGGCGACTCGCTGTATTTCCCACCAGAAACCTAAAGCTCCACTCACATTGAATCCGCCCATACGACTTGATTACTCGTCCCTGATTACCTCCTTGGTCTCCATTATGTATAGTGGCGCTCGTTTTACGGATAAAGACGTGTCAAGGAATGCGGAACAACACTTTCAAAGATTTACTTTATCATCGTTATTAAGCGTTACCGACGATTGGCAAATTTCGGGAGCTAAATTATTGTCGTCGTTACGTCGAGATGTAGCGACGAATAAAAATGTATTTACCAATATCGTTTCTTGATTATAACGGAGAGTCTCACTGTCGTCTTAATTTTACCATACGATTATTCAGATAAATAAATCGAATTTTTCAAAAGACAAGACGACGGCGTAGATACGATAGTTGGTAACTCGGTGAAGTTAGAAACGATCGAAAATTTATATAATCGAACGAACGGCAACGATTCGATCGCGTAATCGGGCCTTAAGGATAGCACAGAAAAGCATTCGAAGGAAGGAGAGAATAGCGGAGCCGGCGCTCCGCATACTAAATCACTGCCGCACGTCCGTTTCTTTACATTGTACAGATTTTATTGATTATTTTACGGCCGGGAACATTGTAAATCTCTTCATCCTGTATCGGCGTCTCACCTCGGTCTGCCATGAGATGCTCCCACCGGGTGCCCATGGCGCCAATTACGCGAGTCGAACAGTATTGTTGTCGTATTCGTTCTGATCTGTCAGCCATAGCCTCACGAGCATTCCCTGCGAACTAACGATTACTTTTCACGTCCGCCGCTGTTCTTGACGAACCTTTTCGATTTCTAAAGGAGTTAGCTGTACCACGATCAGCATCAGCTTGCCTGTAACCGATAATAACCGTCGGTAAATAGAATACCAATATACTACGATCGAATGTTTTAACAAGCGACAGATAGAAAGTTTGTTCGTTTCTCGTCTATATCATCCTTACAAATTTTGTTAATATAGAATATATATATGATTTATGTGAAGTCTGCCAGGACAAAATAGGACAAACAGATGGTAATACAACAAATAAGGTTTTTTGTTGTAATCTTCGTAGAAACGAAATTTTATATATGCATTAAGCTATTCCGTACGTTAATTTATACACATTGTCTGTTTATTGGCATCTCGGTTTCGTGTAAAAATTTCGATTGGTCGTTGGAGAGTTTGATATATGCCAGTACGCGTCGATGAGCACCGGTCGGGTTTCGCCCGGGGAACAATGTTGTTCGTTTTCACGGTCGCTAATGGCCGCCGCCGGTGCCTTAATTACAGCCAAATACGGTCCAATCAGCCCTCGGGGGCCGGCGATGCCGGCCCGTTTCGAGTTTTCAAGCCGTTTGGCATATCGTCGGATTCAACGTTTCGACTGGCTTTTATCCCTCCTCGGTGCATCCATGCTGAATGGTGTTTCTAGAGCATTGGCGCCGATATTGTAGCATGGAAGGAAGGTAGCGTGTGACGAATCGCATTTCATAGAGAGTCGCGTACAGGACGAACGAATGGAATGGCGTTGGTCGTATTTCGCGGACGTTAGAACGTTGTTTATGATACGCGAATGGATTGTTGGTATCTTAGACGGTCGGAAGGTTGATGGGCGCGGAATAAATTTTCGGCGATACCGTTGATCGTGGCGCATCGTGCGGCCAGAACACTGTCGGCCGATCGAGAGCTGGTGAACGGAGATGCACCACCTCTTCGCGTTCAACGCAGACCCAGGCTCGTTAGTGCGCGCCCGTAAATCAAGCCGCAGGGGTGCCAACCCGCTAATATTACCGGGGTTCCTTCGGGATAGGAGGAGCACGTTCGCACCGCCGACGCGCACAGTAAACGTTCGATATATCTCATCGATAATGAGTTTGTTAAATGGATTAATATTCCAGTTTTTCTTTTCCCTTCTGCCGTTTAAACCGATACTCAAGCCGGTCGTTCGAAACAATCTCGGAATTCACATCGATTCGGTTACCAAGCTGTTCTTTTGTTACGTGCAATTCATGACGATCGTTTTATGTCGACGCATCGAAATCTTATATATATATATATATATAGAGCTGTATAATCTTACGATCATTGAAAAAGATCGAGGAACGAGCACAGGTTTTAATACGCAATGGTTTCGTTTAATGGGGAAAGAAGAATCGCCTGTTGATTGGATTTTTGCCTTCGTTCAATATCCTGTTGCAATATTTTTTGTAAAGGTATCGAACACCGTGTTTCGATGTTACGATTAGCCCGATCCTAACGACGGCTAACTAATAAACGAGATAGCGAACTCTTGTACGTTTCATATCGATTATCGGTGAATATCGTTGGAATTGTATGGAATCTAGTGCGCTCCTGGAGGCTGGATAACTCGTATACTCAGCCGGATAATTAATGGAGCCGGTAATGAGCTGATTATTATTAATAATATTTAGCCGAGGTTAAGCCGAGGCGACCCCGCCGTGCTGGAGCCCGGCTGCTCGTTAATTGAATCTGCCAATCATCGTAATGAGCGTCAGCGCCGGATCCGCTGTCTGTTCTTCGTTGTTGCTCTTTAGGGCCTCGAGCTTGATGCTCGTTGCTTTCGAAAAACGAAATACGCGTCTTGCTCTCTGCAACCCTATCCTAAGAAATGTGAGCAATTTTCTTCACCGACCGCCTTTCGAGAACTTGATCGATATCGCGAACCCCGTCTAGAAACCTCCTCGTAATTGTTGCTATTCGTTTACATTAATTACACCATGCGCGCGAAACAAACTTTTAGTAGCTACGCGAATCAAACGGTACGATTCGTTCGTACGATTTTGCGTACGTAGTTGCGAATCGATGGACCTTTTCACCTATCTTTCTCTCTCTTCGCGTCGTCAAAACATAAAAGTCGAAAGTAGGATGCTTTTAAACCTACTTTCCTCTTTACCTTTTTTTCTTTCCTTTCTTTCTTATTTTTTTTTTTTTTTTTTTTTTTTGGTAGAGAGTGACCGTATTCTTGGTCGCGTAGGTGATATTCGAAAATGGAATTGTTTACTCGTTACGAGGCAGGTTAGGCGGCAGAAGTAGCCGCGATAAGTCAAAGATAAAACGTTTGCCTCGACCACTTCTACCCTCCGCCGTCTGACCAGAATCCCCGAGAATGCGTCCTTATCTTTCGACTTTCGTCGTCCGAAACCAGGATTTCCGGCAATTTCCGTGAAGCACGTAGAATGCTAATCGACTATAGAGCAGTAAATGTCTATCCCTCTTTTCTTCCAATACCTCACGTACAATTTCGACAGAAGCGTTTCCAAAGTAGTAACGGAAGGTACGGTAATCGTAGTTTACGTAATAACACACGTTGAGTAAAACGGATTAAGAGAGCAAAAGGGATGGAGAGAGAAAAAAGAGAGAGAGAGAGAGAGAGAGAGGGAGCGAGTGAGCGAGAGACGGGGGGAGAGGAAGAAACAGGAGAGGAAAAAACAAGGATACACGGTAGAAGCGGTTTCGCGAAAACTCGTTTCTGTCGACGCCCGGTGGTAATTTCGTGTATAGGAATTAATAGATTAGCGAAGAGCACGTTTCCTCTTAATTCCAGCCCATTACGGGTTCGGTTTCTTGGCGCAAGGCGGGTCTGGTCGATTATGGAAGATAGCCGAAATCACCGGTGGATCGCGGAATTAGATCGAATTACCCAGACGCGAGATGATCGCCGTACGTAATTTCTCGTCGAATGACCAACAACTACGCCGCCTGCCACGTTAGTTTACGTTTTTCACGTTACTGCTGTCTCTTATTTTCGTTTCCGGATAGACTCCGTTCGCTGTATCGTAATCACAGGTAAATCACATCCGACAGCAGGACCCCCATCTGGCGTTTCGTATCTTTTTCTCTTCTGATTTTTTGCTCCCTTGATTTCGCATAGATTTCAATTACAACGAAATTAGAAGCGAATCGTGTTACACGAATATATCGGCGGCACGATTCTGCTACCGAATGACGGGAGAAATTAATCAAAATAATCATCTCTGGGGCCCGAAGCGGCCAGCGGGGCCTGTCATTTACTCCCCTGGAACTCTTCTCCTCCATCCTGCCTTCGGATAGCCGGCGTATATATGTGTATATTCCATGCTATCCGGTAGCCGACCGAAACCTCCTTCAGCCTTTAGCCGGGAATCTGAAAGTCCACGGTGGGGCCAACCGATCCATTATTCCGAATCTCCCGAGCTAGAATTTTAAATCAACCTTCCGAGACGAGTGTCCGACCCCGAGGAAATTTCGTTCCAAAAAAGATTTTCGGCCGTTCCGAGTAAGAGCAGGCCTGGAACGACGTTCGATTAACGTTTATGCGCGGTTCTCCGTTTTAAGACAAACCTTTCGGCCGGATGCAATTACCAAGCCCATATACGAGAGCGCGTCCGCGCTCCTGCTGCGTATTTAAAACCAATCTCGAAACGTGTTCCGTAACACTTGCTCTCGATATTTACCGCGCAATACACACGCTGTAATTCCGCTGGAATATTCCGTCGTCCATTCGAGCCAGAATTTCTTCGGAATTCACGAAACGACCGTGAACGATTCGAATCGATCGTTTCGTGGATTTTCTGGACGCGAAACTCAACCAGGACCCGATACGAAGACCCGAGAAGAAAAAGAGAGGAGGAAGGGAGACGTGGTTTGGAGTAAAGTGGAGGACGAAAGGGGTGGGATTCGAGGGCGCAAAGTAACGCCATCAGACACGCGAATGAGAAACGGGACGGTGTTTCGTGGAGGCAGGAGGTCCGAATGGGCCAATAACTTTGCGAGCTTATGTTCCTGAATATAAAGGGGACAGTGGTACTTTGCGGCACGATGTCACTCGAGTATCCCCTGTGGCACCCTTCCTATTATTCGTGTTGCCCCCTGTCCCCTTCGAACGCTCTCTGATGCACGACTGTCGTTTTTATTCAAATGCACGCCCCTGCAAAGCGAACGCGATGGCTCTCGCAAATTTGCTCGATGATTCACGATTCGCCATTACATCCATGTCGCGACCGAGCCGAACATCGTCAAGGTTGCGCGTTCCTCGTCACGTGGAACGTCGCGTTTAACGTTGCCACGTTACGTCGCTTCGTCGTGTTTCTAAGCGATGTACGCGAATCGCTTGAATTCCACGGTTGAAATCGATCGAAAGAAAGTCGCTGGCCCGATGGAACAGCATATTTTTGTGTAGGTCGCGAGGAAGCGAAGGTCGGTGCTTGGCACGCGGAGAGCAAAGACTCTTGGAGAACAGTTGCTACTCGCCGGTATTCGTCCACAGACACGCGGCACGTTGCCCGCGAGCTCCTGTGGTGCTCACCGGGTTTCGACACCCACACGCCGTGTCGCCTCACCAAACACATAAATAACGACAGTTTCGGAGACTCTGCGTCACAGTTCACCGTTCACCGTTCACCGCGCGCCAGCCATTTTCGACTCCACGAGACACGTACTCGATCTATCTACTTCGCCATCGTTGGAATCGTCGTCCATGGCCTCCAACGTTTCACATTCTCCCTTAAGCAATCTTTTTTTTTTTTTTGTGGTGTAATTTGTGAGACGATGGGTCGTCGTTTCAGTTACCTTTGGTTTCCCGGGCGGAAACGGAGCGGCGCCAGGATCTAGGCAGAGGTTAAATTGGAGTTCTAAAAGGGGAATTTTTAGCGTCAATTGGCTCGCCGACAACCGAAACGCCGAAGTAAGCGATCGACCAGAAATCGCTTTCACGCGGCGCCTTCGTTCGTTTGCCACCTGTTACGCGATAAATTTCTTCATCTAGCTAAATCATCGACTAACGTCGAATGTACGGTAGACGGTACATTTCCAAGGATTCTATCGGAATGTTTCGCGACAAGGTTCGAAGGTTCTTCTGGTAATACGTTCGATGTCGCTTTCTTAATCGCGCGTTGGCCAACATTCGCGTTCCGGCGATAGCTACGAGCTAAGCTGAGATTTGCATTTGATGTGTTCATTAGAAAACCTAGAGACTCGTGTTAATAATTACGCTTACCGAGAGTGCGAGGATACACGTCAAAAGCGAAGGAATATTCCGTGACGCCTACGCGGATCTCGCGTGGCTGCGGGCATTAAATTAATCGTGCGTTTCGTTTGTCGAGAACCGCGGTCACAATCGTATACAACGGATACTATGTTGCCGCTGTCACGAAACTGACGTTTCGCATTTACCGTGCTCGACGGACGACAAGTCCCGTACCTCGCTTTCGATTACTCCGACGACGCCTTCGAGATCGTCTCGTGACCGTATCTCGACCGAGTCGGAAAACGATGTACCTATCGCTCGTCTATATCTCTTAGTCGAGTGAAATCGTTCTGTCTTTTCTTTAAAAGAAATTCCTTTCGCTACGATTATTTACGAGCTGTTGGATCTACTTTTCTATCAAGAGTTAGTTCTATCGACCGTTCTTTACTCTCGAGAAAGGAATAGTCCGCCTTACGAATGACTTTCCGCTCGCGAAAGAATTCTAATCTTACGATCGCGCGCGCTCACGCGTGTATGTGTAGACGTGGGTCTTAATAACGAGTCTATCTTAATTAAATTAAAATTCTCATTCAGGCCCAGCACGGCCTGTTTCTAGGGCGTGTCCGGGGTGTTCGTTCGGAGCGGCCAGTGAGTTAGCGGTAACCTGACCTCCGCTGGCATCATCGAGCCGAACGAAAGAACACGAAAAACAGTTGTCGAAAAATCATTTGAAAGTTCTCTCTCACGCAGCTACACATACAGAATACCGTGGTAAATTAATCTATCCCGAGGAGAGGGCTAATCGATGAATTTACTTTGTAGTTTCCACGCCTTTTGCTCCGCCGACCGTACCGTGCACCGCGTCTTGGGACGAACACGGGTCCCCTCTCTTTCTCTTTTTCTCTCTCTGCCTCTCTTGAAACGTAGCATCCGCGAGGCATAATATTACCATTCTTTATTCTTTAACGATCGGCAGCCAGCCGAGTGTTTCATGGTCGAAGCTCGTCTCCTATCCTCCTCCTCTCTTCTGTCTCGCTGCTGTTCCTTCTTTACGATTCCGTCCCAATTTATTACGAAACCGAGGGCTTTTCCCGCGAGAATCGAACGACGGACTCGGCTAGCGTCGACTCTCGAACGCGCTCTCATTTCGTATTCATAAAGTGGTAGATTCCGAGAGTCTCTTAATATTCGGAGAATACGAGGCTTCCTCGACTCGTGTTTCGACGATCCGCACGACCCTGAACGATCTTGTTCGACTAATTACCGTGAAATACGAGCGATCGAGAAATTCGGATAAAGCGCGCCGCGTCGTAAATCGACCGATATTATTCACTTTACCTCGATAAGTGTCGTCCACTCGTTCGCTGACAATCGATACACCGATAATTTGGATGGCGATCAGCACACGCCTTTGAATTTTGACGAGAGGCAAAGTGGCGAACTCGTAAAATAACGTTCGCTCGAAGGAAAGAGCTCGATGATTCCGAGTCGATTGGTTATTCCGATGCAGGAATCAAAGTCGCGTTAACGGTGCGCGCGTAGAACGAAAAGGCGAAGCATCAATTACGTTGGAACTCGTTTCGTTGGACGTTGGGTTAAAATTTTCGAAAATTCTCGTTTCGTAATTGTTTATTGTGATCGAGGGTTCGGCTGGAACGAAGCGCCCCCCCGTGGCGCATCGCGAATGGGATCTAAAAGGACGAGAGGAGTGGAACGTGGGTTCCTACCGTTAACATCCGACTTTACGACGCATCCTGGTCGCACGAGGCGTGCACCTCGCGGGGCCTTGTACAAGCCCCCGTAATTTGATAATATAGGGTTATAGTGGCGCCAAGCTGAGCCGTTTAAATTCATAACATTGTTTATTCCTATTAGACCGACCTATTGGGTCCGTTCCGCGCGATATTTCATTCGAAACCAAGGCTGTGCCGCGTGTGGACGCGTTCTTACCTTGATTTCGTCCGGTCCCGAGCATTTTATGTAGCGACCATTATTGCCGACGAATTTCCTCTCGGCTATAACCTGCGACATTTTTCAAATAAAATATTCGTCGTAACTCGTGTCTCGAATAGCCTACGTGAGAAGTTATCGTCGTTGACTATCGACGAACGTGATTAGAAACTCGTCTCGGAGAATATCTGACCGTTTCGGTTGTGTCAGACTTGCTCGTCTTCGGTCTTCGTTGCCTTCTACTTGTACCTAATCTTCTAACAAACGGACACGAGTAAATTTTGAATTTCGATTGCAAGTTAATTATCTCGTCGAGACGTCGTCGAATGTTTCGAGTACGTGTCACTGGTGTAAAGGATTCGATTCTCGAAGGATGATCGAACTGTTGGGCATCGTCCCAAGCTGTTTACGAGCACGGCGTGCTTGGAGTTCCTGCGCGGGGCCAAACATTCTACGTCCTTGTTGCTCCTAGTCGGCTGGCTGTCAGCGAGAACGTGAAATATCGTCCTGCCCAACTAGCATCCAATAATTAGTTTACTCCTCATTACGGTTTGGCCCGCGTTATTAGGAGGGCCACGGAGGTTCCCCGGGATGAAGGGAGATGGAGCAGGCTGAGAGGAAAAGGAACGGGCAGGAGGGAGAGCTCTAATTAACTGAACGTTTAGGGGTTACTCGACCGGTCGACTCGCGACCACGCCCGATCGGTTAACCAATTCCTTTCTTACCTGCTTTGTGCACCTTCCAGATACTTTGTGCCAATCTGGCACCCTATGTTTGACCAACCGATGAACTCTGTTCCTCGTTTTTTTCCCTCCCTCGACGCCAACATCGAAAAGACGAACGGAACGAGCGTGAATTCTGTCGTTTCGCGAGTCTTTCGTAACGTTGGATTTCACGACGTCAGATCACGAATGGGAAAATGGAGAAAAGCCAGGAAGAAAAATGATCGAGGAACGAGGAGAGCGAAGAAGAAGAGGGAAGGAACAACGGAGAGAAAGTCAGGGTGCTCGCGCGAGAGGTTATCTCCGATCTTTGATCTTGGCGAGCGGTTCGATCGAGTAGTTCGGGGAGCCTGGAGGTGAAACGAGGAACCCGAGGAACGCGTAGGACACGAGAAGGAGACGGAGAACGATCCGTAGGAGGTACGATGCGCGGGAGCCATCTCTGTTAATCATCGCGTAATTACCGCTCCAATTATCAGATACCGAGATACGAGCATGGTGGATCACGCAGGACCAGAAGAATCTGTTAGCCGCGTCGTGCCGCTTCGCCGGGACCTGGTTTGCGCCGAAGCTGTTCGTCATTCCGAACGAACGGGTAACGACGATCTCGATCGCTTGCGAACCGCTGCGAGAAAGTGTCAATTACCGCTAGTCGCCGATTGATCATCGTCGAGGAGATTAATCTGGCGCCATGATCCGAAAACGACGCGAGAGGAATTTTAAACGGGCGGTCGAGAGAGGTGGCGCGAACGATGGGATTTAGGGGATGTCGGTGAAACGGCAGAGTGTGGCACGAATTTCGAAAACGATTCGTTTCGAGTTGGTTCTCGAGACGCTCACCATCGAATTTAGGGTTGAACAGGGGCGGGACAATACTTGTCCAGCGGCCGGTAGGTTGAACAGGGCGTTACCTGGCATTCCTTGGTAAATTAACTTAGCGGGCGGCTGCAGCGCGCCGGCGAGCGGCGCGTCTCCCGCCAAATATTCATTTAAAAAGGTAAATGCAATTTTGCCGTTTTACGTGATTGAGATAATGCCCTCCGATTAACGGGCCATCTCTTCCTCGCTTCCTTCGTTTACGGCCGGATCTTTTCTCTTCTTCACCGAGAGCTTCTCGATCCAACAACCCCTTTTCTTATTTCTCTCTCGTCCTCCTTTTGTCTTGCCTCCAAGAGTATCCCCTCTTCCACCCTACGGTAGCAAACGCGTCATTACCAAAATTCAACCGGTCGTCCCACGGACATCAGCGCGCCGTATGAAAGCGAGCGGTTCAATTTTCTCGCAGGTGTACGAATTTCGAGTCTCGCGGTCGCGTTCGACGCCTGGACGCGTTCGTTTTTGCGTTGCGGATCGTGCGAGCCGGCGAATCGTTCGGATCCAGGCTCTTTTGGATCGCGTACGCACGGAGAATGAAACGAACACGGCTAACGCCGGCCGGTTCAACTCGCAGAAAGAACTCGATCGGTCGTTGATTCTCGATCGTTCGGTGGCTAAAAGGGGCGAGATTCCAGAGAGAAAACGAGCCGACGAGTAATTCGCGGAGGTCGTACATCATCCCCGGTGAACGGTTGTCCGCCTATTCGGTCGCTTCGTTTGGGTTTAAATCAAATTTACTAATTAACACCATTTACCAGGATCTATAGCGAGGGACTCGCGCTGTCCGCCGTCCGTGACTCTCTAAGCTCCTTTTTGTTTCCTCTTCAACGTCGGTACGCGTTATTGATGATGCTCGTTAAAGAGCTCTCACGTGCCGGTGGGGCAGTTCTTCTTCGTCCCGATACCTTCCCCCGTCTCTCGTCTCGGCGTATACCATTCCAGGGACTTCGTCTCGGACTCCTGTATGGCTGTGATCCATCCTCGTGCCACTCGGCGTGGCTGCCGCGGGACATTAGTCATCGACAATCAAGATGAATTCACTCTTAAACAATGACGCTTAATTTCAAGAAGCCACCGACGAACAATCACCGAATTCCCGACCGGCTTCCCCAACCAAACCGAACAATCTGCTCTCGGTCACGACCGCCCTCGCTCTCTCTTTCTCTCTCTCTCTCTCTCTCTCTCTCTCTCTTTCTCTCGTTGTACGCGTACGCTCTCTCGCCAAAGAGCATCACACCACCGGGACTCTCTCCGCTCGCACGTCCGCTTCTCTCACGTTATTACCTCCGTACGAACACACCGTCCAGGGTAGATTTATGGTGCGTCGCATTATCACGTAAGGTAACGCGACACCGCAATTCCACTCGGCGGCACTGACGGGCAAACGCGCAAATTACCATCGCGATTGCGGCTAACTCGCCCCTTTACGCTAATAACGCAACACCACGCGGCGAATTGCAAACAAGGACGTGGAACGCGAATACTGCTCGCGGGACAAGCAATCTTTCCCACCGAGGGCGTAAACCGCAACCTCCTGCCACGTCATCCCGTCGCGGAATATTTATTTATCCGGTCAATCGCCGTCGCTTCTGAAGCTTTCACGCGATCCCACATTATCCTTAACAAACCGCTTACTATGCTCGCTCTTTCGAGCTACTTTTTTTTACTCAATTATCTTCACGCGTTGTTGCTCTCTCTGTTCTCGGGCCTCTTTGATTTTTCTTTGAGATCGCCTCTCGATTAGAAACACGATCGAACGGAAATAGTTTCAATGTACTCGAGTTGCCACGATGAAGTTTCTCGGCGAGGTTTATGGACACCCGAACGAAGGATTTTCTCACAGAGAATGCGTAAACCGCAAGCAATATCACGACCACAGCTTTGCACACGGCTCGACCACCGCTAGTTCCTCGTTGCGTAGAACGACGAAGGAACATTGTGCGCACATTGCTGCACATCGATGTCGTAGAAGCGAGTGGCGAGGAAATCGAGTAGAGTGTCAGCGTCGCTTCGAAACGAAAGGGGTCGTTTAGGGTAATCGTGGGCGTTTGTTATTTATCAGCGGCGACGTATACACGCGTAAGTTTTATCGTATAGACTCAGTGGGGTTACATATCCACCGACGCGATCGAATGCAAATACCACGAGACGCCTGAGCGGAATTATATCATTATTTCTCGGTTCCAACGGTGGTGTGGTCGTGGTCGTGCTCGTGGCCGTGTCTTTTTTCAAATAAGGAAATAAATTAAGACGTAATGGGCTTAATAAGGCTCCGGCCGGATAGCATTCCGCGACCGTGCCAGTAACTAATGGCGGCGTTTGCGCGTTTTATGCCATGTCGGGGGAACTGCTCGCCTCGACGTGCCTGCGTGTAAACTTCCAAAACTCCAACCGCCTCCTTTTTCCCCTCGACTAAAAACGCTGTCCGATTTTCAAACGACCGTCCAACATGTTGGTCGCCCGATGACTTTTTAACTCGACCGTCTTTCAAATCGTCGAAACCGTCAAATCGGATCACGTATGTCGGGGAATATCGGGACATTCCGAAATTCCGTAAATCTCGCGTGGCTGGCTATGATCGTCCGTTTTAATATCCCGTTCGGTGTCGTCGAACCTGGACGTTGGCTCGTTTAGTCGATGATCGATGTCTACGCTTTATCGAATAGCCGCTCGTTGGTGAAAGAACAAAGAATACGGAGAAGGAACGAGCGAGATCGCGAGATAACGTCGAGATGGTTGCCGATGAATAAATTATCCTCTTCCCTTGCATTTATTTTCCTTTTCGTGTTATGCGTCGACGTTAACGAGAAAATTTACACAATGTGCGTAATATACACACGTATTATGCGTACCGATGTGGAAGGAGCCGATTCGACGAAAAATGAAAGAGGACGAGAAAGATGGCAAAGGGGTATGGAAAGAGAGAAGCAAAGGGAGAAAAGAGAGCAAAGAGGCGAGAGGTATGAAAGAGAGAAGGAAGCGGTGTGGTGGAAGCAGAAGCAGCCAAGCCAGGGCCAAATATGATGTGGATCCGCTACAGAAGACTGATACTGGATACCTGGGATACAGGAGGCCGTGCAGCGGTGTAAATGCAATCAAGAAGGCCTCAATTAGACCGTCACGCCGTACATCCCTCATCTCGGAGTCTCGCCGCTCCTCCTTCCTCTTCATCCACCGTCGGTTTCGTCGTCGTCCACCTCCTCCTCGTCGTCGTCGTCGTCTTCTTTTCTTCCACCTTCTTCTCTTTCTCATTCAAGCCTCTTCTCTGCAAGCCTTTCGTTCTTCGCGTCTCTTTTATGCCTTTTACGTGCCTCTATTTCATCGTAGGTACTTACTCTTTCTCCCGTATCCATCGTTTCGACGAATTTAAAAAGGAAAACAAGAAACCGCAGAGCAATCGCGACGATGCGAACGGATCTCGGAACGGATGCCACAAACTTCTTGTTAGTCGACGATAATCGAAAGTATAACGAAACGTTCGACACCTTATGGCCTAATCGAATTATAAAATTGGAGACATAATTCAAGACATAATCGAAGGAACAACGATTACGGTCGATTAGTTGGAGGTCCTTGGCCAATGTCGGGATGGGGGCCACGATTCTGTCGTAAACCGTTTCCCTATCGTTAGACCCTATTAAACGAACTATAAGGGAGCACAAGGGAGGTCTGCGAGGTTCGAGCGAGCTTGCAAAGTCTGAGATTAAGGTGCTGTTTAATCTGCATCTATCGCGATGATAGGTAACGTAGCTGGAGAATCATCGTGGGGGCCTTCACGTTAACCGAGTTAGTTACAGCAAACCCTGCAATTAGGGATTGTTAACCGGATAAAACCTTACGCGTGCTCCGCGTGAGTGGACGCGGGAAAAAACGAGCAGCATTTAGAAAATGAGGAGTAACGCGGCTCCCTGATGCGGTTAAAGGAATATTTTATCCTATGAATTTCAGCCAGACGAAAATCAAAAGCTATTACTCTTCGTTCGGTGGCTTCGAGTACCTTCTGGCAAAATTGATTCTTTCGTAATCGCGAGACCTCCTCCTTGTTCGAATCAAATGGTTAAAAAATCTGCATCTACGTAGTTGCTTTTAAAGCTTCTTCCAATATCATGGAATAGATCCATGAGCAGCTATCCTCTCCGCGAGCTATTGGTCTTCCTTCGATATTTTCAAGTACCTGCTTAACGAAATCCATCCTTTTGGTTGGTTTCTATTTACCAGTTGTAGTCAGCGATTTTTTAACGATAGAATCGTAAGAAATTTCTAACGATCGCGCATTTAGTTAATTTTAAAGCTCTCTTTGGGGATTCGAACACCACTCTGTGAGAGGAATAGAACGGAATGGTATCGTCGACCAAGAACTATCTACGGTATCGTTGACCGTGTATAACCCTAGCAGCAGCTTGGAAATTGGTATCGAACAAATCACTGTTTCGAGAGCACATTCTTTTCGACCCGTCTAATATTTCTTTTTTGGAGAACGTAGCCGGTTTGGAAGCCGGTTGCTACCGATCGCTAAATTCATTCCGATGTAGACAGTTATTAGGTGGCTAGAGCCGGTGTAAAACGTCGCTATAATGATCGGTTACTAACTAACTGGCTTTCTCCACTATCCCTGCGACGTATAAACATCTACGTATGCATACGTAGACCGGTGCACGTAGGCTGACGTACCCGCAGGCATCGTCGATACTGTTTACACCGTAGTAATTTGCTAATGGCCAGGCCAACACGATGAATTTGGGATCGAGTGGTTGCGTGGTCTGCATCTCGATCGCGCGGGATCAACAGATCACGCGGCTCGAATGATCGAACCTCGATCACCATCGGGACACGCCTCTACTCGTTCTCGTCCACCTCTTATCGTTCGCCGCGCGTTATCGAGTCAACTTTTTCTCAACGAATTTTTACAATCGAACGCTCCAACGTCCCGATTATCGTTCAACGTGATTGATATTTGAAGAACGACGCATCGCGGCCTTCGTCGTTTTCGAACTGTCCTTTCGGTTGTTTGGATTTCATCCGGAGAACACGTACGCGTGAAAAAAGAAAAAAGAAGAGAAAGACGATTATACGCACAGCGGATAATCCAGTGTCTCAGCAGGTAATATTTTCAGAAAATTAGATCGCGCCGAGTTGGATCGAGCGTTAAAGAGTAAAACGCGTGATTAAAGCGCGTCCGTTATGCGTTTAGTTCCGATCGAGTTCACCGGAGAGCTCGCGAGACATTACTTAAACCCTGTGTAGCACGCAAGTTCGATCAGAGCATATGGTCGAGTCGAACGAAGCAGCGTACCTAAGGCTGCGTCAGTTTTGATCGGCGGATCGTTTTGTCGGTAATCGTTCGATTTATCAACCTGAAGATCGTTAGCACTCAGAGGGGGACGAAGGTATTCACGATGCCGCTAATTAGCTGACGCGCATTAATGGTCTGGGACTCCATTAAACTGTAAAATATTTAAATAACTCGTCGACGGGCGTGCCTGGGCGCGAATTACTTGTCATAAGTCAGTCGAGCAGGAGTTGCAAGCTCTTGAAAACTCCTAACCAGAATTATAATATATGTGCAAGGGAATAGCATACTCTTCTTTTTCCTTCAGGAAGTTGGCGAACCTATAAATTAAATACTTTTTATCATGTCGCGCGTGCTTTTATTCGTTGAATATCGATATCATTGGATAATCGATAGAAAGGGTTCGTATAATAAAGAACGCCGTTCATTTTCTTTCTTTTGTCTGCCCCGCTCGCCACCTCCGCTTGCTCTTTTTCTTTTTGTCTTCCTTTCGCCTTGCAGTGATTTATTTGTCGTAAAAAGAGGAAGGTAAAAGGATCAATGAAATACAATGAACTGGAAATCTAGTGTTCGTTTTTACTCGTGGAAAATGAAACGAGAGATCGTTTGAACGACGTTGTATTTTTTTCGTTTTATCCAAGATCTTCGAATAGATTGATAATTCCTAGTCACAACTTCGATCACTCTTTATACTAACATCCGAGGAATCGTAATATTTCTTCTTCGCTATGGTACGATGTGAACGTTTGGAACGTCGCTCCTCTGAAACGACTTTCGAAAAAAAAAAGTCTAATATTGTCGTGCGATACGCAGTCGGAAAATTATTTGCAAGATCCCCTCACAAAGTTACGTCGTTAATTATTTACAGGTAACTTACGCAACTAGGTATACTTATACAGTCGTAAAACTTATTATAACTTGTCGTTGAACATTCAAGAATTAAAGAACGCGTATATAAATAGTATCTTCTCTTATCTAAAATGCGTACGACGGTTTATGTAAAAATAAAGAAATAACCGAGATTAAATAATTTCGTTCGTATCGGACGAATATCTCGCCAAAAATCCTTTGACTCGCGTCTTACAATTTCATTGGTTCGAAACGTTAACTCTCCTTCTTAAAATAAAACATAACAATTTCGATATTGACGATAAAAATCTTGTACGGTTAAAAATATACTCGAGAGCGAAGTCCTTGTCGCGTAGCCAAGTATTTTTCTGGACGGACATCTTTCGATGATGTTTGCTTAAAAATAATCTTATAATCGCAAGTAGATGTTCTCGGTTCGCCAAACACGGTGAGCGACTACGTCCTCGATCCTTTCGCCGATTGTTTTTCAAATCTATCGAATTCGCGTTGAACGCATTTGAAAACTCCATGAAAATTCCGTATGTTCTCGTCCGGTGTTTCTCGTCGGATGCTTCTCGCGAGCCATAATCACAAAGGGGTACTTGCCGTTGTTTTGGCGAAAACTGTATTCGCGGGATCCTAAATTTTCACGATCGCCGAAAGATAGATTTGAAAGACATTCCGTATCACTTCGCGTAAATATATCTACTATACATATACGTATGTTATAGCTCGAAACATTGCCTCACCATTACTGCATATTATACGCATTATTGTACACGAAGAAACACATTCGCTTGATTCTTCGTTCTTTCCGTAATCGTCTAAACGTAGAGTCGGTATTCTGAATGACATTAAGAGAAAGGTTGAAGAAACGTGTTTGTACATGGACAGGTATATCGTCCTTCTTTTAATGAACGATGTCGTAAAAACTGTCTGTCGCTTGAGTCATTGATTCATTGGGTCACGGTCCATGCTAAAGAGCAATGACAATTCCAACGTCCGCCAAAAAACTCGTCTACTAATTGCGAGTGTTTCTAAACGGTCGCCCGAGTTGTCAACGCAGACACCGACGCTTGAATCGTTGGTTTCGCGTTGTGTATTGCAAGAAATCTGTCGCACGAAGCGTGTTGCCTAAAGTCTACCGAGAGTCTTCGAATTCCATAAGAGCCAACGATAGTTAAGACGATGACAAGTATCCCGAGATCGCGTTCGGTTTACCTCTTTAACTCGATAATCGCTGGCACGCAATTTGAAATACAATCGAGTCCGGCGTTCCTAAGATTAGATATTACGTAACGAAGGCACAAAGTGATCACAAAGTGAAAGAAGGATAACCATTGTTCAACCTTCCTTCGCGTACACGCGATTAATTACAAAGTGGTCGGCTACGTCGCAGCGACTTCTTTGGCTCGTATCTTTTACGAAACATACGAAAGCGTGGACCTAAGAAGACGTTCATACTTCGTATCGGTCGGCAGGATCGCATTAGGGAACGCGTATCTCGGAGGTTACGAGTGAATTTTTCCACCACTTGTCGCATCGGCCACGCCAGCATGGTAGGTCGCGTTTCAGGTTTTTCAACGCAGTTCCGTTCCACTGGCTCCGTTTGCTCGATCTGGGTCAAAGGAAACAGCGGTTCGACGGGAAGAGATGACGACCATCGTCGTGGTTGGTGATTTGGATCAATGAATCAGAGTAGATGTAGAGGCACCGGTGATGGAATCGCAGTTTCTAGCTGTTTTTAGAACAGCGAGTCGCTTCAGCTGATGAGATCTCCGCTCTTGCGAAGCATCTCCAGGTGGAGCTCGTATTCTCTGGCCTTGAGTCTGAGAGAGGCGATGCTGTTGGTTCGTCTGTCGATGTCGGGCAGTCCGACGCTACCCGTGGGCGAACCTTGCGGTGAACTGGCTGTCGGCGGCGGCGGTGGAACCGGTGGATGCGCGAGACTGATCGCGGGCGCCGTTGGAGGCGGAGGCGGAGGTGGTGAACCGCGTACCAATTTCGGCCTCTGCGCCGCGGATATGTTCGCCAGGAGACTTTGAAAGGACGCGGCCGACGTGTAAGGCAGAGGCATTCCAGGTGGTAGCAAATGTGGCGGCGCGCGATGATAGGGATGAGCGGCGTAACTACCGGGAAGGACCGGTCCGTGACCCAAAGGTGGGTAACGAAATGCGTCGTAGGGTTTCCTCAGGGGAAACGTGCCCAGGTGGGCGAAAGGGTTCGGCAAGGTCGGCGCTACGACCGCCGATGGTGGTGGCGCACCTGATCCCAAGTACGGATTGTACGGATGCGCCTGAGGCCCAACCTTCTCCTGTTTCCGCCACTTTGCGCGTCGATTCTGAAACCAAACCTGTAACCAAACGGCGTATTTTATTCTCTCACCTTTTTCTTCGTCCTCCATCTTTGTCTTTATACAGACTGTTCCTCTTAAACGTTTAAACGCTACCGAACCATCTACGATAATGACGATTTTTCTACGCTCGTTACCTTTTTCCTTTTCTCCCCTTCTCGCCCCTCTATCTCTCTCATTCACTCTCTGGAACCGATCTACCTCCGAGTATGTCTATTTTTGGAATATCGTCCGTTGTTTCGTCGATGCGTTTCAAGGAACCGGGTCGAAGGACGAAGAACCGGGGAACGATCGAAAGAATCGATTTCAAGTCCGGTTTCAGGAAACCTATTCATCCGATTCCGGGTCGGAAAGCAAATACTACTTCGTTCTCTGAAAGTTGTTGGCGAACCGTGGAAGTGCGAATTCTGGTTAACGCGACGTATTCTCCCTTTTTCAGGAAACTCGCGGTGTATCATTATTGTCGAGGATGGAAGGAAACCGACGATCGCTGCGAGGCAGAGCCAGTGATCTTTGTCCGTTCGTTCCTTTCTCTTTCCCTTCTCGCCTCTATTCCTACCCATCCGCCTACCCAGTCCCTTGTGTTTTTTTTCCCCTCAAAATTAACGAAATATCGGCCATCGTAAAACCGTTAGCTGGCATTCCTCTGGCCCATTGTTACCGTCCGAAAAATTCGAAACTCGAGAAAGATCCGCTGGACGAGCAAAAATCGAACCTTGGTTCTTCTCGCGAGAAACAACGCGAGAAATCAAATCACGTTCGTTCTTTCTACACCGAGCAACGATTTTTCAAGGGAACGGAAGGGCCTTCGGGAGCGGCGTGTAAGCTGTATCGAACAAACGATTACGAATGAAACAAATATCGTTCGTGATGCGTCGACCATTGGAGCGCATTCCATCGCGAAGGTTCCTCGAAGACTCGAGCTCTAATCAGTTCAACGGAAGCTCTCCTCCTCCCTCGTCTTCCCTGCTCGCAATCCCCTTCTCTTCCCAGAGTCCTTTCTTCTTTCTTTTTTCCTCCCCCCGTTTCTTTAACGGACTTTAATTCCGCAGTCTCCTTTTCGGTTGTTAGGTCGATTTCGTGTGTCGTGCTTCGAACACGAACACGCGTATATACGTCGGATTTCACGTTATCGTGGAGAAGCCTCGCAGAAACGAGACGAACGGTTCCACTCGAACAAATTGCCTTCATATATCTCGTGACAGAACGTAATGACGACGACCCAACGTGGTTCGATAATCGCGAGCTTTCTTCTAGTAAACATCTGTTCGTTTCTACAAGACGACGAATCCACGGAAGATACTTTGTACGCGTTCGTTTCGTAACCGCGACGCGATTCAAGTTCGAGTAGAAAACTTTAGGAAGGCAATTTCCTTCGAAGTACGGTTTTATAGGCTTAGCCACACGCGACAAATTATCTTTGACGATTGTTTGCTCAACTCGGTTCGAGGATTCTTCGCTGGATTGGAAAATACCTCGTCTCGAGGTGGTAGGAAGATTCTTTCACGTGGATATTTTTATTCTCGGCTAGGAAATCAAAAGAACCGCCGGAACATGTAGACCGTAGACACTCCCAGTACAATCGGCGACGATGGAGCCTCGTCATTGCATAGGCAAGGGAATGGGATCGATGGAAGGATATTTCGGGATGACTTGGCGATTCGAAAATCGATTCGATCGATCGTTCGACGCGAGGAAAGTATTCTGTGACTCGTGAGATTATGGATCGTGTGGACTACCAAACTAATCGTTTTCCCCTTTCTCCTTCTTTTGTTCTCTTTTTTTTTTTCTTTTGTTCCCTCGAAAGTTTCGATCTCTCTTACATGATATCACACGCACTAGAAAAACGAGTGGCAACTTCTGTGAGTGACGTTTTCTTTCTATCGAATTCTCGGTTAATCGAGAACGAACGAGACCGAGTAATATGTACATCGGTTAGAAGGATTACGCAATAGGAACTGGTATATTCGGTCATGGAACACGAAAGAAAGAAAACGAGAATACGAGAGTGGAATAGGAAGAGAAGAGAACGAAACGCGTGTGTTCCACGGGTGATTCGAACGATCGGACAGACACAGTGGAACATGCAAAGTCGTTGCTAGGCGTATGGAGAGTTAAAGGTGACGGGGTGTGGGGGGTCGGGTGCCAGGACCCCCCACAGCGAGCAGGATTGCCCCCAGCAGGGAGCTAAACATCCGACTTGTGGCTTTTAAAACAAAACGTAACCACGATTCGCCGCCGGAACCTAGTCGTTTCGTGCTTAATCGTGCCGCATTAATTACGCGGACGCCGGCTACATTCTCTCTCTATCTCTCCCCTTTTCAACGGTTCTCTTGCTTCTATCCCTGGCCGCGGCACCACGACCACTTCCTCAAACGAAAAACCTTCCTCCTTAAATAATTATACTCTACGATAGACCAGGAATTAATACTCTCTGAAATATTTCTCAACGCGTCTACGAGAACATAGATCAAAATTGCTGTTCAACACGGACGACGTGTTAGTTAAACTAACGTTGATTGAATATTTGGATAGATGTACGCGTATGTTCGCATGTATTTGGACACCTCGAAATTATCGCCAGTATACATATTACAAGATGTACCATAAACGACTTATTTCTTTGATCTAACGTCGATCTTTGATCTCGATCGAATTACACCAGCTGTCCAAATACCTACAAGGGGGTGCAAGTGCATGTTTTTCGATGAGCAAACAACGCCTTAGACAAACGGGAGACGTGTACAAGTTTCGGCGGATTCTTGAAAATGATTAGCACAGTAGCGAAGTTATCGCCCGATACCGTGGCGATTCTCGTGGCGTGTGCTCGTATAATGACTTTAAACTCGAAATAAATCGTCGATTTGCGGTGGATGGAGACATATTTGCAAGTATAATGAAAAGTACCGAGCGTGGACTTCCATGGCGTAAGAGAGACGCGTACAAATGCGCGCTGTGCGCTTAAGAAAGACGAAAAAAGTGTGCCGAGAAAAGAGGAGACCGCTATATAAGGAACGTCCGAGTGGCGAACTGGGAAAGGGCGAGACCGAGTAAATACCGAGAATAAATTAAACTAATTGAGCGAATTAGTCGGTTGTTCGAGCAGCGAACTTTTACGGACGCATTCTGCTTGCCAACGTGACGCGCGCCGTTGTCACGCAGACGATTACCGGACGATACTCTCGCCCTCTGTTCTTGACAGCTCGTGTTCCTTCCGTCTATCGTGACTGCGAGGTAGTTCGTCATTCTAGTAAATCTTACACACGGTATACTCAATTACGTTGATATCAGAATTATCGGGGGAAAAATATTAATATCGCTACTAGAATTTTATAAAAGTCATAAGTTGCAAGTTACCAATATCGACAAGCTCTTTTGCATAACGATGATCGAACGAATAAACATTTCAAACGACATTCTATTCAAAATTCGTTAATATTACTTTGGAGTAAGAAAATAGAGGAGAAAATGACGTACGATTTACTAACCTGTATTCGTGCTTCCGTAAGACCGATCTTCATCGCTAATTCTTCCCTGGAAGCAGAAAAAAAAAAAGAGATAGAAATTGCAAGGTTAGCGAAGTGATATATAACGTGGCCGGATAATTACGAGCGTATGCCGCAATAAATTGTATACTTTTAAGAAAATTAAGACGTTAAACGTATGGCGATCGTGTCGTGAATGATTGTAGTAAAGAGACTAAGAATCTCCGTAACACAAGTAATCGTACGTTAATTAAACTAATTAGAATGTTAGTAAGATATCAATTAATTGCATTAAATCTTCCAACACACTGGTTTTTCAATTCGATTGCCATTCGCATAAATTAATGTGACGAGTGTAACGCATTGTAGCACAACATTTTCATAATTATTCACTATTGCCAGGGTAGATCGTATCTTGGTCTTACATACATACATATTTAACGAAGTTACATGTGTGTGCAATTCTGTTTGTCGACGTTATTACGCGCATATCATTATTTACTATAAATTAAATGATTATTAGCCGTCATAAAATGATCGTAAAGTACAACTGTTTATGTAACGAAATTGTCAGTACTTCCGCAAAGAAACGAACGATCAGTAGGCATTTTTGCTCCTCATTTTCCTCTTTCTCTCTCTCTCGTTCTTTATCTTCATTTTTCTACAACAATATTTTTTCTTCGGTCTTCCTTTTTCCTTTTGCTATCGATTCCTTGAACTGCTCTATCACGTGATCGTGAAGCAAAAGTCGAAGAAATAACCGATCGATATAGCCGTGTGTTGCGCGTCGCTCGAACAAAGCAAAACAAAATTCCGGAAGCCTTTCGTTTCTCGATCTGTAAGGTTTTTGCAGGTTCGAAAAGGATTGACCAGCGATTACGGATCGGTGTCCGAGGCAAAAGCGAATCTTGCAACGGCTGTCTCGCTAGACGGCCTGCGGGGTTTCTCATCTCGCACGCAAATTGCCCAGATGTTCCACGAAATCGCAAGGAAATCTCGGTGATTATATCGCGCACAGAAGCTGCTGCTGCCCCTCTTACCTTTCGATCAGCTTCGCTTCAATTTCGTGTTTAGGCGCATTTGAGTACACGAGCTTCGTTTCAGTTAGTTCCCGCCCGAAATTACAGGGAGTTTCGGGCGAACCCTTCAAGATCGACTGCCCTGATTTATGCCGTTTTTATCATCGCGTTTCTTCTTTTCACCTCTACCGGATATAACGTGGAATCATCCATCCGTTTTATTGGAAATGAAATCGGGTCAGTACGTATATAACGATGATATTCCACTCAGTAGATGGTTATTGGAACTCTGTTCGTTTTAACGTATCGCGATATATGTTTCGATCGCACAATCTCAGGCAAAGTTGCTCGTAATATCGATTTCTACGAACGGCGAACCAAGGGAAAATTTTAATGAAAAACGTGTGAATAAAGACCGGTTATTTAATACTCTCGTTTCCATTCACGATCGATATTTAAAGATCCTACATAAAATCGGTGTCTCGGCAGAGTCCTGAAGAACGCTCGAGATCCCAGCGAGCACCTTGGCCTGCCAGTAATAATAATTTAGCCTTTCCCTTTTTCTCTACGGCACACTCACGAACGTCCTTCTGGATTTAATAAGATCACGAAATTTCGCGGTTAGACGGGCGTCCCTAATTACAACCGCCGTTCACTGCGACTCGGTTATCCTCGATTCGCGTATCGTTATTATTACGTATCTCCCCTTCTTCGATGTCCTTGCCATGGGAAATGTGCTAGTTGCTAGTACTCTGGGAGGCGCACACAGCGTCTGAGATTAGTCGTACGTTCGAGTTAACGGGCTTGTGCAACTTCTTTCACAAATCCTCCGTGCAATTTATCGCTGTGTAATTTTTTAACAGGCTCATCCATCTCCGACCTGAACGAGCGTACGCGATGACGTCAGGCATATTTGTATCGTAAAAGTGCTCGTTTCCTTCATCGAGGTTAAAACTCGTGTTAATAACGTTGGCGATCGTGCGAACGAGATGTGTATGAACGTAAGAGAGGAAGTAAAACGTTCGAGTTTCCTTACGATAGGACGCGATGTTGATGCAACAGGCAACCGGCCGCAATCAACTTCGGAACCAATGCGAGAACGGAACTGCTGTTTCGCAATCTCATCGTGATAGAACAAGCGCTCTCCATCAAAGCAGCCGCTAAGCGGATTAAACGCGAGCTTCTCTGCAATCTTTCTCGCCTCGACTCCACTCCAGTCGTTTCGTTCTTCTTTTTCTTCTTCTTTTTTTATCAGATCCTTGTTTCTCTCTCTCTTAAAAAAAAAAAACTCACCGTAACGTATGCAACAATTTTTTTCAACGAAATCACGGGGACCGATTTTCTCGCGTTACACTCGTGATTTTTCCCCGAGGCATTTGTCCGATCTCGTTACGTTGCTCGTTTCGCTTCATTAATATTTTATGTTTTTCTGGGACGAATAATGAATAAATATCGCGAAGCTAGATAAAAGATTAGAACTAATGCGAAATTACGATGTCTGACGCGAAGTATAAAACAAATTTTTTCCTCGACTGGAGTACACGTGTGATTTTGTAACGATTCAATGCGATATCGTGTACGTTCGCCTCGTACGTGTTTCTCTATGGATCTGGTATACGCGTTCGAACGAAGAGGAAAATGATAGGTGGCGTACGCGATCAAGGAGAGGCGAGAAAGGGATGGATAATGAAACCATGACTGGGAGGAAGGAAGAGAGAGATATGGAATCGCGCGAGTGGCGTGTGGCGATATAGTCAAGAGAGGCTTGGCGCGCGAGTAATTCGAGTAATTGCCGGACAATTACATTATCTAATTAACCTCGGAGGTTGAATTAGCTAGCCGCTGTGCACTGGCGAGTTCGTGATTGTCGCTCGTGACGCAACCTCGGTCGTTATTGTTTAACATGCTCGAGATTGTCGCCGTCCGCGATCCAGCGATCAACCGATTCACGGAAATTCGAAAGTTAAGATAAAATTGTCCTTTTGTTTATCATTATCGTTCATTTTATGACGTGTAGGTATCCGACGAGCCACGCAATCACGTTGCGCGATTGTGGGATCGCTCGTTCCAACCTCGTGGGTCTCTTCCTCTTCCTCGTTTCGCTCCATCCTTTGCTTTGTCCGTCTTTTTTTCATTGGCAACCGGATATCAATCAAACGATGGCTCGAGCGTACTCAAATTGCCAGGACACGTGCATCGCGATGCGTTCGGCGCGGCGCTCGATGATTTTACGCTGCCGCGAAGGAAGGTACAGAATGTGCCAGATCTGTGTCGTGCAAGACGATAGAAAAGCTGGTAGCTACGAGGTAATATCCGTGCATAATGCGATGCAATCCATCTCCGCTCTAACGATCGGGTTGGTCAACGAACAACCCTTGGAATTTGCCATTAATCTCGGTATAAATCATACGTCTCGACTGCTGCTAGAATGTTGTGTTCGAAACGGCAATTACCGATGGAATGACACGGCATTACGGACTATTTCGACGGTAGCGTGGCAGTCGCTTTCCTAAGGAAAGCATAGCACGGCAATTAATTCGCCGTAATCGCGATAACGGAAACGGGATGTTCCGAAATTAAAGTCTCGTCGTGCGGGTATAAACCATCGAAATTCACCTGCCTTTTCGTCTCGATTTGAGCGCTTCGATCGCGTTAGGTGGAGACGGGATGAAAAGAGAGAGATAGATAGATAGATAGATAGACAAATAAAAAGAAAGAGAAAGAGAGAGAGAGAGAGAAAGAGAAAAGATAGTCGGTAGCCGGTCGCGTAATGCGTGCGAAATGCGTGCGTAATATGTGCTTAACACGCGTACGCCGTGAAGGGCCAATTACCGATTAGCTACACTGTCGTCGATCGAATCGCGAACGAGTCTCTCTAGAAGCCTCCGACGTCCGTTCCTTTCGAACGCTTCGGCCGCGAATCGTGGAAAAGAAGATGGGTCGGTCGGGTAGGAAGTTCTCGCAAAAAGTTCGGTTCTGCGATTAAAGCGAAAAAGCAGAAAAAAGGATTAAGCGCAACGGGATCGTCGATTACGCTCGCATAACGAAACGAACAATAAGAGAAGCAGCGAAAATTAGAGAGGACGACCGCGGCGTTGATTTTCGAGCGTGGAGTCGTTCTAATTAGCGATCACAGGGCCACTAATCTCATTTGCCAAGAAACGAATAACGGGACGAAGAGGCTGGCGGTATTTCTAATCGGGAGCATGACTCGTCGGTCGATTAATGACAGAAGTTACAAGCCGGGACAGGGTATAGAGGAAAGGTGGGAGAGAAGGGCGGAGAGGTGGGCAGGGACGAAGAGAAGGACAGGATCGAGAAGGTAGCCAGAGATCCGTGGAACTGGTTCCGTTCCACGGATCACTGGAAACAATCATCCTTATTAAACTCACCACCGGCCCACCCCACGGATATAAAGGTATTCTTCGGAATGATTTACCGAGAACCGTGTTCTGCCCTTTCTGAAACAGGTGGATCCTTTGAAACCGCGTTTCGAACCAACGATAAATTTTATAAGTGAAACTGCAGCTCTATATACGAACCGGGGCCTCTTTTTCTCCATTTGTATCTTCGCTTTCGTCCTAGAAGTCTATTCGCGATAAAAACAACGGAGTGAAGCCAGAGGAGGAGAGGGAGAAAAAAAGAAATGAAAACCAATAGCGAGCTATTCTGTCCGGTAAGAGAAGAGAGTTCCGTCGGATGATTAGTCGAGGCACGGTAGCTCGAGCCACACGATTCTAATCTAAATTAGATCTTAAGAGCTCGTAAAAGTAAGTGGCTGCGTTTGAAGGTTTACAACATCCTCGCGTATCTAGATATTTCATCGTACAGATTTCTTTGACCTCGTTGATCGGGACAATTCGATCGTTCGAGACGTTCGACGATCGATCGACATTTTAAAGCCACGCACGTTCACGAAGCGCTTTTCCATTTTGATGAAAATTGCGTGGAGAAGGCAATCGGCAATGGGATCGGAGTAGCTTTCGATAGAACCAATCGCATACGCTCCTCTGTAAAAGCACCTAATGAATATGCATCGCGATCGAGCGAGGCTTACCTCCTCTCGGTCAGCTAGTCAATAAACCTAAGCGACCATAAAATCCAATTAGTGTGAAATTAATACTCCAACACGGTATCGAGAGAGGAGAAGCAAGAAACGTACGACCGAGGTAGGGATTAATTTATATGAAAACGGCAAAAAGATATGGCACGACTTGACGCGAAGAGGAAATGATCCACGATTACGAAACTGTGGATTACGCTGGCAAGGCGAAATTACGTACAAAAATTGATCGATTTCTTTATCGAGCCACGCCATCTATTAGCCGCGCTCTCCTCGGAAATTGCAAAATTAACCTTACCATCGGTGTTTTCCGAAGAAAGTAAAAGTAGTCGGCAGTTGTCGGAGAGGAGTGGATCAGACACGGGTTTCACGTCGTCGAGATGCCACGGACATTAGGCTTTATCTCGAGACGCGAGCCTGGACTTGGAATTTTTCGATAAGCAGTCGGGTCCACTCGTCTGTCCGGCACGGCCATAATAAGATAGCCCTTGAAATTTTTACTCAAAGTATCCATGCGTTACGGCTGCCAAATATTCGTTGCACGACTGCTAAATATTTCGTTGCATCGTTGCCGTACGGCTGTTTGTCAACGCGTCTACAGTCAGCATACGTCTCAACCAGCCAACTCTTTCTCCGTTTCGAGCTGTGAATTCGTAGCGAATTTTAATCGCGCGTCTATTCTATCAATGGAACACCTTAGCTGTATACCTGTACACTCGCTCTTCTGCATATCCCCTGTTGGTTAATTACGAGAACCCATACCGTGGCCGCAGGACTGGACCTATTACGAGCGATTACACCGCTATTAGTTACCTACCGGGTGTTCCAGGCTATGAAAGAAGCTACAGAGAAAAAGGAGATGAAAGAAAAAGCTACTCGGATAGATTGCGCTACAGTCCGTTGCCGACACGTTACTCTATGCAACTGGATCCAACGGCCGGGAACTTAATAACGCGAATCCATGGTTTTGACGCGGCGCAACAGAATTATACAAGACGATCCGCGCTAACGGGAAAAGTAGATGATCGATGGGTGCGTATATACCGTTTCCCTGAATCGATAGTTCTCGCGAGCTTTCCCGGATTCCGCTAACAACCTCGTCGATCATGCATCATCGTGGGAATTAGAATTTTTCTAGTATCGCGTTTCATCCTATATCCCGAGTTACTCCTTTCGCTATTTCCAGAAGGCTGTGAATATAAATCGTTCGAGGAAAAAGAACGACGGAAAAATTACGGAGAGAATTTTACTGACAATAGGTCGTTCGATATTCCGTAAGATGTACGTCACACGAGTAAAACACCCGGGTTTGTTTTACGACCACGTTCAAGGTCTACCTGTACATCGTAAATTCGTTCGACTATGGAATCCATTAAAAAGCAGATTTTCGAATAGAAGGACAAGCCGTTGCCGAGGATCCTAATTTCGCTTGAAACGATTCCGTAAACGTTGATGAAAAGCGCACGGGAGTCGCTGGTCACGAAATATTTCGGCTCGATAGCAGCTAATAGCTGGCGCTGCAACTTCTTGCCGTATCTTGATCCCGTTACACGGGAAACTTGGCGAACGCGATTAGACACCTCCTGTATCGTCTAGAGTAGCCTAGACCTCCAGGAGGGACACGAGCTTCTTATCAGCCGTAACAGACGGTCCCGGACGCTTACCGAAGAAGGACAATTTGGATAGGAAACACGTCGGGGATTCCATATTTTCAACCTGGTAGATATTAGACGATAGCGCTTCCGCATTTTCGCTGGCAACGCCACTTTGGAAGAACAGCATTGCGTGTATCGGTTTTACTGGACTTACCTGGTGAACACGTCGGGATAATGAGTTCTCGAGAAAGCTTTCTCGAGTTCCTCCAATTGGAAGCTGGTGAAGGTAGTCCTATATCTGCGTTGTTTCCTTTTCGGTGCAAAGTCGTCGACCTCGGTTTCACTTTCAGGGCTGGTCGGCGCTGCTCTAGGGTGGTTGCTCTCTTCCTCGGTCCTCACCTCTTCCGTAGAGATTCCCATCTGAGTAGATTGAGGTGTCGTCGTAGTAGGTGGCGGTACCGATTGTTGTTGGTGAGCTTGTTGGCTCACCTGTTGTAGGCTCACCTGAGTCACCTGGCTCGAGCTACTCGTGCTGCTCGCAGGACTTGTCTGCGGGACAGCGTGCTCGCCGCCGCCTCCTCCTCCTCCTCCTCCTCCTCCTCCTCCTCCTCGTATCGAATGATCTGCGATCAGAAAGTTGTCTTTATTCGTGGATCACCCTGTCACTTGATTATCAGAGACCCGCTCCATCTTCGCATGCAAAGTCAGTGAAAGTTATTTTCCAACGAATTGCGACCGTTGCAATTGAATTTAACGGGCAACGTGTACACGTTCGTGTCGAGTTATCAGTGTCTTAAACTGGATTCTCCGACTGGATAGGGAAATCCTGTTGGTTTAGCTTCCGTCGGAGACGAGCTTCTTGCGAGCCGATGCAATTTCTTTCGTTTGAATCGCGTTTTTTACCGTCGTTGATTTCGATACAAGGCACCGTTAAAAGGTGGAGAAATCCCTAATGGAAATTGCGAGTGCTCCAACCATTCACCTAGCATCAATGTCAGCCACTGTACCTTCATAGAAATAGAATCAGATATATGACGCACGATATAGGTTATTTCAAAAGTGCGTCAGCAAACCGAGCGGACAGGCGGCGTTCGCGACGATCGACAAGAACAGGCGCGTCAAATTAAAAAGAATCGCGTAATTAGAAGATACGGTTATCAAGGTGTCGCCGATATTAGTTAAACGATGATCGTTCACCGCTCGAGATCGGTCAGTTGTTTTTGAATCGGATTATATGTACGACCACGCGGACACGCAGAGACGGAGACACCGAGACAGAGGGATACGGAGAAGGACGGAGCTATCGTTCCTTTCACCGACCTTGCTGCATTAATGATCCCTACAAGCCCACACTTCGGCACGTTCGATGCTGTGAGTGATCATGTAACAGCGTTCGATTTGCTTGTAACGACCAGAATCATTTTCACGCGCGATCGATACATGGACATAGCAGCCGAAGGATCCTACCGCGTGCTTACAAGCTGCTACTGATAATTCCCATTCGTAATTTGCAATGGTATTTTACTGCTCGGACCGGTTTTCGGTGCTTAATAAATTTCGTCAAGTTCTTTTGCCGTTTGATTCAATATTATTGAAATCTCGTCGCACCAACAGATGGTTAGAAACTCGCGGATCGTTGTCATTATCCGGCGTGCACTGTAAACGCGAATCGATGTAGAATTTAAAGAGTTGAAAGAAAATTTGATTTTTGGCGATTCGATACGATAGCTCGAAATCAAAGTCGTGGAAGCAAGAGCAAGGCACGGCACGCGGCCAGCAAGAGGAAAGAGAAGGAAAAAAAGGATAGACCAAAGCGGTTTGTGCAGGCTTTAGCAGCTGTTTTTATTTGGGCCGATTTATCGGAAATGAGTTTATAATGCAGGTAGCCTGAACGTAATGCGAACGATAAGCGAGATCTAAGGCTGGCAAAGTTTCCTTTTCATTTTTATTAGCTTTCGCCATAAACATCGAATGCGCGTAGCATCGTACATGCAGGTTCGTGTTGCGGCTGCTCGCAGATAGAGAAGGAGAGTAAGAGAGGAACGCGTAGGTAGCCTTTTACATTATAATAGCATTAATGGGCTCGAAGCCGCACTTAATGCTCGTTCGTTCGTTGGCCAGTTCGCTTCGTTATTAACTGAAAATTACCGAAACCGAAATCTAATTCGCGTAAACACTGTAATTTCACGGAGGGAGGAAGCGACTGTTCGTGGCCGGCGCGCAAACTCGAGATTCCCCCGACTCGAGAGAGAAGCCCTCGCGTTCAGCTTCCCGAACGAACCCGGCAGAGCCTTCGTCGGGACGAGAGACTCGTTTCTTTTCCACATTTTTATCAGTTTTCCGGTCTAATTTTGATTCTCGAATTAAAAAAGAAACCGGAATAACCGGTACTCGAAGAAGGAAAAGTTCGCTGGACCGACGATCGATTCGGTTGGTGCCTTTTTCTAATTGTCTCGTTATTAATTCATCGTTCGTATTAAAAAATTTGCAATGTTAATTCGTATCCACTCGGTCAATCGAGAGTAGTTACAGCGTATCGCGAATACCCGATTAGATGCGTCACGCTCGATTAGATGGTTCAGATAGAACGATTTCCCGGAGAGCGGTTTGAAAATCTCGCTAGTCATATTTGTATTTTCTGTTCGTCATTTCTGTCATATTTACACTCTACTAAGAGCCTTGCACGTGTTTGAAACAGTCAACTTCTATACATGTATACACATTCATTTAGTACATTACGTGTTCTGTGTACATACGATCGCGATTTATGGGCATACAAATTAACGCGGCGTAATAAACTAATTAGCCGACTCATTGAGGCCGCGTATATTTCTCGCGGATGTGTTATAATAGGCGTACAGTACGTTGGAACGATGATCTTCAGTTACCAACTTCTCGAGAATTTTCCACGATTTTCTATAGCGATCCCTTGCATCCGCGCGCAAAAACCTGCGTTTCTTCGCACGATAGTACGTATCGCGAGATGCGACTGTTCCTCGCGCGAATCCAACTTTGCAAAAAGCGTAACAGGTTAACTACGTAAATAAGGGGGTGTACGGATGAAAAATTGGCGACGAGCGGGCGACATGAATGAGACGATAGAGCTATTTACAGCGCAGAAAATCATCGTTATTCCGAAGAGTGCGTTGATGCGTACGAATCATGGAATCGAGACGTCGGCGTACCGGGACGCGTTACATCGAAGGAGATGTTTTTGCATCGAATCATACTTGCAAATTCTCGCTAATAGACGCATCAATGCATCCTGTGACAAGAACCGGCGTCGGTTGAACGTGTTCGATTTCTCGGCACGATAATAACAAGCAATTACGAATTATCGGCGATCCTTTGTAGCCGCTGGCTGCTCACGCGATAGCGCTCCCGATAACCGCTGATATTTACCTTCCGGATGCAGGTTACGCCCGCACATGCGTTTTAAGCTTTCCAACTGAATTAATTAGCCCGTATAATACATCGACTGGCCGATAGTAATTGCAACAATGAAGAGGTTCGCGCAGAAGTATTAAAAGATGTAAAAGGGGAGATGAGGCGAGGCGAACGCTCAAGCCGTGTCGATGCGAGGCGTGGCGAGGCGAGACGAGACGAGGCAAAGAAAAGAGGGACGAGTGAGCCGAGTCCCTGTTATAACCACTTCCATATATATATATATATTTATATACACACATATATATATATATACACACATATATATACATATATATATACACACACACACGTGTTACCTCTACATTATCTACCTACCTACCTAACGTTGCACACTACGAGAATTATCTTACACTCGATCGTAAGAAGTAATTAAGTTGGTAACAACGAATTTTTCTTATTTCTCTTATTCGCGTCCAATGGGTGTCGAACTGGCGAGAGTTTCCCATGGAACATCTGCGACGATAAACGCCATTCGAATTCGAGCGGAGAAACGATCGACGATGCCAACGGTTATACCGTAATTATCGTAAGTTTATCCTCAACATGCAATAACGTTCAATTAGATCGTTAATGGATCGAATTTCACAGTTGGATGTTCTCAAACTTCGTTACATCATTGATCCGATCGCGTAACGAACAACCGAAACATCGACGATTCTTTTGTAATATCGTCTGTCAGTAGCCGTGAATTATCACGATTCGTTATTCGGTTTCAACGTTATAAATCGGTTTGATTTTTCGCAGACCGTTGAAAGAAAAAGACTAGGAGTTTTATCTTACGTAAGAACGACTACGTCTTTTCTCGTTCGATAAGACGTCGTACGAAAGTATTCGATAGGAAAGAGCGCAATTTTCTGCCGTAATAAAGGAAACGATGTTCGTAACCGTTGCTCTTGCTGGGTAATAAAGCATTTCCAGTGATTAAACGATGAACGCACCAAGTTGTATGCATTCGTTGTTAGATGCGTAATAAGTCGGTAGACAATTGCTTTCCAGTAATTAACTCTACCGCGAGAACGATACCATTTTATTTATCTGGGCAAGAATCGCGTAACATATTTTTAGTGTTTCTAGTTGTAATAAAACGCGATCTCGTTTTACGACTCGAGCGAACGATTCAATTTGCGGGCACACGCGATTTATTCCGGCTCAACCTTCCATCAAATTGTAGGTACGCGTGATCGTTACTAGACTTACATTATATACGCGAAACGATTAAAAAATTAGCCGCGCGCTACCTCTAACTCTGCTCGTTTGAGGTAAATCCAACGATAATTACGTGGCGCGTTGGTTAATTCCTGGAACGCGGTGTGTTGTAACGTTGATCGTGCGTTTCGTTCTTCCCGACTCTGATGAAAATCTCGAGACGGCACGACTATAATTTGCAAATTACTCCATTAGACGTGGAGTAAGCTGGATTAACGATTGAAGTCCGTAAAATCAATTAACGATAGAGAGATAGCGTTGAAATAATTTGTCGACGTCAGGAAAATTGGATGATCATCGATCATTCGGATATCAAAGGAACCTTTTGCTCGCGAGAGAGAAAGAGAGAGAGAGAGAGAGGAGAGGGAGTCTATGTCCCGAACTGGCGAATAAAAGCGAAGCCCAGCAGTACGTGCTGGATTATCCGTTTTGCTGGCCGCGCGTACTGCCTGTTAAACCGTACCGTTCCGCTCGTATTTCGAATCGAAAGGAGGATGTTAATGATTCTCGTAGACGATAATCGGACACGTATAATGGCTGTGGGCGATATTTTTGCCCGATCCATGCTCCGCTACTCGGCGTAATCGTTTTATTACAAATTGCGTGTAATATATTAATGCTTAACGAGAAGCAAGGTGATCTTTGAACCGAGCAAAAAATTCGAGTGAGACGCGATGGTATGTCGTAAAGACGAGAAGTCATAGAATCGACGCCTGGTAAAAGCGCGTTCGCGAATCTCTCAAAGTCTAGTCTATCGGTGTTCGGATAATCGAGAATCGCGGGTCTCGGTTGATTCGACGAACGTAACTTTCTTTACGTCGATTGCTGATAATGATCTGCAAACGATCATTAAGCCGATCCTGAAAGGTGCGTGGTACGCACGATAAATCACGCTGGGCACCGATGTGCAATTTACTAGCGCACTAACATAATTGCACGCATCCTAATCTACATCTAAATACACAGCTACGGGAACCCGTAGCTGGCTTGTCATAAATTGCCGATAGCGCCTCTCGTTTCTTATTACGATCGGTTCAATGAACTTTCACAGATCGTACGATGCGAATTACGCTCGAATCCTGCCAGCATAACAATCGGTTCCATTTTTCCCTACCGTTTGTCGAATACCTTTCAAAGTATTTCTCTTAATCGTATTTGCTATATAATACGGTACGTACATGTGTCGTATTTGTCGTTACGTGCATTAGTCTCTCGTCCTCGTAGCGGTTCCAAGAACAGGCTCATCCTTGCTTGAACAAAGCGAGACCGGACTCGGCTACTGTCGACAACGGCGATGACGACCGCGATGAAGATGGGCTAGGTTTGCCAGTAAAGAACACGCAACGGTGTATTCGTCGCTTTTTTTCTTTTTCTTTTTTCCCCCGTCAGCATAGTCGCGACCAACGGATAGAACTTAAGTACAATTACAATTATTTACGGCAGTTAATTATCCGCAATGTCACCATTAATTACTAAATTGCAGCGTTGCTGCGCTTCCCCAGTTGGCGTATCACGGTCTTCATGCGTGGAAAATTGCGCGCATGCGAGGCGTTGAAAAAGTTTTATAGAAACCGATAATTACTCGCAGTACCGACGATAAATTTCAAACACAAGCTCCGACTACTTGTAACTATGATCGCGTATTACTTAACCGATCGTAGCTGACGTGTAACAGAATCTGATGAATAATTATCACGGAGTCTCCTTCTTACGTTCGCGATGTAGATTCGAGTGGAACGTTTCAAACGCGAAACTCGAAGAATTTGGAAATTCGGTCGTGCGAAATTTAAGAAGCTCGGAGACCTTTCTAAATTGAAAAACCGGAGCAATTTCTAAATTGGAAAATTAAAGGATTCGGAATTGTAAAATTTAAGACGACACCGGCCGCGTTGAAAGGTTGATCGGCTGAACCATGTTAGTCAATAAGCATATTTTAGTCATGAAATTAAGCTATCGCGTTTACCTTTTGGTATTATCTTCGGCCTTGTTCGCTATTCTTTCAGTGTTATTTTCCACAGAGTAAACATTTCGCGGTATTTGTGAATTAAGGTAATCGTTGGCGGATGGGTGGTGGTAGTGGATATGGTGGGACGAGATAGGTAACGCAAGCAGGAAAGAAACGAAGACGCGCGTGCGAAACGGAGATAGGTATAAACGGTTGCGAAGAAGCGGGCGCAGGCTTGTTGATTAATGGCGGGTAATTATGTTTTTTGCCGTTCTTCTAATTGTTAATAATTGAACGTAATCGTAATGCCTTTTTAATCGCATTAGCTTGCGTCGTGTATTACGCAACGGAAAAAGAATCACCGACCGTGTTCGCTTGCCAGCCACGAATATCCACAACGACGACCACGAGGACATTTTCTACGGCGGAAGACCGTCATCGTCGTTGTCGTCCAGTTTTTTGACATCCGTAGAATTATAGCAGTTTATGATACAGGCGCTTAACTTATAGGACTAGCTGTATGTTCGCGGCCATCCACGATACACGTTAATTAACGCGACGGTAAAGGCGAACGTTTAAAAAGATAATGCTGTTATTCGGTAATGTCATTCTCATTTGTTACCACGTTGAATGCAACAGGAATTATTAGGTATAGTTTTGTGGCGGAAGTGCATTATTCGTCGCAACGTTTTTTGTTCTCTCGAGAGAATAATAACAGCGTTGCGGGACGATGCACCGGGGCGCGAATAAAAGGACGGCTGTTTTGCATAATTGTTGAACCGTATACCGACGGTGTAATCAAGAAATGAGGCAGCTTTTTGGAAGCGGTCTGGCAAATTTCACCTTGTAAGTTCGATGCCGCCTCTCCGCAGACCGATCTTGGCCATTAACTGGAATCTCTTCTCGCATGAATAGCGCGGCCGCGAAAAAGAAATTGAAAACTTTATAACGCCAACAACCTTCGACAGGCTACAACGTGTTTGCAGTTAGGTCGTTCGCTCGTTCCTTCGTTTCCATTTACCAATATTATGATACTTTTCGACCGTCCGGTAAAATCAATCCACTTTCGTACCCGATATTTCCGTAATTAATACGAGCTCATAAATTATCGAGCAACTACAGAGGCCACTTCATTAAACGCGGCCAGCGGTTGCGCGCGCGCTATTGCCCGTAGAAACCGAGGAGGGAACGAGAAAGCGGTAATCAGGTTTTCTACCGGTTTTCCAAATCCACTTACGCATCGTTATGTCGCATACATCGTACGAAACGTTGTTTCTTTTCGCCGTGAATGAAGTCGTTTGATTTATGTACGACGGTTAAGGGCCGATTACTCTACCTCCGCGATACTTTATCTAGCTATCGATCATAGCCTCGGGATCTAGCCATATATCGTACAAGACAATGTACCGCGTACCACCGCTCTTCGATCTTTTAATTTAGCCCTGTTTCCCCCCTCTAACTATTATTTCTGACGAGTCACGGGCGGACTCGATTAAACATCGAAACTCGAAAATTTCGGATCGCCAACGTGAAAAAGTAAATAGACGTAGGACGAGAGGAATCCACTAGTCACGAACATCGGATGACGTTGCAAGGTCTGAGAGTATAGACCATCTTCTCGCGGACTACCGGCACTTGGCGTACCATTGTTTTCGCCTTTCCAACGGAATTCTAATTAAGGAGATCGACAGATAGGCCAGAGGAGCGTGGCCTAGCGACTAGCGAGGCGAGCAGGGTTATTAGACTTTTCCTTTTTTCTTCCCTTGAACCGTTGCCGCGCTATGGAAGCGGCGTTTGAAGGAAGGGAGAAGGGTGACCGAGGCCTGCAATTATTATTCAATTTCCGTAACTGCACCTATCTTAACCCGATGTCACAATCGCGCAAGCCAGGTATCGCGTTGTTGCGTGCATCTTGTACACGTACGCCGTGCCGCGCCGTGCTACGTTTACGCTCAGCCTTTCCCTGTTCGAGTGTGTTGCGCGGTAGTAAACCGGTGGAAAAGAAGGAGTTGCCGCGCGTTGCAGAGGGTCACAATTAAAGCGCATTAGTGCACAGACCACACACTCGCGCAAGCAATTTTCGAGTCACCGCAGCACCTTGACATTCTTAGCGCCGTTCCCTTTACATCGCGCCGAGTCAGTTCCCTAGTCGTTCGCGTTACCTCTTCCTTTGTAAAGCGATATCGTTGCATTTTCAATATCATCTACGATCGTTAATCTGTTTCGTTTTCGATGGTTATTCCAATCTCTTACAGTCTCTATCTTCCACTCGATCGCGTCTTTCTACTCTGCAAAAATTTCTCGGCTCTTTCTGTCCGTTGTGAAACAACGTTCGAGGATCGGATGGAAATTGTAATCGTAAACGTAATGTTTTAGCAAATAGACGCTTGTAACACACACGTTGAAATCAACTCTTATCTGTCGCAAACACGATGAGATGGTGATCCATCGACATCGTGGATACGATCCACGGAGATGGCAACAAATTTCGATCGTTACTAACCACCAACGCTATTGTGTACAAGTCCCAAGATGCTCCGGTAGATACAGGAAACGGGCAGAGTACCGCAATTGTGTGTGTACCGCCTCGATAAGGATCGTCGTGGCCACAGTCAGAGAATGGTTGTGGTGGTAGTTGTCATCGTTTGAGGCGACATGCGTCCTTTTAATCGCGTTCCGAAAGCCTGCCGAGCGCATCGAGGCGACAACCTGCATGACCCTTGCATTCTACGCGAGGTCCCGCGACGGCGGAATAATTAGTCAGGGTAGCCGTGAATCGTCGTTAAGTGTACACGACGCAGGATATCCTCTATAGCCGTAGTATACGCAGGCCGAGCGCGATCTCTGTCGTACACGCGTGTCTCTGGTACACACGCGCGACAATTAGATACGATCTTAGAATTGCCGTGCGAATCGTTTCTAGATAATTACGATGTAAAATTCCTGAACGAGCGTTCTCGACGAATCGTTTATCGGAAAAATATTTTTAGGCAGAAAACTCTGGTGGTCCGTGCTCGCGGTGGTTGATCGTGATCCGTAGAAATCGGCCGGACGTAGCAAAAATTCTCCCAACAACAGAAGTTTCCGATTCCAATTCCATCTCTCTGCCGCAGTTCCTTTTCTTTAATCTTCTCCCGCGGGCAACTTCTTCTCTCCTGCTTCGTGGAACCCGGGAGGATTAACCCGTCACAGATTCGGTGGAGGCCCAGGGACCAATTTAGCCTCTCTCTCTCCATTTCGGCCTGCCGGTGTCTTTCTCTCGTCGACAGGCCGCTCTACCACGGGCTTTCAACGAACCCGGGTGTCGGGTTCTCGGAGTTTCACGGTGGTTTTCGTGGCGCTATCCTACTGCTATCTGGAGCCACGGTAATGTGCTTGCCTTGTCCCCGATTAATCCGAGTCCTCAGGACCACTCTCGACTACAGATATGTGCACGTCCTTCGACAGTGGCGGTCAAAACGTCGCTTCGAATCTTTTTTCGTAGCCGGCCACCGCTGCACAGGAATTCAACGATCCTCGGGTGTATTTCGAATTTGTCGGATTTTCGGCACGGCGTAATTTTCTTCGTCCACGGGACAAACGACCGATTGCCATCGAACGCAGAACGATAGACCGCGGCGAGTTTCTCGATTTTTTCGCTCTTTCTCCCGTTTCCTCGTCCCTGCTAGTTTCTCCAGCTGCGGGTTATCCGACGTTTTCTAAATACGAACTCGAACAAGAGAGAGAGAGAGAGAGAGAGGAAAATACGAGGAAGGGATCGGCAAGTCTGTTCGATCGTTGAAACACGCCAGTTTCTACGACGGAGGTCCCCGAGGAGGAAGACGGTTATGGGTGCCGCGTCCTGCGGTGTCGCGTCGTTTTCGCCCCACCTCGTAGGATCATCGGATGTTATCTGTGACGTGGAATGTCGCCGTAGGTACGAAATACAAATAAGGTCTCATGGTGTCCACACTTCGAATTAGGATCGAGAACCTTTTTTCAGATGTTATCTGAGATTGGCGCACGCTGTGGAGCCACGTGCCCATTCGTAGCGACGCATTCTTCGTCAGTACCCGTCGAAAAGCTCTAATTAGTCGGTATGTCCCGAGACCAGTTTCAAATTTGAATTTTCCCTTCTAATTTAGAGATTTAGAAAGTATCGTCGGTTCCGCGCGACGTAAAAACCAGCGAACATATAGAAATGGTGTAATTAAGTGATCGGCTTGATAAGTAACGCGTTGAACTCGAGCGTCCGTTTGTCAGAAGAGTTTTGCACCCGTGTAAAAACAAGCTGGCCGCATTATACTATGTAGGTAGTTTCCTCCGTTAATGCAAACGTCGATTGGCAACGTTCATCGAACATAGTCACGCGAGCAATTAGAGTAGAAGAAGTTTATTCCGGTCGCGATGCACGATTCTCCGTATCTTGACATTCCACGATGACTTCTGAGAATGCGATCGTTTAGCGGGCATATGGGAGCAATTCATCGAGACAACGCATTCCGCTGTCTAATCCGTTTAACATAAAGCCGCCGTCCTCGTCCCGCCTCTTCTTCTGCGCCTTTTTTTTTCACCAAAGAATCCGCGCGCGACGAGTCAATCCTCTCGGTCCCAGGGGAACGTTCGGTTCGCGACAACAGAAACCACCACCCGATGGGTGGTCAACGAATTCTCCAACCGCTCGAGACTGAACGACCGGCTATATAACGAGTAGAGAGATGGGCCTCGAAGTCGAAAGGTTGTGTTTTCTAGCGGTCATCGAGACGTGCCACGAATCCTTCCTCTCTTGCTCCTTCTTTTCCGCCACATTTTTCTTTTTTTTTTTTTTTTTTTTTTCAAACATCGTCAATCTCCTCGTTGCTCATTCGTTGCTCGTTGCTCGCCTCTCACCGCGCTTTTGTCTTTTATTCGGACGAAAAAACAGGCACAAGGTGAAATTGCAATTTTCGCAATTGGTTTTTAACGCAGTCTGGTCGAATTAGGGTCGCGGACTCCGCTCTCGATAATAATAATAGTAGTAACGATAATAATAACAATAATAGCAATAATAAGCGCGACAAAAGTAACAATAATAATACGGCCATTTTTCGAATTACTCACCTTACGAGACTATCTCTTTCTACTATCTTTCGCAACGTAGTCGCGCACGAAGCACACTTTTACGACTTATCACCGTTTCACACTAGCAAATAGTGCTTTGTCCCCGACATTATTCTTCCATTCTGTCGTTGAACGCATCGGTGCACACCGTCGTCGTCGGTGCCCAAAGCCGTCCCGGCGTGTTATTATATTATGTTGAGTCATGGTGCTCGTTCGTTCGTTCGCACGTTATTCGAAGAAATTGTGCACGATTTTGAAATGTTTCCTCTCGACTCGTAAATAGCCGCACTCGATTCGGATCGGCGTCGAGCCGTTTTTGCGCGATGCTCGAGCGACGGAAGCACTTAATGCATCATTTCTGGCGACACTCGAGCACCGATTTCTTTTTCCGATCGGGACTGTCGTTCCCCGAGTGGGAAGACGTCCATAAAAGTCCGCACAGGTGTTCGACCTAAACATGGCAACCTTCGAGGAATCGACTAAAGTTTCTTCGTCCGTGTCGGAACCTTATAGGATCGAAGCCGCGCGCGGATTCCCCAACTGTCAACTGTACGCCGCGGCTAGGCAGGCAAGAAAGTCTGGAAGATTATCGGGTTGCCGATCATCGGTTGCCTTCCGATCTTCTGTTCTCGTAGCTGCCGTTCGGTTCATGAATTAAAGAGGGAGGCGCGCGCCATCGGCGATGACACGCTGCCTACCTCGCGCTTTTTGCCCGCCTTTCGTACGCTCCGATTTCCACTTGGACGACCCGTAAGATCGACCACGGCGTCGTTTTGCGGTAATTGTTCCCTCGACTCGAGCTACCCGCTCGATCGTCTTCTCATTGCCCGTTGGTGCCATTAAAAGCTTTTCAGCCACGTCCCTCTCGACTTCTGTCCCTCGTATATTTCCTTTCATTCTTCTCTCCTCTAGCTTTATCTCTCTCTCTCTCTTCTTCTGTATCCTTTGCCTTCTATTTGCTTCTTTCTTCAGATGGACCGTCCACTTTTTGTCCACGAGCACACATCCTGATTGGTAGTTCCCTGATGAAGACGTCCGCTCGTACGGTCACATGCTCGACAAAACTAGCGATACCTTTAATCCGGTTACCCACTCCGTTTCACATCCGGACATGTATACCTTGTTCCAAGAAATCGGAAATTGCAAGTGAGACACGCCGATATATTTTTCTACTTTTCGATAGTCGACCTGCCTCGTGCTCGTATTCTTTTTCCAGGAAAGAGAAAAATCTCGACAGATATACGCTATAGACTTTTTATACCTTTTCGTCGATGGTTCGATCGGCTTCCTGCGGGGCGAGTATGCACGCGGAAGTGATAAGAAAGTTGCCTTGGCTCGTAAATAGAGATGATATCTCGTTTCATCGCGTTGTAATTACGCGCAGTTATTATCATCGAGAAGGAGCGAGATAGATTGTGTTAGATATACAGATAAATAGATAGATAAATAGATAGCGAGAGAGAGAGAGAGAGAGAGAGAGAGAGAGGGAGGAACGTACTTCTCGTGTGCGTTCCCCAATTCGATAATTGCGAATTATGCGTACCTCTGGTCAAAGTGCTGCCCTTCTGTGCAGCGTCCGTAAATCAATATGTTTATCGCATGCAGGAAACTGGCACGTGTGAACTGGCTCTAGGCCTCGGTTACTCGTAACACCTTGTTTTCATCGATTCATCGAACGATTTATGCATTTACATATTCAACATTAGAAATGATAATCTCGCTCGCTTCCCGCGAGGCACAGACCGCGACACCGTTTTTACAGCTTTCAATTTGCATGCGCGCATT
The DNA here is from genome assembly GCF_905332965.1 of Bombus pascuorum. Lineage (NCBI taxonomy): Eukaryota > Metazoa > Arthropoda > Insecta > Hymenoptera > Apidae > Bombus > Bombus pascuorum. Next base: position 5,632,432 of record NC_083496.1, on the reverse strand, counting down.
CTATATTGAATACAGTGTTGCTGAGATAATAAAATTAGCATACGTTACCAAAGAACGTTGCAAATTGCAAATAGCGATGTCGTGCAAAACGACCGAACGAGTCAGCTGTTTTTGCAACAGCAACCGTAACTAGTATGGAAACGAGTCGTTGGAAAACAATTTCTTTGAGTTCGAGGTGTCGTTTCGCCCCGCCGGATAAAATACGACCGAACGGAACGGACGGTATTAATTTTATCCCATCTGGACTCGCCGTGGTTTTTCCAAAGGGGCGTGTTCCGAGGTCGCATTAGCTAGAGGAAAACACCTGTACGATTACGGAAAGGCTAGACTACCACGTTTAAACTCAATTAGCCACAAAATTTCATTTCCTCTGCTTGTCATCGTCCTACGCGCAGGCTTCGTTCACATGCATGGCTGCATTCCACGAGCTAGCCTGCAACGAAGGCTAAAGAACAGAAAAGGAGTCGAACATCTTGGAACACGGATGTTTGTTAATGGAAGGAACGCAGCTGCCCGTGAAGAAAGGTGTGCGATGAACCCTGACCTTCCCCTGTCCGATCTGACTGACACTGACTTTACAATTAATGAAACGAGCGCGACGGATCCTCGAAAACTGATCGATACACTTTCGCTGGTTAATTAAATTTAGCGCGAGCAAAAGGTTAGTTCGGATTAACGTTAAAGAAAGAAAACGACAGTCGCATTAATATTCGCGAGTACGCAGGATCGAAATTGAATTACCGAGAACGATTACGTGTTGAAGGAGTGACGGGATATACGCGAAACGACGGGGGAAAAGGGGGACACGGGATGCAGAAGAAAAAAAAAAAAAAAGAAAAAAAAGAAGAGGAAAGGGCGCGCGTATCGGCCTCGTGGGCTGCATCCGTATGATATGCAACGGTGTGCGTGCACGATTCGGTGCCCGAGGGCATACTTTTAATTTCGCGGGGCCCATTACGAAAAGTGATATGCACCATTCGGAAATAAATAGCCAGCAGCGAACTCACGTGCTTTTTGTAATGAGCCGAAGCAAGTTGCGAGCGGACAACGAGAGGGGGATAGCGAGGAAAATGAGCGCAGGTATGGTGGCAGGTAGTGGTTATCTCTCGAGTGAGCTCCCAGTTAATGACAACCCCTGGTCCAAGCCTCTGCCCTGCCTATCCCATGTATATCAGCTGTCTCTACCATTTCGCATCTTCTTACGACCAAGTTTCGTGATTTCGTTTAGCGATTTCGCATCGCTGCCTCGCCATCACCCAACCACCGTTTCACCCTTGCTTCCCCTCTCGCCTCGTCTATACCGTTCACCACCGACTTATCTAAATTCGCTTAATGCCTTCGATATCTGCGTTATATTGCCAAGGTACTACACCGAGTGCAACTCCAGATAGATATAACGCTCGATGCGTTCGACGTAATTAAAAGTTAGCCACGACGCGTTTCTAGATTGGCAACGAGACGCCAATTCAGACGCATTCCAGCCGATTTCAACCGACGCCGAGGTACCCGGCCGATAGAATCGCGCGAACCCGTTCCACCGGCTAAAATTAATCGAAGCCTTAAATAACACGGTTTTACGACATGGAAATGTATAGTGTCGCGACTGAGCCGACCGATGCCATAAAGCAATTTGTCGCGAAACGGCCATGGTTTTCCTATTTTTCTCTCTTCTCATCCCGCTCTCGCCCGCCGTACGCGTTCATCGCGAGTACGATCGTCGCCGGACGACATTAAACCGATGTATCCTCTTACGACGCGATCAACGTCAGCCTCGTACGTAGCTAGACGAGCCGTCGTTCGCAGGAAGTTATGCAAAGTAATCGATAAAAGACAAACGTGTCGTAACGAACACGGATTATGGTTATCGTCTAACGATATTGCCGGTATTTTAATAATATCGTTTGAATAGCACAATCGCTACGGGTGACACGTTGCTGACGATAATTCATTTAATAACTTATAATGCGCACCGGCAGCGCTTGCCAGCTGAAAGCGAGCATTTTTCAGCCACGCTAGATTATTAATCGACTAGAATAGGGGTAGAGAGGCGCGCGGTTTAATCGAGTATTCCATCAAGTTGGCGTAACGCTTACCGACGCACACTTATACATTTATGTATATTTGTCTGCAAACGAAGATAGCGCCCGCATATCCTCGCCAGTTTTTCCGCAGGTGGACGGGATGGACGGTTAACGAAACGGAACCTGCATCGTGCACTCTTTGCCGGACACTGCGAGCCGAACCAAGCCGAATCATCCTCTGACTTTCAACACTCCGCTTAGCATCTAATAATCGCGTCTACCTGTATCGCTACTCTCTATTTTCCTTCTCTCCTTCGTAATATTACATCTCACGACGTTATCGGGGCTTGTATTTTTCTTCCGTCATTTTTGTTTTCTTCGACGCGTCACTTTGTTTCTATTCAAAGGAACGTACAGACGGTGCAATAAAAAACGCGCACGATTAGTGTTCCGTGCCTGTTGGACTTAAACACGCTCGCAATCCTATCCGCCTACCTTTTTGGTACACCTTTTGCAGGAAATCGGCCAATTTATCGGCAAACAAAATACTCGCTGCTCTGAATAAATTTGCACGCGATTAAGCGGCTTTCGATTTAGCGCTAGAGACGAACCGAGAGAAGGGAGAAATTGTGTCAGCGGAAATTTTTTTTTTTGCTACCTGAACTAATAAACTCGATTAGTTGATGTGTCAGGATTCTACGTATTTTAATTCACGTTATTTACATAGACTGTGATGTGTCTCAAAACGTTGGGGTCAAACTCTAGGAACGTGTAACGTATCTTGTTCACTGTAAGTAAAAAAAACCTGAATAAATATGTAACAGATAAGTATAAATATCGTTTGTTACAGAGTTATGTGTATAGGTAATATATACGCACATATATGTACACACACTTTATCTGTATGTATATATTCTGTTTAAAGTCTGCTGCACGTGTCTTTCATCAAAGTAGGTATATTTTATTAAAGAGCGTGGTTCAATGAATGAATTTACCTCATTAGAGTCGAAGATCTCTCAACGAATGCGTGATTACATGAAAAAAATGGGCGGCAATTACGTTGAACACACGTAACACACAGAGGATAAACGATGCATAATCGATGAAAATTTCCTCTGTCATCGAATCTGCTGATTAAACCTACGGTTTGTTCGAGACTTTCTGCTCGTTTCGGTGAGTACCATATTACTCGTCGCGTTTGATCTCAGCTTCTTGAAACAGCTTGTATAACTCGATTGTCTGTTTGATCGTCGATAATGGTTCACGGCGTTGATTGGATGTTTCGACACGGACCCGAGGAGTAAAAAAACGAAGGAGCCGTATCTGTCCGTAGTTTATTTGTTGATTTGGTTCGGTTGGCTGCCGCTGTCCGGGGTCAATCTACTGTAATCGAGGAGGAGGTACCGAGGGATTTACGAAGATGCACGCGATAATGAGTTCCTGTTAACGCTATCGACGCTTTGGTCGAGATACAAACGTGGTAACAATAATTGTTGCGGTCGACGGTGAGTACGCGCAAGGGAGAAAAACCCTGTGATCGTTCGAGCATGGAGAACAGCTTTATAGTGGCGTGAATTATTTACTCTCGCTGTTTTTCCATCCGATTATTATCCGCTGTTAGCGCAATGCGTAAGATACTCGTCAAGTTTCGCGAACGAGTAATACTACGTTAATTAGAGCATAAACTTATTAAAACCAGGCCGAGCGTACGCGGATTAAGTGTATAATTGTTGGACGAAAGGAACGGCTATGTCGGTCATCCAAGCATCCTCTCGTTAGCATAGTATCAGGAAAAGAACAGTACGTGTGTGTTCCTTAATACGAATCGGCAAATATTGCCTGTAGCTATACTGTATCTGCTATAAACAGTATTGAAAGGAAGTAAAGACGATAAATAACACGATGTATCGTAAGATGAACGTAAAGCCATTATCCATTTGGACATTCGTATAATATATACGTAATGTATACTAAATATATACCCATATACTTTTTGGAACATCATTCGAATCCGTACAAATTATAAATTAGTATTCGCTATGACAGCCTACTATATTCCTCGAATTTATCACCTCGCGTCATATTTCTTCCCTGAAAGCAACAAACATGTATATCGATGGCACTCTTTGCAGGAAGTGGAGGTAAAGACGACGGACCAGTTGATGAATATCTTGACGAAAGCGTCCCTGAATCAGTACTTCTCGAAGAGTGGAAAAAGGCGTATGCAATGATGTGCAAATGACAGTGAAGCCTGCTTAGAATTTAGATGGTGAGCAGGATAAAATTGTTATAGCTTGTTAATAAACCGGTTATTTAATAGCCGAAGTAATATAAAATAGAACGGTCTTGGTTTTTATGCCGAGCTACTGCACGCCTAACAAGGCAAATGAAATCGTTAGACAACGAGTTTCAACACGGGGACTCAGGACAAGTCATTCAACGCGTATCTAATCGTCGCGATAATCGAATTACCGATCAACAATAATGTCGAATCAGCTTTAAACGGAGATTTCCGTTTTTCTATTTTAAGCGAAGGAGAGAAACTCATTATCGCCTCATTGAGTTTCCCCTCTTTATACCATCTCAGCGAACGACAACTCGCGTACCGTTAAGAAAGTATGATAGCGTGTAATGGTGTAACCGAACGATGTAAATGTCGTAAAGAAAAGAAAACGGCCAGCGGAAAAAGAAATCGGTTTTGAACGAGGATGCTGTGCGATGGCACGTTCGACTCCGACACTGACGCGCTTTTTCGACGAACAAGGGCCCGGAACGCTGTTACCCATCCGATTGTAAGCTCGTAAACGGTAGTGGTCGCTTCGGGAACCGGAAGTGACGCAGTCTGGTAAATGGCAGTTATCGATAGCCTGTAGTTAAGTTCGATGCGCGCGTTTCGCCCCGACGCCACGACGAAGAGAGAGAGAGAGAGAGAGAGGGAGTTACGCCAGAATACTGAAAACCGAACAAAAGTGGTCGCAACTGAATGGCAACCAAACGAATCACCCTCTCCTAAATAATAGGGCGGTCGACCAAGCCGTAAACCTTTTACAACCCCCGGTCAATCTTTTCTTTTTCCCCACCTGTTTTCTTCTATTCCTCTATTCCGCTCCAGTTGCTTTATCTCTGCCGGTTTCCTCTTGTAGACCCGACGTCGCGGTACGTATCGTTTTTCTCTTTAGCCTGGTTCGAAACGGCGATCGCCATATCGAAAAATGTGTTTTCACTGGAAATTTAATAATCCGCTAGCTCGTAAATTCGCTCGTTAATGCCTGTCATTGGCGTCGCGTTCGTTTGCCGGATTCGTGCAACATCCGCGAGGCAGTATGTGATTACAAGCGTGGCTGTACTACATTATCGTCACCGGTAATTACCGCGAATAAGGCATAACGATTATTATCGTTTGCCGATTAATGCTCCTGATTTCTGAACGCTCTTATCGTAGCCGCAATTTGTATATTCAGAATATTGCCGTTTCTCGATTAATAAGCGAGCAGGAATTATCGGCTCGAACAGCAGAAAAACAACGTTCCCGGTCCCGCCTAGCTTTCCCTGACGTTTGAGTCACGAACCAGCCGAAGCAACTCCTTCGCTAGAAAGAATGTTCTTCCGTAACGTAATCAACGCGGCGGCAGCTTGAATCATCTACGGAAAATCACATTGGAAATTCGATTTACCGTGGATATCGTACTACGATTTCAAACGAGTATCCAATTATCCGGGTTTTCTGGTAATCAATAGGAGGCAAAAAACGATTTCCAGTAACGTCCAAATACGTTATCGACCGTCCCCAGGCCGAGCGTTAAATCCACGCTATCCGAGATTTCGAAATGCTGATCCCTCAGTCGCTCGTGCAAAACAGTAGGATGCATGTGTACGGTGGTAAGAACGATGATGTGTGCGTGCGTTGAGAAAGCTCGAGCGTACCGAGGCTCTCTCACGGTTTGCATGGTTATTTGCGGTTTGCAAAAACGCCCGTTGCAAATCTCTTTAATTACTCTCGTACCTTCGCGGTGCTTGCAAAAGGATTTCACGAGCTCTTCGTTGGTAATTAACCAAATTTAACGCTCTCCGGCTCCACTTCCGTCTGGTCTCTCGAACCGCGTTGCGCAACGAGATTTCGCGACGTCGCCGACAATGTCGATAATGAAAGGCGTTCGACCGATTGACGAGAATCGCGCGATTTCCTCGTCGTTGGAAATATATCTTTTATTAAACGGGAAAGCGTGGCGGACGCATATATCGTTTCTCGTTCTTTCTGCCGATTATCGTGCCGGCTAGGATAGGCACGATGCGAAACGATATCGCGGTAAACGCAGAAAGACAAGCGGCGATATGCGTAGACGGTCGGAGCGAGTACGGCGGTGAAGGTGGCCACCGCACGAGGATCGGTAGGATGCTTTTAGCCAGCACAGGGACGACAAGTTATTTATTGTTGCTATCTGCTCGTCCCGCGACAGCCAAAGAGCCCACCGGTTCGTGGTAGTGCAGGTACGGGAACCTCTCAATCCTTCTCTTATTAAAACCTGCCCTCGCTATCGGAACTTATACTTTAGTACTGGCAAGCAGTAGGTACAGTCACTCATAGAAGTTGTTAAGAGCTGAATCGTTCTTCGTTTCGATTCTACTCGCGTACAGCTCGAGCCAGCGAATTGAAGTTTCCGCCAAGAGCTGCTGCCAAAAATGGCACGATAACGGGAAATAAACCAAAGCACGAGAACATAGGCGTCAAAAATGTCGCTTTTGCACGGTCAAGCGGTATACACCAGGAAGTTTGTTCTTCGTTATCTCGGGCGAGGACCTCGAAGGTCCGTAGACGGACGTCGATGGAAGCCGGAAGGAGTTTCGACCGCGGAAATTTATGGCCGAGCACAGGGACGAAGGGGGAGGAAAGAGTGTACTTAACAAGAATAGGAAGAAAGCAGGGCGTAAAAGCAAGTGCGAGAGCGTAGAGGAGACAGAGCGGGAAGGGGAGCAAAATTTTAAGAAACGTTCAAGACGCGAGGAAGAAATTATGTGTGGAGAAGAGACGAGCGAGAATTCGGCGGGTTAAATGCGAAGACTATACGGCAAGAGCCATTACGCTAATGGGACGACCGAGCCGAGAAAGCTGGTCTCTATCAGCTTCCCGAAAGGACAAGAGGCGGGTAGGAGGGCAAAGAGGCACCGGATGAAAGAGGTAGAACGAGAACCACTGGCGGAGAACGTGCTAAAGAACGCATTACTCATAATCTCACCGAAGGGCGAGCTAATCACGTCATAAAAAAACCGCAGCACAATTGTTCTTCGGTTCTCACATCGCAGCTACATCCAGACTTCGATGTATCGGAATTTTATTTGCAACGTCTCCGGGAATTTTCGGGAATTTCCCGCGACAATTGTTCTTCCGTGTCATAGTTATTTCGTGTTCTATTCATCGTTCGATTTCTTCAGGTTAGACCGTACGATAATTCATTCTCGACACGGTGACTGTTTGACAAATTGTCATCTACGTGCCACGTATTTATATTGTATTGTTGCTTATCGAGCGATCTACGTATAAAAGTATAGCGCTCCCGTAATTTATTACGCTTAGACGGAAATTGTCACAGGAGTAGGATAACGATCGCTCTAAGGCTGTAATTGCCAGTTCTCGGAACAAGAAAGCACACTGCGAACGGACAACGAGTGTTTGTGAATGAAGGCAATTAGGAAGGAAAGCGTTGTCTGGCCGAGAAGAGCCAAGTCCGACGGTAAAAGACCGCCTTTCTCTTTGCTCTGGATATACGCGAATATGATTTACCTTTCCGTCACGTCAAACCGATAAACGTTACAAGAACGTTGCGTTAGCAAAGGTAATGAGCAAACAATATCTCATTGAGCATAGAGGTTACGTAAGTAGATAAATGTTGTACGATAAAGTTTAAGTAAAGATCCTTGTCGTAAACGAGTCGCGTCGTATTAATTAGCCAAATATCGAAATACAAATGTACGTCTGTTGTTGTAATACGTAACGAAACACGTAATTGGTGGATCGCAGGGATAGGTAGTTAGAATGCTGAGTTATCGAGCCGTAAAACCGAATGGTATTTTAACGGGCGGGGTATGTCGTAATAAACGCGAACGTAAAGTTTCATTATCGCGTTTCCCGCGGTTTACGTTCGTCGGTATTGTAGTCCGCGATAAATTTCATTAAGGCGTAAATCGACTGTACAAACGCGAAACGAGGAAACGGGTAAACGAGCAGATGAGAAAACCAAGAAGTAAGGTCTGATGATAGTAGACGATAAAAGGAGATAACGAAGCAATGGGAGAGGACAGAGAAAAAAAGAAAGAAACGGTGCGGTAACGGAGTTTACCAACCTTGATGCGTCGACAGGGTTGTTCTGGTTGAGGCCGATCACCTCGATTGGTCTTCTCGAACACAGTCGACGAACAAAATAGAAACACTTGACTATCGCACAGCTCGTCCACGACTACGACTGACGTTCGTTCACGCACCTTGAAGTCCACGGATGAAGTCACCGGCGAATCTTCCTGATATCGCGATGACGACAACTCGACAGCACGACGAATCGGCGACAGTCGGTGCGAAATGGAAAGCATGGACGCGGACGCGCATGGAAAACGAGGCGAACGGGGAAAGAGAAGAAATAGGAAAAGATCGACGCGCACTGGAACGGCTTTGCTCGCGTTTGGAAGAAGCGAGAGGCGTACGCTGCGGCTGCGCGAACCGGTGTGTGGGGCCGTTTCCTCAGTCGGATAGCTGGATGGAAGAGACGGCAAGGTAACTTCCCCCACTGTGCCCGGAACTTTCAAATGGTTCGCGCTGGTGCTGGTGCTGGTACACGTCCACCTTGTCGTGGATCGTTGGGTGAACCAGTCGTTTTGAAACGCCCGCCTTCGAATCGCGACCCGCCTCGACTCTCCTCGCACAGCCAATCCTAACACCGTGCACCGGCGCCAATCGACGCCGTTCTATGGCTACGCCTTCTCTTCTCTCCTCTTTTCTTTTCTCTCCTTTTCTCCTTTTCTCTTTGCTCTTTACCTTCCCCAGCAACGTGCCACGACTCTTCTTTTACCTCGTCCACAGACCAAATCCCAAAGGTTCCCCGAGCCCGGTTTAAAATGGCAACCGGACCATTTCCTCTTCGATGTTTCGCTCCATCGTTTCGAATACGCGCCAACGAGCCGAAGAGAGGAGCGCGAGATAAGAAGGAAGCGATCTAAGTCGAAAATTCCACGTAGAGCGTGATTTTTGCTCCGAAACGGAGATTTGAATTGCTTTTTCTCTCTTTCGATTCCAATGATTGTTCCAATGCCTGGATGGGTCATTTTTCTCCACTACGTACTTCCAAACTATTAAGTTACTTCAGGTATAACTTCGAAATCTTGACTTCTCGCGGTCTAGCTGATAGGCTGTTCGAGCCTGGAATCGGGCTCATTAGTAAACAGTTTCGCGGTTTAACGAATACCGACCGATGAAAGAGTTCGATCGAGAACCATCATCGAAGCGTCAGAAACGCATAGAAAGCGTATGTGAAGCTGCGTTTCGGAAGAATCAGATCTTCGTACAGCGTTGCAGAGTTTCGATCAAAATTTCGTCGAAACGAACGGCGCGCCCGAGCTTTGGAATGTCGAAGACCGTGGAATCGAAGTCGCGCGATATCGATGACGCGGCGAAACGAGTTGTGCTTCGGAAAGATCATTGACCGTTCTTGTCTCGATAATTACGGGTACCCCATGCGGCGAGCTTATCTTCAGTTTCACGGAGCACCTCCTCCATCGAAGAAGGTCCGCTATCCTCCAGACTCATGTATCTGATCTCGATGATCGATTGCTGCTACCGACTCTCGAAATTACATACGGTTAACCGCGGCTACAAATAATTATCCCCGAGCTACTTTCGTTCCTTCTGGCGATTCACGTGATCCATCCAAGCCCGGAGATTATTGAACGTATTATCACTTAATCTCCCGTTACAAACAATAAATTATCGCGGTTATTTGGCGAAAGAAAACCGGAAATTGAGATTCGGATCTGCCGATTCGACCAGATATCGCGCTTCTCGCTCAGGTTTAATGATATTTTAATTAAAACGAGTGCGATCGTTTTGTAATTTTGACAACTATGCTCGATCGTCGTTGCTTTTTTCAAGATGTAACCGAGTTGTTGTAAATTACACCATCGCGAGAACCGGCATTGATCGATGCCATTGACATGCAGCACAACTACGCGCGCCACCGTGTCTTTCTCTCAATCGAACTGACTCTCGGTCCGTAACTTCAACTACCAAAACTTTCAAGTTTCGCTGATCGATTACTCACCGTATTTAATTTATCGTTAGAAGGAAGATTAAATGAATAATATTCGGGACGATCGACGGGCAACTTTCAATATGTCCTCGTCGGACGAACGTCGAACTAATTGTAAATCTTCCAAGTGAAAACTTAAAATCGAATCTTGGAACGTGGCTCGGCTCGTCGTTCGAACAAACTACTACGTAACGTAATTTATAGTGGAAAGAAAGGTATTTGGGATTATATTTGTTGGGCAGTCGTCTCACGGGTATCGTGCCGGCGTCGACGGACGATCATCGCCCATTGTGATCATGTTTTCACGGTGTTGTTCTTGCCGTGTCTGTATACACAATGACTGAAAGGAAACGATTACGTCACGATGATGTCATTAGCAGGGGCCACGCCCCCTACGGCGCTACCCCATTACGCCGAATCATCGACCGGATGAGTTCTCCAGGTTGCCACAGCCTCTCTGTTCCCCCGTCGTCGTCCCCTTTCCACGACTCGTCTGCCCAGGAATCGTTTCGAGGTGTAAGAAACTCCGAAGTTAATTCGAACTCGTGGACCTCCGAGCGCGTACGCGTGGAACACCCGCCATTAACAGTGCTTAATTAAATAAGACTTTTTTCGCTAGACGGCCGACCAATAACCGACTATTTCTTTCTCTTACCTTTGCGTAAAAACTTGATAACCTTCGAGTTACTTTGGAATTTTACATATAATTTATGGCTATATGCTGGTCGCAGGTGTTTTTCTACTTTTTCGTATCGAATTCAACGTGCTTCGTATCGGTGTTTTAGCGAAAGAGAGCATCTCGTCGTCGACGAGAAAGCCAAGGAATCGTTTCGGTATATGGCTTCGACAGGATCGAAAGCTGATATAGATATCGAGCCTACCAAAAGAGAAACCTCGGTACCTCGATACGACGAAAAAGAAACGAAGTTAGTAGCAAAAGAAGAAGCCGAGGATGACGTAGAAAATGAAAGAAAGGGGATCATTGATCAGATCGGACGATCGATAAAGGGTCCGACTAACAGTCATTAAGTCGACTATTGTGAGGTAGCAACACCCGTTTGATTGGTTAATCTACACCTTCGTCCTTTCTGAAACACCATCGATAAAGGACAAAAGCGTCTGGATCTCGATGTAGTCGTTTCGCAGCACAACTAATAATGACTCATTGTTGATGCGTTCTAGCATCCAACAAACCGTTCGTTTCGAATTTAGTTCTCCGCGCCGAGATATCTTCGCTTCTCGAGCCAGCCGCTCTTCCGTCTCGATTAAACGCGAAACTAAGGGACGAATGTTTTAACCTGTAGTAACTTCCGGTTCACCGACAGATATCATCGAAAGTTGCAACGAGATTTTAATCCCGAACGCTGCGAGTTCTACATGGCTGGGTCTCGATCGCGGATCCAATACGCAATGACGCGAAACGAAGGAGCAGCCGGAGAATTATTATACAATGTAACATCGAACGAGTAACTTTCGTAATCGCGCGTTTTCCGCCAGTTTCTCTCGATCGCGAATAATCTTCCTCTTTTCTACGTCTTCTCTCGCTTCTTCGTTGTGTATTCTCGAGTAGTCCATTGGTTTTATTTTTCTGGCAAATTGCTGGCTGATTTACTTCGAATCACCGATCGAACGAAGGACTTGCGGTCGGGATTCGGCGAAAAAATCGACGGGGAATCGGCGCGAACTTGCCCGATCGAGCACCGAGGATCTCGTTAAACAGCCGAAGGAAGTGCTCTGCGGTTTGCCAAAGAACGCGCCTCGCGTTCAAGCCTGTTTGTTTAACAGGAAGAAGCGAGCAGCTGCCTCTTCTCTTCTCTTCGTTTTTCTTTCTCGTCCTTCCTTTCCATCTTTATTCCCTGTCTTTCCGTTAGTGGTAAGGTCGTAGCGACGATTTGCTCGATGAAAAATTCGATCGTTCGAGCACAGGTCGCGGACGAACGATCGAAGAAGCTCGGCAAAGACTCGAAATCGCGACTCGAGACTGAAACGCCACTTGGATGATTTGCCACTGAAACGGTTAGAAGAATCGGCAGGCGAGATGGTACGAGGCTCGTTGCCAGCAGGGAGACGCGGTTAATAGAGATAAACGTAGCGTTGAACCGGCGGTCGATTGTCAAATTATCGATGATATTGCTAAACCAACAAGATCATGCGGCTGATGTCCGCGAGACCGATGCGAATCGACGAACGAAACCGCAGAGTGCAGATTACGCGGACTGAATCACGCGTCCGTACCAAGAAAACACAACGACGAACCTTCCACACGCGCTCCTTTGAACTTTTATTGCCCCAACAGCCTACCTGCATGATCTTTCTGCACGCCACTCTCTCTCTCTCTCTCTTTCTCTCTCTTTCTCTTTCTGTCTGTCTGTCTCTGTCTCTCTCTCTCTCTCTCTTCTTCCCGGTGCAGAACGTGCAATCCTCTATTTAACCGTATCGTTGCGCGTTCAATCCGCGATATAATACTCGACTGGTCGATAGAACTGTCTGGTTGTGGTCAAACCGTTTCTAGAGGCGCAAGATGCGATTACGCACGATTTCCGACGATCATCGCGTCCCGGCGTCGGACATGATAACGTACCGAGCTGTCGAATGGAAATGCAAATTGATGGGCGTGTTCCCGATCCCATGGATAATAACGATACGAGGGATGTGCGTGGCAGGCTAATATCGCCTATATCTTCTCGAAATGCGTGTTACAAAGTGTCGATAACGCCTCGCGTAATGCGGAGAAATGATACGCTGGACAAGGAATTTCTTACTTTTTTACCACTATCGTTTCTCATGCCATTATACATTGGAAAGGACGATTCGGAGGAAGATTCAATAAGACGGTGAACGTGGTACGATTTTTTCCTTTACGTTCGAACGAAAATTATCGCAACGTATGAAAAAGTGGATGGTCCACCAAGGCGATTAGATCGAAGGCATGAGCGTAGTATCTGAAAGGGCGACCCAATCCTATTCTTTCGTTCCCTTTCCTTCGTTCTTCCTTTTGCCGTGTGCTTCGGCTGGATTACCCAACCTCGAATAACCTCCTCGATTTCCGACTTCTTCCTCGGCCGGTTCTGATTGCTCGATCAAACCAACTTCTTTCCTCTAGACCCCTTTCTACCGCGTCGAGATATCAGCTTGCAAACCGAATTAATTTCCACGTTTCCGATTCCGCGAATCGACGTAACCGGTAACACGTGACTAGCACGCACAGAGGTCGGCCAACGATCTATTCCAGCAGCGAACAGCAACTCTTCGCTGCTTCGTCGAATTTTTTCCAACGATAGGAAACGCTACGTCCATCGACGACTAAACGAACGAAACAGATTTTTGGTAGAGACCAAGATACGCGGTTCGTTCTCTGTCTCTGAGAAATGGATGTGGTCGGTGAGGCGACAGGAAGACGCGCAAGGTATTCGTTTTGCCGTTCTTGTCAGTTTCTGACCAGTCAGCTTGTTTCTCGAAAAAGTAATTAAGCCGATTAAAAAGCATTGTTGCTACGTACATTGTGTCCTGGATCATTATCGCGGGCGGGTATCGTCAAATACTTATTAATCGGTGCCACACACCGAAAGGGGTTGAAAACAATTTCAGCACTTTTGTTTTTTCGACGCGCCGTGTTTGGTTGTGCCGGGATGGATTATAATTCAACCGATAAAGAAGGACAGTGGCTGCTTGGAAAAAATGCCACGTCGTTTTAAGGATAATTCAGTTGAAAAGAATCTTGATTGCGATCTAATTTTGTAGATGGGAAAAAGGGAAGAGGTAGAACGGTACGGTTCTTAAACAAACACGGAGGTTCTACGTGTCGGATCCTTTGGCGTTTTAGCCTGTGTCGTATAGGTGTGCGGGTCGGAAGACGAGCCAATGGTGACTCTGCGAATTCGCTCGGCGTCAGTACGACTCCTAGCAATTTCACGGCAGGTTAACCGCCACCGCGATGGGACAGTGTTTTTTATCCACTTTATAGAAGGCTGATTGCGCGCGATGCGTGTCTCGTTCTCGATTGGTCAGCGGCCACGCTTATTTCCATTTTTAATAAGATCATATCGTTCCAATTCCCTCGACTTCGTCCTCGTCGTTCACACTGCAACTTTCGAATTTTCCACGAAAGGAGACCCAGCGAAATTCGCCCGACAAACAATGAACAAACGAGGTGATTAGCGAACGAGTATTTTTAAATCGAGAGATAAAATTATTTCGCGATAACTATAGCCAGTAATTTGTACCTCGAGTCGATTATTTGACCTTTGGAGTAAAATACGTTCGATAAGAACCGCGGTTGAACGCGATAAGAAGGCGCTAAACTATTTCCTTGGCCGTTTCGCGCCGCCGCGAATTCGAACGTTGTCCGCTCGATGGCAACATTAGCCGTATCGCCGACCGATAACGTTAATTATATTTTACGATACGAGCATTACGAACGAGGCAGACTGCGCGTTAAAAAGCTGCCGCCCCAAAAGTCACCTTTGCATGTTTACGTACGTGGAAATGTTTCCTGGCTTTCCGTAAAAGGCACAGATTTAAAAGCGAGGATACGACAACGAAAGCGAGAACAAGTCACGATTGGGAATCAGCGGCCACGAAGACGACAGACGAGGGGAAACGAAAACGAGAGACGGAACGAAAGAAATCACGATCCCGGGGTTGATTTTGTTCCTCGAATCGGTTCCCTCTCGACGTCTAATTCCCCAATTTGAATTTGCACGCGCATGCGCTCGAAATCAGTCGGATTCCCCGGCGCACACATCCCCGGCAATCAAACGGAAATGGAGGGCCGATCGTCGGCCCGTCTTTCTCCCAAACCTCGTCTCGACTCCTTCTTCGTTCGGTCCTAACCGAGGGACGATCATTTACCAAGACGTATATAAGCTAGTGTACGACTCTGTAGACAAAAATAATCAAGTGTGATTGCTCGTAATGACGGGGCTAAGCTGTCCAGCTTAACAAATGATAGTCCTCCGAGCAGAGGGAACGAGAAAAGTAGGAATAAAGGGTGGACAGAGGAGATGAGAGTCTGGTATCCAACCCGGGGCCAGATCGGTAATCGATCCGATCCGCATGGAAAACACCGCAACGATGCGCGGCCGTTTCTTATTAATAGGCAGCCTCTTCTTTCTCTCTTCTTTTCGTTCTCCTCTCCTCTTTCGTCTCCTCCGAAATTTACCGGTTCGCTTTCGAACCTTTCCGAATAGAATTCGCGCCGTACAAGCTGTCCGCGTCTCTCGAGTCTAACTTTTAACTAGTCTCGTGGACTTAAACTTGCTCGTTCCGTAAGAGAACGTGTCTCGAATACGTTTAGGTGTCGCTGTCCTTGTTTGGCGAGCGACGATGTTACGGCATCGATGCCTTACCTGCTTGTTTCATAACGCGGTAAAAGTTTCCAGTAAACGGTGGGGTATTTACGCGCGACCGATCTTTAACGTCGAAATTAGAGACACTTTCATCCGTGTTTAAACTTTCGCCAGTGGCCGATTTTTCGCCTAGAGATTCGCGCTGTTCTTTCGCTCGAAATATACCGGCTACCATCGAAGACGCCAAACTTCGGCGTCTTACACGTTTTACAGTCGTCATCCTTTCTGCACGGATTACATATCTTTCGTGGTCGCGACTAACTCATCGAACGAATGGAATTCGTGTGATCGTCGTGCGGCACTCGAATGGACGGTGTCTTTTTGCTCGAACGAATTACACGCAGCTTGATCATGGAAATTTTCTAAACGCGCGAGGAGAGACGAGTTCCTCTGACGTACGAATCGTTCGTGGCTTGTAGTAGACGAAGAAAGAGACGAAGATAAAGAAGAAGCTAGAGAGAAAGAGAGAAAGAGAGAGAGAGAGAGAGAGGTAGATGAAACTGAAGGAGTAACAGGCGGCTACCGTCCTCGGCAGCCTTAATGAAGGAGAACAGAGGGCGTGCTCGGGTGCACCGGCCAGTAAGCAATGTATCCAAACCTGTAATTATGTAGCTTGCTATACATCTCATCCATAACGGTTATTAACAGGAACCTGACGTCTCTTGCTGCTTCCTCTCTTTCCCCCCTCGATCGTTCTATTTCATTCTCGCGCTCGGACCTCACGCTTCAACAAATTTTTCTCGTTCTACTTGGTTGACTCGGCGACACATTGGCATAGGCTCGTATTAAAAATAATTTATCTCTTCTAGCTCGCACCCGGCACCGAATTAGAAAATTACACCGTTCGGTTTCGCCGTAACGCGTGGACGTATCGCGAAACGATCGTTCGATCGATCAACGAAATTAACTCCTCGCGATCGTAAGTATCGGTGTTGGTATCAGGCGAGAAAATAGCAAACGTATCGCATCAGTTGGTCAGTGTTCGAGTTAAATATCAAGTTCAGAGCGGAATAGAAAGAACGAAACGGGTAAGCATTGCGTGGTACCAGAGGCGACAAGGGTAGCGATAAAAGCGACTATGATTTACTATGATTGACGAGATACTCCGTAGGCGCGGGCCATACGCGTGAAATACGAAGCGGGTAGGCCGAATAAATTCAAAGACTGTAACGACACGTTGCTGGCACCTTCGCGGTACCGGGAATCATGACCGATGTTGCGGTATCGAGCGGCTGACGAGCAGAAGACGCTCATCGGCCAACGTAATTTCCTCTCTTCGGTAATGATCGTTTATAGCCAATCAAGATCGCGTTAAGTTCAGTTACGAGCACCGTGTCAACCGGTGACAGCGATCCTAGAAAATTACAAGACCGGGACGTTGTATCTATCCGTGAAATACGATCCACCGGGCCCCGAGGCAATTAATTCGCGCGCCTTCCTCGGGAACAAACTTTGCTTTTCGATGATAATCGACCTTTGGGGCACGGATTATTACACGCCACGTGATCGGTAGTCTCGCAGCATATACGGCATGTACGACTTTTTGCCGATATTATCATCGACGATCGTTGTTACGGACTGGAAAAGTTACACGACTAGCCTTTCAGCGTAGCTTAGAAAATACCATCGAGATCGCTTATCCGATATTAATATTTTCGATAACGAGTCCATCGAGAGGATCTCGATACTTTCCTCTATAGTCGGCGTACGAACCGCTTTCTTATTTTTCTTCTGTCGTGTGTTTCCACGCAGGAATGCCAAGGCGTCGCTGAGACTTTCGTTCCGCGAATCGATTCCACAAGTTCCGGTGTTCTCCGTAAAAGTGGCAAATCGTCCTTTAGCCGCGGAGTTAGGAACGGGGACACAGAACGGGGAAGAGGAATCAGAGACCGGAAACCGCGGCCAACTAATTTTACGATATAAAAAGAGGGCCGGAGCAACTATAGTCTTCGAAGGTAGACAAAGAACTGCCAACCTGTCATCTACCGGCAATCTAACCTCGTCTCGGTGTGGGTGAGTGCTCGTAGCGAGACAAGAAAGATCAACGAAGGACGTTCCGTCCCCTTTCGCTTCTTCCACCGCGTATTCGCCGAATGGAGGGAAAATTTCGAATCCCTCGCGATATTCCATGAACTCTCGCTCGACGTTTCAAGAACGACCGGATAGTAGGAGCGATTTATACGGATCGGTACACGAGAGAAGTGTCTTATTACGAAGCGAGGGTATTACAGGGACGACAGAGGTCAGCGGGAAAGGGGATAAATTTTTTTTTTTTTTTTTTAACCGGAGCTTCATTGCTGGTCGTAGTCACAGTCGGTGCAAAAAACGGGCAGTTACCTAATGAGCGGCAATTGAGTGGCGACCAATTACAGGAGAGGCCGGTCCAGCGCATAAAATGCAACCGTCCAATGAGCACTGTTCAGCATCTCTTGCCCTTTCCTACTCCTCTCGTTCTCTCTGTCCGCTTCTTCGCCTTATCCTTTTCCCTTTCTTCCACCTCTGCTGTCGTAGCGATCGTTCCTGTTCGCTAGCCGCGATCTCTCTGCCAGAACCGCCGATGGAAAAGCGACGAGAAACGAAGGAAGAGCGCGCCAGCCGGAAATGAGACGGCGGGGAACAGCGAAAGAAGGAAGAAAAGAGAAGAGAAGAGAAGGAAGAAAGAGTGGCGAAGAAGGAAAGAGGACTCGTGTCGTTTTCGTTTCGTTCCTCGCGCGCGGTTAACATTTGAGCAGAGCGGTACCGGAAATTGGCGTACGTCACGGAATCGAAGGCTCGGTGGTCTCTAATATGGTGGAGCGAATGAACGAGGTGGTGGTTCGTCTCGACCACCGCGCCGGCTACGGAAATAATACACGCCTCTCTCGGTTTCGTGAATTTCCTCGTGTTCGATCACCGTGGATGATAAAGTCAGCGTTGGTTTATGGCTCGATGCTCGAATCGTTTTTTTACACGAAAAACCCCAATCAAGCGTAGTTTCGTTATTGGATTATGATCGTTATTCCGTGGTTGGTATACGATCAAGGACGATGGTTGGTATCGTTCGACGAAGGCCGGTGTCGGCAGCAACGGTTTCATTAAAACGCGTTCTTAAGCTATTCTTCGAGGCGACGAGGCGATAAATCTCGTCCGATATTTAATCGATCTCATCGAAAAGACGTCGGTGACAGGTAAAAAAAAGGAGAAGACGATGGCACGATGATAGCGTGAATTTTCGAGCCAGTTACAGGTCCATAGGCAACCGGTCGCATCGACGATAGCGCGGCCCGATCACGAAAACGATCGAAAACGATTATTATCCGAGTAGCCACGGTCTCCTACGGTTACGGCGAACAAAAGTGAAGACGTCAACGCGACCAGTGACGTCGATTCGACACGCCGCCGTGTGTTCGTTACGTCGTTTCGTAAATATCTTTGTACAGAATGTGGGAAAGAAAGCGTAACGCTCAGCCACTTTTATTCCCTTCTTTTTGCCTCCTTCAAATACCTCGATCTCGTGAATCAAGGTACACGCTTTACGAAGCCGTTCGGAAACTTAATCTCCAGTTCGAGCGGCTTTATTGTTGGAATTTTTGAAAACTCGAACCGTCCCTGACAATTAGTCGCATGGCGACAACGCGCTACGCTTCACGCTTCCTCGCTAGATCATCGCCGGCCGCAACTTCCACTTTTCTCTCCTCCTTCTTCTCGTCCTCGCCCATTATACGTCTCTGTCGGTGCTGAAGAAGATTGCGAAAGAAACTGTTTCCTTTCGGTGGAGACGGCGGCGTGCGCGGAAGGACGACGCGCTTGTATTAGTCGAACGGTAAACAACGACGACCTCCTTAGAAAATACCAATTGAGACCAGCGTCGTGTTTAGCGAATCCTCGTTGCCGCGCGTTAATGGATTATTAATAAGAATTTATACGCCAGCGTACGTCGATACGTTCGAGAAAATGTACGGCTTGCGCTCACGGTCGCGGTAACCATTAGAGGAAAGGTAATAATATTTAATTGCATTTTACGACATCCCCGGTTTGCTGTTAATTGTAATTACCATCAAAGATGGCCGCACGGTTAGCATACAGTGTTGCCACGATAAGCACATCTTCGGTACACTGTCACGCCAACTAACGATGCCTTATCCGTCTTTCGCTTTCCCCGTGCCGTTCTCCGTACGGGGCTCACGCGTATTATTTTCCCTTTCTTCTCCGTACGCAGATTAGGAAGAAATAATCGCGGACTCGAAGGCAAAACCGACAACGTTACTGACCCCGTAAACGTCACCCGCCACGTTTTACGCTGTGCACGCAAATTCTCTACACCGTAGCCCGCGCGATGTCGCGCTAATCAACTCGCCCTGCTATAAAATTCGTTCTACGTCTCTGTGATTTTACAGCTCGCGCTAATTCCAGTGACAAGCGTCGTGACTCTTCAACGACATCGTCCGCTCGACGTTTAACTCTCGCGTTGCGACCTTTCGCTCCAAGAGTGGCGCCAAGAAATTTCCTTCCACTTTCCTAACGAGCGTTTCGCTTATCCTCGAAAATTCCGTTCGGTTTCGCTTGCCGCCCGTACGATGGAAATAATAGCACAGGATGGAATGTTCGTTTCTCGCACACCCTGTAAAAAGTCGTTATCGCGAGCAACGCGCATCGCAAATTGCAGTCGATAAGGAACAACGAGATAGTATCGGATAAGGGACGCGCGATGTGGCACGACACACGCGCACGTAGCGCGACTGTGTACATAACCAACGAAGAATGGAATGGTCGAATCTAGGGGAAACGAAAGGAGACGAGCGAATGACCCTGGCTCGATGCTGTTTAAGTAAGAGGTAGCAACAAGGCTATGCATACAGGAAATGAGAAAAATTTATTATCGCGTTATTAATGCGTTTAAAAAGAACCTCGCAAACCCCCAACCGAAATTAATCATCCAGCGTTTACACCTATGTAACATGCACATGTATGTTATCAACGATCTCAACGATACCACTGATATTTGTTATTTATATATATATCATAATTTCGTTTTATTTATCGAGTATAATAAACAAGCAAACCCTTTTTTGGAACAATAACGTAGAATAGTAGCAAAATATGCTATACATAATCCTTCGGTCGTTGAACAGCGTGAGCAGATAATGTCGCGTTACTTTTTTATTGCACTTATTATCCGCGAAAGATGCATAAATAAATTATTCAACGGTCGCGTAAATTAACGCGATGATATGATAATCATCTCGCCTTAGTCGCATGCAGGGGAAACGTTTCCTGCTCTACGCTGAGATCGTTCTCCTTATCTACTTAGCGTGCTGCTCGTGTTTAGAAACGAATTAATAATCGAGAGAGAAAGGATCGTATCGAAAGCTCGGGCGGAGTTCTAACGGCGTCCGTTTTACTCCATTTTTGCAACATGTGCTTGGATCTCGGTGAAGACATTTGGCCAGGCTCTATCAACCCATCTAAACATTTTACTTTACGGTACACTTAACCTGTTAATGTCCGTTAATTAAGGGCCGTTCTTTCGTTTAACGATTAACCTATTCCCTTGCTACATTACATTCGTCAAGCCTCGTCGACAACGGTATTCCTTTAACCCGCGACTATGTAGCGAGAAAACGTAACATAATTTGTGTAATGCGATACGGTATATCCGATTAAGTTATTTTTTTTTTTTTTATATTTCTCTTCTCCAAACAAGTTTTAGCCGAGCCGGTACCAAACATAGACCACCGCTTTTACAACATCGACTGCACGATAAAAGAACAGATTGCAGGGAAGGGAGATTCTAAAGGTCTGCAGCGCGGAACATATATTTAATTACGAAAGAAGATCACTAATTTAAGAACTATCGGAATATGCAATACCCTTGGCGCATCGCCGCATCGCTGGGTTAAACACGTTGGTCCCTGTGCGAAACGATGGATGGGTACGCCAGTGGTGGCTCGCGTGAGTTCGCCTTCTTTGGCCAAACTACGCCAATGTGATATATGCTAATTGCAATTACACCGCGTGTACGGTATCGCTGACTGCTCGGTGCTCGGTGCACGGTGCACGGTGCACGGTGTTCCCTATTCTCGGTGCCCCGCGTGACGGACCACAGAGTTCCGCCAACTTTGCGCTAACTTACTAAACTCAAATTTAACCGGATCTCATTTACCTCCACTTGTTCGGCCGTATACCTTATACTCTACACCCTGTACTCGTCTACCTTCGTCCAGACCAGTCTGTTTTGCCACGAATTGAATTATATCGCCGTCCCGAGACATTATCTTCGCCTGGTCTCCACGACTCTTCCGTGCTTTTTCACCCCGGAGCTATCGTGGCTCCTACGAAGTCACGAAGAAGGAAATCGCGAAGCTCGATAGAAGGTTGGAGGATCTTTGTTCGCGGACAGAACGCTCGTAGTTTCGAAATCGACGGCGAATAAAGACAAAGATGGCAAGGAATTTCGCACGAGGGCAGGCGGTCTGGCGTTTTCTTACACGGTCCGATTAATTATCCGAAAGGTATAGCAAGTTCGTTTCACCATTAGCGTACACCATGGAAAGATTTATAATAATATCCTTAATTGCTGTTACCGGCACGATTAAATTTATTCGCTCGCTGCCAGTCATTAGGGAGCGCTTTATCGTGCAAAACGATCGGCATTTTTGCGCGAGACGTTCGTGCCCCGAGTGCATTAGAAAAACACACAATGGGATCGTACCAAGCGGCATTATATTGACGTTAAATGATACGAAACAAAGCACGCGACTCGATACAAGATACGCGGGCTAGCTTCGTTTACCTTTTGCCGATACCATTTTGTCGAATCCATCGTTCTCGAACGATATCGAACGTTCGTGTCCGCAATTTCCGGATGTCGTTTCCAATCGTCTCGCACTTCCTTACGGAGGATCAAACGACGACATATCGTAACTACAACGTACAAGCTACAAACGATAAACTTTATCGTTGCTAAACGCTTGGCTTAGCTTAATTCCTCCTGTCATCCTGTAGCCTAACTTTCGGCTTTTATTTACATAGGTAAGACGCGATGATAACGTCGCTTAAGTAGGTAATCGAAGGCAATAACGAAGAATGGCGGTAAGTAGGCGTGACACGATACAACGATCGCGTGGCGATTTTTCGCGTTATCGAAGGCGGCAAATTAAGGAAAAACGTCGGATTTGACGAATCGATCGAGACAAACGACAAAAGCGAGAGATCTCGCGTCGATAACGACGGTTGGGTAGGCAGTTAGTAGAATGGTAGCAGGATTATCGGTGTTCGTGGAGGCACGCTCGCCAATGGATTATATCGGTAGGGACACGCAACCGTAATAGATTTGCCACGGTTTGGCACGGTTTATCGAGTCTACCTTGCGTTTCGTCATGTACGGTTGGTCTGACGGTCTCACGATCGGCCGCGGTCTGCATTTTCGCGGCTACTTTTTTCATTCCGAAGGAAGGGGAAACGGTAATTGAGTCGTCGAGCATTTAGTTGTGCGAGACGTGCACGGTATACCAGTCACGATATACGATCGATTCATTTTTCATCGATTTTAGGCACCGTCGTCGCTCGTTTTTATACGTTTCGCGGGCAATCTCGATATTCGAGGAGTTTAATTAACTCGTTTATTCGAGGAAAATAGATACGAAAACGTTCGGTTTATATTATCCGGTGAAGCGATGGCAGACAGGGCGCGTAATAAACTTAACTGAAAAAAAGAGGAGTACTCACGAGTCCGGATCGTAAACACATTAGTATTTACGCGACGATTCGGAAAACGCAGCTGCGGCTAATAAAAATCCAGATCCGATGGGTAGAGGATTCGCGTGGTTAAAAAACGAGCGAAAGAGACGACGGTTGAACGGCTCGTTTCACCGTGCAATATCTGAATTATATATGCACTCGTAAAACTTGTAATACTTCCTAATTGCGCGTCGTTCTTTCTTGGTCGCGCGTTTTGTAATTATTAGCCGGCGTGTATATCGGCGTAATTATGCGACACTTTGATTTGCCCGAGCATTCATCGATTTACACGCGTTTATATACGCGCCCCTCTCGGCCGCTCCGCCCATTCGCCGAGCTACCACATTTTATCTACGCCTTTCGTTAATCGAAACGCCGAGTATTTCATGGCCTTTTACTTTTATCTATGGCTTCGAAGAAACACGTGTAATCGAACCTGCAGTCTGCTTTTAACGATACTACGACAACCGCGGACGACTACAACTCCTAACGCACCTCATCGATAACGAATCTCGTAGAATTCGATAGAAAATATTATTTTCCGATTATTATAATTATTTCCGCTGTCCGTGGCAATCAGATCGAAACGCCGCTGATTAGGCCGTTTACCTTCGTCAGTCGCTTACGATCGATAGCGATTTTCGTACGAAGAAGTTTCTCTTCGTCCATCCGTAACGACCTCTTATCCTATTCGTTGTCGTTCACCGTTCACGACTCATTCTCTCCTTCGCGATAAGGTCGCTCGAAGGACCCTGGATCCAGTTATTCTCTTCTCGGAGACCACTTAAACACCCAAATGGACTCGATAATTTCATATTGATTTACCGTTCTTCCCCTCGACACGCCCATCTTTCTCTCCTCTTTTTCTCTTGCTTTTTCGCTTTTCTTTTTTGCTTTTCTCTTCTTTAAATCGTACATGTTTTTCGCGCGGCAACAACTAGCGACACGAAGTCTGACCCGAATACGAGAAAATTCGCCCGACGAGTCTCAACGGAGCAATGGCGACAATTATCGTGCCAATGATCGAGAAAAAGTAGAGATCCGGCCAGGTCGGATCGAGTCGAACGGTATGCGAACTCGTAACGCAGGAATTCTGGAATATCTATTCGATGGCCGATCGCTGGCCGGCGTAATTGCTCGTAATTGATCGTCCGGCCGAATTCTCGATGCTTCGGTCAGCGTATCGTTCGTTAAAGTCGAAACGAACGATCGTCACGTAGCAACGTGCCGGACAAAAAGCCATCGTTCGCGAATAAACTTCTCATTTTTAGCTCGCCGCGTGGCCAAACTGATTTATCGATGTTAAAGGCAAGGATCTCGACTCGCGGCCAATTATCCGGACTCGATCGTCCCGCGGATATCCACGCGACGTTTTTTGCCCGGCTATCTTTCAATGGCTACGCAACGCGACCCGATTCTCACAGAAATCTCTCATCTAAACAACACATTGCACGCGAACAAACCGTGCAAGTCGGTGCGTAGCGGCAGAACAGAATTTTAGTTATCTCGTTTACACGCGTTCCGTGATACCTTCACGGAACACGCGAAACGTTAAAAATGAATTCAAAAATATATATCTCTTCTTTATTAAGCGGCTACATCACCTTGTAGGGATTGCACGATAATTAGGAATTTTATCGGACGAATGGATTTCTCTCTTAGGGACGAGGCTAATCAACGCGACGAATCTTTAATTCTCCCTACGTCCGACGTACCTATTGATACTTAGTTTTTAATTATCCTATACATTGCTATCCATCCCTGTGTCCTGTCAGCAGTCACGAGAAAATATTCAGCAAGTAGACTCGTAAAAGCATACCGGGCGCGGAACGATGCTTCGCGTATTATTTTATATTACTTTACGCGCTTCATAAAAAAAAAATCATAAAAAATTCCTACGATCGTTTAATATTTTACTCGGTTCGTTTTACGTGTCTAGTCGTTATCGTGGAACTGGGACCGCGACCACGCAAGGCACCTACGTTGTCGCAGCAGCCGAAAAGATAAACGAAAGACGAACGCTCGTCGATCGAACAGCAAAGTGAAATAAAGCGTAAGAAAGCGAAAGACCAGCGCTAATTACTTCCAATGAAAAGAAGCATAGGAAGGAAAGGATCTTGACCGAAAATAGAACTATAGAGAATAGAGAGAATCTGTGACCAAACTTTCTTTCAGATTATCCAAGTACAATGTCTACTCGAACTGTACGAAACTTGCCTCTAGTTCGATGAAGCAAGGCAAAAGGTTCGCGAGACCGTGTGGATTAGCCACGCGAAGAAGGGTAGCCGGTCCCTTTGAACCTGGCTCGGGACTCGCGACTGCGTAACTCACGCGGCCTCTAGCCTCGCGCACACGCTCGGTTTGCGTTCTCTCGTTCGTCGACGCTTCAGACCGAGGATTGTGATAACGATAATTAATGTTGCCCGACGTTGATTATCCCGCACGCGATACCCGTGTGCCTACCCTTCCGCCACGTCTGGCTCTCGTTTCTCGTCTTTCTCTCCTTGACTAACCACACCTTCGTTTCCACTCTTACCCTCTTTCGGTTCGCTTCGTTCGCACGTACACCCGAGCGAGATCGCTTTACCATCGTGTCGTCGTTGAGATTACGATCGCAAGGTCTCTTTTAGAAGAAATTATCGTCCCTGGTCTCTCGAGCTGCGCAGTTATCGGAATTCCCGACGGGATTTGAAACTTTATCTCGGATCGATATTGACACGAGTGACCGATATTATTTGGAGAACGACCCGGAAACTCTCGTACGACGTACGAGGAGTAAGGATTGTTTCTCGATTTCTTGGCGGTCCATCGATGCGAAATTAATCATGCGAGCTAACAAGTAAGTTCTGAGAATCCATTAAGCGGCGTGCCAGGGACCACGACCGTATTAACCGGCTTCCACGATATCGTCATTAGGAATCTTAATATACGGGCCAAACAACCAAGGTGATCCATGATTCTCGACAAGTGCGATTGTCCGCTAAAATGAATATAAATCAAACCTTCCGTCTTCGAGCAAGAGAGTGCCGTAATGGCCTCGCGACCAATTCGCAGGTAAACGACCCTTGTTTGTTTTGTAACAACCAACATGGTCGAACGCCGATGTAAACTCTCGAATCGGGTCGCTCCGATCCTGCCATTCCGTATCTCGTTCGTATCTTCGATCTGCTTCTTCGCGATCGTAACCGAAGAAACGAATTTCGTGAAAAGTTCCGAGCAAAGTGGGTGAAGAGACGCTGGCTCGAGTGAATTCGATGATAGGGAATCCGGTCGTTGCGAAGACGAAGCTGTTTATCTCGTCGCTGTCGGTGAAGCGTCTAGACGGGCCGACAGAAAAATTCCCCGAGCAAATGCTCGCGTTCGGGTCGATTTACGAGCAACGCCAACTTTTAGTGGACCATGGCGTAGTGGACTTTCGAGAGGTCTAATCGTAAGTGCCTCTTCATTGCTGGTGCGTGCACCCGTCCGGCAGATAGCGGAATACCTCGGTAGAAAAAAAAAAGAAAAAAAGGAGAAGAAAGGAGGAACGAGTGGCTACTCTTAACCGATCAGGACCGTGGCATCTAATGGCTTTGCCACGCCACGTGACCCTCGAACGCTTAATGCGGGTCCGCAGGTGATCGCGGCCACTCGCTCCACGACTCATCGCGAGTACAAAAATTCGAAGCAAATCGCTCGTGAACGCGCGTGCATCCTCGTCTTGTCGCCAGCCGTGGCGCCTTTAATGCGCCCGGCATCGTCGCCTTCTTACCCTGCGAACTAATTAAGCCGGATAAAACGAAGAAGCGGAAGATGCACGCGAATTCGGAATAGACTCTTTTTAGATTTTCGTAGACGTGGCATAATCGCAAGTTACCTAGTGTCTAATCGAGACGATCTACGGAGATCTCAAGCGTGGATCGATGCGAGTAGAACGTTCGCGCGGTGTCGCGTATATTCGAACGAGCCCGTTGCAAGGGCGAAGACGAGACGTTATCGGGCCGGAATAGCGGGACGACTTCATGGTGGGCCTGCTATCTTAACCGAATTTACGGAAAACACTTTGCTCGCTGGCCACCGTCACCAGGAATGCTTGTCCTGCCACCGACGAACGGCCGGTATTTCTGGCATGCTCGTCCGGTCTCGACCGGTGCGCTTCCAAATCGACGATCGTGTTAAACCCGTGTTTCCTAATGGATTCTCGGAATCGTCATTCGCTCCTCGAATCACTCAAAACGATCGCTGGTACGAGGCTCATCTTGGTTCAGCGGCGATTCGATAAATCTTGCGCCGAGAAGAGGCGACCGATCAGGAAGCGAAAACGTCACGCGGTTCTATCGTCACCGAACGATAGTCGGAGATAATTCGATTCTGGAGCGAACTGTCGGTCGACTCGCTGCCGTCACCTCTATCTAGTCGAGACGAGGCAACTCGAAGCAAAGCGAAACCCGTAGCCTCTTGTTCGTTCTCCGTGAAGAACGGGAACGAAGAATGAGAGCTGATCGTGGAATGACGACGGGCGACGGGCGACGGACGATGGTTCGTTCGTGGCGCGGAACTAATGACGAGCACGGTGACGAACGACGACAAAGAACTGTTAGTGGCAGGTACGAGAAGGGAGATTGGCAACGCGGCGAACAGGAGAACGGAGATCCGATAAAACGGCGCGTTTTGCTACGCTGGCTTTCGTCCGGGCAACACCTGCGCGCCGTGCCGTGTTACGGCCGTGCTACATCGCGCCTCTATTGTGTACGATCAAAGGACAAATCGAATTTGGCTCGTAACGCGATACAAAATAAGAAAGCCGTCGCTCTTTCGAGATCGACTCGTCTCTATTAGCTCATCTCGAGATTGGGAAGCAGATCGACGGGACTCGTTCGTGGCGATCGCGACAGCAGGATAAAGTCGAGCGTTTCGTTTCATGCGCAATCAGATACCAGACGAATTAACCGACCACTCGGACAACATATGTCAGCAACGTTGTAGCGAACTTATCGAGATCGCGGTAACGACCACTTACGTTCTTAAGACCATAAATTAGGATATTTCTTTAGTTCAATTTATCTACGCGGTAAAGCGAGTCTAATGGGTCGCCGAGTCGAAGAAGTCGTCGTTGTTGTCTTTGTTGGTGTCGAGATGAGGAGAGACACAGGGAGAGAGAGAGAGAGAGAGAGAGAGAAGAGAGAATACGTTCCGGTGTGTCCCGTCAAGCACGACCATTAAAAAACTTTTTTCCTCGGGGCTCCAGAGAAAAATTTAGTCGTAGAGGCTGTCGAAAAAATGCAAACAGTGCCCGTCCAACCGGATGAGAGGAGATTGAATCGAAGGAAAGAAGCGATCAGACGCGCCACGAGTCCGTCCAATTCTCGACTCGCGAACGCGGAAAAAGAAGCACAATCTCTCCGGTCTGCCGAAGCGTGTCCAGCATGGCAACAAAAAACTGCCCCCAGAAAATCGATCGACACGCGCTTTCCGTGTTCTTTAATTGACTCTGGAATATTAACGAGAATTCCACCGCGAGATCTAAAATCCGCGCTCCATAGAGCCAGGCGTCGAGCAGCTACCCTAAGTAAAAAGTTGCTTCTTACAACTGTCGTAAAGTAGCGACTTGACTTTATCCGTTTATCCAACGCGTCACACGTAATCGACAGCCCTTAATATCGTCGCGAAGTAACGTCGCATTTCGGAAACGTCGCTTTTCGCCCTATCTTTACAAGGGATCTCGAAAGTCTTGCGCGTATTTTTAGGACGTCCGTAATTACGGGTATAATTTTACCGGTCATTAAGGCACGCACCTGCCGATAATCTAAACAATCTCGTCCTACGGCGAGATCTGATAACAACATTGACGTACCTACTTCTCGCGGTATACCTTCGTTGTGCCAGCCTTGCGTTACTCTAACTCCACTGTGCGATACTCGCTTGCAACGGAGGTACGAGTTCGATCGTCGTGGTTAACCCCTTGTCGCCTTACCGTCGTATTTCATTAAGGCGGACATCGTAATTTATTATTTGATCGCATGGCAGCGAGCCACATTACGCGCATAGGGAGCAAAAAACGTATCGAGTATTCAAACGTGATTAAACTTCTATCCGTTGGTAATTGAAAGATTCAGGACACGCATAATATTCTTTCCTGTTGCTGTTTTTTCTATCGTCGAGATGATAGGTAGGAATTTATTAAATTGGAAGAAGTCGAAGTATTTATAACTGTACGATAAACTACTGATTTTTTTTCAATCATGCAAATTCTTTCAGTTTCGCTCGTTCATCGTACATTTTCTTTCTTTCTTTTTTTTTTTTTCTTACTCCGACAAAAACATCAATCTATGATTTTCAATGACGTTGCACTAACACCGATTGCAAAGGTTAATGAAACTTCCAAACAGACGTCGCTTGTTTAGCGAGTGTCTGCTCGCACCACGATGTCGCTCTGCTTTTCTCATCTTCATCCAACTCGGATCTTTTCGTTCCTCGAGCGTCGACGCGTTCTCTGCGAGCGAGGAACAAGTTAACGAGGTTGAACGCTTTCCGTTTGATATTTAACCGGGGGCTCGCCTTGGGTCTCGTTTTATCGAGTCATATATCAAAACTCGACGGCCGAAAACGTCCGAAACAGAGAGGGAAAGCGGCGACGTCGTTCCCTTCTGACCGATTGACGAAATTCCAGCGAAGAACGCGAGACGTCGTTTCGATCGACGATCGTGGGCACTGGTCTGTACGGGATGTGTATCGGTCGTATCGAGTTTGCAATACGCGGGCTAAGGCAGAATCGAATTACCATAGTATGCATGGAGCTAATGGGCCAATGGCAAAGATTAAATAGAATTCAGCCGATTCGCATGATTATTCGGATTTTAATTGGCGGTGGCCTGCGGACACGCGGTCCTCGTGGACACAAGATACCGATACCCTACCACCTCGAATAGATTGAAACGTTCGGGAAGGCAGGGTCGAAGGCAAAAGAGGAGTACGGTTGCTCGAGCACGGTGGAGCGCATAAGCGTGGGTTTCTCGCAGCCATGGCCCACATTCCAATAAATAACGAAACAAAGGAGCTGGATATTCACCCCTCCCATCTGCTGTTTCGGCCTGCCGCCATATTTACATCCGATAACGAGCCGCCGGCAGATATTTACATTTTTAATAGCATAAACCCACAGACCTGACGGCCCGTTCGAATAATATTTCCCTCCTTCCTCCGTTCCCTTCTTCCATCGTCATCAACGACCCCACCGTGGACGCCATTTATTAGCCCTAATTGATCGAAAGGGGTACGTAAACCTTTTCCCCGTCTCTCGCCTCCAATTTTTTTCTCTCGTTTCTGCCGGTCGACGAGCAGGGCCAGCGCGCATATGGGGCTGTTTACGCTTACGTTCCTTCCAGAGAGGAAGATTCGTCGAACGAAACTGCAGAGGAGGATAACGTTGGTTAACGGAGGCAGGGAGGCTCGGAAATCGCACCCTCGTTTGCCGCACGGCACATGACGCCGGTATTTCGGTAACGATTAACCCCGAGTTCGACGAGTTAACAGGTGATCGCTATTAAAAACGAGGAGAACTATACTTTCGAAATCGACTCGTCCCCACCCTTCGTTCGGAGAGAAAAGCGGGCCGAGAGGAACCGCGAGGTAGACCCGGAGAATTCTCTAATGGACTCGTCACGCTGGAAAACTTGGTAATTTACGATCGACGGGTCTGGGTTAAAGCAGGAGGGGTGAAACGCAGGGTGAAACGGAGGGTGAAACGAAGCAGAAGGGATAGAAAGAGAGAACGGTGGACGCGTAGTGAAACATCGGGGCGTCGAGAGTCGAGTCTAATCCCGTAGTAGGAGGGTTAATTGGATGGAGTGTTTGAGCTCGCAATTAGCGATTAGCAATTACTCGGTATCGAAATGGATGGAAAGGGCGGGGGAACAGGGTGGTTCGGCTGTCTCGGGCCGACGGAGCGATTAATGAGCCAATCGGCTAATAACGCGTCACGCAACAATACGCGGTAACCGTTTCGGTTCGCGACGCGTTGCCATTCGTTCGATATTGTTGCCGTTATTAGGCCCGAACCTAGAAAACATTGCCGTTGCCACATCCTCACTCCCACGAGGATCGTGGCTCGTTACCCGATTACACCGGTCTTACCGCACGGGCGGAACGCTTTCGCGAGCTCTTGAAGCGAGCCGCGCAAAGATCGATGCTCCGCGATAGATAGGCTTCCTCGTCTCCCTCCCACTTCGATCCTTCCCTTCGTCTTCCTCTTCTTTCCGCTCGTTCTATTTTGCAATCGAGTATTAGCCGAGTAATGCGCTTTAATGGGCCGCGCTCGGAGAATGGATGGACTCCGCGTTCGTGTTCGCGCGCGGTCGAACTTGTTCGATTAACCCCTTCGTGAGCGCAGCATCCGCTCCGATCGTCTCCGCGTCGATGGATAAATGACGTCGTTTCGCCGCTCCAGGGAAACGTACAACGGTACGGTATTTTCCAGCGTTTCTTCCACTTAAGTAGACGTTGATCGCTTCGTAAGATCGAGAAAATTTTAACACCGTTCTCGGTCAGCATTTGCACAGTGGACGACGGCTGAAGAAGAAGAAGTTCGAAGACGATGCGAGAGACGAAGCGGGACGAAGATCGAGCGAAGCAGGGTGCAACGCGCGAATCGCGAAGCTCGAGGGAAGCGACGGTGGTTTGGAGAGACGCGACGAATTTCTTGGAAAACGATACGTAACTGGCCCGGGTGAAATATGCTCGAGGCTTCGAGCGGGATAAAGCTCTGCTAATTGGTGGCGAGGACGAGTGGTGCGCGCCTACACTAGCATCGGTTCGCGAGTCGCGTAATTCCGGCTAATTTATTTGATTGCACCGGCATGCCCGACTCTGCTCGCCGTAATAAGACTTGCCCTCGCCCCTTTTACGCTCCTTCTCCTCCTCCTTCTCCATCTCTTTTTTTTTCTTCTCCTCTTTCAGAACATCCGACCCCCTCGCTAGTCTCTCGAACAGACGAGAACGAAATCGGTAAGCTGGTCTTCTCTTTCGAATTCGAAGCTACCTCGTCCAAGACCATAGAAAACCATAGAAAATTATCCCTTTACTTCTCTCTCTCTCTCTCGCTCGCTCGCTCGCTCGCGATAAAAAGAAAATAGTCTGACGAGACTGGGAAACCGATTGCCAAGGTTTCGTGCGTCAAACGGTCGGGCGTGGACGACGAAAGCAGCGATTCTCGGAGGCCGTAGCTCCTTAACAGCCCCTAACGAGGCAACGGAGAAGTAGCAGCCGTGTGTCCACGCGTTTTATACGCACGCGAGCAACTGTGTGGGCCTTTGATACAGCGTAAGGACTCTTAATAACAATGTCGTTTATAGTTAGTACATGGGCGGAGGTTAGTTAGCGAGCATCGTGGATGTTCGGCGGCGAGGGGAAAGAGAACGCTAATAAAACACAATTAGCGGCTCTACCGAGCCGACCAATCACCGGGTTCCGCGCGCTCTATCGTGTACGCACGCGTAAAACTCCGGCACTGGTTATTTATGGCTTTCCTGGCGCGCATTATTGAGAGAAGGGTATCCTTATTTTTCGCAATCAGCTCGCTCGTTGTTACCGGTCGCCGATGCCGTCGCCGTTTTCGTCGTCGTTTTCGTCGTCGTCGTCGGAACTATTCGCTTCCTATCCGTATTATCACGACATCTAAGCTCGACGAGGCGTCGTCGCGATCTTGCAACGATCGTACGATTCGATAAAACTATATTATCCATGGTAAGCAATACGCCTAATCGAGAAAGAAGTATCTTTTCGCTATCGAAGATACGAACATGCGAAATCGCAACGATCTCGTAACTCTGGTCTACGCCAGGACCCATCCTCGCGAATCGTCGCCATTTCTTTCTCGAGGGTGGTCGAATTCGAACGAGGAGAACCCCCGGTGAACGACGACCCTTCTGCCACGAAACCAATCGACCGCGAACTACCCCCTCGTTCGACGAGTCTTATTGGCGAGACTTAACCCACGATTCGGCCACCATTTCCGGCCAACGATGAAAGAGCGCATGGCGGTCAATTAATTGGTGCAGACGGTATTTTCGGAACGTTTGGAAAACGTTGAAGTAGAAAAACGGTCGCGTTACGCCATATTCGTGCTCAACCGGCTGTTAATCGTTCAACGATTAACTATAGAAGCTTGTTAGTGGAATTGTTAAGCTACACCGTGTTTTACGAATATTCCAATGACTCATTCGAATGGCTAATGGCATCGAGGCTATTTTGACGCATAAGTTCTATCTTCTAAATATTAAAATTTTGATATTCATATTAGCGATCGTTGTTTGACAAGGACAGGCGATCGTCGGTTGGAGAACGTGTTCTCGGAGGGTCTAATACGCAACATTGTCTCTTTGGAAGACTCGACGTTCGTAATTTGTTAATCGGCGCGCTATCTTGTTAATTACCCGATAACAGAGCGATACGGTATACCCGCAGAATGAGATTCCGTTATCGCGCGAGCTCGTTTCGGTTTATCGCCAACGGTTAAATGGTAATTTGCTATTTATTTTCCGAGGGAGAAAAGTCGAGTAACGCGAGTTATCGCGGTCGCCGGCTATTTTGCATATCGACCAGCTAGAAACTCGGACTGGCGGAGTCGCGCCAAACGCGCTTCCGCGCCATTTCAAAATCCAGTCGCCGACGATTTTCCATTTGACGGATATCCGTCTCGCTCGAGAGAGAGATCGCCGGTCCCAAGGGTGCGGATCAACGGCGGCGTAACGTCGTCGAAATCTCCGACTACCGAACGCTGGTCGGGACGAAGACGCGCGACCGCTGCAATCCGTCGTTCCGACCAAAGAAAGCCACCTCGTTTCGTGTAACGTTTAATTGGAGCGGTCGGAAACGAGTATTAATTTACCTTCGATACGTGTCGGCAATAACGACATTGATACACTTTTTGCCGATGGCCACGGGGAGGGGCAGGCAACTAATTTCAACTTAATCGTCGTCTTATCGCAATTTACCGAGTATAAGTGAGCCTTAATTGACTCGAGTGCTGTACAAGGACTGGTTGTTCCCGGCCAAGCAGTAAGCACAAAAGGCGCTCGCCTGCAAAAAGTTCGCTTCAACGAGCATTTCTCGGTCGTGGAATGTCGAATGGCTCGCGGTTCCTAGAACGTTCGTCTCCTCGATCGTCCCGATCTCTTTCCGATCGTCGCGTCGCGAGGAAAAATGGTCATGGCCAGCACCGATCCGGCTACGAAACCCTGGAATTCTGACACTCTACACGTCTACGCGATTTCAATGGAATTGTCCGCGAGCGTGGAGACGACACGAGCTTACGGAATCCGCCGGTTCTTTGCAACCAGCCACGTTATCGCCAAACGTGTTTACGCGATTCCGTTCCGTACGCGAATAAACTTTCGCTCGACCGTGGAGTACCAACCGGTCGATTGTCGGTAATAAAGCTATCTTTCTCTATAAACAGTATAGAAAGAAGAATATCGTTGCATGTCCAAACTCACTTTGCGTCTTTTCCATATCGTCGGTAAGTTCCGTTTCCCCGACGTCCACCAAACTCCGGATGCTGAATACGCTCTTGGCGACCCGGGTTTTCTGAAGCTCGGATACACCCTCGGCTATTCTTCTCGGGGTCGTGCTGAGATCCATCGTTCTTCTCGATACCGACGATTCACTTGTCGAACGTTAATCGAGGGTAAAAAGGAGGCACGTTTACGCGTCCTCTCACAGTACACACGAATATCGTATCGTCCTTTCGTCGATTCGCATGGTACACAGTACGCAACTGCTATCTCGTACGATTCGTGCCGTATAATCGACGATTCGATCTGTTATCGTTCGTGAATTTAATACGAACGTCGCGGAAATTTGACGATTCGTTTTCCCTAATCGATGACTCGTCGATCGAAACGTACGATACGTCTCGCTCGCGGATACGGCCACAATTTTTGTTCGCGATACTCGATCTCGTTGTCGAGCGATAGGGATCGGGCCGCTTGCTCTTCTTATCTTTTTCAATGAAATACCAAATCCTTATCCGATGGATCGGCAACAAGCCGGTAATTTGATGTTTATCCCTCGATTGCGCGACCACCTGACGCGATGCGATTCAGCGTCTCTTTTCAAGGTATCTATCAATTCCATCCAGCTGAGTTTCGCGACTTTTCGAACGTGTAGGTCTCCATCTTAATTTCCGCGAACCTGGTGCACTCGATTCCAAAGACGATAGGATGATCGTTGGCGGCGATTAGATCGACTCGATGCGCTCTAACAGTACGAATAACCTTGCCATGGAGAGCAGAATATCGGAGATGCTCGCTCGTAATCGATCCGATCGTTAAGTATCGCGCGTATCATTGCAAACTAAAACGATCGGTGTTCTCGAATACGATACCGCTATGTTGTTTTTTGCACTATGTCTGTATACCAACATTCACGACCTTCGCTTTACCTGGAATTGTCAACGGTAGCCGAGTCTATCGAGCCGTTGCCGATGCCTCTACCTTTTTCTCGATCGTGTTTATCATTCGTTCGCAGTCTTCGTCGGCGGCGAGTTTACTGCAACCACTCTGCTTCCATAAACTGATCGAATTAACAGCTCGATCATTGATCGTTCCTTGTCTTTTACGCTCGATCACTACACATCGTCCCCTGTCCGCCGATTCGATCTCTCTACGGTTTCTCGAGTCGGCCTCGATCTCGCGATTAAACTGGCCGAGAAAGCGTACGTACGAGCGTCGACGAACGATCCAACGAAACGTCACTTGTTCGCGTTCGAACGTTCGATTTCAGGATAGAATTCGCGCGCTATCGCGATATGAGTTACGATCGACGATCACCAGTTCCACGAATCTCTTGCCTCAAGGACGATCGATGGTCGTTCGTCCGGTCGTTGAAGGAATCAAAGTTGACAGGTGACAGTTAATGGAGGGGAACAGGTGAGAATGTCGGGCGCTCGGTTCTACGCAGCCACGCGACGAGCGAACACGAGAAAGCAGAACCGGCCAGCACCGAGCACACGCGTATCGCGAACTCCTGTTCGGCAATGTTCGCGTTCGAGTTCCCTCCACCTCGAGGAGGTCGATCGTGTCCCAAGGTGGTACCACCTGGTAGAGGGGAAGGTGGAACACCGAGACCGCCCTTCTCGAACAAAATGGAGTTTTCTCGAGCTTTCAGCTCCGCCTACCGCGATCCACCCACGTCGTTTACCACCTCGAACGACCTACGAGTCGCACCAGAGGTCGTCTTTCTCTTGGTCGAATCCTTCTTCGAGCCCTGCGCGCAACACGACCGATCCAGATCGAGAGGCTGTTGCTAAAAGTCCTCAGAAGGTTTCTGTCGGTCACCGTCAGTTTCGGTGGTCAACGGAGGCGAAGGGAGCGGATTTTCCAGGAAGGGAAGAAACGCCGATAGTTGGACATACGTAGACTTTTTTCGATTTATTTTTTATACACTGTATCCGTTAATCTTTAAATATATTACGTGCGGTGTATTTAGGTATCAATCGCAGGGCAAACGTTTGGTACGAATCGATCGACTCGATGAACGCGATAATCACAACGGTGGGAGATTTTTGTAAAACACGTTTGGAGGAGTCTTCTATCGGTGGGATGATCGGTAATACTGTTGGCGATATGGCCTGCTCGATCGAGACGTCCCAAACGATGAGCAGTCGCGTCATGGCGGCGCGTTCGTTTCCGAGAAACGCAAACGCCGTTTCAGCGAACGATACAATTCCGCAGCGATGCGTCGTTCGACGAATTCGCATATACCTATAAACGAGAGGTGCTGATCGAACGAATTAAACGTAAGGTTGAAATCGGTATAAAGAGCGAGAAGAGGTAAGAGAAAGAGGGGAAAATCGAAAGAAGATTGGTAGAAAGTTCGGTACGGTGACGCAGCTGCGGTCGACGTACGTACTTTCGTATAGACGAGAGCGAATCGCGTCTTATTCCACTTGCAAGTTGACGCAGGAGATACGGACGTTCGATCAGACAGACAGAGCGGCGCGCGATCGTCGTGTCGTTTCGATCGAGCATCGTGCGTACATTCAACGTACCTCGTCGAAGGATCTTCGACGTTTCGGTAGCGTTCTTCGTTCTTCGAAGTTATTTCCTTTCCTGCAGAGATTTGTCCTTGATGAGAAATAGAGAGAAAAAAATTAACGTATATAACGCAGGGTATATCTTTGGCACAATAAATACGAATACACGGTACAATCTTCTACGGTAGATGTCTCGTCGATAAGTTCGGGAACGTTAACGAGCATTGAAACATCTCGACGAGACACCGAGGCGTAATCGTTCGACTCCTCATCGATCACGACGCATGAGATCCTTCGTATTCCTCTTACGCGATCATTCCTAATTAAAACAAAATAAAAATAAAAAAAAAAAAATTAAAAAGAAGAAGATTCTGCACGAACCTTGCGACGATATAGGAAATTACAGCTAACGATATTACGCTTAGCACCTAATGGGGTTTTATCGTTTCGGGAATTGTTATCAATAATCGTGGCAGTACTCGAAATCGTTGCTTCGACGATAAAGACAGCTCGAGATCGAATACGCGCCGAAGATACATAAAAAGAAAAAGGGAAAGAAACGGTTGTGTCTCGCATTAGATAAAAGAAGGTTGCAACGCTTACGCTACACGTTGCCGTGAACACCTAGGCCTTAATTTTACATAAACGAACCAATTATATTTAATATACCAACGATCTGTTTAGTACTCGTTGCCGACAATCTATCTCGATCAGCCGACCGAGCTCTCGTTATCGACCGTCGATGGTATTGAAAACGCCCTAACTAACTTACCACTCACGCAGAAACCTACCTAATCCGCAGTAGATCGCATATGTATCGTTTCGAGACTAAAGACCAATGACCAAAAGCCCAGCTTTCTAGTATTCTGTTAGGTGGAGAACGAAATCGTCAATGTGTCGCGGAACAAACGAACCGAGTATCGCTCGATAAATAAAAATATATCGAATCTCTTGGATCGAGACGATTCGCGTAAATTTCTGTCGGTTTAACTCCGTCCTAAGCTACGCGAATTCATCCTCTGTTGCAACTGTATATATATATATATATATCTATATATATATACTTGGATTAATTGCAGAATAATTCGAATATCGATAGAATATCGACGGGTTCGTTTCGATCGAGTAGAAAATCGCGTTATCGTTCCTCGTGCGCGCTTTGATTCGATTGATCGACCATTGTTCCACGTTACGATATCGAAATGCCTCGTAATTACCAGCTATTTAGAAAGCACGGATATACAAACTCTGTTAATAGATATAGGAGACATTTTATTGGGAGTGAACCTGAACGGTGGAACAACGAAAAAAGTTCGCGCAACTGCGATCTTCTTCTGATAATCGTTGAAAAACAATCGTCTCGATCTAAACAATGCTCGGGCTGATGTTAACGTATGATAAGTACGAAATACGAAGCGCATTAGTTACACGCGCCTAGGAACTTTTTTCATTGCTTCGTTTGCTTCGGAAAATCGAGTCCGAAAAAAGTGTCTCCGATATTTACTAACTCTTCGTATGACTGTTGCATTCGCTCGTCGTAGCCTATTCTTCGTGTAAAACTCCACTACGATTTTATATCCTAGTTTCTTGCTACTTTTTCCTTCTCTGGTACAAAGATACTTGTCTTGTCTTTCACATATAAAAGTTTCGTACAACTATAATCGAGTGTCATGATTAATCGCAGTCTACCAGTTGCGTCCAATAGCCGCGTCATTGCATTTTTCTTTTGATTTGGGAAAAGTCGCTGGGTCGCGACCAGACACGCGATTACCTGACGCGTACAATATGAGTATAAAAGTCTGGAGATTATCGGTCCCCTATGGCATTATTGTTCGATCGAGAAGTTGGACCAAGAAGCGCGCGCCGTTTCCTTCCGTTTTATACGCGCTATGAAATCGCGTGCCTCGAGTATATAGAAACGCAGCACGATGCTGCTGTTGCTGCTGCTGCTGCTGCTGCTGGGTCCATCCTTCCTTGATATACGTGCGGTAGGTTGAAAAACGTGGCCGCCAGTCCGTTCCCGCTGTGGTTGACAATCTTTTTCTTTTTTTTTCCTCGCCATATCGACTTTATATAGTCTGGCGCTAAGCGGATACGTGGTTCGGCACGTTCGACGATGACGTGGTCTGCAACGGGGACCGTGACTGATGGAACCTGAGCAATTCCGAGACCGTGACAGCCACGCGAACCACACCTCGACCTCCTTCCAGAACGTCGCTAGCGCAGCACACGAGATTCTGAAAATGACAAGCACGCGTGCGTTCTTCGTTAATCCAAGTCTATCGAGAACCGGCACGAAATCGTCGCGTCTGGGGATAGTAGTTCAGGTGACGACCGTTCGTCATCATGCTCAAGCGATTATACCAAAAGAATATTTTATTATCAGTGGAAATAGTATTACAATCGTTATGATAGTCGTACAATCGGTGTTACAGAGTACGTCTCTCGAAAGTAAAACCGAGTATTGTTAGTAGCACTGTTGTTCGAGTGGCGAGACAAAGAGTTTCCCAACGATTGTTCTCCGCGACACTGGGAAGCATAGAGACGCGCGACTCGTGCTCGGTTGTTCCAAGCCATCCAACCGATCGAGATCGCACGAGTGCGCGCGTTTCATTCACTTTCACGCTATATAAATTATTCGAATGGAGAATCGAGCGAAATCCAGAGTCGTGTAAAAGTTCGAACCGATAAGCAGAAGGTAATATTCGTTCGAATCGACTCGATTTCGCTGCGGCAATGTAACCGCCCTTTTCTTAGCGCGTGTGGCATAGAAATGAAACACGAGACACGCCGCCCACGTTCACCGTTCACGCGGCGAGGAGTGATCGTCGTTATCGCCCGACTATGCCCCATTGTGCGAGTAGAGTCAGAGAAGTAGAGAAGACACGAGCAACGGTCGTTTCGACGATTGTCCTTGTATCGCTGTGATCGTGAAATCGTTGGACGAACGTGCTGGCAGTTCAATCAGATTCGATCGTACAAAAGTGGAAAAGTAGAGAGAGAGAGAGAGAGACAGAGAGAGTTAGAGAAAACGAACGCGTACCGTCTATCGATCATGCTGTGTATCGTCCAACGAACACGAAGGGATTTTGTTCAAGCGTTCGACTCGATGGATGGACGCGATCGTTCGAAGGAACATGAATTAAATAATAAGAGAGGCCTTCTTCCCTTTCCGATAATCGTATAAAAAAGCTTAAGCTTAAAAAACAACAAGATAAAAAATGAAGCACCGAGTTTTAAAGAGCGATCGTGATCTAAGCTCGTAATTTGCGACGAATTAGCTTACGTAGTACAATTTGAGAAACAAAAAACGACCAAAGAGAAAAATAGTATCAACGTACCATATATCTGTGTCCATACAATACAGTATGATATAATATAATATAATAATAATATATATATATAATATAATATAATATAATATAATTTATCTATATATGTATATATACGCTCTCTTATTCTTTCTCTCTGTTCTTTACATAAATTATACAATTATACAAGCTAATGCAACGGAATGATCTTGTGTTCGGTCTCCTCATCGCTCGTCTTTTCTACTTGCGTCCATTTGCGAGCAGATAAAATGACGCAGCCTCTTGTGGAAGCGATAACTAATCGTAAAAGAAGAAAACTACTGCGGCAGAGCGCAGAAGACGTCGTACAGAATAAACGGTAAATTAAAGTGAAATAAACAGTCTTACGGTTGCGATTAATTCGATGTAATTAAGTCCTGTCCGATCGTTAAAAAAAAAAAAATATATATATATATATATATATGTATATATATAATACTGATGAGATCGTCGCCGTTCAACTCGATATCGTCGCGACTCTTCTTTAAGCTAGCTTCGTCGAAACGATTCCTATTTTCGAGCGATAAGATCTTTGGATGCATCTTGGAATTTTTTTTAGCGAGCCTCACGGACGATTAACGCCCAAGCAGTCTACGAACGACAACGAAATCGATCGGAAGTGTAGTAGTGGAAGAGACAGCAGGAACAAAGAAAATTAAGTAACGAATTAAACGTTAAGTCACCCAGTGAATACGAGACTTATTGCGTATAACTTAGACGGAAACGAAGATTAAAATAAAAAAAAAACAAGTCGAGCTGACTAGAACCGGAGATGAACTTAACAAACGAGATTAGAAGTACGTAATACCAGAGACTAGAAATTCATAAACGTTCTACCGCCGACCGATGCTAGCTACCCGAATTGAAACGAAATAAAACTTAACGATGAAAGTAACGCGGTATTCTGGAAGATGCAGCTCGCCTTGCGTTCTCATCAACGACTGTATGCTGGCATAATTGCAACACTTAGCAACTCGTGTGTTCGTTCGTCGTATAATAGAAACATCTCAGGAACGCGCGATCTACGGTGAGTTCGAAATGTAGAAATTCCATGCGAGAAGAGCCAACGCGTTATATCTAAAAAGAAGAAGAAGAAGAAAAACAAATTTTTACGTCTCTACTTGTAAATAGACCGTCGTATTAGACCGTAGTAGAAACGATTGATTTCTCGTAAAAATTCCTTTGTGCGTTCTCCATCAGATAATCCTCGATACGTGTTTGAGAGCACGTATGTTCATTCGTACCGTTTTATTCGACGTACTAGCAGCGATATAAAAGCATCTCGGAGAAACAGAGTCGCGCGACGCGTACTACACGGTTCGAGTGTCTGACGCGTTTGGCACTAATCTACTGCAATGTATTCGATTCGACGCGTCCGTGGAGCGACAACCGGAAGCAAAGACCTCCGGCAATTCGAAGACTCGATCTAAGCGACCCGCTCCTCCTTAAATTCCTTAACGTAGACAATATAATACTTATCGTACGAATATTATGTAGAATAAGTTAGACGCGTGTATATTCTAGACGATATACGTATTGTACGTCCGCTACGATACTTTTGTTTCCTTGTTACGTTAAACGCGTTTATATGAAAATATGGAGATTATCTTAGGTCT
Organism: Bombus pascuorum; assembly: GCF_905332965.1. NCBI lineage: Eukaryota > Metazoa > Arthropoda > Insecta > Hymenoptera > Apidae > Bombus > Bombus pascuorum. The sequence goes on along the minus strand of NC_083496.1, from coordinate 5,590,076 downwards.
ACGACCGAATTGCTTGGTCGGTGAGGTGTAAAAGTGCTCTCGTTTGCACGTCCCTCCCTCAACGAAAAGCCATGTTTTCTTGCCTCGGTCGAGACGAAGAGAAAGAGAAAGAGAAAGAAAATTCATCGTTGCCGCGATCTCGTTGGGGAGGGACGCGATACTGCCCGTAACTCGTAAACGATAAAACAATGATCGAATGAGAAATTCTTTTCGAGTTCGAATGTGCGTTAAACCTACGTACCAAAATAGGAAATCTTTGAACTTAAAGAGATTTCTAGCACCTTGTTGCGAATCCTGTAGTACTCGAAGGCTACCTATCACAGACCCATCAATCCTGAAAGAGCCGTAGGCAATTTGTATTGGTCGAACGTTAAAAAAATACTACCATCCGAGGTATACACGAAAGTTCCTTCGTCTTTCTTCTCTTTGAACTTTGCCGTCCTGGCGTGATTCTAGACACGTCACGGGTGCCAGACGATGCCGCAATACCAGTTGGGAGAATTCCATTCGCTTATTTCTCTGTTTTCCTTTGATTCGTTGATTCCGTCATCGAGAGAAATTATTTCGAACCCGAAGCTATCGACACCGATGGAAGATTTCTCGAACGAGTATTGGACACTAACACGCCGCTTCGATCACCGTCCCTTCGCGTAGCAAAATACTATTTTCTCAACAGATCCTACTCGACGATAAATCTCATCGGTCGTTATGATCCAGCCATTCCAACGAACGATTCGTCTGTTCAAGGTACATACATACAAGGTACATACAGGCGATTCCATTTGATATGCGAGCGTCTAACAGCTTTGATTGCGCTCTTTAATATTTCTTTTTTTTTCTTTTTTCACGTTTTCTTCCATCGTAAGATGCTCGCGTTCGACGATCAGAACTCGAGAACAACGTTCTTCGCTCGAGTCCCCGTCAAAAAGGCCTTATACCAAAACAGAAACGGTTAACTAACTTGCGCACTACGTAGCCGCTTCTACAACTAGGCGGACTAAATGTACGATCAAGCTGCCTTTCGATACTTAAGGGGCTACCGTATACTATTTCGTCGAAAGTTTTAAGCGTCTTTCTCGAGCCACAACGACGAAGGCAAACAAACGAACAACCTTGTCCAAGCTACAGCTGTGACGTAGTCGATGTAAATTAAATCCAATATACAAGCCAAAGCGCTCAGTTGCTTCTTAATTAGACGATCGATCGCACACCGATTAAACGTCTCTACGCGGATAAAAAGTTTCGAGCGTCTCGATTCGGTAGCGTTTCGTTTAAAACGAAGGCGATGAAAAACGAGAAGGAAAATTAGAAGTAGCGAAACTACGTCGAGTTGGGGTAACGAGACATTTCTCACAACGGTAAATAGCTCTCGATACGTTTCTTTCGGGTATCGTGTGTATCGTGCTTAAAATAAACTCGCAATTAAGATCGATGTCGGAAGGGGGTGTGATGACTCTGCGCGACACTCGACCCCGTTCTTCGCCCGAGCAAAGCAAACGAAGGATAAAAAAAAAAAGAAAAAATAAAATTAGAAAAATATCATGCCGCTCTATGAGTACTAATTGGGGTAGAAGAAGTGGATAGAAGAGTGTCGTGCAGTAACTCGATCGAGCGACTCGACGGCTCGGCGAACGAACGGAAAAATTACCGACAGAACGTTAACCAGAAAACTATAAGAAACCGTGTGTCGCTGCACCGAACCAAGTCGCGTCGCGTGTCGATATATCGGAGTAATCCCAGAGTAATCTTCGATTGTGCTTTTCTCTTGCGAGCGTCGTTCGTTCCATCGTTTTGCACTCTGGCGTTCTCGTCTTGGTCGCTCTTTTTCTTTTTCTTTCTTTTTGTTTTGCGTTTAATCAGGAACGGGAAAGAGATAGAGCAGAACGAAGGTGGATAGGAATGTGGCAAAAAGCATCGCGGATAGAACGCGATCCTGAATCGTATGGGATGAACCTGCGGCCGATTCTTCGGTATCGTTCTCTCCTTCGTCACGGAAAAGGAGAAGAGCGGAGACGAGACGCGCCAGAGCCTCCAGCCCGTACGCGTCCATGTAACCCACGTCCATGATTGCGTCCGCGTCCATTAACACCTCCTGCAACACCAACAACGATACTACTCAGTCCCAGTCTCTACTACGTCGCTGGTCGTTCTGAACGTTCTCGTTTTGATACAGAACCCTGTCCACTTATCACTCTTACTTCTTCGAAGCGACACCTTCCTCGAAATCAACGATTCGAACCTTTTGCGAAAACTTGCCTCTTTCGGACGAACATTGCACGAAAATCGAAACTTCGATTTAGGTGCTTCATCGAGAAAGTGAGCAATGCCAGACTTGGGTATCGTTTCATCGTATCGTTGCTTCGATGAACGTACCCAATTCTGCTTCCTATCTCAAAAAGATACAAATGCGAATAGCTAGTTTGGAAGATCGTCGAAGAGCGCGGGCATAGTTCGGAATTTATGCCAGTCGAAGTGGTATCGTGGTTGTCGTTAAATCGTATAAGAACGTCGAGAAGTGAAGATACTAGGACGAGACGCGTTCAAAGCGTTTTCCGATGAAGCGACGAGCGACACAAAAGCGAATACGAGTCTAGGCACATGCAACTAAAGCTTCTTTCTTGGTTTCTCTCCACTTCCTTCTTCCAACTCTTGCATTTTTTGTATTTTTGTGCTTTTCCGATTTGTGCAACGACAAAGATTTTGAAAAAAGGACGAATCGTATACCCTCGTGACTGAATGAAAATCGGGGACTGACTAGTAGTTGTTGGAAATATCATGGACAAACGTACCGGCTGTTGTCGAAGCGTTAGTTACGACCTTGCCAAGAGGCGTTCGATCGACGATAGTACGGATGCCTATATTTCTTTCGATTTTGCGCTCGAACCGTTTCTCTTGTAACACTTTGGCCGTGCTTTCACGATAATGAGACACGAACGTGTTTGCAGGGCGTGTCGAGTACAATCGTCACGGAAAAAAATCGTTAGGTAACAAAAAGAGGGAAACAAAAAATGATTTTGTTCCACGTAGAAGCATACGGTGGTTTAACGTGCGTTATACATGCCGCGGGACCATTAGCGAGAGATAAAGCGCGAGAATTCTCGAGTAGTTGTTTAATAAGACGTATCGAGCGAGTAGCTTACCTCATCGACGCCTATCTTTCGACACGCCTCGAGAAAATTGTCGACGTTACGCCTGCATCTTGCCATTGTCAACTTGGGCTGCAAATTACGATACAATCGTTATTTTTTTATAATCTGAAAAAATCGTCACGTCGATTAGACAGTCCGAGAACGCTTACCACGGCTGGCGAAGGAACGTGGATACTGGCAACCGACCGAGGTCTTACGTGATTTGCCAAGTGACAGAGTACAACTCCGTCTGTTAACGCCGGAGCAAGGTCTTCCGGTAGTGCCATCTTCAACCGCGTTTCAATATGCTAAAAGGAAACTCAAACATTAGCCACTTGTTTGCTACAACAAATGATTAACGCGTGAAAGTCGATCCTTTTCCGATACTCACGTTTCGAAGCTGTTCGATCAAGTCAGCTTCTTCCTTGGCACGTTCAAACTCCCTTCTCATGGTGAACGAATACTTCTCTGGCACGTTGCTGTTCCACGTAACCGATCGGGGAGACTTCGGACTTCCACCGTTTCTGCTGGGACTTTTGTTACCTAGCAGACATTATCCATATTCCATTTAACCGTGCGTGACACCAGTCGTTTATATCTATTTGTCTCGTTGTCTTTGTTCAATGTTTTTTTACCTTCTACGTAACCAACAGCTGTTTTGACTAGCCTAGGAGTGTGTCCCGGACTGGTGTTGGAAGATAAAATGCTCGAAGATGTTTTAATTGGCGAATTAGGCTTCTTATACGGCTGCTCGAGGTACTTTCCGTTCTTATTGTTGTATTCGTTATTGCTACCGTTGATAATTGGCGTGTTCTGATAGTTGATGCGTGACGGAGTTACCTTCTGTACTGGTCTCTTGGTCGCGTTTTCCTCGTTGAAGATCTGTTTGCCGACCATACCAAGTGCGTCTTTATTGCTAGCCAAGTCTGTCTCGTTGCTCTGCGATTCGTTGTCCGGCGGAGTGACTTGTTCCCGTGGCCTGTACACGCTAGGTCCCTCGTTTGCCCTTTGTTGTCTCAACGCCTCTTTATACTCTCTAAAAATTCATCACGCGATATCATCGTGTGCCGTTGCTTCCTGACATCTGTTAGACGATACAAAACGCATACCTGTAAGTTTGAATGTGATTCAGCGGCCTCTTCTCATCTCCGTTCATTAAAGAGGTAGTAGCGTTCGAGATCGACGTTTGCAGCGGTTGCACGGATTGCGTGTTCGTTGAGACCGGCACCGCTTGATTCAGATGAGCGGATTCGAGGGGACTAGAAAAGACGCGGTAAGGCATCTGATGCTTCAGCTCGTCTATTAACTGGTAAAAATCACTACGCAACCACGTGATGCACAGTGGCAGGAACGATGATTGGCTTATTAACAGCTCGCTTACCCGGGTGGCGTAATCGACGCGTGGTAGAGGCCAGAGGTCATCGGTCTTCTGACATCGGCTCCATTCTCCGAGGTGCTCCTCTCCAGTTTTCTCTTTTCCAACTGATCGTGCAGTATCATAGCCTGTAAATACGGTTCCGTGGAGAGAGAGAGAGAGAGAGAGAGAGAGAAAGAGAGGATAAGTAGAGAGATTTGAGAAGGTAAGGTGAGCGCATTCCTAGCGCGCCACCTTGGATGCTACGCGCGTTAATCGCGAGCGACGCTGACGGCGAGTTCTTTCAATGGGTTAAGGTCATTCAACGAGGCTTGAACGACGGCCAAGCGCAGCTTGACAACACAGATATCATTTTCAAGGGGCGCGCGAATTCTATTCACTCGCTAAATATAGACGTTGTATCATACGCGCTCACACTTGGAGTAAGCCTAAACCCATTAGAAAAGCTTGGTCAAACAGGATACCGCACGGAAGCGACTGACGAAAGCGGTTCGAAACCTACCTTGCCGAGCTCATCCTCGAGAGACGTGTGCTCACCAGGCGAGATGGTACTAGGAGTCGAGGTTCCGCTGCAGGATCCATTCACACCCGTCTCGTGCGGCAACGTGATCGAAAGGGGCGAGCATTCTTGACGCCACAGCCCTCGAATCTCGCCATCATGCACCTGCGCGCAAAAAGGTGTCCAGCAGGAGGTACTACGAGAAATCGTCGACCGTGTATACGTGCTTGCGTGCGTTTCAAAGTTTATTGTTTGCGTTCTTTCTACATGTTTGGACCAGTCAGAGTACAGGAGAGTGTGTATGTTTCGGGAAGGTTTCTACGTTGAATCCAGGTTGTTATCTACAGCGGGATTTACACAGTTTCGTAGCCGAAAAACTTGTTATAGAGCCAGGCGAAGAAGAAGAACCGTAGAAATAGGAAGAGGGTGAGAAGAAGGACGATGACACTAACCGCGCTGTGAATTTCTTGAGACCAGCGTTTGTCGACGCCGTCGCTGGTGCTATAGCCACTATCGACGTTGTGCCGCCTGTGAGCTCTCGTGTCTAGAGTCGCGTGACCTCTAACGTCCAAGGGTGTCCTTCTCGCGCGGCCGCCTCTGGCTCTCTCGTGTTTCGCCGCCTGTCTCTCCAAATATTTGAAGATGTGCGTTCGCCCGCGAATGCATAGCTGCGAAAACAAACGAAAATAGTCGGCTGGATAATTGGCCGATCTATAATTAGACGGCTTCATCTCGTTTGATTCAGAAGCTTATGCTCACCGAGGCAGGCGGCGAGGTCAAAGGATTATCGGACAGCCGGAAGTCGACCAGGCTCTTCATTTTTCTCATCTCGTTTGGAAGCACGGATATTCGATTGCCACTGATATCCAGCTTTACGAGTCTCAGGTACGTCAGTTCTGCGCAGAACGTTCGATTTCACGATCGTCAATTGCATCGGATGAAACAAGGTGAGACATGGAGAGTGGGGAATCGATAGAAGGGAACAATTTTGACGCGTGCATTACAGAGACGTTAGCCCGGTACCATCGGATAACTCGACAAAGCTCCTATCTGCGACGTGACGCCGGCCGAAGCAACCATAAACAGGCGCTACCTACCTATAGGCAGGTGCACGATCATGTTGCTCCTCAGATCTAAGGACCTAAGTCGCGCAAGATCACCCATCCGAGGGGGCAGGTTCGTGATTTCGTTGCAGCCGGCGTCGAGCTCCGCCAACGCCGACATTCTGCCCAATTCGTCCGGCAGAGACGCCAGTCTGTTGTGAGCGACCAATAACGTTTGCAGCGGTAGCCTGCATATCTCCCGAGGTAGAGACGTCAATTGATTGCGACTGCGAACAAAAACATCTCCGCTCGTTAATTCTAAGCCCGCATCACGGAGAATCAGAGGCCTCGTGACTTCCTGTCCTCACCGACCTAAGATCGAGGTAGTTGAGGGACTGTAGCATCACCACGGTCTCCGGTATTATTCTTATCGCATTGTGGTAGAGATGCAGCTTTTCGAGGAACAGAAATTCCGTCACTTCTTCCGGCAATTCGGCGAAACGGTTCTTCGAGAGATCTGTAACAGAAACGAAACAACGATATATTCGTCGCGTAACGCCTTCCGGATGATATTCGCTACAGGGAAAACATAATACTTCTTGAAGAGGCCTGTTTAATTGAGAGACATCGTCAGGATTCCCCGTAGCAACAGCTGTGCTCCGGTTAGGGTGATGCTCGGGTTCGTGGGGGGTTCTTATGAATGGGGTGCGACGGTCACGTGCGTGTACAGTCTCGAAACGTAGGAAAAGGATAAGGGTGGCTCAGCTGCTGTTGGCTTCGAGCCTCCTTTCTGATCAATAACCACGGCCTGTGTGTGTGTGCCTTCGTTTCCTCCGGGAGTTGGTTAGCCAACGGTTCGACTCGTCATTTTCCTTCGCGCCACAGCCTTTCAAACCCTCTGGCTATCGATCGGACGCTTCATAGCGTCCGACGGCACTACCGGCATCTGATAATTTTCCCGAATCCTCGACACGAACCACGGTCCCTTGCCGTGATGTCGAAAGTGGCCCGAGCGCGAGAGCTGACACGTTAATTCGAGGAAATTTCATCCCGCTTTCTCGGAAATTCCATTTCGGCTATCCAGTTTACGCGATCGGAACGGAAATTGCCAATCGATCGTCAACAGGATACCCCAGTTCTCTGCGAATACTCAGTTCGTTATCTTCTCATTTGGACGATTTGCAAGTCTTATTGCACGACGACTTATTACTTATCGAGGAACAGCCGCGTTTCCCTCGTGCACGCCCACGACCGTAATGGGTACGAGTCCATGGGGTGAAAAGCAAAGCCTGGAACCATTGGTGCACGGTCGATCGCATAATCGTCGAGCAAGGGCGTCGGCCCGTTGGTGTTGGTACGATGCAGACGAAAATAGCAAACCCCTATTCTGTCTCTGTGCCATCGCCATAACTCTCTGCCAATGAAACTAAACAATTTTTAGAGGAGCGTCGTCTGCGCGATTCTATCTACTTTCCACGAGGAATGACAGAAACCGTTCTCGCCTAACGTTTGATAAGAAATCAATTTCTAAACGAATCTCTATAACCGGCTTCGTAACGAGAGCGAACGATTCATCGGAAGTTAATTGCTATAGAAGTCGTAATAGGGAAGTTCGCAACTGTGATGCGTATAGGGTGTTTCACGAAGGGGTCGATGCACTAGGCGATTCCAAGGGCCAAGGTCGAGGTCCGGCCAACCCAGGGATCGATACCACGCACATAGATTTGCGTGACGCTGTACAAAGTTGCTAGACTGTCATTCGCCAACGGATGGGCGTGGCCCTGTTGTCCATGTTGCTTGTTTTTACGATAAAAACAATTACGCGAATAAGCGGCGTTTAACCAGGCTGCCAAGTCTGCCTCTTCCGACCTGCTAATAATACGACACCGGCGCGGCGGAACATGAAGTCCCAACGATCGAAGTGTTTGCATTTTTATCGCACGACTCGCTTGCTTATGCATACGCACAAGACAATAACGCCGGAAAGACTGTTCACGCAATCGTAAAGGGTTGGACGTATATGCGACGTAACGTACGAGTAGAAAGCGTCCGCCAAGTAATTTCTACGATAATCCGCGTGCTAAGACGAGAGAGACCGACGACCGATGATAAAAATAATTTTCCTAGGAATAAATAGAACGCTTATCTTCGTGCAATTACAGCTATCGCACTTTTATAGATTAATACATTTTTTTAAACGATTAAAATACTTAATAATTAAGAAGGCTATGTGTGGTTGATTAATTTAGTAATTGCAAAGATAAGAATTCCGAAATCGCAACGAGTTTACAGCCTTGATTAATCGTTCAAACATGTTATCGGAGCGAAAAAACTTTCGCGTGTCACGAACGAGATAACTCCTCGCAAAACGTTCAATGTTTTAAGAATTTTTGCCTTCTTGGCTCAAAACCCTGTAATCATTGTACGTTTTACATAAATTTACGAGAGCGAAGAGCGAGCGGCGGCGTTGCTTGGGCGTGCCGCGTCACGAAACGCCGGCTCCTATCGCCGATACAAAACACAGGGTCAACGACCATAGGCAAAAATTGCCTCGTGCGTTAATTAAACTACGAAACAGCTGGAGACGCGGAGGAAATAGTAAATGGTAGTTCGGTAATGGCAACCTTGAACGAGTCCTTCGCTATTCGACGAGAGATCGACAATATAATATACACGAAGGCCAATATGATCGGCGTACGACAGGCTAGCGTGTTCGTGGGAAGAGACGCGGATAAAACGCAGGAGAAAATACTCTAACGACGTTAAGTTATCCTTCTCGGGGTATATGGGGTTATAAGAGCTAGCATAAGGGCTGCCGTGAAACCGTGGAAACAGAGGGTTGCCGGATCGATAACGCCCCCATAGCAGATATCGTCCAGGGGGTTGGCTGTACGAAGAGCGCAAGGTGTCCCATGAGCGGCATGCTACCCTCTTTCCGAGCTTTTCTGCTGGAAAATAAAATCATTCGAGGCGAGGCGTACTTCTCGCGAACCAATGATCGGTAACGACGTTAGAAGTTCGCTAACGAGCCACATGGTCCGAGGGCTCGAAACCGATTTAATTCCACTCCAGATACATTATTAAACGATAACGCGTTTAACGATCAATTCTACGTAAAAGCGTGATTAACGCTCAACGCAGAACGTGCCCTTGCTTCTTCGCGACGATTCGAGAGATAGCGCGTTCGATCGATCGATTCGAGAGTTGTCGATCGCAGCTTGCGCCAGGTAATTGCTTTCCAGCGTAATTCCCGACGTGTCACGTCGAGGACATGGGAAGAGAAAACGGCAAGAGAAGGACGAAGAGGAACACCAAGAGCCAAGGGAAAGGGAGGAAATTCTGGTCGCGAAGTCGTGCATAGACTGGGAACGCTCGGTGCTCGCTTCGCCCTTGAACCATCGTCATTGCCGAAGAGATCGCGTCAAAAGCGAGAAGAGAAAAGCGTGGAGGAGCCACGGAGGAAGCAGGCGAGAAAGGACGTATGCCTCCGTTGCTTTTGTAAGAGACCGACACGCCACTTCCGGCGACGAGGACGCGAGTGCGAACACGACTCGCATACTCGATCAAACTCAAAGCGGACGGAACCGAACAACTTTGAGCACACTCGATGGAACACGGGTGAAACATCGATAGACGTGAAACGATCGATCGTTCGAAATTTATTGCCCGATCGGTCAGTCGGTGACGGTAACCAATGCGCTATCTCGAAAAGTCTCACAGAATTTAGATGAACTTTTGATGGTCGATCACCACGACGCGACGCAAGGTCCCACGTTGCGAGGAACGGACTTTTGCATTTAAACTAGTAGGACGAGTCCGTCGAGCATCTGGTGGTTGGTGATTCGACGTTGCATGAATTATACTCGGACGTGGGGAAAGATCCGAGAGAGAGAAGGTAAAATAAAGAAGGTAGTATCGCGCAGCCGGTTTCCATACTCCTGCCGTCTGACCGCGGCAGGCAATGCGTGCCGAACAGTGCGTCGCATTGTGTATGCTACGTGTTCGAGCGTGCCGGTACGCGTGCACGCCTTCGTGTACACGCGTATACGCTAAAGCGAGCCGTATGCGACGAATCATGCTGCGCGAACGGAATACGCGCGCCTCTTCCCATCTATTCCTACTGATATTTATTTATTTATATACGCATAGGCGGAGAAGCGAGAGAATGACGGGAGCAAATATCAGGCGCGTTAATTTAACATTTTTCTATGCGTGTAATTAAAAGCAGGGAGCGTGAACAATCGATTCGTCGTTGCGCGCTTTCACGAGGGCGTAAAAACTTCTTTCGCCCGTCGAAACGAGAGTTTGCTTCCCTTTCTTCATCGGCAACGGCGGCGCTTCAATTATTGCAGCATCGTGGAAGTGCAGCAACAGCAGCAGCATCGCCCCTACTAAAGCAACGTTCGCTTTCTTTCTCGCTGCCTACGAAAAGCTTCGCTCTTCTCGTGGGTTTCTCCTCGTTCCTTTTCTCGTTTACCCAACCTCTTTTACCGTTTTCAGTGCAACGAGCGCGAACCGAGTTTTCAGGTTGCACCGACTCCGCCATCCTTGACCTAAAAACTAATACCCGAGATGAAAAGAACCGAGAGCGACCTGGAACACAGGGAAAACTAGTCGAAAGCTGCACGGGGTGTAACAAGACCACGCTCGATAACGCGTCGAAATATCGCGTTACACTGGTACGACCAACGTTTCGCTCGAACGGAGCATTTTTTTTCAATGACATCTCGCTGCTATCGGATGGCAGTTTGCCGTCTTTCTATCGTGTCGAGAGAACGCGATATCTTTATCAACGATTCGAGGCTGTTTCGCATTTGCGATCACGAGCCGTTGGTTGTAAACGCTAAACTTAGGCTGCGAACGTTTCGCGGTTATCCGTAGACGGCAACGCGGTGGCACGGAAACCGAAAGCGTTCGAAAAATCTACGGTTGTTCGCGATGACTGGAAAGGGCCCGGTTCGATCGTACCGCAAGTCCCTTTGTTCGTAACCATGCTGCGTAACCACAAAACAAAGCCCTCCACGCAGGTACGTCGTTATCCCCCCAGAGACTAAACCGAAGGACGCACTCTCGTCGACGTATCCTTTGTTCGATGTCATCGCTGATAAATCAACGGCACTTTCTCCGTTGGCGACGTATCAGCGACGTTAAATATCGCCGCGATCGTAAACAAAACGTTCGAGCAAAGGGCCAAGGTTTAAGTCTCTCTGATGACTGGAAGCAAAACAGGCCGCGTTTGGGACTGCTCGTTAACGACGAGTCGGTTAATTTAACCTCGGATAACGAGATCGAGGAGAAACGCCAGCCTTGTAGATTTGTTTCCACGCGAATTATTCGGCCGGCTCTGAACCCGGTATCTCCTAATTGAAGCCACGGACGATGCTGCATGGATACAGATTCGGTTAGCCTTAATCGCGTGACGACCTACTAATTATCCACGCCCGCGATTCCCCAGCTCCGTGCGTCGCTTGCCCGGAACCAGAGAAAGGTACGCTCTTCTATGGCCAGAGATCTATCGCGCTTTATCGTTTCGATCTTCGATACGCATTCGCGTTTCGAGTCCACCGACAACGTCATTCCATACGATAATCCATTTTAAAAATATTTTGTAAAGTGCATACCAGCGTGCATTTTGGAGCGTTGAGTAATCGGCCGAATCTACCCACTTATCTTTGTTCGATGGCCTGATTGTACGTCGTAAACGTCACGCTGTTTACCCTTGAATACATTTTAACGACCAGCTCATTGGAAATGAAACGACTTAATGGGAAGCGAAGTGTTCTTAGCTACGAGCATCGACTTTCCTCGAGGTTCTTCCAAATGGAAATGAGGAAAAGCGAACAGAGCTCGCGCGTTATTTGAAGAAGCGAATTCTACGAATAGCCGAAAGCAGCGCGTTTGTGGTCGAAACGATAGAAAAAAGTAGCTTTGATCTTTGGAACGGTAGTTTTCGGGTTACCGCGAGTTTAAAGTCGATGGTTGGCATTAGTGGAATCGGTAACGAACGCTACCCTATCTGTTCTCCACCTTTTGCCCGCCAGCGGAGCGAAAGGCTGCGAAAGCGATGAAAAAGCGATGAAAAACCGATGCATTAGCAAAATCAAAGAGATTAAAGCAGTTGGTGAACGACAAACTCTCACGGTTTGCCGTGCCGCGAGCGAGCGAATAGACGGTAAGGAAAAATTCGGAAGAGAAGCAGGAATGGATTAGGGTTGCGTCGAGGGATTCAAGGCTGTGCGACAGGTACAAAAAGCGATCGTACAGAGCCGGTTCAAAGATTCGGGTTTAAAGAGAAAAGAGACAGTCTCTTGTCACGTTGGCGGCCAGGGAGCCGGCAAAAAACTCGTGATATGCAAACAAAGCCGTGCGCGAGATTTACTCGCTCGTTCAACGGTGGAAAATCGTTTCGCGAACAAAGCGCGGGAAGTAAAAAAATCCCAGTCGTCTGGCGCAGATATAAAGTGTCGCGAGAAGAGAACCGCGTAAACGTTGTCGCGTCTTTCATGAAAAAAATATAAAACGCTGTTCCGACGATCGTTTGCAAAACGTGACGCGACGCAACGCGACTCCGCTGCAGAAATTCGCGCGTTTTCACGAAGGATGGTGCAATGCGAAATTAAGGAGCGAGTCGGAATGTAGGACACTCGCGAATAGAAGTAGCACGGAAGAAAAATTTCAGACAGACGAAGCGTGTCATTTTCATTAAATCGCTCGACTGGAGGTGGATTTCGCTACAAGCTGCGTTTACACGCCTCGTTCAATAATCGTACCGTCGTTCTCGTTAAAAAATTAACGCTGAGCCACGAGACAAATTGCGTATCGCGTCAAACGATGTCGTATCGACGCATGCTCGATCCGATCGATATCGACCCTCTACGTCGAAGAAGAGATTCGACGCCTCGACCTCGTCGGATCATCTTGTAGTGAAGCTTCGGGCGGCGGCTTATCGTACGACGACCCAAGAATAACATGATTACATTCATTAGCCATCTATAACGTTAGCCCGAACAATACAACAGAGTCCGAACCATAACCATAACAGTATTTCATACCGTTTCATTTCAACCCGTGCCACGTAAGAAGCGTGTATGGACTGACAAACGAGATTACCTAGAACGATAATTAGCGGCCGTCCCTTTCTTTTACCTGCCTCGACTATCGATACCTGCGCCGCGACGAATTGCTTTCCAAGAAGGTACGTGTTCTTCGTACCGAATCGCCTGGCCCGTACAAAAATTTTGCGTAAACGCAACGGTTTCGTTCGTGTCACGCTTCCTGGCAAAAGATCGAGGGAGAAGGGTTTCCTCTTATCCGCAATGCGGCTAGAATTTATCGACGGACAAAACACGACTAGATACAACCACGCCAAGTTAAGTTGGCGGCCGGTCGATCGACCCGCCTATCTTCCTTTCTCATCGAAACGGACTTAAGCGTTTTACCGCGTTTGCGGTTGTTGCACCAGGCCAGGAAACGCTTCCGTCTCTTCCCAACGTCGAGACGAGGATTTCTGGATAGTTTAAAATTCTAGAGAATCCGCGAGGCGAACGAGGCCGTTTTCGTATTTTAAAAAGCGAGGAGATAAACGATTGTGACCCGGTTTTTTAAAGCAGCTTTGAGTCGGATGTGCACTCGTGTTTAGAAATCATGGATGCAGGAATCGGGCAAACACGGTACGGCAAACATCTTTCACTCGAGTTATCCGATACAGCGAGCTCTTCAGCCGTATATACTAGCAGTTCGCGGGCATTTTCTAATATCGCTTCACCCTTGTATCGTGAAAGTTTGCAGGGCACTCGTCGGTGCTCGTCTCGACGCTGATTATCTTTTGTAACCCACGCTGGCGAGGGTTGCTACTACCGTGATATCTCGCGCGTATTAGCAAATTTCGACCCGTTTCAGGGTTGACCCAGTTCGAGAACTCACGGAACGCGAAACGCAACGGCGGCAACCCGATCGCACAGTTGCAGAGGTCATGACCGTGAATCTCTCTCTCGAATTTCAACGCTTGTAGAACGGGATGGAGAATCGTGTTGTAACGCGGAGTCGGATAACGATTTACACGTTTCGATTAAAAACGAAACCTCGTACCACTATCTTTTATAATAAAAATCTCTTCGTTGCGTAAACTAAATAGAAACATAGAAAGAGACATTAATATCCAATACTCGACTCCGAGTACCAAAGTTTTAAAGTCTAAACGTCGCTTTTACGGAGATGCTTTTAAGGAACGGCGCGGATAACGACAGTCAAGTAACAAGGTACTACTGTAATTGATTCAAAATACGGAGTGGGTTCGCAAGTACGCTAGGACGGCCCTGCGATACTGCTAATTATAACTCAGCAGAGAAACCACCGCGTTGGCTTGCACGCGCGATACGCGCGAGATCGGTGCATATACCGTAGATATACCGTAAGCCGGTGCATATTAGCAACGGGTCGCAAAATGGGCAAAGCGCCGCTGAAAACGCCGGGTTTTCAAAGACACTGCTACCGCTCTTGACTAGCGGCGGTTTCACGCGCGACTACTTTCGTCCGCCCCTTTCTTCTATACCCGCGAACCACGTTCGTCGACGCTAATTAGCGAGCCGGCTTCTAACTCAAGGTGTTTAATTAATGTGTCTTTTAACGACGAACCGTTGCTCGAAAGTTAACGCGACAGCTATTGCCTAGCCGTGACACACATCGATTGCCCGTTTAAACGGTATTCGACGAGCGCTGAAAGATGTCGTCGCTCGTTGGCTCGCGGAAGAACGACGAACCAGGAAGCAGTAGTTTGCGGTATTTATTAAGAGCGTGCTGGCACTCGGGCGAAAGACAAACAGGGCGTATCTCGGGGGCACACGAGATACGAGACACCCGGTATCGGTAACATTCATCGCGTACTCTCGAAACGTGCGCGATATCATCGATAGGTGTGAGTACTAGCGCGGGCGTATAATGTGCCGACACGCTCCTTCTACACAGTACTTGGAAGTTCAGTTCAAACTTCAGCATCATGTAGTACTCGTTGAAACGTACAAGACAGCCTCGATAAACATGGATTCGAATATCGTTAGTTTCAGAGTTACAATAGATATAACGCGTGCAAACACGTATTAAGTGCGTTTCGCTTTTGCCAAAAGACCGTCGGTGCTTTCGTTCGCGTTCGACATTCATCAAGCGCCAAGTAGATGTTTGCCGCTCTTTGGATAAATGGATAAAGTCGTGTGCAACGTCGAAACTCGCGAACATTATGCGTTCGAGCACTTGAAGCGCGTGTGCTCGGAACGCGTACTCGACTTGTTTGAAAGAAAACGCTGGCAGCACTTTGTCTTTACTGCTGCTCGCTGCGTGAACTGTAGATCTAAAGTTTCGAGGTCCTCTTGAGACGCGTGCCAGCCCATTCTCGGAAAGCTTCGGTTGCGAAATAGTCGTTCTCCGGTGATCGTTCGCCAGTAGTGCTACTGTTAGGTAGCGGTTCGACGAAAAGGGACAGGGAACGAAGCGACTTCTCCGCCCTTAGATGGTTGGCGAGAACTCAAGAGACTTCATCTTCGAGGAGTGCTCCTTTGGCAAAGAGACAAGAGCGCGAGATAACCGAGCACCCCGATGCTATATGGCGATGCAAACGATGTAACGCGTTATGGAGTATCGACCTGTTGGCACCCCTGCCTCTGCAGCTGCGGTGCGTCTCTATCTTTAGCTCGGACCGGCCCATCGTATGGGACTCTTCCATAACCATGGTGGCTGCTCCTTTTCCCTTTCTCTCTTTCCCTCTCTCTTGTAACGTGCTTGTCTGCATACAGCGCGCGCATCATTCTTTGCTCCTGTAAAGACGCCACTCCGCACCCTGCTGTCCTTCCATCGTGAAAGACCGGGCGAGAAATACGTTTGATATAGAGGAAGAAACTAGTGTCTCGTCCCTCTTTCAAGTGCTGGTTGCAACGAATCAATCGAAATCTCTGTCTCGAGTCATCGTGACGTCTCCGAGACTGAATTAGCCTCGAGCGATTCGAGAAGAAAACGCTTTCGATTCGCTAGACCGGTTCTCGCCGAGAGACACCTGTCGCGAACTCGACCGCGCTCGAAGAGAGACGAGCTGCTCGACACAAAACGTGGAACAGAGAAGGGAAACGGTAAGAACCCAGGTAAGAGAAAGACAAGGAATGATCGTGCCACCATTCGATCGGTGCAGTTATCCGAATTCCTTCCTTTCTTTTCGTTAATCACGGTGCGCCTCCATCCATTCGAGCACCTGCTCTCCCTGAAAATCATTGGCCGAGAGATACGCGTCCAAAACGATGAAAAATAATTAGATGTAATTGCATGTTACGTGCGCGTTGCAGCTCCGTTCGGGTTCTTACGGTTAGGGTTAAGAAATCGACGATGCGAAACGCGGCGAATATCTCGGGGAGTATTATTTCGAAAGTACCCACACGCGAAGTAGCGCCGACTCGGAGAGTATACGGTTGAGTTAACGCATTGGAATGTCGAACAGAGAGGCAAGGGTTCGCAGGAATAAAAAAAAGGATCCCGCCCTTTTTCTTCCTTTTCTATTCCTCGAAGAAAGCGCGCAGTGCACCGTGACATAATCGATAAGAAGCTTTTTCCGCAGCGAGACTGTATCGCGATCTCTCTATTTGCCTATCCGCCTCGTCTCGTCGTTGATACGACAACCGGTTTCCGTGTTTTCGCCGTTTCGTCTCAACGAAGCTGAACACGCCGGAATCCATGATTACGCGGCAAGTAAAGTCATTAACGGAGTCGATGTTGAATCGACCGCGAGGAAACAATTTGTTCGAAGTAGTAATCACCTTGCTGGTTCTCTCTATGGCTGTCTGTTCGCGCATCCAACTCGTTTCCTTTTGCTCTTTTCTCCTCGAGTGGAGCACCGTGTGCAGCGTGTGCTGTGTTTGCTTTTACTGGTTCGCGTATGCGCCACGGACAATGGATCGGTTTTTCCTTCGATAGCCGGCGACATATCAAACCCACGGGTTTCTCCGGTGAATGGGGACCCCAGGGCCTACCGTTTGTGATACTCCGCGCTAGAAATCGTTGTAACATATAGCCAGAGGCTGTGCGTAATTTTCCTTGCCGTCGGATGCATTTATATTAGTTTTAGCAATGGCTGACATAGATTCGAACAACGTAGGACATGGTTCATCGAATCCCTCGTCGCGACACGAACTGACCTGGGGTCCTCAATGAAGTTACGTCCCCTTCTGTCATCGTACGGAATATCTCGTCGTAAGACGGCCTCGACACGAGCCGTTCGGTTCGATAATATCCCGGTGAAACTGTAACGGGTATGAAAGTTCCCTTCCATTGGACGATCGTCCCTCGAGCATCAAAGAACACCG
Source organism: Bombus pascuorum (assembly GCF_905332965.1). NCBI lineage: Eukaryota > Metazoa > Arthropoda > Insecta > Hymenoptera > Apidae > Bombus > Bombus pascuorum. Next base: position 5,572,692 of record NC_083496.1, on the reverse strand, counting down.
AACGAAATTGCCTCGTTCCCTTCGTTCGGTGAAAAATTACCATCGAAAACCGATAAGCCCCACTCGGTGCTACTGGCAAAGCCCGTGCAACGACGAGGCGCCACGATTATCATTTGTTCCTTCGCAACAGCAGAATAATCACGACGCGGTCTTGATTAAAACACGCATCAGTGACGCCAGGCGAATTTTCTTTTTGCGAAACTCGTCGTTTGCATCCCAATGAGTTTGGAAACTAATGAGAACGCTTTTCTTAGAATAGCAATTTTTCACCCGAAGGAATTTCGTAAACGAATATTACTCTGTTGACTGTCGCCAAGAAATAATTTAGGTCGATGCTACATCGATGGAAATGAAATACATTTATATTCGATAGTATATGCGAAAAGTATGAACGATTGAAATCCACGTCGAATTTAATTTTCTTGCAAGTTCGTGAATTTTGTAATCCTTATCGTCGTTGATTCGCGATCGTCTCGCGTGATTGCATATACATAATTCTATATATACTTTCTATTTGTTGCCATTGTCGTCGAGTGTAATACACGCGTACGACGAACGATACGATGAAGTTGGCTTACCCTCGAAAGGTGTAATCCTCGCTGATAAGGATACCTCTATGTCGCATACTTCTTCCACACCGAATACCTGTATCGATCGTGGAAACATTATCACGGTTAAACGCAGACATTCCTAACGACGAGTAATCTTCGACGTGTTATCTTCCGATTTACGTCGCGAGTCATATTTAGAATCGAATCGGGGTCAGGGGGATCGATCGATTTCTATATTTGCAAAAGTTTCCTCCAGGCGACGCGAAACTCACGATCCTTGGTCGTTAACAACAATATTGATAGTCTGAAAAGTTGAAATATATACTCTTATGCTTCTGCGCACGTAACTCCTCGTGGTGTGCCGGCGATATCAACGAATATCGAATGCACGATTATCGCGGTGACAGGAAACATCGGGTGTGTCGCGATAACGTCTCATCCCCAACTTTTTACTTATGCACAATCTCGTACGATGCATTTTTTTAATCGGTTGTTTTTTAAAAGGAATATCAGGATTTATGGAAACTTGTCATTCGCAGGAGCTATCGGTGTCCACAAACGACGTCTGATATAAATCATAACCTACCGCAGTGATGCATTTATATTAGATAAAGCTACATGTGTCTCTTCAGCAAATAAGATGAAATGAATTTACCTGAACGAATGAATATGCAGATACCTCGCCCCTTTTTCGTGTTTCTAACTTGTACACTTGCATCTTTTATCGGTCGAAGATTAAAACGATGATATCTATGCTACGAAATCGTAATCACGGTGCATTGTACCGTAAATACAGATGCGTTTGTATTATGTAACACTTAAATATTTCACGTTACTCGTTAGACTAGAGAATTACGAAAAGATTACTATATCGTTCTCCAAAAGACGCTATCTATGCGCGTTCTTCTGTTTTCTCTTTCCAGACTAATATCTAGGATTAAATTGTTTCAAGCCTGTTCTCTGAGAAATAACGAATGGAAAATGACACATAAAGCTTTGCAGTTGAATAAAACATTCAATTGTAATGTGGAAAGTGTACGCGTTAGGAGGGTAACATTCGGCGACACATACGTGCCAGAGTATGATATAAACACGAGAGTTCGAGGTTAACTCTGACAGAATGTAAAGCTTTTATCGAATCAGACGCAGAACATTTACTAATATGTCTTCATCTTGTTTCTAGTTGTTACAAACCAGAACAACGTTAGGAAACAAATTTTTTCGAGATAGTTTCTACAATATAGTAAAAACAATTCGCTTCGAAAATATTTGTAGTATCTTTCCATAGAGCGTACATTTTATTTTTGGGTTTATATTTATCTTCGTGTAAACGTCAGTTTCAATAAAGAAAGGAAAATTGATGATAGAGCAAAATATGCTGAAAAAAACTCACCGGCAATAACCGTATCCTGAAGATTATACTTGCTAGAACCTGTTTTCCCAACTTTTGGAAAGTCCTTAAGTTTTCGTCCGCTAAGCTTGAGTTCACCGCTCAAGTGTGCTTCCTCCAGGATTCGCTCGAGACTTCTGGTGAGCTGCTTTTGTATGTGGCCGCTCATGTTCGACGCGACCATCGCCATATTACATTTTTCGGGCACGTATACGCGAAAGCACGGTAGTGAATATCTTCCCTGGCGTACCAGCCACTCGTCTTTTAAACAGCGAAGCAAGATGTTCCAAAAACTCGACACCCACTAACTTCTCCCGATACTTGCTCCTGCACTACTGATCACAGCTTGGCAAAGCGCATGGATGCAAACGATTCAAGCGCCCTCGTTTAGACGCCATCTTAAGAATAACATTCAAGATACTTCGTTCGAGAATCGCAATTGCAATCGATTTTTCAAATTTTGATAGTTTATTTAATAGTTGATAGTTCATTTTGTAATTATTTAATTTGTATAACGCTTTAACGTAAGATATTTGTCGTGATAAATACGAAGTGTACAAAGTGTGCAAAGTGAGAAAATGAAATATTTGGGACCTAAAATAAGCAATGACCTGAAAATTAGTGTTCAATGTATCTACTGTTGAAAAAAACAGGCAAAATGAAACAAGTGTTCAGGTATATTTTGATATTTTCTAATAAAATCATTTTAATTCTAAAATTTTTCAAAATTGTTTAAGCACAATTCCTTACATTTCAATTAAATGTACATAACATCTATCTAGACTTATATCTATAATATCTTACATTTATTCATTTTGTTATACATACGTCAACGTATTTTATATGTCTTATATAGACAATTAAAAATGATTCCTAATGTGGTGAAATTAGACTATTTGTGACTAATTTTGTTTTCGTTGTGTCTCCAGATGTAAATCATTTGCTATTTGATATTCTTTTATTAATTGTTCTTCCACCTCTGGTAGACAAGGTGTGTATCTTGCATATTCCATGGTAAACTCTCCTTTTCCTTGAGTATTAGATCGTAATTCCCCAATATATCCAAACATATCATTTAATGGAACTTCTGCTTTTAATATAGACCATCCCTCATTGTTGTCCGTATTAATCAAGATACCATGCCGTTTAATTATTTGTGCCATAATCGTTCCCTTCAAACATAACAAAGTTTAAGTTGACATAAAATATAATTTATTATCCCGTAACAAAGGTGTATTTTTACCTGATATTCTATAGGAACGGTTATTTCCACCGACATAACTGGTTCTAAAACTTGCCATGATCCGTTTAAATATAAATCTTTCATTGCACCTTGTGCAGCAAGGAAAAATGCAAGTTCGGAAGAATCCACGCAATGATGCATACCATCTATTAGCCGAAACTTAACACCCGCTACTTTATGACCTATGAGAAATCCCTTTTCACATGTAGTTCTAAATCCTCTTTCTACACCCGGAATAAATTGTTTTGGAACATTTGTCCCAATCGTTTCATCACAAAATAAAAGTTCGGTATTTTTTTCTGGCGGTAGTGGCTAGGAAAATATTATTACAATGCAAATCATCGTATAATATGATTCAAATAAATGAAATTATTACCTCTAATACACCAATTACTCGAGCGTATTGACCAGCACCTCCTGATTGCTTTTTATGAAGATAATCGAATTCGATGGGAGCACGTAATGTTTCACGAAACGAAACTTTTGGTTTTCCAAGTATAACAGGACAGTTAAATTCACGTTCGAGTCTTTGAGAATAGATTTCTAGATGTAACTCGCCCATTCCAGAAACCAAAGATTCCTAAGACATAGTGTACATATTAGATTCCCCGAATTCTTTTGAAGCAAAATCCTTATATCTTTTTGTAAATGTATTGCGTAATTTTTAATATTTTACCTTATTCTCTGGATCATAGCGATGCCTTAAAGTAGGATCTTCTTTTGTGAAGCGTGCGATGCCTTTTGCAAAATTCTCTCTATCTTTTGAATTTTTTACTTGAATAGACATAGATACCACAGGCTCAGGTATATAAATAGATTCCATTGACAATTGCAGATCAGAATTATTAACAAATGTATCACCTGATGCACAATCTACTCCAAATAAAGCAAATATGTCACCTGCATAAACTTTGGTCACATCTTCCATCTGATTTGCGTGAAGTCTTACTAATCTTTGAATTCGAACCTGAAAAATAGTATATTTATACAAAAGTTTCACAATTTAAATACTGTCATCATACTACAAATGAACGAACTTTTTTTTTTGTTCTTGTATTATATAAAGTATCTCCTTTGTTTACCATTCCTTGGTAACAGCGAAAATAAGTTAATTGACCAAATTTACCACCTTCCAATTTAAATGCTAATCCAATAAAAGGATGCTTATCACTCCTTTCTGAATTCAATAGAATTTGACTAGTTTCCTCTCTATAAGTGACAAATTAATTGTTCTAAATCAAAAGAAAGCACTTTAAAAAGCAAAAAATAAAATGTGAGAAAATTTACTCATGCTTAAATGCATAGTTTTCCACTTCTCCAGGATTTGGTAAATAGTCCACAACTGCATCTAGTAATGGTTGAACACCTCTATTTTTTAAAGCAGTTCCAACCAGTACTGGCACAAAAGTTCTTTGTATACAACTTCTTCTGATAGCATCTGTTATGTCTTTTTCAAGTATTTGCATTTCGTTTAAATACATTTCTCCAAGTTTTTCATCAACATTGCTCAAGTGTTCAATTAACTCTTGTCTTTTATCTTGTGCCTCTGTAGATATGAGATATATGTTTAGTTGATTTAATTAGAATAAATAATGTTTTTATCTGCATTAAAATATCAGTAAATGGGATACCTATGTTTATATAAATATACCTGTTCTCATGTCTAATGGAATTTCATCTTCTCTTATAACTTCTCCAAAGTCTCCTTCAAAGTATAAAGCTTTTTGATGAATTAAATCTACTATTCCTGTATTTTTGCTTTCTAAACCAATAGGTAATTGCAGAAATGCAGCGTTGAGATTTAGTTTTCCTCTTAATTGTTCCAATGTTCTTTTATGATTAGCACCTAATCTGTCCAATTTATTAATAAATGCTAGACGAGGTACATTATACCTTCTCATTTGACGATCTACAGTTATAGTTTGTGATTGAACACCACCTACAGCACATAATACTAATATAGCTCCATCTAGAACACGTAAAGCTCGTTCTACTTCCACTGTAAAATCCACATGACCAGGTGTATCGATAATATTAATATTATGATCTTTCCATAAAGTATAAGTTGCAGCAGATTGAATTGTAATTCCCCTCTGTCTTTCTAATTCCATACTGTCCATTGTTGCTCCAATATTGTCTTTACCTCTCACCTATTATAAATATTTTATGCACTTAGATAAGAAAAATGTCAAGATTAATATCACTTGTAATTTACCTCATGCATTTTAGCTATTCTTCCAGTATAAAATAGTATACGTTCAGTTAAGGTGGTTTTTCCAGAATCAATGTGTGCTGATATACCAATATTTCGAATTTTCTCCAAGGGTTTATGTTCTGCATATTTTGCAAATGAGGACAAACACTGCAAACTATTCTACTTGATAGAAAATAAAAGAGATTAATTATATAAATAATTTTGAAATGTTGTCTAACCTATTTTATATAACATTGCACTTTTTACCTTTAAAATATGAGAACGAGAACGCAATGATATTAAATTCATGTTGTACCTTAGAACTGTTATAATAGACATGATAACTAGTTACTTTTTACACGTTTAGGATATGCGAAAAGTAGTAATAAATATCTGTTGGAAAGTTAAATACATAACACTCGAATATAGTCGGACATAACCGAACAAGTTTGAGAGAACCATGTTTTTATCACTTATTAAAATCACTATAAGCATATAACGTGAAATTAAATAAGAAATAAATCTAGGGAAAACTGTTTTATTATCTTTCGTAAAATTATATATTCCATTTTTTCTTCACATTGCCATTGCAGTACGATTTATCTTAATATAAATAGTGCACACACACTATAAACATATGGTTGTAATTTTATTAAAATAAAACATAACAAGCTTGTTTAATTCATATATTAAAATGTTTATATCTTACGAATATTTACATTGAGCTTACGGAAAGTACGAATTTTGTGCTTAGACAATTTCCATTTGAATGTAAAGTACATTTTTACATTGCTTTTATTTTATGTAATTATATGCTGTAATGCACACTTTTATCTATTAACCATAATTTTCCTTTTGTGGAAAACATAAAGGTGTTAAAAAAAAAAAAAAAAAAACACGTTGTGCATTAGAATTTATAACTTTTTTTCTAATCCTCAGAAATATATGTCATTCAACTGTAATAATTATATGGATAAGATTTAAATTTAGAAAAAGAGTTCTATATTAAGAACAATTGTTTTATATTGTATATCTTGATAAACAATTGACACCGATTTTCTTGAAATAATTGTGTATAATTCATAAAAATTATAAACATTTAAGATAGCTATGTGCTGACAATGGGGATTATAATGTACACTTACTATGTGTATCAAAATACATTCCTAATGAACTTTTTGCTGCTACTTTGAATGTATAGAACATTAATATTAACATTGATATAAGATTTATGAATAGATATTTGTTATGCAAGAAAAAGATCCTTTAAGCACAAAATATACTTATAAGGACTAAGTAATTAATGTAAATTATTCAATAGCTCCTTTAATGTCTTAATATTATTCGAGTATATTTTGTTGTCTTTTTTTATTTGTTTTTCCTTCTTTCCTTTAATATTTGAATTTTCATAATGTATTTCCATTAAGAGTATAAAATTTGACTTATCATTACGTATATTTTTCTGTACATACACATATTGAAGCTGAAGTTATAATACAGCCCTGTTTATACTTATTTCTAAAATCTTTACAAATATGTTAGTACTATATTAGATTAAAAGCAAGTAACATTTTTGGTACTAAATTTAGTCGACGAATGTTTGTCATCGCTGTCGCCAAGATCCATGCCAAATGGTACTGAATTCCAAATAGCTTTATCACTTCGGTCGTCTTCCTCGCTTAAAATATTGCACATCATTCGGTCATCATAAAGAGAAAATCTAGCACTTGATTGTCCACGACCACGTATTTTTCTTACAGAAGGCGGCAAATCTCCCGGCGTTTTTATTCTCATATGCGGATCCTTTAATACGTTTACATTAGATCCCACGTTAAAAACTTCGTTGAATTTATCGATGCTTTCCTGTCTACTGATATTTTCACTTTTTTTATTTCTTAGATTTACAAGGGGCAAGGTAGATGGTCGGGTATTTGTATTATCATTATCAAATTTCTGTTTACCAATTTGTATAGCATTCTTATCATTCTTATCTAGCGTAGGGCTAAAAGTAGGTGTTTTTGTAATAATACCATTTACATATTTCCCTGCTGGAGATATCGTTACATTAGTCTCTACAGTTTTGATCTGTACGTTCTGTTTTGACAATAAATTAGATTTAGAATCCTCTCGATCTATTTGATACTTATTATATGGATACATCTTTTTATTAACAAGTAATTTTTTAAAATTTGACCATCCAAACAATTTTTTTCTGGGGCTATCTTGCGGACAAACTTCATGTACGTTTGTCTGTTTTCTTTTACCATATGATGATGCACCATCATCCGAGATAACATTTTGAACATATGGTATAGGTGTAGCTGGTCTTAGCTGGGTTAATTGCGTCGTGTGTTGACTCAAATAGTCATGGGAAACAAGTCCTTGTGCTTCTGATACAATTCTGTACTGATCATTACACGCATGTTTCATAGATTTATCAACGAGTACATTACCATTGCACCCTAAATCTTCAAGTGAATCTGACTGTAACATTAAATTTCGTTCCATACAAGGGTTTCGCCCTTGATAAGGTTGAAGTGTTTGAGTATGATTATATATTGCTACTTCATTTGAATTTTTAACTAAAATATAATAAAGTGCTGTATATAATATCGGACTCAATAAATTCTTAAATCTACAGTGCAATAGTAATAATATACTTACAGCTATGCTCATGGACAATGCTTTCACAAGGCGATAATGTTACCAAATTTTCAACAATGCCACCTTCGTTACTCGAACTGTCTTGTACTGCGTGCGATGCAAGTTGAGTGACGTGAACATTATCATGATACGAAGATTCGCTATAAAGGCTGTTTGTGGTTGAAGGCACTAGAGTACAATGAGAGTTTACCATTGGACTTCCATCGGTGAAATGCATTGTTACTGAGGATTTACCAATCATTTCTTTCTTATTTTATTTTTATACATATGTATATATGTATATTATAATATAACAAAATTTACCTCGATGAGATTGTAATTCTGAAAGACGCTCTTCTATACATAAAGCAGTCAATCGAGCTTCTGCATCTGCATCCCAACAATCTTCCATTGTTTCCTTAATTAAACGTACTCCGGGCCTGTCCACTAAATTACCCTCCAATAAAGGTCTTGCTTTATTACGAGAAACTAGAACTTGCATTTGTTCAAATGTTGGATGAAGGCCAATTTCTTTCTCATATGGTTGTCTATAAGGAGGTACTTCTGATCCTAATATGTAAATGTCTGAACATCTTGAAACTAATTCCCATAAGACTAAGCCCATTGCATAAACATCTATTTGTTTTAAAGAGCTTTCACAATCTCTTAAATTTACAGCCCCTTCTAATATTTCTGGCGCCATATATCTCAAAGTACCGACCTAATTTAATAAATTGGAGGCGTAATTATAAATTATTTAAATTGTTTTACATTTTTTATGCTTAAGTTATCGTCTTACATCGTTGATTGATTTTATCTCGGCATGTTGTGCTTCTCCGTTTGAATAGTATTTAGAACCAGAAATTTGAACTGCTAATCCTAAATCGCATATACAACAAGTACCATCGGCTTTGATCAATATATTTCTCGAATTAATGTCTCTATGTGCAATGCACGGCTTAAATTTATCTGTAAATTTCATTAACTTTTTAAGAATATTCTTCAGTATATTCTAAAACATCCTGTTTCTTTTGACTTACCACTTTTATGTATATCAGTGTGTAAGTAAGCAAGTCCTTTCACCATAGAAAGACCCATTTTGCAAAATGTGGCCCAATCAATTGTATGAGTTCTTAAAAAATCTGTTAAAGTACCACCTGGTGCAAAGCTAAGTACTAAAAGATATTCAACACTACCTTCCATACTGATTCTTTCATCAACACCTAAATAAAGATTACATATAGCTTTCAACGTTGTGTTTAAATATGTAATACAATATCATTCAAGAATAAAAGAGAATATCAACCATAATAACTTAGAAGAGATGGATGTTCCATAAAGGGAAGACAATAAGTATCTCTCTCATTTTGGAAATAATTACGATAATGGGAAGGAAATATTTTTACAGCGACATCTTGATCTCCCATGCTGCCTTGCCATACCGACCCATAGCGTCCTTGTCCTGAAATTATACATTGTATAACAGACAAAAATACTTTTTATCGTAAATTAATGGTTTAATTAACAAAGAACATACCTACAATTGTTGTAAGTTTCAAATGATCTACTGTATAAGTACCAGTTCTTAGTGCCGTGCTATCCATAAACTGATCTGTATAGGAAAGTGGTTTTCCTAATCTTGCTATCATATTACTGTGATATACACGATATACCATTATAGCTACAATATTTATTACTAATAGTATGCATAGCAGAACGCTTATGATAACAATCCATTTCCCAGAATCTGATTGTTCCAAATATTCAGTTGCTACAAGATTTCGTAAAAGACATTATAATGAAACTATAAATTAATATATAACATTCTTTGTATTATTGAAATTTACTTGGTTGATTATCTTCTGCAGGAATAGAACTATGTGCATTATTTTCAGAGTATAAGATATTAGTACTATTGATATTAAGATTACAATAATCTCCATGACAACAACAAAATTTTGTATTATTCAGTGCTTTAGTAGAACGTTGAAGGGCAATGCATTCTGTTGTTTCACATTTTTGTTCACCAGACTGTTTCCAACAACCTAAATTGTTAAACATAAAAAGATATAATAATCAAGATATAATAATACATTGTACATTATTGAATGAAAAAACACTTCATCCATACCTTGAGATAAAATGATAATTTTGGTTCCATTTGCAGTCTTTTCTTCTTGCCACAATGCATGGCAAAAATTAGTACATTTTTCAAAATTAATATTATCATCCTTCTATAAAAATTTTAAATCAATTTATTTACTAACCAAATTATTTATAAGAATAATAATACAATATAAAATGCAATATATTTCAGAACTTACTCCAGTATGAATTACATTACTGTCATTGAGTAAATCTTCAGGTACACTGGGTGTATTTTGTTTTAAGAGAAAATTCTCATTATTTTTTTTTCTGCTGGCACATATTCTAATGGCACTGATGGGTACTGAGTTTATCCCATATAACAGCACGATCAATGTAATTGATACAATGGCTTTCATTGTGCCTTAGCAGGCCTCTTGAACTTGAACACTTCAAAGGAAGCGTTGCTTCTCAAGAACTGACATCTTTGATTACAACATCATATATTGCTGCCATGTGCATAATGTATTCATCTGTTTGTTATATACGATGCAAATATATTTATTGTAATAAACATATTATGAGAATTTTGTACATATAAAGTAGGAAATATAAAGAGTTATTTTAATAAAAAAGAATTACTGGATTTATTAAAAAATTGCTTCAATATTTCGAAACTGTGTAATTTACATACATGCTAATAAGTAGGAGAAAAGAGATGCATATGTGAAATATTAATATACTACATATATCTATTCTGTAGGAAAAAGAAATTTATTAGTAGAGTAAATATTAGTGATTGCTACAAATTATAGTATCCATGTGTGAATTAGGTCTTTATGTAAAAAATAATTACAGCAGTAAGAAAGTACAATAGGAAAAAGAAATAATCGCGAATATAATATAATTATACAAGAACGTTAAAATTTTCGCACAATTGCATATGCTGTGCATGTAGATCTGTATAAAAAGAATCGTAATACATGCTGTAAAAAAAATGAATAATTACAAAATGAAAAAGAAAAATTTCGCAGAATGCATTACAAGCAAATTAAAAGAAATATACTTACATTTTAAGGAATAGATTTTTTAAGTATTTTAGTTGAGAATTTTGGAAAAATATATTTGATACCAACAAAAACATTGCACATATCCGCGAAGTAGTATTACATTTTTTTTTACGATGAATCTTGAATCAACATTAATACATTTGACAGACAACCCGTATCCATTAAATTGTATTTCATTTATGTGTTCGCAAAGGCAACGTAAAACATCAGATCTGTACTGTAGACTGTAGGTAATATGCGACTGACACTTACTATTTGCACTGATGATATTATATGTCACGTAAAATCTTTGTCTAAATTGATTTATAAAACTGCATTTAAAATTTTTCCTTTATTGATGTTAGATATAAAAAATATTTCTTCGTTTAGAAATTCACTAATCAATAAATATAGAACACTTCACAAGGAATATGGAAAAAGTTATTTTTGTAATCTTCTTACGTATAAAATCAATTATCTTTCTTCATACGCTAAATGATTTAAAAAAGCAATATAATTAATTTTTAAGGGACAATTAATTTATTGGTGTACCATCGATACTATCGAAGGCAACCAATGAGAGATTCAACTTTACTTTAGGAGTTTTCAATCTACATTGTCCAGCTTCGTTAGTATTCGTAACTAGAGACTCATGAATTGGCGCGCAGCGTCTTATTCTGCGTGTTTTCTATATTATATCGTGCAAATGGTGGCTTTAGCGATGTTTTGTTCAATGTTTCTTAAAAATTAACCAGTCTTATTGTACGTCGTGTATAGTAGGGACAGAGATAATATTTGCTGTTTAACATTCAACCTGAAAAAGCTTGCGGACAACATGGTGAAGCTCCATAAGAAGTTTTTCGCGGGTGACAAAGTCTTTGCTAAAGTTCGAGGTTATCCACCGTGGCCAGCAAAAGTAAGTTCAGCTATACAGTTTACAATTATTTTTTAATAATTTTGTTGAAATTCGTAATGACAAGGACTTATATCATGAATACTAGTGATAATAACATTTTTAACCTGAAACTCATTATCGTTTGGATATTGTTGTGTATTGAGACATAATATTGATATCAATACATTATTCTCAAATTATGTTGTGAAAGAAATTATTTAGTCGTATATAGTATTCTTTGAAATACATATGTAAATATATCTTACAATTTTTTTATTAGAAAGAACATATTATAACATGGTATCATCATTAATACCCATTTTTTTAGGTTGAAAAAGTTATTGATGCCAATTCAAAAAATTCAAAGTATAGTGTTTATTTTTATGGCACAGGAGAAACGTAAGTAGCAATTTTTATGTCTTATTGTATTTAATAATGTAAATTATATATATATATATATATATGTTTTGTACATTATATTTGTACAATATATATTTTATACATAATTATATTATAAATATACATATATATATAATTGTACAAATATAATATATAACTATACATAATATTTAAAAAAAGCATTAAGATTTTTAAATACTTTATTTTAGAGCTGTATGCAAAGTAGAAGAGTTGTATACCTATATAGAGAATAAAGCAAGATTTGGTAAACCAATTAGAAGAAAGTTTTTTCATGAAGGTTTATTGCAATTAGAACAAGAACTTAAAAATGACAAAAATAAAGCATCGGGTCTTGCTGATCTTAAAGGTAACTATAGTATTATATGATATGCAACTTAAATGTTTATAAGATACTAATTTTTATCTATAACCGAAGAAGTTGGAATTGGTGAAGGATCAGGGAGAGAAGGTGATACAAATTTACCAACAGTTAGTACTGCAGATAGTGATATGGAAACAGGACTTGTTATTGATGAGGAGGAGAAAAAGAAATCCATGAAAAGGAAGGCTGTTTCGGCTACTGTAATATATTTTTGTATTTAATTATTTGTAAACCTAATCTTGCATATGATATTTTATTAGGAGTTTTTACTCATTATTACAATATTGTATAAGAAAACAATTATTGAATTGAGTACTCCAATAATAATTTAGGAACTGCCGACAAATATTTATCAAGGCTGAATAGTTTGTGCGATTTTTCCTTACATTTATATACAATCTTTATTCTAAGAATAAAATTCACAGTATTGCATTATGTTATATAGTATAAACAAATTCTGAACAATTAGGATACACCTGAGGTTAAAAAGAGACGTGGTAAAGCAAAGTCTTTATCTGCGTCTACAAGTGATGCAGTGAAACAAGAAGCATTGGATTCTCAAGGAGAGGAATCACCAAAAGAAGTTGTAAGTCGTAGCGGTAGGAAGATTAAGCCCAAACGATTTGCTGACTTTTCAAGTTCAGAAGAGACAGATGCTACAACAGATAAAAGTGGTACATATCAATACCTTTGTTTAGACATAGCGTTTTATTACATTTTTTATTAATAAGTATTTTACACATTGTAGATCATGGAAGAGGTCGTGCTAAAGTTAAAACTGAAGATTCTAACGACCAAGTAACACCTAGTGCAGTGCATAAAAAAAGAGCTACTGTGGAAAGTGAGTATAGAGAAATCACATATATGATTAATATTAAATTATTGACATTTAAATGGTATATATTTCATACACAGAAAAAAATAATTTAGGCGAAGCACCCATATTAGAAGGTACTGTGGTTTCTGGTACCGCATCGTCGGATGCCCCGGGACGACTTCTATTGGCATTAACATTTGCTGGTGAATATGTAGGAATCAAATTAGACATGGATAAACCAAAATCTTTTGAAAATGATAAGGCTCAAAAACAATGGGACTGGTCTACTGCTAGAAATGCCATGAAATTAAAAGCACAATTGGAAAGCGGCGAAATTTTACCAGAACAAGTGAAAGATTGTTTGGATTTCAATGTACATGTCCCAGATGAAGAAAAGCGATTATTAGCAAAAGATGGAGCACTTCATCGTAAAACAAATAAACTGAGGTAGTAAAAATAATATGAATTTGACAAAATTTGTAGACCTTTGATATGGATATATTAATTTCAGATGGCTTCGTATAGAGGCACAACTTTTACAGTTGGATGCTCAAATTAAATCCAATCTCGGATTAGATCGAGCATATCCGGATAAGTGTTTGCAGGCAATGGATGATATGTTATCTCTTTCAATTGATCCCTTGATGTTAAAAAAACATCCACATATTGTGGGAACTGTTAAAAGGGTAAAAAAGTACCAGTTATTACTCTAGTGTTAATTAATTCACTGTAACCCTAATTGAACTACTGACAATTTTCAGTTGAGACGATATATTGGCAATTTAGCCGATTGGAAATTAAGCGACGAAGAGGAGGTATTATACTTTTCCATTTTGGTTTTTGAAGAATAAAATACAATATCTTTAGTATATGATCTTTTTATATTTTTTCTCAAAATTTATTTGTAGGGTGTTTTCAAACAAAAGGCCGAACAAATTAGACAAAAGTCAGAACATATATACAACAAGTTTAAGGTAATTATATGTAACCAGATGCGTGTGTAATTTATATGTGACTTGTACATGCATAAAATATCTGTCATATGATTATGTTTGAGATTTATGTTAAAATCTATTTGTTTCTTTTTTGTATATTTTCAATATGTAAATATATTATATTTTATCTTTCACTAAACGATATGCAGGCTATGTTTACCATACCTGAAGGGCAATCGTTTTGGCAATCATTTTCCGACCAAGTGGTTCATTTTAAAGAATTAACAAAGGATATGTCTGAAGAAAAAGTATTTTCTCTAATGTCTGATCCTGCTTGTCCAGGTAAATATATAAATTCGTAATTATGTCTAACATTGATTGCCGCGTCAGTTCCGATTATTAAAAGAATTAGTTATTTGATATGTAAAAATTCTATTAATATATTTACACAACAGCGCAGTAATCAGTATGTTAAGTTAATATAGAAAATAAAGTTGTTTTGTAAAAGGGGGCTTATCTTGTTGTGAATGCAAAAATAAAATTTATAGATGCAGTCGTATTAGGAGATTCACCTGCTGATGAGAGTGGTAGTCAACCAGATACAGATGCACCTGTTGAAGTTAAATCGGAAGAAGTGCCTACATGGAATGAAATTACAAAAGAATCGGAGGCCAAGTAACATAGTGACATTTTGTATCTGACAACGTGGAAATTATAATTAATTTTTTTTTGTACTAATTTAGTACACTACACAACACGAGTGTCTTAAAGTTGAAAAAGAATTCGCTCTTTTCCGCTTGAATAGCACTTTCGGATAAATTTTGACACTGTATTTTATTTAATGAGTCTTCTTTGGTAAATTTATTGTCATAACTCTTGTCCCTGGCAATAACTATAATCAGAAAGCCCACTATAGTGATGAACACTCTCTAATCTGTTAAAAATGTTAAGAAGATTGTTTAATTATAAAGCATTTTAGAGTAGACATAATTATTTACTTTATCTGATAAAACATTTCTTTAATAATTACAATTCCTTTTTCGTCGTTAAGTAATACCAAAAAAGAAAAAGATATTTCTGAAAGTTATAAGACTATCTTCATTCTTTAATGTTTCGCTAATGTTGAGCTAGAATGTCGTCTATTTACGTAACGTCAAATACCAATGTATATATAAAAAAAAGGGAAAAATGGAAATTGCAATACTCCTCTATATGTTGTAGAGATTTACGATTAATTGCATGATTTATTAGTTTCAAACCAAAATTTCAATAACACTTATTAAAATTAATGTTTCACATTTTTAATTGCGTTTTCATGGCACTTTAAAGGCATAAGTTGAACAATCATTTTAATAAAACAAAGACGCACGTTATTTCACTTATATAAATTATTGGTGTATATGAGTTAAACATTTCCTAAAAATTCAAATGTGTTCACAAAGCTACTACTATTACTAAATTGTACAAATTAGAAAAATAGTAATTTTTAAATTTCTGGAGGAAAAGACTTCTAGGCAATTTGAAGTGGGTGAATATTCGTTTTGAGTAAAATTTTGCAGAGTAAAAGTTCTTTGAATTAATGTAGCTTATTGTTACAATGCAAATTATATGTTACACTTTTATACAAGCTGAAGATAGAAAAAAATAGATATATTTATTTGCATTCAGTACTTTTTATAATTCAAGACACAATAATACTTTAATCTCGTTCATTGTTTCATTGTAATGATATTATATCTAAATTAAGCACAGTATCTATCTTAATAACATAAATGTACTTTTGTAAACATTTGTCGAAAAAGAATGCTGTAAAGGTGATACTGTTAATAAAAACAAATTGATGTATTTTTTTTGTTGAATGATGAAGAAACCATTCTTACTTTTGTTCATTTATTCTTTTATGTACACTTTACTTATTCTTACGTTAATTCGGAGAAATGCCTTTGAAGTGTATTGAAAACGAAAAAGGTAAATGAATATTTTCTGTTCAAAGTTTTACCCTATATCTTTAGTTAGTTAATATGTTCTTTTTTAATAAGTATGTTAAGGTTTATTGCGTATCTTTTGAAAAAGTAAACGAATAAGTATGTTGCATAATTAAGGAAATATTATAGTTACTAAAGAGATAAATGTTTCTTTCAAATGTCAAGAAGCAAATATTTTGAATAAAAAACTTACTGTAGATTTGTATGGCTCTTCTAGAGCTTTTATAAATTTTTTCATATGATTTCTATCATCGTAATCTTTATATTTATAAGTGTTAGAAATTTGTTCAATTAGTATCAATCGTGTACGCAGTACTAGTAATAAATAGCATATCAAGTTTATTGCATGCAAAGTACTTGCATTGCATGTACTTGCGATACAATTTAATATTTAATGTTGTTTTTCATACAGAGCTATGAAACCAGACGGTAATCGTAAAATTATTGCACTTACGTTTTATGTCACTAAAAAGGCAACAATTATTTTTCGGAAAAACTGAAAGTGTTGGAACATAGAAATAATGAATTTAAAATAAAGTGGTATTTAGTTGTTGCATACACAAAAGAAGAAGATAAAATGTGTTGTCTACAAATTCCATGTTTGTTTACGAATAAGTGAGAATATATATTGTTGAGAGTATTTAAAATTCATTTTTCGAGCATAAAAGGATGCCAAACAAATCATTTTGGCTGCAAAATAGGTATCGAATGACTTTATTATTTTTACTTTTCTTCAAATTCGTCGGACTTGCAACGATTTCTTTAAAAAGCCGAAGGACTTTGAAGAAAAATTGCTCGGAAAACCTCGTATTTTTCACCGGCTCTAAACTTGGAGTATTTTATAATTTATTTTCAGCTGTTTAATAATCGCATCGAATTTCATATTCCTACCAATCATATACAATGCAGAATATGCGTTTATGACAATCGTGATACAAATCATTGAAATTTCTCAAGCGGTACTGGGTAGCTTTGCAATTGTTTCAATTTTACTCTATTATTATATAAATGAATCAACTTTTGTAAAAATTGGAAATTACTTGATTCATCTTGAGGGTGCATTATGTCGGTTAAAACAACCACTGAATTGGAAACATCTCCTACGTCTTGTTTTTTGTGTATTTGTTTAATTTCAGTTTATTTGTTTCTGTTTTTGTTACCGATATCATATCCTTTAACACTCCTGTTTCATCCTTCCGATATATCTTGCCTGTAATTTTTATGAGTTTTTGTTTTATTCAATATTTTTCCGCGTTTAGTTTGACGAATGCAATTTTTATAAACATAAATTGCGCTATACAAGATTTTTGTCGATCTAAGTTTGGTCATATTACACTTAATACTGTGTTTGAGACTCGACACGTGTTTGTTAGCTATTCAAAGGTTCATCTTTTTCGAACTCGAGACGTTCACGGTCAGCTTTGTGACATTACCAGTGAAATTTCACTCTCTCTTATATCCTACATATTATTGTACAACGTTTACTACCTTTTTGAAGCAATCACGGTTCGGAATGTAGGCGTGGATTATATGATTATGGTAAATACTTTGCTCTGGATAATTTCTATGCTGTATGCTCTTGGTTTATTAACTTCCAAAGCGACCAAAGTTACAAACGAGGTAAGAATTTGAATTTCCTTCCTTAAAAATGAATGTTCTAGGTTCTAGATAATTTAGTAAACTCTTTTACAGGTCGAAAAAACTGAGAATCTCTTACACACGTTGTAGAATTGCACGATTGTCCGACAAACAAAAGTAGAGGTAAATGATAATTATACAATGTGATCGAGTTAATATTTCCGTTGTCTAACATTACATTATCTTCTAGCTCGAACAATTTTCACTTCAGCTGTTGCATTGGAAAATGAAGTTTACAGCGAACCAATATTTCACATTAGACAATATGCTTTTTCAATTGGTGAGCAAAGAATACTAAATTGATTTAATTTCTGCTGGAATATAGTAAGTAGTCACTTGTTTTGATATTTGTTTCTCGTTATTAGATATTGAGTACAGTGACTGCATATATGGTAATTCTGATTAAATTTCAAGTGGGGACTTCGGTTCCAGATGCTTATCCCTGCAATTGCACGCAATGATCATCGTAAGAATAACGTCATTTCGAACGTCGGATACTGTTTCTCGTCGTTGAAAACCTAGAAATAATAGAGAAGAGAGGATACTTAGGAAATTGATGTAGGTCGTGAATAAGAACTCACTTCTGCATTTTATGATCGAAGCTTACAAGCATTGGATAAACATGTAAAATGAAAATAAATCGAGAAAAAATGAGTTTTGTGGGTAATCAATATTGTATTTGCTTCTTTTTCTTTTTTTATCAGGATTTATCAGCAATTCCGTTAAGGAGGACTAATACATCGATTGCATGCATGGCAGCGAATTATATGATTGCAACTGATTATATACATTGTTGCTCGCAATGAGTTTCCTCGTTTGTTCGTATATATACACACATTTATGACCACCGAAGCAAGTGTCCAAAGTGTGTATATTCTTTATACGAACTACAGTTAATCATTAAGGAAGTTATTTGTTACGTACAACACTTTTATTCATGATGAAAATTGAATGATATTCGATGCGATGTTATTGCGAGGATAAACAACTCCGCGTATATACGCTGAACTTATTGCTCGTAACAAAATTCTATTTCAGTACCTAAAATAAATTTCTACGCTTTCGTCAACTTCGGTATCCATTTTTATCATTAACGGTATTCCGTTGCAAATAGATACGTTGGACAGGAAACTAGGTCTTCTAAACACGGCGCGACAGACTCTTGGGATATCTTTGTAAAAAGTTGCAGCAAATGTGTTCGCGATTTTTAAAAAATATGTAAATTGAAAATATAGCGGAATACCGTATCACGCGCATTCACTGCTCTGTTACTATAATTTGTTACGCGAACCTTTTAAAGCAGAATTTTGTTTACGTCGCGTAAGATTTACAAAATTATTGAAACCACTGTTCTTTCATTAGGAAGTAGTACTTACACATCATCCATAAAACGTTCAAAATTCTAATCACAACCATTTAAAATACTATAATGACGATCGTAGCCCGTTAGCTTATGGCAAACATGTGTCTGAAACGGGATCGAAAACGCTCGCATGCGCTTCTATAATATCTTTCCCATTGCGAACGTGTATAGATCTGCGAGCGAATTTCTTTCTTAAATTTATACAAACACACGTAACATCAAGACGAACGGCTGCTTCGTATCGTACTTTGCTATATGTATAATACATATATCGATAGAGATGTTCCAATATACGTTGTATATACAGGTGGAGGCCTATTAATGCCTCTTACCTCTCTTTATCATTAATCTATAGTGCTATTATCTCATCTTCTCACCAAATACGAAGACCTAATCTCATTTATCGACGAACTTATCACGCAATTCTCGAGCGGACTTGCAAATCCTCGGAGGTTTATTCCAACGTGTAATAATTTGATAACGTGTTGCTTGAAAAATATCGTATGAAATTATTCTCTTCTAATATTCTCGCACCAATCGGTTCGTTTTCGTGTCTGTATCGGTTGAAAACCGGCGAAGAAGGAGAAATAACAGCTTATTCGTGTAACGATCCGCGCAATGTTCTGAAAGACTGCAGTACGTTAAAAATCTCATTATTCCTTTTTTCGAACGAAAAGGACATCCTTCAAGGGACGGCGTTACGCATGGAAATTCAGTCGTGCTAAAATTTCGATAAAAAACATGGAAAACTCTTCTCTAATATCCTCGAGTACGAATTTTCTTCCACGCAATCGAATTTTCCTATTCTCAGCGTAAAAAAGATGCTGTACATTTACCGTATAATGAATATATTGTCGCTGTTGGCCGGTATCTGACGTGTATTGGAAACTTGAACAATTTTAATAAAATCCAATCGTGTTAGAGAAATGTTGTTAATGTTGCATGAGCGTTGGTGAAAGAATGAGTCTCGTCAGTGGGGGTAATACCGACCTTTTCGGCGCTTTCTCTACGATCAACGACGCGTGTCGGTCAAGCTCCTCTGCGAGACATCCCTCGAAGGAAACGTCGATATATCCAAAGGGGTTTTCTTGGCGTACTTTCTATGGGCACAAACTACTTAATCCATATAATCGCTAGATTACAAGTATACGTTATTGCGCACTGACAAGAATAGATTCGAGATCCAGCGATGACAATTCACGCGTCGATTTATCAACAAATCCAACCTTAAATCTAGATCGCTCTACTTTAAGTTTCAATGATGTGTGCGTTTCTTTTTTCTTCCTTTTTTACGAATAAAAGGTTCGCGATAGCTACACCTAGGTATCCGTCAGTAGCGTTTGTTAATTGCACTCGTCCAAGCTACAACGCGATGAAATTAAATAGTCTCGCGCGCAATTCCATTTCCTATAAAATATTGTCCTTGTAATAACTTTTCTCGACTGTTGTTGACCACGACGATCGCGTTTACCATGACTGGATGATAACGCGTACGAGGAAAATCAAAACGTGCTTTGTACCGTTTAAATTGGAACTAAGGGAAAACAGAATCTTCGGAATCGTTCAAAGATCGAGTGATCGTTCAAAGATGATCGCGAGCGTTCGTTCCCAATGTAGCGTTGTTTTTGTTAGACGGAAGTCTCGGCCGAGGTAGTGCCGTTAATCGTTAACGGGCTGATGCTTTCCTTCGATCGTATCAGGTCTACCTGAAACGATTAAATCAAACATTCCGCATAATTTCGCGAAGCGCATTAACGAGAAGCCAATCGTTTCAAACAAGCATCTACATAGTACATAGAAATCTTTGAATGAGCCGCGATGACAATTATTCGTTCCGACGATCGAACTCAACCACTCGTTACAATTGTAAAAATTATATGTCACGGAAATTACGTTATCGCAACGGATAATATCGCTCCGCAATTTCTCTTATCCACGGATGGATACGAAAAATTACACTCGACTATCGAAAAATGCGTGCAAGTGATAGATCAAGTATGAAAGTGCGAACAATAAGATTCAACACATGCAAGAATTAAATTATGCTCGATTCTATCGTGATAATTGGACATATAGAAAGAAAATCAAGTCCATTGATATCTTTTCTGTTGCTTTCTATTTTGATACTTATTGGCGAACACTGCATGCTGCAACTTAACTATGCATCGGATACAATCGAGAATGGATGCGAAAGTAGGTCTTCTTCTCTATCAGAGTCGTCGTTGTTCCTAAGGACGGATCTATCTAAGACGACTCCGAGGGTTCCGTGCAGCCCCCTTTTATATTCTTACTCACAGTAGCGTACAGGGGGTATGTTGCATGCCGGTGTATTGGTGCTCTTGCTGTGTGACTTGCCATGTGATTTATCAGTTTGGTGATCGTGGTGGTGGTTAGAATTTAGAGTCATTTACGTTTGTCACCTTGATAGAGATTCCACTGTCATCTTCGTCCTCTTCGGTCATCGTAGTCAACCTCGTAGTCTCGTCAGCCATCAACAGGTTTTCTTTCTTCGAGTGCTTCTTCTGCTTTCCCGCGCTAAAACCCAGCCAAGTTAACAACGTCGTTTTCACGTCGTTACTCTATCTACATCCTAATCGACTACACGTACTTGATAAGTTTCACTTGTTTCGTTTTCTCGTTGCCTTCGTTCACTTGTTGCCAAATCCCAGTTTTATTCACCTCTTCGCTGATATTGATGCTCGCCATTGGGATCTTCATAATGTTGCCGTTCGCTAACGAAATCTGTATGTTTCCCGACGGTCCGTATCCCATAGACTCGTTCTGTTCCTAAGGGACAAATCGTAAACTTAGCTTTGCGCTTGATTCTCGTTGGTCTAGGAAAAGAAAATAAACCAAGCCATGCATTGAACTCGGCAAAACTCTCGGCACTACCGTACTCCACAGACCTCGAAGAACGGTGGATTTGGGTATAAAAGGAAAGCGGTATTTCGGTTAGCATCGTCCGAGCTGGAAAAGGAAAAAAGAAAAAAGACAGAAAATGAAACTTGCATTCGGCTGAGAACGAGCAGGTATCGCATGGAAAAGTAGCCTTCGTGACTCGTGCAGAGTCGAATCACCTCGATCGTTTTGCTGCTTATTAATGATACCAGAATGACAGTATCGATAGAACGAATCGCTGGAACGATGGACGGAGTCTATGCCATCGTTACCGCGATCGCGATCGTGATCAAATTTGTTACATCGCAGTGCACGACGTCTGAAGTTCAGCGTAATAAAGGTGTGATCTTCAGCAGGAAGGTAGATACAAATGTTACAATTATTCTCGAGGCCGAGGAACTATGGACGTGCGCTTATGGTCACGTACCGATGACAGCCGCAGGATTCGACGACCACTGGTACCTTTATGTCTCTGGCATTCTTTCATTTCCACATCGACTTTTCCCTGATTGTCCGATTTTCTGAGAGAACTTTATCTTTTTACCTTTTTCTCTCCCTCTTTTTACCTCACAAAAAAACGCGTGTGTCTCCTTAACTGCGTATTTAAGTTACGGTGTTTAGACCTTGTGCTTGGAAATAATATATATCTGATAAAAAGACGGATACTATACGCGAAAACAGCGAGGGAAGGTTTCTGTTCGATGCTGAAGGTCCATCTGATCTGATGTGTAGTCTGGTATTGTACACGTGTCGGGAACTTAGGATTTCATGCAAACGGAGCGTGTTTGACTCGTGTACTGTGTGTCAAACGTGTCGGTAAATGTTTCGTAAGGAAGAATTAGGATTACATAGAGATTTGTGTGTGTTCTTAAACAATAATGTATTTTCATATGTTAAGGTAGGCAATCTGTGTTCGACGATACATCGAGCGGATACATGTGTGTCAAATGCTTGTCGAAACACTGGCATCGTTATAGTTTTGCGTGTGTTGTCACGAACTGATAACGATGTTTCGTAAATTCAATTAAAAAAACAAAAAGAAGATTCGTCCGCGTTTTAATAAAATTTCGTAGGCCGACAAAAGGTAAGCAATGTTACTATTATCGTGTTTACGAATCTTTCGATGGAATACTTTTAGTAAATATGCAATTACCTACAAATCTATGTAATTCAACTACGATAACAAATTTATCTATGTTTTAAAACAGTCGTGTCCAAAATGCTAGATATTATTCGAAGAAACAACTATTACATGTAATTAATACTGGTCGGAGTATTTTGGCACGCACAGTTGTGCGAAAATTACTTTGGTCGAAAACGTTTACGAAACCACTGAATACATTTTTTGTTTTCTTTAATTTTGGTGCGAGCCATTCTCGTTATTCAGGCACGTTTAATGACAAATTATTATTATTATTATTATTATTATTGCTTCGATCGAATAGATATTAACGAGGACAGCGATAAAACGACGTCGAGGAGGACTGCTTGCTAGAACACGTGCAGCAAAATTTAGACCACGTGCAAACGATCGTTCGTTAATATATCGCGCCGTTCGCTGCGTTTTCGGCAAAACGCGGGTTCATCGTAATCGCCGACAGTTACCGTGACCACGGGGCAAATATTCGCCACGCGATCACTTTTTTTGTGCTATTTACGACCAATGATGATATTTAGTACTCGTCTCACGGTGCTAACCTCGCCGCTCTCCAGTTGTCGTAGATCTTCGGCGTGTTTCCTGCTTGGTTCCGGCATTACGTCGTCCAAGATCTTCAACTCGCGTTGAGTGAAGAACAAGTCTAAGGACTTTCGTATCCCAATCATCACCACCAACTGTATAAAATATCATTTGTTTGAGAAACGATGTTATCTTGATTTATTATCATTTGATAAACGACTAACCATCAAAGGAAACAGGATGGAGGTGCTGCTGAAAGATTTGATAATCCACAAGCAGGCTAAGCAAGTCAACTGTATCGTTGTAAACAGATGAACGCGTTTCAATGGTACCTACAACAGTTTGCGATTAGTGAATTATGAAAGATCTGATCCTTTCTGAGCAACGTGCGAATCATTAGTTGCTAATTATTTTACCTGCCGAAGGAACATATAGTCAGGTTGGTATTTAACCGGCATCAGCATGATTAATATCCTGTCGAAAAATTGAAGTCCCTTCAACGAAGCAACTCCCATGTAGAGGAAAACTCCAAACAGCACCGGCATCGGTATGTGTCTCAGCATTGGCGTGAGCAGAACCGAGCAGCCGATCATCAAAAAAATTAAAATGTGTGTAACACGCTGTTCGCGGACACCGAGGAACTGCGGTTTTTCACCTGGCGCGGCACATTCCGATTCCAGCTTCAACGAATTCACGTGATTGATCGAGAGCACCGTTGCCGCGACGAACCAGGGCAGTCCCATCACCGAGCAAATTTCTATCAGGATCGCAAGGACGAACAGATCCAAATGATAGCCGCATCCTTTCTAAACACGAACGATACACTTTATCGATGCCTTTCGGGAAACGTTTCGATCGCTTTTCAAACGAGGAATAGACGCTTGCCTTTAATTTGTTCTCTTTCCTATTGACTATCACGGCTGTAATTTGTTGATCCATAAAAATCAGTATAGTGCCTAAGAGAGCTGGTAGACACGCGACGATGGCGCTCCACCATGGATTGTTTTGAAAAGGCCAGATCATCCATCCTCGACCGGCCAACGTCGGCTTGAATTCCTCCGGTACTTCGAGCTTGGGCGTCGGAATATTCACGAAATGGTCGAGCGTGCTCATCGAAAAAATCGCGATGATCACCGCAAAATCACTGACAACCTGTCTGACCTGTATGGTACGCGCGATTAATGAGACTTTGATCGGTAGCTTTTACCGACTTTTACGGTGATTTCCACGCGACTAACGACGATCGATGTAATACTACCTTTGATGGAAAGAAGAGAGCGTTCTTGAAATCTTTGAGCTCGATGGATAGCAAGAATGTGCCCATGAATAGTATAATTGACATGAGGAACACATCGGGTGTGTAGTGCGGTGGGTTGCAACCATCGCCCACCAGCGTGCCGTTGTAACTCTGAAAGAAAGTTAACGACATTCTCATCAGTGATATAACGCTGTATCGAGTCAGTCTTATGATCAAGGCGCCGCTGCAGTTTGTAATTTCGGCTAACGAGTAGTTCGATGTGGACGTTCAACTAACCTGGCATGTTTTTTGATCGAAAGCCGTCCAATTAATGTTGTCGTAGCTAGACGGTAGACTGCCATTCGGCGGCTTGCACCAACACTCGTAGTTGAACGATTCGTTCGCATGAGTATTTATAGGATACTTTTTGCCGATGGACAATACGTTTTCGATGGCCTGAAACACGTGAATCTTTAGTTGATTTTCTATTCGAATATTCTCGATTAAAAGCTGACGAATTAAATTGAAGCTTAAGAACGTTCGATTGTCGTTGCCACTCTCTAGTCAAGATCGAGGTCGATCGAACTTTCGGCCCACGGTTTCGAAGCCCGCTTAAAACGCTTCGATTAGACGCGTACACCGCGATTCGTGACCCAGATGCCGGTGATTTCGCTGATGGTGCGTTTCGCGAAGCACACACAGTTACACCATATCCAATTAACCCGTATCGCAGCAGAAGGACATTGTTGCGCAATTAAGATTCACGTAGGTAACGAAGGCGGATTCTTTGCGAGTGAAACTTACTTTTCCTGCTGTTAGAGATGGGAGTATCGGTCACGTACCTTGTAAATGAAGATAAACGCGATCAGAGTGGCGAAGTTCTCCTCCGTGAACCGCGTGATGTAGCACACGAAAGCGCTAGCGTCGATCGCCACGAGGATTATCAGAATCAGTGTTATCCACGAGCCGATCCAGAAGCGGAACGACATGTAGTTCCAATCTGATTTCCTACGAACATAACGATATACTTTTACGTTATCCACGAAACTTCTTACGTCGTAAGAATCTACTCACTTGCAAAATTCGTAGACTATCGTCTCGAAGACTAAAACCGGGCCGGTGGAACCGAGAATGGTGAGGGGTTGACCAGAGAAAAATCCATATCCGATGCCGCAAACGAAACCGGAAACGAGCGACTCCATGGCGGCCATATTTTTTCCTGTGGCTTCGCTCAGCAAACCACCGAATGTAATTATAGGCGAGAGGCAGGCAAAATACAGGAAGATAAAAGAGGCTACGCATTGAAGAGCTAACGCGTCCTTGAAGTCAGAAAAATAAAATGGCACTTTTCTCTTTATGTCGTTTATCAAGCCACCGAAAAGTCTGCCAGTTCTCGAGAGACCGGATTCTTCCCTCAACTTTTGCTCGTCTGCTTCGTCGTCTGGGTCTTCCTTCGGTTTCTCTTCTTTCGGTCGCTTCCTTACATCCTGAGCAAATCGATCGATATGGTTGATTATGAAAATATAAAATTCTCGATTTGCGAATGATTCCTCGTGTATATTTTACCTGCGAAGGAATAGCGGCAGGCGGTTCTATTCTGATCGCAGGGTCCCATTCTCCTGGCGGTAGAACCGTAACAGCGTCTAAGAACTCGTCGATTCCTGCAAGTAGATGATTTCTGTTCTTGGCCTTGTACGCCACGTCGTGGAAGACCTCGTCGGACATCAGCGTAGCCATGGCACGGCCAATCTCGTGGAAACCTGTGATTCCTCCCTACGACGAAAACAAAGTGTATCGTAACAAAGTAATCGTGGAAGTTCAGGATAGATAGAGAAGGAATGCCAGATACCAATAAACGAACTTATTACGCACGAAACAACCAAGAATCGAGAGAAAGAGGAAGTTGTCGGAAGTTCTCGTTCGCGTGCGATGCGTAGGCTGTGTCATTTCAACGTTATGTGTTAAGAAAATTTCGTGATACTCCGTCATTCGCGAATCATAACGACATTGCAATCATCTAGCGAATTTAGAGCTCTTCTTATTCCTTCTTTTTTATCAAATACGGGTGATATGTTCCATAAATGTAGAGCACGACTACACATTCAACGCAGCATCTATTGAAATATGCACATTTCATACGTTGCGCAATTCTATTATATGGGATTGAAAGTAAACTTTACCATTAATAAAATGAAACTGAAACTATGGAAGATACTTATTGTTTACTGTAGAAGAAACGATTATAAGTTAATAATATTTTGATAAAATTGGCTCGATTACAATTAATATTTTAATTTTTTGTAAATAGGTTTGAAGATACTTTTAACAATAACTCGAATAAGATGATTTGTATCATAAAACGCCAGATTTGGGAAACGTTTCAAACTTCAAACCTGCAAGCAAATGTATATTTATCATCGCCAGTTGCTGCAACATTCGAGCGAAGAAATAGATAATATTGATTACAGTTTTGAAGCAGCAAGGTTTCAGAGTTTTGAAAATTGGCATATACCATACATTGGACCTAGAAAATTTGCAGCTGTAGGATTCTATTACATAAGCGAATGCGATAAAGTGACATGTTTCGAATGTCAAGCAAAGATATGGTATTGGATAGAAGGTCTTTATTTGCAAATTTAATTGTGCTAATGTACTAATTGGAGTGGATCCAATAGTTATACCGCCATTACCAAGAAGTAGAGATATACGTATAACTGTAGAGATATACTTATAAATAATTACTTACATCTAGTCCTGATAACCATAACTTTTCAATGGAATTAGAACCATCAATCACAGCTAAACTTTGCTGTTTAAGTCTGGGAAGGACTAAGGAACCAGTATATCCTGGATATGCTGGTTACAATGCTAGACCACATGCATTTGCAACATGGCCAAAATCTATGCCACAAACAAAGGAACACTTAGCAGGTGCAGATTTTAAAAGAGATAGTTTACAAGATTGGGAAACACAAGATGATCTTTGTAAAGAACAAAGAGTGGTAACTGAGAATAAATGTTAAGAAAAAAACAGAGAATAGATTCTAAGTTAGAAACTACTTGGCATGTCCCTCAAAAAAAATAAACCATTGGTATCTCTCCATTTTCTTTATGTGCAGAAGTTAACTGCACATACTTATAAGATTTATGTCAGAAAACAATGCACATGAATTTACCCTATTTTATTTGATTTTTAATTTCTTCAGAAAATGAAGAGATGCCAATGGTAGTAGCGTGTTCCTTTGGAAAATGGGAGAAAAGACACAATGCAGATGAATCTACCCAATTTTGTGTGCTCTTTTACTTTTCATTAAACAGTTGGAGGAGATATGCGGAGAAACTCTAGCACCAAACACCCACCACAGGTGGATGATCATCCTAAGTATTCCGAACCATTAGAGGACCGCACACTGCAATAAACACAGTGTACCAAGTACGAGTAGATTGCGAAGAGCTGCAGAAGGTGTCGTAGGTTGAAAATTAATGGAAAGTCGAGGATTCGAAACACTGAAGCCTTTCGGTTAGGAATCCAAGCCTCAACCAATTCACCTATCGCTGTTTTATTTTACAAACATTATTTAAGAAGATATGATAGGGAGTTGAGAAGTTGATTGCCAGAATGTTACGAGAGGGAGAGGGCAAGAGATAACTCAGTTTACTCCGCCTGTCCCCACTTCTGACACTGTCACAATGTTTAGATAAAGTACATGGTATCAGATGTAGTAGTAGGATTTAAATATCAGCGACAGATTATAATCACGTATATACATACATACAGTCTACAAACGTAGAAATAGAGGGGAAGGAAGAAACATAAAACAATCCACAATCGAGTTCTCAAGATAATGATATTCAGGGTATTGCAAGCAAAAGAGAATCCGTGAAAGAGAGTGTACAAAATCCGTGAATATAAAATCACAAAATATTAAACCTACAGACAGTGCAATAATGTGTAAAATATGTTATAACGTAGAATTAGAAGTAGCATTTTTAGTATACAAGCATTTGGACGTACGATTGTTTATGTAAAACGTGATCCTGGCATGACAACTTGTGTAGCGTGAACCTATTACGATGAGTGTACAAATTTTCTTCTCGCTGTATTTCATACGTATTCGTAATATTCCAACGATTATACATAAAATACATTGCATACATGGATAATATATTTATGGTGATTCTGTACTTTGAATTTTATTTTTAAATATTTTTGACAGACCATTTCAACATGACCATCTAACGAATTGAATCAGTACCGATGAACGAAACACTTCGAGCTTGTTTTATAGCTGTATTTATTCCGTTATTTATATTTGTTGTCATAGATTTGTATACGTGCTAACAATGAATAATCTTAGACTGTAGCGAATAAATTAATATTCTGAGAAGTTTTATAAAGTTTTAGAATTATGAATTCAATTCTGATCAATCATCCCCATCTAAATGAACCTATTCCCATTACGTGCAACTGTTTATAAATACTGGCTTGACCTGTTTGATGATCGGTAGATGTCAACACGTTTACCACCCCTTTGAAATCATTATATAGATATAAATATTATTAGAAAATGACCATTAGTTATACATTATTTCATAGATTTCACTTCGAGCAGAATGCTTCCTTAAGATAGATTTAAAATGAAACATCGGTAAGTGATCGATTAAAGAAACGAATCCGTTCATTATGTCGAGATTAAGTAGATTAATTTACTGATTCTCTAGCAAAGATTGGCGAAAGCTTGCAACACAAAGAAAAATGTATTGAAGATAAAGTATTAGAATTGTGCACAAGGCATGCTTCGAAGTCGTTTCATCTAGTCTAATGGATCGAAATGGATCGCTTCAGTCATCTGAAGATTCATTGTGGTCGATAAACTAAAGATAAAACGTTCGCCGATGAAAAAAAAGAAAAAAAAAAAAAACGCGACAAATCATTGGAAAAAATCAAGCTCTCGCCGAAGCTAGGTAAAAATCGGTTTGTATATCGCTCTCTCGAGATCGAGGATAGTCCAGGCAATCAGAGTAGACAATTGCTTCGTTAAAACGTTAATTACGCGAAAGGAGCTTTTCATCGAGTTACCCGAGAATTCACATCTGCCCGATAGGTACACACAATTGATGCTCTGTTAGCGATGCACGCTACGATTGATATTCCAACTGAAATCGCTTTACTCATCGACAAAGTGCTTTTGTCTAGATTTCAAACGAATCTTACCGTAGGTCCGAGCAGGACAAATATAAATCTTGTTGGCACAGGAACTTCCGTTAAGTCACCCATTATTCCCGCCTGGCTTAGCCGAATAAAGGCTGACAGCGTTTTATCTAAAAAATCGACTTCTCCTACGAGAATGTTGCTCGCCTCGGCTCCAGCTGGTATTTTCCGCATAAAATGAGTATTACCCTGGTGAAAAGACCATAAAGAAACATTTCTGCCCATAGTCTGATTACGATGGATGAGATCGTTGAAGTCTACGAACCTTGTGATTTGCGTCTCCGTTTTCTAAGGCGGACGAACTGTGATTTCGGCTAATTGACACGCTGCTTGGACTTCGATCCATCCCGTTGGTGCCTGGTTCTTGGCCTGAAAGAAATCTAGCTTACCGCCTACTGCGTCTTCCCAAGGTAAATTACAACGAGAAGTCGCGTGGGCAATGTAATCGAGGAGCTACATATTTTTCCGTTTCCTCTCAATTACCACCTCTATCCAGCACCGCTAAAAGTTAGATAGTTGCGGCCCACGTTCACGTGTCGAAAGCGTTTCCGAGTTGCGGGAATCTGATGGTAAAGACTTCGTGGGACAACGAAGAACGAAGAGACTACGTCGTAGATCGGAATTACTTCTGTTTTTTCATTTTTTAACGCGAACGTTAATTTTCAATTCGAAGATTTCCCGTGCAGAAGAACGTAGAACTTTCGTTAAATATCAGGAACACGTAACTCAATCCTTTCGAACGGTAACCAATACGGTAAACTTTTCCGATAAATTGACCACATAGCTGCGGCCACTCGAGGACGGAGTCGATTTTGTTTTCCGTGTTCCCACTTGCCCTCAATAATCGTTTGCCGATAGAGGTGTTATTTTAAACATCGTCGTTTCAACCTCCATGTTCGCGGAGCGTTCATTCGACTCGGCATTCCGACAACTCGTGATACTCTCTCGTCGTTCAGACTTTCGTGTTGAGAGAGTACGTGATATGATTATAGCGTTGTATAGTTTGCTACGGGAAATTTACGGCGACAAGAGGGTTCTCTAATATGTTAAAAAATAAGAAAAGTGCCAAGCACAATAAAGCAGTTTACCGGGATTACCGGGTATGGCAAGGAAGCGGCTACCGGCATTCAGCGCTGGCCCACTGCCGTGACTTGTAGCGCCGGCGATCGCCGGGGCAGAATTCGATTCCTCCACTAAAAATGAGCATGAAACACACACCAGGATCGTTCTTTATTTACAGAGGAAGGACCCAAGGAGGAAGGAAATCCCATTTTCATTCAGTGCACTACGTTTCGCCAACGGTTGCCTACCGAGCGAAACTCGCTCCAACTCGCAACTCGTTAGCGAGATCGTAATCGTTTATCGTTTAGGGGAAATAATAAAAAATCGCAAAGACAGGAGAGGAAAATTAGTTGGAGCGCTGAAAAGGCAGATGTTAGTCGATTATAAGTATGACAGTTAGTAGTACAAAGTATATCGAGTAGTTAAACTATACATTGAGTCACGTGCATATTATACAATTAGAGAGATCATGCCTCCTGATTAGTACTGTGAAGGTTCACCTATGCGTTCCCGCGATCGTGCACTTCCTTCGAATCGTTTCTATCTCAGGAGAACGTGAAAAGTATTGCTTGGAATTCCGTGTATCTGTGTCGCGTCACGGTCGCAGTAGTAACGGCCGACACTCGCCAGACACGAGCGTCCTTCCTAGTCGCTTTTGCGAGTCCGACCGATAATGAACGCGCTCTGTGCAATACTTAATTACTGTAAAACACCGAGAAGTCCACGGGAAAACGAATAGTGGGAGACGATGCATAATCGATACGAAAATATATGTCAGGAAATATTACATTATTGCGGTTCTAGAATATATATGAGAAAGTGAAAAAAAAGAGAGAGAGAGGGGGGGGGAAAGAGACAACGAAATGCAGAAAATTACCAAATAGACGAGAGTACGAAAGACACTGATTTGTGCTCTATCGATTAAAATTTATAAGAACAATAACCACCTGACGGTCTAACCTTTTAGTTGACACATCGCGAACCATGCTGTGAATCCGACCACGTGGGGAATGCCGAATTCGTCTGATTGAAAAATAAGAAACAAGTGTAAATATTCGTACCACGATCGATTCAGGCGAAGTCGATGGACTTACTGTCCATGTAGCCACGTGTAGCCACTATACACCATACTGAAGAATTTTTACGCAAAACGAAAACGAATCGAATCTTGCGTGCACGTTTATACAAATTATTCGTGAATAAAGGTTAATGTTTAATAGCGGGTTAAAACGTTATTCGTAGAGAAGGGTTGAACACTGTTAGACAATGAGAACGAAGGGATGTAGAAAGCTGCGAAAGCACCGTAATCCAAGGCAATCGAGGCTGCTTAGCCTTAGTCTGGCCTACGTTATACCTGGAACTAGAAGGTACGGTCCTTTCAGATCTTTCGCTTCTTTCGAAAGCAGAGCCGTATTCGAATTCGGACAACTGCTACTGCGAGCGACGGAGGGAGCGTAGGCGTCCCTAGCGTCGCGACGCTCCTGTAAATCTGACGTCAACAACGCATGCAAACCACAAGTACAGTCGGAATCTGAAAATGTCGAGCGTGTTGTACGTGTTTAGTGTGAGGAAATTTTGAAAGGTCTAAAGTGCTGCCGGATATTTTCGACCCCACTCACATACCATTTACATTTCTCCAATTTCTTGTTCAATATGTTTGGCATATTGTCGAGTAAACAAATAATATAACAGATAAATATTTTAAAAAATTAAATGTTTCGCAAAAGGGAAAAGAAATAAAGTGCAGAAAATATTTAGAGCTTAAAAAGAGGAATACGTTTGATCGAATCGAAGGATCGCGTTTTGTTTCAAATGACCGAACGCGTGATAGCTAAATATTAATACTCTTTTCTTAGATGAC
Organism: Bombus pascuorum; assembly: GCF_905332965.1. Lineage (NCBI taxonomy): Eukaryota > Metazoa > Arthropoda > Insecta > Hymenoptera > Apidae > Bombus > Bombus pascuorum. The sequence goes on along the minus strand of NC_083496.1, from coordinate 5,539,175 downwards.
ATCGAATAATCTAATCGAAAATGCATGATGGCGAACTTACTCTTCGAAGAGGAATGATTTCGACCTATTTCGGCCAAGGATCTGATAATTGGTAGCCTGGACATGTTGTTATCCTTGCGTCTCTCGTGTTGATGCCGATGCCTCACCAGAAGAGCTTCCCTGACCTGTATTTCAAATAGCTTTCTCGTTAAAACTTGCGCTTAAACATTTCATAAGCCAGGGAGAGAGAGAGAGATAGAGTCTGGTCACGAGCCTCCATCCATACCTTTTCCCTCGCCTCGATCGGCAAGGAGCCTTTGTTGATCATGTTATCGAGTACCAAATCGGCGATTTGTTCCAAACTCGCCGCCTCCATGTCCAACATCACAGTTCCATTTAACAGCAAGCTTCTCAGCTCGAAAAGAGCGTGTAGCGAGAGCGTCGCTACGTGAGGTTTGCTCCACCTATTTCCACCCTCCTCCACGTCTTCCTCGAACTTAATCCACCTGAATGGAAAATGTCAAGATAAATATTATATTTGTCCGATATCGAGAAAGAATTCCGTCATTGCCGAGAATAAAAGGTTCTAAGGAATCGCGACTACCTGGCCGTTTCCTTCCATTCCATCTCGTCACCATCCTTGACGAGCTCCTCCATCTCGGAGAAGAGGGGGTGGGACTCGTGTGCATCGTCCCCGACTTCCTCGCCCAGAATAAACTGCACCCTCTGGGCTGGCGGCGTAACTGTAATTTCAGACGGGCTTCGTGAACCATCAGGTTTCTTGTCGTTTCGTAAAAGAACAAACGGAACAACGGAACATTTTATGTATACATTATATAAAACAGAGAAAGAGAACACGTTTGATAAAACACCATATCGAGATGTTTGAACTACTTGTAACTTTTAAAGTTGATTGAAATGACATCGGGTGAACTCCGAATAACCTTACGATGAACTGCAACAAATAGATGATCGCTATATGATATGATCTTGAGCGGTTTCAAAACCATCTCCATTAAATGACTTTCACGTGACACTTTGAATGATCTTTGTACGGCTTTCGAATGACGAAACGACCTTGAGATGACTATGAAAGATCTTGAAATGACATTGACATGATGGAACGACCTTCGGATGATATCGATATGACCTCCAACCACCTTCAAATGAATATCGAATGACTTTTGGTACGTATGTATCTTATAACTGTGTTTCTCAGTGCAATAAACGATGTTTTCAGCCAGTTCAAGTGCATTGTTTGCAGGAACAACGAAAGAATGTTGTGCGTACATCGTTAAGTAGTAGGGAAGAAACGTGGAGTTTACGAAAAGAGAGTTGATAAGTTCACCTTCGAAAATGCGAGGCACTCTGAGAGCAAAAGTATGCAAGTATCAGATCGAGCAGTGCAGAATGATCAACGCAAATATTGCGTGCATAATGACAAACGACACATGCACACGCTTAAGAAAAGTGTTAGAAATATATCTTTTTTTTTTTTTTTCGAATTATCGCAAGCTGTTCTATAGTGATGCATATAATCGCAAGTAGAGTCGAGTGTCATATCGAAAAATATCTAACGAGACCATTCGTATGGTTGTATCCGATTAGAATTATTACAAATTATTGTTTCAAAATGTAAAATTCAATCTTTTTGGTTCGCGGAATATCTACGTAAAGATAATCTACACTAACGCAATCGCGTCACGCAAACGAATACAGCACTCTTTATGTAACAGCAATAAATAGTGTAACAAGTCGTGAGTCATTACATCGTACACATAACGATTTGATCTGATAAATATTAATCTTCTTCGAGCTGGATCATGCTACAACGTGAGTATAAATTACGAATCTAATCGAACGTAATAACTCGCCAAATTGCCGGAGCGATTACGGCAGCCTTGACGAGATCTTCAGGTATAATTGCTCTTCGTTGTTTCTTTAAATCGTCGACTCTTTCTCTTACATTTTTTAAATGTGCCTGAACGATTAAGCGAACACTGAAAGTTTAGGGAAATGAAATTTTCGAATGCCATCTTCATCTTCACGTACGAATGATCTCTTTGGTAAGTGTGTGTCCGAGAATACATAGAATTCAGTTACGTGTATTTTAGCTTACGTATCATCTCGCCGTCGGGATCGCAGATATTAGATAGTCGACTCCTTCGAGTCATCAGCAATTGTCCTGAAACGTCAACGATACAACAAACATTCACGCCAGTTCGCCGATCAACTACGAATTTCGTCCAATTACTCTTTCATAGTTTCGTTTTTCACGGTGACTCGACACGTCGTGCAAGAGTGTTTCCGCGTGGCTTCTCAACCTCGACACGTGGCCATCTCGTCGAATCAACGAGAAATTACCTGGAGCCAGGTGGCTGATATTCGCCAGAAGGTTTGCGACATAAATAGCTTCTCTTCGACGAAATTAAAAATGCCGCTTGCAGGTGACACGGGTGACGGGACGAAGGGAAGAAAACGCGAGTCATAGCTTCGATATACATTTTAATAACGTCGATAGAGATTAAACGACTGTGTTGAGCATAGAATCATAGGTTTATCAAATGAATATATAAATAAATCTATTTTATCGGGACGAGGAAATTAAACGTTGATCGAGGAACTGCGGCCAGCACCTTTAGGAGGATGACATGTTTCCAGACCAACGATCTACTTATATCCAAACGCGAATCATACTTATACGTGAACGCGTTGCTATAAGAATTTGTTTCCAACATTTTTCCCAGTTTCTTGTAAGGAGAACAAGGATTGAACGCGAAGTATCTCGCGAGACAAGGGCTGGAAACCCTTGTCAGAACCCGATATCGGTCACCCTCTTATATTCAGTGTGCCAAAGATAGGGTGAACAGCCAGAGAAGTCGTGACAAGTGGTTGGCTGGTTGCCACATATCGTTCAATAATGCCACAAAGTGCAACATACCATGTAACGTTTACCCGCGCGTTCTGCGGTAGCTACTTGAACGACACGACGCCGCTAATGGATATGAACCAACCGTCGGAGTAGTTTTCAAAGTGTTACGGTCCGTATGAACGCGCGCGTACATCAGACGAAAGAACCGTTTCAGCATCTGCTAGTAGCGACGCTGTTTCGTTTTTTATTTCCGACAATAGCCGTGCGAAGACACGCGAACGGCTTTTCTTGCGATGTTCCGCGATCTTAACGACGTGGCACAGCGTCAGAAACTTTTCGTGGCTGGTTCGTCGGAACGTCTGTATCTCCACGGATCGGTCGAAATCAAGCGAACCAAGAAGTTGGTGAGAATTTCTAGCCTTTCGTATCTCGACTTGAAGTGGCTTTCTTCAGCCAACTATAATGGTAGATCTTTTCGAAGCCGCACGAGAGCGATTAACTAAGTTCGATGTAGTAGCATCGAGGCTACTTTAGCCTCGAAAACTCGTGACCTACAAGAGACATTTGTCTCCCGTTTCTATTCGCGGTGGTTATCGATCACGTCGGAGAGCGTCAGTCGTCCTTTATCGAAAGGGAAACACATGATACGGTCTCGGACGAGACGAGATTAGGTTGGTCCTCTCGGTTTGGGACGGCGCGGTGCGGCACAGCGCGTTAACCGATCGATCGTTTTAGCGAAACGATGGGCGTGGATCCGTCGCGGTTTTAATTTTATGGATTAACCAACGGTGTAGAGAAACGTTAGTTGCGAGGAAAAAAAACACGGGCAACCCTTTAGCTGGAACGCGGTCCGATAAGTAGCCGATTTAGAACAATTGGGGCTGTGACGCGACACAGGGAAAGATCTAACGAAGGGTAGAAAGCGAACGAGGGTGCGTACGAAGCAGAAACGCAAGCGAGGAGAAAACTTACTGGGCCTATCGTTGTCGACATTCTCCTTATCGGTACTGCTTGTTCCCAACTGACGTTGAGAATGATGGTGCTTGTGATGACGACGATGTCTCCTTTCGCCTGGTAGATGCACGCCCACATATACCGTGTGCGCTCTGTGACCTGGAAGCAGATGAAAGAGAGCTCGCGTCAGTGGCTCTCGAGTCGACGTTCCACGACATTCCTACGATTATCGATAATAAAAATCCTATCGAGCACGACAGAAAGAGAAATTCACCGCGATCTTTTCTCTATCGGTCGAGGACACTCGGTGTCTCCCCTATCTTTGACCGACGACCGACAGACCTTTATAATTCCGTTGCCTCTTTCGATCTCGACGTTTCTTAAACCTTTTACACCCGCTCTATTACCGTGGCTAGATCAATTGACGTCGGTCGATGCGAATAGTTACGAGTCAGCCGGATAATCCGAATCGATTTGTTCGTCTGTGGAATGTCGACGGTTCAAGATCGCACGGGGACAGGTGACCTCAAGCCCGACGTTCAACGCAGACGAGAAGATTGCGACATTGCTAAACGGGATAACGATTTTCGAAGCACCGGCAACGCGTTCTATGAGCAAACACCGAAGCCAGATTCGTGTATCCAGCTGACCTACGCCGGAACGGTAGACATCGTCGGCCCGATTAAATCGTAAAGAAACATAAAGGTGCGAAAGCTGCTTTCGATAATCGGCGGGAATCTTTTAAGAAGTTCAGAATGTAAATGGAAGAAATTTCGATACCTTCGAAGTCTTTCTCGGTGTAAGATTGATGAGTGATCCGAACACCGGGATCTTTCGGAGCCTCGTCGTCACCTGTCCCACCTACGTGGGCCGCGCCACCTCCGCCTCCGATACCTGGCTGCATCCACGGTCTAAAAAATAAATCAAACGCACACGTGTAATCAATCATCGAATTGTTAGGATAATTTTTCTGATTCTTTGTGAAATCACAAAAATGTTTAATAAAGTGGTTCTACGAAGGTTGGAAGGTTGTTTTGTTTCAATTCGTCAGCCTCGATACTCCGCGAACGATATACCTTCGTCCGCCGCGGTAGCAGCGACGCGTTCAAAGATGTGTATTTCGTGGGCTCGTTATCGAAGTGAACAGATATTCGCACGAACACGATAGCGACTCGTCCGCTGCAGTAGCGACGCGTGAATATATCCGCGACTCTCCACAAAAGTACCGATAACGTGTAAATCGTTCCCCCGAATTCTCGTCTTTCAACGACGCTTATGAAGGAAAAACGCGCGTGGGATTGCGAAGTAACGCGGGGACGGTCGTCTGCTCGCGGTTACTGGCGATGCACACGCGATTTTATAATAATTAAACTTCCTCGGCAGGAAGTACTTTGTTCGTGTTGCAGCGCGAGCACGCACGCGTTCTCTTATTTCCCTCTTCTCGCTTACTTGCTATCGAATCTTTACGCGTAGCGATTTGCAGCAAATTTGGTCGCCTATTTTTCAAATACGAGCACCCACGATGAATCATAGCTGTCAGATATTTCCTCAGGGTCCATAGTTCGTTGCATTTTTAATTACGCACGACGAGAACTCTAATCGTGATAAACGTTGACGACAATGCTCGACGATGATATTCGCGAAACAATGGCAAGAGTTCTGAGCGTTTCTGTTGCACGCGATTGATTTTGTATCTCTCGTGCTTCGTTTCTCGTAGACGCGTCATCTTCGTGGTAGATAAATGGAAACGTGTGACATCCGTCAGTTTGAACCAACTCTTGTTTTTCCATCGACGATACTAACGAGCGAAATTCTAACGTAGGTAATAATTGCACGAAGATCGTGAATGGCTGTCACGCGATACGCGCAATCGGTCGACACGTGCGATTATAGACACAACCTGATTGCTATGTCAAAGCAGATTAACTCGGAGTGTGTCGCACATGTATCTCGTATAATAAAGCATCGTAAAAACGCGGTTCTTTTGCCGATACGATGCCATCTACTACGTGAAACCAGCACGTTCGCTAAGGGTAATAATTGTAACGAAGATGATGACAACGTTCAGAACGACATTGACCAGGAAACAAGAATTTACGAGCGGATCGTGAATGTTTCGCGCTACATAAGAAACTTAACGATCTATCCGATTTCATATGATGCTATACGATCTCATTTCGCGACCAGAAGACGTGTAATAACTTATTTTCTGTTTTTTATAGTAACTTATGTGTAATCATAAATAATAATAAATCACATTAACGTCGCTGTAAAAACAAGCGATGAACGCGACGATTAATAAAAGACCGTTGGAAAAACACATAAAGATGTACATATATGACAATAGTTAATCGTGAAAGAGAATTTGTTATCGGAAGAACTATATGTACAAATGCAATCAATTATTCCGTTTTTACCATAAGTTTGCCTTCGTTCTCTTTACTTTTCTCTTTACTTTGGACGAATAAACGACGTTTTCGAACGAGAAAATCGGAGAGTATAGATCGAGGGAAGGAGGTTGAAATGTATTGTTAACAATATAGGACAAACAATACTTTTTATATTAACGATGTACGTTCAGGATATGGTTGTTCGGGCCCGTCACACCGTATTTTTAATTGTGCAAATTGCTTTGCTGACTGCTTCGACATTTTTGCCGGAAATATCTCTTCGCTGAAATGCAGCTTGTGTAATCTTGCGGTATAGATAGCGGTTTGATATCGCTTTTGTATTTGTAAGCTATGTTTATATGATCGTCATGTCATGTACACATATAATTTGTTTATGGCTTGTTAATATATGGTACATTTTATGATATAATTATGATATATTTTACTATTAATATCATTATATCGTCAGAAATCCTTTGAATCACTGCGAGGCATTGATGGCACTCGATCCTAGCTAATATTCATAATATCTTTGACTGCGAATACAATAAACGTATTATCACGGATGCAAGTTGCATTTTAATACAATCGTAAAACGAAGATGCGCAATTCGTAACCGGTTTCTCTGCTCCTTCGTCTGATTAAATTTCCACGAAGCAGCAACGTTCGTGGAAATTTCGTATCGTGGGATGCGAGGAAACGCGTTCACCAAATACGCGAGATAGTAGGACCGCGAGAATCGATCAGATTTTCGGTGTAACGAAGCCAAAGCATTCGAAGAAGCTTCCTCTAATCGAGGCCGATTGCCGGAATGTCAAGATCGCGACAAACGTCAAACAGTCAGCCGAGGATTACCAGCCGTCAAGTGGATAATTACCGGGTTATGATTATCTACGTCCCACCTATGTGTATACATACATATACATGTAGTTTTACATAATAGACGATCTCGTCTGCCGCTTCGACGAAGGGAGAGTGGCATAATGAACGAGGGCAGCAAACGATAATTGTTTAATTGTTGTAGGTCAATCTGGTGTTCGTCGATACGAAAAGACGGGAAATACGACGATTCATACTTTCAAAGATCTACCGACTCTCTGGTTTCCAAAATTTCTCGTACTTTCGAAGTTGGACCGAAGCCAAGCCTCAACTGATCGATGTACGCGACAAATTCGAAATGCTAGCGAATGAAACGCGTGCGATGACCGATGCTAAAAGCGCACGAAATCCACAACGATTGCTAAGCAACGGAAAGGTCCATCAGACCGGTCAATGAGATGCATTAACGAGCGATAACAACGTCAAATGAAAAAGTCCTTGCGATACGGTATTTTTTGTAATTCGACCAACGAGTATCGTCTGGGACAAAGTTGTGCCGCTCGCGCGGGTACCGCTCTGTATAATTGAAACGTAAAAGTATAACGATCGAAATAATCGTCAGTCACGGGGAGTCGTCGCCAAAATAACCGACGACCAAGTCGTCTGTGAGTCGCTCGATTCGTAAGATCCGAGGAGAATCGCGATGGATGCAGGCTCTTTGCCAAGAAACGACACGATCGTTTGAATTTCGATCAATTTCTAAACGGAGATCCAAACAGACGTATACATGTATATGTATATATGTAGTGAAAAAGTCATTGGAGTCTCTTCGTCGTATATAGTGCTCATTGTAATGACTGTAGTTGGACTACCAGATCGTTAGAATGACATTGTTCCGGAAAAGTAGCGATGCGCTTTAACATTGAAATTATTCTCGCGCGTTGGCGAGCTGCGAAGAAAATTTCGCAATGTAGCGTATTACGCGCATCACTTGCAAGAGCATAGTAACATGCAAGGTGGTACCGAGTACCATGTTAAACTTGGAAAACTACGGCGGAAATAATAGAAAATAATAGGTACATACAGTGAAGCGATACACGTACATGTTTGGCGCTTCGTATTCGACTATCGCGAACTACGGCTCGTTCTCGATATCAACGATATAGCATGACATATCGCCTGGATAATTAGCTTCTTCAACTTCGCGGTCTTTCGTATGTATTTTCGTCCGCTTTTTTCGTTCGTTGTATGGTTTATTTTATATCGATATGCTTCCCGGTGTGAAATCGCATAAAACGTTAGTTTAGAAGATTTTGCTTAACGTACAATTTGTTAATCGCGCCTGAACGAGAATAGACGAATAGATAATTTTGCAGACCAATATCCACGAAAAATCCAATGACTATGTACAGTGATACAAAGTCTAATAAAGTGAAAAATGGACCGCGATAACACCGATAACAGATAAATCAAAGCTTCTACGTATAGCCACTTTATTTAACGCGATAACAAATGGAAAAGTCTTTGAGGTAGGTATCATCTGAGTTTACGGAAATAAGTACAAATATGCTAGGGAATATGGAAAAAATGCTATCGACAAACGCTAATAGATATGACAAGGAATTTTCATTTACGGAACGACGATAAAGGGGAAGTGTCTAATGCGTTCGGTATTTAAACGCGCCGATAAAAATAATCTATGTACCTAAACATTCGGCCTTGCACAATCATTGATAAAGATCCTATCTATCGTATTGAGTAACGTCGAGGTTAAAGTGCACCTCCGTGTCATCATTTTTTCCTTTAATCAAGAAGTTGCGTCCAAGAGAACAAGACCGTTCTTTCATTATGCGAATCGATGTCTTCGCGTTTTCAGTCTCGAAAGTCAAGTAACTCGAATATAATGCTTCTTGATCGTTTTCATTATGTCACAAGTTGGTGAGAAAGGCGCGAGTTGTTGCATGTTCAGGGTCGTTGGAAATTTACATCGTACTTATATACGCGCCTCCAATTCCTTGTAAATCGAACCAAGGATAAATGCGGTTACCTCGTATCGTACCCGAAGGCGTTAGAGTTCATGATCCGGCGTTTCTTCCTCCGATATTCGAGCGAGGAAGCTGCGATGATACGATGGCTACGATCGGAGCGGATGAACGACGATGGGGTTAAGTAGTTGGACGACGATCGGTCAGACGGTGATCCTCATAGCCGAATTCGAGTGACGTGCAAATAGAGACGCCAATGTGGGCGTGATACACTCCCGATGAGACACTTTCTGGTACGGTAGCACGGTATTGGCACGAAGGCACGTTGGCACGGCAGGCTGCTAGACAGACAGCGGAATCGCGGTCTGCACCGGTTGATCACACTCGCGCGCCCACTCTCACGCTCGTTACGTAGCTTATACGCACGTTTACGTATGTCCAAGCAGCGCGATGATCGTCGATCGACTGTTTACCACCAGCTGACACCGATGTGTGTTTGTGTTCCAAGGGCTTACCGTCGACGATGGTCAGTGGCAGTCGAGGAACGTTAGTCAGCCAGTCATCGTATAGTTTGCTAATAGTCATCGGTCATTTGCTGTTTCGCATACGCACAACTAACGCTGATAAGTCAACTCCACTCAGATAATACTTCAATATCGTGCTCTCCGAAAGATCGTTTAAACGTGCGCAACTTTGTTTCACGACCCACAAATTTTACCAATTCCGTCTCGTGGCACAAACGACCTGGTGGAGTTTTCGCGTGAACGATGCGGGAGAATCGACTTACGAGTTTCTCGACTTCCCAGATGTCCCAAGTAATACCTTCTCCCCTTCGCAAACGACAAACTTTCCCTCTTTTCATCTTCTCGTGACGTCTTTTTCACTTTCGAGATAGATATGTGATATTTGAAAAGAAAATGGAGCGTGTGAGCGTGGCCACGCGTGCCGATTAAATAGACGCAATCAATTCTCGCGTAATTCACAAACGTTTGCATTGAGAAATTGATACCGCGGTGTCTGTTTGCTCGCTCTTCGCAGCTCCTCGCTAATTTTTGTCCAAACAGCTAGTTTTCGAGGCAGGTTTTTTCATTTTAGCTGACAGGTTCGGAGCAGCCGCGTTCCGCGTCCCTAACGTAACATCGTTTTACGATCATAGGTCAGATCGCGCGTCGAAGCTATTTATGCTGTAGTTGCAAAAATTAATTAACTTATCAATCTACAAATACCAAGGAATTGATGGAAACCGCTCGAAACCAGTGTCAACTAGTTACGAGTCGAGATATACATGTTATTGGATTCAGGTGAGATTGCAAGAAATTGTAACCAAGGTGGGGCACGCGATCGCGGCGCGTCAACAACGAAGAGCAAACTGTTTAACCTTTCGCTCATTATCATCTTGATAATCATCGATAAAAATAACACGGTTCGGTGGCTGACAGTTCATGAAGAAATACAAAACGTTTGTATCAGGTTTATACGTATCAAAAATTATACATATATTATCGTCAAATTATTGCACTCTTGTGCGTTGCGCGGGTAGTTCGGATCAGTTTACGGAGAACGAACGTCAGTGGACACGCGCTCACTGTGTGTTAACTTATTCTTTATTAGCGTTCGTTCGAGCATCACCTATCTTTCTAGTGTCAATCAAGAAGGAATCTTTCACAAGGAAACAACGATTGTCCGCTTCGCCTATCGTTATCGCTTGGTTAGATCCAAGTCGTTTAACGACTAATCTACAAAGAAGTGCGTTAATCACACTTAGGTAAAATATAATTACGAATAAAGCTTATAGTTCCGATAAGCAGACACTTCACGGAGCGTTTATCAGCCTAATGGCCTGATTATTACATTTACCTGTCGTTCATTCGCTTTTCATTACGAGTAGCTCTATCGTGTATCGATGAAAATCGGTTCTTCGTCGGTCTTGTCAATCCTTCATGATCCGCAATCTTTCCAGGTATTTGCAAAGTTTGTCAAGAATTCTCTCGGGTAATTCAAGTACCGATACGAGAAAGAAGATATTAAAATATTTGCTTACCTTCTAATTTGCTGGAAAACTCGAACGTCGTTTGATCGCGAGTGTTTTTCTTTGCAACACGATCACGTTATATCAGGCAGCCTGCATCACCGCGCGAAAACTCGCACGTCGGCGCACCAATTCGGACACTTTCACGATTTTGGTCGCTACCCACCGGATCCACCGATATCCACGATTAGGATGTCATTTTACGTTCTCCACGAATACAGAGTTGCACGCTAAAAGCAGAAAAGGGGAAGATGTGGACGTTGAAGCGGAGAGGAAACGCGAACGAGTTGTCATGAGATAAAAGATTATAGCGAGCCGAACGACGTGTTATATTTTTTGAAAACGGAGACTCGTTACATCGACGCCCCTCCCTTGCTTTTCCAATTTAACACCATCTTGCCATTTGGGAATCGAAATACAAAGCGATCGACTGCCTCGCCCATTCTCTCTCTATCTAAATTGATATTATTCTTTCAATGCTGTGCTTGCAATTGTACTTATGTAACTTTACCTCTGAGATAAGGGAAATCTAGAAACATACTCGAGCATTTGCAAATTTTTCTTAAACGTTCATGTTGTTCTTATCGATTTAAAAACTAAGAATTGCGTGGTATAATGGAAATATTGTCGATAGTCGCGTGTCGATCAGATTAGTTGAAAAAGAAACGAAGTTATTCCTTTAATTTTTCAGTCATTATCACGGATTATGATGCAAACATCGCGTGTTTGGACGCACCAAAGTTTTCTATTTCCATATTGTTTGTCCGAAGAGGTATAAAACGATAATTTTGTCCGTTCTTTCGTTTATAAGTATTCTGTTCTTCGAGCTAACTTTTCATTTTAGCGAGTAAAATGGATAGAACGAGGTAAACGAGTAAATGCAGTGGCAAGTCGTTGGGCGAGAGTCGGTCATGACAGGTGTCAGGTCGCGAAACGATTAGAAGGAGAGGCAAGGGTCAACCACCGAGCAAGTTTAACGCGCGAGACCTCACAATCAGAGTTTTCCTTGAGATAGCGGTGGAATGTCATGTTCCTATGGCCGCGGCCAAACAGAGCGAATCAAAATGCTGTTGGGCTGGGTTCGGATCGGTGACAAATCGGTGACAAATCGGTAGCAATAGGAAGATCGAGTGGCTCGAGTACGCGAGTACGTCGTTAGCGTAGTCGTTGAACCCCTGTGCTGTGTGCTTGCTCACTATGTGCAAGGACTCGAGCGAGGAACGTGCGGCGCGTATCCGCGGCGCGAGCATACTGCTACTCGTGAACAGTGGAGGCAGCTTCACCCTCTTCGGTATTGATCCACGTGGCCAGCTCGACTCTTTCCGCCACCAGCCCCACTGCCTCTTCGCGACCATCCACCGACCGATGGCTACCGATCCATCCACTCCAAACAGTTCATCCCCTTTGCATTCTCCCCTTTTCCCTTCTTTCTCGTCGTTCTATCGGTCCATTTTTCTTCTTCCCATCAACGACCTCGAATCCACGTTGTTTCCAACGAGTAAATAACTTAAAAATCGATCGATCGCGATTGGATACCAATTAACAAACTATACCGGCGTTTTGGTATTTGCAATGAAATCAACTTTATCTGGTCACATCTAGATCAGATCGCAGAGAAGGACAAACAAATTTATTTAAAAGGTTCTTCGTCGACGAGATTTTTTGTAGCGAAAAAAGATTTCGTGTACGAAGGGGAAAAATAAATACTTGGAATGTTCGACCTTAAATTCGTACTGTTAACGTGGCCGCGGGAGCAGAGTCGTAAAAGTACGATCGTTCCCTTGGCGTAGGGTCGGAAACTGGAGACAGAGAGTTCATCCGTTTGGATGTAGGTCGTTGCCCCATCTTCCCCTGTGAAAACATCTCGCAGGCGATGCCGTGATACGTTTTATTTCAGACAAATAAAATGCTTTTTCAGATTTATGCTTAGTGTGAGCGACAGTATGTTGGTCACCGTTGTTCCAGGAATATTTTCTATTTAATAAAACATAACTTTCAAAAAATCTCGACGGATTCGCCATTCTTGTAATAATTAGCAAAGGAATATTCATTGATGGAAATAAAATTTTAACGAGAGCTTAAATGTATCTAGCTGGTAAGAGGCTTTTTGTAGAGAAGGGTTTCTATAAGGTAACTATATTTCGTTTCGTATATTTTCATATAACTGCTAACGACTTACCCATTTCGCAGTACGTAAAAGAGTAATCGTTCAAAATTTGGATAGTAGATTTTTTAATGATCCATGCAGTGTCGGTAAAATCGCCAAATGCAAACTGTTGTTATCGTTGGTTGGTAACTGATAGTTTACTTTTACCTTTGTCGATAACATCGAGTTATACATATGTACGTCGACGAAGTACAGAATAAACGTATATTTTATTACAGACTGGGTACAGAGTAAACGTGACATTCAATGCTTTTTCGAGTTTCACGTTTTGGGAAGCGTCTGACTTCCCATACCATTTTCATGTCGCATGCGACGTTACCGATTCAGTATAGTACTGTTTTGAATTAAAATCACTTATCAAGGACATGATAGACATTAAATAGAACATCGTGTCTAAGATTCTGTAATACCGATCTGCCAAAATATTATACTGCTTCTTGTGCCCTCTGCGATTTCCTACGACGATTTATCGGAATTATTACTGATGAGGTACAGAATAGTGATATTTGCCGAGCCACCGAAGTCTTGCTGTTTTACCGATGTAATTTCTATGAACTTTTGTATCTATCTCTGCTCCGCATTTGACACCCAAGGTCTAGGTAAACGTGAGCCCTGCTATAAGCCCTGATATCAGTAGCCATCAAAGGGAAAGTTACACCTCGTGGTTCACGTCTATTACTAAACAACGACCAGTATGCCTGACCTGTACGATCGGCGTACAAACATCTTACCGCGTGTCCGACTAGACGTAAGACGAAAGCGCCTCATGATCAAAAGATTGCAACCCGTAACGCTCGTGAGGAAATTGCCGCAAGATAATTCTACGCCGTTACCAGGATCATGACATATTCAATGCTTTTTGGCTCCCACGTTTTAGGAGTCACCCGACCTGTCTGAGCTCTCATACCATTTTAGTGTCGTGTGCGACTTTATCGATCCAGTATAGTAGTCAATACCTCGTCGGTATTAGAAAGACCTATACTTATATATATATATACACAGTGTTCGACTAGAGGTGTCAGGAAATTTGAAGGATGATTCCTGAATCCGAAATAAGATGAAAATCAAGAATAAAATAATTGAGTTTTCGGCTTTACTTTTTAGTTATTGACAATTAAAACTCGACCAAAATATCCCTGCACGCGAGCAAACCTCCTTACACGGACGAAAGAATTCAGCCTAAGTAACGGGCCGCACAGTCATCCTCAAACCGAATAGGCTTGCCTCATACAAGTCGTAGAGAAAAGAACCGTGATATTCAGAGACATAAACGACCCCGAGCGATGTTTTGTAAAAGAAATATTAGATTGAACATTAAACCTGCTTACTCGTGGAAATCCATAAGAGGTTTGGATGGAGTTATTGAACTCTAGAATACTCCATTTTTATTTATACTTTAAAATATATAACTATATTGATATAGAGTATATTATTATATTAAAGTATAATTTAAAGTACTTATTATTAGTTACACTTCTAAATTATATCTGAATCATGTTTCATTAATGTAATATACGATAGATACAATGATACGAACACCTAGTCAGGATCGCAGCCAATTAGCTCGTATTACTTGCCATATAATTAATAATTATACCAGTTATACAGTAAACTGCTTCGCTGTGTAGTGATACAATTAGTAATTATATATCAAATAATACTGATTGCCCAGGTCTCACCACGAGGAGGTGCTGCGAGTGGAGACCCACCCTAACCACGACCCATCCACCCTCCTTTTACGCAAAAAAGTCTAAAATTTATTTATCGTCAAATGAATACTCCTTTTGCTGTGCGTTTGTACAATGTTCGAAACAAACAGCAAAAGGAGCTTCGAGAAGACTGTCCGACGCGAAAACTAACCCGACTAGGATTCGTGAAAACCTTAAATCTAAAAATAAGTTAAATCTCAATCTAATCATAGTTCTATCTACTACCTAATCTACTACCGATTACATACATTTTATCCACTTACTTACACCACAACATTAAAGTAACCTACATAAACATAAATCACACTTACGTAAAAATCTAAACACATACTTAATCTATCTACGTAATAATCTACATGTAATAAAGGGAAAGGGAAGAGAAATTCAATTGAGGAAACAAGTTCAATCGAAGAAACCAATTCAAACGAAGAAACCAATTCAATCGAAGAAACAAATTCAGTCGGAGAAACAAATTCAGTCGAAGAAACAAATTCGGTGGAAGAAATAAATTAGAATTATGAAATATGTATAATTAATTAATCCCTGACTGGTAAGGTTCAAACATTAGTTCATAATATTAGCTTCTTCCTTTTGTTCACTTCCTTTATTTCTCAAATTCTTTTGAGTCTTAAGCATACATATTTAATATATGCTATAAAATATTCCAATATGTAACTGAAATGCATTTTCTATAAATTGTTAAATCCGGAGCAAACTCATTTACTAGATTTGGTATACAAAAGAAACAGGAATCATTAAAACGAGAACATTTTATACATGAAAAATAAACTACTAATAATGGTCAATCACAGATCAAATTACTCTTGATTAAATTTTAGCAAAAATAGAGAATCGTTTGTATCTTTTTAATCGAAACTAGGGTTACGTTGAAAACAAGAATTTTAAGTAATTGAATTTAAACTGAATTAAAACTTGAAAATTTCATTTGAAATAACTAAGATGAGAGAAAACGCGATTATAAGAAAATCACATGCTTCGTCTTTTAACTTTTAACAGTATCCGTTATTTCCTACAACAACATAGTGACTCGCAACATAGTGAACCGAAAGATATGCACATAAATCATTTTGTTAAGAATTTTTGTTACAAACAAACGACGATCGCGAATAAACTTTTGTTTCATGCAAATGAAATTCGAATATTTATAAAATTCTACATTACTTTTAAAAGATTGAAAATATCGCAGTCGAAAAGATTCTAAAAGTTATGGTTCTAAGAACGAACAATCACCAGCATTAATTCTAATAGCAATGAATTAAATTTTAAAAAATATTTCAAGCCTTCGTAGCAACATTTCGTTATAATAGTTTGTTACGCATGAAATCGCTCACAATTTCATACATGTACATATATTACATTCGTAATAAAGTTCTGTATTTTAGCAGTGATGGTAACGTTAACGCTGACAAAGGAATATGTATTGTAGCAGTATTTTCAGAAATAAACGTAGTATTAAGGGGCTTAGTAATAAAGGATGCATTAATAAGGGGCGCTGAAAAAGAAACATAGCAGTAGCCAAAAGGGCTACTAAAATTCAAACGTGTTCCACTCTATATAAATCCGATCAAAAAACCGTGAGTGGAACGGAATATTCTTGTTTCGCAACGCTAATTTACTACTAATATTTATGAAGCAGACAATTCTCAAAATCAAACGCGAAGAGTGCTTTGTTATATCTGCAATATCAATTAATCTAGCATTTAATAATAATAATAAAAAAAAGTAATTCTAAAAATACCCGAAATTTTATACGCAACACTAATAAATATAAATCTACGCACTCGTATTTAAACAATACGCAACACTAATAACGAGATCACAGTGCAACCATTTAAGAGGTTGCTGATGAACGATCACACTCTTGCACAGCTCTTGCAGCTGTACGTGTGATCCAGGAACAGTGTCCGACAAATGCAGTCGGAGGGTTTGGGCATTTTATAAACGCAACTCTACTTAATAAAACGCGATCATTCATTATCGCAACGCTAACAGGAAAAATTAGTAGAACTCGCGATGGAATAATATCGCAACGCTAATTTTTACAGTGAATTCAATGAAAATTACCATTTACTATATAAGAAAGCTACTTCAAATATTCTGATATTGAAACTTTTATAATCTAACTTTAATTGATAGAAAACGGGATAAATTCCGATACGTACAATTTTCTAAAAAGTTCTAAAGCTCATAATAAAAATTGCAAAAGACAATCGCGATATCGAAATTCGCAACTCTAAAACAAACGCGATTATCATTTTATCGCAACTCTAATTCAAACCGTAATCATTTTCTCGCCACACTAATGAAAAGCCGCGATGTTATTTCGTAACTCTAATACAACCCGTAATTAATTTATCGTAACACTAATAAGAAAAATCGCGAGTGGAGGGATGACATATAGCAGTGCAACCATTTAGGAGGTTGCCGATGAACGATCACACTTGCATAGCTCTTGCAGCTGTACGTGTGATCCAGGAACAGTGTCCGACAAATGCAGTCGGAGGGTTTGGGCATTTTGTAAACGCAACTCTACTTAATAAAACGCGATCATTTATTATCGCAACGCTAAAAGGAAAAATTAATAGAAATCGCGATGAAATAATTTCGCAACGCTAATTTTTACAGTAAATTCAATGAAAATTACCATTTACTATGTAAGAAAGCTACTGCAAATATTCTGATACTGAAACTTTTATAATCTAATTTTAATCGATAGAAAACAGGATAAATTCTTATACGTATAGTTCTATAAGAAATTCTAAAAATTCATAATAAAATTTGCAAAGGACAATCGCGATATCGAAATTCGCAACTCTAAAGCAAACGCGATTATCATTTTATCGCAACTCTAATTCAAACCGTAATCATTCTCTCGCGACACTAATAAAAAGCCGCGATGTTATTTCGCTACTCTAATACAACCCGTAATTAATTTGTCGCAACACTAATAAGAAAAATCGCGATTTGCCCAATGGGACGATGGACCGATATATACATCGGCCAAAAAAGCAAGGACTACTACTACTACTAAAAATACTAAAAGCGAGCATAGTGACAAAGTAGTAACAATAATGACTTCCCATGCTCTGGATGACCCAGAGGATGGGCAGCCATTAGTAGTTGCCCTCTTGAGTGGCAGTTTGCCGGGCCTCTTCGGCTTATAGCCTCTTCTTTCTTCGGGCGCAATGCCCGCTGAAACTTAAATCTAAGCTCGAGACTTCTAAATCGCAAACAAAAAAAAAACTTATAAAGGTGAAATAAAAATATAAACCGCGGAAGCTGATTGAAGTGCGCATGGACTGACCAACGATTACAGCGGTGATCGTTGCTCACTTGCACGTGCGTGCTCGAGCGATAAACGTTCGTTTCGAGCCTACTCGCGACCGCGACCGCGAAATTCGAAAAATCGAATGACAAAACCAGAGACGAGAGCATGCTCTACTCGTGTCAGTTTCACCGTCGATTTTTCAAATTAGATTTCCAGAAACAGGTTGGTCACGCGAAAACGCGCCTACCCGACCAGAGACTGTGCCAACCTGCCCGGCCCTACCTACTTATAATTAACAGACACATCAGAAAGTATACTACCTATCCTACCTAGCGCTATATTTAAAAAATGGCAAAACAGGCACACCAACACACTCACTCCACGGTTCTCACACAAACGCCCGGGCGCAAAGGTCCTACACTAGAGAGGACGTCCCGGGACGCCTCCGACACCCGAGCTTAACACAACATGCATACTCTAAGGTACGTACCGTTTTCCTGAAATCGACTGACGAAGGCTAGTGACCATTGCGTAAAACGTGATAAAACACGTCTAAAGAAATTATATCTTTAAAATAAATATAAGCAAACTTGGAATTATAATTGCAATTGGTAACAATATTAAGAGTGTGATTACACGTAATCGTGTAGATGATATTATCATAAATTGTGATTGTATCGAGACGTAAATTGAATCGATATATGTCTCAACATTTTTACTATGTTTTACTAAGTTTTAACGAATGAGAAAAAGCGACGCAATTCCACGGCCTAACAACACACACACATAATGTGGAAAATACGTCGTGCACGATACACTAACGCGTCGTCAGTCGCTGAGAAATTATTACATTACTTAATTCTAGATCATCGTGCCCAATGTCTTTCTCCCATTCAAGTAGCACCTGGGCACGTGAATGAGATCCTGACAATGGGCACGGAAAGGGTTAAACCTGAAAATCCTGATCTAAAAGGATGATTAATTTGTGTAATTTTTATTTAACGGACTAACGTTCTTTGATGTTATATTTTAGTACTTTGTTTCTGATTAACTCTACTTTATTAATTTAATAGTAACTAAGTAACTCTACTTTATTAATTTTATAAATCAGAGCAAAATTTTAATATTGCAAAAAAGGTAGCGTTAATTGAAAAGGATTGAGGCTCGGTCAAATGGAATTATTAACTCTAAATATATTATTAAAAAAGTAATAATCTCAGGCGATCTTTTTATCAAAGCATATATTCGAAAGTGCAGAAGCAGTGTTCAAAATTATTGCTTTGATTCAAAAATCTGCCTGTCGCGAAGTGCCTTCTTGCACGTAAAATATCACACATTCTTGTACGGAAAAAATGAATTTTAACTCGTATTTTAAATTCTAGCCAAAGTGAAATAAATGAACGTGATTTAATATTGTCACGATCGATTCCTTGCTAAAAATCAAGTATATTTATGTCATACAGGTATATTCGTGTAGATATTTGCCATTTGCAAATATTCATACGGAATATTAACATGCATATTTATAAGTAACACGAATATATTCTCGAGTGTATATGTTTAATCTAATTATTAAAAAACTAATTATTATAATCGCGCTGTGCAAGAAGACCTATCCTAAATTAATAAATTTGAAAAAAGAATGTTACTACTCACGGGTATGAAGAATACCCGCGGTCACTATGCTCGCAAAAAATTCTACGTAATACAACCAGTCACTCGTGCCGATTCGGACCTTTCGTCCTACGACATGATTGAGTGACCGGAGGAACAGAAACGCATGCGACTCACCGTTCGAGGCGGAGAAACAGAGGACGTACCATGGATGCTGCGCCATCCCAGCGAATGTCATCAAGGAGACCAACATCAGGCTGGAACCATGAAAGATAATGGAGATAATGAAAAATTAAGTTTATTAACTTTAGTAATTTTAGTAATAATAAAAGATGAAATTGATATATATATATATATAGAATTGAAATATGTATATTGCAACTCTAATATAAAGGTTTGGAACAAAACATTCAGTGATTTTTTTATGCGTATCAGACAGTTTTATTGTACTCTAATATTTGGAATTTAAGACTTTATTTCAATTAAAAAGGAAATTTACAGCTTGCTAAAATATCAATCATTTTTATTTTATAATTAACAATATTTGAAAGAAATTATAATAAATAGACCAAATTGAAATACAATATATAAAACTACTTACATTCTTGAGCTCCTGGAGAGGCTTTATCCTCTTGCGGGTGGCACTGACTCTAACCGAACGCGAATATTCAAAAAAATAAAAATATCGCGACCGCTTAAATTATGATCGGCGAACAAGGACTCTCATATCGCGTACAAATTTGATTGATAAAATTTTATTATCTTCGCGTGTGATTATTCGATCGTTTTTTAATCAAAACTATCGTGACTTTAAAATATTGAAAAGAAACTATCGCTAAGCAAACACTGACTCTAAAACCGCATTGCGCGCGGTCACAAATATTCCCTGAAAATAAAGCTGATTAATGGGGCGGGGGCGGGGGGGGGGGTGTGGAAAAGAAGCGAAACGTTGTTTCGGCAATTTTCTTTTTTTTCCTATCGAACGTTTATTTAGAAAATACTGCTATTTATTTACACTTAAAAATTATTATTAAGAAATTGGAACAAGTTTGAAAAATATTTAACTGAAAATTGTGAGATATTTCTCGATAGCGAACAAATGCTTACGAATACCGTGAATGCAATGCGTTCGTTTGCAAGAATTATACTGTTCGCAATTAGAATATATACTGTGAATTTTCGTTATTAGAATACGAAATATACATTCCACTAATACACTATAGTCGCGTGTTATAAATATTGGAAAATATTTGCTAGAATTCAAAAGTTCGCCACTACATATACTTAAAGAATACTGCAAAAACGCACGCGTAGCCTTGTTTCGATGTATCTGAATCTAACTGTTACTAAGTTGCAAGTTTATGACGTTAATTGTAGTAAATTCACATAATATAGCAAAAAAATTTGATCATACATCGGAAATGGAACAATAATTTATTTAATCGTCTTTACTTTCATCTTATGATTTCAAATAATTAAGAAATGATCTGCTGTAAAATATGAAATATATTTTTGAAATAAATGTAAATTGTATATCAAACGTTACCCATGCTCGAATAAAAAAGACTACAGAATTGTTCAAAAAGCTGTTTTACTTAAAATAAATTCGTCGGATTGATCATTAATCGTCTTTGCGATTATATGTTAATATTCCTATTACTTTTATATTATTTATGCTATCGATAAATAACTTGCATAAAAAATAACGAGAAATTAAAATAAATGTATAAAATAATTAAATGAAATCACAGTCAAATTTAAATTTTGTTATAAAAGTTTACGAAAGAAGCTAATATTAGAAGCTAATAACAATATCTTTTATAAATTGACGACTCAAGAAAAATTAAAACAAGAAGTATCAGAAAACCATTTAATTTCATTATCTTAATATTCAATGAATCGCTAAATAAATGTTTATTAACTAAATGATATTAATATCGAGATATAAACGATAGTAAGAAATATAGCAATGAATATGGCGAAAAATATAGTAAGAATAGTAATGAAGAACCGACGCAATTAACAGATTAGAATACGTTACAAATCAGACGCAACGAGAACCACGCTGTTCGTACGGCACAAGAAGGTACACAGTAAACACTTACACGCAGTTACAGATTAACGATCTACACAAAAAAACGTATACAACTACAAAAACAATCATCTTCTACGCAACGCTTACACAAAGCCTTCCACATATCAAACAACACATGCATACACGCAATTTCTACATCCCACATAATGATTACATAGATACTTATAAAAATTGTACAATAATTCGCAACCCTATCGGCAACATTCCGTATCAGAGATACATTTGTCTAACTTGAAACGAAAGAAAAAAAATGAGGCTACTATGGAAAAGAGCCCCAACAATCAGAGAATGAAAGAAAAACCGCGATTCGCCCGGAACGAACGTAATTCCGATCTCTCGAAAGAACTAACAAACCTACGTGACGTACCCCCGTGCACAGATAACCCTAAACTTCGGAGGAAGTTCAAGCATTGACCTTCGCTCGATTCCTGTCACATCGTTTGGATCTTATCACGGTCGATGGCACTTACCGATGATACCAGTGACCAGCAAATGGGCCTGCGATTTAACACACTCCAACTGAACATGTTGAACTCGGGGAGGGACCGCTGAACAATATTACAAAGGCAAGGCCCCAACAGCACAGTGGGGTCCACCCCCACGGGTTCGATCAGAATTACGGAGGACGTGAAATGCAGGTCCCTGTCCAAGTACCGAAGTACCAATCGGACAGTATTGCGGACCTGTGACTCAATCGTCAACAGATTCACAGGTATCACCAGCGTGATGACAACGCCCGCGATTCGAGGCAAACGACGAGCAGTCGTCGAGACCAAAGGTGTAATTGGGCAAGCTATGAATCCAAAGAGTTGTCCAGTGCACGTTGACCCGCACGTACCCGGGATACGCTCGAGCGAGTACGTCACGCAACAGTTTGAAAGAACTGAGAGATCGGGAATCGATAAATTGCGGGTACAATGTTTCAAGTGTGGTAAGCGAGGGGATCAAGAGAGACGAGATCTATATTTTTCGTTCCAAGATGGATAAGTATCTTTGTACGGAATGAGCTTACAAGGCACATAACATAGGTATCTATCTTACGCTTAATTAAGGCTAAAACGCACGCATCCCACGTTGTCCCATGGTGTCCCACGATGTCCCACGTTGTCCCACGATGTCCCCCGGTGCCCCCGCGGGGGGGCCTTAGTCCAGTCTAGATCACCCAAACTATTTTGGATGATCAAGACCAGACTATATTCAAGTAGTTTTTAGCTTGATATAGTTTTTCAAATAATAATACTAATATTTAAGATAGTAGTTGGTGTATTATTATTTGGAAAACGATACCAATTACCGGGACCCACCACGAGGAGGTAACTACGCTCGGGTCCCATTTACATAAACAGTTTTTAAGCATTGGTAGCAGAGATGTCAAATTATTTTATAACAAAGAAGTAGCGTGTATTGAAATTTATTAAGTAGAATGGTTGTAGTACGTGGATTTGCATAATCATACTTGAATATTGAACTTATCATCGAAGAAACGAAACCATGCAAGATACCAATTGTAGTGCGTATGGATGAATGGTGAGTTGTCGCTGCTTTCGATTAAATTGCACTTGCTTCCTTCATTCCACGAATACGGTGCTGTTTCCTTGATTTTGAGCAGACATGGAAAATTACATTCCATCCGTAGACACTCAATAGGTACACTCAGCGTTACTACTAGTTTTATATAAAATTGTGAAATGAGAAATTAAATACTTTAGAATTTAAAATTAAAAAATAATACTACATAGAAATACAATAGCACTTCAGGGACTTGAAAGATTTCATAAATCTTAAATAAAGTAAAATAAATCATTAATTTACTCACTACGAATTGATGGTATTCATTTAAATCAATAAATGTAGAGTTGCTACCAATTAATGCTACAACTGTTATAAATTAAGAGCATAATTACTTTGAATTAATCGGAGGATATGGTTATAAATTATTGGTATAATTGTTTAGAATTAATGGAGTAATTGTTTTAGATTAATGGCTTAAATTTTATAATTTAATAGCTTAAATGTTATGAATTAATAGCTTAAATGTTAAAAATTAATTGCTTAAATGTTATAATTTAATAGATTAATTGTTGTAAACTATCGGTTTAGACATTGTAAATTACTAATTCAATGTTATTGTTAACATTTTTTGTTTATTTACCTTATATTTAAGTTCTTCTTCGATGTTCACTCTCCGACAGTTCAGGCACTAAAGAACACGCGCGCGACTTCCGGGTTCCTTATATACCTTTACAAAGTATCGAAATGTCAATCAAAGGGTAACGATCTTTTGACAAAGCAAAAGACTGTTTTTCAATTATAACAAAATCAAATTGACCAATTTCTTAATTTTTATCGTAAATTGGCGCCTTCAACGATTTCATACGATATCCATTTTTATCGTTTTAATAGTTTCTACAAGCTAAGACTATATTCATGCTTCTTTGATACTAGTTTTGCGACTATCAATTAGTTTGAACGGAAAGGAAAACAAAGCTTAACGGCAGTCGATGACGTTACTGTGAAATAAGTTAAGGTATTAATTAATAAATGTTCTTGTATTAAATGTTCTTTTTTCTGGACTAACACCTACATCACTGTATGCGATATTTAAAATCCTTCTTTAATACTTAAAAGTCAGGTTCTTTTTTACTCCCTCTCAAGTTAAACGAGTAAATTTACTCGTTATAGTAGTAACACAAAATGGCTCTTTTTTCTTCAATAGCGCCTGCATCGATGTATGTGATACAGATATTAATTGCATAGTGAATTATATTCTTCGTTAGATCTATCAAAGGATTTATTAGGCTATTAGCGAGAGACTTATTGATTGCTTGAAGAATGGTTTGATTGCTATAAATTCATGTTTTAAATGTTGTCAATTAATGTTTCCATTGCTATAAATTAGTAGTTTAATTGTTATTAATTAGTCGCTTAAATGTTGTTAATTATTGTTTGGATTGTTATAAATTAATGATTTATGAGTTGTTAATTAGCGGTTTGATTGTTGTAAAATAATAGCTTAAATGTTATAAATTAATAACTTAAATGTGATAAATTAATAGCTTGTATGTTGTAAATTAATGGCTTACATGTTATAAATTAATAGTTTAAATGTTATAAATTAATGGCTTAAATTTTATAAATTAGTAGCTTAAATGTTCTAAATAAATGGCTCAAATGTTGTAAATTAATAGCTTAAATGTTATAAATTAATAGTTTAAATGTTGTTAATCAATAGTTCTAATATTATAAATTAATAGTTTATATATGTTATTAATTAATGGCTTAAATGTTCTAAATTAATGGCTAAAACGTTACAAATTAATTGCTTAAACGTTAGAAATTAATTGTTTACCTCGTAAAAGTGTTTTCCGATCTTCGCTTTTCGGGAGTTCTAACACAAATGAACTACCGCCCAAGTAGTGCATTCGTTATATGCCTTCTGTTCGATAGGTAAATAGAACTGCAACGGTAAGCAGATATCATGGAAAGTGAGTTTTCCACTGTATCACGATCAAAACTAATAATTTTTTAATTTTAATTGTGAACTGACGGTGTCAACAATTATTGACAATAACTATTTTTATACTTCCAGTACTTTTTACAAGTTAAAGTTAAATTCACACTTCTGTGGTTCTATTTTTCGATATAGAACTGTGCTAACTTATATTGAATGCCAGTTTATTATGAAAATAATGGTACTGTTACAGCCAAACAGTTTAGCCAATTTAAATAAAGAGCACAATTATTTTCAATCAATGAGAGCATATCGTTATAAGTTGCAAGCATAATTGCTAAAAATTAATCGAGTAACTGTTTCAGATTAATAATAAATTGTTTTAAATGGACAGCGTAATTGCTATAAACAATTAATTTAATTCCTATGAATTAATTGTTTAAATGTTATACAGTAATATATTACATGTTGTAAATTAAGAACTGGAATGTTATAAATTAATACCTTAAATGTCACAAAACAGTTGTTTAATTTTATTCTGGATACTTTGGTCGATTTGTAGTTGTCAATAACTAAAAGGCAAAGGCGAAAACGTAATCTTTTTACTCTTGATTCTCGTTTTATCCCTGCTTCAAGGATCAGCCATTAAATTTTCTGACATCTGTTGTCGATCACCCTGCATTTTATTTATGCCCCGTTACCAATTTTTGTATCACATGCGACGTTATCGATTCAATGTAGTATCCCCGATTGATATTGGTCTTCTGGTTATTCTATATCTCATCCTTAATTTTATCAGTGATTTCGATGTCAGTCGCTGCATCGTATTTGTGGTTCTACATTTTTCTCGAAGATGGTACTGCTTGGACTCGCGCTGTATAGACAGACCGTTATTTTATTAACTGTCGGTAAGACAGCATGGACTAGTCTGCATCTATCTAAACTGAAATATACAGATGTCTATTCAGGTTGGAATACTTCGATCAAATGTACAAAACGTCGTTTATCGCTCAAGGTTTCATCGCTTAAGTTTGATTTCAATGATATTCAATTCGCAACTCCCTATTCTTGAACATCTATTAAAATCAAAAGGAACGTTTACTCTCATTATTTTAAATTCGACGTCAGCTAACACTGCATATGTTTATCATGATAAGAAATCTGATCGTCGATATAATTCGTACGAATATAATCCTGACGGTAAAGCTGCGATTATAACACGGAAGCGAAAGGATGACGAGTGAACACTGGCTAAGACGTGACAAGAAGATCAGATAACGAATCGTGTCTCTTTTGCCTTTTCCTTTGTTTGGGAATTAAGATAAGGAAGCGAAGAGTGAAGGTGTAAGGACCGTGGAAGTTTCACTGTTTGAGTCGCAGCAGGAACAAACCAGACGCACCTCCTTTTCCTTCGTTCAACTCAAATATTATCAAATATGTACGCTTTACTTCCAGCACTTGCGACGAACGAACGAAGTTCACGCCCGTTACAGGTGTAACGTTCTTTTGTTTAACATTCCACGTGACTTTAAAATCGACAGATTTCAAATTACGCGGTTCTGCACTATCTATCGACGTTCGACATACGTACGAAGCGTTCGTAGCAGAGCGAGATCGATCCTAGCTGCTTTAAATCGCTCGAATGAAAAACCGATTTCTTTCGCTCAAATCTTCTATTTGCCGTGCACTCACGAACGTCGACGGCCGAGGAACGACACCGGGAACAGCCGTGCGGTTTTTCCGGCCACGTTGCTAGCAAATATTTACCGGAAGGTGGTGGAGGTCCTCTTTAAATTCCACCGGCAATCGGTGCCTCGGTATACCGAAAATAACTTTAACGATCTTTCGGCTTAGTCTCGAATATCCATAAAGCTGGTAATGACTGGAAACGCGATGCACGGCTGAGGGCCGGCTGCAACGAAAGAACGTACGGTCGCACGAAGCGCGATACGCGGTTCAAGCACGGGAATAGAAACGCGGATAAATTTCGGTGGCGACGGAACGGGGGAGGAAAGGATACGGTGAGGTGCAGGCAGAGAGAAAGAGAAAGAGAAAGAGAGAGAGAGAGAGAAAAAGGGAGAGGAGAAGGAGAAAGGGATAGAAGACCAGCAACTGGAAAGCCCGGATTTCGTTCCCAGGACGAGCGCTCGACCGCGCTACGCAGGATTAAGCAATCACACAGGCCGATGGTTTCTCGATAGCGATGCTAATGTCGGGTCGAAAGGGCCAAGCACGCGTTTATGGCCCTTCCGTTTGCTTAGGTAAATCGAAGACATTCGCAGCAAAAGGGCGGTCCTGTGTATCTTCTTTCAGTAATGACCGAGGCTGCAATAGAAACTACGACGGTCGAGTGTAATCTCTTTAACGGTGAAAGCTACTCCACCGAAATACTCGAGCCACGAGTCTGTCACGATGATGCTTTACCTATGTATTCGCTGGATATTGTCAGACATCGATCGTAAATACGCGCAAGTGAAACGCAGCGCCACGACGCGACACGCCGGACCGTACGATAAATATCAAACGTTCTCCTTATACGTTTTCGCGGACGCGTCCGACAGGGGCGAAACACGGCGAGGAAAGACGTTCGTAGGATCGGTAGGCCGAATGATCGATGACGACCGGCGTTTCCACGCGTGTTTGTCCATTATGTCGGTTATGCGCGGTAGGCAACGAACGATCAACGCGTATCGAGGTATTCGAATCGATCTCACGCTCTCGTCACAGGTCGTTGAGTCCGAATCATGTCGGACGATTATGAAACATTGTCACAACAGTCCGCCTCTGCAATCTACTCGAGCGATCACAGAGCGATCGATGATCTTTAATCGATCGGCCGGAGATTTCCAAGGCAAGGCAGCCCGATCGTCGTTGCGATCGAGAGAAGAGAACGAAGGTTCGGCGAATTTGGCCGTTTCCGGGAGAAGCAATTTCCGGCAGGCGATGAGGGAGGAGCGCAAGGTCGCTGGTTAAGGAGCGCGCGGAATTCGTGAGAAAGCTGAGAGGAGTCGGTAGCTATCCCACGAGTGTCAGGAGAGAAACGAAGTCGATAGACGTCGAGGAAGAGGCTGGCAGAAGAGCTTAACGAAGGATAGGGTCAAAGGGGTGGGGTTGGTAGCGATTAACTCTTACTTAAAGGCTGCCTCCGCCCTTGCGAGCCGTCACTTCAAAGATGTCGTGCAACAATGGAGCGCTTTAACGCCGCGAATACTTAAGTCATCCTAACAGCCAATCGTCGGGCACTGCCTCCCCAATTATCTCGGGACAAAACAATTAAACGCGACTCGTTGTTACCTTCTCGGATCGCCTAATGCCTACTAAAGACGAAATCACCCGTAGGAAGCTGTTAAGACTACGAACTTGCCACTCGTCGCTTCTCTCCGGCTTCTCTCTGGCGTTAGGGACAAAGGGATGTGCATCTTCATCCAATTAGGCGATAATGGAACACGAACGCGCGTTTTGCCACGGGCCCGGCACCGGGTCATTTTCGATCCTCGCCGATACCTGTCTCTACTCTTTTTCCTCTCGGTTCTCTTCTTACCAACGTCTCCCTGTCCTCCTTTCCCTCCTTCCCGATTCTTCGAGAAATCAAGGCCGCGATCTCTCGCTGTACCACGAGACTCGCTGCACCGCGTATCGTTCGCGCACGAAATTTCGTAACGCGGCGGAACGACGGCGGGAGGGAAAAAATGTGAACGCGCGGACGGAAAGCAAACGGGAGATTCGTAGGAGCCTGTGCGGAGCGTAACGCAGGTCGGTATACGCCAGGGTCGCGGAGACGAGAGAAGCGAGAGAGCGGGTCCGAGGCAAAGACGCCCGGATCGCGACAGTCCCGATAACTGTTTGCCTGCGTGAAGAGCGTTCGAGCGCGTTACAACTCAAACCTTTTAGCCGTTGTTTGCACGGTGCTTTGTATTCTATTTGTACAACCGCTTAAACAACTTCGGCTGGACGTATAAGCCCGTCTCGAGCCTCCTCGAGGGAGTTGTGCGAACCCTTGATCGACTCGAGGGTGCCACTTTCCGGACCAACCTGTTGACGCTTCGATCCTCGATTTCTCCGCTCGCTCCTCCTTCGTTCTCCAACTCCGCTCTCATCCCGTCACCTCCCGTGGAATCTGTGGATCGTTAACGATTCGTATTAACGTTATTCCGGCGAAGATAAGGCCGGCGAAGCTGGTCCGCGCGCACAGCGGCGGAAAAACGTCGGCGACGTTTCGTCGTCGATGGGCATGCGGCTGCGATCGCCTTCTTTGTTTTCACGTTCCGATTCGTTGGCTTCTAGGCTACGGTTTTTTGGGTCGTCTCGATTTCACAATCTCGAGAATGTCGCGTCGCGTTAAGCAGCGGACGACGACGCGGCTACCATCGCGTTGCCTGGATCGATGATCGGCACACGGACGTAGACGATGCCAGTGTTCTCGACTCGTAGTTTCGGTCGGGATAGAAGGGACGAAGGGAGGTTCGGGGTAAGAAGAAGGAAGAGAAGGAAGCGAGAGAAATAAAAAAGAAAAAAAAAAGAAAATAAAAAAAAGGGTGAGAGAGCGAGGGAGACGAAGACGCGGAGATTTACCTGCACGGAAGGAATGGGTTACTGCGGAGCTCGTAGACAGGTAGGTGGATAGCAAAGCGACGGTACGATCACTAAATTAAGCTGGATTAGCCTAATCTGGCCCCGCGGATCGTTAATTAACGAGGCTATTAGTCAGCGGCGGTGACTATTAATTCGAACGATAGTCGTGTCTCGGCGATACGTTATGGCAATATCGTGTATTTGTCACTATCGTCCGGCTCACAAATTGGTTACAGCGCACCTGGAATGTCGTGCTCCTTCACAGAGGGATCCTACACTCGATGTTCGCCTCTCCATCTTCGCCGTTTCTTTCTTCTACACCTCCCCCCTCGTGCTGCTCCTCCTCTCGCCGTTGTCGCTGCTGCCACTGAAATTACCTTTCCTTTTCTCTATTTTGATCTATCCTCGTCGTGCACGCGCATTCTGCCGGTGCTCGCTTTGTCGTGGTCGGCGGTCGTTTCGCTGGGACTCGTTCGGTGGGAGCGTAGGTCCGATCGCGTCCCACAAGTTAGACGTTTTGCGCGAAATGCCTGCCACCGGGTCGTTCGCATGGCGATGGGACCGAGCGTCGATCGTTATCGTCCCTCATCAACGTCGTTTCGCTATTAATTTATCGTCGTGTCGCGGCACAACCGACGAACGATACCACGATCGGACCACACTCGGGATACCTCGGCCGAACCTGCTCGATAAATTATGACCACCGACGATCGATTAATTTACCGAAATTGGATACTTTATCGTCGAATACTTTGTGAAAGCGAACGATGAGAAATCGATCGATGGTCGTCCCTGGAGATTCCGGTAGCGCGCCTCGATCCTCTATCGTCCTTCCCTCTTCGTCTTTTCCGTTTCTCTTTCTCTTTCTCTTTCTCTTCCTCTTCCTCTTCCTTTTCTCTGGCTAGATTCAAGTACGGCGATGAATGGACCCGTTAAAACTGTCACCGAAACGATACCAACGAGCCAACTAGTTCATCCGGCCATTCATGGTCAGGTAGGTGCCACGGCGGGGTGCCACGCAGCCCCCGTGGGTGTCACTGGTTCTTCGTTTAAGAAGGGCAAATTCCCCTTTGACCGAGTCTTAACTAGCGTGCATCCGGGTTGACCGACGACCAGGGAAAAGACTCTCACCACCTCTCTCACCTGGCTATGACAAATTCAACAAATATTTGTAGGCAAGCCACGGAGGTGGAGCTGCGCGTACGCGCATCCACTTCGAAAAGACGTTTCAATGGAAAATCACCGAGGATAGCTAATTTGGAATTCGTCCCTGGACCACAGAGTAGTCGCGGAGCTTGGTGGCCGCGCGTCGTTGCCTACCAAATCTCTCGAACGTTTCTATTTTCTCGCCGCCTCGCCGACTCGTTGCATCGTTCGTCTTTTCGTCCAGGCCTCGTTCGCACGATTCCGAGATTATTAACGATTTTGCACGGGTTTCGAGGAGCACGCTAGAAAACCGCCCGTGGAGCGTACCTCTTTGCGCGTTTCTTCGCGCCGAAATTACAACAGGACGCCTAATTATCGTTCGAAGGGAGGAAGGGCTGGCCGGAGCTGGGAGGAGCCGGCATTACCGCGCGTCTTTTACCTACCGCAACGGTCGTTGATTCGTCCCGGGTAAGAACGACGCGAATACCGCAACCCGACGATCACCGCTCTTGGTTCGTCGTGCGTAATAACTTTATTCTTCGAATTACTCCGCTGCCTCCCGGTCGCGCCTCTCACGCGAACGGACCGTGCCAAGTAGTCTCGATAGGCGAGAGAAAAATTTCGACCAGCAGGTTGTTCAAAAACCGTACGCGTTGGTTTCCCGCGCACGGGTGGTCGCAGGAGGACGAACGGCCGAGAGGAACTCGGGTCGTCGTACCCGTCCATGCCACGGGAACCATAGTTACACCTATTTGTTCTTTGGATTCCACGTAGCCGAGGCATTTCTGATTTTTCACGCGCCTTAACGTCTCCGTCGGCTCGCGGGTGGCCGATCACCGGATGCCCATCCGTGACCGTTTCGTCCGTTTTCGCATCCGACGCTTTCATCTCTACCTTTCGACGTCGTCGACCCGCTCGCCTAAATACCTTCCCTCGCCTTAGTTTGCCTTACGAACGGTATCGACGCGGATTGCCTCGGGCGAAAAATTCGCGTCGGTCGACGCATCGTTTCGCGATCCTTCCACGCGTCATCCGGTTTTCGTTTCGACGCGATCGAACACGCCACGTTCGTTTATTTCCATTAACGAAGATGACTCGTCAAGGTGATTCTCGCGTAAACGCTCTGGACCGTGCGAGCGGTTTGCGGAAATGACGCGCGGCCCACCGAGCCGGTGATTCACGGTGCTCGCGTCAGCCTCTTCCTCGAACCGGTGCGTCCGATGACAAAGTCGACGGGCGAACGGCGATTGCATTCGTCTCGAACCGCTCTGGATGGAAATAGATGGATGATCGGTGGCACGGCAGAGTCTCTCCGCGGTCGGAGGGCAGCTCGGAAAATGAGCGATCGAGCGATGCTGAATCCTACCGAACGGAGGCTTCGAGGGGGTCTTCGACCCTTTCGGGACTCACTGTGGGAATCGTAGATATCGATGACGGCGAAGGAACGCGTCCCGCGGAGCGCTAATGGATCGATCCTGGGTGGTTCGATCTCGGGGCGCGCTCGTGCGATCACGATCTTCGTGATTCGAGATTCGGTGAAGAGGGCTCTCTGGCGTTAGGTCGCCGAGAGGTCGCCGTGGAGGAGGAAGGAGCGCGCACGCGGGACGGTCGAATGCGCCCCGGGCCAGTTCCAGAGTTCCAGGCCCGCGCCATTCGCCGATTCGCCTCGCGTGTCGCGTGATTAACGCAACGTTATTAAAACGTATATATCCGCGTGTCCGCGGGGCCACGAGGAAACGTACGGCCGGCCATTAGCTCTAGCGAAACCGTGGTGGCTAATTAATCGGAGCAATTAAGAGGAGAAGAGGAGTGTCCCCCGTGCCCTCCGTCCGTTCCTTCTTTCGATCTTCATCCGCCTCCCTTCTTCCCCCCCTCTCACCCTGTACATCGTCCGAAGCCGAACCTCGCATGGATCCCCGCGTGGATCGTGGGCCCGCGACACGATGATCTACGCCCCGTGCGTCCACGCCGATTTATTAATGCGCGCCCACGGCATTCGTTACTTTTTTCCTCTCGGCGGAGACCTCGGGAAACGGACGACGACGGACGCCGTGCCGCTCGCAGCAACGAAGAAACAAAAATTCGATCTGGTCGCGGGTCCGTTTCTACGGGGTGGTCCCGAAACTACCGCACTCGCGAAACACGGAAAACACCGGTCGACGACCAGTTTTCGAACGGAGAGAGTAGCGGCGGCGGATTTCGACGAAAGATGGAACGCGAGAGGCACAGGGGCGCAAAACCTTTGATCGATTCCCTGTAGGACCCTGTAGGACGATTTTTATTCCATCGGTGGTGGCGTTTCCCTCGAATCGGAACGCGGCGTGCCTTTGGAGGCTGCGCGTGGAGGCTGTCGCACCGAGGCGAAACCAAGACGTCTGTTTCTCGGTGACACGAGCGCACACGTTCGTTTCCGTCCCGGAGATGGCCGACAGTGGATCGACGCGTCGTGGCACGCGCGAACAGCCGCGCACAAGAAGCGGCAATCTTTCCGGGCAGATCGGTTCGCGCCAGCCGCGGGATCCGCCTCGTAAATTTTTTTTCCATCGATCCGCGAATCGGCAGGCCCGCTGCGTTCGGCGATACGTCATTTCTTGGCAGATCGGACGATCGACCGATCGATATTAACGCGTCCCGTCACGCGAAGAATGCGTCGACGCGTCTCTATTTCTTTTTCTCCGGCCAGCTACACCCTTCTTTCTACCTTTTCTTCTTCTCTCCCTCCCTTCCGCTCAGCCAGCTTGTCTCCGCTGTTCCGTGCAGGATTCACGAGCGACGAGCTCGATCGACGGGAGCCTCGAGATTTATCGACCGGTTCCCAAGACTCGTTATTGTTCCATATCGTATCGCCCTCCTCTCCGTCTTCGGATGATCTCGCGAGCACGCGCGTCGAATGTCGATTCGAGATCGAACCAACGCCACGCCGTTATACGAATTTGCGCTCGAACCCGGTTTCGACGACGCGATCCGTGGACAGAGATCGACGACGATCGACGATTCCTTGGAATCGACTGTCGCCTGGAATGTCGACGAGTCGAACGTTCGCGCGGCGAGCGGAGAAAACGGCGCGAACGAAATCGATTTCGCGGGGTCGCACGGTCCGCACGGAACCGGGCCGACTCGCCGGCTCCAACGGGATTAATTAATATTAGTAACACTGGGGGAGGCCGTAATTAATTACCGGACCGGGGCAACCATTCGTCTTAATACGTGCGCGCTATGCGCCCCCTGGCATTCGCTCGTTTGTTCGCCCGGGCCAGATAATGATCGCGACCTAATGAAAACATTATGTTCGACGATGGACTCGAGGCGCTTCGAGTCCATTCGAATATTATTCCGAGTTACGAGCCCCTGCGAATCGTAAACGGCTCGTTCGATCTATCCGCTTCGTAACAGCTCCGTGTATTTCGATCGATATCGCGCTTTTCAATCGCGTTTTTCTCTAATCTTCTGCTTGTTTCTATTGTTGTTACCGTTATACCGGGTACATCAGATAAGAAAAAGATTCCGTTCGATAGCGGCATTGCAATTGAAAAAGTCGCGTCACGTTCTTATCCAAAATTGGAAAGAACGTTTGCGATACGAGAATAAGAGAGATCGCTTGTCCTCTTTTTTCATTTGGTCGTTTCTATCGGTATCTGGATGCTGTCTCTTTTTCCCTGCTCCCTGAACGGAGACCCTGCAGCGAAATACCGAAGCAGTAGTAAACGCGTATCGATCACGTCCGTGAGGTTATTATGCCCCAGCCGTTTGTCCAGCAATAAATACATAAATGTTTGCCCATAACAGAAGGGATAATTCGGCGTGCAAGCCCCGTGGGTGGTGGTTGGTGCTCCAGGTACCTACTCGTCGGAATTGGTCGGAGGCCAGGGTCTCAGGTAAAGCCGACTCGGCACGCGTTTTCGTTCTCGTGAAATCGGTTCGTGTGGTTCGAAGCTTGGAGTCGCACGTTCGGCGTGACGTATTTATTAAGTCGATTGTGGCACGGAGAATCGAGGGGAGGAGGATGGACGGAGGTGAGAAAAGCAAGGTCGGAAGAAACGATCGTTCGACGAAGCCGCGGAACGAGCTGCGAGCAGCAACGAGTTCAACGACGAGGGACCTTCCCTCGGGTCAGCCCTATTCTCGCCGCTGGTCAGATCTCCGTTGCGAATCTCTTCATCCGCGAACGTTTGCGAGTTTTCCTAGAACCGATAAACTAGCTTCGTTCCCGTCGTTCTTCCTTCGCTTCTGCCTACGATCTCTCGAGTGCTCGGAAACGACCAGACAGAATCGAACGGCAACGCCTCGCGACTTTCTTGTCGAGTCACGAGGCGCTGTTCCCTTTTTGCGAGGATCGTTCCGGAACATTACGGGGTAATTTCCCGGTCTCGCGACGCGTCGACGACGGAAACGATCGAGTACGGCAGGCGCGTGCTGAATGATCAGCGAGGCGAGGTCGACCTCTTGGCGAGGCTACGCGACGCACGATTCAAGAACCAGGCCGACCTTGCGACGCGGAGAACCAACGGTATGCGAGACCGTGGAGAATCGTTGGTAAGTCGAACGGCGTTCTCTTAATTAAGGGCGTCCGTAGGAATGTCCGGGAAAGCAGGTTCGTCCCGCTATTCGTTTCCAGCAATTAGCTGTAGCGAAGAAAGCTGGCTGTCACGATGGAGCAGGATAAGGCGGGGGAAAGAGGCGAGGAGGGAACACAGAGTGGGAAAAAGGGAGAGAAAGAGAGGGTGAGAATGGCAGCGCCTATCGTGCAGGCGCCACCGCGTTCACGGTTCCGCTTGGTCGGCATCGAGAAACAATAATTACCTATCGCAGGTCCTTTGATGTCCACCGACGCGTTCGCACCCCGCCCAGAAATCCCCTCATAGGTGTCCCGGGTGGTCGTAGACGGTCACGCACACACGGACTATTCGTAGCTACGAACAGGCCGTATACACGAGCCCGCGCGCCTTTCGCCGAATCCGGACCCGCTCGATTCGTGTCCAACGACGCTCGGGTTTTTGCATTCATCCCCGTCGGGGGTTTGGAATCCGAGGCAACGACTGCTCTCCGGATCCGGCGCTCTCCGGCCGCGCGTCCTTCGAATTTTTTTGCCCGCGGACGAGCCACGCTGAAAAGAGGATAGCCTTTGCTCTCGTCGGCTCGTGGCTCCTCGGACCGAATCGCCGTCGGTGTTTCCTATAAACCGATCGCTTTGGAAAGGAAAATCGTTCGCGAGACGGTAATCCAGAAAATAGGATAAAAACCGATTTGCCACTTGACAAGGGAAAACGAACAGAGCCGGGGATCATCCGAAACAAACGAATCCTTACGTTTGTCAGACCCGTCAGCCTTTTGTTACACGTCTATTCTGTTAGCTAATGAGGATGAACGTTAACCTATATTAAGATAATCCATCTTTCGAAAGGCTTTCGTCGTGGTGGATTTTCGACGAACAAGGATCTCGAGTCTTCCTACCGATGACACCTGCCGATAAAAATCGACGTCACGCGCGTACTCGTGGTAGTGCGATGCGTGAAATCGGATTAATCGGCGAAACCTTGGAAAATGCAGCGTGCAGGAAAAACCGTCAGGATCGCGAACATAGTCGACGATCGAGTCAGGGTAATTTTGTTATCGAAGAGTGTACGTATGGTTCTACAGATACCGCGCGTGGAAGCATTTAGTTGCGCGCGGCCCGAACCTCGGGACGAGCACGTACGGGAGACAAAATATGCGGGGTGGTCCGGTCGAGTTTGCGGCGGGCCACAGGCCGCAACTTCATTTACACCTATTCAGCCTCCTTCCTTCTGAACACGGCATTTAGATTTACGAGCTATCTCGCTCTCACCTCGCCTTGCCTCACCTTGCCTTACCCTTCCTCTCCTCGCCGCTCTCCGCTACCCTCGCCCTGCCGAGGTTCGTCTCGTTTCGCCGCGCCTCTTCCACCATCTTCTTCGGTTCGCCGCCCCACCTCTTCGACCCGATCGGCATCGAGTCCCGACGCGTTAGATCGCCACGCTTCCGAACTTCTCGTTCCAACGATATCGCCAAGGTGCTCGTCCGCACCCTCTTCGAATATTACCTCCCTCCGCGATGTGTCGCGCGTCTAAATCGGTACACGAATATGCCGAGAAATCGATAAGGTAATTGATTTATCGATCGGTCGGGTAAAAGGGTATCTGCTCTAAAAGCCGCGCGCCAGATCCACTCGCGCGGATTCGAATAGCTGCGCTTATTTTTACCCTGTTGCTCCGAAGCGGCGTGTGCTGTTCGCGCCGGCCACGCTGCTTATTTTCGTCGAAAAGCAGTTACACGCGCGGAACCAGCGTACAACGTTACCACCGAGTCCAGGAAAAAGGCGGCCTCGTGTAACATTGTACAACTCGTCGACATTAAGTCATTACCGTAAGCGTCGAGCCGAGCGAGCAATCGGCGCGGACAGTCTGTCACGCGAGACCGAGGCCTCGCTCTCGGCGATTCTGCTCGCTAACAGCTTATTCGCCCGTGACTCGGCCGCGATTATTTCAACGCGAGCTCGAGAAGAAACGCATCCAACTTGCCCGCGGCACCCGCCGCTTCGAGTCGCCAACGTTAGCGGCAATTACAGTCGGATCTGGCTTTCGAACGCACCGACTTTTCCTCTCGCTCGAAGATCGTTAGATACGATGAACCGAGAGAAAGAGAAAGGAAGGAATGGCGATCATTTTTTGCCGCAGATCGCGAAACGAAACAACGAGCATACTACTTGCTTGACCGAACGAACGCGGAGTACGCTACGCGCATGTGCAAGTAGATAAGGGCAAACGAGTCTGACACGTTAACGTATTAACGTTTGTTTAACAGCGTTTCCAGTCGATTCCTACACTCGCCAACATGATTTTCCCGATTGTTCTCTTCGCTCTGCTATAAATCGTCTAACGTCTATGTTACGCGATACATCTTGCCGCTGTTTGCTGTTTTCACGCCCCGTATGTTGTCTACGTATTAGGTCGTCCTATAAGTAACGCACTCGTTGCTTTTCACGTCCCGGATGAAGATAAAAAGTTACCTGTCGATGATCGATCAATGACGAAATTTTCCGTACTTTTACCGCGATTCAATAGCTTTTCCTATCAAGCTTTTGGTTCCAATCTTTTTGATACTTCGATGTATTACGAGATGTACTTTTAAACTGAACTCGTAGAAGAACCGCGTTACTCACGGCATCACCGAATACGGTATTCGTCCGTCTCCTTTTGCGTTAATTTTCCCAAATTGTGTTATTCGTTCAAATAGATACATAAATAAAGTATCTAATGGCTTGTAGACGACCGCAGAGATTGCGTTACCGATTTGACAGTCTCCCAACATGTCGTTATAATTCCTTTCAGAATGCCCGCTTGTAGGTCGCGTTTGGTTCGCATTTTCCCGGGTTCCTTATCGCAGCACCATGGATGCAAGAAGGCAAACAAAGAAACCCGGTGGTTTTATCGTGACGCGGACGAACGATCAATTTGGAGACGTCAGCGGTCAACCGCGTGTGGTGCAACGGTGAGCGAAAGAACACGGCGGGGAAGAAAGGTATCGCGAGGTTCGGGAGCGGAGAACATTCCCGCGGTATAATTGTCCGGGATTTTGCCGGCGACAAACTCGGGGTCCGCTCCATTCCCTCCGCCCGAGTTTCCAGCGCGATCCGTACAGAACGTTGAAGTGAGAGAGAGAGAGAGAGAGAGCGACTGGATACGCGTCGACAAAAACGTAATTGCGCTCTCGTCGCCGCGACGATTTACGCCGATCAATCTCCCCGTAACTCTTCGTCGGGATTGCGACCGCTGCGAGCTGACCTCGTTCCCGAATATCCGCCGCTCCGATCTTTTTACGTCGCCCGTAAATTGCTCTTTCTTGCCTCGTCTTCGCCGCGTTCCTCCGCTCCTCTTCCTCCTCCTCCTGCTCGTTCCCCTCATCCACCTTCCGTGCGACTACCGTTCCATGCGCTCCCTTCGAGAACTTTCATTTTCCAACGCGACGCGTAGCTGTTGGCGATTTCCGCTCGCGGTCGCGGGATTCGCGGTCGCGCACGGAAGAAAGGAAGCGAGAGACGCGAGAGCGATGGAAAAAGGTCCGCTACGGGCCGGCTCGCGGATCCATAGGTACGCGCGGCGCGCTTCTCTTCTCGCATTCCGTGCCGCGTTCCCACACACGCATGTGTGCACCTCTACCTTTCGATTCGTACATTCTCGCGACGTCGAACAGAGGGAGACGGAAGCGGGCCGTGAACGGAGACGAACCAGCTGCGTCGGCTAAAGGGGAACGGGGACCGAGAGAGCCTCTCGACGGATGAATGAAAAAAGAGGAGAAAGGAGAGACGCTCCGGAGAACGGAGACGGGGAGGACGAGGAGAGTGAGAGAGCGTCGCGGCGTTCGTACTCGGCTGCAGCCGGGAAGGGAGAGAGAGGCGAACGGGGAATGAGTAGCAGCACGATAGTGGGAGGGGGGAGAGAAGCAAAGAGAGAGAGGGTGATATCTGGGAAGGTTTTCGGAGAGTGGGAGAGCTTCGACAAAAGTTCCTTGCGCGATGACCACGAGGAACGTAGTGGGGAACTCGACAGGCGTGGCCTTGATAAGGACCGCCCGCCATTTCCCCTTGAAAGCCACGTGCTAGACTACGTGGAGCAGAGAGAAGAGACGTCTACCAGAAGCTGCCAACTTCATCTCCTCCACGGGTTTCACTCGCGATCGAACAACCCTCGTGGAAAAACGTTCGCCGATCTCGTTTTATGACCGACGTTCATGTCGTAAACCAACGTTCGAGTTCTTCTTTGCTGTATATTCTATTGAAGATCGACGTCCAGCAAACGATCGCCGAGGAGGAGGACGCTTCGCCCAAGAGTGACTCGAGCGACGAAAATACAAGGGAGAAAGAGACGCAACGCGAAATCGAGGAAACGAGGAAGTGGAGAAGCAGAAACGAAGAAAGAGAGGATCGGAGAATCGGAAGATCGAGCGGAAGAAGAAGGGCCGGGGTCGAACGAAGAAAGGCGGGGCGAGATTCGATCGGCGTTGGGGGGTCCGGCTATCGAGCGGTCGAGGGGAAACGGACGCCGCTGCCGGCGTCGCGCCGAACGACGGAGTAGAGAAGAAAACGGAACGGAAGAGAAGCGAAGAGCGGAGAAGAGAAGACGGACGACGAGAAAAGGGAAGAGAAGGGTAAGGAAGAGACGAGAAGAGAAGAGAAGCGAGTAGAAGAAGAAAGGAAGGAGGAAGAGAAGGAAGCACGGTGCGTGGAGGAAGAGAGAAGGAAGGAGTCGGCTAGGGGGGAGAAGAAACGAGACGCGTAGAGGAGCCTTGGGGTGGAGAGGGGAGAAGGTTCCGTTCTCTCTCTGAAGAGAGATCGGCTCTTCCGCGGAGGAGCGCGTGCAGTCGCTAGCCGAGGCCTATACTTGTCCGTCGAAGGGTATTGGTTCTCCAAGTCGGTACCGTACCCCCCGAGACCGGGCAAAAGAGAAGGAAACGACGAGTCTCCCCTTGGCGCGTTCTCTCGCGGGTCGACGCTCGTTCGCTCGCTGCTCGCTGCTCGCTTGCACGTAACGCGTTTCGTTCGTTGGTCCTTCGGTTGGTTCGGCGATTCGTTGGTTCGATCGGCCGATCGGTCGATCGATCGCGCGCGCACTCGTCACGCGGCAACTCGCCCTCCCGATACGTGATAACACCGAACAAGGACGATCGTCGTTGCTTCGTTTCGCTGCACGACGCGAGACCGGACGACAAGACACGAGACGGAAACGCGACGAGACGCGCAGCAAGACGAAGGAAAAGAAAAGAGGAACGATCGAGTATACGCGACAACGACACCGACGACGACGAAGGATCGAGACGAACGATTTGAGGGTTACCGGCCTGCTTACAGGTTTTAGCCTGTTCCGACGGAAAACGTCGATGAGGGTTGCCAGGTATCTTTCGGCCTTTCCGAGCTTCTCCCACCACCTCTGATTCGGCGAGAACTCGGTAAGGGTGACACCCACCCCTCGAAAAAAAGCCCTTCGGGGGGTGAGTTTCCAGCACTCGACGTCATCTGGCCCGCTCTACCGTCTACAGTTGCCCAACGAACGGTCGCTCGTTGGTGTCACAGTCCTTGCGATCGAGCTGCTGCCATTGACAGCTGACCGCTTGTTGCCTACGCTTCGTGTATTCGATCGGGATACCGGCCGCTGTGGACGACTCTCTCTCCTTTCTTCCGGAACACGGAATTTTCCGAATTATCGTTCTGGACGATGGTTTGAAAGTTCGTCCAACGATCATCGACCACGTGCATCTCCGTCTTCATCGAGTGTGTCCACGACGAACGCTTACTATGTGCGCGACGCCGTTTCCGAATATTATCGTGTGATGTTCGCAATACGGTGAGTGAGCATTGGTGCATGGTGTTTCGCCGTTCGACGAAGCTCGACCAGAATCGCGATAGGATCTGCGCGCCGCGATTGCATTTGATCGCGAAGAAGAAGAAGAAGAAGAAGGAGAAGAAGATGAGGCTTTGGATGATCATCGGCGCTCTGGCGGTGGCGACACACGCCTCCATCGCCGAAATTACCAGGAACAAAAACCGTGGCAGAGGATCGATGTGGTGGTGAGTAAGGAAAAACTTTGGATATTAGCTGCGTAGAAAGCGGAGAAGGACGACGTGTCGCCACGCGCATGACAGGATCGACGCGACGGATCGACATCGACCGCGCCTCTGTCGCGCGATGGTAAAAAGTCAAAAGGGAAAATGGATTTTCGCGTATTGGCCGATGTAACCTTTGGAGGTTAATTAGGCGGGCCGGCAAGAGCCGTGTTAACACCTGTCTCGCGTCTTTTATCGAGCTAACGGTGGCAGCGACACTCGCGCGCCTTCTTATTAATTCATTAATCATAAGTCTCGGCTCGTTCGTTTCAATCCGCCAATGATTTCTCATAGGTTGAAGCGCGCGCACGACGCAGGAACAAGAAAACGCTGGATGGATATTAGATAATGGCTAACTTCATTAGCCGGGTAATAAATAACGTTGGCGGTGCACGACTGAGCGAGCGTGCGTGCGTGCGTGGTTGCTCGCTCGCAACCGAAAGAGATAGCCGCGGAAGTATCCGCATAACGATAAAGTGTCGGCGATAAATCAGCCGAGCTCGATTGCTTTTCCAGTCGCGTTGATTTAGCACACCGCCACGCA
The DNA here is from genome assembly GCF_905332965.1 of Bombus pascuorum. Taxonomy (NCBI): domain Eukaryota; kingdom Metazoa; phylum Arthropoda; class Insecta; order Hymenoptera; family Apidae; genus Bombus; species Bombus pascuorum. The sequence goes on along the minus strand of NC_083496.1, from coordinate 5,496,945 downwards.
CGTCCGCCACGACGCGCAAGTAATTATTACCTACGAATTAATTAATCTAATACGACGGTAAATTCGCGTGGACGCGTACGACAACCTGCTTCGAATTTCGCAGTCGAGCGTAATTTATCGCCGGGGACTTGTCGGCGAAAGGCGGATTGACTTTTCGGTCGAATTTACATCTACGAGGTCTCGTCGCCGTTTCTTCCATAGATATCGTTGGCAGATCGGTAATATATTTGCCGGTAACAGGGTATTACTTATCGCGTTAGCGCACGTTCCCGCTAGCTAGACGAAACGCGTGACAACGATTCTGGGTGGTCCCGTTCGGCCGTTCGACCGCGAGCAGTCGACACGGAGATACGCTCGATCACTTGAAAAATCAGACGATTCGCGGGAGTGGAGCAGCCGCGGGCGACGTTAAGTCGGTCGACGGGACGGAGTGAAAAAGACGTCGCATCGTCGAATGAGAGTCATGACGTCTCAACCTGGTTCGCGACATCGTTCCAGATGCGATCGCGATCCCATCGGTCGATATACGTGGTTCGACTCTCGAAAGAAACGAGCGTTTTCGAGTTGAGAATTCTTACAGACGAAGGGAGAATTAATTCAGCGATAATCGCGCGAATTTAATATAGCCTTTTGTCACTGGGAGCGCGTGGCACCGGATCGTTATTAGCCTTCGCCGGTCGATAAATTATTTTCGTGGTGGTGGCGTGTCCGCTGGCAGAAAACACGTGGACAGGCTAGATGGAGAGAAGCGAGGGGGAGAAAGGGCAGAAACCGGGCAGGATCGTTGAGAGTCGTCCCTGAGCTTTCTGCCCGACGTAAATTACAAGCAATAGATATATCCTAACCGGTCCGGAGCGCGGCTTATTTATGGACATCGCTTATCGAATGCATCGTATAAACGTTCCAGTGAGCAAGCGCGCGCTCAAACCGGCGGATTCGTCGCCGCGTTCGTGGCCAACGGATCGAGCACGGTAAGAATTTCGCGCATCGACGAAAGGAGATTACGGTTGCGGGAACGAAAGCAATGGAAAAAGACGCGAATGCCGACCACGATGACGCCACGCGCTCGGTATCCAGTCTCTCGAGTAATTATCGCGCGTGCTTCGTCCGAGATTCCACCGGATTTCGCTCGACTCTCCGCACCCTGGAGCGAACGCGAGCCGCTGCTTGGACAGAAGAGCGAAAAATCGGTCGAGCAGAAGAGCCGGATCGCGTCGAGTGGCCGTCACCACCGGCGTAGCCAGTTCCGGGGTGTTCCGCGTGCTCGCTGCTTTTACGAGCGGTGTATCGCGATACCGTTTATTTACACTCGCTGGCACGCTGTCAACGAGAGATCTCGGTCGTAGCCAGATGGGTTTTCGCGGTATGGTATCGCGCGGTCTAGCTACTCTAGACTGGCTGGTAGGCTGTCTCTGCTAGGCGTCAAGTAACTCGTTGACAACGGACCGTCGACGGAAACTCGAACACAACGATTAGCTGTTTATTGTGCGCGGCGACGACAGATCCGATCCCTACCGGCGCGAGCTATTTTTCGAATCGGCGCGATGCTCGGTCGCGTAAAACGCGCTCCATTCTCAACTAGGAAAAATAACCAAGCGTGGCTGCGTCTCGCGCGTAGCGAAACGGCAGCCTCGTAAACGAGCCTCGTCTCCGCCAGTGAAGATCGTTGCCGGCGATTTCGAAAAGGTCCCGATCCCGCCGCGTGCGCGCACGCCAGACGTTTCTCTAAAGTTTGCACGTTCTTCCCACGAAGGGACGCGGGCAGACCGCTCTCGAGCGTTTTTCTGCGCGACGCTCGATCGATCGAGACGCGAATTCTTTCGCAGCCAGAACTCGCGCGGCAGCTTGATTTATATATACGCGGCTACCGTTGACCGAAACTGTTGAACCAGTTTCGTCTTTCGAACTAATCCTTCTCCGTGCTCCTTCCCCCCTTCCTCCACCCTGTTCTCTTCTTTACGTTGCTTCCCTTTCCGTCTCTCTCCTCCTCTCTCTTCCTCCCGCTCTCCAGCCGCTCTCGATATACCGTTTTTACGCGTAAACCAAATTAGCGTCGAGCGAACGCACGAGAAATATCAATGACGCGCGATCTCGACCGTGAATCGCGGAACGGGCTATTTCGCACGGTTCGCTGTACGCGAGAACCAAAGTATGTCGTGGTAAAACACCGCGTCCCGCGGTTTCACCGTCATCGTCCGCTGTCAAAACTCTTCGTTAACGCGATCTCTGTTTGAAAGGGTGTCTTTCGCGCGGCGCCTGTCGGCTTCCTAGGCCAGGCTCCGTCCCTCGATCTCGCTCGATTCTTCTCCGATCCACTATCCCGAACAGGATTAGGTCGAAAGACTCGAGAGGACAGTCTGACACGTCTCTCTCTCTTTCTCTCTCTCTCTCTCTCTCTTTATCGAACGACAAACTAAACGAAGCGATTCGTTCGCTTTTCTTCCCAGGGGAATCGCCAAGGCAGGAGAGCCCAATAATTTTTTGCCAATGTCCCCGGCCTCTCTTCACATGGATCCCACAGTGTACGCGACCTTGAGGAGAAAGCAGCGCAGACTGGCCAGGGAAAACCCAGGAGTTCTAATGGCCGTGGCTAGGGGTGCGAACCAAGCGATCGCCGAGTGCCAACATCAGTTTCGCAATCGTCGATGGAACTGTTCGACCAAGAATTTTCTTCGTGGGAAAAATCTCTTCGGCAAGATCGTCGACAGAGGTAAGCACATTTCCTTTCTCTTTGCCGCTACTTTTTCTCTCTCGACCAATCACCGGTTTCGTTAATTACCATTCGAAAATTATCAGCGGCGCGAGTCTCGCTAATTGGCATCAAAAGATATACGTACCTTCGCTCTTAACGATATTCGCGACCGATCACGAAATTAGCAAACATTTTTACGAGGCTCGAGTCCTTTCTTCTTTCTCTTTCCCCTCGTCTCTCTCTCTCTCTCTCTCTCTCTCTCTCTCTCTCACTCTTCCTCCCTCCCTCTCTCGAGCCGTGGCTACCACTCGGACTAGATTCGAGAAGAATCGAGATTCGCGATAAAACGGCCGCGTCCATATATACATGTATAACGGACCATAAGGTGGACTCGTTCCACGTTCCAAAAAACAGCCCATTGTCCGTGGTCGTCTCCGACAACCGGTATTCCCGATAGAGATTTACAGAAGACAAGGTTTCGAGGAAAGAGACCGAGAAAAAGACGAGCTAGTGGAGGGAAACGGAGAGAGGTTTCTGAAATCGCGGTCGATGAATCTGTGATTTCGTGGCGTCGATTCGCGATCAGCTTATCGCCGCCGCGAGCGACCGCGCGTCGGTCGAAGTCATCGGATCCGATAATCGCGCCGCATCATCGATAGACGGGACGATCGCCGAATAACCTATACAAAGTGGTCGAGTTTCAACGCGGTAATATCGTTAGTCGATCGATTCGTGAAGCACCGTAAAACGCTAACCCTTCAGCCGTGTAATTAAGGTACAAGCGTAATTAGATTACGGTTCGTTAGTTAGTACGCGATTAATTTCATCGTAGCGTAAATCGGTCACGGATACGAGCGGTCGAGTAGCGCGTTTTTTCTATCTCGAATGGAAACGCACGTGTTTCGTCCGGGCGACGGATCAAAGGGTTTTGCCAATCGGCCTGGCAAAACCGCGGACATCGGCTATTTGAAATTCGGCGACGGGAACAGGGGTGGCCAGGACGGCTGGACCGGAAGATTATTCCAAGACGACAGGGTGTCCGCTCGGAGGGTTGTAGCGGAAACCGGTGTGATGGGATAGGGTGAGGATCAGGATCGCGGAGAGGAACGAGGGGATCGAAAGGGGCGTGCCCTTGGTCCGAAGGCTCCGGGCACGTGCCCTCACCGACCAGATGTATGTTTTGCAACCTGATAATGGACCTTCTCGTACCAGTTCTGGCTCCCCTGCGGCTCTTTTAGATCTCGTCGAGGCGATTGTAAGCCGAGCTTTTTCGCTCGGCCCGCTCCCGCCCTATTACGTTCGGTGTCCCCATATGGCCACTTATCGCGCTGGTAAAACCGAAAAAGAAGCACGGGATACAAAATAGCGGAGAGGAAATGGATCGGAGCACCGTAACCCTTGCGCGACGCCACGCATCGACGCGCTCCAATACGTCCCGTGTCTCTGTCGCCTAATCGGAATACGGTCCAACGGGAATCAAATTTCCCAACGTTTTTGCGACAATCGAGTTATCCATCGATTCCTGGATGCGGCAAAAAACAGAGCCTCAGTCTTTCACCCTTTACTTCGACTCGATCAGGGAGCACCAGTTTCTCTTTCCGATCGCGATCCGGTCTCTGTCCTTTTTACCCGAGATTAGATCTGCTCGGGGCAAAGTTCGCGTTTGCGCCCGCGAGGGGAAACACAGCTTTTTCAAGAGTAGATCGTTATCTTTGATCCGTAATGCTCGTGCGTACTCGTCGTATTTAGAGATCGAAGAGGGGATCTAGCGCAGACTGGTCGCCGCGCGACGACCTAAACCGTCGTTTCCGGATTATGCAGGGGGTCGAACGATTACACACGACGCGTGTGCTTTTCTTCTCGTTTTTCATCCGATCTCTCGTTCCTCTTTCTTCTCTTTTAATTCCTCTCGACCATGAACGAGATCCGTTCGATTCGGTAACGTCCGTTCCTCGAGACTCGAACGGCAGAAATATCCCGCGCGTGTCCAACCCGAAAGAACGCCGCGATACTTTTGGAGGCGTTTGTACTCGATATTATAGCTGGTAGTGAATAGGTTCGCGGCCTGTAATCATTTCGCCGCCAAGAGCCACCTACCGCATCGGTGTCTACCCTCGGTTTCGTCGGTGCTCCTTCTCCGGCCACGGTTCTTCTCTCTCGTTTCCCCTGCGGCGCGCATCGTTCCGAGGTGTCGGCCTCGCGTGGATTCCGAGCCGAGCTCCGTGCTCGTCTAATTGCTCGGTAAACTGCGAATCTCGCGAGGCCTCCGTGCTGGCCTCGCGTTTTCCCTCGATTTCACGGATCTCGCATCGAATTCCGCTCGGGCAGAGAGCAACGCGGAACGAAAACGATCAGAGCGCACGAGCGCGCTCATGAACGACGATGCATCCGGTGCACTTGGCGAACTCGGAGATCGAGATCGAAAGAGACGGAGAGAGAGGATGGTGAGGATCGGGAGGCCATTTACAGGGGAAATTCGCGATCGATATCGGAACGGCGTGGCGCGCGAGCGTCGCGTCTTATACGGAGACCCGTCATCGGGTTTTTACGACGGCGTTACGCCGCCATAAATCGCGGCCTATGATGGGCTACATGTGTCGACGGCACGCCACGATTTCTTGCGAAAACGTGAGCCGCGAGCCAATGGGCCCGTTGCCCCTCATCGGTCCTCCGTGATTTTTACATCTTGTTTGCTTCCACGCTTCTCGGTACGAGTTCCCGCGGCAGTTCGCGGCCTATATGGCGATCGCATTTTCGCACCCCTCTCCACCCCCCTCTGTGTCCCCTTCGTCCCCTATCCTCCAGCACTTTTGCATTCAAGCGATGCGAGCTTGTCGATGCAGTTTTTCGAAGATCGACGTTGCTCGTCTCGACCAATCACGCGTTCTTCGCCTCTCCTTCTCTCTCTCTCTCTCTCTCTCTCTCCATCTACTCATCTATCTACCCATTTATCTATCCATCTATCTATCTATCTATCTATCTATCTATCTATCTATCTATCTATCTATCTATCTATCTATCTATCTATCTATCTATCTCGATCGTCGTCCGACTTCCTGCGGATCTTCACGGCGGTAGCAATAATTTCCGGCGATTTTATCTTTCTGGAATTTCAGCACGGCCGTGGACAACCGTCGTAAAGCCACGTCGCTATGTCACTCGGCTCGATCTCGCGTCGACGCCTTTTTAGTCTCAAGTCGAGAATCTCGGTCCTTCGAATCCTTTCTTGCGCTCGCTTTTTGCAAAACCGCGATCGCGAAACTCGACTCGTCGCCGTGGATTTTCCTCCGGACGGACAGGTACGGAACGACCAGATGCGCAAACGAGCCAAAACTTTCCAGCAATGCGTCCGACTGTTTGCTCTACGGCAAACGAGCCGTTCCTCCACCTTGTTCGTTCTATTTGTACGGGCCGATAAAGCGAACGTCAAACCGTTTATCGCCCGTCGAATGACGAAACCGTGGTCGCACGCTACTCGTCCACGACGACAAACAATGGATCCCTAGGGATTATTCAGAGTCGTGCTTTTCTCTTTTTGCTTCGCCGCGTTTCCCTTCGTCCTTTTCGTTTTTTCTCGAACCGTGTTCTCTTTCGATAACGATTTTTCGCCTGAAAAGCCGTTCTCGCGACTCGTCTCGTAACCTTTTATCTCGACCATCGACTATTTGACGATCATAAAATCGCGAAGAAAAAACGGTTACGATAAACGCTCCGAGTATCCCGATGATTTCATCGTCGACAACGCGGCTCGTTCGTACGCGTTCATAACGGAGCGTTTTCGCGAGAAAAACTCCCACCAGCCGTGTAATCCTTTCGTTATGGCAGTCGGAGATGATGAGGAATAATATCCGTAACCGATGAAATTTCGGGGAGACAGGTCGAAGATCCGGCGCGGTAACGCGGTGGAACGGCGTAAATCTTGCGTTGCCTCGCCGTCGGCTGTTCCCCGTGTGTTACCTCGAGCCTGGAAAGGACCATCGCTCCCGTCGACCACCGTTTTCGCCCCCGGTCTTCGCTTCGGATTCGGGGATTAGGAAAAATCGTTCCTTTCTTTCCACCTCTCTTCCTTACCTCGTTCTATTCTTCCCCTATTTCGGCGTGAAGGCTGCTTTCCTGGTTCGCATGGACCGCGTGAACGCGAACGTTGCCTACTGCCGAGTGACAGCCCGGCGCGGAAAACACTCGTGACGAATTCGGATCTAGCTCTAAAATTTGATGCGCTCGATTATGTTTCCAATACCGGTTTCTTTTCTTCCACTCCGGAACCGTTTAACGTCTTACTTTGTTCGACCACAGATGCTTCGACCTGACCATCCTTGAGCGTATGCACTTTACCTCGTTCACGTATCGATACAGCTCGTTCGAGTATCGCGCGATAACTCGGTGTTATCCGCGCGGCCAAAAAAGTGGCAATTGGCGAAACGACTCCTCGGATCGGAGGCAGCTCGCGGTGCCTCGGTCGGCTGGCCGCAAAGGTGCCGGCAGGCACCTGCGCCGTATGCAGATAAGGTCGAGGTGCCTCTCGGGTCAGCCCACTCAGGGTTAAGGTCGCGTTCCCTTTCTTTTTCTCTCTTCCTCCTCGTCCCGTTCTCGCTCCAGCCGCTCATCTCCGTCCCTGTCTCTCGTTGGAGGAGCGAGTGGCGCGTTCTTTTCCCTCGACCACGTCGTCGTGGGTTCCTTCCACACCTGTGCGGAGTGAATCTCGCGCGCGCAGGTAGTCCACGCGAACGGGCAAGGATTGAGACGTTGCCTGACGTCACCGCTCGCCTCCCACGTTCGCCGTCCGCCGTCGCAAAAGTTTCGTCCGCTTGATCGGCAGCGCGATTTCTCCCTCCAACGGCGCGCTTCCGGCTCGATCGGTGGACGCGCAGCAGAACAGCGGAGAAAACGAATGGGAGGAATCGATTCGACGGACATTAACGGTGTCGCGTCGTTACAGGTTGTCGAGAGACCGCCTTCATCTACGCCATCACGAGCGCGGCCGTGACTCACAGCATCGCGAGAGCGTGCAGCGAGGGCAGCATCCAGTCGTGCTCCTGCGACTATACCCACCAATCGCGGCCACCATCCGGCACGCGGGATTGGGAATGGGGTGGCTGTTCGGACAACATCGGCTACGGGTTCAAGTTCTCCCGCGAATTCGTCGACACGGGGGAGCGTGGCCGAAATCTTCGCGAGAAGATGAATCTGCACAACAACGAGGCCGGCAGAGCGGTAAGTCTTTCTCCCGTTCTCCTCTCGTCCGACCAACCAATTTGCTTCCAGACTAGAGAAAAGAATGTCGTTTCGTTTGTCGCAGCACGTGTCCTCGGAGATGCGGCAGGAGTGCAAGTGCCACGGCATGTCGGGCTCCTGCACCGTCAAGACCTGCTGGATGAGGCTACCGAATTTTCGCGTGGTCGGGGATAATCTGAAGGATCGGTTCGACGGCGCGTCCAGAGTTATGGTGAGCAACTCGGATCGGGTGCGTGGCAACGGGAACGCGATCGTGAGCAATTCGGCGAGTAATTCTGTGCACGGTCATCGGGAGGGTCTGGGTCGTCGACACCGGTACAACTTTCAGCTGAAGCCTTACAACCCGGAGCACAAGCCACCTGGTCCGAAGGATCTCGTTTACCTGGAGCCCTCGCCGCCGTTCTGCGAGAAGAACCCGAAACTTGGCATTCTCGGCACTCACGGTAGACAGTGCAACGACACGAGTATCGGTGTCGACGGCTGCGACCTGATGTGCTGCGGCAGAGGCTACAAGACGCAAGAGGTGACGGTCGTCGAGAGATGCGCCTGCACGTTCCATTGGTGCTGCGAGGTCAAGTGTCAGCTCTGCAGAATCAAGAAGACGATACACACGTGCCTCTAGGCCTTTCTTTCTCTCCTCTATACTCGGTCCCTTTTCTCCCGAAGAGACTACCTCCTTCCTGGCGAAGGACGTTTCCGTAGTCTCACGTGGATCGCTGGATCATCGACGTTGTCGAAGAGGTGGCACGGATGATCCTGCCGCGAACAACTCTGCGTTCAGTTTCACGCGTTCAGGTTGACCGAGCCGCGCGACGGAGCCTGCAGTACGAGCGGGTTGCTGCCCCTTGTCTCCCAGTATTACGCGAAACGATCTAAGCCGTATATTTATTACGACGTTACACGGACGCGTACTAAAGACTGAGACGGCGAAAAGAATTGTTATCGGATCGCGATCGTAATCTTAGCACGTTAGACGTAATAATCGGCGAATTGTCGTTGCATTGTACATACGATAATCCCTCTTGTTCCCCGTTTCGCTTCGAATCGCTTCGCCACGCGGCATCTTCTTAATTTTAGGGAGAACGCGGGACCGCGAGATTCGTTACACTCGTTATTTATTCCGATCCTTCGGATCGCGTACTTGTATATATGCATAGATCATAGGTATATAAATACACAAATTTATATGCAGATGTATAAATATATATATATATTTTTTTTTTGAAGATCGCGTTCGTCCAAGTGTCGCGCGAGAAGTCTGTTGTAAATAGTCGACACCGTTGAGACGAAGCCCACGCTCCGCGAGGTGCGAATAAATTATTTTTATACGTCTCTTCCTGTTAACTCCTTACTTTTGGATTCGCGCGGCGCTGTCACGTAGAATTAGAAAAATCATTAGCCCGGTGTTAGACGACTTGACCTCTATCTCCGAGCAAAGAAACGGTTTTTTACGATACTTGTAACGCACAGTAGACTTTTTTACTTGAATCTTTGTAATTTATAAAAATGGACGTATAAGAAGAGGAAATAAAGACGACTACGAAAGAGTTGAAAGATGTTTCCAGGCGTTATTTTTGTTACGCTGCTGACTTTTCAAGACGCGTCGTCATCGACGTTCCATCCACCGACGGCGGCGTCTCCGCGGAAACGCTCGTCGTTCGATGGCGTTGCACCGCCGTGCGCACCTATCCTCGCGAAATATAGCCAACTGGTTCTCCGGCTGGACGACTTCATAACTCCTCACCGGGCGAATATCGTGGGAGGCCCGTGCCTCCGAGAGGACTGGTTCGACACTCTCCCGCTTCCCTTCCTCACGAACGACCGTTTCCCATCGCGTTCCTTCCTCCTACGTCTCTACCTTGTTTCGTTTCTCCTTGGCCGCGCGCTGCACGCGATGATAACGAACGAAGGAATCCCGCAGGAATCTCCGTACGGGATAAAAGGATTCTGACCGCATACGAACAGGCATCCGCGCTAATGGTTCCGACACTCCCGCCGCCCCTGCCTCCTCCTGGTCCCTTTCTCTCCGCGACCCGTATCCAGCCTCCTTCGTCGTCTTCGCCGCTCCCGTCCCCGTTCTTTCCTAACGATCGGTATTTCCACTTGTAAGCGCATTCCGAGAGAGTCCGCGCGTCGATCGAGCACGATCGAGAGCTTCGGCGAACGTACGTCGGTCCTCGATCGGCCGATCGATTCGCAAGGACCGCGTGACCCGGCCGTTTCCTCTCGCGAACCGAGTCGCGCGCAACGGTCCGCGATCGTGCGGCAGCGCGCACGATGGAATTAGGTGGCACCAGGAAGGGTAGGTTCGCCGCGATACTGAAACAAATTCTTGCCGCGCGAGGGGCTCCCACCATCCCGGCAGACAAGAATCTCGAGCAGCCGGGCCACTTCTCACGGCGGTGCCTTTGATCTCGACCGGCCACCCCCTCGTCTCCATCACGGTCACTCGAGCACCGGCAGCGCGACCGTCTGCCTCGCCAGCCAGCCTTTTTACCCGTTGCTGTGTTGATGCTACTCTCTGTCCCCTGCCCCTCGTTACGCTCCCCGTCCAACCTCGTCGTCGTCGACGAAACGGCTCCAAGAAGCCCGAAAACCACCGAGATATACCGGACGCGATGGTGGATTCATTCGGTTTTACTATTATTACGCATACCGTCACGCGTGCGGCTCGTTCCGGAATCTTCCAGGGATCCTGTTGAACTAAATCTCCCAAGGATCTCTGCGCGACTCTGCCCGCTCGTCGGCAAATGCTCGAGAACCGCGCGTCGATCTCGTTCTCGCGGAACTTTTGGTCGCGTTACGCGTTATCCGGCCGAACTTCGATTTGCTTGGATCGAACGAATCGTCGGAGTGGATCGAAGTCGAAAGGAGGAAGCTACCACGATCGGCGGTATATACCGTTTAACGTTGGGATTCGAGGCTCCGAGAAAAGATGCCGAACGAGCGGATGAACGAGACTTCACGGTGTCTCACGGTTTCGCGGGAAGATTCGTCTTCAGCGGGAGAGGCTCATTATGCCGGACGAATACGAAATTCGGTCCACGAGGTTGACAATCGAGGGCCCTCGAGAGACACGGGCTCGCGTCACACCGTGTACAGGACCCCATCAGGGATGCCACGCGCGTGTGATCGGCGACGACGCGCCGCGTGCCGTTTCGCCCGCCTTCCTGCACCGATTTTATCATTCTGCCCGGCTTCTCGTAACCCTTCGGGTTTCCTTTCTCCCTTCTCACCATTTTTCTCTATCTCTTCGTTCACCGTAATTTTTTCTTTCCAAGTTTATCTGGTGAGACGGCTGGCGATGGGTCGTTCGTTAATAAAATTACAACGAGAAAAGATCGGTAATTTCGAGCGGCGGAAGAGGAGAAACAAACAGAACGATCCGAGTAAAAAGAGGCCGGCTGAGAGGTTTAAAGTAAACGATTACGAGGACGAAGGTGGAGGAAGGAAACGACGAGAGTGGAGGAATAAAAAGAAGACGGTGGAAGGAGAAAGAGGAGAAGACGAAGAAGTCCGGCGTGCTTCCTGTTGCCCTAATCTTCCACTCCGGCGAGATCTCGTCCTCGGGAGGAATTATTTCCGATAAAAAACGGGCGAGTAAATCAACTAATTTATCGTTTTTGCGATTGGGAAGAAGGTGGGTCGTGAACGCGTTTGCCGGAGCGTAGGCTGCCGGAATGGCAGGAATCCCTTTTGGCGGGCCCTGTGGATCTGGTCGTCCTTTCCGAGGGCCATTCGTGGGAAAGAATATCGGCTGACGTTCGGGACCACACGGTCGAATTATCGGTGTTTTGGCGTGTTATAGGACTCGGCCGATACTCTCTCCACCTCTTTTCGTTCCTGTTCCCGTTCGGCCGAATTGGCTCGCGCGAGCGCGCGTCCGCTCGCATACGCCCCTGCCCCCGCGGCCACCGCTGCTCCCTTTGCCGTCTTTGGCCGTCTTCCGCGGAACGAGCAAAGGGAATCTCCTTCGGAATCCACGTCCCTGCCTACTGTGGGAACGAAAGCACGAGATCGCGATTCCCCGTACACCGTGTTCAGACGCGTTCATCGACAACCAGATTCCTATCCTATCTAGCTTTATCTCTCCCTCCGTTCTCCTACCTCTCCCTGTTGCTCGCTACGAGATTCAAGAAGTTGCTCGGTATCGAGCTGGAATTCGCGGGACGCGTACGTTTCGGCCTCCTAGTATCTAGCCTGCTTCGTTCTTTTCCACCGGCATTCCCGTTTCGCACGAAGATCGAGCGACCGTTGTTCGGCGACCGTGCGAGTGCAAAGAATCGCGTAAGAGTACCGTGACGAATTGACGCGAGCGGTACCATTCCCCGTGGTTGGAGAGGCTCGCGTGGATCACGCGCGGTGTATCGCGAGCGGGACGATTAATCGGCGGAGTCGGTCGAGCTACGGCGAGAAAGATCGAGAAGAAAATCGAGCGCCGAGAACGGAAAGCGGGATCGGTAATGAACCTGGATGAAGAAAGAGGTCCTTTCACGGGAGAAGCGACTGGCCGGGATCGAGAGACGTTATTATTAATGTCGAGCAAAAACGCCGAAATACATCATCCGGTCAGCGACGGCCACCTAAGTAGTCGACCGACACCGGAGGCACGAGGGGCGCAGGAGGAGGGTTGGCGGGAGGGGGAGGGGGAAAGAGGAGGAGAAGGAGAGAAGGTTCGGAGGCAGAGCGAACCGATACACCGACACCGGGTCCACTCGGTAATTAATGGTTTTACGATATTGGAAATATCTTGGGAGCAGTCGAGCAGAATCCGTTCAGGCGTCAAAACGAAAGGTCGGTCTCCGCCCCTTCGGTCGCGGTGGCCCCCGATCCGCTCCCGATTCCACGATACACACGTTTTTACGATCGATCCGCCACGACCGAGCGGATATACCCGCGGCTAACGCGAACAGAGAGGGCGGGGGGAGGGAGGACAACGAGCCGGAGATCGGGTTTATTTAGCTAAAGCGATTCGACGTCGAGATCATCGGGAGCGAAGACGAAGCGAGGGAAAAAGTCGAGAGCACTCGGGTGTGTACGCGCAAACAGGGGACCACCTGGTCATCCGAGGACTCGACTCATTCTTCTGTCCAACGTCCGACGAACGAGAAGAAGGGAAGGTAGCAGCAGCAGCAACAGCAGCGGTAACAGAAGAAGGAGAGGTGAACGAAGACAGAGAAGAGGAAGGAGATGAAGAAGAAGAAGAAGAGGAAGAGGGATTCCTGGTAAATTAGTATACACCGCTGAGATCGGTGACTACGGGTTATCGTGCCTCTTTGTCCTCGTTCCAGAAAACGTACAAACGTATTCGCGAGCGGAATCGCTATCCACGAGCGTCGCTTCGCGTGAAATTAACCTACGGGAGAAAGCGGGATCGATCTAAGGGTGGAAAAAGGCGAAAGGACTCGGGAAAAGATCCGAGCTACGAGGGCGAACCGAATCGAGCGAACGAAGGAGAGAGAAGGAACGGGTGAGAGGGAGAAAGGGGAAAGGTGGTCGAAGGACCCCGTTGGACCCACCGCGGCGTTCCGCGAGCCTCGTAATTACACTGTAAGCCTGCCGCGAAGGAGAGGCGTCAAAATCGTCCTCTCCTCTCCTCTTCTCGCGCCTCTCTCGACCGTTCTCTTCCTCTCGATTTCGTTGCTCGCGCGAGAGATCCACCGACCCACCGGCCATTATCGAAATTGATATTTTATCGATGGCCCGCGCCACGTATTCCACCGGCCCCTTATTGAGTTATTTCCCGGTAATTACGAATCGGCGACGATAATTCGAGGTTAATCGACGGAACGTTGCCGTCGGCCCTCGATCTCCGACCTCCGCCGCACCACGATCGACTCGCGCGTCCCACGTCCGCCGCTCGCTTCTCGCCTCTCGCCTCTCGCCTCTCGCACCGTTCGACGCGGAGAGCGGCCTGCGCGGGGCGATAAAATTTTTTCCCAACTGGCGACGATAAAAATTAGGCTACTCGTCGGCGGCCCGGATAATTTAAAGGTAATAGCCGAAATTAAAACGGGCGAACAGATAGCTGCGCGTCGCTCAACCAACGTAGAGAGAAAGAGAAAGCGAGCTGGTCAGTCGAGAGGCAACGAGTTTGGCGTTTCGAAAAGACGCGCGAGGTCGGAACGGAGGCGAGGAAAAAATCCCCTGCGGTCGCAAAACAAAATGTCACGTAATTATCGCGGTAGGTGTTCCATCGGGTAGGAGGGACGAAGAGAGAGCAACCTCTCTGACCGCTCTGTTCGCCCTCATGATCGGTAGGTAAGCTTTCAGGCAGCGCGCAACGGGCAAAAAGTGCAGCGAAAACCACCGTTGGGATCGTAAAACGGACCGTTTATGAGATGGGACCGACGCGTTCGGAGGAGGGACCGTTTTCACTGGTCGTAGCGTAATAAACGTTCTCTAGTCTTCCGAGCTAGACCCATCGAGCCAAGCGCACCTGCGCACTAACCTACCACCGTTCTCCTTTTCTCCGTTATTCCGTGTTTTTCGATAAATCGGAAGCAACGTTCGGTTCTCGCTGGCGCAACGCGATAGAACAACGATGCACGGTTTCGGTGCTCGCGATGATTCAACCGCGTCGCGGCTCGTCCCCTCGACTAACTGCTCGCATCCATATCCTCCCGATCGTGGGTGGACGCGCGACATGAGCCAAAAGCCACGAGGACAAGCACGAGACACGCCGCTCCGTTCTGCTCGCATTTTCATAACCGAACCGGCGACTTCAGACCGAGAAAAATGGTGCGCTATCAACGAGCCGACCACTCTGTTTCTTCTCGTATCTTGCTTTTCCGAATTTGCAACGCGCGGCGATAATTCCGTCGAATCGGAGATCGGTCGATCGCGAGAACGAAAGAGAAACGAGACCGAAATCGTAAGCGCGGCAGGGCATCGGCAACGGTGAAGCAGCGAACGATGGAGGAGGTCCGCGGACGACGGGAGATCGTTGAATTACGTTGGAGTTGGATCGTCGATCGATGGCCGATCGTGCGGATATACGAAGTCGAAACGTCGATCTCAGATCGACCGTTCGCGATAAAGGAACGATTCTCGCTCCCACCCACGGGACAACGGTGGGTCCGTTCACGAAAACGGCTTCATTAGGGGATCAGCCATCCCTCGTATCCCGCTGTCCGAAAACTCCCAGACGTCGCCTCTCGTTACCTCGTCGATCCGCGTCCCCTTCGTCAGCCGGCCGATCGGCGCGTCTCGCGAGTCGCGATTCGATCTTTCGACTGCTACGCTCCGAGGTGAAAACGGGAGGCAATCGTCTCGTCGTCGGCTGATAGTTTTACCGCTTGTCTTCCGACGTTCACTGGTTTACGTAACGGAAGAGAACGGAAGACAACGGAGGAGAAAGCCATCGATCGCGGTATTATCTCCGTTTCAACTGATTCCTCTTCGATCGCGATCTTCTTCTACTCTCGCCAGCGCGAACCTAGACGCGAGATCGGTCTTTTTTTTCCGATGTACCTACGTTCTGGAAAGGCAGACCCAAGCAAATAATCTCCGTTCATTTCCGAGTTTGCTTTTCCTCGGATAAAAGCGATTATCGCGTAAGCAGATAAGCGAAAGAAAAGAAGGAGCGGAGAGAAGGGGGAAATAGGATGGTTGTAAGGCAGGAGGCTACACGATAGCGGGGCGCAAGCCCGCGATGACTCTTTATCTCGTACTCTCATCGTTCCATCGTCGCCCCTTCTTAATTCACAGCCGGCCACGGTCATAATTCGCGTTTTACCTCGCGGTGTTTATGTACTTTTAATAATGCCTGATATCTCGTCGAGGCGCTGCTCGGTTCCTCGGGACCCTCTACCACCCCATCTCGTCCCCTTGTCCCGCGAGCCATGACTCTCGCAGTCCCAAGCTCCCCGCTGTGCGCCCATGCGTGCACCAGCTTGCCAGAGAAACTTTCGACCGTTTCTCGAGCTTCCTCGCTCGCAACGTCTTACTACGCTTATTGCATTTACGGCGCGTTTTCTCTGTTTTTTCCACGGCGACTCGTTGCAGTTTCTCTCGGATCGAGGACTATTCGTCTTGTAGACGAGAGGACAACTCCGGGTGTTTCGTGAAGAATTCTATCCGATTTGATCGTCGGTAACGTTCGAGTTTATTTTCCTGTCTGATAGAATAGAACTGAAACGTTTCGCGCGATATCGACTGGTACGTAAAATGGTAGTCGAATTCGACGAAAGCATGACGAAAGTTCGACCGCCTACGGAGATTGGAGGAAGCGCAATACTTGCCCGGTCATGGGCCGTTCCTTCCTTTTTCGTCGTCCCAACCTCCCGGTCGGTCTCTCTCGGTTTCTGCGGCGCGTTCGCCGTCACCGCAACCCTCCGGCACATGTTAACAGCACTTTAAAGTTTTATTAATAAGGATAAATCAGAGGCGCCCCGCGGATGAAGTTGTCGGTGCCACGGTCCAGCACGTATAATCTGGCATCGGAAACACAGAGCGGAGCTCGGACAGGGAGGAGAGAGCCGAGGGCCGAGAGGGCTCGGCAACACGTCGCTTTACGACCATTGCCCACAATGTCGTGTGTTCGCAACGCGACCTCACAGAGATATTTATCGTCCCGCTGCCGCTCTGTCTCTGCCCCTGCACGGCACAGCTCGTTCCTCGTTCCGCCTCTCCTCTTCGCGACCTGCTTGTGATTTTCACTGGTTTCGCCGAATCTCGGGCGCGAGACTCCGCTTCGCGGCCTCGTTCGTCGTCCTAGAAGAGATTTCCCAAGTCGTCGGAAAGATTTTATGGAAAACCAAACGACGAAATTGGATCGCGAGCGACGCACGCTCGATCGTTGCATGGGTGGTCAGCGAAGAGAAGGGTAAAGTAAAATTATCGAGAGAAGGGGACGAATGACGAAACGATACAGGTGATTTTCTTACGGGTTTGGAACGAGCTTAGGCCTGGTAGCTGTGGCACCCGCGATAACACCGCACCGATAAAGCGAAATTCCTCCTGGTCGGAGAAAAATTCTTTCGAATAAATTCTCGGATATTATGCGACCGATAATTACGACACGGCTCTCGACTCGAGTCAAGGGAAAATTACGCGTTCCTCGCGACCGTAATTTCCTTCCCTCCTCCTATCGCCGAAACGCTGTTCGGCTTAACCGATTTTCCGCGATTCGCTTAAATCTCGAGCGCGGATCGAATCGCAACCGCGCTTCGATCTCGCGCGATAAGGATCGAGGAACGGAGAACGCCCGCGGCCCGTCGCCGCCCGAGAACCGCGATTTTCCGCTTTCGTTTTAACTTCGAAACGGCAGAGAGACGACGTCGAACGAGCGCTATTGCTCTGGTCGAGGCATCGGCAGGGAACACGGCCGAAGTTCGTTCCTCGGAGGAACGCGGAAGACGGCGTACAGCGAACGCTAACCGCTTCTAAATGTTTCTCGAATCGATGCGAATTAGCGCTCGAGCGCAACTCGTGACCGCGCTTCCGAGGTCTGGTGAAAATCGAACAATACGAGCAACGAAATTAAACGAACGTCGTACCGCGAGAACGACGAGAAGAAGGAGGTGAAGAACGATGAAAGCTTATCCGGAGCGCATTCCGAGCGAAAATTGCTAGCTTCTCCCGACCATCTTAGCGCTTGCCCTTTCAGTGGAAAAAAAAGAGAAACGCGTGGCTAATTACGCAAGACCAGTGTGTCAGGGGGAGAGAAAGAGAGAGAGAAAGAGCAAAGGGATGCAGAGAACGAACGGAGAGGGGGTCGAAGAAATTCCAAGAAGCTGGAAGAACCGTAAAGATTTCAACGACCTCTTCCACCTACCTCGTGGCACGGTCCTTCGTCCTTCGAGAGATGGCTGGAGAAGAGAGCGCGCGAGGTAGACGAGAAATATCTTTTGAAAGAATATCTCGAAGGAGGAGGAAGAAGAGAGTCGTCGCGGCCGGTGGCCCGCGTTCGGTAGAAACGGTAAACGGTGCACCGGCTTAAAGCCCGTGGAATTATCCTCCTGTAAACACCTACCTAATTAAGATTGGAACATTTTAACGTCCTGCTCGCGGACCCCAATAAACCGCCTAACGTACAGCCAGTTTGTTAGGCGCTTATGGGATCGTTTAATTAATATTGGCGTCGGACCAGCGCGGCCGGCTCGAACGACCGACCACCTCCGGCGCCTCGATGTCTTGCCCCTGTACACTTGCAACTTGCACCGTCTAACGCGTACGAGGACCTGCTTCCACAATTTCCTCCCTCCACGGCTCTCCCCGTTTCTCTACTGCTTCTTCGTCTTTACCGATTCGTTCGGCCGCTTCTTCCCCCGAGTGCCAACGTTTCTCCAGACTCGGTGGAAAAAGCTCGACGAACACGTGTCGCGAACCATCTTCGACTTGTGACTTTCGACGAACCATCCGATTACGACCAGAGCCTTATCGTCGTAGCTTTCTTCGCCGCGGTTCCAAGGCGACGAGACGAACGGAGAAACGCGCGAACTGGCAGGACCACGACGAGAAGCGGGAAGCGAGAAGCACGACGAAGAGAAGAGAAGAGAAGAGAAGAAAAAGAAGAGGAGAAGGAGCGACGGCGCGTTGCCGGCGCGCGGCACTCGGTTCTCCCTCTCTGGAAGGCGAGCAGGACGATTAATCACGGTCGCGTTTTGCGGTTTTGTCGCGCGTCACGACCCACGTGCGTTCCGCGGACCCCATTGTTCCGCGTCTAATCGTTCCAAGAACGTTGCCGAACGATCGTTCTTCGTGGGAGAGTTCAGCTCGTTCGTTCGTTCGCTCGCGCGCCAGTGTCCATTCAGTCGTTACGTCCCGTCATTTTTCCTTCCGCTTTACGAGCCTTCGTAACGAGCAACCGCCGCATTACCGCTCGTTCACCGACGTCTTCCACGTATCAAAAATCGAGCAACGTTCAACCATCGTTAGAGGCTCGCGCGCGAGGCGACGAGAAAAATAAATAAACGCGTGAACGCGGTAATCGGTAAATCGAGCATCGCGTCCGGCCGTGCGGGTATATCCTCCGCGATGCCGATGTTTTCATTAGGCCGTAATAACCGGGCCGGATCGGCGGATGTCGAGCGAAATTGAATTACCACCGGAAGATCTCTCGGCCGTGAGCAACGGGAGAAACTAAAATGGCGCGTTGCAGAGCGAGCAGCGGGTCTGTGGCACGAGGTGCGCGCGCGGTTACTCCGGGACCAATTTCGAGGGGCCATTTTTCCCTCAAAGGGGAACGTCGACGGCAGCCGAAAATTACCCTGGTTAGACCACCCAGTCGGCTCAAAGCAGACCAATCTCCTGGCCATGGGCTAATCGAGTCGAGTCGGCCCGGTCGTTCGGCCTGGTGGGGCTAATTGCAGCTCACCACCTTCCTACCCTTCGGAGGTCGACCTCTCTATTAAGAGACCTTTACGCGGCCTCTTCTCGCGCGCGCACGCACGTATCTCACTGTTCCTCTCTGCCGCGTCACGTATTAAATTGAAGGGTGTAAGCGCGATCCTAAATTTTTTACTTAACCCCTGCCAACGAGTTTTCTCGGTCTCGAGGACCCTCGATTCTCGTTCACCGGCTCGCCCTTGTTCACCCTTTCCTTGTTTATCCTTCGCCCCCCCCCCCCGTTCAAGTTCATCGACGCTCTTCGCTCTTCCACGCCGACGATCCCGCCAATTTCTTCCTTTTTTCTTCCCACGAAGGAACGATCAAATTCGTACGGACGTGTAAATTTCATAATTTAAAAGTCGTATCCATTGTCGTCGTTGCGGGTCTAGAGGCGCGGATCGAGGGAACGAACCGAGCGTCGCGCTATACAATAGCAAACGCGTTAATCATCGCGTCCGACGAACGAACACAGCCCCATCGACGGACGAGACGGACGGACGAGCGCTTGTCAAGGGAAAAAAGATTTCTATTCACGGAGTTTATGGCTTCCGCTATCGCCGAAACGTGGCGAGCGTGTCGCGATACGGCGCGAGCCTCCTTTCCGACTTTATGGTTATGCGAAATTCCTCTCTCCAGTCGGCTCGTAAAACTATTTTATAGGAGATGTAGACACCGGTTGTTTATTGCTTGCACGACCTCTCCCGTGTACAAGGTCGAATTACAGCTAAAAGCCTATGTTCTACACGACGCGATAATATACGAGGCCTCCTAACGTCTCCGTGTTTCGTCGATTTCCTCTCGGTCTGGGGCCCCCGGCATTCACCACTCTTCACGAGCACGCGTTCCAACCGTTTTACACCGCGGCCCGTTTTCTCTCTCGGTTTTATATGCAATGCGAAATACTCGACTTACCTTGGAGCTTGGAAAAGCTTCGCCCTCTAGTCGCTCGATCTAGTCGATGTCTCGGCGATCTCTACGAGCGGCAGCGATCGATGTGCCGGTCGATCGTCGATCGACGCGATTGCGGTGCCATGTTTCGAAAGTAACGAACGAAAATTCGGCCGGGGATACACGTTTTTATTCGCATTTCACGCTGCACAGTATAAACTTTCGTCCATTCAGTCTTATGTACAGTAAATGCGGAGAACGCAAGCGCAAGGGGGCAAAAAGGGGGAATGGAAGAGGTTGAAAGGCGGCGTGTCGACAAAAGTCGAACGAAAGCGAGAAAAGCGACGATCGTTTCGCGCGCCGCGAGCAAGCAAAGCGCGAAACGCTCGAAACGAACAGCTGGAGATACTTGGAAAGCTTCGAACGATGGGACGCGAACGATCGAGCGCGCGACTTATTTACGACTGATTGTTCGCGACTCGACCCTCGCGTCCAAACTGTTCGACAGCGCGTCGCGTATATTACAAACGTTTATTCTAACGGTGGACAGGCGACTCGTTAGCGACAAGTGTTGACCGTTTTCTTAACCAGGCAGGTGTTGCAAGTGACCTCGCAGCACCAGCGGAACCTGCATTCGCAACTGATCTTCTCCTTGACGACTCTGGTGTCGTAGCCTCTACCGCAGCAGAGCAGCTCGCATCCGTCGACTCCTTGACTGGTGGAGTTGCATCGTCGTCCCTGTGTACCCAGGGAGCCCGTTTTTCTGTTCGGCTTGCAGAAGTCCGGCGAGTCCTCGCTGTATATCAGATCGAATCTGTCCGGCGGCTTGATGGTCGGCCCCTCGGTGATGAAGCTGTGGCCGTCGTTGCTCGGTATCACCTTCGCCGCGCCGTCAAACGACTCTTTCAGCCTGTTGCCAACGTCGCGGAACGCCGGCATTTTCCGCCAACAGGTTCGAACCGTGCATGATCCCGAAAGTCCGTGACACTTGCATTCCGTGCTCATAAAGTCCCTGATGGCCTGCGGCAGAGACGAGACAAAAACAAAGCAGTCGCGATATACCGTGAAAGTTCGGGGAACGGGAGAACGCGCGTTGCCTACCAGACGACCGGCGTTGTTGTTGTGCAGCTTCACCAGCGTTTTGATGTCGCTGCGTTTTCGGTAAGGGGCGTCCATAAAGTCCCGCGACTTCTTAAATCCAAACTTTACGTTGTCGCCGCATCCGCCCCACTCCCAGTCACCCTCGGTCGGCAGGCTCTTCTCCATTTCAGCGGTACGGGTCAATTTACCGAGCCGATTACCTGCGCAATTCGCGATGTTCGCGAGATCCGAGCCTCAGGGTTCCGTAGGAAGAAATCTAAACTCGTTGCTTACCTTTCGCCGTCATCTTGTCGCAGGAACATTCGACGAGGTGTCCCATGGTGCAAGCTCTGGTGACCGCGTAGGTTACTCCGGCCGCGGTGATGGCGTTCACAAAACCCGTCTCTCTGGTATCTGCGAACATCGGCACGAGTTACGAATCGATTAGCGGCCATTTCTTCTTTACGACCCTGAAAAGCTTCGAGATTTCCGAGCCTCGCGTTCCCAGATTAGACAGACTGCCGAACGGAAGAAATCGGATTACGACGAACGAGATAATTTGCAAAGGGAGGATAAGTCCATTAATCGAGTATCCGCTGAATGGACGAAAACGAATTTAACGTTCGGTAGAGGGGAACGACGAGCATAGACTTCGTTTCGCGTCTGAAAACCGTGCGGACGTCGGAATCCTGGAGGAAAGAAAGGGCGCGCCCTCCAAGCGGAAGGATTTCGGCAGCAACGGAGTTGGTTGCGACAGACTCGACGTTTCCAAGTGGACAGACAGACGGTCGTCGAGGGATTGTGGCAGCGGCGCGAGAACAGCGAGCCAAGCAGGAGAGAACGAGTACGTCGGATTTCGGTGGCGTGTGTATTCAGTTTCACCTGTCACGTCTCCACTCCATCATTAGGCGGACAATGCACGCCGGAGGTTCCACCCCTTTTCAAAACGGCAGATTACCACCGCCTCCGTCCAATGGCTCCCTGTCACCCATTGTCTATCACCTGTCCGAGCATCCGGGTTTTGCAAATCCTCTCCAAACCCTTCCTTTATTTCCGCGTGTTCACGAGCCTGCTGCCTCCCTGTGTTCCCACTCCTTCCGTTTCTCTCCCGCCTTTAGATGTTTCCAATCTACGATCCCGCAGGCAATCCGATCGCTGGTTTCCCGCGCGATCAAAGTTTGCGCGAGCGGAACCGCGATAGAATCTCGCGAGTCCGCGTTGGCCCATTAGCGGATTAACTTATAATCGGAAGGCGGAATGCGGGTCCAATTACCGATTCCTTTGGAGGCGCGGGCGCGCGATCGGACTCGCAGCTGTGCGTCGAGTTGTTGCGCGGCCAGCGCAGCGGAATCGGTGCCCTCCGTCAAAGTATCGAGAGCGCGTATCTGTCGGCAATCGGTGGAAGCCGGAGCAGCGATCGAATCGAAGCCGAGCGGCCGTTCGAAGCGTTTCCGCGCCGCGAGGCAATTATCCTTTTCGAACGTTTAAGCGAAAACCAGTCGCGAATACTAATGCCGCGCGGCGCGGCTGCGTGGATCGAGCCTCGAAATCTCGGACGACATCGGGAAGGAAACGCGCGAGAGAGGAAACGGCGCGCCGCAGCGAAGGAAACGGGGCTGCGGGGCTGGCCAGAAGGAGAAGCGGAGAGCCGACCAGGGTAGCGAGGGCAAGAAAAGGGAGAGACGGTGGCGGCGTGGCTCGGCTCTGGTCCGCGCCAGCCTGGGAAGGGGTTATACGCGTTAAGCTCGGTTCTCCGTGGTTCCCATGGATTCCAGCCGGGTATCTTCGGCGCGGATCGACACGCGGACGGACGAACGAACGAACGGACGGACGGACGGACGGACGAACGGAACGAGAAGACGCAGCCGAGAGGCAGCCTGCCACCGCCCGCGTATCTTCCGATGCATCGCCTCACCTTTCAGTGCGTATTTAAACGATACGATAGTTTTATACGAGCGATCTGATATCGAGGTTCGAGAGCGAAAGGCCCTGGCTCGTTCCTGCCTCCGAGCTTGTATTCCCTGACCGTGTTCCGCATCTCCGCTGCTTGCCTTTTGCCTCATACCCGTTGCTCGCGTCGTTCGCTCGATCGCGATCCTTCGATGCTCCCTTCTCTTCGCTACTCCTCCTTCCTTCTCCTTTCTTCTCGCGATCCTTTGACGCGATGGAACCGTCGAATCTTTCTTCCACTTCCGGACGCCCTCGATCGCCAATGATTCGCATAGAACCTACGAGTTATCGATTACCTACGTCGACGCATCGATGTACGTTGGACGATGGAGCGAGCGACGTTCGTGGCGAAGAAAAGGTAAAAGAGCGTGGCACAGAGGGCCGGGAATGTTCGAGGCGGAGAAGAGCGGCAGGTAATATAAATCACTTGGAATCAATTAGACACGAGGGATCGCGAGCCGATGATCTTGCAGTGCTGCCAGGTGCACGGAGCGCCCATCTTCTCGGGTCGCCCCGACGGCTCAGCCAATTATCAGCATTCCGGGGCATTATCCTCGGAGCGAGACTTACGCCGTGTTTAATTGCGACTGGCCTTCTTCTTCTTCTTCTTCTTCTTCTGCTTCTTCTTTGTCGTCGTCTTCGTCTTCTTTCTTCGACTTCATCCCTCTTCTTGTCCGTAGTCGCCTCCTCTTTCAACTCGTCGGCCTTCTCTTACTCTTGCGTCACTTCTGATTTTCGCGTTTACTCGCGAAGCATTTCGCTCCACCGAGAACACCGTCCCATCGAACTTTCGAACGTCGTTAGTCCTCGTTGAACGTCAAAGAAAACGCAGAGAAAAGGAGCGAGGTATTCGTGGAATCTCGTTGCTGCGTTGCTCGGTGTCGTTCGTCATCGTCTCCGATCGGTCGTAATCCGTTTGCTCGTCGATTATATAAGGTGACGAGGATTCATCGCGCGGTATTTATACGCAACCGAGGCTGCCGTCGTTGCCCCTTTTTGCTACACGGCTCGCTTAACGGGACACGCGTAACTCTTGTCTACGGGTCAGCATGAAATGCAACCGACCGACGAATCGACGTGTTCGCCTTAAACGGACGACGCGTCGATCGTACGACGCTCGGTGAAACGTCTTCGCGAATGTTGAACGTGGCCGAAGGACGCTGGTGGAAAGGTGTGCATCGAAGGTACCGATTCTAAGGAAAGATTCGTTCCAGCGATCGAAACGAAAGATCAGGGTGGATGATTTAACGGAACCGGCGGTCGCGACGAAAGTCGAGGCCGTAAGGCGAATCGCGTACTCGGTCATACGTGTCTGTGGCGAGTCGCGCGGCGATTAATCGGTTCGATGGATTATGCAAGTGTGTAATTTGCAACGGTGCGCCGTGTGCGCTGCCATTGTAGGAATTATGTCGCGGACACGGACGATCGACGCGACCAGATACCATCGATCGGACTCGGCGAGTGATTTGTTTCGCTGGGTCGCGATTTATCGCGGTGGATGCGCCGATTCCTGCGCAATAGATCGGTCTGTCGCTCGCGAAATCGCTCGGCTCGGCTATGTAAATCTGCTCTCTGGATCGGCTCCGCTGTTTTCAATCGAATCGCTCTCGAAACCGGATATCGCGTTACCCCCGCGTTTCATCGAGTACGCTCTAATTGCGGATGATCCTGCGATTACGAGTAGCGTGCGCGCGCCGATCGGCCGAAAGGAGAACGAAGACGGAGAGACGAGAGAGAAGATAAATCGCGGGAAGCGCTCGTAAATAAAGAGAAGAATATCGAATGAGAAAAGAGGCACGGCTTACGGCGTTTAGTTAACCCCCGTGTATAGCAGCATCCTACGAGAGAAACCTTTCCAATAAATACAGCGAGAACGGACGCATGAATGCCAGCAAAAATCGCCCAATGACCAATTGCGGCAACGGCCACTCGCCTTTTCCCGAGATTCCGTGGAATTTTTGAGCCGCGCACCGTATCACCGCTGGATTCTCTTCTCTCGCAGGAATTTCTCTCTTCTTCCGTCTCGCTCTTTCCCCGCTCGACACCCGTCGTTCCGCGCACTCGTACTTTGCCAGCCGAAGGAACCTCTCGGCTCGCAGATACCGCGGTAATTACGGCGAATCGTCTATCCGTCCCTTCCGTTTCTTTCCTCTCTTTCTTTCTTCCTTTCGTCCTCTCGGTCGTCCCGAGACGGTCGACACAGGCGCGGATCTAGACCGTGCGACGATTCCAACGTCGCGGAATTCGCGTGGAAAAGCGGCTCGTGTTTCGAGGAGCCGGACAGAATCGCGAAGCAGCTCGAGAAAGTCCCGAATGGCGACGGCCCTGTAGTACACGGTTCGACAGAGAGAACTCAAAGTTCTCGTTTTCTCTGCCGGCTCTTCTTCCTCCGGTGTTCCCTTCGCCAACGTAAAATCGACCAAGCATTCAAATGTCACCGGCGAACGGCCAAAGTCTAACAGAATAACAGATCTGTCCCAGTGTTCCGATCTCCTTTTCCTTCCCGATCTCGCGTCTCCCTCTTTCGCTTCCTTTCACCCTTTCTCCGGCTACCGATCCGAGTTAAAGCCACGGTAGCCGAGATACAATAAACGTACGGGACATTAAACTGTTTGCTATTGTCAAACCTTTGTGGGAGATACCGGCTTCGCGTCTTCTTGTGTCTCCTCCGCTTTTTCGAGTACAGTCCATTGGAAAAGTACATCGATTCGTTATTAATCTCGCGAATCGATCGCATCAGGAGCGAAACTCTCCTACTGCCGTTTCGTTCGATCAACGACTCACCGAATAACGTGCGTATATCTGAATCTGCTATTTCGAACGGAAAGGTACGCGCGGATCGGCACGCGGGTGGCAAACTGGCGAACAACGGAGAAAAGAATGGACGATGACGGAGGGAAAAGAGCACTGTTCCGGTGTGGTCAGTAGACACCCAGAGGCGTCGCTTTAGTTACGGGCAATTTCCTTCCTTGCAATGGGTACTCGGTCGCGCTGCGAGCGAGAAAAATTAAGTTTTCCCTTTTCACTTGGAAGACACGCTTCCCCCATAATTGGCGCTCATGAATCGTGCATTGTCGTTTCCTGTGGCGAGGTTGCCAACTACGCAGCTACCACCTCGCCGTTGCAAAGTCATGGATAAATCGTAAAAATGGCCTCGCTCCGACCCACCGCAGGCCCTCCTTTCTTTCCATCGTGTCAATTACGTTCCGCGCGATTCGCCGAACAATAAGGACCGACGACTAAATTCGACCGTCCGTTGGAATACTTCGCCTACAGGCCGATACGGCAGACGTTGTCGAATAAAAATGTCAGCTTCCTCGAAACGTTCGCGCGAAAGTGTCTACACGAACGAGGCGAAAGAATCGAGAAAAGCTAACGTTAATAAACGAACGACGTGTGTGGCAATGGCTACGCACGGAGAAGTACGCGAACGAAACACGCTGGTAGATTCACGAATGTCCGAAACGGTAAAGGTGAGAGGCGCGAAAGGAGGGATGCGGTCTGCGTCCTCTGCGAACCGCATTAGTTAGCACCGAGTTCGCGAGGCGACAAAACACTTAGCGCCATGGCGCTAAATCGCTTTTAGCTGGCTCATTATCGTCCCGTGCTGTTTCGTTCCGTTCCTTCTTGTCTCGTCGTCGTGTCTTCGCTCTTTTCTCGGAGAAAGGAGCTAGAACCGTGGCCGTGTTGTTCGCGAAACGATTCGACGCGTTCCGGCGTGTTTAGGCCGCAGTCGAACGACGCGAGAAAAGCAACAGCGACACACCTGGGGACCACCTTGGTCGACGAGCCGTCTTATTAAGCGGAAACCACCTTCTTTATTTCGTATCGTTGATACGTACGAGCGTCCGTACGTTGATCGAGATATTCGACGACGGCTTATTTGCGAACAGGTTGTCCGCGTAATCGTTTGCTCGTTATCGTGTCGGTGAATCGACGAGCACGAGTTCACCTTCGCCAACGACGACAAAAATCTCCGTATTCTTGCCGAACTAAAATAGAACACGGTAATTATCGTGGACGAAACGTTGCGAAAAGAAGGACCGAGCGGACGGAATAATCGCGCGACGTGGCTCGAGTTTATTAACGCGCCAAGGTGAGCATCCTCGTTAGAGCCGAGGAACATCGACGAAAAGAATGTTTCCGAGGCAATCGAATATACGGGCGACCGTGTATGTATTATATATCGCGTCGTGCACAGCGGCGGAGCAACAGAACGTTCGCGATACTTTAGCGAAATTTTTCAATAGTCCAACTTTCTGAATATCGACGCGGATCCACGATGCGACCATTTATTCGAATCTGAATGGTTCGCGCGTGCTGGAAAATACCTCGAATTTTCGATTCGAGGGTTCGAATGAGAATCGGTCGTTCGCTCGTTTCGAAGGGGCTTTGAAATCTCGACGGTCGAATAAAATCGTCCCTGCTGCCGGCTCCGCCTCTCGATCGAGGAGAAGAAAGAGCAATTTGTTGATTCGAGGAGGCCGCTTTTAGAGAGCCGTTTCCTTCGTAGCCGAGTAATACGCTACGGAATCCCGGGTGAACGAAGAAAACCACTCTCTTAATTTGGTCGAGACAGGGGCACATGGTATCGAGACGAGGATCCGGGGATCCGTAGCCGCGCTGAATCCTTGCCTTCGGATACCGAACGAACGCGTCGTGGCAGCACAATAAATTCCTTCCTCCTTTCCTTTCCCCTGGTAGCTCTTTCCACGGGTTTTTGACGCCCGTGTTCTTCTTATCGCGACACGCGGCACCCCTCAATTAAGAGGTGCTGCTCGTCCACGAATGTTCTACCAGTCCAACCTCGGATCTCTTCTGGACTCGGACCACACAGCAGGAGCTACCTGCGAGGCTAACCTATCGGCCAGATCGCGCCCATAAAAATTAAACGTCGCCAGATAAATAAACGTCAATCGAGAATTAAGATAGGCGCCGCCAGTAGCGTGCCTTCCTCCTCGCTTTTTCTCTATGCGCTCGCCCGTTAGGAATTTTCCCTCGCTTCGATCCACCTCGTCGCCAGGATCCACGGATAACCGACCATTCGATGCGCTCCCACGAATTTCTCTCTTCTTTTTTCCCTCCGCTATCGACGCCTCCTGTTCACCCAGTCTCCATCTCGACCTCCCATCACGATCCTTCATCGCTCGCGATTACGATTTCCTTCCCCGAATGCGGCGTTGATCGAGCGAAAAAAGCCGAACGACAGACACCGTCGTTTTTCGACTAATCTCGTTCAATTTGGGAGACATATTTTTTTAAGAGAAAAAGGAAAAAAAGAGAAAAAAAGAAAGACACGTACGTCAACGTAACTCGCGAATATTCCGAATTTAATGTGCAATCAAACATTCAAGAATGTCTGCATTCGCGCGAACAGGAACACGGTCGTTTCATCCCCGAACGTTAAAAGCATCATCGTATGGTTGAACGCGTCGAGGGTGGGCTGAAAAGTCGTATATTTCTCACCGCAGACTTCCCAGGGCGAGCTGTCTTCACCCGGGGTCGCAGATAAATGACGACGTCGAGGATTGTCACCCGAAACGACCGGTTAACACATGGCCGCCCCTGTCATCGATCCGCATCGTCCAATAATGCACCCGGCAGCCAGGGTTTATGTACCTGTCGCTCGACCTTTCCCATCCGACACGACGTCCCGTTTCGGTGGCGGTGCGTTAGGAAGTCGGTCGAAAACGTCAAGGGAAAAACGGGAGCGGCTACCGACCGGCTTGTAAACCCGTGTCAAGCAACGGGTGTGCCACCCGTAATTACAATGTTTCGCGAATGAGCACGACGATTACACGAATTTCGCGCAAAAAGTCTGCTGCGATGAAAGCTCGTTAATTGTTTACGGCGTAGCCGGCCACCGCGAGTTTACGGTTCCTCGACATAGCATAATGTAATCGGACTTTGTCGTGTTTACGACGCGGTATCGTTTTTATGGGGTGAGGCAAGCTCGTAAGTGCCAGCTGAACCGCAAATTAGATCCTTTTCGGTGGATCCTTTCGCTGCTTCCCTCGATCGTCGTCGTCGTCGTCGTCGTCGTCGTCGACCACGGTAGTTCTCCGATATTAACGTGACTCGACGCGTCGCCGTGTGCGGTATCGAAACTCGATTTAGCGAATTCCATCTCGTGGCAAGAACATCGCGCGCAGCAAATATCGTCCGGGAGAGTTAATTAACCCGTTGGCCGGTCGGTTTCGCGTCGAGCTAACCGAGAGCAGCAAATCGAGTATAAAACGGTATATCGTATCTGCTGGGAATCTTGGAGGGAGCGAACACCGATTGTCAGGCATCGCCGACAGTGTCGGATATAATTCGATCATCGATCCTCCGGTCTGGAATCTACGCGTCCGATATTCGTACCCGTGGGTTGCTCGATCCGCCGACGAATCGCATCCAGTCCACCACGAGATCGATCGTATCGATCGTGCAATCTTTCGATCGTAGAGAAGCAAAGAGAAAAGTAGAGAAAGAGAAGAAGGACGAGAGATTAAGTAGAGGGAAGAGAGTGAGTGAGAGAGCGAGAGAGAGAAACGGGCAGAGGATCCGAAATGGTCCTCGAGGACGGCCTCGCTGGCAATGAAGCCTTTAATTAAGGAAACATATTGCCACTAATATCCGACGAACAGTGTCAATCTGTCAGGCTACCAAAAGGTACCGATCTGATAGCGCAACCTAGAGAGCAGTTCGGCCTATTGGACACGCTGTCTTCGATTTAGTTGTCGTGCTCGATCACCGGGAATTAATACATCGGACGGGTAACTAAGCGAGCCACGCGGACAGGTTCGCTCTCCTTTCGTCTCTTCTCGAATGCGCACGCTAACTCAACGTGAGAATTTTTCTTCGGACACGAGCCCGTCCCTGCTTCCACGACGTTCAATTTGTTCCATTTACCTCGGCAACCGTTTACGCGCCGTATCTTCATCGTTATCGAAACGCTGTCGGAATTCTAGGACGCTATCCCGAACGAATTCTTTCTCTTGCCAACTACGCAGCTCCATTACCTGCGCGTACGACGTAAGCAGAAGCTTCACGAGGCTAGGCGTTCGGCGTGAAATCCACAGAGACGAGAACGAAAAAGCTCTCGCAAAGCGAAAGCCTCGTACGCGATTCGGAGCGGAAGGGTCGCCGGAGAACGAAGCGTCGACGTCGTCACGAATTTCGAGACGCAACACGAACGTTTACCGTGACACAACTGAGACTAGCGCGCAAATAATTTCTGTGATTAATGGAACCGGCTGTTACGTAATCGTGCCGACAAAAACCGCTTGTCCAGACCGCTTTCCCTCGCTCGTGATAGCCTCATCGAGGTTAATTTGAAAGTAATGGCTCGTGTTCGACGATAACTCGAGTAATACCAGATCGAGCATCGACAGGATTCGTCTCGAATGAAGCGGTTACCGTTGAAGGAGCAACCTTCTCCTTCGAGGGATGTTGTTTAGTCACCGGCGCGGCGTTTAATCGTAACGAATGGAGCCGCGGGCCTGAAAGGAAGCGTGTAATCTGCCTGGAGCGCGTGTATCGTTCTTCTTCCATGCGAATTCGCATACGGAGAACGAGGATCGACGTCAAACGAAGGTTACTTACCGCGCAACAAAATTTTTCTGAGCGACCTCCTCATGGTGGTGCAGTTCCACCTGCGATTTCGAAATTGATATTGGCACTCTTTGGTTCCGACTTGGACGCCTCTCGCAATTTCCTTCAACAGGGAGGGTTCCTTGCGACAGATGTCCGCCATTTTGCCCTTCAGTCTCCTAGTCTTCTTGCAGATGAGCATCGGATCCATCACCACCTGATTTCCAACGGTCCTGCGGAGAAACGAAAGATCGATCGGTAAGCAAAGTTTTCGCTTCTCGACGCCGGAATCGTACGTGTCCGTCTGCGAGGACAAGCGGATCGCATTGTAAGGATACGACGGAACATGGAGCCGGAAAGGTAAACTCACCGAAGTGGTTGCTATAATTAAATCTCCGTACTCATTGCGGCGAGTTACCACCGACGGGACACGGTCTACGGGGACACGAGCGAAGAAGAAACCAGAAACGAAGAGGACGAACGAGCGAAAGCAAGAAGAAGAACGAACCGAGGAGTATCGCAGACAGTGGGAACCGCGACTTCCCTCCTTCGGGACCAGAAAGAAGAGGAGCAAGAACGGGAGACGACGAACGGCGGACTAAGACTAAAGAGTTTGATATAAAAAATTGAGGAAACAAGACGCTGAAGAGAGGGGGGGGGGAGAAAGGGAAAGAAGAACGAGAAACGAAGAGAAACGGACGCGAGAGTGGAGCGAAGGGTAGAAAGGAGAAGAGAGGAGAGGAGAGGAGAGGAGAGGACAGTCCGAGCGACCTTCGTTACGAAACGTTAATTAAGATCATTAGTTCTGCGTCGGTAGGATGCCGGGGCGCGTACACGACGGCCTCTCGGGAATGCAACGACCTTAATGGCAATAATTCCGTTAAGGACGGTTGCTCGCGCCCGTGTACGTTGCTGGTGCGCGGCCATGGATGCTCCTGCTTTTCGTTCCGCACGAACCAGAAGAAAAAGAAGGAGTTCCAAGGTAATATGGGCGGACAGTCGTGCACCGGTGACATCGTCATTTGGGCGAGGATTCCAACCTCGGACGACGACTATAACAGCAAGGACAAGAACGTTGGTTGCGCGGACAAGAATTCTCGAGAAACTCGCGAACTCGGAGAGATCGAAACGCGCTTCGAGAGGGGAGGGATATCGAGAGAGAGCCGGTCGCGATCCGTGATCCGCGTTCCCCGAGAAAAAAAGCTAAACGTTGCTCTCGTTCTCGAGCAAAATATGGCGCATGTTACGTCTCGCGGGACGATCGGACCCGCTGCCAGGGAACAACGCGCAAGAACTTCATTCGCCTCCACGATATTCTTACTCGATGCTCGTTCTCGATACTCCATAACGGAACGCGGCTCCGCCACCTTCCCCTCGCGACATCGGCCCGGTACCGGATATACTCCAGGGAAAACCGACCACCGAGGCGTACCATTCCAACGATCCACCGAGGAATATTCCACCAGCTTGGCCGATTTCCGAATAAATCCCATAACCCTGTTTGCGTCGTGTCCTTATCAAGAAGAACGCGAGTTAACAGCTTTTCCGGGAATCGTTTCGCGCGCGTTAGTTCCCGACAATCGCGAGCCGCGAGCAATGCGACGAATTCTCGCGCGATTCGTTGGTCCGCGCGTCGAATAATAGGCGGCCGGCATAGATATAAACGACCGATTTTCCAAGAAAACGAAAGTTATGACGCGATGACGCGCGTTCGTCAAACGTCTTATCGTTGTGCTGACAAACGAGGAACCAACTCTTACGCGTGCCTCTAAAAATAACCAACGCCTCCACTCGAATTACATATTTCTTGCTTCGAAACGAACGCACAGGCATCGTCGAAGAGCATCGCAAACACTGCTCATCGATGTTCGACAAACGCGCAATTTTCCTCGTAACTCTCGGCGTTTCCACGGAGGAAAAACATATTGGTCCTGGGTTTGAAAATTTTCCGCGACGTGCGATGTCGCGACTCGTCGCGGCCAGGTGGAGGAGAGAGGAGAGAGACGGAACCCCGCTGCGTGACACTGTCCTGACATTTACAGTTCAAAGGATCGCGGCCAAAGAATATTTGCGCTGGTTCGTTAACGACTGCGCAGCTAACCTCCCAAGTTAAATAAACGTCGGGATCGTGGTCTGTCGATACATCTCTTCCCTGTTGCGCGAATAACGTTACGACGTTATTAATGCAAACACATCGCGTCGTTTGACGATCGCGTATCGGTTCGTTTCGAGGTGCCGGCTATTAATATCGCGTATGCTCGCGGTCAGCTTAGAGGAATTGGCGTGGTCAAGAACCGAGCGGCGGGCATTTCCGCGTAACTTATTTTTGCTGACTGGTTGCTCGAACAGAGGACGAGC
Organism: Bombus pascuorum; assembly: GCF_905332965.1. Classification (NCBI taxonomy): domain Eukaryota; kingdom Metazoa; phylum Arthropoda; class Insecta; order Hymenoptera; family Apidae; genus Bombus; species Bombus pascuorum. Next base: position 5,463,833 of record NC_083496.1, on the reverse strand, counting down.
TGCGAGAGAGCGATATTCGAGGTGACACGGTGAAAAAAAGAGTAGAGAGAGAGAGAGAGAGAGAGAGAGCAAAGATAAGGAAGAATCTGTCGCGAACGGAGGGAATCGAGGTAGAAAGGGTTAGGGATCCGGACTAAAACGAAGAAGGGGTTGTCCTCGTGTACGCGGAGGCAAGAAAAGAACCGGAGGATGGACACGTCGTCGCGAACGAAAAGCGTGGAGAGGCCGGTTAGGGCGGTCGACTTATTTATTGCCTCATTAGACGCACTCACTTTGCTCGAAGGCAGCTCCACGCTGTCTGCTCGGATAGACAGTGACGAGAGAGCAACGTTGCTCTGGCCTCACTCTCGACTCGTCGGTGTTTGTACGCGGCCGAATCGAGAGAGTCGGAAAGGGAGAGAACCACTCTCGATAGAGAGTACCAGAAAAAGAGAACGGACCCGTCCTCCGGCTGCCGAAAGGAGTTCGAGAAGAAGAAGGAACGGAACGACGGAGCAGGAGGAGGAGAACCAGCAGAAGAAGAACGGTCGCTGGGTCCACCGGTGAATTCTTCGAATATCTCTCACCGTCCGAACGAGACCCTCGAGGATAGGAAGAAAACACGACGGAAGTTGGGAACCTCGCCTCCAAGGACATCGAGAGTAGGGTAATCCGATCGACCGCGAGATCCATTGCTTCTTCCTTTTCGTTCGTTTGTTTTCCCATCGCGCAACCACCGGAGGAATCTGTCCGTTCAGGGACACGACAGAGACACGGTGATACACCAAGAGACGAGGCAAGCAGAAGCAGAAGAAAAATAAATAAAAAGCACGCCAAGCGGAAGTAGAAAGTCACAACGCACGGCTCGTGTCGACTAAATACGCGCACTTAATCTAAATCATCCTCTTGTTGCTCGACTACGCTGGGGGAGGCACGGGGCACGACGCGATGTAACTACGGAATACGAAGGGGACAAGATCGAGCAAAGAGACCACGGCCGCTCCGTCCTCCCGGATAGACCGTAAGTGGATGCCGCGCACTGCATCGTTCCGCGCTTCGATTTCCAGTCGATTTTAGTTGCATCGATCGCACGCAACTAAAAATAGAAGTATAGACGCGGGAGAAAGAACGCGGAAGAAAAGGAATATCCGGAGGAAACGAATAGGCATACGTAGAGATACGTCGATTGAACTGATCCGAAGAATGCCCGAACAAATTGGTGGCAAGGGTTAGCGCGCAACCGAGTCTAGGTTGCGTTTCGAGCATCGTTTCTCAAGAACCTCGTGGAATTCGTGGCGCGACTCTCTGTCTCTCGATCGACCAAAGAGGAGAAAGGAAACCGTGGAGATTGCAACGCCTCTATTTCCGCGTCTCTATAATCGTAGACTCGAGCAATGGCGTACTCGCGCTTAACGAATTATTCGAAGCACGCGGCTTAATGAAAACCGATCGAATCGGCAGAAGCTAATAAAATTAGAGTAAGCTTGGATAACGCGGGGGTCTTAAAATTCCATACATAGCGGCTACGTCGTGCACACGCCGTCGAAACAATTTCAAATTCTTCTGCCGGAACGTCTAGCGTCGGGAAACGCTGCTACGCCCCCGTCCTAACATTCCACGAAAATCGATTCCGTGCTTTTGCTTGTACGGGACACGCGTGCCTACACGTTAATTACCTCGACCGGCTTGTCCCTATAACTTTTATCGTCTGCGACGTAACGTCCGAGGAGCAGTGCTTTAAACTAATCGCTCGTTACGTCGTCTGAACGCGCGTTCGCCATTAGCCGAGCTAAACGAAATGCCTTGTGTCGCCACGATCGAATAAATCTTCGACGATTCGAGCGATTTTGCGTCTCAGCGCGCGCTCGAGCGAAAAGGAAGGGACACGTTCGCGCGATTGTAATATGTACGCGTACCGTAATTAATTCCTGGACCGCGGAGGAAAAGGACGCGCGAAGATTGCCGTTGATGCCCGCCAGAGGAAAATGATTCGCGCTTCCTCGGCGAGTTTACGAGAGACGACGTCGTAAACCGTCGGACAGTGGCGTAATTGCGGATCGGCCAAACGTTGGATTCCGTAATTAAGGCTATTGTCAGCTGTGCGGTAACAATTTCCAAACGCGTTCGCGATCGACGGCGGCAGAACGAGACGCAAACTTTGTTCGTATTTATGCAGAGACTGGAATTAATAGCCGAACCAGTCTATTGCCAGACCGGACAAACAGCGCGGCATTCGTTTTGCGCGCAAATTTTGCAGGCCCGCGGAGAATCTCGGTAATGTTGTACGTTAGGAGATAAATTAGGGTCGGACAAAATTATTTCTGTCCTACATGTTGGGGGATCGAGGTGTCGCGGTCGAGGAAGTTGAGAACTAAATTTATCGTTACGCCGACGTACCATAAATCGAAACTGAACAAACGATGCACGGTTGCATCCAAGTATCCAGTGATCTCTCTTCTGAATTGGAACGCTATCGAAACGCGGTCTCGCGGCGAAGATATCGCGTATAATTGTAAACGGAAGAGAGACCAAAGTGCCGCGGCGAAAAGAGAACGAATTTTCCGTGTTTACGTTGGCACCGCGTGCATCCCTTCTCAAACGAAAGGTTGAGCTTTTACGGCCGCAAATAGACAAACCGGCGCAAGAGGGTACTAATCCTCGGCGAAACTCGGAGGAGCGTTCGCGACGAAAATAAGCATTACGAGCGAAGGCTGACCGAAATACGGCCGGTATCGGGAGCAAACATCCACTGCGAACCGCGGTTTACAGCACAGCCGCGTAGTTGCAGCGCACAGCAAAAAGGAAGGAGGCGATGGAATCGGTAACGCAATTCGGCAGGTTGCCGGGGCTTGTGCAAGATCGAGCAGGCGGGAACATTTCTCGCGAATCGCTTGCCCATAGACCGATAAAAGCGGAACGGGTGACCTCGCGTCACACGATCCGCGTGCTCTTATGATTATGATTATACCAGCGCGGGGAAGAAAGAGAGAGGCCAGGTAAGATAGAGTGCATCGGGTGGGAGTATCGGGTTGTCCAACCAGCGAGAAGGTAGCTGCGGACTGCCCACCGCGGCTCATTGGCCAACTTTGCGACCCGACCGAACGCTATCGTATTATCGGCAAGTGCTCGTTACGATACCGGCGTCGATCACCAATTTCCACCGACGACTTCTCCGTCTGTACTCGTCCGCTCGGGAACGCAACTTCCACGTCGAGCAAAGAAAGTAGAGACGCGACACGCACTAATCCCGGAGAAACAATTAAAGCCGATTACGCACCATCACCGAATCGTTTCGTTTGCTTTAGGTTGCGACGATCAATTAACGATCACCGCGTGTATCCCGCCGTGCCGGCTAGAAAATTAACGAGCGAACCGGGTTAGCGGTACGTGGACCAATTAAACGCAACAGTGTTGAACGCTGAGCGCGATACCGGCAATTCGTTTCGAGAACGCTCCGGAAGGAGAACGGAGCGCGAGCACGAGCGCGGACGAGAACGGGACGCGGAAGAATGCGTCCGAATCTACGGCACGCACGGTTCTTCTTCTCGGATGCTCTCGATTTTTCTACTTCGAGAGACGGGTCGCGCGGTCTGGCCAGAGACGAAGAGGGATCGCGCGCAGGACGCGGCAAAGAAGGAGGCGAGAGGGGAGCAGGCGAAACGGGGCTGCTGCCGACTTACAAATTATACGCGCTCACCGAGATTTACGGGTGACGCTTCGAGCGAGACCATTGTCCATCCTCGCTCGTTTCTTTACCTCTTTACTCTTCTACTCGGTCGTCTTTGTCCACCACGGTTGGATCCTGCGGGTCCGGGTCCAACTCCGCCGCGTGTCTCCGCGCTGCCGTGAAACGCATCGAGGAACAGAGAGGGACAGTGCTGGAGAACCACGGGAGAGACCAGGGGAACGAACCGAGGATAGTATTCCTCGCGACAAAATCGGGGAATCTCGATCGAGAACGAGAATCCGGTTCCGATCGAGTAATCGGACCTCGATTCGCAGGAACGGCAGAACGAAACGCGTAGATCGACAAACTTCCTCGCGAGCTTGACTCGTGCAACGCGAAATGCCAACGGCGCGGCGTCGCGACCGAGAAAAAAGAGAACGTTGGAAACCTCTGACTCCGCAAAGACATTCCTCGGACCTACTTAAATACCTGTTAAATACCTGTCGTCGAAACAAACCACGAACCTTCTAATGTATTTATCAAACACTCCGTCGTGCAGACGTCGCGGACAGGTAAGGGAGCAAGGTGCGACGGTACAGTGTCGAGACTGTGCGCAGAAATCCCCTTTAAATCGTTGACAAATATTTACTCGACCTTAGGAGAGACCACCACCTTTCGCCACCTTCACGGGAAACTACGCTTTCGAATTTTAACGCGAACAAGCCTAATCTGTCGAACCGCTTATCGAAGAATTGCCGCTCGGCGAAAAGGATAAATTCGAGAAAGTTCTCAGCTGGTGGAGAGACGGTGTCGCGACCCGGAAAGTCGAGAAACCCGGCAGGTCCGAGTCACGCGTCGCGTCGTACGTAACGCGAGCTTAGGCGAAGACGCGAGAAACGGTTCGCTGGACGACTTGTCTCCGGATGCTGGTACCTCGCGATGGTGCAGCAGCGATAACGCTCTATCATCGTACAAACATTTACATAATAAACTCGAGTAAACATCGTGCACTCGAGCTACCGAATAATTTACCGTTGTTCGCGATACCTCGCGAGTACGTACGTAACGTGGTTACGAAGATCGCGTCACGCGCCACTTACGAATTCGCCAAGTTTCACGACGATCCCTTCCCGCTCGGTCTACGAGGACGCGCAGTGCGTCTCCAGTGGATTTCGAGTTACGAGACGGACAAATCTACGCACGACTGTCAGTCCGCGAGTCGTGCCTCGAGGAAGCCGAGATTTCCCGGTAACGGTAACGAGCAATTTAAGCGAATCGAAATGAAACCGTAAATCTCGGGACAGGTCTTACTTACCAGAGCGCAAGTAACTACCAAAGGTGGATTTATGGCATCATTAATCATTCCGCGAGCGCGTAACGTGCCGCGTAATTGATAACCCAGATGACGTACTTCGGAACTGGAGCACTCGTTAGTTCGTCACGTTTGGAAAGTACTGACGTTAACCGCTCTTGAAGAACAACTATTTTTCACATAATTACCGACATAAAAGTGCAACGCTTTTGATTACAATGACGGCCATCTCTCTCTCTCTCTCTCTCTCTCTCCCCCTCTCTCTCCCTCTCTGTTTTTCTCGTTGCTCCTCGCTAGAGTATGATTGCTCAAGACGCGCGACCATGAATCCGCTCGAGACGAAAAATGACACTTCGAGTATGCGAAGGATATCGCGTTTCCGTTAATCGTTAGATTTCTGCGTTAAGGGGAAAAACGGAGGAAGAATCGGTTAATGAAACGAGTACGTACCAGAAAGAGCCGGCGATGGGGGTAACGAGAAGGAGGCAGATCGCCACGAAAACGAGGCGCATCTCCATCCCCTCCGCCCCTCGTTGTAACTTCGACAATTGCCGATTTCTTCCCTCGTCTGCCGCCCGTAGTCCGCTGGATACCGGAAGACGAACGACGTTCTCGACTCGAGAAAGACGAAGGAAAATCGAAATCGCGCCGGTATGGAAATCGATCGTGTCTATGGCACGGCGTAGCGCCACCAGGTTCCTGACCTACGAAACCGGCGAAAAATTGCTCGACTTTACGCGTGACGTATCGGTAGCTCGTAACGGGTTGGATCACACGTGCTCCTTTGAAAAATACTCGACGATCCTTTTCCTCGATCTCGAAGGAGAAATTCTTTATCGAGCACCCGATCTCCTCGACCGTCCACTCTCGACTACTTTCTCGTATCTGGTCTTCGCTTCTGCCAACACTTCACCGAAGCACGATCGTTTTCTTCTTCTTCTTCTTCGGCGTCGTTACAGCCCTCTTCTTCCTCTTCCTCCTCCGTCCGTTCGTCCGCTTCTTTCTTCTCCAGCTTCGAGTATAACGATCAAAGCGAAAGAGCCTCTTTGAAACACTCGAACGGATACAAATATTGACCACGCGAAATCCTCATGATATCTTTCCGGGCCACTGGGAAACCATGAAAAAACAATCAAATTTTCCCGTTTGCTTTGACTCGCCGAACGTAATCTTTTGGAATCGCAAATGGTCCTTATCACGATGGAGAAATTCCCGGAAGAGCAAATCCTTCGCTTCCGGTCTGTTGAACTAGATATCCCCCACCCCTTCCCGTCACTCTGTTTCTTGCTTTTCTTTCGTTTACTTCCTCTCGATCCCGCCGCTGCTCCTACTCCTCCTCCTCCTCCTCCTCCTCCTTCTCCTATCTTTTCCGATCCTTTTCCTCTCGTTCGCTCCCTTTTGCCCGAGATCCGCTCCTCCTCGAAGCTCTTTTCCCTCTTTCTTCTCGACTCGACGAAAACACCAAAGACGAGACGCGGTCAGAATCTAGGAAGGTGCTATTTCCTTCCGGCGGGGACAAAAACGCGTCGCGTTCCTGCCAGAACTACGTCACCACGAACTTTGAGTGTTGCCTTACCCCCACCAGAAATGTACTAAGGAGTAGAGAAGACAGCCCCACCATTCACCTTCATCTGCTTCTTTCTCTTCGTCTTCTTCTTCTTTTAGTTTTGCTTCTTCTACCGCTTCCTTTTCTCCTCCACCACCGTTTTCTCTTTCAGCTTGCCTCGAGACACCACCATTACCACCTTCACTACACCACCAACGTCGACGTCACCATCGCCGCGGTATCCTCGTCGATAGTTTCGTGATCGCGAATGCGCCACCGAGGGGACATCCCTCTGAAAGAGATCGTGCAAACGAGAAAACCCAACGAATTTTGTATTTTCGAAACAATGCGAGCACCGCGTATGCTCGATAGGAAAAGATTAGATCGCAAGACAGTGGGAAAAGCGGAGGGGGAAGCGAGGGAGTCGGGGAAGAGGGTACCGGAGGGTAGGAAGAAGGTCGAAAAGCTCACGTGGTGTAGCACGATCGTGCGGAGGTGGAAAGTGGTCGATGGTAGGGGAGAGGAGAAGAGAATCGTTCGTCCGTGATCGGAGACGAAGCTCCTGGTCGGAGCGAACCGTACGAGACTGTTGCGGACTAGGCAGGTGAGCGCCGCTCGGCGGCAACGAGACGCAACCGAGCCCCTCTTTTCCTCTTTTAACTCTCCTACGAACCTCTCGGCTCCTCTGTGCTTCGCAACCTGCCGCTTCGGCATCCACGGAGGGAGGACCAACTTCCAAGCACAACGCTGCCTTTTGACCCTTCCATTTCGAACGTTCCCGATACGGTTTCGCGAAGATATAACCAAGAACAAAGACTCCGAGCTTACCCTATGCTCGCGTTCCAGCTTTCTACGTAAAGCTTCCTCCTCGTTGCACGATCCTCGTAACGAGCAGCACGATCCGCACGGCCGAGCAAATCCTCCCGAAATCCATTCTCATCGTTCAACCTGTCTCCTCCTTCGCGGACTGACCTACAACAAAGACAGAGACCCAAAGGAATATCGCTGGATTAGTTGGTTTTCTCAAAGGCGGACATCGATTACAATAGCATCTTCGCGATTTTCGTTTTTCCAAGTTTGGGAAAAAATCCGATCAACGGATCGTTCGAAACAGCCCGGCACCAGCTCGTTCTCGGTCGGTCTCCGCTTAATCGTATACTTCCACTTTCAGCGCCACGTCCTTTTCTTTCCTTTAGAGCTCTGCCAGTGGCTGTCTTCTTTCCTCCTGTTGCACGCTGGTCTCTCCTCTCTCATCGGTCATGTCTCGGTGGTACACAGCGAAGACGCATCGAACAGAGCTATCGAAGGCTTAATCTGTCGCCGTGCGACACCGTTTTATCGTCTCATTTCGAACATTCATCGATGCCGATTCTGTTTCGACGTCTTTAAATCGCGTCCAGATTTTTCAGGCGTTAAGTCAAGAGTAATCGACGTCTAGTGGCAAACTGCTGGCCTGCACCAGAGCTCTGTTACACGGGAACGTTCTACCGACGGAAAACTTCATATTTTCCCGAGTAGCTTGAGCGAATATTTCGAAACTGTCGCTTTCGCGTGGCATCGATAGAACTTCTGTATCTTAGATACTAGCCGTACTTTCGTTCCTCCCCTTGCTCTCTTTCCTTTCTCCATCCACTAGTAGCGAGCGCGGAGAACGGTTGACCCAATTGATGGATCGCTCTCTGCGTATCTCCAGCGACGGGTCAACTACTTCGTTGACCGAGCGAATGCGCGAGCGATCGGTCTCGATGTCACGACCATTCTCCGTTAGTTCGCAGAAGCGATGAGAACCGTTTCGTACTCGGTCGAAGGAAAGCCGTTCTCCATGACATAAACCCAAGTGTCGCTCGCGCATAGGTAACTGTAATTATGGAAACCGTAGAAACGTTCGTCATCCCCGATTTTAACGGCGAAGCGGGCGCGTAAAACGACGGGCCAACGAGGAAGTACGGGCGATAACGGCGACAATAGAAAAACGAAAGGCAGAAAAACGGTAAAAGGAGTAGAGAAAGTAAAAGCATCGTGGTAAGTGTGCCGGTAAGAGGAATCGTTTGGCGTTGTTGTATCATGACCACCGAATTCTACCCGAGGAACGAGTAGTTTTGAACGGCATCGGGAGGAGAGCAGGCAGACGGAGCGGTACGAGTGAAAGAACGAACGATTCGATAGAAGAGGAAAGGAAGAGATTACGACGGAAGAGTAGGAACTGGCGAGGTAGAGCAGGAGAAAGAGAAAGAGCGAGCGCGGGGTCAGCGGGGGTCCGTATTACAGCTCATTTAGCAGCGGGGTCCTGTGCCCCTTCGGCGGCCAGAGAGATCCTCTCGGATCAGGCTCGCGTTCGACCTACGGCAAAGATGAGTCCGTTTCATTCCCATAGACCGTCTGCGAGACCTCCTGGCACCTAGATCCTTCTCTCTATCGACTATTGCTTAACTCTACGCTGTCACGTTCCTGTCGTCACCGTTGTAAGCACGGAATCGTGACGAAATTTCCGCCAAGTTCGTGGATAAATCAACGATCGTCGGCCGTTTATCTCGGAGACGAGGTATCAAATAATATCTGGTTGAAGGAAGAATATAAAGGACAGGAGTAAAGACGGGAGAGAAAGAGAGACGGGAGAAATGGAAAGGCCGGAGAAGAGGAGGGAAGAGGAGAACATTACCGAGTTGTGACCAACACAGACACGGAATAGCTAGTAATTTATGGGTGAGACTAATTACCGGGGAATGCCGCTCCTCCGACTCTTCTTTGCTCCTAAGACCGCGTCTCTACCAGACCAGTTTTCAGAGACGAGTGGAGCTTCTCTTAGCCCACCTTCGTCTTCGTTCATCGTCGTTCGTTCTTTCCTTTTTCGCCTTTTTCTCCTTTTTCGACTTTTTCGCCTCCCTTTTCCATCCTCTGACCCGCGCCTGCGTTTAAACGTTAATTTGCGCCGACGCGTCGTCGTAAGAAGACGTCGATTCGACCGACTTTATCGTAATCGATCTTGCTAGCGATTACTTCGCGGAGAGGGTCCTCGCGCGTTCCTTGTAAATTGTTCTTTCGACGATAACGTCCGAGCGGGACCAACGAAACAAGAAAAGAAAAGACGGAGAAAGAGAAGAGAAGAGTATTTTCGAAAAAGAAGAAAAATATCGGGCGAGGGTGTTCCGCGGGATAATGGAGAAGGAAAGAAACAGGCGTGTTCCCACGAGCCATCAGCAGGGAGAAGGGTGTCGGAACAATACCGAGTCCCGTCCTCGGACGTCGTTTCGACATTAGCCTGACCTAACAATTTGGAGCAAGCTCACTGCCCCTGCTACCACGATTCCTCTTCGTTAAATGCCATTATACGTTTCACTTGGACACCCGGTCGTCGCATGAGTCGTGAATTCCTGAGAACCTGCTCGAACCTGGATGGGCAGCAGCGTGCCGGTGGCGGCCACCGGTGCCGCTCGAAACGATAGAGGCGGGCCATAGCGCGCAGCCACGAACAGATTCTTCTATTATGACGAGAACGAATCGAGAGAAAAAAGGACCGCCGCGGTAACCTACGCGCGTGACGAACTCGCTTTGATAGAGCCGTACACGTTGCTCTCTCGATGCGTTCGATTCTTTTCTCGTCCATCCTCGATACGTTCGTGTCGACGATCGACAGTATAAGCATCGCGATCGCGTGCAAATAGAAAAAAAGAAAAGAAAAAAAAAAATAGAAAAGAAAGACATTCCAACGTCTCGAAATCCAGCGAGTATCCTCGAGTTTGAAATCGATTCTAACGAATCGCAAGAAGAAGAAGAAGAAGGAGAAGAAGAAGAAGAAGAAGAAGAAGAAGAGAAGACGAGATAAAGGGAAGAAGGAGAGAAGGAAGGAAGAGCACGGGAGGACCCGCAAACAGTTTTTGTCGCAAACCTCGCAAGGCCGCGTCGCAGACGGTCAAGCGGGACCTCGTGACCGAGTAGTGGACCCGAAAGCCGCGGTTGGGACCGATGACACGGCATCGGTCCCACGACAAAGAAACACCGAGACGAGCTGGATCCGGCTGTTTTTCTGCCTCCTGACGTTTCGCCAATTTATTGCGCCTCTCCCTGTCATCCACGTTCCGACGTATCCTCGAAGAATTTCGCGTTGGTCGATCGGCGCCGGGACGAACCGTTCTCCTTTCGGTGATTTCGTGCGATGCATCGAGCCGCGGTTCGAATAAATCAACGGGGAAATCCCGTGGAAGGATACGGGACGCGATGGGAAGTGGCGTGATTCCACCGGCTTTACGCGAATCGATTCCCAGTCGGAACGATTAGACGCCGATAATTATGGCGAGGGTACGTGACAAACGGTATCGGGGCTCGAAGTTCGTAATTTCCGATATCGGAGCATTATCGAAAGGTCCGGGGCAACTGTCCGCGCGCGCCTATATAGCTTCGAGGTAGGAGATATCGAAACTAATAATTATTCGATTCGCGTTTCATTCCTAATTACCGAAGGCCACCGTGTCGAACGGTTTCGAAAGAACACGTCGGGGCTGCGTCGTTAATACGAAACAGATATCGATCGGCAGCCAGTTCGTACAGGTAATAAGCGCACCGTTGCCGAGATGGAAACCGATTCGAACGATCTCGAATGGGCGTTTACAGCTCGGCGTTTTGCGATCGAAGTGGGTAAACAGATGCCCGAGCAAACGCGCCGTAGCAATTACACGGCACTTACAGACCCGCGTATAGAACTGGCCTCGAGATACTCGAGTAGTTTCTCTCTTCCCTCCTCTTTCTCTCCTCTCTCTCTCTCTTTTCGTCTCTCTAAGTCCCCCACTTTTTGTCGTCCCTCTCTTCGCGGCCGCGTATACCTTCGCGTCCCCCTGTTCTTCCTCACCCCTCGATCTTCTCTCCTTAATCCTTTCTTTTCCTCTCCCTCTGCCATCTCTCCCATCGCCCCTTTCCCCACCTCTAACCCCCTGGTTCCCCCGAGTTTCCACAATGGTAATTACGAGGCAGTCGGCTCGTAAATTTCACGTAGGCTAAACGTACGCACGGGCAGCCGCGAACGCCGCGTGGCCACTTTCTATTTCCCATAGGATCTCTGTCGTGCACGCGGACCGCAGCCATAGAGGAATCGATACGTTCCGATCGAGAACGGCCGGATTCGGCGACGGAGAAGGGAACTCGATCCGACTGACCCGCGCAGGTTAAACGACTCCGCGAGCCCCGTGTTCTCCACTTGTCCCCTGGTTTACCTCTGCTCGTTTCTCTTTTCCCGCTATCGTCGTCGGTACCTCGATTCCGATCTGCTCGAGCTTTCCTCTCGTTCTCGCAACCAACGTCCGCGATAGTACACGATCGATCGCGATCACGACGTCTATCCGCGCGCAATTTTTCGCACGGCGGATCGTCCACGAGCTCGCGACCGATGTTAACTCTAGGATCGAAAGGATCTGACGGCCGCGCGATACGTTGTCCCGGTGCGGGGCACGCGGACGGATAGGCAAACTGAACGTGTTGCGCCGAGCAAAGGCCAGGGGGCGATTGTATTTCGTGGAATCGGCGTGGAGAACCCACGCGAAGGTCGTCGGTTCGACACGAGACATCGACGAAAGAGGGAAGCGATCGTGCTTGTAAATCGCGAGTTTATAGGCCACGGCCTAACAACGAACGTTCCTTATGAAACGCTCGTGTTCCCTGCGATCCGTTGCGTTGTATCTCTCGAATGCCTGTCCGATTTATTGCGTTAAGAACGAGTCTCGGCCGGCGATGAACAGCACGCGGAAGCACGCATCCACAAGAAAAATAAACGAGGAAAGAGAAAGGAACGGAACTGGAGAACCAGAGAACTAGAAACGGAGTATCGCGTCCTTCTGAGAGCAGCAGCCTCGAGATCCACTAAATGTTCGAAACGTGTCTCGAGCGCATCAAAAGCGGACCTGGCCGCAGGCCGGCGTTATAATTTCAGGCAGTTTCAGGGAGGTCCTGGGCCCGAGGGCCAAGCGAGACCAGTTCAATGAAGTCATCAGCTAGTCGGAGCTGGGGTGCTCTGTTATTATACCGTGGTACCGCGCCACCATCCTCGTTTCTTTCTTCCACCCAACCAGTCCTGCCTGAATATCCTTGCCTTATCCGCGGATTTCTCTCCAAGCTGCTCCTCGTACCGAACGAATACTTTTGCCGGGACGAACCGGAGGATCGAAAGGAGGAATGGAAAGAGAGAGATAAAAAGAAGAACATTCGGGCGGCCGATGAAAAATCGAACGTTTCGAATTTTCGGTGGAAAGGAAACGACGACGATAACGTAAACGATAAAGATCCATCGTCGGGTCCAAACGCCGACCAAGTATGCGGAAGTGGCGATTAGAGGACCGTAAAACGATTGAAACCCAAGGGATACGCGAGTAAATAGAAGCAGGTTTCACGACAGGTTTGGAAGCAACGTTAAAACAGAGATAAGCTTCGAAGGGTATATAGGGAAACGAATACTAATCTGATGGCTGGCAATAAGACTGGCGAGGGTTTCCTTTACAATCGGCCCGAGGGCCAATTAGATCTAAAGTTCTTAATCCGTTTATCGGCCGCGCCACGATGCACGAGTCCCTTTCATCGGAACGGATAAAAGAGCTTTCCAGCTTCGGTCTCGGAAGTTGGAATCCGATCCGTGAGGAATGCGCCTGTGTGTACGTACCCTCGGGAATACATTAAGCGTTAATAGACTCGTCTTCGAAACGGAGACTAAATCGTGACGCAACGAGAGGCGCTCGCGCGCGCCTGCTTACGCTGAACAAGGTGCGTTGCGAGAAACGCGAAAGATGCAACGATTAAATGCCGGGGCGAATACGGCGACACCGTATGGTTAATGAAAAAAAAACGCGAGAAGGGGAAAGAAGGAAAGGAGGAGAATGAGGAGGAGGTGAAGGAAGAGGAGGCAAAAGAAAAGAAGGAAGACAAGGGAGATCTCTTACTCGTGGGTAAAGATGGCTTGGCTGTTGATAGAGGGTATAAAGGGAGAGCAGAGGAGGGAAGTAGAGGGGACCTGTTGGACCACGGAGGCCTCAGGCATGGCATTCGTGTGGATATTAGAGCGATTGTCGTGCCTGATTCGGTACGGTCTTGAAATAAGGCCCCCGCGGGCTGACAGCGGCGAGGGCTCCTCGTACAAAACCGGCTAACGGTGCCCACCCTCCGACTGTTCTGCACGAGAGGCCCCACCGTCGACTTCTCTCCAACGCCTTCGAATACCCTAATCTTCCTTCCTCTCGAGCTTCACCAGCCACTCCCGCTTCTCTCTTTTCTTTCCTCGTTCCATCTTTCCATCTATTTTCGGGTTGCCTTGCGTTCCGTCGCGGGACACGCACACTTCGCTCTCGACTCGCCCTCCTAATTCGCGGGAGCAACCGTGTGCTCGCGTTCTCTCGATTCCTTCCAAGTCGAGTGAGCGGTCTGCGAGGCAGAACGATATTCGTCGCCAAGCTCCAGCGAATCGAAGGGAAGGACAAGGATGGAAGAGGCAGCAGCTCCTTCCGCGATTCAAAGTCCTCCCCCGGAGGTCCGGCGGTTGTTTCGTCCTCGTCTCTCCCTCTGACCGTGGTCCGTATCATCCTCGGGGCCGACGTACCGGTCGGCATCGTGTGAAGTCCGGCCGAGCCATTATATCCCCCTTGGCCGCCTTCGAGGTGTATATACCGTCCAGGCATCTTCGGTCACTGCGAGATGCAAGGAGGGAAAAGGGGTACGAGACTGCGGCAGTACCAGCCGGTGGGAGGGAGGAGACGCGATTCGCCTCTCTTTCACCGTCGTCCGCCTTCCCGGCCTTCCTCGCTTCTTCCTCTTTTCCTTCGACGATGCTGAAACACAGAAAGAAACGGCCGAAAGGGAGAGAAAGGGAAGAAGGAGAGAAAAAGCGACGTGGATCGGGATGGAAAGGGATGCAGGGTGATGGACGGGGGCCGGAGGGGAAAGTGCGTGCTGGATCACGGAGTCGAGAGGTGTCGGAACCCGCATTAAGGGGGCGGAACGCCTCGAAGGGGCCCCGAATTATGACGTCACGGACCGCACACGTCGCGATCAGGTGAACCGAATACAAAAATGAATTGTTCGGTACGGAGCGCCGGAATACTGTCTCCCTGTGTCGTCACTAGCCAAATTTCTAACGTGCACTCGCTTCTGGAATTGCCGCTGGTCCACGCGTCGAACGTCGAACGTCGAGGCATCGGGAATCCGCACGCGGAAGAAAGGACGGTCTCTCGCTCGTTGACGAAAGACCACGTCCGAGAATAAGTAGTCGTCAAATTGGTCGGATTCATTCTCACGGGCACAGACATTAAAAGTGAAACGTGCGCTCAGCAGGTCGTGCCATTCTAGCGGACAGAAGAATCATTCGGTCGATTATAAGATAATGCTGGTTCAGCGGATGGAAAAAAAAAGAGTGATCGAGCAAGCGAGGAAGCGAAACAGAGAGAGAGAGAGAGACAGAGAGAGAGAGGATAGAGGGCGGAGAAAAGAAGAGACGGGGAGAGAAAGCTCCACCTTTAGAAACGATCGTTAGATGTTCCGAGGAAGCCGCAACGCTGGTGAAAGAGAAAATAGGCGATACAAGGAGAGGATCCAGGGGAATAACAGAGAGAAACCGGGAGAAAAATAGAAAGGATCCGTGGGGATCGGCTTCATTCATGAAATCCTTTATCTCGCTGGATTTCGACGAAAATTGGTTCCCACAGGACGGGAGACAATGAGAAACATCTTTTACGACTGCATATCCGTAGGTGGTCAACTCATTGTGAGCTTTAAGGTTGCATTACACGCAGCGTTCGAGCGATCTCGCGCGAGAACAGCTTCGTCATAGGTGCTTGCTTTCGTCTCTTTGTTTTTTCTCTTCGAATCTATGATTCGGCTGTTTTGCGACCTCTAGCCGAGAGAAGATTGAGTTATCGAATTCCTCCGTAATCTTTCAGGGAAGAACGTTCCCCCTGAAGGGACGCCCATTCTGCACCTATTAGTCAGCTTTCCGCAGTCACGACGTCATTACCCGCGATAAGTAGAAACTTGGAAACGTACTTTCTTGCTCATCTAGAAGGTGGTAGCGTGGGAAAGGGTCAAACGTCGTGGCCGCAACGAATCGCAAATTGGTCCGATTCGCGGGCAATCGATTTTCCCGCAACATACCCGATGCATGGCGAAATAGAAAATCTGCACACAGCACCGTTCAATTATCGTGACATCGTGGCGTGCGTCGTACGCGTACGGAACAAACGAACGAAACTCGCTTTGATTTAGGTACTCGGCAGCGCTTAACGCGCGCCGTCTCCGTTCCTTCTTTTCCTTTCGCCGTCTCGGGCACCGACAAACGCCATGCCAGTTTGTAAAACTAATCCGTACGTTCGATATCATTCCGTATAGCAGGTATCGTTCGTCATTCGTCGACTTAGGTACGAGATATCGCGCATTAAATCCTCCTGTCCCGGCAGCTGCTGCGAGAGCCAGCGATAAATATAGTTACGAGCTAAAATCGCTCATTAATTATGTACACAAATTCATATATCCGAATCTGCCACCCGTATAAGCGTAACGAAGTCGACTTGGGCGGTGGTGAAAACGTCGCTGGACAGCGAAAGCCAAAGCAAAGTAGAAGAACAAGAGGAAGAGAGACGGAGCAACGACTACCCGCACAAATGAGTATTTATGAGCCCGCCACGGCTCTATATTATGCCTCATTTTGCCGGAGGATCGATTAGCTCTAATCGAGATGTACAAACAAAACGTTAATAAACGTTGCTCGTTTCTCGTCCCTCTTGACTTCTTTCGCGAAAGCCTGTACCAGGCAACAGACGGCGAAAAGAGAGAGAAGGGGAGCTAGAAAGAAATTAACCGGCTCTCGGATCGAGCGTGTGCTCGCGCGTACGTATAGGTATTCCCCGTGTGTGCTCACTGGCCGTCGCAAGCACGTGACACGTGTTTCTCGCACGTGCTGCACGCACGTGTACGTGTACGTGAGTTCGAGAGCGCCTCACGATTAAGTATCGATTAGTCTGCGCGCGAACGTTCGAACGACGCGACTTCCGACCAACCCTTTCATCTAGAATAAACCGCCGCGTGACGAGAAGGCAACAACGTTTTGCAGAGGCGCGATCGAATCCGCGCCACAATTTTCGATAGCTAATGCGCGTAACTCTGACGCGAGGTTCGATAATGGACGGCGAAAGTATACGAAGGAATGCGTTTAACGAGACGCGACGAGAAGAACAGAAAAGAAACGACAACGTTCGCGAAGAAATCGCGCGTGCAGACCGATTCGCGTAAAACCCACGTTATATCGTTGTAATCGATGCAAGTGCAACGAATGGATCGCGATAAATCCTGGAACGAATCCCCTGGGACTCAACGGGTGGTTGGAAGGACGATCGAGAAATCGTGAATCTCGATCGACAGCGAACGGCCTGCGAAGAAACGCGTAAGTCTGGTTGTCCACGTAGATCGGCGGGTGGTCTCGCGTCCGATTCGCTGAAATCGCGAAACAGGAACAACGACTCGTGCTGTTTACGACTCGCGGAGATGAACACGCGTCTCGCGATAAGCAGCCAGCGATCGGCTGTTACAACGTTACGCGTCACTCGGCGAACCGCCGTGGCGTTTCAACGTTGATACTTTGAATAACGGATTAACCGGCAACAGAAATCTGTCGGCGATGAAATCACGGTAGGGCGAGACGACGGACCTACCGCGCGCCACTTTGATACTCCTCTCGATCTTTCGTGGCACTGGCTACGATCCGATCGACTCTCACCGATCGCATCGAACGGCGCTCGGATAATAGAGCCGCATCATCGTATTTAATAATCGTACAATGGTCGACGCGAGCCGATAAGATCGCGATCGTTTCGGTAGACGGGTGAAGGCTCGATAAGCCGTTCGGCCCGTAATAACGCAATTAACACTTCTTTGTTCGATCAATTTTCATCAGCTTGTCTTCGCGGCTGGTCGCGAATCGAAAAAGGTTCACGCAGAGAAAGGGATACCCCCGTCTTCCGACGCGGGTCTCGCGTACCGTGTTCGCGTTCGCGTTCACCTTCCCTTACCCAGTCACTGACGTTCGCCTTTCCCGATCTTCCACGATAGCGGCATAAAAACGCGCATCACCGCGATCTCCGGCCAAACGCTGCATCGTCGCGTCGTCCAGCCAAATATAAAGTATCTATATTATATTAACTAATATATTTCTCTTTGTAATTCTCGGACACTACGAAGTGGTCGATACACCGGCTCGAAGCCGGGGCTCGGGTTGATTACGATCGTTTACGACCGGTAAATCATTCGCCGACTCTCTTTACTTTTTTCTCTTTATTCGCGAAACGTCACGATAGCCCTAATCGTTGAAACCGGTAGTAAAACGATCGTTACTAGTCGCGACAAAGAAACCGCCACCTTCCAGAACAAACGAGCCAATAAACTCGTTTTATCGGTCCCCCTTCCTTCCGTTTTACTCGACGTTCCTTTGAAACCTCTTGCGTACCCCTTCGTTGCGTATTTAACATACCAACTAAATGCAGACAACGCTACAGATACTAAGAGAAACAACGGGATTCAAGGGGAAGAAGTGGGGCGGAGGGAGAGTAGGGTTAAAGGAAAGGAACGCGTTTCTTCGACGATCTCGGTGTGGGTGTCGAGATCCTAATCGGATCTGGCTGCGAGTAGAACATCGACGATTAGGCTTCCTCCTGCTCGATCTTGGGACACGCTTGTATCAACGATTCTCATCGTTCTAATTCAAATTATACACGTATCCCTTTGCCCGTCGCCCTCCTAATTGAAACTTCGATAAAACGACCAGGAAATAATATGATATAATCGACGAAAGAGTAATCTGTAGTCACGAAGCGGTAATCGAAAGACAAGAATCGCCGACTGACTGAATAGGTAGAGAAGGAAGGAAACTGTCCGATCTATAGGATCGAGCCGGAGCTATATACATGTATAGATACATACATACGTAGATATATATGCATGGCAAGATAGCTCCGCATCTACAGGGAGTGTGAGATCCGACAGCTTCGGAGGTGGCAATGAGCCTGGGTCCCGCCTGCCGCCACACCCACGCGCATATATCTTATTTTCCCTCTTTATTTATTCGAATTGCCGTTGGTCGAGGGCCACTCTTCGAATCCCCATGGCTCCTTTGCCATAATAGGCGAGCATGGTGGCCCATCGCCTCTCTGGCCTTCCCTCGATCACTCCGGCTACCATTCCTCATCTGTGGATGCTCCTTATTTTCAGCTACGCCATTTCCTATCCCTCCGACTACCTCCGCTGAAATGCTGGAACCTCGTCCGAGCCACCGCCTTTCTTCGCATACGCTCTCGTTTATCGGCCACTTTGAAAATTCCTTCGCGTTCGTCGATAATCAAGGATCGCTTTGTGCGAAAAACATCCATCCAATGGAACGTAGCTCGTTACGCGCGTCCAGCCCGAGCTACAAACGACGAGAACAATGGGAAACTCGGAAGCGATCTCTTCTCGTCCAGATCCTCTTATCCTCTTAAGTCATTACGCTGGATCGACGTGTATCGGCCTCCGGACGTACCCGGCCACAACGAAGTATTCTGTTCTGTATCGAAAGCGGCATTGTCCGCGAGACGAACCGGTGCAAAAGAAGCAACACCGGGCAACGTTTTGCGAAAGGTTGGAAAACCGAAGCCGATAGTTGCCGTATTTTCTAGTTGCTGCTTGGGTAAAACTTCTTTGAAGTGTCGGGACATTTTACAGATGCGTGCGTCTGGATACGCACGAGAGCACAGGGAACAAACGAGTTCTTTTCGAGTTTTTCAGCGAGATGCGAGCAAGCACAGACTCGTACTGGCGAATAATAAACAGTTGGAACGCCTATGATCCTCGAAAGCAGATTATCCGGGAGCTACTTTTAGCCGGCAAATCGATCATGCCCGAACGCACTTCAACAAGTGGCTTTTAACAGAAACGATAGCCGATCATCCGCGTTCGGTATCTCTTGGTCGATCGTGCGATCGAGCGTTACCATTTTGAAACGGATATCTTTTTGACCGGCGCTGCTGCTCATCCTGCAATAGCTTCGAAATCGCGCCAGCGAAAAATACCGAGAAGATCCTTTCTTCGGGGGCTGGACGATCCTCCCGTCTCTCTTCGACACGCATCGTTTCCGAAGAAAGAAGAACGTCTCTCGATCGACAGCCGTTCAACGACGCGTTTCGTACTCGAATGAATGGGCTGCCCTTTCACGTCGGCCGTTTTACGCGCCTTCGTCCGAGATCGTGATCGCGAAACCCATTCCTACCGGTTCTCGAGTCCACGATCCACTCCGGCGAATGGAGTAGCGCGGGAATCTGGGTCAAACGAGGAGTCGCGATCGAACGAAATCGCTGGTTCCCGGGACGGTGGACGCGTCGCGCCGCTTCGCTCTTCCCGGGAACACCTCTTCGATTCTTTTCCGGTCGGTTCCCCGCATCACTGCGGACGTACCTTTTCATCGTACGGGGTTCCTCCACGATACGCTCCGTACCGAAATAATCGCAAGGAACAAGGCAACGAGCTCGTTAAAAGGATGGGGGCGTGACGACAACGTGCACGCACCTTTCTCTCTTCTTTCTTCTATGGAACGTGGGTGTTGCGCTCACTTGACGCACCGTTCTACGACATAATACTTAATGACGGGGCCGGTCGAGCATCCAGTAAATTCGTCCTCGGATGCGTTCGTCAAAGCGCACAATGTTCGTCCTTAAACGCAATAGGAAGTAGGGCGTTCAGACGAGTTCGACTTTCCTTCTACCGTGTTCCTTTTCGACCTGCCTTCTCTCTCTTTCTCTCTCTTCCTCTCTCTCTCTCTCTGTCCCTCCCCGTTCTTATTCTTCTTCCCTTTTTAATATCGCTTCCATAAATGTATCGCGTTACCTTTACAAACCTACGCTCGAATCATTGTCGTGGTTGTTCGACAAACACGCATTCTTTCGGCCGAGAAAAATAGCTGGTTAATTATATCATAGTTATTGTAAAGCAGGCTGCGAAGGGTACAATGCAACCCCCGAGAAGCTTTCGGCGTTCACCCGGCAGGAATGCATATTATTAAAACATTCCGGACAGTTCTCTGTCTCGGCTCCCACAGCTTCCACCGTTTCCATGGTGAGCGGATCGCTGGAATTGCTAGGCTTCTCTCGCGCCGACACGGCGTATCTTTTAATCGGGACCGGCTACGCTCTCGTTTCGAACCGATCCATAGCGAACAATGAACGCGCCGTTTATAGTTGGCGCGATCGTCGGCTCGTGATGGCAAAACGATAAGTCGCGCGGCTTTCTCCGCGCTTCTCGTTAGGGATTTCTCGCTCGGTTAACCGATCGACGTCTCAATCAATCGAGAATCGAAAAAGACCTGGGCCTCGTCTCGTCTCGTGGAAACGAGTCGTGACACGCCGTGCGGGAATCGATCGATTATCACGCTCGAAACGTGATCGTTTTTCTGGCACGAAAAGCGAAGCGAAACGCGTCTCTGACGAATCAGCCGGACCGCGTTTGTAAAATCGGTCGAAAGGGGCGGGGGGGGGGGAAACTAATTACAACAGAGAGGAGGTCGACCAGTTGAACTAGACGCGCGAGACTGTTGAGAAAGAAAGCGAGATAAGTACGTGATACCCTTCGCGGTGACAGATAATTCGTTTATCGGGATTTTCATACCTCCAAGGGGTTGACACGAGCGAGAGCGTGACACGCGAACGACGCTCGACCAGACGTCGGTAGTTTTCTTTCCGTCAACGTTACGCTCGAATCGCAGTACCCAACGTACGTGAAATCAAATACGACGGAACTCATAAATAGACGCGTTCTTGCGCAAAGCGGAGCAACGAGAGAACCGAGTTAAATAGAGGGGAAAAAACAGAAGAAAAAGAAAGGGCAAGGAAGAACGCGAGGCAGAGAGAGAGAGAGAGAGAAAGTGAGAGAGGGTTTGTACCCCTTTTTGAACGCCGGCCAATTAGGCTTCCGAGCAGCAGTGCACCAGGGCGCATTGCACGGCGATAGGATGATCGAGTGGTTCGATGGTATCGCTGCTCGCGTGCCAAGATCATGGTCAGGACACTCGATAGTCCGATAAGTAATGCACCCAGATAGGATGACAGAGGGTACACGTTGAAAAGGAGAGGGAGAACGATTCAAGAAGAAAGAGAGAAGCCAGCGAAAGCGGAGGAACGGAGAAGGAGGAGAAACTCCTCTGGAAGCACGAACGATCTTATCGCAGTGAGGTACCTGGCTCGGCAATGAGCGTCCACTACCAAACGAATGGAACGTGGTCGTTGGCTCTTGCGTGCAAGAATAAAAAAAATCGGATCGCGCATCGGCCCGCGTGCCCCGACAAACACTTTTTAACGATATCGCTCGCGGAGAAGCGCGCCACTGCCTCGACTACGAAATTCATTTACTCGGAGAACGTCGAGTTGCCCTCGAGCGAACGAGGCATTCGAGACGGACTTTCCTTTTCCCTCGACTACGATTCCGATTCCCCCAAGATCGAACGAGACGTCCGATCTCCGCCGTGGTTTTTAACTCGCTACGACTAAAGATTATCGTGGCGCGCGGAATCGCGCGAGTTTCGTTGAATCACCGTTATCTTCTTGGGCGGACGAATGACGAGCGAACAAACGACAGAGTACCGTACGAGATAAAACAGGAAAACCGATACGATAGTGAGAGAGGTTCACGCTCGCCAGACGTTTCTCGTTTCTCGTTCGATCGCGAAGCGGCGCGTTCCCGTTTATCGCGGAGGAACATGAATTCTAATTAGACAGAGGTAAATCGCGGCACGAGCATCGTCAAACGAGTTCCATGCGTTTCGATCCGCGTTTCTGGCGATCCTCTGGAGACCCCGACCGAGTACGCTTTGATTCAGGATGTCGTTTGATCTTCGACCACGTGGCACGTTGGGGTAACTATGCCGGAGCAACGTGAACGGGGTCGTTGCGACTAATTGCCAGCTCAGCGACCACGTCCGTGAAATCTGCTCTTCGACTGACACGATCGAACCGAAGGAACGATAGAGGAAAAAGGACAAAGGACTGGTCAAAGGTGGAACGAAGGGGAACGGAAACGTGGATCCAAGGGGGAGTCGAGAGTTCCCTCGCTTCATCCCTTGTAATCGCGAAACCGAGACGGATGTTCGTTCGTCGATCGTTCTATCGAAAGCTTGGCTAATTGGCTGCGAACGATTGCCTGCGAACGAAGAAGAGACGCGATGGCCAGCCGAGCCGGTAAAAGTAGGTGAAACGTAGGAGTCCGCGAGTCGTTAATTTCCTTTCATTTGGATACGGGGTGCACGGACGATGCACGAGCGGATTTCGCTTCCGTCGAGGAAGTAACTAGAAGTGTTTTAGCGACGAAGAAACGGCGCAACCCCTGCGCGCGATTCAGCGGAATGTGCGCGCGCGTAACAGAATTGCACGGAAACGAGCGAAGAACGGGAGGGAAACAAACGGCAGGGTTGAGTAGGCGGAAAGCGGAGTCGGGGAACGAGATAAACCTCAATTATGCCGATTGAGCATCCTCCAAGGGATGCCAGGTAGGGGAAGTTCGCTCCTCCTACTTTTCCTGCCACGTGATCAAGGGCAACCTCCCTTTCTTCTTTCCTTCCTTCCTTCCTTCCGTCCTGTCTTCCGCTCTTTCTCCTTCTTCTTCCTTCCTCTTGGCAAAGGAGGAACAGAAGCGTGACGTTCGGTCGTTGGAGCGCGCGTAATTCCCAACGAACAGTTCGCAGATGAATCGTCGCAGCGGACACGGTTGTGAATCATCATCGCGAAGGAACGACTTTAACGATCGATTTCGCGAGCCAACAACGTTTCAGGGACGTGGCGGCGGTGCGAGAAAGAGAGGAAGTGGCAAGGTGTAAAACAATCGGATCGTCGACGCGAAATACCTGTTGGTCCGCGAAGAGGCGTTTTCAGGCAATCGTTCGAGAAAGAGGGAAAGAGGGCAAGAGAGAGGGCAGTGGGAGGAAGAGGAACGAAGAGAGAAGAGAGACGTAAAGAGAATCGGAGGGAAAAAGATGGTCGAAAGTGGGAGGAAAGAGAGGGAGATGCAGAAGCAGCCTACGGGCTCTCCTCCGTTTGACCATCTCATTCTATTTCTTTCTCGGGTTCTCCGTCCATCTCTGGTTCGTTCTGCGCTCCGTCTCGGTTCGTCTCTGTCGATGTCGGTCCCTCGGTCTCGCGCGTCTTTCCATCTCCGTTGGTAGTTTCACTTGCGATCGTGCGTCCTCGTCTCTCGGTTTGAATCTCAGGGTGGTGGCCGACGGTAGTGGTGGTCGTGTCTAGATGGTGGTGGTTATGGTGGGGGGGTAGTTGGTTTCTTCGTGCCTACCGCTCCCTATCTCTCCTTTCTCTCCCTATGGGAGGGCGAGGAGGGCCCCCGTAGCCGCGCACTGCGCACCGAGTTCATCATAGACAGACCGATCTCCCTGACAGCTCCTCGTCGGGCTTGAACGGAGGTGGAATCATCAGATTCTGTCCATCTCTTCTTTGGCTCGCAGTAGCGTGTCGGGATAACGAACGCAGGAACACAGGGACAACGAAAGTGCGTGGTCCTGCGTGGTCTCTTTCTCGCGGATCTTCGGCCATCGCGCTCGCTATCGCGGTCCGGTCTCGGTTTATCGAGCAGCCCTTCTCCCTCTCTTCGATCTCCAAGGTTTCACCCTTCGTTACTCCTTTCCATCGACGCTCTTCTTCCCTTCCTCTCCTTCTTCGCCGTGTTCGCGCGGACCCCACGTTTCTTTTTTTCCATCTCCTTTTTATCGCATACCGCGTCCTTCCGCTCTTTCCACCCCTTCTCGTTTCTCTTTTTCTCGGCTCCTCTCGACCTCGCCACTCTTTTTCGCGTTAATCCGCGCGCCGGTGACCGTTTCTCCGATTCCAAGCGACACCGTCGTCCAAGCAACGTTCCTTCGCCTCGGAACATACCAACGCGACGGCCGATCGTTGGACGACACGCGCGCGCTCGGTATCCTGCCCGGTATCGTGCTCGGTGCCGTGGTCGTCGTCGTCGTCGTCGTCGTCGTCGTCGTTGTCATCGTTGTCATCATCGTCGTCGTTGCCGTCGCCGCCGCCGCATAACGCGACCACGGGAAGTTTGCTATTCGACTGTTTACACGGACGAAACGATAGCCACGGTGGTACGCGCGCGAGTAAGAGAAAGAAAGAACGAACCAGACCAACGGTGGAAGAGGAAGGCAAGCCAAAGGAGGGGGATGTGTGCGTGGGAGGAGAAAGAGATCCCGGAGGGCGACTTTTCTTTTATTTGAGCTTGACACTTCGCCGTGAACGCGCGCACACACCGGAAGTACCGAACCGCCGTCGGTCTTCTTCTTTTTCTTTGGCACGTTTGCGCGTCCGGTCCACGCCTCGATAACGCCGAGCCCGAATCGAGAGATCAGACACAACGTCTCGAAGAAACGCGGATCCGCATAACAGAACTAGTACTCGACATTGTGGAGGGTGCGAGCACCACTGACAGGATGCCACGATACGTGAGAGCGAGCGCGGCGGACAAGGGTGTCGCGACGGGCGTGTTCGTCGTCGGCCGAGGATAAACGGTTCTTCGTCGTTCCTCCTTCGGATCCGGAAGTGTCCTCACGTTTCGTGGGATGTGAAATATCCACGGGACTAGATCGATCGCGGAAAAGGGAGTTACGCTAACATGTTTAATCTCGACGACGTATCGGTGTTACGTTCGCGACGATCGCAGCAGCAGTGTCAGTGAAGTACGAGAACGAGAACTCGCCGAAGTAACTCGAAAGACGAAACAGACAAGGTATTTTCGTGTTTCGATCGATACCAACAGTATTTTTTCTCCAAAGACAAGAAAGAAGAAGCAACGACGTTCGTAGACCAAAGGTGATCGACTATCGTACCTCGAGAATCGGCGAAAACTACTTCCGGTAGCGGAGAAACCAAGGAACGGGAAAGAGAGGAGAAGGAAAAGAAAGGACGAAGAGAACGGGGTGAAAATCTACGGTGGTCGGTCGACGAACCGTTCGATCGTCATCGAGGATATTGTCCCGGGGTAGTTTTCGGAGCGACCCCTCGAAGCGGCGAAGCTGGAAGCTCTCGAATCGTACGGAACGTCAAAGCAGAAGCGCCGGTGCCCGGGGCGAGGAGGAGTCCTCGACGCGTGCCAGGCTGCTGATCACAGGCACCGCGCCAGAGACGGGAGACGAAGAGTAGGAGAGGGATTCGAAAAAAAAAAACCGTACAGAAACAGAGGAAAAGAAAGAAAGAGAGACGGCATCGTCGTCTCTCGAGCGAGGGGTTCTTCCGTTCGGGTGCTAGGGGTGTGCAGCCTTGGACGAGGGGTCGCACTCGACTCTTTTAAAGTGGGCAAACCGCGCAAAGAATAAGAGACGTCCTCGGGGCGATGACAGGATGCCTCCTTCTCGATCAGGACGCGTCTACGAAGGACCACCGTCTAGGATCGCCGTTAGAATCGGACCCACCATTGCCCTGTTGCTGATTCTCTTCGAGAATCGTCGGTAAGTGAAGCCTGCGCCGAAATTCGTCCCCTTTATCTTATCCTGCTTGATTTGTTATTATAATCATCGTACCGCGTGTTCGACTCGCGAACAAGATCATTTCCGTTCGATATCTTGTATCGTCCCGTCGAGGTTTCAGCTTCGATCGAGAATATTTATTTATTTTAGACCGGGCCACGGTCATCGTATACCGCATACCGCAGCAAGATAAATTGGACGTTGAACACAGATGCGAATCTGTCTTTGATCTCGCGAAACTCATCCGTTGCCCTTGCCTCTCCTACGCGATACACGATAGAGTCATCGCTGTGAATCGTATTTACTTTGAGAACAAAAGAGGTGTGAAACGACAAAAGTAAGTGCTGCGAGATGTCGAAGAGAAGTAAAAAAAAGAACGGAGGGATAAAGGAGACGATAATTCGAGACGGTCGCGTACGATCGGTCGGTAAGAATCGACAAACCCGGTGGCAACGCGACTCCGATTTCATCCTCCTGTTCGTTCTCTTCGCTCTTCTTCTCTTTCCATCTCTTACAGAAAAAATCTGTCAATAGAGACGCTTCGTCTCGACGGCGGTCGCATCGATGGTTCGGAGCAGAGTACAATGACGGAGTGCAAATAGGCCCTTTCAAGCAGCTCCGTGCCACGAACAACGAACGATCCCGCTGCGATCTTCATTATACCTCTTCGATACTGGCTGGCACTGTGTCGAACGCCTTGCACGCTCTAATCGAATCTTTCTTTGGCCAAAGGGGCGCTCGGTGGTCGGTTCGTTTCGCGTGACCAACATCCTTTAAACGAACAGCGAAGGAAATCGGCCATTTTCCGGAACGCGGAGTTAAACGCAGAGGATAGTTCCAGGAATCGCGATAAATTCCTTCGCCGGTTACTTCCAAGAATACGATTCGCTCTTGTCCTCGGTACACGAAACGACAAACATTCTCCACTATCTGTGACAATGTTGTGTCTTTGAGATAGAAGTGCCTACAGGCGTAGGTACGGCGCGGTCCGACCACTACGAAGCGTCCGGCGTACTCTCCTTCGTGCCCACGCGGCTTCTCGTAAATAATTACAAACAGCATCCGGGAACAAGGCCGTACGTGCACCGACACGCTGCTCGCATGCACGCGCGTAGATATAGGTACGCGTGCGCTTCGACGTATTTACGGAACGGCATTGAATTACGGCATCGCGAATAATTCCCGTGATGTAATGCCCGATAAACCAGTTTGCGCGACACGGCCGCTTAACACTCAATCGCTGTTACACCAATTTCCCTCGACACCGTATAGAATACGTCTCCACCTCGTCCCTTTCGTCCATTCAGTCTGCATCCTCTCGACGCACTTTCGCCGTCTTTCGCCGATGTCGCTTCGACGCGGCTTCCGAACCGGCGATCGACCGAAAACATCGGGACGCGATACGACCAACCGGTGGAAGCGACCCATTCGCTTCGCGCGAAAATAAGACAAGCAAAGCGATTCGATATCTACCGCAGGAATTCTCGCGAGTCACTCGTAACGAGTTCTCTCTCCGCGGGTATACCTCCATTAAACGCGAAATTCCGTTCCGTGATTCTCTCTCCATGCCCCTCTCGCTCTTTCTCTCGTCCGTTTCCTTGCAAACAAGTTAAATAAAACACGTGCATCACCGACGCCATCTTGGATTCTTCGGCGACCCCTTGGATCATTGCAAAAATGCAGGACGCGCTCTCGCGTCTTCGACCTTTGATTTGCTCGACGATTTCCCACGAGTTCGGAGAACACGATCCAAAGATATGAACCGAGGGAGATCAGCCTCTCTCTCTCCCTTATTACATATTTCCTCGATACGTACGCGCCTACCATACGTACGATACGTACGCTGCGAGCCGAAAGATAAAAGTCCAAGGTCCTATTTGTTTTCCCGTGCGACGACACGGGCGAAAAAGAGGAAGGGTAAAAATGAGAAACAACAAAGGCGTAATGGAGAGGAAAGGTAACGGGAGGAATCCCTGGACTCGGTCAGACTGGCACAGGTACGCGATGTCTTTGGTAATTTGTTTCGAGAAGTAAAGATCATTAATCTGCTTTCGGTAGATCATCAATAGCGCGAAAGATAACAGCGATGCAACGGTGTATCGGTAATGGGAGCCCTCAATAACCTCTGCGACCCTAAAATCTCGGTCTTCCTCCACCGTCCTTTCCCACACTACGTAGAAACCGAGCTGCCAGGACCTTCTCCTCGCCACCGACAACACACCACCACCACAGCCACCATCCTCTGGATACGTTCTTCCTTTTTCTTTTGTCCACCGAGATCCCTTTATACCTCTCTTTTCTCTCTTTTCTCTCTTTTCCACGTTCGCGCGGGTGCTATACACAGCTTTTACTTTAGGAGAAGCTCGTCGACTAATTTGTACCCGCAGATAACCGACCCACCGAGAATCTTGCACCCGTCCGTGACATCCTTCCAGACTCCGAAAGTCGCCGAAAATCCCTCCGCAAAAAAATTGACCACATCGACCGGTCACCAACGAATAAACCGACTACACGACGTACAGCTAAATCTCTTCTTCCGTCGCTGCAACGGGACGCGTTACCGTCCTCGTTCCTCGTTCCTCGTCGAACCAACATTCGACGAAACGTCGCGCCATTCTCCATCGACTTTGTGCGTTCCAAAGTACTCGCGATACTTTCCATTTGGTCGCATTTCACGTGGAAATTAATTAACATCGGGTATTTGGTAACGCCAAACACCGCTAGATAGAAGCTAACGGTTAAGATAAGGCTTTAAGAGCTCTTCTTCCGAGATACGAACGGCGTTATCGCGACGATGCGAAAGGACACAGAACGAATGGGGGCTGGAAAAAGGGTAGCAACCGAAACGACCGATACGAGGTAGGGATACGAACCATGAAAAAGACGAGCAGATATTCGGCTGGTTCTTTGAGAGCTATCTGCATCTTTGACCCCGGCCTCGTAAAATTGTCTAATGGAAAGCAGACGACGAGTGCTAGATGCACGCGAGTACGTATTAAAGCGCGAGCGCGGTGCAACGAACTCGGTCCGAAAGGATATCGGCGCAAAGCGGTTGTAGAATAATTTTACGTTTGGGCTACTTAAAGGCAGAGTTCGATTAATCAACGATGAATCCAAAAGCAGCCGCGTTCACGATCGGCAATTCGATAACAGAGGTGAACACGTGGTAACACAGTTGCAGAGAGCGAAACGAGGGATCGAAAGAAGATTGCGGCGTGCCATAAGTACGAGGAATGCCTTCGGCTAAATTCCCTGGAAGCAGAATCACTCAAAGGATCGTGCGCGACCGCATTCACGAAAAACCGACCATCTCCGCGCGAATTCGAATTTAATTGGTAAATTTACGTTTGATTTGCAGCGCAACCTGCTTAATGAGCAACTCCGTAGACGATTGGGTGAGCGGCGATGCCGTCGTCTGCAACGGTATACCAGGAGTGACGAAGGAGCAACGCGAGCTATGCAACAGAAATCCGGACGTGACGGTGGCTGCGATCAAAGGGCTGCAAATGGCGATAGACGAGTGTCAGCATCAGTTCATGTGGCACAGGTGGAACTGTTCGACCCTGACGCCTAGAATCCGAACACAGCAGAGCAGCGTACTCTTTCAGAGAGGTAAGAGAGAAGCGGGATCGCGAGCGCGCGCGTGATACACAACGACGAAACGTCGCACGACCTAAAAAAGTTTAAATGGCCGCGAACATAGGTGAAGCACGGTCTCTCTTACACGGAGCGGATCGAGCCTCGGAAACCGGGGAAAAGGTGAAATCTTTTACGACGTCGTTGACGTCGACGAACCGGCGTAGGCGAGAGACGGACATGCTTCCTTAAATCAGAATACGGTGTGTGTGCCTTGGTTGCGACCAGCTCCGAGAACCTGTCCCAAATCCACAAGCGGGAGCGGGAGAGGAGACCGGCCGAGACGAGAAGAAAAGAGATTGCCCCTCGACTGTCCTATTCCAGTGTGACATATAAATTCGTCGTGGCGCGTACGTGCGTCGAAAGAGGAAACATATATCGTGTCGGACGAGTGCGCGAGAGCGCGACATCGAGCGCACCTGACCTGAAAGCTTAAGATCGTCCACAGCCACGATCTCGGTGCCCGCCACGTCTGTCTTCTCGTTATCTGTCTCCGTGGATCGGTACACCTTTTTTTGCTCACCGGTCAACAAAAGGTGTCGATTCCACAACTTTTTCCGGAGTTATTTCAAACGACGCGACGACTCGAGACGCGTGTCGACTCGCGCTCGCTCTCCAAATTTCAAAGTTTCGACGAAAGAAAGTGGACGCGAAGCAAGTGCTCTTCCGATCGTTGGTCGACTTGCGGGCCAATTTTCGAGGAAAGACCGAAGGAGGTCGATCGTCGTTCGAGTTCGACTTCGAAGTCAGAGGGCAGCAGCTTCCGAGAAACGGCCCGTACTTCGCCATTACCAACGGTTCCAGCTTTTTAAGAAACGACATCGGTGGCCAGGTGAGGGTCCGCGGTCGTTCGAGAAATCCACCGTGTCAAATTCGTGCTGGCTACGTATCTCGAAGAGAACGCGCGTCGTTAAATCTCTCGGACACGGTCCTCTCGTTGCTTCTTCTTTCATCGTCTCGACTCCAGCTCGCCCCGTTGCCTCTCTCTTCGCCTCCTCTCTCTCTCGTCCTGTCCTTCGGCACGTCTCACTTTTGCCACGTATTCGTTAAACCCCGGCAAAACGACTTAATGTATTATGAAATGTACACGAAACGGTCCTCTTCTTTCTCCTCTTCTTCCGTCCCAGAGGCCTTCTTCTGAGCCAGAGGCCCACACAAGGCGCGCTACGCACCGTTCGCTTGCTCGCCAGAAACAGCAACGTTATTTACAATCCGAAATACGGCAGGATCGTCTCGAAACGAGGTCTAAATTTGATCAATCTCTTCGACGAAATTTCGTTTCTTCGACCGAGACATTTAACAAATTTTTACGATTCGGCTGGCTATAGCGAAAATGTAAAGTTCTCGCCTGCCCCGAGCCTATAATCGAGCATAAAAAGCTACGGATCGTTGATATTAAGGTCAAAAGGATACGAGTCGAGAGTTGGTAACCGAAGGGTTAAGACAAGCGTTAAAGTTGAAACGACGCGACGAAGAAGAAGGCACACGCTCCCGTAAACATTACCGAGTGCGCGTACCAGCTACGCTATCTATTGAGTTATCTAAACAGTGATTTGGGCTTGACACAGGGTAGCAGGGTAAGGCCTGTGCGCCATCCGTCACCGCGTGCCTGCGTCAAGAGCCGAAGAGTAAAGAGGCAGCGTGGCCCTCTGTTGTGCACCTCAGCCTCGTTCTCTTCTTCCTTCCACCTCGGCTTCTCCACTGTCCGACACAAGAGACGTACAACTCCCCGTGGAGGATTTATTACGAGTCCCCTGTGCTCCTCTTACCACCGAACAGCACAAGCAGAAGCAACAGCAACGGCAGTTACAGTAGCTGCAGCCCTCCAACAGTTATCTGCATTATAAAACAGTTGCTGCCAATAGCCGTATAAAGCGCAAGCTTTCAGCCACCCCTCCCACCGTGAGTCCATATAAAGAGCTGTTTTCGTTCTCTTTCGACTGGAAAGCCGGTCCTCGCCGGACGAAGAAGGTTATCATCCTTCGAAACGGAGAACGTGATATCCGCCGCTGCGGCAGAATTCGACCGGGGGCCCCTCGATCGTTCTTCGTCGTCAACGTTTCTATCGGAACAACGATCTGGAAAAAAGTCTGCTCGTCGCGTCGTATGCTCGATACTTTGCCTCGGTGTCGACTCTTTAACGTCGCCAGGTTTCGTACGGTCGACGAAGGGCGACGTAATCGAGCACCGGCTGTCCGATCTCGTTCACCGAAACGGATCCGTCCTGTCGGTCGATCGGTCCGTCCACGAATCCGTCGTTCGAAGACGATGCCGCGCCGCGCCGCGCCGCAACATCTTTCGAGGTAAAAGGAGACATTCGGAGAACGTCGAACGAAATCACGACGCAAAGTTTCTCCACTCGTACGATGGTCCCGATGAAACGATCGCTCGTGGACGCGACGCGATCCGATACGACGCGATGCAGGCGAAATTAGAGAGAACCGTTGAAAATCGCGTGGAACTGGACGCGCAGTTTGTTGGCCGGGCCTTGACGCGAGTCGCGTTCGGAACCTGGTCTCGAAACGGAACGGACAAAAGGGCAGCTTGTCGAAGGGGGACGACGTAACGACAGCGCAGTGGCTCATCGGGTGTCGAGAACGAATACCACAAATCCTTTCGAATGTGCCTTTAGCGCGTCTCCCCGGTATCTCGTTCTCATGAATACTGCAAATACCGCCCGGTATTCGCGGATTGGAGTAGCTCTTTCTGGGCCTAAGAGGTGGGGTAGAGTAATGTGTGGGCATTGTCGAACAGTCGAGGAGAAAGGGACAGTTTCGACCGCGTATTCCATACCCACCGGCAGTCGTGTGTCGTATCGTTTGTAAGTTGACAGCCACCATTGCGGTTTGACGATCGGCCATCCGTCAATCCGACTCCAGCGACGCTTCGGAGACGAGAGGCCTTGGAGGCAGCGAAGAAAAAGTGCGTTTAACGTCGCATTACTTATCGAACTGGCCCAACCTAAACCTTTTATTCGTCGATGGACGAATTTCCAAATTCTACCAGCAAGCATCGATCGAAATCCATCTTCGGGATCCTTTCCTCTCTGGTCGAGTTTCGACTTTGCTCGATTTCGTTCGATCTCGTCGATGATCCAGCATGTGCGCCAAGCACTAGAAGCTAAAGCAAACGATCGAAGATCGTTCGACTTTGCAGCGAGATCGAACGATAGCCGAAAGACGAACGTAAAATTGGCGTAAAACATCGAGAGATGGAGCGGAGGTCGAGGTGATCGCAGTCAGAGTTTGGCATTGCGTCTTCGGGAACCCCAGCGTGAGATCGTTTATACATGCAGTCAATGAATGCCCGCCGGCCGCCGCTGCTGATGGCCACGCTTTGTTTTGACGGACGGCTGAATAATCTACCTCTGAACTTCGTCTGATGGCTGTCTGTCGGCCGATCCGTCCAACGATCCGTCGAACTCGCTACCGAAGCTCCTTCTACGGAAGCTCGGCTCCACGGTGTCCCGCTGGTTCGCGTTCTCATTGCTCACGGTAGAAGCGACGAACGTGATCGCCGCTGTCGCGTTGCGTATATTACTCTCGTCCGTAGACCGGCGTCACCGTGGACAAGCGGCAATTTGCTAACCGGTCCGCGTGTCTCTCGATCGCGTTCCTCTTCGTTTCCATCGTACACGAAAACCACCGTTCGATATCGAAGGAACGTACGCATTAGGAGAAGGATGATCGATAGTGACTTTAAGCTTCGAGCGATCATTTCTAATCACGTTGACCTGATCTTAATTGACAACCGTGATCGCGTCGATACATTACCGACGCGCAAAAGGGAGCATCGAATGAAAAAAGATTGTTGGTTGCAGGTTACAGGGAAACCGCGTTCGCGTTTGCAATTTCCGCAGCTGGGGTGGCGCACAGCGTGGCCCGCGCGTGCAGCATGGGACGGTTGCTCTCCTGCGGATGCGACCCGTCGAGCTACAAGGGTAAGCCGCCTGCCAAGGCCAGGGGCACCCAATGGAAGTGGGGCGGCTGCTCTCACAACCTCGACTACGGCATGGAGTTCTCGAGACAGTTCCTAGATACGCGCGAGAGGGCCGGGGATATACAGTCGATGGTCAATCTCCACAACAATCAAGCTGGCCGCTTGGTAAGCCGTTTGATTAATCTTCCCTTTCATTCTCCCTCTCTGTCCTCTGTCATTCGTCTTCCTTCTGCCGGAGTCTTGCTCTCTCGCGATAAATATTTCATTCCGTGACAATATACTTCTTCTCCCGGTATTTTTGTTCGTTCCATCAGGTTCCGCTGATTCTTCGCGTTTTAACGGTGATTCTTGCCTGCTGGTGCTAGAGCAACGCGAAAAGAAAGAAAACGAAGCGGGAAAGGAACGAGAGAGGGAAAAAGAAAGCGATGAATAGGGGTGGAGAGGAGGGGTAGGAGTACAGCCCAGTCCGTTCCTCTCCACTATGCACCTCTCCACGCTCGGTCTCGCCTCGACGTTATTAAGACGAAGCCCGGGGCTGGACCACCCAGTCGTAGACTCATTAACTGTTTTGTACGCGACACCTCTTTGTTTAAAAGAAATTGCCCCCCTTTCTCTTCAGCCGCTGTTCATGCGACTCTTGGCCATTCCTCGCGCACTCGCTACACCGAACCGCGTTCCGTAACCGTTCGTCGACAGACGCGACGTACCTTTTTTCCTTCGGTTCTCGTGATCGTCGTTTAATTCGTCGAGCTTTGCCTCCTCCCTTTCCCCTATTATTCGATCACGACACGGCAATCGGTCAAATTTCAGGCGGTGGCGAGCAATATGCAAGTGCGCTGTAAATGCCACGGTATGTCTGGTTCCTGCGAGCTCAAGACCTGCTGGAAAGTGGCGCCG
This sequence comes from Bombus pascuorum, assembly GCF_905332965.1. Taxonomy (NCBI): domain Eukaryota; kingdom Metazoa; phylum Arthropoda; class Insecta; order Hymenoptera; family Apidae; genus Bombus; species Bombus pascuorum. The sequence continues at coordinate 5,429,359 of NC_083496.1, read as the reverse complement.
GACTTCCGAATAGTCGGCAAAACGCTCAAGGATCGCTTTCGAAACGCCGTATTAGTCGCGCAGAGCAACGACTTAGGAAGCGTGACCTCTTTGACCAGAGTGAGAGGATCGCGAAGGAGGAGGCCGGATCGCCAGAGGCAGAGGAAACATCGCGGAGGATCGGGCGGCGGCGGCGGAAATGGAGCAGGACGTAAAAGAAGACCGCGAGATCTAGCCAAGCAGCTATTTTACTACCAAAAGTCTCCAAACTTTTGCGAGAGAGATCCAAGCGCGGACATCCCAGGCACCGCAGGTCGGACCTGCAACAAGACCAGTTCCGGTGGAGACGGATGCAGCAGCCTGTGTTGCGGCAGAGGTTACAACGTCGTGAGACAACGACGCGTCGAAAAATGCAGATGCAAGTTTCACTGGTGTTGCTTCGTGCAATGTCAGAACTGTACCGTCGAGGAATGGATCACGGTTTGCAAGTGAACGAACGTTGGCATTTACCTTGCTCTATCGATGATCGAAACTTGGACCGGATCAAACTACCAACGGATTTAATTCCGGATTCAATGTTATCGCAACTTTGATTGTCGTCTCGTCGTTAAAAATCTCTCTGTTTCTTTGTAGCAGACACCGAAGAGAACGGATTTACGAGTTGATTCGCTTTTGAGACGCGATTTCAAGTCAAACGTAAAAACGCGACTCGCGATCCAGAACGGCCGCGATACGAAGATCAGCCGTAACAGACCAATTCGACACCGATTCGGTGACTGTACTTTATTCACGCTTAGTATACTATCGAGACGAGTCGCTTTAACGCCAAGAATTACGTCGGAGTGTTCGTGGTAAAGACAACGGAATAATTGTTCTTAATCGCGCGAAAAATGTAATTTAATCGGTAGATTAAGCGGGCCAATAATTTATTTATAACGTTGCCTCTATTTAATTAGTAGATAATTTGAATATCCACAGCAACTGTAACACCTCCGTCACAGTATTATTAGAAGAAGCAATGTGCGTGTGTAAGATTTGGAATGGATGCGATTGTATACAATTTAATAATGCGCGTACAATAAAGAGTTCCTTTGACCGATAATCGGCCTATTTGTTCCTTTCTTGCGAACGCAACTCGACAGCGAGAAAATCCCACCGATTACCCACCAGTCCTTACACAGAAATCGTTCGAAAACGTAACGTAACCCTTTCGGACTGATTTACAGATGACCGAAGCCTTTTCGATACTTTTATTCTTTGCTCCGATAGATTCGTTCGACCTTCTTTTCCATCGATCGAACGAACGATAAATTGTCCCGTGTTAAAACCTTGGAAAAATCTGTGCCAATCCCACTTACATGCCAAGCGAAAAGACCGTTTCAACGACGTTGCGAAACATCACAGACGTACGCTCTCTCGATATCGTCTATCTCTCGACTTTCGTTTTCGATTCGTCCCGAATCGCGTGTGATCGCATCGGTAGCTTTGGCTTTTTCGTTTTCAGCCACGAGATTCAAAGGGAGCCACTCTCCTCGCCTTTACGCCGACATCGGCCGCGAATTATCTTTCGCGGTCGCGAATATCGAGCACCCACTCGAACTGAATCGCACAAAGCTGGAATTCAGCAATGGCAAATTAGGTTCTCGAGTCTATACCCAATGACAGTGACTAGGATTCCGATTAGATTAGCACCGAAATCGGACGAGGCTTTTCGTAATCGTATTTCACGCGGGTCGCTGCTCTCCTCAACATCGATAGCCGATAATCCAAAGCACTCGTCGTTATAAGTTTAAACAACCTCTCGATCGATCGATAACTTCCATTGCGACGCGATCAGACGATGGGAACAGACGGTGGAACGTGATTTTCTCGATAATTACGTGAACAAAAAGAAATCTCGAGAAACAGTTTGATCGAGATTAGCGTTTGGTTTGCACTCGCGACGAAACCCACGCGAGAGCCTTGCAAGGAGATGCGTCACGTCGCGTTGCATCGCGCCATGGCATGACACGTACTCGCATTAACCGCGGCTCCCTTTGACAACTACGTCAGCTAGGACGACCCTGAAGAAGCCACGATAAAGCGCATTAATTTATCGCGCGACCCTCGGCAGATCTTTTTCAAGGCGCATCGATTCAACCAACGAGATTAGAAGCGGGAGAACGACGCGACATTTTTTGCCAGTAGATACCTGTACCTTGACAATTATTCTCGTGCCCTTGCACTTTGTAATTCGCGGCACGTTTCCTACTGCCGAGTGCGAAACAACAACGATTGTCTACGCGAATCTTCGTAAACAGCGATCGTTCTAGGACGTTCCTCCCTTTTTTATCTTATTCGATCTATTGCTCCCTGATATTGGCGAAAGGGAGAACGAAACTTTCGACGAGACTCGTGGATAATGTGAAAACAACGGTAAAATCGGTAAAAACGGTAAAAAATATGCACTTGATTAACAAAAGAAAAAACTATGAATACTTCCTCGAAAGGAAGCAACAAGGGAGAAAAAGAGAGAGAGAAAGAGTGAGTCGGAGCTGGACGACGATCTCGCATACGAAATCAATGAGCTAACAGGCTTGCGAGTTAGCAGTTAGTTAATTAAGTCGGCGTTATTGGATCATGGAAGCCAAGCACCCCTCCCCAGTAGCACCCCCTCGACGCAATCGTGACTACCACCCTGCACGAGCGTCGTAGAGCTCGGCTCTTACTCCGGCATACGAGCATTGCGAACATTGCGAGGGTGGACGCCGCAGGGCCTGCACAACCTGCCAGACGTTTTAATTAGAGGTGAGTTTCATCGCGAGCCAACGCTAAGAGCATCCCTCCCCTGTTACTTGTCCCTTACGAGTAAGTGTTTTGCACCTTCCGTGAAAACCCTTCGTTTCGTCCGTTGCTAGATCTTTACACAGGCAAACTCCTCTCTAGCGTGTCGACTCTCCGAAATCCGGTGGAAAGAATCAGCGACGAGCCGCCGAGAAAATTCGTGCGATCGAATAAGCCGCGTAAACAGCCAGCCAGTGATCTCGTTCTCGTCAGATTCGCCCTTCCGATCGGTCGCCAAAAAATTCCCGCTTGTTAGTTTAATTACGCGACGACTCTTTCCACGCCTCGTGGGTCTAATCACCTCGTGGATCAACGTGATCTCGATTCGAAAAGCGATCGTTCGACGAACGAGTGAAGTTTCATCATATATTCCGATTACGTGCACTTATTCCGAGTCCGATCGAAATCAGAAGGAGTCGTATTATCGCCAACGACCTCGAGATGACACGAGATCGCGAACTTCGCTGCCGAGACGCCGTTATCGTTTTCGGATCGCGAATAATGCCGCAATTAACAAGTTTCGCTCGAAGGTCGGAACAGAGAGAGAGAGAGAGACAGACAGACAGAGTTGGTGAAAAGGAAAGGAAGGGTAGAAAAGAGAAAAGACTGGAAGAAGCACGTCCATGAGAAGGAAGAAGAGGAGGAAGAAGAAGAAGAAGAGGAAGAAAAGGAGAGGAATAGTGGAAAGAGGAAAGAAGGTGTATATGCGATGTGCTTTACGTTCCACGGTGCGCGTCTCGAAGGTGCCGGAACATGTGTTTCAGGATGTTTTGCCACGAGAAAAAGAGAGAAATCCGTAAATACAAAGAGAACGGGAGAAGACGGAAGGTAGCTGAGCTGCGAGCCCCGCGGAGAACGTTCGTCTCGTAGCGGTGCAGCTACCGTGGAGGTAAATCCAGGCAGGTGTCGTTTCGAACCAACTTCGGCCGAGCAAGAATGACGAAGACGGACACGCGGTAGTTGGACCGACGTATCGGTATTTCTAACGAGAACGAGAAGGAAGATGAAAAAAAGAAAGGACAAGAGGTACATTGTGGTAAGACAAGATCGAAAGAAAGAGACGAGGGAATCGTAAGCGCGAGCCGCGAGCTCGAGGAGAATATAGCGGAAAGTTAAATGTTGCATGAGCTTCGAGGAAGAAGAACAGCGGCGAGATTCTCGGTATCGATTAACCCCCTGACGGAAATAACGTACGACCGACAACGAACGAGTGATTTTTCGAGCCTGGCTCGATCGCGAGAATAGCGACACCTCCGCCTCGGAATCCCAAAGAGGAGAACGCGTTATCTGCCGAAAGGATCGATCTTCGAGAATCTGTAAAAGGTAGCGGAGAGAAAGAGAGGGAAGCAGAGAGAAGCAGTGGGAAGCAGAGGGAAACAAGGAGAGAACGGAGTGCAAGAAGCGGAAGACTCGTGCCTCATGGGGAAAACACCGCGTCTCGTCTGCCACCGAGATCCGCGTACCTCGACGATCCGTCTGCCTCGTCGATCGGCGAGCTTCGATATCGTCGCGCGTACCGATACGCGACGACGTCGGTACACCAGTTTTTCCGCAAAGAACGAGAGGCGGCGTGATAGCCGATGAAACGGGAATCGATCGCCGAATCAAGAGAACGACGATTTGCGTTTACTAGTTTTTCCGATTAACGAGGTGAGACGCGTCGTGTTTAAAGGTACGATGATTCTGCGGAGAAACAGAAAAGTGAGAGAACAAGCCACTTGTCACCAGTTTACCGTACTTTCCGGCGAAAGGAGTGTCGAACCCTTTTCAACCGGTCCGAACCGGTCGGCTGCCGATCGTTTTCGGCTTCTACGCCTCTTTTTCTTCCTCTTCTTCTTCTTCTTCCACCGCCACTACTGGCGTTGCTGCTTCTTCCCATGGATTCGCGGTGCTAACATTCCGGCGCTATAGCAGGAGACCTTCCTCGGCCAACGGATATCGACTTTCCCACACGGTTCTTTTCGGGGAGTTTGCGTTCGAAACTTCGAACCCGCCCAACTTTCGTTTCGCTTCGCTTAGTCTTATCGGCGGCGAAGGGAGATGGGCGCGGGAGTAGAAGAAATAGGTCGGCCGACGATAGAAGCGACGAAGGTAACGAAAGCGATCGAGTTGACCGAGGAGACCGAGATGACGGGCGAAGGAGATGGTCGTCGATCGAGAACGGCCGATTTTCGATTCGATCGGAGAATCGTGCAGGTCCGCGAAACTTTCCCACAACGATCGTTTCGTCGCCCCCACGCTCGTTCCCTTTTAAAGAGCGCGAGCCCTACACAGGTTCGCCTCGGAAGAAGAAAAGAGAGAGGACGTGACTCGCGGACCAGCGCGAGAACGAAGACGAAGAGAAAGAACCGATGGACCGAGTGGCACGGAAAGCTTTTTCTGAAATCACAGGACCCGTCCTTACCTCGCTACCCTTCTTCCTTTCTTCTCGTTCGTCTTCTCGCGACGCGCAGTCGGGCATCAATAATTTAACGCCCTGTCGTACCGATAAACCTGCACCGCTCGACGACCAACAACGAGGAAAAGGAAGAAGCAGAAGGGGAAGGAGCGAAGGTGCGCGGCGCTCGTTCGCGAGAGACCACTGAGAAAACTGAGAGGAAGCGAAGGAGCAGCGTCGTATCGCATACGAGCAGAACAGAACAGAACCATCGTGTGGACATCGTGGATCAACCCGAGTTTCTTACGTCCGTTCGTTCACATATAGTCAGTGACGCGTCGCCCTCTCGTTCCATACCTCTCTCATCTTCTTTCTCTCCCTTACCCTTTCTCCCTTTCCCTTTCCCTTTCCCTCTTCGATTACAAGCGGCAAGAAGCGGCAAGAAGCAGCATTACACGAGACACGCCGCGCCGACAAATCGACGGATTATGCTGGACGAGCGCCGACCCACCGGGAATAAATGAATTGGCTAACGACGCGAATCCTCTCGTTACTCACCCCCCCCCACACTATCCCACACCTCACTCTCTCTCTCTTTCTCTCTCTCTCCCCTCTCCTCTACTATTCTCTCACTCTTCTCTTCCATTTTCGCTTTTCCTTCGCGTTTTCTCGCGGATCAGCGTCTCGAGATTCTTCGAGATTCGATTTCGCGGAATCGTCGTCGCTGGTCGGACCGAGAGAAAGCCCACGCCTCCGACCGAACAAATCGCGGAAACTTAAACGCATTAGTACAGAATGAGTAACCTGCATTCACCAAAGGCAAGCTGTCGCCAAACGCGACTTATTACCTTGGCGACTCCGCTAATGAATTCGACGAGGGAATTACGTAACTTGGACTAATGATCCAATAACGAAGAGATTCCAGCTGGCAGTTTCGTGCCAACGAAGCTTATCAACTGCCCACACGCAATAATGGCTATACATAGAGAAAAGCAAAGGTCCATGGAGTCGACCAAAGTAGAACCGCATCGATCGTGTCTTTGGTAAGGCAACTAAGCGAGCCAACCGTAACCCTTACGCAATCCGTAGGATCCGATAAATGGGATGTACATTGCCGTACAGCAGTTTCCGCAGCCCTACAAGTATCAGATGAGGTCCGGACGGCGAAAAAAACGACCTAACTGACGTGTGACAATTAATTCGACGTTTCGTATAAAAAAATTCTACCGCGTTATCGGGAAGCAACGATGTCAAAGTATCGACAGCGTCTGAAAAATCGTGAAACGTCGTCGTACGATCTATGATCGTAGCTGGAAGAGTGAAAGCCACAGAAAACCCGCAAGTTCTACCGTATACTGGCTCGCCCCGACTACATCGCGTTTACCCGGCGAACGACGAATCGGTACAACTGTAACACGGCTCGTTGGTTATCGCAAGATATTCAGAACTCGAAAACAGAATGTTCTATATTCGGCGTTACACGGTAGATAGGAGATGGAGGAGAAACGCGATGATTTCCGATCCAGAACCGAACGCGATATCTTTCGAATTCCTGACGCAGCTTTAGCCTTCCCTCGTAGAAGCATTCAGGAAGCAAGCTACTAATTAGCGATTACCACTCGTTCACGCGGCACTCGAGAAAGAATATAATTAGCACTCACCTTTGTGCCGATGCGCCATGAAACCCTCGACCGGCCGAACCTGGCCTCTCGTAAAAAATCCGTAGAGCGTTCTCTTCGAAGAGTCATTCTCGACCATCTCGTCGTTCGAACAGATGGAAAGAGGCACCGGTCCCGCTTTCCCGTGAGTGTGAAGAGGTACGCGACGATCTCTTCCTATGCCGCTGCATCGACGCGAGCACTCTATCCTGGAAACGAGAACAAAATTAATGAACTTTTTGTCGTGCGGTTTCCATGGAATGCACCGAGCAGAGGTTTTTCCTCTATGCAACTCGATCGGAACCGTTTAAATTTTATTTCTTCCGTTCTTTTTCCTCTTGTTTGCCATCCACGATAGAATCATTTCCGATTCTTCTTGATACGTTTCGATCGCGCAATCGTTCGTTCCACCGCTCAAAGCCACAACTTTTTCTCCTTCTGTTTTCATCTCGCGTTTAACACAATATCGAACGAGCAATCGTTTTGTTTTTCCGATGTTTCAGACAGCGACGAGAAACGACCGAAAATGAGCGAGTACGGATACGACAGGAGAGGCGGCAGGGAACAGCACAGACGAGGGGGAGGCAGAGGTGAGCACGAAGACGATCTCGACGATCGAGGAAGAAACACCCTGCAGCGTTTCGATAGCATACAGGATCCCGGAAAACGTTATCTGCTCAGAGAGTGCATAGGTTCTGGCGTGTGCGGCGATGTTTACGAAGCGATCGATCAACAAGCCGGTACAGTTTCGGCAATCGGTTTTTACAACTGTCAGTTTCGCGATACGTTTACTTCGGCACGCGTCGTATTCTTACAGGAAACAAGAGAGTCGCCGTGAAGGTGCAGAAACTCACTCCTGAGTCACAATCCCTGATCATCGAGGAATACAAGATTCTTCGTGACTTTGCGTCTCATCCTAATCTGCCAGACTTTTATGGGATTTATCGGAGAAGATCTGGCAAGAAGACGGAGTACGATCAAATATGGTTCGTCATGGAGGTAAGGTTTGCCCGAGGGTTCGTCTCGAAGTTACGGCATTATCGCATACGACGTAAGTGTTATTTGCCTGAAATGTTTATATCGCGTTTGAACATCGATCCCAAGATATACCCCGTAACGCCACTCCTCTAACATCGTAATTCTTCGGAGAAAAAAAGAAAAGTTTGGAGACCGCGAACAGACACGGCATGAGAGGAGCGAGGGTGGGGTTCGGGTGGACGAGGCCGAAGGGGTGGGTGAGGAGAAAGAAGGAAAGAAATAAAGAAAAAAGACGGATGGCAACGGCGATGGAAGAGTTGCTGTACGTACCCATGCCAGGACCCGGAGGCAATTTCAAGCATTTGAGACGGTCGAATACACGGATAATTTACGACACGCGCGGCCATTAAACAATCATTAAACTCGTTCGTGTACGCAGGTGAGCCCTGGCACGTCGCGGCCCTAATTTACGGGTGGACCTCCTCGGTGCGCCCGAAATATTATTACTTATCTCAAGCAAAACGTCGATATTCGATTTAACGTATACGCGTGCACGTTCAACCTTTCTGCTGCTCTCTAAATATCAACGACGTTCCGTTTTTCTTCCTTTGACGCGCCAGCATTCGACACGATATCGCTGCGTTTTATAATTTAAAATTTACCAATGTCTTTCTATTTGAAAACGAATTTCACGATAGAACGATAAGTTGCTCGTTATCGAGGATTATACAGTCACGAGATAGCGTACGGCCGAAGATGGAGAACACGGGTAAAGAAACAGGTGTACAATAGGTGGCTTGGCACGGGCAACAAAGAAAATAACGACGGTTTTGCAAGTCAATCGATCCCGGTAAAAAGCCCGGTAAACGTTCGCGAAGGCAAGACCAGACCGGGAGAGCGGCAGGCAAGGAACAAGCTGGAAAAGAGGAACGACACGCAACGACAATGTAGCTAAGATTTATCGCCGATGGTATTTCATATCGTATCACAGGCAGGTTTTACGGTTGCCAGTAGACCAAGTTTTCGTGCAGCGCTCGATGCGCTTTCGCCCGAAAGAATGCATCGCGTGCTTGTTCAGTCCGCTTAAAGCTCGTACTGTACGACTAAGAGCTTCCCAATCCAGATTCACAGACACGAAACCGAATGATGACGAATTTGCCAGAATGCGAATAAAATTCTTGATTTCAGATCCCTAATGAAACTGCGCTAATCTCGCGTTAAAAATAGAAACAGGAACCGTTAACGTCGAATCTTAGATATCGAGATCGCAGGCAATTACGCGAAATCACTAGGAAAATTAAGCTTCTCCTCGAATACTCTTTCGATTTAAATTGCTTCCTCAATTTCGCGGCTAAAGCCAAGCTATCAACGCGACGTACGAAGTGGCGACTCAAATCGAAGATTGCTTTCTTAAGCCGTGATTACGATATAATTTTAAGAATCGGCACATCAGAGTGTGGCTCTCTCTTATGTATCTTAATATACGCAAACAGCATCCTCCTATAGTCCACGAGTTTTACCTTCTATTGTCTGTTTAATATTCTTTGTACGATTTGTAGCTCTGCGAGGGTGGCACTGTGATGGATCTCGTGCACGGTCTTCTAGCTATGGACAAGAAAATGCGCGAAGAACACATAGCCTTTATCTTGAAGGAGGTGATCCAGGTAAATTTCGCAAAGCTGAGAGAGCCGATAGAGCTGATAAAGCTGATGAAGCTTGACGAAGCGCTGGAAATACTGCAATTTCTTCGTATTAGATATTATTTCGCGATAATCCCTGCGGGCTTTTCATCCGTCGCTTTAATTTGGAACGAACAGCATTTTCGTAATGGTACGAAACCGAAAGCAACGGAGAGCAGGATACTCAAAGCAGGTTACCCGAAAGTCGTTACGTATTACGATTCAACTGTAGTAGTATCCTTTGGCATATATCAAGTATACCCAGTGTCATTGCGACCAGGCAGGCATAGGCGTCGCAAGTAGAAGAATCATTTTTAATGTTGCTCAAGTCGAATGGAAGAAGGTAAAGAAAAGGAAGAGGAGAAGGAGAAGAAAGAATAAAAATGATGTCGGAAAGCGGACAAAGGAAGAGGGAACGAGGTAGTTGGTTCCGTAACGCGATCCGAATGTCTTGCGTGGCGTCGACGAAAGGAGCTGGTCTCGCGCGACGGGGTAACTCGCGACGGCATTCACCGAGTACGTATTCGCTTTTACGTACGCGCAAAACCAGGGAGCACGAGAAAGATCGCGAAAGACGCGCGTCAATGGACCGCATTCTACGGCGTATAAATTACAAATAAGACAGGCGAGATAGCTCGCTAATTAACCTGCTCGCAAATGAAAGGCTGCCCGCTCGTTCGCCCTTCTCCGCGCTGTTCGCACAGCGATCTCTCCGGTTGCATCCAGCGGAGATCAAGAGCGCAAAGACTTCCGTCCCATTCTCCTCTGACGCCGGTACTCGCGTTTCTCTGTCCCAGGAGAAGGCTCGCGCGCGCGCGTTATAGTCAAGGACAGAGTTGGTGATCTCGCGCGCGGCTAAGGATGCATAGGACCTTACACTCGCGGCAGAAACGTAAGAACGAAAAGGATCAACCAAGGAATAACCGAGAATCGCGACACGAGCGAATTGCGAACGTTTCCCGCCTCGAGGTCTATAATTTTACTAGGGAAAGGATTCGCTCGGTCACAATGGGATAATGTTCCATAATTCCGTTCTCTTTCCTTCTGGAATATAATTTACCTTAATATCGTACGAGACGTTTCTCCGACTCGGTATCCTCTCCGGGCGTCGCGACCCGCGAAACAACTACGGAAATCGAACGAACACCATTTAGAAAAAAAAAAAAAAAATGCTGGACACCGGAATGAACAGGTGTCATTTACGCGTCAAACGCTGCAACCTGATCGGCGCCGAGGGTAAAACGCGCGTTTCCGTTTCGAATCGTGCGTCGTTTCCTTTCCGTTCGGTATACCCGAGACGTGCTCGTGACATGGTTCGCGGCTCGGTATCCCTGCAAAAACATCGGGACCGCGTAAAATCGATGGGTTCTGCTAATTATCTTCGCCGTGAGAACTTCATGAACCTGATTCCTCAAACCTCAACGAATTCGCGCGCGAATACTTCCTACCTTGGATGCTATTTCTCTATATGCTGGTGCTACGCTTACGAACCCATCGACCAATCGACTTCTCATACACGCTGCCAAGAAAAGATAGGATCGATGAAACTGTCAAGTAGCATGAAAGGCTAAGCATTCGATGCGCATTACCGTCGCGGCGTCGTCAGTTCGCCGTGTTACGCGTTCGATCGTCTCTAATTTCTCGTACGTTACGCGACAGAAGATATTTTACCTCTTGTCCGTGTATCGTCTTCGACCCGATTGATTTCCGATCGAACGAAATTATCGGACATCGATGCGTTTTCCGCTTGGAGCGACCATATTTACAGAAGCGTTTTTCAACCTATAACGCACACGTGCGGGATTTCCTACGTGCTTCGTTCTTCTCTTTCTTTGTCTCTCTTTGCTCGTCTTACCATCCTTTCTCGTAAAGTGCACGCAACCCCTTCTTCTTCTCTTCGGACGTCGCCTTCTTGTTCGAGTTGGTACGTGTTCCATGGACCCAGTAGCGATTCGTCCACGGTCTCTCGTGCGGTAAATCAGGCCACGTTGACGTTTAATGCCGGCAAATTACACGCGAAATAAATGCCCGCGAAGGTCGAGAAGGTACCGATGTCTACTCCGCCGACGAAATCGCGCTGCGGAGTATCGAAAGAAGAAGGAAGTCCAAACCAGAGATATTCGATCGCGCTTCGTCGACTCGTCCTCCTTTAAATCTTAAAGAGTCACCCTGTTTCTCAGGCGATGGTTTATCTCAACGAGCACAACGTGATGCACCGTGATATTCGCGGCAGTAATATTTTACTGACCAAAGAAGGAGAAGTGAAGTTGGTCGATTTTGGGCTATCGAAGATGTTCCAAGGTGAAATGGGAAAGAGATATACGTGTATAGGATCGCCGAGTTGGATGGCACCTGAAGTGGCTATGAGCAAAGGCAACAACTCCGAAGGATATGGTAGCAGAGCCGATGTTTGGGCGGTCGGAATTACAGCGATCGAGTTGGCTGACGGAAAGCCACCGTTTCAAGATATGCACCCCACCAGAGCGTTGTTCCAAATAGTTCGAAATCCACCGCCGAATCTATACAGACCGTCCAACTGGTCGCAAAATTTTAACGACTTTATCGCCGAGTACGTTCTCCAAATACGCACGAATACTACACTTTTACGTCACTGACGTTCGCTTTATTCCAATGTCGTTGCAGATGTCTCGAGAAAAATCCCGAGAACAGACCGTTCATGGCGGAAATAGCCGAACACCCTTTTCTAGCGGATTCATCCGCGAACGATTTTCTGGTAAGGCGGTAAAAAGATTTTCCTGGAACAGCGCGAGTCCGAGTAGAGAAGGTGATAACGAGAACGATGTTTCTAGCTAGCGAAAGAGATCAAGATATTAATGACGGACGTCTGTGCGAAAGGCAAACACATGAGAAGACCGGAAGTAATAGTTCGTAAGGGTTTCCTGAAGGTAACGTTTCGAGCAAACGTGACGCGGTATTGTCACTAGATATACTTTTCTTCTATCTCTCCTCCAGACTCATCAAACAGACCCTCTAGAACCTATGTTCATGGAAGATCTAGCCGCTCTCGAGACGCTCACGGAAGATACGATTTTGGACGAACTACACGAGAGATTGCGGCAAGGTTACTACCACAGCTTTATTGGCGATATCCTTTTGATTTTAAATCCGAACGAGCAACAGGACATTTACGGGTCCGATGTAAGGATCGCGCACCGATCTAACCCGTTAAACGAAATCGTACTAATTTTCGACTCTTCCCTTGATTACAGTATCACACAAAATACCAATTCAAGTCGCGATCGGATAACGCGCCACACATATACTCTGTAGCCGACAGCGCCTATCAAGATGTGCTGCACAACGAAGAGGCTCAACATATTTTACTAGCCGGCGAGAGCAATTCGGGGAAAACGACCAACCTGATGCACCTTGTTCGACATCTCATGTATCTAGGAAAGGTAAGCGATTATCGGCTGAATCGCGTAAATCGAACAAGCTGTTTTTCGACCTGATCGTCGTACGTCTGATTCCAGAGCTTGCAAGACATCGGGGCGAGATTAATACGAGCTATTAAAGTGATTCACGCTTTCAGCAACGCTGCCACGCCTCTAAATCCTAATTCGACCAGGTGCGTGCTGGAATTGGAGACAACATACGGAAGTTCTGGCAAAGCCTCCGGCGTCATATTTTGGTTATATCAGTTAGAGAAGTGGCGAGTTTCTACCCGCGACAGGTTAATATCGTGATCTGCTATTTAGGCTAGCGCGCATTAGGTTGTTCCATTACTGGATTCTGTGCAACTAAAACTAGCAATTTACTCGTATGTTAGATTTCGAGATTGCGTTGCAACTTTAGCGGTAGATCTAATCGTACGTTTATCGATTGGTCACGGTAGTCGCGAGATATATCTTCTCGACAGGAATCAATCGAATTTTCACGTGCTGTACTACTTTTACGACGGCCTCGACGCCATAAGCAAGTTGAAACAGTATCATCTACCACCGGGAAGAAGGATGCGATACCTCAGAATAAGCGAGAAGGGAACGGAGAGGAAACGATCGTTCAAAGTTCGAAACGATCCACGCGGCAACGTGGCTAAGTTCGAAGAACTCAAGGAAAATCTGACCATCTTAGAAATGGAAGAGTATTGCGAAACTATCTGGAAGATATTAGCAGCGATTTTAAATCTGGGAGAAATTCGTTTCGTCGAAGGTAACAACGGAGAAGCTGACATGGACAACAACGACGCGGCCAACAGAGGTATGAAATATCAATATTTTATCCGTAAAAGTTTATGTCTAAATGACTTTTCGTATTTCAGTCGCCCAACTTCTTAACCTAGACGAGAAGAAATTTAATTGGGCGTTGCTTAATTATTGCGTAATCGTAAAGGGAAGTGCCGTACGTAGAAGGCACAGTTGCGAGGAAGCGAAAGAAGCGAGGGACGTATTAGCTAACACGATCTATCAGCGATTGGTCGACTGGATAACGAATACTATCAATTTCAAGTTTACGGTTACTCGTGCTCTATTGTGAGTTTCAAAACGAAATCGATTAAGAAAATGGAATTATCTAAAATATATGCGTATCTTCCAGCGGTGACAAATATGCGATTAACATAATGGACATGTTTGGATTCGAGTGCTTCGCGGCCAACCGACTCGAGCAGTTAGTGGTAAACACCATGAACGAACAAATGCAGTGTTATTACAACCAAAGGATATTCGCTTGGGAAATGGTAAGGTTTCGTGAAAAATTCTACGCGAATTTCTAGGCGGATAAGATTTTTGTAACGATCTTGGTCCATAGCAAGAACAAGAAGAAGAAGATATACCGATGCAACGTTTGCACTTTTACGACAACAAAGACGCGATAGATCAATTAATGAGCAGAGATAGAGGTTTATTCAGTATAATCGATAATGCATCGAAAAATATGCTCGATTATCAATATATCATAAACAAAATCCAGCAACGATCGGGCAATGTTTATATAAAACCGGTGAGTTCTCACGAATTTACGGTCGCTCATTACACAGGGAAATTGCTTTACGACGCTAGCGAGATTGCCGAGAAGAATCGCGACTTTCTTCCTCCGGAAATAATCGAAACGTTCAGGCAATCGTCCATCGAAACGGTGAAAGAAATGTTCACGAACAAACTGACGAAAGCTGGGAATTTGACCGTTGTCGTTGACCATCCGAAAATTGCGGAAAAGAAGACGAGCAAAGGCAAATGGGGCGCGCTCATGCAGGAAACGTCGAAACCAAGGGTGAGATTGTTTAATATAATTTCAATGTCTGGTATTTCGTAAAAATAAAATTAATGTAGAGAAATGTAAAACGAAAAGCGGAAAAGTAAAAGAAAGTGATACGCTATAATCGACGGTCTACCGAAGAAATGGAAAGAATCGAAATGTAAAAATTGTGATCACCTCGCGATTATTATTTTATAAACAGAAGTATAACACCGCATCCCGAGGGCAATACTCCCAGACACGGAAATTGAGAACGTGCGCGGCTACCTTTAAATCCACCAGCCTCGAAATCCTTAAGAACCTTTCGGCAGGTGGCGGAAGTAGTGGTATCCATTTCATCAGGTGCATAAGATCCGATCTCGAAGGGGCGCCTCGTGGTTTTTATCGAGACGTTGTCAGACAACAGATCAGAGCGTTGGCTGTCCTTGACACTGCCAGAGCCAGGCAACGTGGTTACCCACATAGAATATCTTTCCCAGAATTTCTTCGAAGGTAATCCCTCGAATATCCTCGTACACCACCTTTGTCACATAAAAATAATCCTTTCGGATTAGGTACCAATTCCTGGCTTTCGATTTCGACGAAAATGTCGAAATTACAAAAGACAACTGTCGATTGTTACTAATCAGATTAAAAATGGAAGGCTGGATAATTGGGAAAACCAAAGTGTTTCTAAAGTATTACAACGAAGAATACCTTTCGAGGTTGTACGAGACTCAGGTAAAAAAGATAGTAAAAGTTCAATGCATGATGAGGGCTTTTTTGGCACGCAAAAACATGGCATCGAAGATCACGAAGAGCGTAAAGAAAGAAGTTGGTAGGTAAACTGTTTGTTAGGAGAAACAAGATCGAATGCGAGCCGATTTTCCATTCCGCCGCGTTTTTTCGCTTTTCGAGAGGCCCGTACTTCTTCCATCCCTGTCGAGAAATTTAACGAGTATTTTTTCAGTGAAGAAAGCGTCTATAAACAAGGACGAATTGGTGGACATGTCGGAAGATCAGGCAGCGTTGATGATTCAAAAAGGTAGGGAGCGGGTGAAGAAAAAGAAGCGAGCGAGAAAAGAGATTTGATTTTTGACGAGCCTAATAGTTGCTATTTTCATTCGTGTATTCGATTAATTCGCTCACGACGTTTCTCGAGAATTGTATGATCAAGCGATTTCTTATATGAAAAATAGCATACAGGGGGCACGTAGTGAGGAAGGAGACAGCACCTCTTCTGGGGAAGGGGAAAATGGATCAGGAAACTATGGACATGATGAAATTCTACAGCAGCAAGTGGAGGTCGAAGAGCGTGTTCCAAGTCCTCCTACGTTACCGTGCAGCCCGCTATCAAGACCTCGTGCAGTTCTCGCAACAAGTGAGTGATTTCCATTTCCAATATGAGAACAGGGTGGATAGCTTTCCGAGTGGTTTCATTGTAAATTTTTTTCACAAACAGGTGCATCTGTTCAATCAAGCGATAGTAGCATCTCTCACGACGACGAATGAACAAATATCCATAGATCGAGTAGATACAAACGTTTCCACGTCCGCGTATTTAGGCCAGTTGAAACCACCCCAAGTGCACAAGTTACCTTTCAACTTTCATCAAGAGTTA
Source organism: Bombus pascuorum (assembly GCF_905332965.1). Taxonomy (NCBI): domain Eukaryota; kingdom Metazoa; phylum Arthropoda; class Insecta; order Hymenoptera; family Apidae; genus Bombus; species Bombus pascuorum. Next base: position 5,413,048 of record NC_083496.1, on the reverse strand, counting down.
CCTTTTCCCGATATGAAGAGGGGAATGGGAGGTGTTGGGTGAGTCGATTTTACGCTCATATCCTACCGATATTGTGTGTCGACCCTCACCATTAGACTTCATTCACCATTAATCGCATCGTATGTAGCTGACGCATAATTTTCAATGTTTTGTTCGCGTTCTATTAAGAATCAATCGCAAAGAAATTTACGCAAAAGGCAAGAGCTGAAATGTGTTAACACGTTTTTCATGTTTCTTGCTTGTTTTTGTCCCACGTGTTCCGCGTTGCACTTTATGTACGCACGCTGTTTTGCCATTATTTTTCGTTCTCCGTTGTGCCGTCTCTATCTCGAGGTAAGAGTCGTTTAAGAACTCTTCGGAGACTTGTGGCGTCAACTGAGAAATACGTTCTCGCAGATCCGCGTCGTCATCGGCGTCTGACGATGAGCACGAAGCCTGGGACGCGCCATTACGGAGACAAACAGTGCCGTGGGCCAACAGGAACAGTCGTACCAGAGGTGCCTATCACATTTTGTTTCGCTCAGGCGAGATGCATCGATACCGATACTCGCTTCTACACTTTTATCAACGCGAAAACGAAACTCTTTTTCATATCTTTTTCGTACATTTCAAATATCATTCTTCTTTCTTTCTGCCCGATCCGAGTTCGTCGAATACGCATACAGGGTGCGAATAGTAATCTACTCCTTAAATTCAAACAAACGATAACGATTCCGATTCCGCGTCACTCTGTGTATGTAGCTCGGCCGACTCAGCGCGTTTTCATCAAATTCCCTTTCTCTTTCAGTCGTAATTACGATCAGTTCAGCCGATTAATCGCATAATTAGTAACTAATTTCGAATCGTCGATAGCGATCAATTGTCACGCAAGATTATTTCGTTTAAGAGATTCGTGTTGGGCGTCGAAAAAGAGTACAAAAGAACACGAAAAAGATCTCGATTACCTGAGGCGAGTGACGACTCTTTTTCTTGGAGAGAACTCACTCCCCATCGGATTGCTCTGCATTTTTCAGACGTCGAGGTTCAAACAACGAACTCGCCACAGCGAGTGGCGCATTCGGGCACCGAGGGACAGAGTCTGATCGACACTCCGTTTTCCAGAGACCCGAACATCTCGGTCCGATGTCCACCCGAAGAATCGTCCCAGAACAGAATGGGTAACTCTGGATTTCAACATCATTCGAGCAATCGTAGTCCTGTACCTCCTGCTAACGCTCATAATCCTCGCTCAGTAAGTTTCCCTATCGACTTATTTATCGTCGTCGTATTTCCTGGCCATCTCTCTTTTCAGAATTACGATAGTACCGGATCGATACGCTCTAGAAAACACGCACCGCCTCCACCTGTTCCGTTCAATCAATCGCAACCACCCTTGACGCGCAGCGCCGACAATTATAGCTCGGATATTCGAAGTAAAAGCAACGTAGATACCGGTAGCCACGATTGGGAATACGAGGATAAAACTAACAGGAGTAGCGGCAATGCCAATCGGTTCGTTCACGCTAAGTTAAGTCCAACTATTGTTATCAGACGATCTTGAGGAAAATTTCTTTTCGTTTTCGTTTTAGCATCAATCCGATTCAAGAACTACAGATGATCGGCCGTAAAAGTAACACTGACGGTAACGAAGACAGCGATGAACCACCGTTCAACTTCCAGGTGAGACAAGGAGAAAAAAATTACACAGATGCGTACGTAAGTGTTTCATCTAATCGTCGACGTTGGTCCGAACAGGCGATGTTGAGAAAAACGAGCCATCATCGAGCGTCGATGAAGCGTACACCCGTTTACGACAGCTACTCTCATTCTCCGTCACCACTGCCAGGTTCAGGATATCGTGGGAATCGCGAAAACGAGTCACACGTTGTATACAGAAGCGGAGGTAGTCGCAGAGATTCTCCCGAATGGAGTCCCAACGAAATGGTCAGAATGTCTGAAAAATATGCGAAGGAGGGAGCCTGGGGAGAAGATCGGACGGGTACCGGGGGTCGAAGCAACGTGGTCTCGGAAAGTGTCACCGAAGAAATTGCACCGGGAATCGTTATCGAAGGTTACGTGGCCGAATTGTAAAATTCGAGCCAACGACGAAAACTCCTTATGTATCGAACCACGGTAAAAACTGGACTAGTTGGAATTGCTAATACCGCGAGAAAAAAAGAGAAGCCTGCAAGGTACCTGTAGCTGTCCCGATGGAAACAAATGCACGACTCGTATGATTTGAAAGAACGATACCCAATCCACTAACGTTGCTGACTCGGAGAGAAATTTTTTTATCCACAAATATGTACATACGTATATTTTTTTAATACTTTCCTTCTTTTGTCTTTTAAATGGAAACAAGTTACCGCAACGATTCGACGATAAACTTCTTTTGTAACTTTCATTCGCGCCTCGAGCGACCATCGCCACTTTTCTCCAATGTACGATAGTTTTCATCGAATGGTTCGTTTTTCTATCTGCCTGTCTTCTCCAACAGTTAGCAATGCTCCTTACCAATGTGCGATATATGACCTTTTATTTTTTTATTGGCCTCGGACAAATACACACACACACACACACGCAAACACACACTCTTGTTCAACCGTTAATGGGTGTTTGCATTATTACAAAACGAAAGAAATAATAGTAATAATAACAGGATATCATTTTCAAAAAAAGTTACAACAATGTACGAGAATATCATACAATGAACAGCATGCCAAAGGTACTTAAGGGTTTATGTTTAAATTCGCTTTCATACGCTTCATTGCACGCAATGATACTCATTCGCGAAAGAATCGAATTATTATCAACAAAGTGCACGACCCTGCACGACCGGTTCTATTGCATAGCACGAAACTCCTGTCACTTTTACGAACTACATATATAGTATTTATAAAAATGTCAACTGACTGATGCACGAATGTTACCAAGATTTTAAAAAATAAAGAATTAAAAAAGAACACAACGATTTGATTTTTTAAACCATACGCTCGTGTCTCGTTTCCTTAAAGCGAACGCAATACAGCAGCTCAGAACAGCGGAAGAAATACTTTATCATACGTTAAATATTTATTTATTTTTTTTACAAAAATTTAATTGATACAACAATAAAAATATCTCACGCTCGACAGCGTGATACTGGCCATTGATAATGACTATAAAAGCGATATATACAACGAAAATATACGTATATAAAAAAGACGTTTAGGCATCTGTGGAAAATTTGGTTCATTGACGTATTTTCTACGAACGAGAATAACTTAAACAATATTCTATCGCGTAATCCTGTACAGCGTAACTATCCTTCCAAAACCGTCCGTCGATAGCAAAGTTTCGACTACGAGTAAACGATTTCGAGTATAAACGGTCCGGGCATGTCGATATATCACGATCCAATCTTCCGAATCAATCTTTGTCCGACTGGGAATTCTCGGGATTGCTATTCTGTTGGGAATTTTGTTTAATTATGTTAACTAAAGTATCTAACCTGGTGGGGCGCGCAATTTGTAAAACCATATGCGCTTCCTCTAAAATTAGGAGCCCATTATGTGCGTCGCTCGCAGACAGATTATGCGCTAATATTACGTGACGTCTCCAAGCCGCATGCGTAGGAAGAACCTAAAAATCATTGCATTTACCTCATACCTTATCGGATATTATAGTCGCTATCTACATACGCACCTGTAAACACCATTTGCAGTTTAAAGAGGGCGAAATGGTGTGCACGGCTTTGATATGCCTTCGACGAAAACCCCAACTCGTGTACGCTCTATCACAGAACGGACACGGGAATGGTGGATACGCTGTGACGCCATTGACGGTCTCTTCGGGGAATTCTGAATTGCCAGCGGTTCCGGGGCAAGTTGGAAATACGGAATGTAGAACTCTTGCGTCTCGTTCCACGAGAATGTTTGATGTAGATTCCTGTTGATCGGGCATCGATTCCGAATACAAATGATTCGGCAAGTGAAGTTCGTCCGAGTGTCGATAAGTATTCCAAGGTGGAGTTCGATCAGGGTGAATGGGAAATCTCGCGCGCGTTTCTGGCTCGAACGAAGGAGTGGAAGTCTCTCGTGCGTCGGCGATTACGGTTACATTCGGCTTCGATGATCCTGCAAGTAATTCCAGTCCGCGACTTCAAATTTTCTTCACTCAGTTCGAGATATTTGTCTGTCTTCGTCAGTCAACGGAACCAATTGAAAGGAATTCGAACAAGGATCTTGTCGGTTCATCTAGGATCTCTCTTTTCTCTTTCTTTAGGAAATAAGGATAATCTTCGAATGGATTAAGGATGCGATGAATTGACTCATAGTTTGTCCAACGTTCGTTCTTCTTATAATTAGTTCGTTCTTCTTCAAGTATTTGCGAATGTACGTTTAAACGAGCAAGTTATCCAGGAATGACACCAAGTAGAAAATCTAATAGTCCGTACATATAATATATGTATGTACAGAGGAAAAGAGGAGTATCGGGAAATGACGAGACAATTAAAAATGTAAAATAGGTTTATTTGCAACCAGTCGTTTTTGTGTATGTGTGTATTTCGTCTACAATCGCATAGATTTAAATAACAGTCAACTCGAAGCATTTCGTACCTTCTCAAGATCAAACGAGAAAAAAACAGAAAGATAACAAATAAATGGGAAAACCAGATTTATGTGTTCGTTTGATTCAAAATAAACGATAGAATAAGATTGTGTGCTATCGATAGCTGCGAATCGTTTGCGTGAAGTTTCGTCACGGCATATTAAACGCCTTAAACATCGTAAAAGCATATCTTATATTACTACTTCCATCGTAATAGTTTCGACGTATTCGTCTTTTTTAAAGTCGTTGATAATGCGAAGCGCAATTATGCACGCACGCGTATATAGTGTGTACGAAGGTAAACGTAAGCACCTTCACCTATGTATCCATCTATGCGCGTACAGTAACAAATGTGATCTTAGTTGTCGCGTCTTTGAGCGTAAAAAACTCTGCGGGGTCCTTACGACACGACGCGATTACTATTAATATCGTGTTATGTAGATCGTCTACGGCGAGAGTGCACATCTGCGTGAACATTGTAAATGGAGAATTGGAAGGAATGTTGCGTTGCACAACGTACTAGATACAAAGTACAAAGAAAAAGAGAATCAAAAAATGGAACGATCGACTTCCTCAGCCGTGAAACAAGTCTGCGGAGCACGCGTTGCGTGATCGTTATCAGAACGAAAGACAATGGTAAAAAATAGAATTAATTTAAAATTACTCGATCATTCGCCCCGTGAAAACAAACGTGAAGCATATATATAAATAGTTGGACCATGCCTAGAATGCTTCCCGTTCCTCTACTCTTTCTTTGAACACATTCTACTTTTTCGTGTCAATTTTGCTCGCTCCACCTACTCGCATCCTTCTTTAAAAAGAAAGGATATGGAAACGTTCGAGGCGATCTAAGATGATCCTAGATGATCTTAGACAATCGAAACGACGAATCAGTGAAAGAAACACTTCATTCTAGCCAGTGAAAACGTTTCCGTTTTACCCCTGACCTGAAACGCCCTAGTCATTGAGTGTAAACCGAACGCCTTTGGAATAGATACCTCTTCAAACCCCTATTGCTAGTATCGATTTTAGTTACGCAATTTTTCCAAGTTTCCTCCCATTCCACGCTATTAGGTGCAATACCACTAAAGTGCAGCAAAACTTCTCTTATCAAATGTATTTTGTTACTATCGAACTGCTGTTTTCCCATCTTGCCGTTTACGTTACAGAGAATCCTCTCCTCCGGGGTAAAAAGGATCTTCATAAGGTCACAGGCCAAATGATCCATCGGTCGAGAGGATGCCCACGTTGAGATTATCTCCGGACTCGGCAGAAGATCGGCGTAAGGTAGTTGCTGATACGCGTATAGCAGTGGCTTCACGTCCGAGAATCCAGTTAGGCCGGATAACCCAGATAAACCGGAAATGTCTTCAGCAGGGCTGTTCCCAGACCCTGCCACACACATCAGAGCACAGCCTGCTTTAGACACGGATCCCCCTGACGCGTGAATTGCAGCGTACCGAACAATCAAGCAAATTCGACCAGGTTCGTTAATGTCGCGTTAAACGATCGATCGCGTATCATTCCATTTGTCTTCTCCGTCACGCATGCACAGATAGTTTTACGCGTAAACGTAGAACAAGATCTAGATGACGTTTTTGAGTACTAGAAGCCAGGACTTTTCGTAATAAACTACGTAAATATACTAATAAACGAGACCATTCAATTATTTCTTTCTCCTTTCTTTCGTTTAGTCACCTGTTGAACTAGATAACTTGACGTTATCTACGCCTTGACCTCTAGTTTCTCCGATCGTACAATTTTTATTTACGCATATATGTATTTATTTACTATCTACACACGTTCCCATTTCCACTGTGAGTTTGCTTGTAACATCGAACGAAATAAAAAGAAATGAAAGAAATACGTGTCACACCAATGTGGATAATAAAGCAGAAGTGACGATCAAAGCTAACTCAACGATTTGAAAAAGCATCGAAAACGAGTATGCACCTAATTTGAATGAGATACTCGAACATACACAATATGAAATTTTTATCAAACAAATTATAAATTCTATCATACAGCCTAACATACATTTTCCAATATTAACCATAATGAATCGATTTATGAACTGATTTTTACCAACACGTACGCATTGAAATGTATACATTGCCCTATTCTTCTCTAATTTATAAAATTTGTACACATATCATACAGTTTACCATGAAATATGAGATTGAATGCAATTATAAAATACATAGACATATATAATATCAAAATATACACAAATTGTGCAAGATAAATATAATATATTCTTAAAATAACATGCATATGATTATGTCTTCTACTATTGTCTATAAAGCGATATCGTAATTTCACCTATGTATACTACTAACCTTGACTCCCAGCAAGTTGCCCTGTGTCTAACCTTTCTGTTGGATCCTTGTCCGTTGCAGATTGTTTTTGAGAATCTTCTAGCACAGTTTCTAATGGTTCTATCTGAAATACAATCCATTCAACTTTATTTCATATATTCGATTAATCACCACTGCTTAAAAAATATTATTAATATAATATACAACTAACCTTCATTTCTAAACGATGATATATTGGATTTTGCATACTTTTCTGCAATAAATAATCTCCCTCTTTGCCACTCTGTTCACTGGTAGTAGATTCATCCGTGCTCTCTACTTGCGACGCTTTAGGTGTCAGTGCTGATTCTAATATAGAATTCTGATGTTTGTTTAATTTTTGTTTCTTTTTTGGAGTTTCTTCCTTGGCTGTAGCTGCTCCTTCTTCCACCGCTTGTTCCAATTCCACTAATCTTTTATAAGATTCCTTAGCAAATATATCCCCTCCCGAAAGACCACGAATTTGCAGTGTCTCTGCAGCTTTTAAAAGCGCTGGCAAATTCTTTTGCTCGATATTTACTTCTCCTTTATATATAAATATAAGTAAGGCTTCTAGTTCGCTAAAGTGCACATCTTGAAGTATTATGACTGGATGTTGACAAGGGTTTGTCTGTAATGCAAAAAAGATGAAAAAAGTAATATTTATTAAACTATAATTTTATTAAAACTATACTTTATTATTATTAAACTATAACACGATCATTGGTAGAATTCATGTGACAGTTAACCAAGACAAGTTCGAGATAAAATTCGTATTGTTCAAGATACGATAACCTCAAACGCTGTGCATTATCGTTTAAAGAATTTTTTCGTTATATCTTACTGATTAAATAGATTAACAAAGAATTTTACTCGACGATAAAACGACTGCCAAAACGTTAACGAAATCATAAATGTGAAGTAAAGAATATAGAAAACTAACCTGGAAAACTTTTTTAAAGAATGGACTACTTGCTGAGAGAATCACTTTGTGAGCAGTAAGACACTGTCCATCACTTGCCAATGTCACATCTACTAAACCTTCCTCTTCCCAGAGACTTTCGAAACTCGTTGCTATGTTGTTTAAAAAACTGTTCCATTTTAGACATATTTGATTTGACATCTCGCGAACAGAAAGTGTCAATTCTATCAAAATGTTATCACCGCGTCCTGAACTGTTCGATATCTCTGCACGTCAATGATTATTACTATTCAACGACAGGAGCAACGTTGACGACGGTAATAAGAATAACAACGACAACGACGACGTTGACGACAACGACCGCGATGTAACAGCAGTGGTGCCAGGCACGCACAAACATCCTTGGCACTGGGTTGGGAGAATACAGTCAATATGGCCGCTATGCTCTATTGAATTGAGCGCGAGCTTAGAAACCTTCTTCGAAACGCTGTACATTTCCTATTATTTATTTGTATGTAAAATGGCCAATATTCTGTGTATAAAAAAAATAAATTTTAGGCACAATCTTTTTACAAATAATTTAGTACATATAGCAAAAAAATGTTTATTGAATTGAAAATTTCATTAGAAGATAAACGTAACAATCAATCATATTTGAAAAATGATACATAAGCATAGTTAAATTATATCAAAGCAGCAACGAAGAGTGCGTGTTTTCGTATTGCGTGCATACATACATTCAGGTGTATAAGTGTGCACGACCATTAATTTTCGCGTGCGTGCAAACATATTCATGCATGCATTCAAGTATGCGTGTGTACATTCTCGCGTGTCTACATGCTTGCGTGAGTTTGTATCCTATAACAGTATTCCGTAATTGTTGTTAAAATTCTACCTTTACGTATCTCACGTAATAAATTTATAGTAGTAGTTCCATAAAGTAACCGCTTAAAAAATAATTTGAAGCACATCAAGATTTTAAAACTGTAATCTTCGACAAAATCTAATTTATCTTCTAATTTGTTTTCATCACATTCATCAAACGCAAAATTAATAATTACAACAATGTACGTAGCAAGTTAAGATAATGACAAAGAGAATATAAGTAGAAATTGACAGAACGGAGTACGCAATACACGTGAAAATGATGATTCTTTGATGAACGGAAAACCAGGCAAAATAGTAACTGATCAAAGGATAAGAATTCAGTCAAGTTCGGAGATGATGATATCACAAAGAAAAACTATGACTAGATGTTAATCGCTTTGGAAAACATGCTTGTCCCATTTTATACTTTTGTTTTTTTTTTTTTTTTTTTTTTTTTTTTTTTTTTTTTTTTTTTTCGAGGAGCAAATCCGCACGGACACGCGGACTCTAAGCGACTAAAACCTCCACGACGACCGTCCCTCTTGCAATCGAGGGGTGCCCGCGAACCGCGTAGGCGACACAGCAAGCACCCAATAAAAGCACCAAGCAATATTCTTTTGTACATGTTACATATAGAAAGAATACTCCCGAAGATGGAGTTCAAAAATAATAATACTAAAAATAATAAAAATAATAAAAATAATAAAATAATACTAAAAAAAATAAAATCTGCGATTAATGATTACGGATCGCGTTGCAAGCTGATATTGAAATTGTCAAATATTTAGAGCGGTAGAATTATTTTAAATAATTTCGTAGAATTAAATTTTCAGTTATCTTATTCACGTTTAAGAAAATACAAATCTCTTCTGATTGACCGAAAGATCAAATACCTGCGAGGGTAAAAAACAAGTTTATTATACTTAACCCTTAGCTGTTAATCTTACACTTTCAAACGACCCAAAGGCTGGTTGATGACAAGTTTTGTTTTGTTCCAGTTACGTTCTTCCCCTCAACATAATGTTATCTGCTTATTTATTAGTAGCAAATATTTATGGATAATGAATAATCATAGTTAACTACAGGTTCTTTACCTCAAAAACTATACAAAACGAAATTTGTAAACGAAATTTAGCTCGTGACAAATATAAATTCTCCTAATCTGTGCATTGTTTTGAAATGTATATAAAACTCTGTTTGCTTAAGGTTAATAAACAGTAAGGTAATGAGCTGAAGGGATTAACTTGAGAGCGGCAGGGTACTGAGACTTTACAAGGGTTAGTCATCCTTACCCCCGAATTTTAATTTTCCCGTTTTAATTTTCTCCTAGTATGTACTTTCACCTCTCCTTGTTTGGTCAACCAATCAGGAAACAGAATATTCGGCATTTGCAGGGTATAAAAAGAAAGCGCGTTTGATTTTTCACACCATTTGAAGCTTCTAAGCTGTAGTGAAGAAGTGTACCTCATCCGTCTAACATCCACCTCACCTGTTTAAAATTTACCTCGTCCGTCTAACATCCACCTCACTCACCTGTTTAACATTTACCTCATCTGTATAAAATCTACCTGATATTCCTAACATCTACCTCAGATTCAACAAAAATTTGAGACGATAATAGTGAAAATAGTGACATAGTGAGCAAGTGTTATACAGTGACAATCATGGGAATAAGAAATAGAAACAGACGTGAACGAAGAGGCAAATATCAGGGCCGTCAGATCCAAAATGTAAGTACTAGTGTTTGAAAGAAGTAGGAAAGAAAAAAGCCAAATGTATTAGTATCTGTCCGTGCAATATTATTTTCTTGAAGAATTAAGTAGAAGTAATTTCATTGATTAAGATATTTGTTACGTAATGATAAATTCCTTTGATGCTTGAAAAAAATACTCATTTTTAACAAGATTATCTCGCGCAAAGTTCGAGCCAAATTCATCAATTGTATTTCATCACATGACTGACTTTTAATATCTATGCACAGTTTAATGATCAACATTTTATAGTTTTGCGCTTACACACGTCAATGTTTGGATACACAACAAATACATATTGCACGCATTATCATAAAACACGTATTTGAAACATTATAGAATTTGCTCAACATAATTAACAAGTAGTTCTAATAAATCATATGAATTTTATTATTTTTACAGAAAAATGTACAACTCGATCAACCAACACAATCTGTGGCCAAAGACAGTGACCACATTGTACAAGAAATATTAAAAGATCCAAAAATAACGGCAAAAACAATGTTCGTGACATTAATGGATCATTTACGTTCATTAGAAGACTCTATAATAACAGATGATACTAAACACAATTTGCATCTTCTGCAATTCTGTACATTTGATAGGATGTCTTCGATGTTTATTGAATGTGATGAAAGTGAGAAGACAGAATGCAACGAAAAGGACGAAGAGAAAGAAATAAGTCAAGAACAGGCAAAAGAAACCAATAGTTCGAAAGATTCTGATTCCAAAAATCAATCAAAACCTATTGATATATCGACTGAGAGTTCCAACAAAAAGCAATTCTCGATAAATAGATTATTTGAACAACAAAAAGAACGCAGCTATTTCTCCGTGAATAGAGGAATTACACGAAACTTTGGACAAAGATTCACTTCTTTCGATAAAATGCATTCGTCTTCTTCGTTTCCTAAGTCTTTCGCATCCTACAGATATAAAAAATCCAAACGAACCGATTTATTTTACTATGGAGAAAACAGCGGATATTCTAATAATTTCCCAATTAGACCTTGGTTAAAAAGGAACGTAACAAAAGAAAAGAAGGAATTATCCATCGGATTTGCTGCTACTAATGAAAGCAAAAGTTTTACATTTGATAAAGAGAAGAGCGAAAAGCGCATGAATTGGAGAAGCGAAAAGCACATGGATTGGAGAAGCGAAAAGAAGACGCAAGAACATTACTGGAGAACAGTAGCATATAAAGGATCAAAACAACATAATCTGAAATATAAAGATGAGAGTACGCAAACAGACAGCATCTGTCCGACGAACAATGTTGAAATGGTTTCAGTCGGAACAATGTGGCCTGAACAAGAACCTTACGGATGTCCAATTGAGGTAAAATTACAATTACTATTTGATTCTCTATTTGATTACTATTTGATCCTTATAATTATTCTATCATATAAACTAAATGTCCTAACATGATATTAATTTTTTCTGTCCAGGATAAGGATATAATCTGGGAACTTAATTACAATCATGAAGCAGACATTAAAGAATTATTCAAAATGCCATATCAACAACTTTTATCGTACAGTACATCGCTCTCATCAACGGATCGTAGTTTCGATGCACAGGCATTTACAACTCCAGACACCGATGACGCAGCGGCACTATGGCCCACAAACTTATTCAGTGATACAAATAACTTCAAAAAAGCCATTCGTCCTCCTCCTGGTTTTCCTGAAGTACCACAATATTCATCGCTAACGTCGAATATTTTTAATCCTGAAGATGCAATGCTGCCTTCCTTAACAGATAATTATGAGCTGAATTCTCTAATCAATTCAGTGACGGTTATACCCCCAGCGCCTCCACCTATGCGACATCTTTATTACGATTATCCCGAATTTATGGAATCGCCTACTTATATTAAATAATCTATAAAATAATTATCTGTGATACTATTTTTTTTTCTAGTTTGTTTTTGCTTTTTTCTCATATTGCATTCATTATTATAAAACACGTATTTGGAACATTATAGAATTTGCTTTACATTTGCTTTACAACATTATAGATTTTTGCTTTTTTTTTCTAGTTTATTTGTTTGTTTTTTTTTTTTTTTTATTTGTCCAGAAGGACATTTTGTAAAGTATTATATATCAGTTATTAAGAAAAAAAAAAAAAGAAAAAAAAAAAAATACCCCCAACGGGGTGATATCTTCGTGTTTATTAGATTATATATTTATGTAATACTATGGTAACAAGAAAATTTTTATGTATATATACAAATTATACAATACATGTAAGTTGTAATTTGTAGCAAGAAAATTTGTATGTATATATAAAAATTTCACAATAAATGTAAGTTGTAACTTGTAAATATGTCACTTGTAACAAGAAAATTTGTAAATATATATATATAAAAATTGTACAATAAATGTGTTTATTATGCAAGAAGTCGAGTGTGTTTTAATCATACAATATTTATTAAAAATATATACAACATGTAAATTGAAAGTTTAAGTAAACTCGGAGAATTAAAAAATATCTTTCTCTGTATTTTATGGCGTAGGCATAAATGACAAATTCATGGGCGATAACTGACTTCCTGGTGTAGCATCTGCGTCCTCTCCTGCGGACCGTCCTGATTCCCAACCGGACTGCTTGGTGATCCCCAGGTGCTCCTGGAGAATCCAGCACTTAATTTCAACCCCAATCGGAAGTCGCGGTGGCCCTCGCGCGCCTCGCGTAGGCGCGTCCACGTGTAACGCTGCTACGTGTACGTTTCCTTCCGCAGTTTCCTTCACCCGCTCCGCTGTTTCCTTCCGCAGCTTAAAGAGGAGCATAGTTCGCAGAAGAAGGCTACGGCCTTCCTGCCCCATCCCATTCTTTTTTCTTTTTTTGTCCCATTGTATACTTGTTTCAAAAATAACCCTAATGAGAGTCTCGGTTTGAAAGATGTGTCATAGCAATTGAAAGCCTTAATAGTAAAGAAATATGTTTAATTTTATGACTGTATCGTATTATTGCGACCCGACTACTTACATTTGCGCTACAGGTAACAGGTTGCAGCAGATACCCGTCTTAACGGAGGGACGAGTCATATTTACATAAACAGTCGTATGTAAAGTAAACAGCCTAATCTTCAGCGGCTTATACCCAAACGTACTATATTACAAAAATACAATGACAACAGGCTACATCCCCCCAGAAGCGTTCCTATACCTAGACGAAAAAAATTACCTCCAAGACCAAAACAATATCCCGATAATTTTCCACATAAAAAGAAAAATAGGGATAAAGACAATACTCTACGAGGAAAACGGACTGACTGCAGACACCAGGTGGAGGTACAACATGGCCCTCCCCCAAAAAGACACTAAAGACAAACACAGAAAAAACACAAAAAAATATTGGTGGATTCCAAACCCATAAGAAAATATAAGTGAAAACTACCAATTCGACAAAAAACCATTCCTACCACCGTGTAACCTAGATGTAAGTACTGTAAATATGTAAATACTGTAATCATTGTAAATAATATAATTTAACACCCCCCTCCCCTTTCCTCTCATCCCCCCCCCCAAAATCCCACAACGCATAAAAGTAATACACCGAGGAGTCCTGTTTTGCGGCCAAGTTTCAGGACAAAATACAACACACTCAAGAATACACAAAAATCACGCACCAATGCGACTTAAACCCAAAAAACAAAAAAATAAACGCAAAAACCGAAAATCCACGACACATATTAGACCATGGCTACGTCGTACCGACGCGTATCGGTACTTTTGCCTAAACACACTATACTCAATTCATTGTTTATTGTGAATCTCAAAAATGTACAAAAAATCAAATATTGGCTAAATAAACTATTTAAAAAAAAAAAAAAAAAAAAGTCGTATGTAAAGTCCTGTTTTGCGGCCAAGTTTCAGGACAAAATACAACACACACAAGAATACACAAAAATCACGCTCCAATGCGACTTAAACCCAAAAAACAAAAAAATAAACGCAAAAACCGAAAATCCACGACACATATTAGACCATGGCTACGTCGTACCGACGCGTATCGGTACTTTTGCCTAAACACACTATACTCAAATTCATTGTTTATTGTGAATCTCAAAAATGTACAAAAAATCAAATATTGGCTAAATAAACTATTTAAAAAAAAAAAAAAAAGTCGTATGTAAATAATAATAATACCTATTCGTAATTTAGTACAAAAAATATTCTTTTGTACATGTTACATATAGAAAGAATACTCCCGAAGATGGAGTTCAAAAATAATAATACTAAAAATAATAAAAATAATAAAAATAATAAAATAATACTAAAAAAAATAAAATCTGCGATTAATGATTACGGATCGCGTTGCAAGCTGATATTGAAATTGTCAAATATTTAGAGCGGTAGAATTATTTTAAATAATTTCGTAGAATTAAATTTTCAGTTATCCTATTCACGTTTAAGAAAATACAAATCTCTTCTGATTCACCGAAAGATCAAATACCTGCGAGGGTAAAAAACAAGTTTATTATACTTAACCCTTAGCTGTTAATCTTACACTTTCAAACGACCCAAAGGCTGGTTGATGACAAGTTTTGTTTTGTTCCAGTTACGTTCTTCCCCTCAACATAATGTTATCTGCTTATTTATTAGTAGCAAATATTTATGGATAATGAATAATCATAGTTAACTACAGGTTCTTTACCTCAAAAACTATACAAAACGAAATTTGTAAACGAAATTTAGCTCGTGACAAATATAAATTCTCCTAATCTGTGCATTGTTTTGAAATGTATATAAAACTCTATTTGCTTAAGGTTAATAAACAGTAAGGTAATGAGCTGAAGGGATTAACTTGAGAGCGGCAGGGTACTGAGACTTTACAAGGGTTAGTCATCCTTACCCCCGAATTTTAATTTTCCCGTTTTAATTTTCTCCTAGTATGTACTTTCACCTCTCCTTGTTTGGTCAACCAATCAGGAAACAGAATATTCGGCATTTGCAGGGTATAAAAAGAAAGCGCGTTTGATTTTTCACACCATTTGAAGCTTCTAAGCTGTAGTGAAGAAGTGTACCTCATCCGTCTAACATCCACCTCACCTGTTTAAAATTTACCTCGTCCGTCTAACATCCACCTCACTCACCTGTTTAACATTTACCTCATCTGTATAAAATCTACCTGATATTCCTAACATCTACCTCAGATTCAACAAAAATTTGAGACGATAATAGTGAAAATAGTGACATAGTGAGCAAGTGTTATACAGTGACAATCATGGGAATAAGAAATAGAAACAGACGTGAACGAAGAGGCAAATATCAGGGCCGTCAGATCCAAAATGTAAGTACTAGTGTTTGAAAGAAGTAGGAAAGAAAAAAGCCAAATGTATTAGTATCTGTCCGTGCAATATTATTTTCTTGAAGAATTAAGTAGAAGTAATTTCATTGATTAAGATATTTGTTACGTAATGATAAATTCCTTTGATGCTTGAAAAAAATACTCATTTTTAACAAGATTATCTCGCGCAAAGTTCGAGCCAAATTCATCAATTGTATTTCATCACATGACTGACTTTTAATATCTATGCACAGTTTAATGATCAACATTTTATAGTTTTGCGCTTACACACGTCAATGTTTGGATACACAACAAATACATATTGCACGCATTATCATAAAACACGTATTTGAAACATTATAGAATTTGCTCAACATAATTAACAAGTAGTTCTAATAAATCATATGAATTTTATTATTTTTACAGAAAAATGTACAACTCGATCAACCAACACAATCTGTGGCCAAAGACAGTGACCACATTGTACAAGAAATATTAAAAGATCCAAAAATAACGGCAAAAACAATGTTCGTGACATTAATGGATCATTTACGTTCATTAGAAGACTCTATAATAACAGATGATACTAAACACAATTTGCATCTTCTGCAATTCTGTACATTTGATAGGATGTCTTCGATGTTTATTGAATGTGATGAAAGTGAGAAGACAGAATGCAACGAAAAGGACGAAGAGAAAGAAATAAGTCAAGAACAGGCAAAAGAAACCAATAGTTCGAAAGATTCTGATTCCAAAAATCAATCAAAACCTATTGATATATCGACTGAGAGTTCCAACAAAAAGCAATTCTCGATAAATAGATTATTTGAACAACAAAAAGAACGCAGCTATTTCTCCGTGAATAGAGGAATTACACGAAACTTTGGACAAAGATTCACTTCTTTCGATAAAATGCATTCGTCTTCTTCGTTTCCTAAGTCTTTCGCATCCTACAGATATAAAAAATCCAAACGAACCGATTTATTTTACTATGGAGAAAACAGCGGATATTCTAATAATTTCCCAATTAGACCTTGGTTAAAAAGGAACGTAACAAAAGAAAAGAAGGAATTATCCATCGGATTTGCTGCTACTAATGAAAGCAAAAGTTTTACATTTGATAAAGAGAAGAGCGAAAAGCGCATGAATTGGAGAAGCGAAAAGCACATGGATTGGAGAAGCGAAAAGAAGACGCAAGAACATTACTGGAGAACAGTAGCATATAAAGGATCAAAACAACATAATCTGAAATATAAAGATGAGAGTACGCAAACAGACAGCATCTGTCCGACGAACAATGTTGAAATGGTTTCAGTCGGAACAATGTGGCCTGAACAAGAACCTTACGGATGTCCAATTGAGGTAAAATTACAATTACTATTTGATTCTCTATTTGATTACTATTTGATCCTTATAATTATTCTATCATATAAACTAAATGTCCTAACATGATATTAATTTTTTCTGTCCAGGATAAGGATATAATCTGGGAACTTAATTACAATCATGAAGCAGACATTAAAGAATTATTCAAAATGCCATATCAACAACTTTTATCGTACAGTACATCGCTCTCATCAACGGATCGTAGTTTCGATGCACAGGCATTTACAACTCCAGACACCGATGACGCAGCGGCACTATGGCCCACAAACTTATTCAGTGATACAAATAACTTCAAAAAAGCCATTCGTCCTCCTCCTGGTTTTCCTGAAGTACCACAATATTCATCGCTAACGTCGAATATTTTTAATCCTGAAGATGCAATGCTGCCTTCCTTAACAGATAATTATGAGCTGAATTCTCTAATCAATTCAGTGACGGTTATACCCCCAGCGCCTCCACCTATGCGACATCTTTATTACGATTATCCCGAATTTATGGAATCGCCTACTTATATTAAATAATCTATAAAATAATTATCTGTGATACTATTTTTTTTTCTAGTTTGTTTTTGCTTTTTTCTCATATTGCATTCATTATTATAAAACACGTATTTGGAACATTATAGAATTTGCTTTACATTTGCTTTACAACATTATAGATTTTTGCTTTTTTTTTCTAGTTTATTTGTTTGTTTTTTTTTTTTTTTAATTTGTCCAGAAGGACATTTTGTAAAGTATTATATATCAGTTATTAAGAAAAAAAAAAAAAGAAAAAAAAAAAAAACCCCCAACGGGGTGATATCTTCGTGTTTATTAGATTATATATTTATGTAATACTATGGTAACAAGAAAATTTTTATGTATATATACAAATTATACAATACATGTAAGTTGTAATTTGTAGCAAGAAAATTTGTATGTATATATAAAAATTTCACAATAAATGTAAGTTGTAACTTGTAAATATGTCACTTGTAACAAGAAAATTTGTAAATATATATATATAAAAATTGTACAATAAATGTGTTTATTATGCAAGAAGTCGAGTGTGTTTTAATCATACAATATTTATTAAAAATATATACAACATGTAAATTGAAAGTTTAAGTAAACTCGGAGAATTAAAAAATATCTTTCTCTGTATTTTATGGCGTAGGCATAAATGACAAATTCATGGGCGATAACTGACTTCCTGGTGTAGCATCTGCTCTTTCCCCTTGTTCGATAACCGGGTCTGTTTCATTCATATCTTCCACCTGTAATAGGTACAATATTAAAAATTTGTTAACACTGAATGAATGTAAAATATCATAAATATCCTATAATTACCACCATCGAATGTTCAAATTTTCCCCTCTTTTGTGCAATCGTTCTTAGCAATGCTTTAGCTTCTTCTTTTGTCTCGTCAAATTGCAAACATTTTTGAGCATAATGATTGGCATGGTCCAATTGTTCTCGTTTTAAATGATACTGCGTTAAATATTTGTATGCATGGCTCAAATCAGTTCTATCCGCATTTATAAATTCATCCATCACAAAATCCGTATACGCTGCTGCTGCATGATCATGTTCACCTAATTTTTCATATAACCTACAGTGTATTAAAGCATATTTCAATTTTAACACATTTCATAGTAGAAAAGGTTGAACATTAATACATACGTGGCTAATTTCAACAATGCCATTCCTTCGATATCACCAACATTGCATGCTTTGTAATAACATTTCAATGCGTCTTGTATTTTATTTTGTTTCTCGTATGCTTCTCCTAATGCCTGTACCATTCTACTATCGTGTGGCCTTAGTAATTGAGCCTGTTTATAATAATACAGTGCATAGAATGGCATTTTTAAAATTTCATATGTCTGACCCAAACCGTACCATGCTCTGTAATCCCGCTTATTGACTTCTAAATTAAAAAATGGGTAAATAAATAGATACTTGTATTTCATTTTATACGTACATACAGATATTACGTACCAATAGCTTGTCTATAGCTATGAATAGCACCATTGGTATTTCTCATTTCCATAAACTCATGACCAAGTAATGTCCAAGCAGAAAGATATTGTGGATTTAATTTTAATGCTCTATGGAAATACATTGATGCTTTCTGATGATCTCCTCTTAAACTATAATAATTTCCTAAAAGATAATGCTTTAATTAAATAGTAAAATAGTAAATCTATAACTTTTTTATTTTAAGATACGATAAACTTACCTACTATGCAACATGTTTCTAACCTGTATTTATCAATTTCTGTAGCTCTGTGAGCTAAATATGCCAGTTCTACTTTCATTTCTTTCACATAGAGGATATTAGAATATGTATCCATATTGTCTAAACAATAAGGATCTGCTTTTATTATCCTCTTAAAAGTTTCTATAGCATTATCAACATCTAAAATGATAATATTATAATGTAACAGGCCATAATAGTTAAAGTCTTTGTTAACAATTTGATTGAGAAGTTGATTTACCTCTTCTGTAGTTTACAGTCATTGCAGTTTGAGCAAGTACGTAACCATTTTTTGCAAACCCCATTGATTGTAATTCGTAATATAACGCTAAACCCTCATCTATTAATTGCAGTTCTAAATACATATGAGCCATAAAAAAATGCTTCATCCAATGATTAGGTAAGCACAAATTTTCAAGCTTCTCCCTGTCAGTGATTAAAGAAGCTAATTCTAACCAAGACCCCCAATGCATGGGTTGCTTATGCGTTGCATCAACCAGCACATCCATGGCTTCTCTGGTAAGTTGTAATTTTTTTAAAGTTACACCAAAAAGATAAAGACTAAAACCATCAAGTTTATTTGCCAGGTGATCTTTTCTTAAGTCAGCACATAACAATCTTAAACTTTCGTTTTTCAAAGGATCTGGAGGCACCACTGTCATGTCATCTATTTTTTTCTTTTCGCCTGATAAATAGCGAGAATATAGATGCAAAAATCGAACTTTTGATGTTTTACACTGCTCGGTGAAATAGGCAGCTCTATCATATTCTTTCAAATCAAAATAAGTTTTTGCTAAAATATACGTGTCTTCCTCTTCGCTTGTCTCCGATAAATACAAGTCAACAGTAGTGTCATGTATATTTAATTTAACATCTTTCAAGGAATAACTTAATTCTGCTAGCCTATAAAGATAACATATTTTTTTATCCTTCCCATAGTAATGGAATAAAGATTTTACTTAAATTTATATCAGAAACTTTACATACCATTTTGTGGTATGTAATAATCCGCGTTGGGAGCATTCATTTATCGCGCGCAAAAGATCGGTTTTAACCTCCTTAATATCAAACTTTATCGATTCTTCCATTGTATATATTCCATCAGTACTTTATCCAATGTTATAATCAGCAAAATTTATTAAAAAATGATTTTGTACATATTATGGAAAGAATTCATGTTTGTATAAACAAAACTAATAAGTTAAACAAGAAATCTGCACGCTTTAGGTTTTGCCGCCACCTATATCGTATGTCGTATGATAAAAATACATTCAATCATAGACGATACATAGTGTAGATCACTTACGCAATTACAATCTTTTATCAACTAACAACAATCACTTACCACATTAATGTTATTTCCAACCTTACCGATTTAATGTACATATAGACGAGATATGCTGAATATAATTCATTAATTTACTGCTTTAAATTGTAGAGGGCAGAGAAAAACTCGATATTTCAGTTTCTATGACTTATGACACAAAATTCCATAAAATGATAGGTCTATTTTATGTTTTATCTGTGCTTCAGTGTACAATTATCTATTTTTTAGTTTATTAATTTTTTGGTTGGGTGTTTTAATATATTAATAAGTAACAATTTCCGAAGACATAATTATAGCAATGTCCTATTCTTTAATGTCATGGGTAATATAATAAGTTATTTTTATTGCATGTGTTCATAATGATTTCATTTTGAATATAAGTAGGATAAGTAGGATAAGTAGGATAAGTAGGATAAATAGGACAAATAGGATAAATATAAGTGCCTTATATTCATAGAAAATATTACTTTTTCTATATTCACATATTCAAGTATTATTACCATGAATAATAATATCAATATGATCTGATATTTCTAAAATAAGATATTGTACGCGTACACTTGTACTATTAGAAAATATTATTTACGATCGATAAAATAAGATTTGAACGGAAATCTTACTTCTGAGCGGGAATATTTTAAACAAAAATATTGAAATCAAACAAAACTAATACTTATTATAGGGTGCTAATTCTCACGGCCAACTTGGACAAGGAATTGAGTCGGAAGAGTGTGTTTTACCATGTGAAGTTGATTTATCAAAGTGCTCCCTAAAACCGAAAAAAATAAAAAAAATAGTTGGCGGTGCTGGTCACACGTTAATTTTAGATGATTCCGGTAGCGTTTATTCTTGCGGCTGGAACAATAAAGGACAAACAGGCTTTCCAACGAAGGATAATATTTTGTCATTTCGAGAATTGAATGAAAAATTGAAGAACAAGATTATCGTGGATATAGCTTGCGGCTGGGATTGTTCCGCTGCGTTAACAATAGAAGGCACTTTATTCTTGTGGGGCTCGAATCGTTTCGGTCAATTAGGAAAACATCCGAACAGTCTTCAGTGGACACGCGAACCATTCGAAGTAATAACCGATCGAAAAATTAGAGGAATTTCAATGGGTTTAAGACACACTGTCCTACTAACAGAAGATTATAAAATTTTAATAGCAGGAACAGGTAACAAGGGGCAATTAGGTTTAAGCATTTCAAATAGTAAGGAACCTTTAAATGCGGCATACAGCTTTACACAAGGTAAACGTACTTAGAAATAAAAGGATTAAGATTAACTTGTTTTCACAATAAAGATTAAATAAAGATTACTGCGTAATGTATTTGAATAGTTTTAACGTTATCCGACATCGAGAGCGTCAGTTGTGGTCAATACCATACAATCGCGTTAGCGAAAGATGGAAATATTTATGCATTTGGTGATAATAAATACGGGCAATTAGGACTAAATACAGATGCATGTCAAAAAACATTCATTCCAATAAAACTATCGGATGTTCATTTTAAATTGCCAATTAATATATACAGTGGTTGGTCGCATGTAATTGTATTAAATGGTAATACTATTTGATAACTTGATTAACACAATACATACATATTTTCAAAATTTGATTGCTTTGTTAGTTTATTATTAGATAATAACATTTTTGGTTGGGGCCGAAATACATATGGGCAGTTAGGTATTACAAAACTCGAAAAGCCATCGACTTGGAAAGCCACGCGAATCGAAAACCTTCCTAAAATGCATCGAGTTTCTGCTGGCTCAGAACACAATGTTGCATTAACTGGTATACACATAATAACTAACAGCAACAAAAAAAAAAAAAAAAAAAGACTTGATGAAAATCAAATTTTATTTATAACATTTTAGAGAATGGAGAAATTTTATGTTGGGGTTGGAACGAACACGGAAATTGTGGAAATGGTCATACGAAAGATGTAAAATTTCCGGAACAACTGCTTCTGCCCTACAATTACACAGGAATTCTTATCGGAAGTGGTGCAGCTCATTCATTTGCAGTAATAAAGACTATTTTATAAGAAATAATGACAATAAAAACAAGATATTTTAGTAATTTTTCCGCTTTTCTCCTTCCTAAAAACATATAGAAAATTTGTAATTCTACTTAAATTAACGGTAAATTAACGGTAAGCAAAAGGCAGGTAGATCGATGAGAGTATATACATACTCAAAAGTCGACCTCACCTGTAGGGATAATGCACCACCTGCCAGTAGTAAACTATCGGTGGGATATCCATACGGACGTAACAATGGAACCTTCCATATGAAGATCGATCGATTTAAATAAAAAAAAAAGTTGCGAAATGATATAGAACAAAATGTTACGTTCAAGATCTCAAAGCAGCATTTGGTACATATTTTCAATTATTTATATTTACACAAACGTTAGTTTGCATTGAGATTCATATGTATAATCTTATTACATTTATTCAGGGAACAAGAAGCAAAGTTCGTACAAGATCGAATATCCAACGTAGAGAAACATTTTGCAGAATTATGCACCACATTTGCGGCATATACGAGAAAAGCTGCTAGGTTTGTACATAACAACAGCTTCTATTGATCTTGTACATATCGATTATTTCTATTCTATGGGGCTTTATCTTCCTGTGTATAAATTTATGTAATGTACTTTTAGATTACGCGATAAAGGAGATGAAATAGCAAAAATTATCCAAACTTACGCTCAATCGGAAACGATAAATCAATCATTATCTAACGGATTGGCAAACTTTTCTGCAACTTTGTCAGTAATTGGGGATTATAGGTGGGTATTTTCTTGTTGAATCACAGAAACAAAAAATATTAATTTTACTGTTTAAGTTATCACAACTTTTATTCGTTATTTCTAGGGACGCTAAAGTGCAGAGATTTGATGCCAAAATAATTTCTCCACTTTCTCAATACGCGACAATCTGCAAACACGCTCGTGATGACGTAAAAAATACATTTACAACACGCGATAAAGAATTGACAAGAAAAAGACATCTAGATAGGCTTAGGGAACGAAATCCTAGAAACAGACAGATGATTGTATCCTTACATTCAATTTCAATGCATTTAACTAATTACATTTAAGCAGTGTTAAAAAATTACAATTATTATAAATTCTTAAAAATCAACATAGTCTCAAGCCGAATCTGAGCTCATGAAAGCTTCTGTGGAAGTTTCAAGAGTTGTTAAAGGTTTAGAAGAACAAATCGATGCATTCGAAAAGCGGAAATTGCATGATCTGAAAACTGTACTTTTAGATTTTATTATTATTGAACTAAGTTTTCATGCAAAAACTCTCGAATTACTGACAAAAGGTTACCAGGATATTGCAGAAATCGATGAAATTAAAGATTTAGAGGTAGGTCACCTTTTGCTTAAATAATATTCATAGTCTAATATAAAAAAATATTTTTCACACATTTGTGTTGGATCTGTTGTATAGTCTTGAAATTACTTTAAATTAGTATTATCTTTGATACTTACTCGCAGGACTTTCAAATAATAAGAGGAAACATGAATGGGGTAATTTTTTTATTCCACTAGTTATTGAGTATTAACTTGTCATATAAATTATTAAAATATAAGTAGAGAAATATGTCTCTATCCTTTAAATTAATTAAAGCAATGATTAATTCCAGGAATTTCGTGAAGTAATGCATATACCCGATTCTATTGCGAGATTGCCTACCGTTGGACGAACTTCATTTCGGCAGTCTTATTCACTTACCAATTTGGCAAGTCGTTTTATGTCTTCGCCCGCAAATTCTCAGAAATTAGCTAATCATACAATCGAATCTACCTCGATTGTAAGTATAAATCAATCATCATTGTATACCAATATGTTATAATTCAATGTAAACGCTTACGCTATAACTGCAATGGATATTTTTGTAGGATTCTGCAAAGTCGAGCTTAAAGACAAACTCTTCAGAATCTGTACAGATCGAGGAATTTAGAGATAGTTCAGAAGAAACAGAGTCTGAATCTACTAAAGAGAAACCTGTGAGAACCAGGCATAAATCTATGTAATTCTAAATAATCTATTATCTCCAAAATATTTTGTTCAATTCTAGATTGAATTGCAAGCTAATTCTGGATATAAGGATTCAACAAGACTTATTGTCAAAGCAGTACCACCGATTCCTATATATCAAAAATTTCTAACAATGCCTATGATGATCAAGCATGGGTGATCTAATGGTATTCATCTAGCACTGAAATGTATTGTATATTTTTACTTACAAACAGAAAGGAAATAAAATATGCATTATACCACTACGTTATTGCAAAAAAGTCATTTTATTGTTTTAATGATCAAAAATTCATACCAATAATATACAAATACCGTTCTTATGTAATAATATTTGTTAGTATAGTATAATATATGTTATATGTAAAAGATCTCTTTGTTTCTATATCAAAATTAATGATATAATAAATACAATCATTTGTCACCTCCTTCTACACCAGCTTGTGTCATCAAATCTGTAATATTCTTTTCTAAATCGTCTATTCTGTTTCCCATTTCATCTAGTATTTTGTATTAAGGATATTTATAACATTATTTATGAAAACGTTAAATAAACTCCCTTAAATAAACTGTTTTTCACACATGTAATAGTTTGTATTTTCTTAGCAGAAAAATTATGCTTATAAAATATACAATTTGATGCACAGTTCATTTATGAGGTTATCTAAGAAAATGCATCTTAAGCAACTAATAAAAAAAGGATATTTTTTCCAAGAATTTGATCTGACATTGTTTGAAATTTCCCTTGCATATTCTGTAATAGTGTTTGTACCTAAAATATACAAAAAAATATAAACAAGAATAGACAGTCGCATTATGGAAATATTAATAGGGAGTATCACAATAATGAATTATATCATACTCACATACTCCGTCAATTCTTGCATATTTTTTGGTTCAGCACTATTACCTATTCCATAATTATCAGTATCCTCAGTTTTATGATCTTGTTTAATATCTGCCATTCCTAAACGATTTGTATTTATTCAATCTCGCTTCACAGTGGGATGAACTTTGTTCTTTCGAATAGTTCTGTCAAGCGCGTGCGAAGATTTTCTATCAACTGATACTTTTACTACGTACAATGCAAATCATCGAAACATCGATTTAACAAATGTAAATAAAATATCATTTTTCGATCAAACTTTTAATGTGACTCAGACACGATTACTTTCTTACTATTTCTTTCGTACTCTGTTCAAATAAATGATTCTATTGGTGGAAATTAAGAGAAAGGGAAGGTTCCTCCCATTTATTGCCATCCTTGTTTGATATTGTAAACATAAAGGCGCATACGTATGAAACGCTTGGTGTTTGCGAATTAACATTGCAATATACAATAATAGAGTTGCTATTCGCAGTGTTAAAAAATTAAGAAGAAAAGAACATACACGGCTGATAAATATAAAATCGCTATTAATTTTATTGGTATATACAGAACAGTTACAAACATATTCATTGATTATTAGCTTTGCGTATTTAAAAATTATTTCAATATCAAATTAAAAGATTACCTTTATTGAGGTTTAAACACAATATCCACATTTTCTGGAGCTGAAATATTCAGAAGATTTGCTGTGTCAAACGATTGGTAGCTTGAGGTAGTAGGTGGAATGGGATACTTTTGGTCATTTTTGTTTTCTTTAGTTGCAAAAAATTTGCAACACAAAATATACCAAAAACTTTGTACAATACTTTTTACCATACCTACAAAATTTTCTCTGTAAAAAATATCTTCAACAGCACAAAATAATTCAAGTAAATTGATATTTACCGCTTGTAACAAAAATACCTCCAACAGTGGCACATAATTTCACTAGAAATTGACACACTGTATCACGTTGTTGAGTAACTTTTATTTTAAGAGCACTCATATCATATTTAAAAAAGATTCCTGGACTTCCATGAGATCCTTTTTGGTGATCAATTGGTCTTTGATGATCTTTTACGCTATACTGGTAAGTTTTGGAAGTGCTCAGTAGAGTCTGTATATCTGTGGGAACCACTTCCACAAAATACTGATATAAAATCATATCTAAAATATATTTCGTTTCAAATAAATTATAAATATTATAATACTTATATTTACATTTCATACAAACTTACTGTTGTCAGCAATCTTTTCATCCCCTTCTAATGGGTGAATGATACCTGGACTAGGTCCTCCAAATGAAAATTTATTTATCCTATGAGTAAAGTTATAGTCTTTGTCCGTCATGAAAGTTAAAATATGTATATGTCCCATAGGAAATGATAATGATTTTCCAGCTGTTATATGAAAATTTCCAGCAACCTTGTTAACATTTAAACTGCCATGAATGCGACATGAATTTGGTGGATAACTAGGTTGATGGGTCCTGCAAGATGTGTTGATATATCTATATAATATGTATCAATTATGGGTATAATAATATGCTTTATATACCGTTTTGGCATTTCACTATATAAAGTAACTTGATTAGATTTCCATAATAATTCATGAATTGCATGGTATTCCTCTCTTAGATAAGAATTCACATCTTTTAAAGCTTCAAAGTGAGATCTCTGCTCTTGTGTCAATTCCCACCATGTATCTTCTTGTTCTAATGATTCATGTCCAATCATATTTTGATTTGTAGAATCTAAGACATCAGCACTAATACGGCTACATGTCATAGCAACAGTGATATCAATATTTATTTTCAATTTTGCATCAATATCTGTGTCTGTTTCAAATTTAAATTGTAGTCTGCTGTCAAGATAATAACTTGTTTCAGCTATTATTAAATATGCAATAGTGCAGATTGTAAATATAGAGACTGTAAATATAAAACTGTACTTGTAAAAGTAAGATATATTTAATAATTAGAGCAGTAAATAGTAAAACAAAAAACTTACATGTTCCTCCAACCGCAGTTTTGTCTACATATAGTTCAGGAACTTTAGGAAATCCATCCAATTCTTTGACAGTTTTAATATTAACATTCCGTCTTCGCAACATTTTAACAGTTTTTAAAATTCAGATATGAGTGTATAACATTTATTCTCTAACTAAATTCTATTAACCTATAAAATATGCAAGAATAAATTTTAATACACATTTATTATAACGTAAGTACATGTATATGTATGCATAATATAAATTTGGCAATATTTTTACCTTAATGTTACATTTAACATAATAGTATATACATATTTACAAATACACATGCATGTCTAGTATACAATATTTCAAATACATATATTAAGTTCCATGGGTCAAGTAGTCACATATTACGAGTAACAGACTTTGATACAAATGTTCAACATTTTTCTATTTAACGACAGATAAAGGTTAGTTGTTTCGGACGGTAACCAAGGGCACCACCATATCTATAAAAAGAACGAAAATTAGTTGAAATTATCACACACAATCAAATGTTTTATTGCTGTATGAGCAGTAACTGATACCACCACAATTGTTAGAAACAAACGATTGTTCAAAATAGTAACAAATATATGTTATGAATTTTTATACATTATAATTTCATAATTGTTTATTTAATTCCAGAATATTTGATGGAGTAATTACCAGTATATACGTTTATGAAGTTTCCAATGTATTGGTTAAATTTGTAGTTGAATGTTGAATAAATACGTGTTATCACTTTAATGATTTAAAGCATTCCTTATCTTAAACGATTTTTACACTTAATGCTCGCATCGAAAATAAGTGATTTTGCAGTTATGGGCGACCACGCATTATGTCTTTCGTAGCTTAAATATAAATAAGTCAGAAATCAGTTAATGGTGAATTATGTGCACGTGTTATATTAAAGTGTTAATTTCTATTTAAATGTATATATGTGTGTATATATATACACATATATTACATCTTTGTGTACCTTCTTTCTGCATTTTTTGGTAATAATTTCACATAAGATTTATTATCAGTATTTATTAATATACATTTATATTAAATATCAATGTTATTACTCATCTTAGATGCAAGTATTTAGTATGTTTATTTATTTAATTTTTTATTATTATGTTATTTTATAAATTTATTATATAACAAATAGAAACAATTAGATTTTATTTATTTATATGATCTACACTATGCTTAGTGGCACTTGAAAGCATATATAAAATACTTTAAAATGTTACAGTTAACTTGCAAAAGGTTTTGTTATGCGAATGAAATTTAATTCTTTTTTTAAAGATTATGAGAAGCAGTTGCAATAATCATTTATATTTCAAATATATTATCTTTATATAATTACATAAAATTACATCAAAAAAGAATAAAATACATGTAATATCATAATGAATAATCTTTGTGTTAATGTGTTAAAACTATTATTAAAAGATTAAGAACACAAGATGCCTGGTACTTTGACCTACCCAATGTATGCTGGTGTTGAATCACCTCCTCAAAGAACTCGTGCTTATACTTGGAATTCTCAGCATCGTTCTGCATCTCGGGCATTGCAAGCTAACAGAAGACCAGGACGCTTTTCATTGACAGAACCTGCAGTATGTAAATAATCATATTTCCTTGTATATGTGATATTTACACAATGCATTATTTTAAGAGATAATAACTTAGAAATTATTCATTCTTATCATATCTCATGATATTAAATTGAAAATTCAACTAAAAATATAACTTATTATCGTACATTTTATTTTAATATCCTTATTAATGTCAATACAAAGACCCTCTGATATTAAAACAATAGTTTGATACTCAAGAAACCGTAAAAAAAAATAAAACAGATATACTAGAAAACACGTGAGTCACATTTTATGCGCATCAATCGTTAAAACGTATTGGTAGCGTTGAAAAGTAATAATTTTTCGATGAAAAACTAAATTCTTACAATTTCGATTACGTCGTTCAACTTTCCACATTTAATATCGAAAGACGTCTATTTAGAAAAATTTTGAGAGATTTTCGCAGGCACATTAGAAGTTGTTCGTGTCAAGGATATTTAAAATTATTTCGTAATCTACTTTTATGGAATTTTTGTTTGTTCTAATACTGATAAAATTGATAAAGATTAAGAAAAATATACTTTGTAAAATATACATATGCACAATAATGATTCTTTTTTTTTATTTGAAATGACTGAGATGGATTTTAGTCACGTTTGAATATTTAAAAGGAAGTTAGCCATCTTTAAGCGCGAGTATGTCATATCCGTTTCGTTCGTGCAATAGTAACCAAGAGGGGTTAAGACAAAATAGGTTTCTTGATGGCATATAAGAAACTGTGAACCTAGTAAAATTGTAAGAAGTAGCCATCAACGATTAAGAATAAATCAAATATACATAACGTTAATGGCAGAGGAACATGTTTATGGATATAATCCAACGTCTGGAGCTGACGGAGAATCCGTACGTAACTATTTTGACAGTTTGACAAGTAAGGTTGGATTTTTGATTGATAGACTTCAGAAAGGGTGTTACTTCCACAAAGTTGTTGATTTTATGATTAATAATATTATTGCGTCAATAATAAAATTTTTATATTATTAATAATCATAGTACGAATCATCTTTATATTTCTTTAATAAAAACAATCAATAAATTGATAAAATGCATCAATATTAATATTTTTATATTTTATTACCAATCTACATTAAACATGAAAAACAACATATTCTTTTCATTTTTTATGTATAACTTTATTTATTTTCGTAGTGCTTTATATTTTGTATATATTTATATTTAATGTATTAAGTAAAATATAAATAAAATAGTTAATTGTTTGTTTATTATATAAACTATATAAAATTAACCAGAAAATTTGTATCATAGTTATTAATAGAAACAAAAGACGTGACAAGTTTAACTTTTTTGTATTTGACATTTTGAGAACCTAGCGTTAATCAATGTTTTTGTTTTGTTTTTTGATATTGTGTATAGAGAGATGAAGCTACCCGGAAGCTGAGATTAAAAGTGATCGCTGGCCACCAATTAGCAAAAAAGGACATCTTTGGTGCAAGCGATCCTTATGTGCGTATTGATTTAAATACTCTAAATGGAGACCAGACAATAGATTCTGCGCTTACAAAAACTAAAAAAAAGACATTGAATCCTGTGTGGGAAGAAGAATTTATATTTAGAGTAAGTATGATATATTATAATTTAATGTCAAGATAAATTCAATATGTTAATCGAAATATATATTCTTTATTGTTAGGTTAAACCTGTCGATCATAAATTGGTGTTACAAGTTTTTGATGAGAATAGATTGACAAGGGATGATTTTCTTGGTATGGTAGAATTAACATTGATTAATCTACCTAAAGAACAAGAAGGTCGTACAATTCCTGTTAGACGTTATTTACTTCGACCACGTAGGTAAGTATTTTTATAATATATGCTTGAAGCTGTGTATTTTTGTATATTTTAAAAATTTAATCTGTTTAGCTTCCTATTAAAATTATTTGGCCTCAAACTACAGATATGGTTTTACAAGCTACTATATATTATATACACAATAAAAATAATTGAAATATATTACTTTTATTCATTAATTTTCATTTTTATTATTTTTAAATGCACTGTTATATGTTTTGAGTCAGTTTTGCATCTAGTTATATTTATTGGCTCCATATCACGAATTTTCATGTTTTGTTCATTAATATATTTCTTTTGTATCTTTCATTTGCAAATGCAAAATGATTAACTTACGAGGATATGGCTAGTAATCATTCCAGTCAGCGTTCAAGAGTAAAAGGCACCTTGGAAGTATATCATGCATACATTTCTGACTCATCAACTGTGGACAATGATAATGGGGATACTGCATCAGACTCAGGAGGCTGGGAAATGGTACAACCAGTAAATAATAGTCCTGTGGAACAGGCTGCAGAGGTAT
The DNA here is from genome assembly GCF_905332965.1 of Bombus pascuorum. Lineage (NCBI taxonomy): Eukaryota > Metazoa > Arthropoda > Insecta > Hymenoptera > Apidae > Bombus > Bombus pascuorum. The sequence continues at coordinate 5,381,456 of NC_083496.1, read as the reverse complement.
GCACAGTTACATCTGTACTTTAAACTACAAATATTAAAAATGACTCTAATACTACTAATACTTTAAAGTACTAATAATTAATAATAATAATAATTTAAAGTACTAATACTTTAATTGAATGTTCTTTTAGGTCATGATTATCAGACATTTACCACCAGGATGGGAAGAGAGACAAGATGCAAATGGGCGAACATATTATGTCAATCATGTAGCAAGATTTACACAATGGGAACATCCATTAGAATCGTATGTAACAGATATATATATATATATATATATATATATATATATATATATATATATCTGCTTCAACATATTTATTGCATAATAAGTATAGATAATAATGCAGAAATATTGGAATTTATTTATAGTACTACATCACCTAGTGGAAATATGACTATTGAGCGAAATTTCAATACTGCAGTAACTGAATTTCAACGTCGTTTTCACATTAGTGCTGATGAGGAAAATAGACACAGAAGTTCAATTAATCAGGTAATACTGGTGGTTGTATAATTAATGTAAATACCATAAAAGAAAGAAAAAGATGAAATGAATTTATTAACTAGTCAGCTTAGCATCTGTTTCCAAATTTTTGTATTATAACAGAATATTATGTCTTATACTTTATTTTGAGATTTAGAATTTATGTAGACTTGTTGTGTGTAAAAAGATACACACACACACGCACAAAACTCAAAGTTTACGTTTAATATATTTTTAAATAATAAAAATATATTTATATCTTTAGGTGGGAGTAGATTAGAAACTGTTGCTATATATATTTTTTGCTTTGTATGTTATCTTTTTGTAATTGTGTAAATTAACAAAAAGTTTATAACCAAACGCCTATGTAACCCCATTTAACATATATAGATGCATCATACTCTGTTTAACTATAGATATGTGCTTTAAAAGATAACTGTTAACTGTCAAGATGTGCATGAATTATTGAAAGACAAAAATATGAATATCAATGTGTAAACAGTATAAAAACCTTCTAACAAATAGAGTATTTAGCATGCAGTATGTAGCAATTTTGTGCATGTGTGTGTAAGGATGGTGAAGTTCTCCGTGAGGATGGCGAAGATTCGGATGCGAGAAATTATGAGATTGAGAATCATAGGGGAGGGGGTAGTGGGGATACTTCGTCAGACTCTGGACATTCTGTTGATCAACGCGGCTACCTTAGTGAATATGAAGACCAGGTACTCATTCATAGATATGATTATTTTCGATTGTATAAGCTGTTTTTATTTACATGTGTTCATTTATTTGACGAAAATAAAGGCTATAATTTGTAAACAGAGATTATATATATTTTTCATGTAGTGCATTGCTGTCTGTATTACTTTATGTTCCAATACAATTTAAAACATTTATTACAAAACTTCACCATGCAGTTGGGTATTACAAACTAACGATTCTTTCTAAAAAGTACTCTTAGTGTTAAAAAGAATTGTATTTCTGTAATTGACATATTGCACTATTTTGATTAATTTTGTTGTTTATTACGCAAAAATGATAACAAATTTGTAATACATTATAAAATGTTGAAAGTGTATAACATATAAATTTCTTTGTAAAATAATAGATTGAAATTATATTCATGTATATGTTGTATGAAAATATATTACTATTGTACTTGCAGAGTGATGATAGTGTGGACAGTCCAGCTGGATCTAGACGATCATCTGAACAAGTTAGTACAGCATTTTATTGTAAATGACAGCAGCGAATACTATAAAAATTATTTACCCTAATTCTTGTTACTGTTTCGATGTCTAGATCGAAAGTCCGAAACCTGTGGTTCCTGCGCCAAGTGACGAGGGATTACCACCTGGGTGGGGTATGCAAATAGCTCCGAATGGTAGAGTATTTTTCATTGATCACACTGCGAGGACAACAACATGGATCGATCCTCGAACAGGGCGACCAAGTTCAATACCTAATCACATTGCTCCTTCTACTACACCAAGAAGTGATTTAGATCAGCTTGGTCCTCTTCCTGAAGGTTGGGAAGAAAGAGTTCATACGGATGGCCGAATATTTTTCATTGATCATAGTATGTGAATGTCTACCAAGATTTTGTAAAACTCGAAAATGTTGGCTTTGATCATGCAATATTTGTTTTTCTATTCTTGTTCTGCAGATACAAGAACAACACAATGGGAAGATCCTCGCATGTCCAATCCTCAAATTGCTGGACCGGTATGAGTCTCTTTTTAGTCCAAAGATCGTGATATATGAAGTTATAACTCATTTAATTTGTTAATATTCCTATATTTTCACAGGCTGTACCATATTCACGAGATTATAAACGTAAATACGAATATCTTAAATCTCAGTTGAGAAAGCCTGTAAGTATATGATTGTACAAAACTTATCCATATTTGATTTCTTTTATATTTCATTCATATATTTTTCAGAGTAACGTTCCTAATAAATTTGAAATAAAAGTTGGTCGAAATAATATTCTAGAAGATTCGTATCGTATAATTAGTTCTGTCAACAGAGTAGAAATATTGAAAACAAAATTATGGGTTGAATTTGAAGGAGAAGTTGGTTTAGATTATGGAGGTCTCGCTCGAGAATGGTTTTTCCTATTGTCTAAAGAAATGTTTAATCCTTACTATGGATTATTTGAATATTCTGCTACGTAGGTATATTTATGTATAAAATCATTTGCATTCTTTATAAAATGCAAAAAATAATAACAATTGAAATGTTTGTAGGGATAATTATACCTTGCAAATTAATCCATTTTCGGGGGTATGTAATGAAGAACATTTAAATTATTTCAAATTTATTGGTCGCATAGCAGGTATGGCTGTGTATCATGGTAAACTGTTGGATGGTAAGAATTATTTCAATTATACAGAAAGTATAAAACATTTCATTAAGAAAAAATATAACAGGAGCTCCTATCCTTCTTTTTTTTTTTTTTACAGCATTTTTCATTCGTCCATTTTATAAAATGATGTTAGGTAAATCTATTGATTTGAAAGATATGGAAAGCGTTGATTCAGAATATTACAATTCATTATTGTGGATTAAAGAAAACGATCCCAGTGAATTGGAACTTACGTTTTGTGTGGATGAAGAAAGTTTCGGACATACGTCTCAAAGAGAACTTAAACCAGATGGTGCTAATATACCATTAACAGACGAAAATAAAGATGAATATATAGCTTTAGTTATACAGTGGCGTTTTGTATCAAGGGTTCAAGAACAAATGAATGCATTTTTAGAAGGATTTAATGCTCTTATACCACCAACGCTAGTAAAAATATTTGATGAAAATGAATTAGAATTATTAATGTGTGGCATTCAACATATTGACGTGAGAGATTGGAAACAAAATACATTGTACAAAGGAGACTATCACGCTAATCACATCGTTGTTCAGTGGTTTTGGCGTGTGGTACTTTCATTTAGCAATGAAATGAGATCCAGACTTTTACAGTTTGTTACTGGTACATCGCGAGTACCTATGAATGGTTTTAAGGAACTTTATGGTAGCAATGGTCCACAATTATTTACTATTGAGAAGTGGGGTACACCAGAAAATTATCCAAGAGCTCATACCTGGTATGTAAATTTTAACATAATGTTTAATCTTATGCGTAGTTGTTAAAGTAAGATGGATTAAAAATTATAGTAATCTTTCTCATTTGAAAAATTTCAAAGAAGAAACCAAAGAAAGCGTAGAGTTATATCTGATGATTTATGTATCCTTTTCAGTTTTAATCGTATAGATCTCCCTCCATACGAAAGTTATCAACAATTGAGAGAAAAATTGATAAAAGCAATTGAAGGTTCTCAAGGTTTTGCTGGAGTGGATTAGCACGAAATACCCCTTTTCATGATGATATCTGTAATATAATGTACATATATACATACATATAGATACACAACCATGTATACTGTCTAATATGATTAACTATTTAACAGGATAAACATTTTTCTGCACTCTGAAGACTTAGGTGTCTTTTGACTGCTAGTTACAACATTAAGACAAATCAATGAAAAGTACGTTTAGATATTACTTAATCTCTACGAATAATTCGAAAAAATTTTACGCATGATGCACTTTAGAAATTATAGGCTATATTTAACAAACAGAAGGGAAAAAATTGATAGTAATCTCAAATGCTGTTTCAGCAATTGATGAATTACAATTTATTAACTCATTCACGTTCTAAATGTAATTCCATATTTTGATGGTTACTACACTTTAAAAGAGTTCTTTGGGAAAATTTTATTTGCTGCTATAAAAACATTAATCTGGTATTAATTGTAAATAACTTAAGATAAGAGATAATAATCTATATATTAATTACTTATCTCAATTTGTTGATAAAATGCCTCGTTAAAGGAATTTATAAATAATATGAGTTTACATATTTAAAAAGTCAAATTATACTAAAATATATAATGGACGATAAAAGAAGTTTTAAATTTTGTCACGTAGGATTTAGTACGATTTTCAAATATATCGAATTTCAGTTATATTCAAGTTAAATGAACATCTATCAAATTATATTGTATACAATGACGCTATAATTTACGATGAATTGTTGTGTAATATTGATTTAAATTTTAATATTATACACATATACGTATTTTTTTGGTCTAATTTTATAACACAATTTATTAAAACGAGATCCCTTTCAATGACGATTTCTAATTTTTCCACGAAATCAAACACTATTTTTTAAATCAATAATTTGTTTGAAATTGTAAATGTAATAATTTCACATTTTGTTTTTATGTAAAGAAATTAAATCTTTAAAGACTCACGTATTACGCACGTTTAGAAATCTTTTTAAGGATTTTCTATCATAGTAACAAAGGCTAGAAAATTTTGTTTCTTGAAAACATATACATAGTCGCAAAAATGTATAAACAGGAAGTTTTGGAAAATCAATTATACTATTAGAAGATGTAGCAAGAAGAATAACAGACAGTGTGAAATACGTAATTTGTTTCATTTTCGATCGATTTATAAATTTATGGTAAAAGATATTATTTAATTTAACATAGATATAATTAAAAACAAATTATTTTTTTGGAACAGGCGTATCTGTTACACAGTTCATTTGTATAACAAATGGAAAATTTTTCGTATTGGACAACGTTCTTCTTGTGTGTTCTTCTAAGAACTGACGATGGAAAGCATATTATGCTTAGCTCATTGTATATAGCATTAAATAAGATAAAAGAATATATACATCAAATTGCTTAAGCAGCGAAATTTATTTATATATTTTAGCAATTTACGAAAAAGTGGACATAGTCTATTCTTTCGTTAAAAATGGTATACTATCTATGAAATTGATTATTCGAAGATATCGTGATCAAACTTGTAAATGCCTACTTTGTACAATAATAGCTATTTCAAAAAAGTAACAAGTATTCTAAACAAATATCTAGCATTTAAAGCTAACGAAACATTCCATCCTATTTGTACAGGTTATTTTATTGTAAACAGATACGTCCCATTAGATAATAAATATTATTATTACGACAAAAATTTTGTGGCCTTAAATTATGATTATTTTCGATTTTCTATACGCTGCATGTTTTTTAATGACGAAAATTCGGCTTCTTGCATTTACATGATAAACGTATTATATTCGGAATGGAACAATGCATTTCAACGTATTGTATCGTTTAAAAAGCCAACGTTACTTGGAAATCGTAGTATTTTTTCTAACACTAAGTTATAATTTAATCGGGTTAAAAGTTAAGACTGTTAGTTGCCCACGTTTCAAGATATTTACTTAATTGTTCTTTTATTATCATTATTGTTATTATTATTATTACCTACCTTAGAATTCGCATATATTAGTGAATAATAGAATATAGAATATCCAAGTTTTATTTATTATTTTTACTAAAATATTATGTGAGATAATTTGTTGCAAGCTCACAAATAAAGCGACTTAATTTCTTCGTAACGTCATACTACAGAAATGATTTATCAGCTTATCCACATGTATCTGCGTAAGTTGCAAAAATATGTGACTCTAACTCCAATTTACCTCTATTTAGATTGTATGTAAATATAAACATATTTCTTGTAATATATCGATTACAAGGTACGTACATTTTTACTGTACTTGTGACAGATGAACTTGTAAACAAAATGTTTGTAAGCTAGTTTTTGCGATTATTCATTATTATCGAAATATGGCGAAGTTACACATCGTAATAATTAAGAATTAATTTTACGATCAATATATATATATATATATATATATATATATATATATATATATAGGTATATATAGGTATATATATATATATTGATATATATATATAAATATATATATATATATATATATATTTATATATTTATATATAATCTTATGATTATAAACTAACTTATGTTCTTAAATAATGCTGTGGAAAAATAAATCTATATATACAAATAAATTATACCATGTTGCATAATCTATTGTAAAAGGTAATAGTTTCATTATATCCCTATAATCACAATTTGTGTCATAACTACTTGGATATTACTTTTATATCCGCGTTTACAGGTATCTAGATTGGAATACTTGGTCGTCGATTTTTGGTTAATCATTTGAATATTCGCGGCGGCTCGTGAACGGAATAGTTAGAAGAGTTGTCGTCAGATGGTGATAGTGGCGGGCACATCCGCAGAATCAAAAAAGACAGCTGGGAAGTGTAACATCACACATCGATTCGGCGGCCCTGCAAGCTCGAAAAACTTTCCGTTTCCGCGTTTCTTGCGGCTGCTGATGTTTCTTTACAAAGTAAGCGGTAGTTTGTTTTCGTTGGTTTGATAGGAACGTGTGTGGTGCGGTGTAGAAAGTGACCGTTCTACGAACCGATGTGCTGATAGAAACGTGACTGTTGGTTATGCGGTGGTTCCTGTCACGAACAGCAGCCCTTGTTCAACCCCTGTTTCACGAGTCTCGCTGCGACGAAGGAGGGAAGCTCTGCATGATACAAGCGTGGAGGTCACTGCATTGCGGTGAGTACAATGAACGCTGCTGCTTACTTTCACCGATATATGTATATTTCAGTAGTCGATTCTTTCTCTGTAAACCGATACAAACTAACGGGGTTCATTACCCTCCGTAACAAGCATGGTGTACGTCTGCAATTTCAATACAAATATGTAGTCGGAGCGTGTTTCATCCATTATTTCTCTTTCTTCGTGCTTTATCGCTCGAAGCGATATACGCATTTTATCGAACGGAAATTTGAAAAAAACGCACATATCCGTATCATTTCTAGAACGTTCATTTCCGGTGAACCGAATGATTTTCGAGCGGCACGAGGATAACGTAAGAACGAAGCGTGTCAGCGAGTTTTCATTCATAGGATGTGTGACTCATCAACATAGCCTGAGTTAGAAAACAATTTCGATAAGAAACCCCTGTAACACGGCGTATCGAGATCGAAATTCGTTAGGTTCGCGGTGCGATTAAAATCTCTCCCCTGTATCGGTATGGACGGGGGCATTGAATTTTCGGACAGTCCGAAGCCACGTAAGTACGTGTGCATCAAATATTTGTATGCGCACGCAGAAGCACACGTAAACCTCGAAAGTGTCGACGACACCGTTGACACTGTGCTGCAAATCATTTCCACGATCGTAATATGAACTTTCCTCGTGACGTTATATCCTCGATGGTTACGAGATAAAAGCGTTCTCGATTAATATATAAGGGAACACGCCGGTGTCCGCACGGTAGAAAAAGGTCGAGCATCAAAGGAACAATTACCAGCCGTGAAATCTGTTTTATCTCGTAATATTACCAAAGTGTTTTATGCAATGTACCTAGTTGGTAAACGATAAATGTAGACGGGGGAAAATAGAGGCGCTCCATGCATGGGTAAATTGTGGAAAGTGCGTTAAACTCCTAACAGGGTCTCGCGGTTCGTGTGTCCAAGTATATCTGTAATCGATTCGCAGGATCAAAAAATTCCGGCCATTGTCGTAGTCCCGATAATATAGGTAGGGAGGAAAGATTTTTTCTCTGGGATGAAACGACGAACCGTCGATTCCTGACTTCTTGGAATTCTGTCAGCTGCTATAACCGTTGTCGTGTAACGCTAATGCAGGCTACGTGCTTGCCTGTAACAAAAGCATCGTCGTCTCCGTCGTTCATCGGTACAAGCTGACACGAGCGACGTCGTTATCCGGTGATTGTTGGTTCTCCTCGCATTCTCGGAATATTTATCAACGCGGTACACTACAGGAACAATCGCATTTGTACATACCAGTCAAGCATCTTTAATAATGGGAAATGCGATTACACGCAGGGCCGTATTGATTTTGGGCGCAAGCTGTGGTGCAACCCGTTTTCAACCAGTGCCGATGGAGATTAATGAAAAGACACGTGAATTCCCTTTCCGCGTACTCTTCGTTCGCTACCTTCGTTGCGAATGCTCGCTTACCAATCCGAGTGTTCCCTTAAAAGTCTTCTTTTCTCTCTTTTTTTTTTTTTTTCATCCGAAATCTGTAAACGTATCTTCGATAAATGGCTTTTCCGTATATTTGTATATGGACAAGCTCCAAAACAGTCGGGTACACCGCTGTCTCGCCGCGTTTATTCGTATCGCGTCTTTGAGGTCGAGTGGAGGGTAGTTTTCGATTCGTCAGTTTTAAGGTACGGCCAATCGTCGACGACATTAATACGATTACGGTCATTGCTCTGCAAGTATCGTATGTTTCTTACGTGCTTGGGAAACTTGGTTGAAATTCAACGAATCCCTTCAATCTATTTACGTTCGCTAAATTGACACGGAGTTATCTAGTTTTGAGGTTGCGCCATTTAACCGAGCGAAACACGTGTCATCCGATTCCCTCGGCAGTTACGTCGTCTACGATAATTGTATACGTAACTTGGTGTCTCTTTAACCGCGTTAATTTATCGCAATACCAACTGGAAACGGGGTTACAGGATCATCCTCTGGGAAAACATGGACCGAAGTGTGGCCAGGGTGGAAACGGATGGGAACGAATTTTTGGCGATAATCGCGTGGACAATATTTACGTGTTTCGACGCGTATAGATTTTCCATGTCAAAGTCGTAGGTACGATCGTGGTCTAACTTGGATTACGTGGAAAGTTTGGATTGGTGATTCGCGTGGCAATGCCGTAGCGTATTCGGAGGTAGTGGTCTCATGTTCGCCACGATTTCTCGTTCCGTTTCGCTTTGGCCCTCGCGTCGATGCTCCTCGTCAATACGTTTACCGGTCAATCGTTATCGACTTTCCTTTTGCACGGCACCCTTTGTGCGCCGGGTTCTCGCATCAGTGATTCACCATCGCTACGGCACGATAACAATATTTTGTCGACCGATAACGCGATCTTCCCGGACAAAGGGGAACAAGGAGACGACGGGGGTGGCCACCTTAAGCCGTTTGTTCTCGATCTCTTCCTCGCAGGGTTGTTCCGTGTTTCTTCGACGTTCCGTCGAGTTTAAAGGGATGAAATACCGTTCGTTTTATTTTTTCTCCCTCCGACCATCAGATTACCGTCTCGGCTGTGTCCCTTCCGCTTTAGACGCGTCCTTCACGTGTTCTCGACGTTTCGCGATCAAATACCTTCGATCGAGTACGTCTGTTGGCGTCTTAGATTCGAAACGCGATAAATAAAAATAAAGAATGTCGTCTTTCGAAAGAAGACAACAAATAGGGTGGTGGGAAGTGGGAAAGTCAGCCAATATATATCGTGGTAGAAGGACAAGCGGTGTATTAAAAAAGCTAAACTTATCGCAACAATAACAGTTTTTCCAGAGCCGGGGTTTCGACGTAGAGCCATTTTGTTGGTTCGTAAAAAAGCGGTTCTATTCAGGGACACACGGGGCCGGGTCGATTCGGCGTCCGGGCAAGCCGATTCGTAAAACTGCCGTTAACCGGCAGCCGGATAAAATTCTTTTTACCACGAGAAAAACTTTGTTCGCTAGAGGGCGAACGAAAGAGAGAAGCGAAAAGAAGCGAAAGCGTATCGCGAAAGATGCGCCTCCAGTGTGTTGGTCGTTCCATCAAAGTCGCCCGTTCAAGGCCGGTCAGGGATACGTCGTTTTCGTCGCTAGCTGATCGTTCTTGGTTGCGCGATCAATCGAAGCTTTCTTGTTCCCCTTTCCCCTCGTCCTTTTGCCAATCTTGCGGCCATAGACCTCGCTGTGACAGGATCCTGACGCCCTGCCCGTGCGAAATTAACCCCGCGGTATATAGAGAGCTGAATTTGCATCGTATTTCGCCTTTTTTTTCTTCTTTTCCGCCCTTTTTTTTTAAATAGTTTTCCTTTTTTTCACTCCTCCCTCACCCCGTTCCTCCCCGTTTGTTTTTTTTCGTTTTTGTTTTAAATGAAAAGTCAGGTAGTCGTCGGTCGTCGAACGTTGACGGGCGAACGAATAGAATTCTTGAAATTGTGCCCCCGTTTTTGCGTCGAGCGCGTTCCGCGTATTGTGTACCAGACGTGAAAAAAAGATATACATATGGTATTGTTAGGTAGGAATTTTCGATCGCGTTTGTAGAACGTGCGAGCCGGAAGCGGTGCCGTTGCTGCAACTTCGGAATCGCGAGATGCGAGTGTGAATAGAATTTCTAAGGTGCGCGATAAATTTGACCGAGTGTCAGAGATGATCAGCGAAAATAGTCGCGCGGACAAACTCCGATGCTGTTTTCCGTCGATAGGTTGGTTCGTGCTATCGTAGGAGCAAATACTCGCATCACGGTGTTGCCTTGTGGCAGCCTGAAAGCTGCTCGTGAATCGGCTCGACTACGACTTTCACGGGATCGCGCATGCATCCCGACATCTCACCTCGCCTATATATTACTCCGTGGCAATGTAGACGCGTGTGTATAGCTTATCAGTGGAGACTGAGGTCTCTCTCGAAAATGGATGCAATTCCAGGGGCGTACCGAGCGTTCCGCACGCGTTTAGTACCGCGATCTTCCACCGTGGGTACATATGTGTATACATACATAGACCAGGTCCAAACCTAATATCGTGTTTTGACCTCTCCTTCTCTCACAAATACACCGCCGTCGCTTGCTCTCTCAGTCAACCCCTCTGCTTACTGCCAACCCCTCTTCCCATCCTCCTTCCTCTTTCTCCGCTTCTCTCTCCGGGCGTAATCGTCGTCCTCATCCATTCGCCTCCCTGTCCCTGTCTCGCTTTTGTGCTTGCATAGGACGACACCCACAGGCAGTCACCGGCACACAAGTTTGATGTTTACTGGCTGCGGTGGTGCGTATCGTACACACTCGCGTATGCACAGGCACAAAGTGTTAAAAAGCTCGTGTAACCGCAATGCGGATATCTCGTGTGCCTATCGTCGCGCGTATGCAGATCGTGATAGCTTCCCTCTGATTCGGCGCTCGTTGTTTTCTTCCAATCGGTCGCCGCAAACCATCGAACTCGATGAACCCTCTACCAGATTTTCCATCCGTCCCTCTGCGTCGCTGTGCCTGCCTTTGTCGAGTTTCCACGCACGGTCAATCGTTAAGGCGTCCCACGCGCACCTTCCAATCGTTCCACGATCATCGTCTTGCGAGAAATCTTTTTAGCCAACGATCCGATCTCTTTTCACGACGATTCCTTGGAAATCGAACCGGTGCATAGTTTCCACCGCGTATCACGAATTTCCTCTTGTCTCTTGTTTAATTCTCGCGACCACGTGTTTCTCTCGTTCCTGTCTTTCTTCCTTGTCGCTGTTGGCTACCATTATAGTCGCGCGACAAGAGCCCCGTAGAAAATAGAAGTTTGATTGGAACAGAAGGAATTCCAATCAGAATCGCTGATTCGTCGGGCTGTGTCGTCGACTGTCACTTCGTCGCTGTTGCCACTGTCGGCGCTGCGACTAAGAGCACCAGGAAGAAACGACATCGGCTTCCCTCGTAAATAACATTTGCTTCTCCGCGTACAAACGAAGTTACGACCGTGGAACTTTGCATGAAACGAAAGACACACCGTCGGATGGGAAACGGAAAGAAAGAAACGACGAGTAACGAAAGGGTGCACTGGTTGTTGCACGCAAACAAACGCCGATTTACACAGCGTCGAAGACTTCGTCGAAGTATCTCGGAGAAAATCGAGGAATATGCATACCGAGAAGCCGCGGCTCGCGAAAGCTCCGCCCCGTTATCGGTTTAACTTATTTGTAGACGCGCGTAGGGCGTCGAGTCGAAACGGGCAAATCGGTCTGCGCGCACCTGTAAATTCTGCTTCATGCAATTACAGTTTCTCGCGAAATAGTACAAAAAATTCTTTCGTATGAGGAATTGTGAACATTTGCAACGACAGGAGGGCACGTGTAATTGTCAGCGCCCGATGGTAGTAGCGCGTTAACGTTATTGGGAGACCCGGACAGCGCCGGATTCGCACATTTTTTTTTTTTTTTTTTTTTTTTTTTTTTGAAAAACGCAGAAAGATAAGACACGCCGCTGTGTTTCGTCCGTATAAACCGGAACGACGAAGGACCCCGGTGGTGGTGCTTTAAAGAATTTAAAGAATCCATATGGGAAGAACCAAAATGCATGCTACGAAGGCGCGACACGAGCAGAAACGAAAAGTCACGGTGCTGGTAACAGGATTTATCGCGTTCTTAGATCGTGCATCATGATACCCGGTGAATTTACAGCTCGTTTCCGTGCACTAGGGAAAAATCGATGAAGTGTTCTGCTCGAGAATATTGGAAGAGACTTTCGACCAAGAATACCAAACGATTTTCGTCGAGACTGGCCCGGATCTCTGTTTCCGGATATTTTCCAGTAAACGAGGATATATTTTTACTCGTGTATCGTTTACGAAATACCGCGCAACTTTTCAAATATATAATGTGCCGAGGCAGAATCAAGGTGTTTGTAGCTTGTTGCTGAAAATCGAGGAAAGCATGCGGTGAAAACGATGTTCCCAAACGTTTCGTGCTGAGGGAAAGGAACAGGGGAGAGGCTGGTAAAAGCGAGGACCGGAACGCAGGAAGCAACGAACGGAAAGAGCGAGATAAACCGAATGCGTTAAGCATTCATGCAGACGTCGGGGTAGCACCGATTTCGTCGATATTTCGGTCTTCTCCACTCTGGCTTTCCCCTTGGCCCCTTCGAATAGCGACGGCAACGTTGCTGTACTTTCGGACGCGACTTAATCACCGTGAAGGCTTCCCTTCTGCCAGTCAACGAGAAAGGATCCGGTCTTTATCTGGACTGGCACACGTTGCGTCGCTGTTGGGATTATTCTGTATCCATTCAATTGCTTCGTTAATTTTGTTCGTCGAATTACGGTAGCATTGTATCCGGACGCGATCAATATTTAGCCAAAACTATCTAACTATCTATCTATCTAGCTTTACCTCTTCGTTTAGCGCGATGTATAGAATTTTTCACGATACAGCCACATTAGGAGGATTAGGTCGCGCAACGATGCGATGGCTAGTGAACGCGAGGCGCGTAGACGGGAATTGATAATTCACGAGAATTGTGCTACTAATATCGAACGATCAGTTCGACAGAGATAAACCTGTCGGCAAACGGATGTTAGTTCAGGTTAAGCATCGCGAGACAAGGTACAATTCGCATCTCGAATCTATTTCTACGTGTTCGATTTTTACGAGAGTCGAGATGTTAGAAGCTGAACTAACCAATTGCCACTCCTTCGTCAAATTACCTGCTGCGAACGCTGTTCGCTCAATGGTATCGTTTCGATCAGCATGGTCCCTAACGATCATTTACTTCGGAAACATCATCGTCGACTACGCGATTCCTGTAAACGTTTCTAAGGAGTTCCCTAACGAGTCCGTGAACAACGTCCATCTCGAATCTCCACGAACAATGGAGTTGTACGTATTCGTCGAGACTTCGTCCTATATATTTACGTTGCTTCTCCATCGAGAAGGAATTTTAGCGTCGAGGAACTTCCAAAGAACAAGCAACTCTAGCGACGAAAAACAAGAAGAGAAATTTGTTGCGACTGCTCAACCAGGTGACGATCGGTCAGGTTGCAACTGATCGGTCGATATCGCGAACCGTGAACGCTATTAACGTTCAAGGTGGAAGTGGATTAAAGATGCCGAGTAATGTTACGTATAATTGATTTATGTGCACTGTTTAATACAACACGAAGAGTGTGACGCTCGGACGAAGACTGGATTAAGATTCCTTGAAGAAGCTTCACCTGGTCCTTGTATTCTGATTCTCCGTCCCCCGGGTTTCCCTTCTTATCATGGTTTTTATGGGATGGCAATCTATTCTTTCCAATCTTGTAATTGTATACCCTCGTGCGCGCATATTCTCTGATGTTGCTGATTGATACCAGATGTTTACTTTAGAGCGGATCCAACGAGCACTTGGTCTCTTGCTGAGGCCTGTGTCGTAAGATTTACAAGTTGAGAGGTAGGAAATTCGGACTTTCCCAAAAAAGGCAGATGTGCTGTTCGAGCCGTAAGCGGATGGCCATTCCAAATCCCGAACAAAATTAAAAACGGAATTTCAGGGACAACAGCGAACGAGTAACCACCGAAAATAGAATTTTGCTAATAAAGGAACAGTTGAAGCGCGGAGAAAGCAAATGTGACAAAAAGAGGCGAAGGCGACCGCTGGTCGGAAGGAAAGGGACGCTTTCATGAATGAAAACACGACGGACAGATTTCTGAACGTCCTTGAATGAAAACAACCTTGAAATTCCTAGGGTTTTAAGGGTCACGCGCTAGAAATCTGAGAATGCCAGTTTTAAGTCCTGTATGACTAAACTACAAAGTTAGGAAAACGCGATACGATATATGTACGTAGTACGCGAACTTATTAGTCGACGCGTGTTTAACGTGGTAACCGGCGCGCTGTTCGAACGTTTCGCGTTTTCTTTCGAGATAGAACGAATCTACTTGTTTCTTCGTGCAATTAACGAGAAAGTTTCTTGCTGCGATAATTTGATCGATCAGAGCGGTTCTCTTTGACCTCGTTTCTCTATACAAAACCTTGCGCGTATATGTTATTGAAATTCACGCGTGGCGTATATACAAGCGTACGACGTGCACCTATGTATATTGTGTACGATGAATTTCTGCATCAGGGATTACGTACAGTTGACCCATATGCATGCGTGGTAATCGGAACTTTAGTCCTGCCTCGTACTTCATAAATATGCTACCTATAGCCATCAAATTCTAAACACGCGATTACGGTTATGGCTTTATTCTCCGCCTGTATAACGACGATCGCGTACGCAAGCTTACCAATAAAGCCTGTCGGAGCCCATATTTACGCGGCTTTCGATTTTTCATCGTTTCTCGAGCGTACCGAGATTGCGCGTAAAAATTGCAACGTACTTCAAGTAACGACAAAGTCGCGCCGCGTCGCGCAAAGAGGAAAAGGAGTTCGGGCAAACGGAGTTTTTCTGGTTTTCCTTCTCCTCTCGAAAACTCGTTCGGAGCTCGTTGAACCTTCAAATGCTCGTCGCTGTACGACTAATTACTATATGTTGTCGTTAGAGAAATTATGTAAAGAGATACGCGGCGAATCCGTGCTCGTACACGCTCGTGCAAAAGATCGGTGGCACGGCGAGTGCGCTTCGAGACCTATTCACCCTAATGTTTTTTCCCTCCTTGTGCGCTTAGTTGTAGTATATTCCGTTCTTCCGTCCGCTTGCTCTTTTGCGCGAATGTTCCCCGTAATTACTTCTTGCGTTTCGCGCGAAATGTGCGTCACCGCGAACGAGACGCAACGAGTTAGATGTATACACGCGACTAGCGATATATTTATCGTTTCCAGACTCGCTAGCTCGCGACGCTCGCGGAATCTTCTTTCGCCGTTGCTCTTCCCCTCTTACCTTTCTGTCTTCCGGTTTGTTAGTTTCTCTGGAATAATTTGATCGCGTCGCGATACAAGTTCCACCAGCGTGCGATGTACTTTCGCCGCGACAAACGTCTCCGCCGAAATTCGTTTCATCGTTTAACGCGTCTCTTCGTCGTTTCTTCTTCGATGTTGTTTATCCGGATCGCCTTGACTTTTACATGGAAAGAAACACACGCCCCCTCCCTCTTCCGTGGACGTACGATTCCAAAGCTTTCGGCGTTAACCTACGTGAAATTTGCGCGAACGCTTAAGAAGCGATCAAATTAAACTCGCCTCGACGGAACTCGTTTCTCCTCCGCTATTTTTGTTATCTCCGTACTTAACGATGCATAATATAATCTCCGCCCGTTATCCGTCCCGCCATTCATTTCGCGTTAGCACCAAAGCTAGGAGTCTTATCCCGTCGAGCAGTGTGAAGCTTTATGAAAAAAGAAATCGTCCTATCGTTGGCGCCCCGTCGACTTCTTCTATTTTCCTCCGCTTCTATCTCTCGGTGACGCGGTTTTCTGCTTCCTTCTCGGCTTCGACTCTCTCCCTTTCTCCGCTCGCCAGTTGACATTATTCCGTGTATTCGCTGTGTAGAGAAATGCTTAGCCAGCACTTAGCTTCACGCGGAATAGCTTTGAATCTCTTGCCTCTATGCGCATAACCACTCTGCAGACTGAATGAAACTACGATGCATACAGCTCCGTTATGTGTTTCTCGATGGCACGCGTGCTACTACACGCTTGAACATGAAAAATGGCCGCACATCGCAGTGGATTAACGCGGATACGAGTCGACATTACGTGGCAGACGGACGGTTCGATGGCGTTGCGAGAATCACGAGAATTGGGGTGTACTCGAAAAAAAGAACTTATCCGTGGACGGGGGGAAACTCGGAAATCCAAAGTAAGAAGATTTGTACGAATAAGTTTGTCGGGGTGGCGGTGCGACGCTCGAGTTCGATACGGCACGTGTATCCCGTGCACTTTGTACTTACCGCGCCACTAACCCCGCTAACTTATCCCCGTGGCTCGTGACCCGTGCAAATCGTAACACGCGTGTCTTCGACGTTACTTACACGCGCTCCCTATGAATCTGCGTTCGGGCAATTTAGGTTAAATACCGAGTTAACGCCTGAAAAGACGATGGTGCTTAAATAGAGGCGAGGGGTGGGCGGCGCGTGCGATTCTTCCTGTACACGTGTACGGAGTTCTGTTCGTGTTTCGTACCACGGAACGCCTGAACCGACCTACGGTTGCCGGAAAGATTCCATCGGCTGGGTTCGCTGCACGATGGGCTTCCTCGGAGTTTCTTTTTTTTTTTTTTTTCCTCGTGACTGCCATGCTTTCCCTTGGTGGATGCATAGGTAACGAATGAGGCGCACTCACGCGAAAGAAATTGCGTGTATTCGAACGTTACGTGCGGTCCTTCCCGTTCTCGTTCTTATTCGCGTCCTTGTTCCCGGCCTCGTCTTCGGTGTGCGCCATTTCCGTACAAGTGCCGCGCACACGCGGCAAAAACTAATTTAACAGGAACACATTTTGTCGCGACGAAAATTGGCTATGCGCCATCGAAAATCTCGTAACTACTTTAGTTGTTTCGCACGCGCTATTTCCTCCAGGGTGTTTTCCCCTTCTGGCACCAAACTGCCTTTAATTCCGTTTCCAGTGTTTTTGCTCGCAGCAGCCCGCTTTCGTTGTAATCGAATATCTCGGAACGCTACGCGTTTGATCGGCAATCAGGACGCGCTCTCCGCGTCGCTATCTTGCGACGTCGCGATTTCAGTTTGTTTTACGCGTCTCCATACCTGCTGAGCGACACAACTTGCGCATTTTCGCGCCAGCAAGATCGCAAAGCAAAGTCGATTCCGGGTATAACGCGTTTCCACGTAAATCCACGCTACGAAAGTTTGGCCACAACGAAGTAACCGTCGGGCTAATAGATTTGTATGTTTATTGCCTCTGCACGGTCTGCAGCTTGGTCGTTATATCGCGTGCAATTTATTCGCGTATACGTCGTCGAAGATCGTATGTCGGATGCGCGAGCGCGGGCGCCTTGTCGTCGGGACGTCTCACCCTTCGCATCACGGGACAACGAGCTACTTTGCCCAGTTGGCAGGCTTCTCTTTGGATCAAGAGACGTTGCAATGGAGATTCGTGAAACGCTACTCCCCTCTTTCTTTTTTTCTTTTTCTTTCGTCTGTGCTCTTCTTTGCAGCTTGGGGAAGGGGAATACGCTCTTCGACTTCGCGTCTTCATCTTGCACACGCAAGCCTTCGAATGCCGCCTCTCTCTCCGTGTCTTACGTTTCAACTCGAAATATCCTCGAGAATTGGAGAATGTCGAACGCGCGATACGAAGTCGACCGTTGGAATTTTATTTTCCATACTCGTAACTGGATACTAACAATAAGCGCGGAAGAAGGTAGAGGAAAAAAAAAGTTTCGATGGTTTCTTTCGTTTTATGATCTTGGGACGCGTTTTGCTCGTTAGTTTGGATGTAAAGAAAGAGGGTGGGCCGTCGCTATGTCGCGTCGCGGTGCATCTTCGGGGGTCACTTTAGCCAGCGTGGCGCGGCGCGGCGCGGCGCGGCACGGCGCGAGAAATTCCTATCAGGAAAGGAAACATCGAAACACACTTTTGTGAAATATGGGACGCCGGCTGCGACGCGATGTTTCCTCGAATATGAAACGGTAAACTGGAGACCGTTTTATTCGGTAATGTCGCAAGCGCGCGTGCCTGTAAAATCCGCGATATAAATAACGAAGAATCGATGGAAAGTGAGCGGACACGCGGCATTCGATAGACGATTAAGAGTAAAAATTAGTCGAATTTCCCATATTGCCAACACCGTTCGGTACGACGCGTATCATTCATCTCGTTCGGTATCGAACGAAAAATTAACGCCGTGTAATTAACCCTTCCACCCTGTCGGGCCGATACGCTGGCCACGTTTAATTTCACTAATTATACGTGACCAGTAGGGATTAGCTGGCTGTCAGAGCCAACAGCCACGTCATTATGCGATATCGTTCGGAACTAAAAGGATTAAAATCGCGCAACAGAGAAAAAGATAGGTATGTATTAAGCTCGGCAAATACAAGGCGCAGCGGAACGGCGCTGGCAAAAGATATTGAAAAGACTCGAAAGAGTTAAGCAGCGGGCAAAAATCAGACAGAAAAGTCGATGCAACCGGTATGCCATGCATTGAATGAGGGCGCGGTGCACGGTGTTAGCCGAGTGCATCTGCACATCGTGCTGCAACAAGGTAGCCTCTTCGTCTCCCTCCCTTTTCCCCTCCTCCTTCTCTACCGAGGTTGCATTTACAAGAGGGCCGCTCGTATTTCCATCCTCGATGCCTGCTGAAAACCGAAACGCCTATGCTTCCTTCCTCTTTCTCGTCCGCCGACGAGATCGGTTCGTCGAACGATGCTGAAAACATCGTCGATACGCCGAGGCTTTTCATATTAGAATTTTTAAATATTCAACAATGCATCGTTTTTGCTGAGAATACCAGGCGCCTCTGCCCCCTCTTTATCTCTCCTTCTCTCTCTCTCTTTCTCTCTCTCTCTCTCTCTCTCTCGCCCTTGCTCTTCCTCTACTTTCGACGCGAGCACGTTTATATACGTGATCGATCTCAGCTGCGTTCCCTCGATATTCTAATATCGCAATGATCTTCTCGGATAAATTACATTTTATACGACGTTTCGTGATAAATTAGGTTTCGCCCACGTTCGCACAACAATGGCACGGTATTCCTCGGCGATGAATTTTTCGAGGCGCGTCCCGCTTTTAGCGACAAACATCGAAATTGAGAAACAACGAGAGAGTTGTACGCACCGTCGAGTTTCGAGCAACGATCGCGTCCTGACGTCACAAATTTCGCGTAATCGTTTGAAAACATTCTACCAACCATCTACGATGGATGCCGTTGTCCGGCAATGACCGTTTCAGGCTGCGACTCGAACGTTGACCGGTAACGCTGCGATTCGGAGTTCGAAGCGTAGCGACCAAAATGGAATCGTCGCTTTGCTGCCGGATGGTATCGTCGGCATCCTAACGTCGAGATAATCTTCCACGATTTTGCCTCGAGTCGTGGCTCGATGTTTCCGGTGTTCCTCGTTAGCGACCGCTTCACGGTATTTCACTCTAGCGAGTATTCGATTTTTGAGCTGACTACCCCGAGAGCGTCGGCATCGTGCCAGCGTTTCCACCGGTGGATTACAATTTTTAAATATTCAACGCCCTCCGCGAGGAAATACGAGAACGGTCGATGTCAGCCACATCCTCGATGCTCTGATATATCGCCACGATCTTAGATTGTGAAGCGCGTTTCGCTCGTCTGCCGAGATGTTTTAAATGTTGTATTTCGTGATAATTCACGGCCTCGAGAAGAAGTCGAAGAAACTCTTTCGTTGACCGATTCTCCCCTACAACGCTACGTATCTGCGATCTGTTTTTCGAATTCCAAGCATCGTCTGGAAGTTTGGTGGTCGGATTAAAGTTTCAAATATTGAACGGTGCGTTGTTGCGTCGGCAAGATACAACGACTTGCCACGGTTTTCGATAGTCACGCGCGATACTTGGCACGGATATCCAAAGAATACGAAATCGGGCACAACTATAACACGGCATACGCAGTCGTATTCTTCTACGGCGTTCCTGAAAATATTTCTGCTCCAGCTGAAATCGCAGAACCGATCGGTCGTTATGCTTGAAGACGGTCCACCGTTTCCTCGGTCGATTCGCTCGTGGAGTGAGAAGTTTTGACGGCGGCACGGTGGTGGGTGCCAAGTAACTTTATTGAAAAGTATCTAGGTAAGTCTCGAAGAACAAAGGTAGTGCTTCTCCGCGCGATTCTTCCTCTTTGGTTCGCGCTCCGTATCCCTCTTTCTCTGACTACAGCTTCGTGCCCGGCCCTGAACGGAATATTGCCTTTTTGTCGTCGTGCAAGCAAAATCCTTTCCTCCTGCTCGAACACTCGCTGGAAATTGACTCTGCTTATATCGGCTTACCCACGGCTTTGCAGCCTCTTGGCCTGCGTTTCCCTTTCTCTTCTGCTCGTCGTGACGCGTCGTTCTCCTCTCTTCGATTGCCTTCTTGCCGCGCTCCAGGTTTTCTCTTTCGGTTTCATCGGGCCGCGCCTACCGTCTGTCGCGGGGCCCTTTGTAACGTCGTTCTCGTCCCATCTTCGCTCGAGAAAGCCAAACTCCGCAACCACGAAGCCGACGTCGGAACCCGTGTGCGATGGCGCCAGGGCCAACGGTGCCGCCGCGGAATCAATTTTTCCGTGCTCGGGGGACGATCTTCCCGCATCGAAGAATTTTATTTCTCGTCGAATCGTTCCCGATCGAATGAATAATTCATCGTTAAGAAATTTCGAAGATGCTCCATTGCGCCTGCACTTGCCGTCACGCGACCACCGTACGGGTATATCGGACTTATGCCCCGTAGCAGACACTCGTGCTCTGGCTGTTGCGAATTTGCACGGAAATCCCACGCGTGTTCTTTTACTGTCTCGCATCAACCTCGATATATCTTCTTTACGGGCGTTCGCGTTTGATTCATTTTTACAGCGAAATCTTTTTTCGTCACGTGTATACAAGGCGTAATGGCATTCTTGGGAGTGTAGCGATGCGAACATCTGGTATCGATACGCGTAATTAGACTTTTGATTCCTGTGACTTCTGCCGAGACACGCCGTATACGCCGGATAATGTGACACAGGCCGGTCGGGTATATGGGTAACCGCGTATCGTAGACAAATATCTCGCTCCTTTCTGGTCGCATCTGTGTAAGCTGTGCCACCAATCGTGCACGTGGTGCTCGATGACTCACAGTCCCGTGCACTTTTCTTACCCTCCACTAATATTCCCTACGCCCTTTTTCCACGCTGTGACTCGGCAGAGCGGACGTTATCGTTCCTTCCGTGGGAGAGGCTGTGACGCGTATTTCTAGAAGAACTTTCGTCTTCGTTCGATCTGGCTGCCGGGACTTGCGGTAGTTAGCCGCGCGTAGTTTCGTTTTCGTATTCGCTCTCGTGGTCGTAGACTGTATTAACGGCGCTCCTTTCAACCGTTTTCGGCCTGGAAAATCTCTCTTGGAGTTTCATAAAAATTTGTTTGGCGCGAGAAGAAAGAGCTACTTTCCTCGTGCTATGTCTGTAAAGTATGCCACTTTACAGTCTAACGTGTTGCGGATGCATCGGGATTTTCTTCGCAACTTTTTCTCGCAGCACTCGAGGCGTGTTTCCAGTTAATTCGAGCGAAGTGCTTCGAAGGTTCGTAAATAGTTGTGGAAACATAGCGAATGCGAGCAACAGAGACGACGAAGGAGGGGAGGAAATGAGAAAAAAGGAGAGAGAGAGAGAGAGCATAGAGACGAGGGTGGTGCCTCGGTTTGATTTTCTATACGTTTAAGAAAGTTTTGGACTAATTTTGCCCCTCTTTCTCTTCGATGCCGTGTTTCTTTCTTTTTTTTTTTTTTTTTTTTTGACATGGAATTTTGTATAAATAGCGAAAAAGATAAAATATCCTGGGCGCAATCGGGAAATCGTCTATGCGACTTCTCGACAGCGATAAAAACTATTTTCTACTTTAATTTCCCTGCCTTGGTTTCTTTTCGCCAAAATTTTCAACGTTTCTTTGTCTCGTTGCCAATTTAAGGTATAGTTGTTCGTAATGGTTTGTCACGTTTCTCGTTACGGTACGTTTGCGTTCCTCAAATGTTTGCCAAACATGTTTCCATGTTCGTAGTCAACTTTATCCCGCGGTGATATTAAAAAATGTTTGCATTCTCTCCCTCTTTGTTGGCTGTTTGCTAGCAAATAGCTGCATATAGAGAGAAAAAGAGACGGAGGAACGTCGATGAGACATTTGCATTTATTCCAGCGTTTCGCGTCATAGATTTTTGCCTTCAAATTTTTGATTCCGTATCGTGAAATCAGGTCTTGGCGATACATTTGAGCTGCGTCTATACGCAACATCTAACGTGTACGTCGATTTTCGACCCTGTCAATTTGTCATTGACGATGATCCACCACTCCCTCGACCCTGTGTCTGCGTCCGTTCCCCTCTGCTGCCTACTTGATCGGTCCAATCGAAGTTTGATACTCGGTCCGTGCTTTTATTACCTGCAGATAGACCGATATAAATCTTCCTGCATCCGCGAATTCGCGATACACGTTCCCATATATAGGTTACACGCGTAATTCGACGGGAAACGACGTTCCGTTCGCACGCATTTATCGAAACGTTCGTCGAGGGCATCGATTCGCGATGAACGTTTTTCGATGGTCGAGCCGTTAACGGCAGATTTTTCTATTAAAACGGAGCGCGGTTTGTTCGTCCGATTTTACCTAATTCATTTTCTTTCGCACGGTTAAGCTTATCGAATTCGCGTTTCAAGATAACGATAGCGGACAAAGTTGCGAAGCCTGTTCCAATATTTGTCAATTATTAACAACGCGCGTAGAAAATATTTTACTCTTTCATCTACGCGTCGAGTTTCATAAAAATTGATGCGTAACGCTCTTACACGGCCCTCTTACAAGTTGCGGGTCGACAACGTGGCTCGTTCGGGACTCTATTTTTATCCTTGAACTGATTCAAGACGAAAACTTTCCTTCTTTTTTTTTTTTTTGTGTCGGCTGTTACCGACATAGAACACGAAAAAATGTCTGCTGTTGGCAGGAAGTTTCGATTCACGGGCGGAGATCCGGAGAAACCTTCGCTGTTTATTAGGAGCTGTGATCTCCCTTAAAAATAAAAGATAGCTTCGCGGATGTTCCTTCAACTTTTCCGAAGACGGTCCTTCCCAGCTTTCGCGTCAAATACGATCAGGGTAAAAGCAAATTTTTCTTAAATCTTTTCCTTTGCGCAAATACGACTGGTAAGTTTCCCTTAGCTCGTAAACGAGTGAAATACCGAGATGGTGGATCTATTAAAGGACTTAGACTTTCCAAAGAATACCAATAAAAGCGTGCTTCTACAGCGAAGAAAAAAAGTTTCTTTCCGTTTACCGATCATAGATTATATGCATTTTAGTGGAATTCGCGTGAATCGTAAAGCTTTTAACTCGTGCAGGCTGCGAACGATATAGCTACGCTTGTTTACAAGTGCAAATCACGACTTCCCTTCTTTGCCGATAGAAAAGTGTATTTTTATCACGAGGTTACCGGAAGCGAAGAGTTTGAGTGTTTCGTTCGCGTGGTAACCGACATACAGGGTCCGACAGACTTTTTCCAAGGACCCTTCTTCGTTCTTTTATAGACCAAGGTGACGCGACGACTGGCAGACTAATCGCCTCGCGATGTCTGTTAACTTCCATATCCATCTCCACATGTATCTAACGTTCACGCCCGTTAATTTTCATTTTCCTATTCACGTCGCGAGATTTATTCTGCGTTAATTCACCCCGCATCGCATAGTTGCAATCTTTCGACGGTCGTAAAGTCGAAAAAGCTTCTTCGGGAAGTAACCATTTCCTCGGTTCCGATGTATCTTTTAACGATCCGTACGAGCATTTCGACCCAGCTACGTTTAAGTAACATTGGGAAAATTAATAAATGCGATGCACACTGACTAATACTCATTTGATCCGATCTGGAATTTTCTAAAGCAAAAATAAAAAAAAAAAAAAAGAATCCTTCGTTATTCGGATAAAGTGTAAAATATACGATACGATCTGCAGGATCGTTGTATCGTTCGAAATCAAAGAACTAACGATAGCCGCGATTGTATCGGAGGGAATTTTCCCGAGCAAGAAAACGAGCATGATTTTTAACTTGGCCGTTGGATCGACCATCCATCGTCCGGATTGTAGACTGTACCGAGTTTTGTTTTTATACGAGTTATCTTTTGTTCTCGCGTATCTGTTACCAGAGGCCATTGTAATCGTCGTAAACGGATTTGCACGCGCAAATCATCATTCCATCGTATCGAGGTAAAATTCAATTCTTCCTCTGCACCCTCTCTCTCCCCCGCCCTTTGGCGTAACCCCGTATGGCGAAACGGCGTCGCGGAGGAAACATTCTTTCTCTTGGCGAATGGAAAGTCGATCGCGTGAAAGGGGAATGCGAAGACGAGGGTGCGCGATAGGGGTGAACAGCGTGAGAGAGGGAGAGAGACGGAGAGAAATCGAGTAGAAATCCAGGAGCACCGTTGGAACTCGGAAACGATGTAACGAAGTTTGGACTCGGCGTAACGGAAGTCAACCGATACTTGGTTCACGGAGATGTATGTGTGCGCATCCAACACCGTGGATAGCCGTATCTTGTACCGTACCACGCGGTGGTTACGATTTTTTCCCCGAACACGTAGAGTGAAAAGTGCGGTTACGAATTCCGCATGCCATCGTGCAATGCCGTCGCGAGCCGTTCTGTCACCCTCGGCAAATTGAAATTTCCGACAGTCTCTCCCTTCTCCATTTGCCCTCTGTTCCCCCCGCTCTTCCATTCCGCTTCTCTTGCTCTTTTCCAATTCCTTTCACTTCTACCATCGTTCCGAAGACATTTGGAAGTCACTGGGACAAATCGATATTCAGAGTTCAAAGTTCGTCAAATCCCGATTTTGACGTTCGCTCTCAAAATCCTCGGTTACCAGGTGTCCGTAAATATAATTTTATATAAAACCGTCGTAACGTTATAACGACATCTGATATTTAGAGATCTTGCGGGTCTCTATTTATCGTCACATTTATCGCGGTTGGCAGAATTTTTTCCCCCGCCCGGTAATTACCCCGCCGAATCTGCCAACATGGAACGATTTTCTTGAATATTTCAAATAGTGGAAATAGGTCGTGACGATTTTCATGAAATTTTTATAAATCACTGGAATCTGCTTGTGGCCGGGGTTTAGGGCAGCTCGTAATTCCGCCGGATTCCCGAGCAATAGGACAAAAAGGAGAAGCATCAGTGAGGGATTCGAAGATGCGCGAGAATCGAATTACTGCCATCGGAAATGATTTATATTCCGCGAATTCGAGGAGTTTCCTTAACCCATTTCTCGGAATTTTAAGGCGCGCGCTTTTTCCCTTCTCGAAGAGAACGTTGTGAGGCCCAGCCTGTTTTTCTTCCCCTTTCTTTTCTTATTCTCCTCCTTCTTCTTCTTCTTCGTTTTCGCCCTCGTCCTCGTCCTCGTCCTTCGTCTCGTCGATCGCGTCTCTGCAACTTCTCTCTTCTAGTCTTTCGTCGATCTTTTCTCCGCTGTCTATCTCTCC
Organism: Bombus pascuorum; assembly: GCF_905332965.1. NCBI lineage: Eukaryota > Metazoa > Arthropoda > Insecta > Hymenoptera > Apidae > Bombus > Bombus pascuorum. The sequence goes on along the minus strand of NC_083496.1, from coordinate 5,355,412 downwards.
ATCTCTCTTGAAACTCTTAGAGAAGTTCCTCGTGCGTTACACGTTTCCGCGAGCGGAAATTGTCCTGTCTCACAAATCATGCTCGTTCTTTTCACCCTTCTTCTCCCTCTGTTCTCTCCTTTTCTTTCTTTCGCTGTACGTCGTGCTTGTACGTCACGACACGCGCAAACATAAAAGTTGGCGCGAACTTTGTACAAGCATAACTCGTGCACGAATTCGAGTCATTCATACGCTATCACTTGCAAAAGCTTTTCCTTTCTTCGTCGTACCAGAACTGTTTTATGGATTTCGCGCGGTCTGGCTCATTACCGTGTTTCACATCTTCTCGAAGAGTTCCGTTGCACGCTCCACAAGATAAGTTAGATACTTGGCTCGAACTCGCTAATCAAGCTATAAATTGCTTTCTCTCTTGCTATAGAACACGCCGATAAAAATCTCTCGAACATCGTGTAACGATTCGACCGATCTTCTTCCTCGATTCGTCCCTGTAAAACGTATTTTATTTTTATCTCTATATCGAAGTTTATATTTTATGCAACGACAACGCTTTATAGTTCATCTTGTAGCGAGTTGGAGTGGAAAAAAGATGTTACGTTTTACCATGATCTATCTTCATTTTTGGCTTTTACGCTGTTAATAAAGAATTTAGGCATTACGAGGATGAGGGGCCAACAAAAAAGGCGAATTAATTATTCGACGGTTAAAATAAGGACAGTAGCGGGCAGAGTCGAGGGAAGAATATACGGGCAGCGCGCGGCTTGATTATTACCTCGTTTATTTTTCTTTATCCGAGAAGGGTAGCGCGAATCGAGCGAATTTAAGCAGGACAGGATCCAATTTAGCGGAACTAGCCTCGTTGACGTGTTTACGGGACGACGTCGATAAAACGAACCTGATCAATTCGAGTTCCCCGAATCTGTAATACCCGTGCTAATTAGCGAGCGCGCTAATCTCAGAAGAGCAACTATTCCGAGGTCGATCTCTGCAATCGCGTGTATACGTATATTACACGGCGCATAACTCTCATTGAGCTCACGTTTTAGATGCGCTTTTGCCGCTTCGCGATTTCAGCTTCTGACGTAGTATCATCATAATGGAGATTCATCGAATCGACGCGACAGAAAAATTGATACGCGACCGATCGCGAAACGCTTTTCCAGTCACGACAGAAACAGATTGAAATACAGCAACGAAGAAGGAGAAGATCCTTTCGTGTCGGCTTGTAATAGATTAAAAAACTTTTTTCACAAAGTTCTCTGCTTCCACCTAATCAGCATGCACGAATGTGTCGGCAAGCGCTCGACGCGAAGATACACTAATTAAGTCGTTCTGAATTAATCGCCTGGTAACGAGGCAGTTCCGTTCTAGGTCAAAGTTGTTTGAGTTTTTAAATCGAAGTTGCGCCCAGTTCACGCGGACTACCAGTTTTCACTTCTCCTCGAAAGTCTCGAAAAGACTTTGCGTCGCGAGACTCGCGATCGAGAGGCGCATCTAGTTTATCCTCTGTTAAAAATTACAAACGAAAATATCGCTAGAGGTAAATGGAACGATCGCTGCAAGTACGATATTGCAGAAGTTGACGACAGTTGGCTTCTTAACTTTCGTTGTCGAGCAAAGACAGGCAGCGGATTTCCCATGGTTCGTTATAGTCTTCAATTTCTTGTCTCGCCGCGGTATCGATTCCACGGTGTGATATCAATTCCAGTCTGGTGGTGGAGCACTTTGAATCGAAACCTTTTAATCGAAGGTCGAATCCTTGAAGCAGAGTGACGAGGGACAGGCCTGAAAAAGAGCCGCGAGAGGAATACCTAACTCGGATCCCCCGAGGATAACGTCGATAAAAACGCCTCCGCGTCGCGGAGATTCATCAAGTATTTTGCCGAAGAGCGGCAGGTGACATGGGAGATTACTTTTGCGTTTGTGCGGTCGAACACGACCGCGTGCAGGTTTCTGTAACGAGCGTACATATCGCACGGGCAGCACCTATCCTATAGGTCACCGATACGTCTTAGCTTAAAGGATTTCAGTTTTATACGCAATTTCTGTTACTCTCGGCCACCGGTTTTAAACAACATCGTGCAAACTTTACGTAATTTATGTTCTTTAACGGCGCTCCTATATTTTCTATCGTTTAAATAGATCTCGTTAAATTTCAAACGCGAACGTCGAACGCTTATAATTCGTTTCACAAGCGAATTAATACGAACCCCGTAAGTTCTCATAACATCATCGGGTATTTTTGAATAATAGTCGATAATTGAAATATTATTATATCGAAGAGTGATTCCGATAATTCGTACGAAGAAAACTCCCGACTTTAATACCGATTTAATACCGGTAAACTTTTATATCGGTGTTCCGATCGAAACAATACATTTTTTGTCTTCTCGACCTACTTTTCGCGGTGAATTCGCGATTCCTCCGACGTATGGCAACTAAATTCGAACGAGCCTAACCCGCGAGCAAATTTTTGTTTTCCGTGCTCATTTTGTTCTTTTTTTAAGCAAGCATTCAGAAACGGTAGCAGTTCCGTGCTATACGCGAACTCAGCTTAAATGGCCTAACCAGTTTCACCCAGAAAATGTTTTCCATGTAACGGCCTGACGGAAGTTGGACTTCGACGGACTTAATTGGGTTTTGTTCCACGCCCTTCGATCGCTCGACTGGCTGCTGCCGCGACTTTTGCCCTCTGCCTCTCTCTATCTCTCTTTCTCTCTTCATTCTTTCTCACTCTTTCTCTCTCACCCTTCGTGACGAGTGCCAGAGCAACGTATCCGCGTTTTCCACGCGTTTTCCATCGGGATTTTCCCCGTTGTACGGCTATCGATCCCTTTTCGTCCTCTTCTTCTCTCGGTAGCCTTTCTTTTTCTGGGAACACGGACAGACTGCTGCTACTCTTTCTTCCGCTCTCCTCTCGTCGCTGGTCGCCCCGCCAAAAATCGAATCGTTGGCAAGCACTCCCGCGGGACAGTTTTATGGGTTTTTATTTTTTTAACCTACATTCCCTGTGCCACCGGTGAAACGCGCTTAACCCCTGCTTGTCCGATAGTAAATGGAAATGCGCGCGATGAGGGAACTTACTCCGCTGAAAAATCGGTCCGAGCGAAGCTCCGTTGTCTCTTATAGTTAGTAGCAACGATCGCGTCGTAATCGGAACGTATCGTACGTCCGTTTTTTAACAGAGTGGACGTATCATCGTGGAGAAGCGGAGGCTTGCGAAAATTTGTATTCGATAAAGAATTTCTGCAGCGAAAATAATATTTTCTTCGTAGTTGACGCATCTCCTTCCACAGAGATTGTACATCTTCGGTTGGCCGAATATCGATCCATTTCCTCCCTTGTGTTTCAGCATCCGTGCGACGAGCATTGCTACCGACGTTTTCCACCTAGAAAACGTGAACTGTGTAACATTAAGCAAAAGATAGTGGACTTGGACAAAGTCGATCCCGGGGGACGATTTTGCGAGTGCCTTTCGCACCCTTCGACTCTTCCGTCCCTCCGCACGAGATCTTTACACTCACCCTTTCGTACCTCTTCGGGAAACGGGTCCTCCTTCTGTTGCCTTTGATCGTCTCTATACACGGCGTATGGCTTTTAAGTAAGAATCGGAAAGGATGAAAGCTCCTTCGACTTGGCATGTAAAGTGGGCTTTGTGTTTTCTAGTTGGCGGACAAACAATTCAATGACACGTTGTCGAACTTGTCTGCGAGATTGTTCTTTCGACGACGAATCGAAAGTGATCGTTCGATATCGATGGATATTTTACAGCTGGTTTACGGAGCGGCAATTTGTCGTGTTATCAAACGAATAACTATCGTGGCAGTTTCGTTACGTTATCGATAATCGTATTTTCATTGAGACACACAGCGATAAATCGCATTAATTGCGAAACGTTCGAGCTAAAAGCAACGAAATACAAACAATGTTCCTAGTTTTAGACGTAGAGCCAGATTATCTGTTTTCGAAAAATATGCTCGGAGACTATAACGAGAAGTCGTTACGGTTATTCTGCTGTCAGCAAAAGCTTCGCCCTCCTTTTTGTTTTTATTAATATTTCATTGGTCATTGTCCATTATTCTCTCGCATCGCTGACCGTTCCAACCGAATAACGTTTAAAGGCGCGCACGTAGCGAACCACCACCGTACGTACTATACATACGTGTAGAGGGATGGTCTCGCCAAACGCATCAAACTCTGGCCACGATGCACTCCCTGCTATACATACGACCAATCACGAACGTAGGAATTAGGGGTTCGATGTACGCCCTGCTACTTTTAATTCAGCAAATTAATGAACACCGTCAACGTCGTCGACGTTGCAACGACTGCCGCATACAGATAACTACGTATACGGAAAATTTGCCGAACGTCCATCGATGTGGGGGTAACGTCGTTATCGAGCCGCTGGTGTATGCTCGCCACGAAAAACTCGACGCGAATTTTCCTGAGTATTGTTGTCACGGTATCGCCGAATCTCTTTTCCGTACTTTTATTTAAACGCGCAACAATCGTTCGATCAAGTTCGGTTTATTGGTTCGTTGATAATTTCCCGTGAATATCCCTGTATCTAAGAATTATACGAAATTAATCCCGTTTGTGTTATTTATTTGACAGAGAAACAAAGCTATTCAAATATCTTTTATACGGAAGCGTATTATAGTTTTCGGGTTAAATAATTTTAATTTGCCGGAATATCTACGTACGTAGACAATACGAAATAAAGAGACGAGAAGAAAGACAGAAAAAAAAAAGAAAGAAAGAAAGGAAGGGAGTGAGGGAGGGGGAAAAGAAATAAAGGAAGAAAGGAAGTGGAAAGGGAGGATGAAAGGGAAAAGGGGATGAGGGAAGGGCAAGAAGAAAGGCACCGGTGGAAATGATTCGCACTCCGCACATAGTAGGATCTTCGATGAGAACCTTTATTAAATAAACACGACGTTTTGATGTTTCTCGACGCGACGGGTGGCCATCTTTTCACGAATATCCGCGAAACTTGGTGTACGCGGACCACGTAACGAGGTGATCGTTAGCCACGCGTTTATTACGCCCTCTCAGCACCCTCGAGCAAATAAAGCGTGATAAAATTCGTGCTGGCGCAAACGTTCCTGCTGAAATTCAGGTCAAGAAATAATACCGAGGAATCTGGCGAGAAAGAACGTGTAACGGTATAATAATTTAAATGGCCGTTTCCGCGTATATCGTATATTAGAGTAAATTTACTCGAGTTCCGAGCATCCGAGCTTTGAAATAATTATAGCAGGTTCAGCAACCAACGATAACGTTATCGCGAAGAAAGGAAAACAATCTATGTGCCGGAGGGACGGATAGACGAATCTTTGGAATACATTAGCATTAAACGCTCATTCTCCGTTTAATCGATGCATGTCGCGCTTATCGGTCGTCGGAGGCGTTTTTTGGACACAGCATCGTCGAATCTCCGAACAAATAACGAGCCCCAGTTTTTCTTTTTCTCATTACAGATTGGCGGCGCTGTAGTAGCGTCGACGAGATACCAACAAGAACGACTACGGCGGCGGCGACGGCGGCGGCGGCAGCGGCGGCGGCGGCGGTGACGACGACGACGACGACGACGACGACGACGACGTCGACGACAACGACGACGACGACGACGACGAGGACGTCGACAAGAACGACGGCGTGATCGTGTCGCGGGGGTGGTGGGGTTGAAAATCGGCGCTTGCCCGGTGTCTCCTGTATGCCTCTATCTCCCCTCGATTTCCTTCCCCTTTTTCCATCCACTGCCCCCTATTCTCTCTGGCGGCTCTTACTCCTACCCACCACGTGCGTAAGAGGTACGTGTGCGTGCGGTAGCGGCGCGTAGCCACGCACATGCGATCCGGAGTAGAGGAGAGAACGAGCGCAGCACTATCGACGCGGCTGCGCGTACAACCGGCCGATTCTACCCGAGAGGGGCTTCGTGTGTAGTGGGGGGCGCGTGTCACCTGTCGTGGCGTTGCGCGGTGTCAGTGTGACGCCGACCGTCGTGAGTTTCGGATCGTTTCGCGGTGTGTTTCAACATCGCTGATAGCACGGTGTATCGGGATAGACGCATACGATCGCGTATTATATCTACGTTGCGTTCGTGCGCCGATTCGTCGTTGCCTGCGTCTCTTTCGTTTACACGCGTACACGCACGCGTCTTCTCTCTTTCCCTCTCTCTCTCTCTCTCCCCCTCTCTCTGTCTCTCTCTCTATCTTTCTCACTCTGTGTATCTTCCTTTTTCTCTGTCGCTCGTCCGCTTTTCTCCCCTCGCATAATCTCTCCTCGTCCCTTTTCGATCGCCGGTCGATTTTTGGATTCGTCGTCGAGGTGCGTGCAGGCACGCCGCGTTCGATCTCGTGAATGTGCGCGATCAGGAAGACGGCCGTCCGCAAGGAAACATGCGTGAACAGAGCTGGAGGACAACGACTGCGACAACGACGAGGAGCACGCTGCACGTGACTGCGGCACCCTCGCACGTTTTGCTGCAGTGAGTGGAGAGAAAGGGAGGAAAAAGAGAGTGATAGAAACACGTCCTTTCTCCTTCCGCTGTTACGTCGGAGCCTGTGCTTAACGGGGAGTAAAGAGTGCCGGTGGTTGGTGCGGTATTCGTGAGTTAACGAGGTTCTTTCTCCTTTGCGTGATCCACGGAGGAGACTACGAATCCTGGCACGTTTTCGGCGTCGTTCGAACCACCCGAGAGAAGATGAGGCGTACCATCTTGGAAACGAGGATGCACCCCGTGTTATCCTGCTGGTGCGTTGTCGCCACCGTCACCCTCGTCTTCGCTGCATGGCAGGAAAACATCAGGCCGAAGATGTACGTCCAACTCGGTGAGTGTGTCGTTACGTTGCTCCTTATTACGTATCATATTCTCCGTGTTGCGTTTCCGGTGGTGTTTTTTGTTCGCCGGCAAACGCCGACGGCTCGAAAGACGATGGTGTCGCGATGTGTTGACACAACATGTGCCGTTCAAATCGAGTCGCTCGAACCAAGGTTAAATACGTCACAATGAACCGCGTATCGATCACGCACGGTGTCACACGACGAAACACCGAAATAATTGTTGTTCTCGAATCGATAGAGATTACTTTCTGGCGTGCTACGCGATTGTCATCGACAACGTGCGCTCAAAGCACAGAGGAAAATCGTTTAATTACACCGTTCGATTCTATATTTAGAAATCTTTACTCTCGGCTCATCGATCGAACCGAGCTATATCCTTGGCTAACGAAAACAATGTCCGTCCGGTTGCGTTCGAACGCGAATTAAAATACTCGCGGAAGCTGCTCGCTCTTGGTTATTTTACGGTCGAGAAGGTAATTTTATATTCTCGTTTGCTCGGGTAGTGCGCGTCGAGTAGCCGAACAACGATGCGGAACGGAAGTTGCACCGGGTGCAGGGTCATGGACCTTCCCCCACTCGGTATTGTACCACCCCGTAGCGAGGGGAGTTGTGTGTGCAACCCGGTGACTGTAAACCCTAATCAGTGACATAACCGTACCCTCTAGGTGGATACTTGGAAAGAATATAAAGGTATCGACCAACGGTGTCCCGTTTAAATGATTAAAGTGCGCGATATAACCGAGCTTCTTGGAAGAAGACGACGGCTACGATCCGCGACCGCTATCGGCACCGTTCGCGTTCCTTAACGATCTACGGCGGTGATGTTCGATCGATTAATTTTATTCGTTCGTCCGCCTTCCTTCGAACGGCTCGACCAAGCGAGGGAAGGAAAACTCGAGCCAGAGTTTGAGGGATTAAAGCGTCGTAACGATGGTGTAACGAGCGTGCGGTGATCGATCGATCGGTATCTTTGATTCGAAGGAACGAACGACGGAAAGATTTTCGCCGTGTCGACGACGAGCAAAACTCGTTGTCAAGGGCGAAGCATCGAGACTAGAGTAACGAGAAGAAAGAGTACCGAGCGTCCCACATCCGAGGTACTCGACCTTAACGGCACACCGCGCGTGTTTCGTAATCGCGGTACGCGACCGACATGCAGCATTCATCGTTCCTTCGACGATATTTCGGCGAGGGAAGGAACGAAATAAATTGGTCGCGAAGCGAGCACACCGTTGCATCGCGTGCCTTTACGCACGCCAGTTCACATTCTCCTGACACACGGCACGTGTATGTGCATATCTTCGGTGCTCCAAAGATAGTCGACCGATAGATGCGATTTCGCTGTGTGCACTCTCTTTCTTCCTCTTGGATCTCTCATCCGTGCAAACGCGCTACACGCGTTCTTTTTTCCCCTCTTCTCTGCATTTTGCACCGATGAACTGCTGGCATTGACCGGTCTCGTAGCTCGCGCCTCGCGGCATTGCGTTTATCGAGCATTATCGAACGGATGAATTTGATTCTCTGTACATTCGTTGAGCGAGTATCGTTAAAAGGTGAAAAATGACTGGCCTATGATCGTCGAGGAAACGGATAATACGAACATCGGGCGTGGAAAGGAGAAGCGAATAACTTTTGAAAAAAGTAGCTCTTTCGATCGCGAGCCGAGTAAATTTTCGAATCAACGTGTCGATTAGCGACGTGTTTCAGCGCGGGTGATGGATGGCTCTCGTTTCTGAATGAAAGTATATTTTTTCGAGATGGAAGATGCGACGTCGGTAGGCCGTAACGCAAGCTCGTTAGGCCGTTATGAATTTAGTTCGTGTATTATTTTCCAATAGCAGGGAGAATCGAAGCGCACTGCGACGAAACGTGCAGCGGGAATTGAAATTACACGAAGCACGTGTTATTAATACGCCACTGGCATTGCGGCAACAGCACTGTTTTGCTCACTGAGTCAGAATTTCTGCTAATTCTACAACAGGGAAAACCACGCCGCAGAACCGAAATTGTAATCACCGGGAAATGCATATTGCCGTTATGGGGGTATCCGAAGGGACCCGGTTCCGCTGATGCAGCATTTTCCACGGCTGTTTATTGCGTTTCCATGGACCGCTAATGCTTATTTTTTCTCGGTCGGCTTTCAGAAGATAAGGAGCAACATCGTGTTATCCAATTATCTACCGAGTACGTTCTATTTATGCCGTTGTTGGAGCTCCGCGGCCCGTTTTAGCGCTTGTCTCGGCTCGCGGTTCTAACGTCAATTTCTCTTGTCGTTTTCAATACGATGCGTGCGAGCGAGCTTGCATCTTTCGGATCGTTGACCTCGGAACGCAAAACCCGACGACAAACGACGATATTTCAATGGTTGCGAGGGAACGAATCGCGTCGCGAATAGCCCGTACCGCGAATGCCGTTGACGATCATCCGCGCCCCGCTTGAAAAACAAACGTCATAAATCAAGTGTCGGATACTGGAACGCATGCGGCGCCGTCGGAGACACGACGTTTAAAAATCCGAATCGCGCGTCGCGACGCGACGTCTGCCGGCACACGCTTGCACGCGTCCCTCTTCGGTAAGAATAACGCGACCATGAAATATCGGCCTGTCGTTCGGCGAAGGCGCGAGCCGCTTCAACGAGGATGCTCGCAAAAGTCAAAATCCGTGTGTGGTATTGGCGCGTAACAATCCGTCGCGGCGATATGTTATTCCACGCGAATACGTTATTAAAAGACACCGCGAATCTCGATGCGGTTGATAGCAACGCTGGTTACGAGTTCATTACTGCATCCCAGTCGCGAATACGAGCGTCGAATCGGAATACGAGCTATACCGGGCAGTTAATCCATATTACGGTAACTTTATCTGGCAGCGAGGAATACCGCAACGGACCAATCATAGCACTGCCCCCAACCGATGAGGATACATTATGATTAGTTTCAGTATACCGTGTTCGCGACCTGGCACGTATAACCCGACCTCGGTTCTAACCACCGGGTAAAATTACTGGGAATCGTGTCAATTGGCTACGCGTTCGAGAACCGTCGAACGTAATTCCACTTCCGTAGGTTCGAAATGTCAGTAGGTAGGTGGTGATCGACACGCCGAGCAAAGAAACGAAAGGGAACTTTCGTCTTTCGGTTTCACAAAGTCGGAGAGACAGAGAGAGAGAGAGAGAGAGAGAGAGGGGGGAGGGAGAGAGAGATACACACACGATGAACGTCTGATCGCGATACAGCGATGATTCTCGGCGCAGATAGACAGAGGTGAGTTAACGCGAGCGAACGAAGGCGAATCCGGTGAGCGCGTATTAATGTCAAACAATTGGCGAGGTATACGAACTAGCGAGCCTGGAAATGATCGATTCGATACGAAACGGGGGTCGGTCCTTTTTAAGATTTCTCTTTGAGGATCGGTCGCGTGTACATACCGCCCCCGCATTTTTTGTGAACGTCGAGTGTGTACTCGACGATAGAATAAGTAGCATACTGGCATTGCCGAGGGGTTCATAAATCTTTTGTCGAGAAGATCCCCCCTTGCCATGCTCGATCCGGGAAAGCAAAAGGTCAAAAGCAGCGGCTGCCGGGAGCGGTTTCTTCGTTGGAGTGCAAGTAAAAGTGTCCTCTTATCGCGGGTGTTGACTCGACCTGGCTCGGGGATGAGGAACCATCGTAAATACGATTGCCTTCGCGAAACTTGGATGGAGTTCCTCTCGCGTCGTTTGCGACGATTCGCCGCGTAATGCGTCCCTTTCCATCGATGGATAGACGATTAGTTGGCGATTTTATTATCGACTCGAAACTTGGCCAATTCTTTAATATCGGGATGCTGCTGGCGCACACCGCTCGAGAAAGTTATTCGAATTCGTTGTATTGACTCCTCTCATAACGTTCGCCATCGACCACCGGCTTTGAAGCGACCGCGGACTTTCGGTGCGTTAATATCATTTCCTTCTTCTCTCCGTTCTTCTCTTCTATCCTATCATCCCCCTCTTACTCTCTCTCTCTCTCTCTCTTTGCTCGACGCTTTCAAACGTGTCTTTTTCATTTTATTATCGCAGACGGAATTGGCTTTATCGCGTCGTTGAGACTATCAATTAGATGAAATTAGATTATCACAGTTGACGACTCGTGCCTAATTGTTCGCGTGTCCTTAACCTACAAATTAAAATACCGCGTCTGGAATGGCGAGAGAGTCGATAACGAGACGCGTTTGAAAACGAGAGAGGAAGGAAGAGGCCAACGAGTCTCCGTTACCTTCTTTTTCTTCGCAGCTTTGAGTCATCGAAGCTCGATAAACCCGCGGAGTAACGCGATGTTGTGCATTTTTCCTCTCGAAGGTACCTTCCGTGTCGTTGGATCGAATGATAAAATTAAACGTCATTGTAGGTCGTCCGATGATCTCTTCGATAAAGTTAACTGACCTGCTGCTTCTCGGGTTTTCGACGCACTATTCTTCCTTTCTCCACTTTTCATTCGACGATCGAGCTTCCATCGTTGGCTTCCCATTCTGCTCTTTGTTCCTCGATGTTGGTCGTTCGTGCGTCGCGTGGCGAGCCGATCTTTTCCTCCTCGATTCGGTCGCTACAGAAATTGGTTTATCGGCGGACAAAGTATGAATAATTCAAACCGGACGATTCACAGTCCAATCAATTTGGGTCCGAAAGCAGCGTGGCAACCCATAGTCTAGGGGAGGAGCTTACTCGAACAGGGTGAAACGAAAAGGACCATTAGTAGTACCGTCTAGTTTAATGCGAAACTCGAATTGTCCGACGTGTGTCACGCTCGCCAATCAAACCTAACCACCTTCCAAATAAATCGAACGACATACCTCGAGATAAAAATAACGTGGTCGATTCGAGACAACTTTGCCGGATGTACTTAGGTCTAGGTGCGCGAATTTCAAGGAATTTTTAACATCGCTGTATATCTATTCATGTACTACTTGCTCGCAAATATTGTTCACCCTTTACTCGATATATCGGTGTAAACGCGGATTTTACGTAGCACGTATTCCCTTCTTATGCGCAATACGGTTGGCATGAAAGGCGTAGTTTACGGTGTAAACAACCCTTCTCTATCGACTGTTTATGAAGTTGATTCTTGCAGAGGGGAAGTTGTTTCTGCGGAAAATATCCGTGGTACAGAAATTCAATGGAGAGAATTGCATCATCGACGCAGCGTATCCTTGCCAGTTGTACAGCAGCGAGCACGCGAGATCTCGAGGAAAGAATCGATTTTTACAAAGTTGGATCGACACCGTTTGCATTCCGCTATTCGAACGAGACGCGTTCAATATTACAGGCCGTTATAAATTTCTTCTCGTTGGAAGGATAATTTACGGGGCATTAACTCGACGGTCGTTCATGCCACGAATTAGTGCGATTTATTTCACCGGTAGTTCCTTGAATATTTAGTTATACACCTCTGACTAATTGCCGAATTCGCTTTTGAATCGCGCGCGGCAAGGTAAATAGCGATTTCCCAAATAGACAGACTTCGGTATCTAAAACGGCGTGTAATTAATTCAGCGCGACGACGAATTAACGCCGCGATACCAACGAGGGGATGGAAACTGGAAAGGTTAAAGCGAGAGGTAACCGCTAAACAGCGGCAGAAAGAAGACAGATAGGATACCAAGATAAAAAAGGCGAGGCGAGGACATACGTACGTGACATCTCGTCGTTCGGAGAACAAGTTTCATAAACTCAATTACATCGGTTTTTCTCCATTGTTGATTTTCGCTCGAGATTTTTCCGTGACATAATTGCTGAACGTACGTTGGTCGTCGTCTCCGTTCTTTTTCGCGTGTATACCGGTGCAGCTCGTGCACGGTGCACCAGATACAGGCTGGCTGATACGCTCCTTTAGTTTCGCGGGTTTGTTCGGGTCGTCCTTAATCGAATTTCGAATTGAATTCTTGGTTGGATGCTCGCTGGTTTTACAGCGGGATTATACGATTCTTTAAATCGCGGTCGATGAAACGACGGTGACGGGTAAACCGATGCTCGGTTGCATCGAGTTTATCCGATAGTTTGGAAGTTGGCGTCAACGTCCCGTCTCCGTTTCGTTCGAACCGCGGACACGCGTATTCGTAGAACACACGGAACTTGCATATACGCAGCAACGAGGCAGACACGTCAGTTGATTTTCAGATGCCGTCGCTATCAGCAGCTTCCGGCAACATCGTGAAAGCACCGTACTCGGTATTAGTAGTCTTAGTACGTTGTAACTTACGCCAATCCGTTGCAATTTGCGGTTTAATCGAGCGTATCTGCTGGATCAATACGAGTGGCTCTCGTCCTCCTTCCACCCCCGCCTCGTTTCTCTTTCTATTGCGTTTCTAAACTTGGAGCTTCTGTCTACTCGATTCCAGCCCTCCGTCTCCTCACTCTACAACGCCTTCTCTCCCCGTTTCTCCTTTTGAGTCGACGGCCCCCTTTTAGTTTCTTCGCAAGTATATCGTTAAGTTCTTTAAAAGCTTTTCATCGGCGACTCGGGAAAGTTTACGCGAAATTACGATTATTATCGTTTCCACCGAGCGCCTCTAATTTCGTGATAAATTTTGTTCGCGCGATAAGATATTTTAGTCGGAAGAATCCGAGCGGGATACATTTTTTCGAATTCCAATCGGTATCGGTGTCGTTGATAAACGCGATAAACGCCAACGAATTTTTGCGAATTTTCTTCCGACTTTTTCCTTCAAAGTCACGGGAAAGCGTAAAAGTCGTTTCACCTGGAAATGTTCCCTCGCACAGATTACACAAGATCCCAGAACGACTTTAAAGTTGGTTCTGACGATCTGCCCCTCGACGTGTGCTTTCGTGCGTTAATTAGGGAACAGAAGCGCTTTTACGGAAGATACCGAGAGCCAAACTTACAAGCCTCAACGAGCTTTTGGAGAAAACTTTTCCGAGTCGTGTGGTATATTTCCTATCGCGATGTCCGATCTCGTCGTTGACCACGCGCTTGACACGTTACGAGTCTATTCTCTATATTTATCGGATAATCATTTTTCTATTACGATTCCCTATCAACTATTAATGAAACTCCTCCATTAACCCGGGAAGCTTGAGCGCGATCCATGGTAGTAGTCTTTCTCGGCCAATTTCATGGAAATTTCATAGGAAACCACAACCGCGTATTAGGTTAATTAACTTCGACAGGATCCAAAATCGTTTTTGGATTACGACCCTGTTTGTCGTAAATCTAAGAGACTTTCCAGAACGATACCGTTCCGTGTTATTTACGACGATAATTACCGCAATCGTTGTAACACGATAAAGATAAGTACGATATCCTGGTATTTTATGTCGTGACTGTTTCACCGACCGTACAAACTTGGCAGATTTTCTCTCGAATATCGCTTTAAAAATATTGGGTTATCTCGTTAATAGGGTACGAAAATATTACCAAGCCTTCGCTAGTGGTCATTGCCGTAGCCGGTGACTCGTGTCCAGCGAGATCGATCGGTCTCTCGAGTATCCCGCAGGATGCGTCACCATGCCGCGTATCTTGTCCGATCGTACGGCTGTGTACACGATCCGTCGGTTGAAACATTATTTCGATATACACGTATATTCCTCGTGTTATTAATTTTCTCCTCCGTTATCTCGAAAGTGCTCGATGAAATCACGAACGGGTATCTCCGATGGTTTCTTGTTGACCAGCGTCCTTTCCGATCCACTTTGCTTTCTATCTATTAACTTCTGAAACGTTCGACTCTTGTTTCGGTTCTAGTTTACACTTCCGAGGTTTCCCTTTTCGCGCGGCTAAAGTCGGTCTCGTGCTTTTTGCGCTGCTTCCGGTAACACGGTGGTTCTTCCATCGTCGTATCACGTACCTCGATAACGCGTGAAACTACAGTTTCACTATAGGTTTCCCGCGATTCGTTGTGCGAATTTATACGGTCGGGGCAACACGACGACAGAGGGGTAGCGCGATTTACCGGGCGAGAGAGAGAGACAGAGAGAGAGAGAGAGAAAGAGAGCGGAACGTTTCCAGAGAGAATTACGGGATATTCGATAACGAGCAGGGCAAGCCGGTGCATTTAAAAATCGGCCCCATTCATATCCACCTTTGTAGCTCGTTGACCGTTCGCCTCTTTCCAAGTCAGGATTTCTCGCCTCGAGTCAGGAATCAGAAACCTTTCAATCGGTCGTCGGTACGACTGGCATCCTGAAAGATCGATCGTTCTTTCTCTATCTCTTTCTTCGTCTCCCTCCTGTTCTGCAGGACGATGCGTCAGTCGTGAGATAGCGGAAGGCTAAGGGTGGGAATAGTAGGGACAAATGGAGGGTGTCCGGAGGGTACTTGGAGTCGGGCACCGTTGGCTCTCCGAAACGCCCCGACACCCTCCTCTTCTCCCATCGTCCTTTCGTGTCTGCATTTCTCCCTCGATTCTGTCGCCTCGCTCTCTCTTTCTCCATCGCCGCATCCTCCTAATATCGTGGCTTAAGATGTCCGATACACGTACGATCGACCGGCCGTGTGCACCGCTGCAGGATTGCAGCAGTCGCTAGAATGCCAGTTGCTAGGAAAGCCTGGCACGTAGAAAAAAGAGGAAAGCGGATGTTGATGCAAAAGCCTCGCAGATATCAAGTTTAGCTCGTTTCGTTTCAAGGAAAACTAGATCGCGCTCAAAGGTACAAATTTAATGTAACGCTTACAGGCTTGTCCCGTCAACTGGAATACAGCGGGACGATCCAAAAAGCACATTATTTTATGCTGGGAAACTTACGCGGCGCTCCACCGTTTTACGATTTAACTTGCGCGAGTTAAAAATTCACTGCTCCTTTCGTTTCATTAATTAAGCCAAACTTTGAAGGAGTGGCTAAAAGTCGACTCGCTTCTTTCTCCCAGTATTACCCACTATACGGGCTGCTTCAAAATGGTACAGACGCCGGCGAAGTGTATATACATGGGAAAAAAGGAAACGAACGCTGGTTTCGAGGAAAAATGAGCCGAAAACGTAGTCGGTAGAGGATCTATTTAGTTGTCGGATCATTTTGCAGAAGAGAAACGAGCCATGTGACTCGAATGACAAGACTAGCGGTATTTTTGCCTTGGAGCTGTCGTGAAATACGGATGAGAAATGATAAAATTCGGTGGTTCAGAAATGGTTGAATTTTCAAGCGGTGAAAAATCAGTTTCCCAGTGTCGGCTAGGTGCTAGCAACAAATGGACGGACGGCTTTCTCATTATCGCGGCGCGGTCAAACTTTCGGTGTAATATCTAATTGAACCTGGCCGTGCAAATATTTAAGTCAGCCTGAAGAGGACATGGTTTGCGAGACAGCAAGTGCGGAAGAAAAAGAGGGGGAGAAAGAGCGAGAGAAAGAGCGAGAAAACGAGAGAGACGAATTGGTAGCTGCATATATCCCTTGTGGTGGTCGAGTGCGCCCGCTGTTTTAGTGGTAGTGGCGTGGTAGTGAGGGGGTGGCGACCACGTGACCGCCTACGGGCGCCATGTTAGGCACGAGGGGTGCCGATTTCGCACGAAGTCGCACGAACTTGGAGTCGCCATGTGGTCCTCGTGGGTTCAGCCGATCAATACCTTGCCGGCTGCTGGCACAGTCAAGAGAGCACAAAGTTATGCACGCGCAACGATGATAATGCCATCGACCAAGACGATCCCGAAATTTTGCGGGTCATCGTCCCTTTTCTATCGTCGTTGCCCGAACCTCGACGCACAAATCCTACCGACCGACACACTGTGTACGTTGTAAAATCGACGATCCAGTCGTCGATTCGTTAAACGCGGAAAACGCGTTTCACGAGTTGAAAAAGTTCCGTATGATTTTGAACTTTTCTCGCGTTTTGGTAGCAGAAAAGTTGCTCGATTATCTTTGACCATCTTGGCTTAAGCGGAGTTGAGCATAACACGACTAAGACTGTTGTCCGACTTCGTCTTGTTGAGAATTTATCAGCCGTGCTCGATCCGTCGAGAAAACAACTTCAACGTCTAAGATACCACAAGTAGGTAAACCTGACCCGAGAGAATCAAATTCGTGATAACGTTAACGTCTTTCGATCGAACGATCAGAAGTAATCCGACGATATTTCATAATTACGTTGTTCGAAAACAACGTTGTTCCGTTCCTTGATACATTTTTACTCGGCTATTTCATTTTCCAAGGTTGCTGGTTATTTGCACGGGCAACGGTCGTAGTAGGCATAACCGTGAAATATGAAGCAAGCCTGTCGTTTCACCTGCCTCGTCGTTACTCGTGCCAAACACTAAAATGGTCGAGGCGAATAACCCCAATAGTTTCCATTATTGAAACAGACCGGCGCACATCTGTTCCCTTCCCCTAAGGGACGGTCAACCGACTACCTGCATGCCAAGGAGACACGAAAGCACGCAGGATCGGGACAAAACTCGCTCAGACCGTGGCATTTCCAGGTGTCATCGTTCTCCGTCTGTTCCGGCATGACTCGAAGTCTCAGGACCAGCGAGTAATACGGTGGTAGAACAAAGGTGGTCGCGTGGTGGTAGCGGTTCATACCTCGTCCCACGATGCTCGATTGCCATTTCCAATATCTTCCCCCATGCTGAATGGAGCATGTATATCTGCTGGTAGCACGTCGGGGAATCGATAGAATTTGTCGTCCCGTACTTTCGCCTGCCTCCCTTTCCGTTTTACTAATCCACTTAATTTAATCCAACACGCGAGCTCTCTCCACGCCGATACTACTCGTGCCATCGCATTAGTCGTTAGACCGGCCCAACTTTCTTTCGAATTCGACGATTACTTGGATTCTTTGCAATTCCACGCGTGTGGTATTTGTTCCCTTTGAGCAATGGTCGATGCCCCATGCATTATTTCACGTCCGGCCTTCCTTTTCACTCTTTCATGGGCTGACCTTTACACGCGAAATCGCGTCAAGCAACGATCCATTTGTACCCTCTCTGCGCCGCTGTTCCCTCCTTTCTTCTTTTTTTTTTCTTTCTTTCTTTCTTTTTTTTTTCTTTCTTCTTTTTAGTATTATTGCGAGACTCATCGGCGGCCGCCGCTACATTTTCGAAGGTTAAAGTTCATCTGGCATTTCGTGATTGGGAAAAAGCGACTACTGGAAGGGACGTGGACGGAAAAAGAAAAGGGAAAGAAAAGGGAGAGATTACCCGTCGCGCGGCTCTTTTTGATTTTTAATATTTAAACAAGCCGGGAAATTGACCTTTTCACGGTGTTAGTTCCAGAGTTAAGAAGCGTTTTGCTCTTTGATTTTAAGAACGTGCTCGATCGAAGTGCACGATATAATTAAGACGGTGCTGTAATTATCGTGGAATAAAGTTCGTTCGCATCGACTTAGAACCGTGTCAACGAATCCACCTTCCCTTTGCTCGATTTCCAATATAGCAGTTGCCGGTACTCGCGCTCGTAGATGGGTGCCAGCGATGCATCAAGCGTCGATAGAATTTTGTCGTTCTGCCGTGGCTCCACGCCATCCCATCCCCCCTTTTACGACTTTCTCGTCGTACCGCGAGCACATATATTTGTCTCTATCTCTTCTGCGAGGTAGAATAGTTGAGAGAGATTATGGAAAAGCTATGTGCTGAGAGAGAGATAACGAATGTACGGCTGCAAGCTACGGAGCGAAGAGAAGAGAGAGAGAGATAGGGCTGCTCCGAAACGGCGAAAGAGAGTATGAAAGAGACAAAACGGACGGCGAACTAGACCGGCGGGGTTGGAAAGGATGAGAAAGGGAGGAGAAGGGAGCGGAGAAGGGTCCGTTCTCAGGGAGAGCCGGCCCAATCCGGCTTTACCGTCTCATCATGCAAATTGTACGACTGCGGGATAAGCGAAGGAACTGCTATCGTTCTCCACGCATGTTGCTCCTCAGAAACGCAGCCGCAAACGCAACTATCGGCGACCGACTGTAATATCACGGCCACGAACGTTCCGTTGGGAACAATGACTCCTTAATTGGAAATGGAGCATAGTTTTCGAAGGGTATGCACATCCATACCAATTGTCATCAGGCTATCTACGCGTTACGTATTCGAATAGTTTGCGCATCGATCGGACCTTTGTCGAGTGCTTTCGATCGTTTCGTCTCGGTGATATTCGCCTTTGTGAACGTCGTCGTACGTTAGGATATCTCGAAGAAGAAATTTTCCTTCGGAAATTTCAAACGAGTATGAAAAAAAAAAAAAAAAAAGAAAGAAAAAGAGGAAGGAGAAAACAAAAAGAAAAGCTCGTTATTTATTGGCCCTAAACACGACAGCGTGTTTATCGAATTCGCGTTATTCCTTCTAGGGACGCGCACGCTAGAAAAAATGTAATGTGACGTCTCGTTCTGAAAGAACACCGTGGTCTTTTTCACGTACCGCGAATACTTGAATCGCTGCGAGAAGGTTAATCACCCCGCGGGATTTAAGCGGCAGTGTTCGCGATTTTAATCCGGCGAAATCAAAACGCGATGCGCGAGCGTGTGTGTATTTTTTATGAAGGAAATGCGCGCTGCTAGTTAAAAGGTAACCAGGATTTTCTCGCTTCCCGTCTACTCCGCATTTAAAATTTGCTCCGGAGTTCTGAACCAGCCCTTTCCAGTTATGTTCTCAGTTATTTGGAAAATTAGCAACTCGGGCTAGCGGCAAAGTCCATTCGGTCTGTACTGGACGTGCTAATAAAAATATAGCGCGCAACAAGAGCTTCTCGGTGGGATTCCCGACTACATCGGGTGTACCGTAGCCACGCGTTGTTCCCGTAAAATTCTACCGATCTCTCTTTTCAAGGTCCCGTCTCTCTCTCTCTCTCTCTCCTCCCCCTACGAGACGCCTCTCTGTTACTCCGCCAATTCCATTCTTTTCTTCCGCGGCTTTCCTTCGTTTCCGACTTTAATCCCACGGAAAATAGTGGCGTGTACTTAACGCTTTAAGAACGTCGCATCTGCGCTGCGCTGTCTGGGCACGTGCGCCTCTTACGACCTTCTCCTTATTCGCCATTTTCTCCCTTGTTTGTTCGTTATCTTCTTTTCCTTCCCTCGTGGCTGACCGTACGTGTCTTGTTCGTTTTTTTCTTCTTATTCCCCGTCTTCTAGCCTCTTTTACTCGTTTTCCTCCGATTTCCTCCAGCCTTACGCTTGCCCTTTGGGGCACGGTGAGTGGACGTTGAAAGGGTTCATCGATCGACCGATAGGAAGGAAAGGCAAGAGCATTTTAAATACGGTCGCTTTAATAAAAATTGATGGCTGGAAAGTAGCAGGAGGTGAATTTGACGAATGTCGTTAGCCGCTTAATTACTGTTGGATGATCGGCGTCACGCATCGAGAGTTTCACGATCGGCCGGAAGTACTCGGCTATTCAGCATCGAAAACCTTGGACTGATCGAATATCGCGTCTTTTTTATAGCTTGTGGAATGACGTTTTGCGCGACGGTTTAATACGCGCCCTATCGTCGGATTATTAATTCCGTCGTTTCATTTCTTGTCGCTCGCGGAAACGGGTTTGTTTGGATCGCGAAAGAGAAAAATTCCTGAAACGAAACTTCACAAGTACGATTTAATTATGTAATACGGTACTGTACCGAGCCTCCGCATAGTTCTACTTCGATGAACGTTTTTCCCAAATAATTATCGACGAATCCGAAGGAAATACGGCAGAATTTTATGGGTTAATTTGCGAGAACAAAGGACTCGAAAGTTATTGGCTGGCCGATGGTGTATGGTTTTGATTTATTACGTATCATGCGTTCAGAAAATTGACAGCGCATGGTGTGCTGCGCTGATACAATTCATAATTATCATCCCTGTAAAAGCATTTAAAAGAAAGCCGTGTTTCCGCTTGGTACACGCTTTTTTACTTTTGTTTTGTATTTGTAGTTTTCATTTGCCGGTGTCTATTTTCCCGTGTAGTTGAAACGTTCAAATTACTTTTCGCACCAACACCGATTTATCGTTCCTTTTTGAAAAAGTACACCGCGTTTCGGGCGTAATAAAATTTGCTGAAAAAAAATTTCTCGACCTCACCAGGCGTATAATTTTCAGCAAATCTGCCGCCGCGTTTCGTTCAAGCTACGGCGCTCTGTTCGGAATTTGATCACAAACCCTGGACAATAAACGCGGCCAGTTTATTGTTCGTCAAACGGCGAACGTATTTGGGTTAACCAGGAACCGGTATTACTAGTGGTTGAAACGAGCTATTCGAATGCTGTGTACGATACCATTTCTATGAATTTCATTAGGATAAAAGAATCTACTACTCCGTATTTGTACGTGTGTACCGAGCTTTCGTCTCGACCAGCACTCGATCAAATTTAGCCATCGGCGAAAATTTAGTTGGAAATTCAATTGATACGGTTTCGTATACCTTGGGATTGGAAGAAAAGTTTCGCAACGCGCAGGGTATTTCATCACCTATGGCGTTAAACGAGCAAGCCCTGTCGACGCCACTCGGACGAAGTACGGATATCGCGGGCCAATCAGTTATTCCATCGACGATCCGTCGTTACGAGCATCCAGGCCAGTCCGCGTTTGTTCCTACACACATCGCGCACGATGTCGACGTAGCGTCAGTTTTATTGGCAATTTCAGAAATTGCGTCCGAGATGCGAGCGTCGTCTATTTTCTTTGCCGACAGAATTCACCGTTTTTTCTCGTTACCCTTTTTCCTCCGTTTCGAATTGTCGTTCGATCTTCGGACAAAGCTTCGAACATAAGTTTCACTTTGTAGCCATCCCAAACTGAAAACCGTTATGGTTCGTCCGCTTGACTTATTGGTTCGTGATCCGTTTGGACACGTGGCAAAAAAAAAAGTGCAAGTTCGACCCCCTTTGTCTTTCTTCCGTGATACGCTTTGCCATCGGCGACAAGGATAATCGAAAGTCGAACGAAACCAGGCCAGCCTCGGTGCCAAATCGTTGCCGAATTTCCTCCTTCTCCCGTTCCCGTGTTTCCCGAATCGAAGGAACTTCGTATTGTTCCAGGAAAAAGCCTGGAGCACGAGTTTTTGAATCAAAATCGAACTAGCTTCTCCGTGCTCTTGTTTGCCAGAAGAAATATCTGTTTTATACGCGTTCGTAATTTCGAAAAATTACGGGCAGAAATGTACGTACGTCCGATCTTTTTTCCTAATTAAAACAACCCTTCTCCGATATACTTCGTTACTCCGATTTTCGTTTTTATTTTCTTCTTTGTTTTTTTTTTTCATTTTACATTTTTCCTTTTTTAGTGTTTTCGCCTTTCCTTTTTTTTTTAAATCAGTTTTCCTAACAGAGACGATTTACTCGTCTAGTACCTACCTTCGTTTCCCACGTCTTTCTGTATTTTATTTTCCGACCGAGTTTTGGCAAGCGAGATTGACGTTCGGCAATATTTTCGAAGAGATTTATCGCTCGCATCGAACACACGCGGGCAATCGCGTCAGTGAGCTTTAACGGTGCATATAAATAAAAAGGAAAAAAAAAAAGAAAAAAAAACTGTTAGTCGCATGAAAGATCGTTCCGGAGGAGCTTTGTTATCGTTCGAAATTGCACCTTCGAGTATCTCCTTCGAGAAACGTATTTTTCATTTTCTTCGGACGTGTTGCATGGGTGTATCTCTATCCTTTTAGTCGCGAGAGAATCGAATCGAACGCGTCGACGAGATTCTCGTCGTGGAAAAGTAGCGTACCGCGCGTCGCAATGCGTTTTCTTTTCTTTTCGTTTCTTTTCTTTCCTCCTTTCTTCTCTCTCTCTCTTGGTTTTCTTTCTTTAGCAAAGAGTGGACTGCAGAGCAACGGGGCTATTGTAGCGACTCTGATGTACTGCTAATGGCGGTTACACACTCGGGGGTTCCGCCGGTGTACAGGAACGACGTCGTTGCACAGCCTTGGTGCATAATTATCAGTCTCCGAAGCACGCCGTGTGCTAATTACAGGGTAAGGTATTAGTTCACGACGTCGGGCGTGTTAGGGTCGGCGTAAATATTTGGCAAGGGCCGAGTAGCAGCACGAAGCGAAGCCAATGGCTCTCGTCGCTCTGGTTACGCCATCTTTAAATCACTATTAACGGCCGCAACACGACAAAATTTGAATTTCACCTGGTTAATCGCTCGCTGCCTTCTTTTCTCGCGTTCTTTCCAAGGATTCGCGATCGTCGTATCTTGCGCGTAACGTACGCGCGGCTGTAACGATCCGACCAAGCCCGTTATCGTTTGTCAGGGAGTTTCATATTTTGCCGCCGGCTGATCGCTTAATTATGCAACGTAGCAAATTCGTGGTAAACGATTGCTTTCCCCCCACCCCCCTTTTCTTGTTTCCATCGGTTTGAATCGTTTCGACCAACGACGAGTCTTGGTCGCACGCGTCCACAGCGTTGAATCGAAAAAGTGAAATAGACCGTTCCGCGAATTAATCAAAGTTAAACACGGATTAATGGCATTTTTTGGGAGGTTGCAGCACGACCCACGCGAATCTCCGTTTAAATATTTGACTTCGGCGTTGTCGGTGTCGATTGGATTTCGCTCGGCTTGCATCGCGCTCGAAATTCGTTCGGCCCTGTTCGCTTGTATGCGCTTTTCAAATACATGGAACTCCGTTGAACGCGTTCGCATCACGCTGGCAAAACTTTCAATCGAACATTTATCCAACAATTGGTCGCCAAAATTTTACGAACGTCAAAAGAAAGGTAGACGCGTTTTCGGTTTGGCCTTCTGCCCTTGGTTGCTCGATTGTTCGCTCCCAAAACCATCACCATCACCATCACCATCACCATCACCGTCACCATGGCCCGCCGATAGCCAGGCAATTTGTCGGTTTCCTAGCGCAGATCGCGCGATCCGTTGGCGTGTTCCGTTTAGCGCTATCGAGGTGAATTCTCCCGGAGAAAATCGATGCTGTCCGTCGAAGGAATGCGCGAGGCGGAGAGTTAGGATCGAGAGCGGCGTTGAGTGACGCGAATTCCGTATGCGCGAATACTCTAAAAAAGGAACAATCGACGACGGTTCCATCCACTTGCTTATCCACGTCGTGCACACACGCAAGCAAAGTGGGAGCCTGTATGCCGTATAAACATATATTACGTTTCAGAGTACGTTACCTGAATTCGTGGGTAAAAGTGATTCCGAGTCGTGCTCGTATTCCTGAGATTTTATATTCCAGATGCACTCGAGTTTACAAATATCGACTACGAGGAAGGCGGAGCGACGCGAGAGAAATTTGCTGAAAAATCATACCATCGCGATGAACTCGTGCACGGAATAACCTTGCCGCGTGTCCAAACGGAGCGTCCGGATAATTTTTTAATTCGATCTACGGGACAGTTTTTCCAACGAAATTAATCGAATCGATACGCGAGACGATCCTGCGAAAACAGCCCGGCCCCTGCCTCCCTCTTGCCAGTCGTCTCGTTCTGCCCGCAATGACCGATTTTCAAAGGCACAGTGAAACTTAATTAACGTCTATACGCGGCAAGATTATATTCCTCCCGACGTTCCGCGAAGAGATAAAAATAATCTCGCCGCAGCCGGAGTGCTCGCGCTCGCCAGCTATTTAATGCCTCGAAACACTCGTATATTTTCCAGCGCCTATAAAATTTTCATAGGATCCGCCATAGCATGGATTCGTTCTTTTTATTCGGTCGGAATAAAATAGCGAGGCGGGTAGGTGACGCATACATTCCGAATCATCCGAGGTTCCTATGCCCTCGGAATTAACCCTGGGTGAACTCGGATAAGAGGGTCGGTCGGAATAAATGCTTGGCGCAACGATAGGGCGCCACGCGCCTACACCGTATACCGATTCACCGCCACTTTGAAATTATTGGCTTATGGGGCTGGCCGCTTCGGCCGGCACTAGGTCGATGACGTCACTGACCCGCTCTCTATACTCTACTACTCTATACTTCACTCTCCGGCAGACACATTAATTAAAGTATACATTCTTATCTGACCGTGCACGTAATGTCCCGCTACCAAGTTCCTACCGCTTTAAAAAATGATACAAACGTTACTCGCACGAGCGCGACTCGAGAGAGAAACGACGTTACTTTAATAAGCACTAATTATACAGTTTTGCTTTCAAACAACAGATACCGTTTAAGCAGGTTGAATAAAAACGTTTCTCGTATACTTACGCCGAGCAGAGTTTCGCCCGCGAGTTAATTGAACCATAATCGGTGGACCGATTCTCTCAGATTTCTCCGTTCTAAGTATTTTTTTACGACTCACCGTTTCCCACCGGCGTTCTTACGCAGAAAGTCTCCTTCCAGCCAATTTCAGCCAATGAAATTTAAATTACTCCGGTAGAAGAGCGAACGAACTGATCTTCCGAGCGAAACGATGTCAAGTTTTGTGCGCGCGAGAAGGCAACAAGCCCTGATCGACGATTCAGCGGGGCAAATACAGCTGCATCGGAAGTTGTGCACGCCGTTCGATCCTGATGGCTTACAAGTTGCGAGAGATCGATGCATGGTCTTCCTGTTGGAAACACGGGAATGTCAACGTTCGCTCCATCTGTTAGCGGACTGCCACTTTCCTCGCGGTGTACCGTTCCGCGATTCGCCGATCGCGGTGTGCAACTGCACGAAACTCAATCCTCTCCGAACTAGCCGAGACTCGTATATCTCTCGCTAGAACAAATTTAGGTTAATCCGCTTGTTTCGTTATTTACGAAGATACCCGGCTATTGCCCGGTTTTTCTCGATTACCGTGCTCGCGAATAAAACTATCGAACCAGGGACGAAACTAACCGTTTCGTTGCGAGAGCCATCCGGAATGTAAATTTTTAATTTTTAATTTAACCCGTGTAGCACACTCGACTCGGTGCACTTGAATCATTGCCCTCGAGGTTATCGATGGATGGATGGACGGGGTAAAAGTCGCGTGTGTCGGAAGTTGACCTGGATGTTGGCGTGTCACGTGTCAGCCGGCGCCATCGCGTTTATCGCCACATAGGTACTTGCGAGC
Source organism: Bombus pascuorum (assembly GCF_905332965.1). Lineage (NCBI taxonomy): Eukaryota > Metazoa > Arthropoda > Insecta > Hymenoptera > Apidae > Bombus > Bombus pascuorum. Next base: position 5,329,689 of record NC_083496.1, on the reverse strand, counting down.
ATCGTTATTTGCCCTCTGATCATCTACTTTTCACGCTCTTCGTCTTTCCAACGAAAACGTTTCTGCTTTTACTCTCCTCGGTATTTTCGACGTAGCACGAAACCATTGGGTATCGTTTCGATGGTCGAAGCGTTTCGAACGATCGTCCATACTCGTGGTATTCCGATTAGTCCGAGTTTTCGATTCAAAAAGAAAGATTCGGTCGCGGGGATGGAACGCGACCGAACCCTTTGGCTTCTTTCCTTTCCCTCGTTTTTCAAGCATGTCCGCATCGCTGATTTATTCCACCTACTTTTCAAAATGAACGCGCAAGCCACGCTCGCGTTCTCGGTAACCCCATCGACTTTTATTTCTACCCCTTTTTTGCTCGGTGTTTCCCCATCTTTTCTCTCTCTCTCTCTCTCTCTCTCTCTCTTTTCTATTTTCCCTGTTTGCCTTGACGCAACCCTCTCGGCTCGGCCCCGTCCCTCCTTCTGTCTATCGGGCGAATTTCTTCTTTCTTCGTTCGCCGAGCGGCAGGTTGCGGCTTTTCTTCCGAAGAACTCGTAAATTAGCGTTTAATTAACTCTATTTTAACGAATTGTTATTGCGCACCGACGAACATGTCCTTTCGTTATATCGACAGAGTCACCGAAACGTACGATTCAACTAGGCGTAACAAAGTTTGCGCCAGGGCTTATATACGGCCGAGTTACGCGTCAATGGTTTTTTGCTCTGTCAATGCCGATACAATGCGTAGATATTCGGTTGTCGCCTACTCCTGGTTCAAGCTGGACCGAGCACGTATCGCAGTTCGATTAATAATTCAATTACAGTGCGAGCTAATTACCAGGTACCGGCGTTCAACCGTTGTTTCGTGACTCGGTATCGGCGATGATTGTACTGCGAAAAACAATTTCGGACAGTCAAAAAAAAAAAAAACTTTTATCGATTTACCAGGCTAAGTCCTTTGCGATTCTTGATCGTTCCCGATACTCGCGAATCGCCTCGACGACGCAATACTACTCCGTGCGCTTTCGAAATTTCTGCCATACGAATTTTCTTCGGTTCGTCCTGTTCTTCACGTTCTCTGTTCGATACGCGATTGGTCGATGTGTTTTAGATGGAAATAGCACGCGTAACCTGTCTTGATTAATAATTAAACTATATGAATGGGAAATTACGAGATTGCTGTGCAATGTTGTTACATTTAGAGGATAATTATGCTTCAATTAAAAAATACTCATATCACGCGTTGAATATATCATACAATTCAGTATGTAAATAACGCCCGAAGCTGCAAGTTATAATGTTAATTAACTAGACGCGTGTCAGTGGTTTCGAATTTCTTCCATTATCGTGCATTTGCTTAGCCGAAGGCGGAATATTGTTTCGACTGGTGTTTTGACATCCGCGTTGGTTCGATCGACCGCCGACCGGGAAAGTTTCTCTGTAAATCGAAAATAAAGTCCATATCGAAATTGCTCGACGAGCGAAAATTGATCGGTGGCGTTCGGTCGACGCTCCCTGATCATTTTTCTCGCGGAAATTAACGACCCGAAAGTTTTCGTTGCCGGAGAAACGAATAAATTCTTCGGTAATCCCTGCGCTACAGCCTCTATTGGTAGACAGACGCGAACCATATTTTCAGGGGATTCGAGCAACGACCGGCGAATAGGAATTTTCGAGACGAATTAAAAAGTCAAGATTGCCTCGGCGATAAAACCATATGGGCCGAGCTGCGGAGCGACAGCAGCGAAACAAGGGTCAAAAACCCGAACGATTTCTCGCTCGACGTTGACTGAACTCGAGAAGTTCAAAGAATTGGGTCAGTCGAGTCGAAAAAGAGCGGCAGCGGCGGCTAAATGGTGGGAGAAAATAAGGGTGCGAGGGTTTGCACGTGAGAAGACTGGAAGGAGCATCGACGGGGGCAGAGGGGTGACACAGCTGCGCTAGCAACATCGCGCGGCAAAGTTGTGCGACTGCAGCTGCATTCGACAAACTTTCTCGTATTTCATTTCGTTCTCTTTCCCGTAATTGATCCTTCGCACGGTTTCGCGCTTCTCTCGTTCTGTCGCCTTCCGCTCGCCTCGTACTTTCTTTTTTCTCGATGCGAGCCCGCTCGAGCAACGGAAATATATCGTTGGCGTTCGCGAGATCGAGTCCTGAATTTCGAAAGGGGTTGTTCGACCTCCGAACTCGTGACGCGATCTCGCGGTTGCGTGTTCTCCATCCGAGTGAACGTCGGCTTTTCCGTCAGCTTGTCGTACGCAAATACCTACCGAAAGGATAGGATACGCCGTTCCAGTTAAGCAATCGAATTCCAACGGCGCTCACTTTCATCGTCCGTCGGTTTCCGTGCCGAATCCTCGGACACGGAATCGGAGCGACTACCCGAGGAAGCAGTGGATGTCTTGGCCGATGGCTCGTTCTTTGTTGGAACGTCGGCTCGTTCGACTCGGACCTTCGGCATCGGCGATCACCGGCGGTGGAGGAATGATCGATACCTCTTGAATAACGCAGGTTACCAACCGGAGGTTATCGGGGCTGAAGCGCGAGAGAATGCGCGGTTTTGGGAAAGCAGTCGGCCTATATCGATCGACATCGATGCGTGTGGTCACGACGGATGAATTTCGTATGTTCCCGGCAAATGGTAAACAGCAAACGGTGAAGCTTAACTGCACCGCAAAGTTTCCACGCGTAGAACTCTCCTGTGTGGGACCGCTCCCTCTATGCCGCATACCCATCGTCTCTCGGTTCCCTCTCTGTCTCTGTTCCCCTTTGCAGTCTCGGTCAGACCACACGGTGGTGCAACGCGGTGGCTGTGGCGTTGCGTACGTGTGTAAATCCTACGTTGGAGGGTGTGGCACTTTGCAGTCGTGTGAATATGCATGTACGCGCGCGTACGACGCGACGCGAGCTGACAATACATACGTGTGCGTCACCCTTCGTGTCCAAAGCGTGTGTCGTATAGCGGTGCGCGACGACCACTGGGAAATTCGTCGATGTAACCTATCGTCCCGTTGCGCTCTGTGACACCGCACGTTGCACCCTCGTCGTCGGGGACCTTTTTAAATTGGCGAGATCGATGAGGCATCGTGGATCGATTCGAACGCGCGTCCTCCCTCGTTCGCTACCAAGGGGAATCCTGCAGCAACAATTACCAGAGTTTTAAGCTGCCATTGCCTGTAAGAGGCAAAAGGCCGACCGTCCATCGATTTCTCGTAGTCGAACACCGCCGCCCAGTGGAAATATCAGTCGTTGAAGTGTTACCGAGAATCGGAAAAATATTCCAGGGAACCATGGTAGGACAGAACTAATGTTCTCGTGTTTCCATCGCGACAGCCGGGCCTCGAGTGGCTGTCGGTGAAAAGTAGTACACCGTAATCTGAACGTTCTTCCGCCTCTGTAGGTTTTACTGGCTTGAAATTAGCAACGCCGAGCGAAGGGTATAAATGGTCGAGATTCGAAAGGATCGAACGAACGTTTCGGATACTCGCGTAAAGTTGCTTCGTAAATTCGATTCGCGTACACTGTCGATCTTCCTTTTCCTCCTAACAAATTCCAATTCCTGGCCATTGGACAACGATCGTCTTAGCCGAGCATAGAAACGGTGTAAAACTCGTGTTTGCAAGGTTTTTAGAATAAAATAACGTAACAAAAAGAATCTTTTTTTTTTTTTTTGTTGTCGTTGTTTTCCTTCCGTTTTGTACGGGAGCATGGAAAGGGAGAGCAATTTGCGTTTAGTACGCGCCGAATAATATTCACGGACAGGATGCAGCAGCATGGAAACGAGTAGCCGTGTAACCTCGTACTCTCTTGCGAAAGTTTGATCGACCAACGATCGTTTTCAGCTCTGCGTGCGTTTGATTATTTTTAATCGAGCGTACACGTGTACGGTGCGTCAATTGATTTATTACGGGGCTCTCTGTAAAAACCCGTCTGTTTTGTATGAAGATAAATCGAGTTTAAAACATTTCGCTTCGATTGATTTATCGACAAATTCGAGGAACAACGGGCCAGAGACCGTTTCATATTCGGTGTTACCCGTTTTTCGTTCTGCAATAACGGATTAATGATAGCGTTGGCGTTGAAACCGCGATCGTTTTTGATCGCTTCTAACGTTTATTCTGCGAATTTTATCTTCGATCTTTGATCGGTGTCGCGGAACTAACGATTGACCTCTCTCTGTTATATTTCGGTAATCACGGAGCATAAAGCCGGCGGGCTAGCGATCGGAAAGCGTCAAAAGCGCAACGAGAGGTTTTAATTATTTTTCGCGAAACTATAGCGCGGATTTCCTGCGGCGAAGAACGCTGGGATTAACGAAGTAATTTCCGCTTGGCGACGGTGCCCTATAATTGGCACAAAAGATCTCGACGAAAACGTTACCTTCGTTCACGGTTCGTTTTGTCTTCTATTCAACGTGGAAGCGAATAGCATTCTGGTTAATACGTTATTTCCGTCTGAAAGTCACTAGGCCACTGGGTACCGTGACGTAATTTCAAAGTTTGTTTGGATTTCTCGTTATAATTAAACGCGTCGAGTTAGCGGGAAAAATAGTCGACCTTATCGTTTGCTAAATTTTTCCGCCCCTTACCCTCCCAGTCATACTCCTCGATCGTATGGCACGCGTTCAAACAACCAGCAGAATTTTATCCTGGAGATTGGTAGATACAGACACGTGGCTCTTATTAGTGGCAAAACTTGGTTTGAACGGAATCCCGTTCACGAAGACGCGATGCAGTTCCTGTCCCTCACAGGAAGAGGATTTATATTCACCGGCTGCGGGTATTACGTAAACGTGGGCGGCATATCGCTAATCTCCATCGCCGCTGTAACGTTGAATAGAATAAATAATTAATGTGACGTTGTGACTCGTGTTCGTAATGTTAAAGGGATCGAGCGATTGTAACACGGGATACGTACGTACGAAGTGTCGTATTGTCTTGAACTCCTTAAGAAGAAGCGCTCACACCTGTTCCCTGTGGTTTAAAGAGTACGTCGAACGGATATGTTTATAGACGAGTGGGATTTAGATGGGAAACGAAATAAGTATGGCGAGCATCTCCGGGAAAAGAGTTGTCTGGTCGGAGTAGAGAAAATAAGTTTCGCATTAAGATCGTTTAACGCGTGCCGCGTAAATCCTGGCGAAGGAGAGTCGTCCCAGAAGCGCCGTCTCTTCTCAGCCGCGCGCTATTATTAATTTCGTAATTAATATTTACTAGGCCCGTGGCGCGCTCGAGCTCATTAGCATTCGCAACCACGTGCGCACCGCCGGCAGCATTTTAATTCGAATCTTTCTTGAACCCAAAAAAGGACGCCGCTCTCTAGAGTCTTTTTCCAACAGCCCTCTCTACTGGCTCACGCTTCTCGCTCGCAAATTCGATCCTATCCTCTCGAGCTCGCAGCATCGTCCGTACCGCGTAACAGGTCACATCGAACCAAGCGCAAGTCACGCTCGTACAGTTTTTGCTCTATATTTTGCGCAGCCTCGCGCAATAAATGTAAAAAAAACGCAAAGTAAAAGAGAAAAGAAAAGAGAATAAAAAAGATAGGAAGTAACCAGGGTGAAAGCTCGTCGTATGTGTCTTGACAAAACATAGGCCAGCGTCCTTGCCGACAACAGAACGGAGGGACAATTTAATAAGTCGATAAACGCGTTAGCGCTACATATATATATATCGGTGTATGAACGCACTCGTTGATGACATCGCCAGCAACAAAGAGACGCTCTGTCGGCTGGCGTTTTTCACTCGTTTTTCCGTTGTTTTGTTTCGTAATTTCATGACGATGCCGTTGCATCTCGGCTGCCACGAGACTTAAACGTTCCTCACAGATTTATCTCCGCGAACAGAGTTAAATATCTCGGGTCTTTACGTTGCGTTAAACGCGTTCCTCGCTTTACCCCGTCTGCTTCTTTAGTTTCGCTGGTACACGCAGTTTCAGATACGCTCGTAATAGCTGCTATTTGCCACCTCTGCCTTTTGTCTCGGTCGGTAATTTTCACAACGTTCGTCGCCTCGCGTTCTTGACCTCGATTTCGCTTTGACGCCGCTCGAGCGACCGACGACGACGAGTACATGGATGTTAGCCCCGAAGAGTAACGGTTCTGTCTAGAATGCAACACTTCAGGATTTCTTTGCCAGGAGGAAAAGCGAGCTTCTTCCTTGCCACCGAGCTTTCCTAAGTAACTGCTTCCAAAGAGAAGCGAAGGAAGGATAAGAAGGAGACAGGGCGTTAAGTATATTAGCCAGTTTGAGTTCCTCTGCCGAGCAGAAGCTACCCTCTCGACTGTTTTCCCGGGGATCTTTATTGCAAAAATGTCGAATATCTTCGTCCGCGTCGGTCTTTCCCATCTACCCGCGTAAACGTATACGTGTATCTGTACGTACAAAGGATTCGATAAATACAGGAATGTTTGCAATTTCCTGGAACAAACGGTAACGTCGGTGATCGGGCAAAGATGAAAAATCGACTCACCGATGAACCTGCGTCTCGGCTCGATGTTTCCCCCGTACCGATCTTATTTATTTCGGCTTCTCGCGCGCCCTTTTACGCGCTAACGTTCGACAAAAGCGCGCCTCTTTTTCCAACGTTTGTTAAACTGCCGTCACGCCGGCGAGAATCGAGCCGAGTGATTCCAAGTTAATTGTATAAGTGACTGGCATACATTGGAGTGGACGATTACCCTTCCCAATTGACAGCAATTGTCCGTGACAGTGAGAAAAGGGAGGCCAGAGGAAGGAGTGAAAAAAAAGTGGGCAGAGAAAGAGGTAGAGAAGGAGCGCGCGCGACCGAGGTGAGAAAAGGGACGAGAAAATTTCATTGCGTCGAATCGCATTGAAACGCGTTGAAAGTTTTCTCGCTTTATTTCCTCGTTGCTAAACTGCTCACGTAGAATGAATGGATAAAGAAGAGAACGAGTAGAAAGAAGAAGGAGAAGACGAAGAAGTATATACGTTATTCTGGTCAAAGTTTCGCATAATTTCGCACGGATTCCTCGTCGTGGACATTTTCATTGTCCTGATTTTCTACGTGTACCGTCGTGCCACCCACACACCGGAAGTTTAATGATTAGACGATGCTTCAAAGTTTCGCGCTTTTCAACCCCATTACCGGTTTCTCTCTGTCTTTCTCTCAAACTCCAATCGACTTGTTTTCGCGCGGAGAAGGAGTTGTTACATAACTGTAACAAGGTTGAAAGCCGCGGAACATGCTCGGAATACGTTTACGATTCGTGAAAGAAACGCATCGATACCGCGACCGAGATTATCCCGCCGGTGTAAAACTTGGTCGTCCATAGGCTTATTCGCCGGCGATACGGAAGAAGATGGTCCTGGTCGATAAAGACGTATCGGTGACTCGCGATCTCTTGGCGTTTCAATTTCTTTTTCAACGGCAGTCAAAGTTTGTTCATTCCGACGGTGTCGCTTGGACGACATCCGAATAGCGGCATTATGCAAATGCCGGAGCATCTTGCTTTTCGTTTTACGCGGCGAAAGAAGGCAGTCGGTCGGCGAGTCGTGGCCGTGGCGTGTGGTTGCCGATATCGGTGGTTTGTATGTTGACCGATGAAATCGATTTCTGGCTCGATATTAGAATGCAACTATTTCGCGGAGAGACGACGGACACCGGCTGTCCCGCTTTGATTCGTCGAACGGAGGCCGAAACGGAGATTCCGTAGCCGTGTACAGAACTACGAACCATCGAATGTATTTGCTCCGGCGAGCGAACGTCGTTGGAAATTAATTTAGCGAAGAAATTGGTTGTACCGACACATGATTAAATTCTGTCGGGGGAATTGGGCCGATAATAAGAAAATTTCGCCCGACCAACGACGCGATTTTGCACGGAGATTGTTACGAAACTCTTGGGCTATTTACAGTACCGCGATTAAATCGATCTCGAAATTTCAATATCCAATCGTATCGTCGACGGTACTACGCCGAGCTGGATGCTCGATGACCTGATTGTTCCGCAGATCCACGCTGGTATTTATAAACGAATCCGTGGTCGGTGTTTCGGATTTTTCTCCAAGGATTATTCTCTAGCATGGACAGTGTACAATTACGGTATGGTACAGGGTACTTTGACCCTGCGTCGATTACAGGGGAGGACGGAATCCTGGCAACTCGACACCGCTTTTCCGTCGAAACGACGCGACGATAACGCGTTGCACGGTCCTCGCTCGATTCTGATTGGCGAGGATTTTTTCCCCGTGAAGATTCCAAGCGAAAACGCGCGCACGACCGACCGACCGACCGACCGACCGACACGGCGAGCGAGCCAACGAGCTTTTTATTTCCTTTGTTGCGTGACGCCTCCACTCGACGCAACGCCGGTCTTGTTAGCTCTACGGGGGGTCCTCGTGGTGAAAAGGGGTGAGTGCCCCCGTTTCAGTTATCACCGTTCGTTGCACACGTTTCGCCGAGCATCGTAACGCGATTAATAAAGATATCGCGATAACCTTTATTGCCACCACCGCGCAAAGTTAATTCGCCAGCCGGCGTCTGCGTTGGCCCGCGGCTGTGGCTCGATAAGTCGAGATCAGAGCAAACGTGGCTGCCCGACCGTTCGTAATTATAGGTGAGAGAGGGTGATAGGCACGCGTCGGGCTGCACAATCTGCGCTATGCGTTCGTAGCAATTAATCTGTCGCTGGGATTATCTGTTCCGAGATAGGAGATATTCGTGGCCACCGATAGCGAAGATAATTAAATCAGCGGCAAGACGTTCCGTCGCGATTCCAAGTAATTACGCGCCTTGCTTTTCCATCGACGAATTAAAAGGAGAGATTCCTGCCGTGGCAAGGCCGCGCCGCGCGCCTTCTCGTTAACCCTCGGCGGCGAGGGTCTGGTCTGCTCCGCGAAGGGGACACCATCCACCCTTTCAACCTTTTAGCAGCGAAATTCGCTTCCGCCGGCACGTGAAACTTTTTCCTTGCGGCTCGAAGGAACGTCGATTCAGCATCGCGCACCCTTCGTCGAGTTTCCACGAGTTCGATTGCTCTCTCTCTCGATGGGCTTAGATCGATAGCGTACGGTGGTAGAGTCTGCAGGCGTTGGGAAATGCTCGATTCTTTGTCTCGGAAAAGTGGGAAACGCGAATTCGTCGTGGATAATTCGAGCAGCGAATCGACGAGTCGTAGCCACTTGCGATCATCATCGTATAGGATTATCGTGTACGAGCGATAAAGAAAGTAGAATACGCGGAGGGAAGCTCGCGTGTGTCGTTACGAGGTCGGAAATTAAAAGCGTGGCTTCGTTTCGTGGTCGCTCTCACGCTCGTTAGTTGTGGAAAATCGTCGGAAGGCTCGTTTCGCGGTGGCAAGCTGCCGGGAAGGAGCGGAAGGGCAGGAGAGGATGGGTGGCCGTTGCGAGAGAACGAGGCCCCTTAACTGCGCGATTACGTTACGGCTGTTCGTTCGTCGTCGCGTCGGAATAAAGATGCGGCCGTTGCCACGGTTAGAGTGTCCACGGCGCTCGTCTCGAAGACGCGCAACGGGAACGTAGAGCCTGAATGGACGCAAAGGGGGACAAAGTCCAAGGAGGAAGAAGGTTTGCCGGATAGCGGGCAAGGGAGAGAGAAAGAGAGAAGGAACCTCGGCGGTAGAGAGCCGTGCAGAAGGGAGAGAGGACGGAGGTCTCATTAGGAGCTCTAACGACCCGAGTGCAGTACTCCCATCCCTATCGTGCTGAATCACCTCCCCCTTTTCTAGCGCACATTCTCTTCCTCCGACACACGAACGCCGACTTGGCACACACAACGACTCTTGCTAGGGTTCCTCGTGTTCGCCCCTCCGCCCTGTCCCCCTGCCCGCCCTCTTTGTCCGTTGGTTCGCGCAACCCCAATCTGAAAGTCAAATTTCCTCGTGGCAACGGTAGATGTCGTGCTCTCCCTCTCTCTCTCTCTCTCTCTCTGTGTCCGTCTCTCGAGCGCGCGTCTTTCGTACCCTTGCACTATATCGTCCTCCCCCGCCTGTCCTTCTCGCGATCTCTAACCCTCGTTCTTGTCCCTTACTCTATTCGCGATACCTTTGCTCGATCTCCCTTGACGTCTCCGCTTGCTTCGACGTACCCTCCTGGCCAACCCCCTAACCATCCAGCTCCGGCAATAAAACTGATAACATCATCGGGAATGTAATTACCGGAGCGCCAGAGGACGAAGCCGCGGCTAGGGATGTTGAATCGAATTAAGAAGATACCACCGCTCGACGGCTGGTCACTCTCTTTCGCTTTTCGCGCCAGTTCGCCCGTTTAACTGCACCACGAGGTGCACAAGGTGCGGATCGATGCGAGTAAACCGAGCTTCCTTCGTCGGTGGAGAAGCTGTTGGAGTTATTCGCTTCGTATCGAGAAAGTTAGTTGGATTTTTGCCATCGAACGATGTACAGGATGCTTTCAGAAACGGCGTTTTTCCCGTGGTCTTTTTATCGTTGAGGGTACGGGGCACCGGTCGGGAAACGGGTCAATTCGCTCGTTGCTTCTTATCTCGGACAGTGTCCGCAAAAAGGGACGGAGAACGTGTAAGAATGTGCTCTCTTTGTAGTTGGTCGGCAATAAAAGCGATAACATCGGCGGGAACGTAATTACCAGAGGCAGTCGGTGGTTCACGGATCGAATTAAGAAGAAGATACCCGATGTCGTGGCCGCTCGCAACAACGGTTTTTCAGCGTCGATGGTGCGCGTGGCCCGAATTAAACGTCGCGCAACGTATTGTAAAAGACCCTTGCACGACGCGACGGGGCACGGTCCTTCTTAACCGTCGCGTCATCCCGTGCCGTGCCTTGCCGTGCCGTGCCGCACCGCGTCGTACCGTGTCGTGTCGTGTCGTGTCGGCCGGAAAAACGGAAACAAAAGGAGACTTCCGATGAAACTCGAGGAATATTCCGTATTCAACGGCACGGTAACGAAACTACCAGCGAACCGCTTGGAATACGATTACACTCGTAAAGAAGCAACTTGCTCCGGAATCGAGGAATGATTTCGAATAATGGCACAGACATATTTCGTTACTGGGGTGAAGCTCACATTTCCGGTTCCGCAGACTCGAGGACTTGTTCGTCCGGAATGGAACGACTATTTGCATTTCCGTTGTTATCCGTAAAGAGAAAACCGACCTAGAATACAGCCGGTGGATCGATACACGAGAGATTTCTGCATGGGATTTGGGAGCGAAAATGAAATCGACCAGGATCCTCAGCCAGAAGCTTTGCTCGCCGATGCAAGACGCGCTCCATTTTACCTTTTTTTTTTTTTCCTTTCCCTTCGATCGGTGCTTCGATACCGGGTTTCCGCGTTCCCACGGCCGCTTCAGTTTTCCACCGAGTCGTCGACGTACCCGAAAGTCGGCGAGATCGTGGCCAAACGGGAAATTTTAAGAAATAATTCTCTTTCGAACGGTTCGATCGGATCGACCTCTGGTTCGGTGGCTGGTTCGGAGGACGGATATAGATCCGTTGGCGCAGATATCGCAGGTACGCGATGAAAACTGGATTCGAATGGAGGGCAACTCTGACGGAGAATTACCCGGAAGCTTAGGACGCGTCGTAATTAGAGCAATTAAGCGCGAAAACCGATCGACATCGGAAAACGACGCGGCTGTAGCGGATCTTCATTAAACGGTTGTTTGACTTAAAGTCACACGTTTTCTCGTTTCGCTCCCTTTCAGCTGGTTCATTCTCCATGGTATAATTTCCACTTAGCCCGTTCTCTGTTCTTTCAACCGGGAACGCCGACACCGACATCTCGTCCCGTTTCATCTCGGCTGTTCGGCGAAGCGCCGCGCTGTACTGTGCCGTGCCGTGCCGTGCCGTGCCTTCGCTCGAGTCGCGAGAGCTCGTTGCTCGCCTATTCAGATCGACAGTGAATTTAATCGGGCAAGCAAAGGGTACCGGTTCGCGCGGCAATTATCGCACGATAATATTCCTCTGCTGGAGGCCGCTTAACGCATCAATAATATTCATGGTACGTAAGTAGAGGCGGAATACTCTATCGCATTTGTGCGCGTAGCTACGAGACGAGACTTTCCAGGCGTCTCACGGTTTCGCTGCGAGTTTCTCGATTCCCGTAGTTCGCCGTTCCCTTCCGTTACCTTCCATTACCTTCCGTCGTTCTATCCCATTCCATTGCATCGCATTGCATCGCATTCCATTCCATTCCATTCCATTCCATTCCATTCCATACCATTCCGTTTCGTGGACAGGCAATCGATACACGGACATTAGACGAAACACGTCGTCGTTGGGCGCGTACGTTTTCGACGCGACCGCGTGTTGCGCCACTTAATCCGTAAATGTTGCTCGCGAGCAAGGTCTTCGTTTACTTTGAAACACTGGCACAAGGCAGTCGGTTGCTCGGGTAATTTGGCTAATTTGTTGTAATTGCTATGAATCGCAACGAAGCAGGAGAAACGAATGGAAAAGGAGAGAGAGAGAGAGAGAGAGATGCGAGTTTGTTGCGGGACGGAGAAGCACTCACAGAAAACGTCGTGTTCGACGATGGGATTAGTTTGGTATACGTGTTACGACGGAACTTGGGAAAGAGTAGAGTCTACTGGCTTGTAGGCAACTTTGGAATTAGGGATTGCACGTGATTTATTGAGCGGTGGTAAACCTTTAACTCGGTGTACCGACCATATTATCGAGTAAAATGTCCGCGATAATCGTCATGCATCGTCGCTTCCTCGTTCTCGTCGCCTTTCTCGTCGCTCCTTTATTTTACTCGGAATTAAACTTTCCTAACAAGCCGACCTTGTTTATCGTCTTCTCGTGCCAAGTTTCGAGTACATCGATTACGCTGAACGATGAAGTAGCGATTTTCAAATAGCGTATTAGCAAGTACGCGCCCAATCGATCGGCAGAACACCGTTTACAGAGCGTTAGTTTTCCTTTAACACGACTCGCTTTAATCCAGTACCATAATTTATCCTCCCGGTTTTACCTCTTCGTTCGTACTTTGTCACGAATCGCTACACCAATTGCGTTCCAGCGATTCCACGACCGGTTTTGAGGGATAGTCTACTCCTTATCGACCGGCGAAGGGAGGAATCTTCCTACATAACGAGCCGAAACTCGTAAATGTTTAAAGCGTATGCCTTGTTCACGCGATTCCGTCCCGGCGACTATTTTTGGCCGTCATTGCGTGCGAATAAAACTAATAGCGTCCGCGTCGCAAAAGAATGCCCGACGTTTCGTGACAGGCGCGCATAACGACCGCTGAAAATACCCGCGTCTCGCGGGACCCCAACGAAATACGTGCCTCTGCATAACAACGCGTTTATGTGAAATATTTTGCCAAGTGTTAAGACCACTGACGATTTCAGGCCGCTTCCAGGGGCTGTTTTCTTCGCCTGGTTAATCGGGACACGGACTAAGGGCGACAGTATACTCGGATCCTCTTTCTTTTTCTTTTCCTCTTCTCGCGCGAAACACGGCGCGTGGAGACACGATCTAATTTTGGGCCGCGTTCTCTGGCGTCGCGACGTTCTGCAACGTCCTGTATTTACGTCTTTGTATTTCAAGATCGGCCGAACCCTCGTCGTTATTCTTGATACGCAAGCTGGATTTTACGCAGGATGGAAATATATTGGTTTTCTGTGATTTGAATATATACGTGTACCCATAAAAAGTATATACATGATATTCAAGAGTTATTCGTTCGGTTATAGCACCACGAAATCTCGCACGCACGGCGTATGCGATGACAGGGCTTAAAAAAAGAAAAAAAAAAAAAAGAAAAAAAAATAGAAAAAAGAGGCTAAAACAGTTCTTTCGGTTTGAAATTGCTTTCGAGGCATGGCGATTAAAGCGCAGTGACACGCGTTAAAGCGGCGAATTTGGAATATCCGATCGAAGGTTATCGGAAAAACGACAACCACGATGACGGATAATACATGCGAAATGATATTTTCTTGAAATATTTAATGCCAGAAAAGAAAATCTGAATGGCGAACATTTACGAAAGAGGGCATTTGGAATTAATAAATGATATCCACGGTATTACGCGGAGTGAAATTTACTTGCGCAAAAGCAACGTAATAAATGATTCTCCTTAAATTGGGTTAATTATCGTTTTGAACAACTTTTATAACGTTAAAATATAAAAATCAGGAAATTTGCAACCGACTAAATTACGTTAGTTAATAAAGTAGATCGTTAGTCTGAAGCACAAGTATTCAATAGAGTCGGTGCGTCCGTTCTCCTAAAGTACAGAAAATAAGAAAGGCGAGTATAAGAGACTTCTCGAGGAAATGATTAAAGCGTCTCGTTGCTAATCCGAAGGATATCGGGTTCGAATCTTCATGTAGGATCTTTGAATTTCTCAATGAAAATATTAATTCCGAAATTCTCCATAGAGAGAGAGAGAGAGAGAGAGAGAGAGAGAGAATGAGTTGGCCTCATATTGCGCTCCATAATATCGCGCTCCTTTGTCGATAATTTATCCCTCGTCGAAACGTAGATTGGATGAGTTATGCGTGTAAACTCTCTCGAAGCAGTCACGAGAGATAGGTTTTGAGATATAGGATTGTTGGAATATATTCCGAATATTAAATAAAATTGAAGATATTAAAACGTGTTTCACTTTTAATGTGTAAAAGAGTACTCTGATGGAAATGGCAAAAATATTAAAAGGGGGAAGCCGAGCTAAAGAAATTGAATTTTGACAAATTATTGTTAAGTACAACATTAATAAAGATAAAAGGTTTAAAAAAAACACAATGTAAAAAATCCTTTGAGGCTTAAGAAGCTTTAAATAAAAAATGTTCAGAAATAGAGTTGCAGAAAAATGCTTCAAAAGTAAAAAAGACGAAATAAAGGAAACCTTAAGAGCTGCCTCGATCCTGCAATTTAATAACCAGCTAGAATGGTTGAAGCACGTCGTGAAAAAGCAACGTTAACTTCATTTGAAAGAGATTAAAAGAGAAAATTCAGTGTTAAAAACCATCCTCGATATTAATAAATACAAACGCGTCTCTAATAAGAAGCTTTTGCACGATCTTTGTATTATGAAAAAATCAGAATCTAACTTTATTATACGAAATCTGACAAACTCTTGGCAAAATTGTACGCAAAGGTACGTACGTATGCCGCGCGCTCTGATTCACGGAGCAGGCTAATTCCGTTAAGCTGTTGTCGTTTTCGGTAAATTCTGCATCCGTATTTTGGAGAAAACGTCCGCACCATCGTTTTGTTTAATTAAACGTAAAATTGCCGATGCCGGGGGGAGTTTCGCATCGCGATTTCCCACTGCGACATTTCACTTTATTAGTCGGTACACGGATAAGTCTTCCGCGGAGAATTAATAAATCCCTTTCGAGCTGGAATAAAGGACAGAACGTTTAATACCCATGGAAGCGTGCTGCTCAAGAAACTTAAGCCCGGTTGCCGGAAGCGAAAGCGACAATTAGTAGAATTTACGCGAATGAAATTTGCCACGTTCCAAAGATTCCAGCTTCTCGTCGTTTCCAGTGTTCCTTTGTGTCGGACAAGTTGAACGCAGCGGTGTCGCTACGTCGAATACAAATCGAAAGGGTTCGATTATAACGTCAGGTGCAATCGAGAAACGCAATGGTGGTCCTTGAAATCGCTGCCTGTCCAGAGAAATTGCATGCGGTCGGTCACGATGCTATCTTAATAGATATTGTTGTATCCGACTTGGATCGTTCGTCTTGTCCTCTCGCTTCTCTCTGTCTCCTCCTCCTCCTCCTCCTCCTCCTCCTCCCTCCTTCCCTCTTTCCCTATCTAGCTCTCTCGTGTCCTCCCTCGTTTTCTCGTCGCTATTTACTCCGTAATGAACATCGAATCGATTTTCATTTAGCCTGATTGCCGTTGGCAACGGACTCGGATGCTCATTCGATAAAATTAATTGATTCGACAAGCGCGAGGTTCGTCGATCGAACGTCAAACCTTATGATTTCATTTTCGGCGAATCGGTCGCGCGCGGCTATCTATCCACGTACGAAGAAATTGACACACTGGCTGCTGGAAGGGAAATCGGTCGTCGGTCGATTCTCCGCGTGTTCGTTCGAATTATCGGATAATTAGAGGAAAAGAGATACGTTTGGAGAAACGAGATAAGCAAGGTTGATATTGGACCTGGTATCGTTGTTTATCTCCGTGACTACACTTTCACCGTGTTATTTCGTAATGACGTTCCGCAAATTCTTGCCGCCAGATAACCGTGCGAACTCGAGATAAAGCACCGTTAAACCGCTGTTCGCGTTCCAACGAAACGTGTCAGCTGCCGATGATTCGCCGACGTAGCGACGCAACGTTTCAAACTATTAAATTCGTCGATGATTCGTAATTTCGTCGATTCGAAGAGCAACCGGCCCCGAAACGTTTTCCAAGTACCCGCAGCCTGTATTACCCGCGACGATAAATTTTCATCTTGTTAATGGCAGTCCCCTCCAATTTTTATATCGAGTGTCACAAAACCACACCCTGCTGTACAATTATTTTCAGAGGCGCCACGCCCTTGCCACGACGATCGCTATCCAGTGGCTTAATTGTCCCGGTACGGTTGGAGAGCTGTCACCTTGTCGAAGGGTGACGGATAAGTACAATAAGAAACGAAGGGGGAAGTATCGAGGAGGAAGGACGGGCCCGTCCATCCGCCTTTGCTTTTTTAATCGTCGATTCATCTTCGCCCGTGGCGGCTATCGAATTGAAATTGAAATCAGTAGTTGGTCTACGAATCCGGTGAATGGCATCGATCGAAGTGGCGACATTGAAAACGAAGGGATTCCGATGCGATTGGTTCGAGTTTTACGAGCGGAGAATCGATAGTAGTTGCATATCGGCCGTTTATCCATCAGCGATCGAGCCGATCGATAGAATTAACGGAGAAGAGTTGATATACCGTTAATTACACCTGGAACGTATGACGGTACGTCGATTCGTGCAATTGGACGATACGAACGGCCGTTCGAGTTTCGGCAAACTCGGGACCGACTGCGGTCGCTGCATTCACCACGGACGACAACACGTAACTCGTTCTAGATACAAATTATCGCTAGTTTTACGACCGCCAAAAGAGCCACCCACGGAGCGTAGACGAGTACATTCAATTTAATTATGTGATTTCATAATTAACAGCTCTCATTACCGTCGTGATTGCACACCACGGCATCGGCATCACGGGACGCCACCGCCCCTCCTTCCCTTCGTTTTCCCGCATTCCACGATTTTCTCTCGTCTGCGCAACTTTCCTCCTCGTCCCGAACAGAGCGCGCTGTTTCGATTCCCAGCAGCGGAATCGGCCAGCGCGATAAATCGATTTCGTATCGATGAATCTTCTAAACTCTCGAGCTTCTCGAGCTTTTTATCGTGTTTACGGGCGAGATCACGGGATACGCGTCGAAAATGATTTTCATTTTAAGCGGTTGAAATTTATCGTCGGCGATGAAACGCAAACACAAGCGGGGCATAAATATCGAGTACAGATACAAGGCGACGGCCGATTATAAAGCGGACCGATTAATTTAACCGGATTTACTTGGAAAATTGAGGTTGCGGCGGCAGTCCGTCGGAACAATTTCAATAATAACTTCTCGAAAGTCGCCGCGCAGCCAGGGCTGACGTTCCCGCCGCCGATTCGAACTGTGCGCGGTAATAATAATTAATAACAATGGAGGTTATTAACGATAACGCGATTAATTTCGCGGTTATCGCCAGCCGGACGGCAATGTTTCGAGCTGTGCTGCTGGTTTGAGTGACAGGAAAATTGCATTAAGCGTACAACCGGCCGTGATACCGGTTGCTAGCGTACCGCTAATATCGCTTTTAAGGTATTTAAATTTTGCATTAAGCTCGTTACCTCGTTCGGGTTGCGTCGGAGTTACAAGGAAGGTTATCTTCGCGGCAACGACCCTGACACACACCGTACAACAGACGACCGATCTTGCGTCGAGCTGACGCTTTGATCACGGACGCGAACAATGAACAGCTAATTAGGACGATAGCTGTTTCGGAAGCCGACCGATCGTTATCGTGCTCGGAATTACGCCACGGTCACGAAGTCGAACGCGTCGAAAACTTCTCCCCTATGTAACGTCCGTTGAATTCGGGATCCGCCAGGCTTGGAATCTTGGCGAAATTTGATTTTCGTTATCGTTTGATTATCGGACGTCGTCGCTCGATAACAGAAGCCTGGATCCATCGATGTATCATCCCGTTTCCACGATCCACGAATGACGGAATTTTAGTCACGCGCCTATTCGTGCGCGCTAATTGACCGGGAAAATAGTGAACGTTTGAACGGTGGCGAAACGACATTAAGCGCGCTGCCAATCAGTTGGCGCTCCGCTGGTTGGCATTCCTTTCACGCGCGCGCGAATTCCCAACGCAGCTACTATCGTAATTTATCGGCGGAAAGGAAAGCGCGGTAATACGAATTCGAAGAAAATCATTGGCGGGAAAAGCACGATTATCGCTACGGGCAAGTTTCTATTTGTTACGTTTCACCGATGAAAAGGGAATTCCGTGGTTGTCGCGCTCAGCGAATTCGAGATCAACCGAGCTCGAACCATGCAACGACACGACGGATACCGTCGTCGAGGTCATCGGCGGAAATTCGCAACTATTTTTGCAAAGTGAATTCCGATGCCCCTCCATTTTCGACAAACGTGAAAGCAACTCGATTCTCTCTGTCGAACGATTTGGCCTCACCTTCGTGAAATTTCACTTTTCCACGTAGCTATCGAATCAGTTTACAAAGAGCGCACGCTTTTTCGGATTCGAAGGAAACGTTCCGCTCTTTCTGTTTTGCTCTCGAGATAGTTAATGGACAGTGTTGAGAAATTTCGAAAAAGATATCGTCGATTGGAACGAGCGAACAGAATTATGGATGTTCGAGTATTACGCAAACCGAAAATGGACTTTAATATCCGTAGACGGTCTTTTCGTCTCTCGTAGTGGCACACGCGATCGCAATTCTGGCGCTCGCTTGAACATTCGTCTCGCGCGTTGACGAGCGTCCAAGGTAGGTAATAACCCGGTAGCTGCAGTGCCGGCAATACAATAATTCTCGTTGCGGCATTATATTCGCGCTCGTTTTTAAGGCATCGCCCGACGAACGCTATATTTTCATGTTTCTTTGCCTATTGCATCCCAGCCGGCAGTACCTGTCCCCAGTTTTGTCGCGACTGTTACGCTCTCCCTGTTTTCTCCGTTTCGTACACAGCCTCTCCTTTTTTTCCCCAACCCTTTCATCGCATCAAGTATTTCACACTGGCTGGCAATGGCGTACGTACACCGGGGCAAAAATCGCCACGCCTCGTCGTGTCGCGTCGCGCGAATATTGCATTATAAAGAACGCACTTGGCGGGCTTTCGAGCTTTTCCAGCCACTAACGTTTCGACTAATTGTGATTCAACAAGAGCAGCGCGTGCTCGCTTCACCCATCGATATTTTTCCTTTTTACCTTTTTTTTTTATTTTTCTTTTTTTTTTTTTTTTTTTGATCCCATAGTTGCGTTTAGTTGGCGAATTTTAACAACTTTGCGCTCGCGTTAAATAAAGAGAACGGCGTTTGCGGGGAAAAATGGCAAGTTCGTTGCTCCGTCGATTGCTCTCACTGTATGTAAACAGTTTTTCCCCGGTGGCGGCGTACCACTCCGTCCTGTTTTTGCCGGTTGTCCCGCGATCGTAATTTCAAGAGTGCTTCGTTTCTTTCTGAACGAGTTGTGTCGACAAACGAGGCCGTCGTTCCCTGTAGGCATCTGTTCGCACCCCGCTTCGAGAGGAAAAAGATCGCGCGCCATGCCGGATCGCGCATTCGATAACGAGCTCGCTTTGACCGTAATCAAAGTTTTCGAAGTCGTTGTTTGCTCGGCTCTGCTCCATTCGCTTCGTTTTCGCTCTTCGCCCGTAACCCAAGCGACGCGAACAGACGCGATGCAACGCAACCGAGTAGCCAGCTTCCTAGCTGTCGCGACAGCGCGTTCACTCCTACGACTTTTCTCCATCGAGCCGTGAAACAGAAATTTTACGGCGCGCTCCTCCGCACAAAGTGACCCAGCTTTTGTTGGTCGTCGGTTGCGCGCTTTCATTGGGTCATCGTGGACCAGTCGACGAACGGTCGATCGGCCGGTCCTCCGCAATTAGCGCAGAAGCTAACCAGATTTTTCAATCGTTCCTGTTTTCCATTTTCTCCCTCGTTTCGTTGCGGTCTTCTCCTCCGCTATGCTTCCTTCGGCTAACATTGTTTAGGCCTACCGCTGTCCGAACAAAACGGTGCCAGCTTTCTTTTCACATCGTCGAATACGATCGCATCGTGCAAAGAAAAAGTCGACGGAGCAGTTTCCCGTGTGCCCGCCAAACGGGACCAGGATAATTTCGTGACCGGAAATACATGCCGTTTTGATTCTCCGGCCTGACGGATCTACGGCCGACCGAATACCGTGGCGATAACATTCTGCGAAAAGTAGCTTTGATACAGGTGAAATTGGATCCGGGTCATTCCGGAAAGCCACGGAATATTTTTCGATCTTCCATTTGCCTGGCCGGTCCAGCTCGAACAGGCCACATGCCGGTGCTCCAGGATCGCCGCTCTGTATTTATGGCGGAACTATTCGGATGGAAACTCGGATACGATAAGCCTGGAAAGCGATTCGCCAGTGTATGCTCGCTTACATACGGTTCGAAGTGGCGTACGAGTGACCCGTCCTCGTCAGACCTCCTAATCCCCTGAATATTCCTTCCGAGTTGCTTCGCTCGAAGCAATTTCACCTGGATTATCTTGAAATAATCGGAGATCGAACTTCACGATAACGCTAAAACGAATTTGCTGGCTTGCTTGCTCGCTCTGGACGAGCGAGTAGTCCGCTCGAAGGACTCGCGAGTTTTGCTCGCTGTGGCTCGTTCCTTCGACTCACCGAGCTAATTTGATTCCCCGCCGATAATTAGCAGATATAACTGACGCTAGTTGATTGCCGTGCTTCTCTCTCATCCGACTCCTTTTCAAGCAGATCACGCCAACCGTTACATTTTCGTTCGACGCTACGCCACGGTATTGTATCGCGTCTGGTTGATACCTTTTCACTCTGCGCGTCGTGTTCCGACATTTCGCGTTTCAGCTGGCTGTAATTATTCGGAACGAACATGTACGCGGAAGAAAATTTCGTTCGTTGCCGACAAAGCGACTCGACCGTGTCTCGCGTGCAACGGTCGTTGCACACTTCTCCCATTCTGCCGCTGAATTACCTGGAAATCGTTTGATCCGACCAAGTCTGCGCTGACTGGATAAAGGTAGTCTGTTTTGGTCATGTAGGACTATTAATAAGGACCGAAACGATTATATTTGCTTCAAAGGTTGCCGAGTATAGGGACAGGTGGTGAGCGACGAGCAGAAAGGGGGAAGAAGACGCGTTCAGCTTGGCGTTCGGTATTCAGTTTTCCTGTGCTCTGCCTTTGCCGCGAATGCCTTCGTTGGTTGATCGTAAACGCTGGTTTACCGCGGTATTCCAGCTGTAGGAGCCGAAGCGAACCTTCACCGTCGTCGTCGCTTTGCGCTCCATAATTTGTGATCCATCTCCTGCGTTTCCGGCCAAAACCCGAAGCATAGCCGGTGCTCGTTCCGCCCTGCAGTTCACTCGCTCTCGTGGTAGACGTTGTGCTTAATTTGGGAAGCCATCCCGAAACCGGATCAGCAGACAGTTTCGCTTCGAGGAAACTAACGATCGAGAAAAGTCGCTTTCCCGTCTGACGTCGATTTTCAATTCGCGCTGCTC
This sequence comes from Bombus pascuorum, assembly GCF_905332965.1. NCBI lineage: Eukaryota > Metazoa > Arthropoda > Insecta > Hymenoptera > Apidae > Bombus > Bombus pascuorum. The sequence continues at coordinate 5,307,977 of NC_083496.1, read as the reverse complement.
CCTTCTTCGATTCTATTCCTGTCACACGCTCGAACGAAGGACGACGATCGTTCTTCTTTTTTCAAATTGTCCGCGAAGATGGAAGCGGTCAGTTTCCGCGAGATCCGCCGCCACGAAATACTACTACGTGGTCGTAGAAAGCCAACGGAGACAACATCGATCATCGAGGGTGAAAACTGGAAAACGCTGACAAAGGTTGGGCAATGGCGACGCGCCGATACAACACGCTTCTCTGGCTAATAATAATAAAAGACGTCGGTCTCGCTAGCGACTCTCTCCGTACTTGCCTGCTACATATACGTAGTACGCACGATAAATTCTCGTATTACGCGACTGTAAAGCATGCTACGCCGTGTAACCCATTCAGATCGCAATCCACCGTTTCCATCGCGTCTTGCTCGAACCACACGAGACCGTGCGACGGTTGGCGCACCCACACGTAAACGCGTGTACGATCCACACGGAGGACAGAGCGGAGAGATCCGAGGCGACCGTAAATCATTTTTGCGAATCCCGTGTATACGAAGCAAGGCGGCAAGCATCCGAGACGAGATCAAGGAAGAATGGGACAGGGTTAGATTCGAGAGAGAGAGAGAGAGAGAGAGAGAGAGAGAGAGAGAGAGAGAGAGAGAGAGAGAGAGAGAGAGAGACGGCAGGAGAAAGACGTAACGGAAAGGGGTGGGAGAAAGGAGCGAGGAAGAGACAATAACTTGGCAACATCTCGCGGATGAAAGCGGCGTTTATTACCTCCTGGAACAAACGGGACTGGCGTTGCACCCCGCTGCAATAGCGCGTGGGTAACGTTTAATAAAATTAATTCTATTCCTCTCCCGCTTCTTCCTACCTCCTCTATCCATTCTTTCCTTTCGTCTGGCCGTCCTGGTCTTTTTTTCATCTCTGGGTTCTTGTCGCCGCGCTCTCTACAGTCATAAATGTGCCTCGCTTTATTTCGCGGCATCGCGCTGCCTTTGGAGCGGCCTTCTTTTTTTCCGCCGTTGCGGGCGCGATATTATTATTTCATCGTCGCTACCTCGCGTTGTTTCCGCTCTATGTCGCGGCCTGAAATTTCAAAGCGGCCGTGTTCGCCGTTCGTTTGTGAAAAATCCTTTAGAAATCACGCGCGTTCGTCGCACGTTTGATCGCGCACGCAAACACGTACGTTTGTCACTGTCGGCGTTACCCGTTCCTTTCGTCTCCTTCGGCTCATTATTGGTTCATTACACGTGGCGCGAAACTGACACGTAAGGACGCGGGTGGATGTAAAGCACGTTGAAATTAAGCACGCATACGGTTCACGGGGGTCGCGATACGCGAGAAAAATACGAGCCTAGAGACTGGATAAGCGACGCGATAAAAAATTGCAAAGCGAGAGCAAGCTTATCGCGACCGTGAACGAGAATCTCGTAAACACACCGTTGCAGTGTGTAGGATGGAGCGCGGGGTATTCTTTAGAATTGCAAACTCGACCTCATTATCGAGCAGAAAGCCGGAAGCTATACCTCTATCTGATCCGCGCGAGTGTACGACGTGACGCCTGGCAGTGCCTTCTGGAAATTAGCTACGTAGATCAGTGCGAAGTTTGGAAACTCAACCTGGTTATTTCCAACATCTAACATCGGTCTCATCCGCGGCTGTTACCTGTTGTCAAGAAGACGGCGGTTATACCGCGAGAGATTAACGTTCAGACTTTTCGATGGCTCCGCCTCGCCGTTCTCCTCCATCCTCCGCGAGATCGATTATTTGCGCCGGCGGTTCGTTTGCAACTTTAACGAAGAAACGCTCTCGAATTTTCCATCCGACGCGAACGTTCGGTCGGGAGAAGAAGGACCGTTTTAACCGGATCACGATGAATTTGTTCGCGATTTCCGAGACGATTCCTCCTTCTCTTCGTCTCTTCCTTTTCTCCTTTCCTCGTTACAGCTTCATTTCAGATAACACAGGCGTTATCTGTAAACAGATGGGTAAAAGTGGAAGGAGCGGCGCGCCCCAACCCCATAAAGATTCGTCAGCTTAAAATCTTGGCCTAATTAGCGACACTCCCGTAGCTCGGCATTCTCGTTTTATGGTCTCCTCTCAAGCACGAACGCCGCTTTAGACGGCCCTGCAAACTTGCCTTGTATGTGGGTCTCGGTTCATTTCGGCAGCCGCATAAGGGTAGAGACGGTGTAAGAGAGACGTAGAGAGAATGGGAGGGGGGAAAGAGAGAGAGAGAGAGAGAGAATACGGTGGCACAGATAGGTGGGTGCTAATTATCAAGATCTCTCTCCCTATCGCCGAGAAAGTTGGCTGCAGAGAAACGATTACGTCGGGACGTGAGTATAACTAACGGCCGTTATTGTCATACAGCGACCCTCTTTACGCGCGTCGTCGTTCAGCCTGGAATTGTTCTTACGCGGAAACCGCGATCGAAGTCGGCTGACTTTGCGGGATCCACGGAGTCTGCACCCCCCCACTCTCTCTCTCTCTCTCTCTCTCTCTCTCTCTCTCTCTATCTATCTCTCTCTCTCTCTATCTGTCTATCCATCTATCTTCTTTCTCGCTTCTTATTAATTTTCCCGGTAAGACGCGTAAAGTCCTGAAAAATTGAACGATATTCCATTCCGTTCCATTTCCACGGGCGAATGGATAGGGGGATGTTCGCGATCTTGCGATGAGAAATTGGCACGGGAAGGAACAGTGGCGGTCGTCCGTTGAACGCGGAAATGAAAAATCGGCACGTCCGGCCGCGGCTGCAGCGAAAGAACGAAGGAACGCGCGTGCCAAAATCCCTGTGACGTTGCGCATCGGGATTTTAGGGAGGCAGTGTCGTTACGCGATTCAGCGGAGGCCGCGGAGACACGACCGGCTGTTTAGAATGCAACCGCGGTTTGCGTCAGTCCCATTGGTCCTCTACGAAGCATCGTCCCCCGGTGCTTCCGCTGCAAGCGTCGAGAGCCAAGCTACGTCGCTAATTGATTGGCACGTCTCTATTGCGACAGAGAGGCAGACAGCCACGGAGCGAGAGAGAAACGCGGCTCTCTGCCGTGCATATACATATTTAGCATACTCAATGATTGGTCGCCGGCTTATTACCATTGAAATAGGCTCGCGTGTCGCTACCACCGCTATCCCAACTCGCGTGACAGCCCTGCTCGGGCTTCGACGTGCATAATAAAGTTCACTGTCATACTTATTCACCGACGACCACCACCACCGTCACCGTTCGCTACTACCATCACCACCCACGTCATTCTCGCTTCGTACGTTCTAGTTCCTGGCGAATCTACCCGGTGATTCGAAAACTTTTCGCGAATTTTGGAAAAGCAAAGGGAACGATCCGCTTCGGAAAGAGCGAAAGGAATAGCGTCGACGAACTTGCGATCGGATAACGCGTCCTGCTCGTCGTCGCGTTTCGATCGATCGCCACACACGCTCGCGATAGTTGGGGATACTTTTGGACACCGAGTACACGCCGGACGATTCTCATGCGCTCACGAAGCCACCGGCCATTTTTCTTGTCAATGTTCTCCGTCGTTTCTCTCCTCGCGAGCTACCACGCAGAAACGTCGAGACAATCCGCGAAAGGCGGACTCGGTTCCGACGTTAAATAAGCCCGCGACATGCGATTTCGATGTTAAGGTCGATTCCGGCTCCATTTGGCTTTCTCCTCTTTTCAACCGAAACGTTATCGATTCGACAAAGTTGCTCGACCTCGCCCGGGTCGACGCTATAATTACTTCCTTCTAACTTTTCGGGCTAAAACTTTCGGAATATTTTGCCGATGGAATGGTGCGTTAAACGAGGGAGAGACGGTAAGAGCGAACAAAAGCGTCGCAAAATTCACAGGATCGTCGCAGCGGTACGGCGGCTCGACGCAACGTTTATTCCGCGAAACAGACAGTTTCGATGCAACGGGAGAAAGGAAAAAAGGAGGAAAGATTGACGGATGGATAGGCGGAGATCCTAGATTACCAAACGTTTTCATCGTTGACGCGAATTTCCTTTCGTTTATCGGAAGCTCGTTAAAGGGGATCAACGATAAATCGCATCGAGTTCGACGCCTCGCCGCGGGGGTGATAAAACGAGATATAGTGGCGGCTTTCCATTGGCCGATACGTTACGAAAGGATATCGTCCACTCCTAGGGGGGGGGAGGGGTGGGTATCTTTTAATAAACTGCGCTCGAACACGAAAGTATTTGGTTAACCGAGTTTCGTATGGAGCGGATCGTTCTTTGCCCTCATCCAGAGAACGATTTATCCCGCGTCCTGGCACATAATCAGCAATACCACGAAATAATCTGTGGAAAAGGTAATACGCTTATGCGCCGCAAAATGAATTCTGCGAGATAAAGTAGAGATCAACCACGCCCAGTCTCTCCTTCTTGCTGTTTTTCGTTTTGTTCCTCGTGCATCGACTTACTCCGTCGGTAATCGAATTTTTTCATATTCCCCTTTCAACACGCTATATTAAAAATATATTAAAACCGATCTCTTAACGCGAAATTATGTTCTTCGCGATCGTGATACGCTTTCGCCCCTTTCCTTCGACTCATCTACGATTAAACGGATATATCTTGGATAGCTTATCGCCAACTTTTCACGCTTTTCGAACGTTTCTTGGAACATCGGGACGACTCGATCTCGCCGTGTCAGCGTCGCGATTCCGGCTCGATACACGTACGCAGGCTCGAATGATCTCTGCGTCGGTCCTGGTTTATGTCACTTTATGTCTTGGAGTGGTCCGACCAATATCCGCCCGCATCGTCGTCCGCGTCGTTCGACGGTTACTCCGCATCTTTGACACTGGTCGATGGACACCGTAAAACGGTTAACGACCAGGCGACCCTCGTGTCAGGATCGTGGTGTGGTGGCTTTTGGCATCGTCGGTGTCGGCGGATAAACGCGTGCGGCGGTTCGTTTGGTAAAATAGGCTTGCCGTTGCTGGCAATTCAGTGGAGAAGCTCGCGAGTATCGTGCTTATACTCGCGACTTTATAGACTTCGACGTCGGATGGTACGTTTCGTCGTGGTCGTCACCGCGTTAGTCTCTCTCTCTCTCTCTCTCTCTTCGTCGCATCTTACGTTTTACGCTTGACGGCGTGGAACACGACGATTCCGCGGGCTGTTCGCCGGGAATTTTAAGTTGTAACGTTCACGAGTGCTTTCGCTATTTCCGGATGGAACGGCTCGTTGAAAAGTCTCCCGTTCGCTTCTTTCTCCTGCATCGCACGGAGCACCGACTCGCGGTCGCTGGTTTCGGAAACGTACACCACGGTCGACGAAACTCATCGGACCGCGGCGTCGTCCTCTCTGTCCGCCACAAAAACTTGGAAATATTCACGTCGAGGAATGCAAATTAATTTATATCCATTTCGGGGCAATGCTTCTCCGTTGCTCGTTGGATTTGCAAGAAATTGCAGCGGCCACTCGAGCCGAGACCACACATCGAGACACATGGACGCGGAGGCGACGAAGGGACGCGAGTACGGCGAGTACGTGAATCTCCCGGGTGTTCCGTCGGAGGGGAAACGAAATTGTTAAAAATCGAACGCAGCAATCGCGCGTATGTACCTTGAGCACAAAGAGGACATTACGCAATGGCGTTGGCGCGTTCGACGCCGCGTTTCCAGTTCACCGGTCTCGAATACGATTGAAAATGTCTGCGGGACCGGACCAATCGGTATGTCGTGGTATAGGTTCCTCGCGGTTACAAATCAATACAATTACCGCATTCGAGAGTTAACTCTTATGCAAGCCGACGTGTTCTGTCCCATCCGCTCTTCGCCCACAGCCAGACAGGCCGCTTCACCTTTTCTTCTCTTCGCGTAGCTTTCTGTTTCCACTTGACGGTGCGGAAGACGATCCGGCGTTCCACGTCTGAATAGCGAACGCCGTTGCGGTACGTAGACACACGTTCAAAAAGGAAGGAAGTAAACGCGCGATCGAGTTGCATCGTGGTAAAACGAGCTCCGACTGGGTTCTTCCCTCCCTTGCCCCTAAAACCCTCGCGTCGTACTCTCCTCTTCGCTTCTTCTCTGTCGTCTTCTTTTTCTTCTCTTCCGTTCGCTTCTTCCTTTCCCTTCGCTCCCCCCTCCCCTCTCTCACACTCTCTCTCTCATCCCCTTTTCCGTTCGTTCCATCGCCCCCTTGTGCTTCTGTCTTTTCCTCTGCCTCCGACTCCCCCAAACTCCCCCCCCCCTCTCTCGGTCGTTTTCTTCGTAGCTCTTGTTTTTCTACGTTGGTTCGGAGCTGGCGTCTCCATCCGCTCGTATGTCTCTCTCCCTTGTCAGAAACAGACGCAGATAAGAAGGACGCTTTACCATTTGGGTCAAACTGGTCTACCATATGCCGCGACGACCAACCAGCCAACCAACCGCATTACGCGGCACGAAAACGTCGCGAAAACGAGGTCGAGACCTCCTGTGGAACCCCTCCGGGGTCTTTTAACCGCGAGTTGAAAGGACGCTCGGTTAGGCCTAAACGCGCCACACCACGGTCTTGATTCGCTTCCTCGTGTTCTTTTGTTACCTGGTCACAGCCGCGAATTGTCGTTTTGATCGTCGAGCGCGCTCGTTACCGCTGCCAAGCTGAAAATCACAAGGCTCGGAACGCAGCCGTCACTCTGCTTTTTTTCCTACCGGCTCTATTTTCATCGCGTTAGCAACGGTTCGAAGTTGGAGCAAGTTGGAGCGTGAAAACGAATCGGGTATCGAACAATTTCGTTCATAGAGTAATTCGATTATTAGCTTATCCGTTTCTCCTCTCTCTCTCTCTCTCTCTCTCTCTGTTTCGGAATCTATTGCCGCGAAGAAACGATCGGCGGATAGCCAGGGTGCACCGTGGGTCGCGATGGTCGCGTTGGTCGAACTCGATGGCGGATATTTCGGAAAGCGTTGAACAGGCTATTTGCCGGTGAGTAGGAAGATGAAAAAAAGAAAAAGACGTGGACGAATAACGGTGAGAGGAGAACAAATCGATCGATCGATTTGCAGAGGGAATTTTTTTACGCGACGCAAAGTCAGAGAGAGCCGAAGCGACGAGGCACGCCTCGGTGGTTGTGAACGGTGGAAAAAGAATGAAGTGGTGCGCGGGGTGGGTGGAAGCGCAACGAATTGTTTCTCGTTTCGTTGGCCACTGTCGAACAGCAACCCGACAGAAAACGTTCATCCTGCGGGCTTTGAAGCGACCGTGGCGGAAGGGGACAGGAGAGACAGCCGGGGTACCAGCGACTGATGCGGCAACGAGGTACTTCGACCCTTTAAACGAACGCAATTTTCCAGGCTTGTGTAAATTTCTGCCGGCCCGTATTTTTATCCCAGTTCTCGAAAACAAATTTCGATTCGGCCGCGTGCCCGACCTTTGCCGTTGATCGTGCGACCCACGGAAAGAAAATCATTCGTGACCCGGATTCTTTTATCTCCCACTCTTCCGCGCTTTTGTCTCTCTGCGGTTGATCGAAATTGCGCGGCGATCAAATTAATAACAGGAAAACGATTTCGACGGATCGAGCGCCTCGCCAATGAAAGCCCGTGGCGCCGCAGCCTCTGCGCCAATTATTCTACCGCGCCTCGTCATGATATCCTTTCTTTATTCTTTTCTCTCCTCTCTTCTCGCTAATAGCAGCTCGATAAGTATGCTAACACCGTCGGCAATTTTTACGCTCGCGTTTCGTCGTTCCTCCTACGGAGAAACGTGTTTAGGTACCGCCACTCCTTAGGCAAACGACGATCTTCGCTCGATCTTCCTTGCCGGAACCAACCGCGTCCAGTAATTTGTTTCGATCCATTTTCGAGAACAATTCCAAGCGAGCAACTACCCTCGAGACCGACTACAAAAGTTGTTAATAGGGTGCGTCGGTGAAGGAAAAAAGATCGGTTGAGACGGAGAAAAGGAAACTGGCCGTTGATAGCGCACGAACGTTCTCCATGCCGACGACAACCGTACGGCGAAATACGCTGATTTTAGCGGCTTCGTACTTTTATGGTGGAGGTCGAGGGTGAATTTCCCAGTCGCCGCGCATCTCGGTTTAGGGTACGGAACGAACCACTCGAAAGAGAAAAAGAATTACTCGGGCCCTTTCTCGCGCCGGTCGTTTCACGGCGTAATCGGGTCGTGACGGTGCGATTAAATTAACACCGAGGCTCTCGAGGGTTGGAAATAGGCAACGAAAAGCCGGCTGCCGAAGGTGAAGCGAAATATTTTCGACGGAAAGCAATAATCGTGTTGGTAGGGCCGCGAAGAGACGATCGACCGAGGAATATGCTGATTTCCGCGATATCGTATTTTAACCAGGATCTCGGCGATTTTATCTGTGCTCGAAGGGACTCTCGTCCTTTCCGGAATCGCGTTTTCAGCAGGAAAAGACGAGTGTCCGCGGGACGAACGTTATGACCTTCTAACGTCGGCGAATATATTACGGTATCGTTGCCACGTTCTCGTATCGATCAGGTTGGAGAAAGTGGTCGGAAATCCGTGGGAGCCGCGGTCGGGCGCCTTGTTCTACGGGGGCACGAAACCCGTCAATTCGAGGAACGATAAGTAAGCAACGCGCAACTATTAGCCACCGTGTAATTATGCTGGCGCTGAAACGAGCCCGACGTATCGGGTAACTCGTCTAATTTACGTTGTCGTCGACTCGTAGCGTACATACTTCCGGTATTAATGCCTGAAATTTCCATATCGTCGTCCGGTGATTATCGATTTTGTTATTATCGTGATGTCGCCGCGTTAAAATCGACAGGCGTCCGGAGAATGGAATCCTCGGCAGAATCGCAGAGAGGACGATCCATCCGCAACGGCGTTTATTTCGAACCGGGAAAGGAAACGGGACGTACGCGCGACGTCTACTCGAAACAACGGCGAAACAGGCGAGAATCGGCGTCTGAGAGGTGTCGCATCCTGCTTGCGCGATAATATCGTTAGCGCTGGAGCAAATTAGCCCTTTGTGGCGGGTGTTGCGATCGGTGTGACTGCTGGGAAAAGGAGATGCGTGCGTCGCGATACTCGAAAGCCTGATATCTATGACCGACATTAATTTATAGCCTGGACAGGAAGACCGGATAATGGGTGAAATACAACGGCATGTAGCCGAGCCGTGCGTTAAACGCGCGAATTTATCAACGGTTCATTCGCTTAATTATTAATCGAAATTTACGTTGCATTCGTACTATCGAATTACAGCGGAACGTCGGTTATCCGAATTAATTGGAAGGAACCGCGTAGTTTCGGCAGAACCGGTTCCGTTTTGATCGCAGCCGAATCGAAAGGGAGCAAAAAAGACGGGGAACGGGGAGAAAAGAGATGGATTCGGACAGACGGGTTCGGAACGGGTGAGCATAATTAGTGGATCGTGAGTGAAGTCGAAAACGAGTATCGGAGACGGACCATCGAACGATCGAGAGGCAACGACTGGACGATTATCGTGGCGTCGCGTTAACGGCGATTCATTAACGGAATATTTCGTTTCTGTCGTCGCGGGGCGGCGACTAGCCGTCGTGAAAGTAATTAAAGTGCCGTCGCGCGTCCCGCTCTACCCGCCGCGGAACCAGACACTCGCCTCTCTCAGTCGTTGTAACTGCAATTTAGCCCGGCGCTAACCGTGTCCTAAACTGTGTTTTACACGGTTTTGGGAAAGTCCAGCGATATTGGCAGACGCAGCTCGGTAACCGGCACTCGTTAGCGTTTACACGCCGCGCTGGAAATATCGTCGTCGCCCCGCCACCAGCGACAACGGTGAATAATCGCGATTATAAGCGTCCCTGCGAGTGTTTACAAGGCGCTGATTAACCCCCTGGTTATATACCGAGCAGACACCCTAGTCGAGGGTGCCGGCCTTTCTTAATTAGTCGCGATTAATCGTTCGGGCCCCGCAACTGGGTTAAACATTACGATGGCTTTGCATGCCATGTCGTAATAGTAACTTCTAATCGAGCAAATTTATACTCGAGCCCTAACCGTTCCACGAACAGCTTCGAACCACGGGGAACGCCATCATCGTCTTTCGCCTGGTCGGAAACCACGATCAAACGACTCTTTCGACTCGCGTTAGTATAGCTCGTTAGGGAAGGAATTTGCTAAAGAGAAATCGTGAGCGGTGTAGGTAGATCTATCGCAGGATGCTTTCCGGTGGCTTGGATTTCGCGGAAATATTCGAGCACCAGCGAGAAAAAATTGGAATAAAAGGCCGACACGTGAGCGCGCGCCCACGACCGTCTGTCAACTTCTCGTACATGCGGCTAAAATTTTTCCATTTCGCGAAATCAAATAGACATCGCGAAAGGGACAGGCCGATGGATGAAACGACATAGGCAAAAAAGGGTAAGCAGACGGCTGGCTGGGCGGAGGTGGAGGCAGACAGAGAGCGGAATCCTTTTTGCGTCGAGAGAAAAATTAATAATCTGCCGTCGAGCGGTTACAGCTGAATCTGGGCCAACTATTTCCATCCGCAACATCGCAAGGGGATTCATCAGTTAAAATGTTCAACCGGCAAAGGCACTTTTTTTCGCCCGCTCTCGTCCCACCTCCCTGACCGATGGATTTCTCGAAAAAAAGAAAACCTTCTCAATTATCACTCTTTGATCAAAAATACTAGCGGGGAGAACGCGGCACGAGCTCGTCCGCTACGCTGAAGCCGAAGTTACTTTCGGACATCCAATAAAACTACGCGAAATTAACGTCAAAGAGAAAGGCAATTATTAGCCGCGAACCGAAACAGGAATTAGCTCGTAGTCAACGTGAATGCTAATTCCACTCGGTCGGTTATTCCTGCTTCTGGCACACCTTTGCGGATGTTCGCGTTCCAAATCTCGAAAGACGAGAGATCCGTCCGATCCGTTACGGACAGTCCGATCGAATAAATCGTCGCGGACGAAATATCGGAGATCGGACGGAGCCAGGAGACGCGAACGACCGACTAATCGAATGAAATTTGCAAATGATATTTTTTTTTTTTTTTTCTTTCTTTTCCCCCCGCCACGTTTGTTCGGTCGAACGTTTTCGCAACGCGCAACTCTTTGAGGATTTCCCCGATCTCGCATCGTTTCTCTTGTTCGTGAAATTTCCCGTAACTTTCGGTCGAGTCGCGGCTCTTTCTGTCAATTACCGACACACAGTCCCGTGTTAATCGAATTTCCCTCGGGCGGAGGAAACTTGGCGTTAACTTGTCGCGAATTTTCCCTTCGCGGCGGATGAAGAGACGTTCTCTTCGTGGAAGGGATCCGCCTCTCTTTCTCTGTCTCTCCCTTTCGCTCGAAAATCCTCGAGCCACCGCGAAACGCGACAAGCGATACACAAATCGCGTCCGACTCTGGCAAAGTCGCGTTAATCCAGCGCGCCACCCTTGTAAATTGTTATCGGCACGCGTGGTCGAAGATAAATCGTTAATACGTCGTGTACGTGACTCGCAACGCGAACCGAAACTCAGCGTAACGCAGGGAATCTTGGTTTCCGGTCCGGGTGTTTTCAGGCTCGTGAGCGATCGAACCGTTGTTCCAGACGTTATCGAGTTCCATCGCGTATTGCTTGGAACTCGGTCTTGTCTAATCAGTCCGCTTCTCAATAAGATCTATTACGAAGTAGAGATATTCACGGAATACGGAGGATCGATCGTTATAGGAAAGTGCATTAGCCGAGTATTTCTAGGAGCTCGGAAACCCAGATGCTGCCGAATATATGATTCATAGCGCTAAATTGAATCGACGCGTCCTAACTGACAAGAGTTACGCCGCCCGTCCTACCGATCGACTGGGATCCGGGTATTTTAACCGGCGACCGAGCGGTCGCGAAGCTTTCACGCGCTTCTTTGGATATTGGTTAATGGAAACGCTCGTTTTTGATTCGATCGCGAATGTAGCGGCAAAAAAAAAAAAATTGAACGGTTTTCGCGAAACGATCGACGTCGATACTCTCGGTCGTTCATCCTCGTTCCAGTCAATCTTTTTTTCGCCTACCTAAGCGAGAAGTAGACGAGGCGACAACGCGTTACGTTTCGCGTTCTCGGTCCGCGAGGAATCCGCTTGATTAAAGCGAAAATACGCTCGGGGCAAGAGTCAATCCTTGGCTCGGGCGTCGCGCGTCGAACTCGCTACGAACTTTGTCGTAATTAATTTCGCCGCGTGCTGTTGTCGTGCACCGAGTGAAAAAGTAATCTGCATTCACCGCCGCAAAAAGTTGGACGTTCTCGTGACTGCGGGCGAACGATTAACCGAGAAAGAAGGAACGGTGTCAATGGTGGACGGGCACGAACGCACGCGATCCCACCGATCCACCTAGCCGCGATTCTTCGATTACTACCGACGCGCGTTGCCTTCGCATTTCCGTCCGATCGGGACGCGCCAGTTTCAACCGTCTATCGAAACTTTCCGACAATTTCCACCATCGGCGGACGCCAACTTGCACGCTTGTTCCGTGTTCCCCCGTCTACAGCCGCGCACCCCTGCAAAACCATCGTATCTCGCGTTAGCAAGTTTGCTTACCGTAACTCGTCGTTCGTCCACAGCCACGCGATCTCGCGAAATTTTTCAACTTTTCGCTCGGCAAACGTACTCGTTAGCAACGGAACGCAACGCGAGGCGCGAATTAATGAAATCGGCATGCGACGGAGACCGTAACAGCGGCGACTCGGCGGCATTTTAAAAGCCGCAGGACAAGAAAGGGTTTACGGCCGATAGGAATCTGGCTGACAGTCGCAGTTCATTGCCGTCACGTAAACAACGCCGCGCTATCGCCGAGTCGGCACCGGTTGCATGTTCTCGGAAAATTATCTTAAAAATCGCATGACCGGATTACTGGAAGTCAAGTCCGCGTGCTGTACGCCGAGCAACGAATTTTTGCCGTAGGCTCGCGACAGCTCGCACCGCGACCGTGTTTATACGGCGCACGCGAAAAACAAATGTCTGCGACGTAATCGGGGAAGCTACCGGATTTCTTTCGGACCATTTCGTCGTTATTTCGTGTTCGCGAGCGACGTAATTCGTTGGAAGCAGAAATCGGTTCGCGGTATTCGATGTTTCGCGCGGGATGTTTCGCCATTTAGTAAGGTGAAATGGCAATGGTAACGAATGTATGGACACGATGCGCCTTCATCGGTAAAGGGTAACGCAAAAGGGCAAGTCGGTTCTGTATTGCGATAGGAATCGCGCATTCTCCATTAAAGCGACCCCGATCGATGGTATCAAAGAGGCAAACTACCGCGTAGGAGGTAATTTAGTAATTATAATAACCCGATTGACGCGGTACGATTCGCTCGGCGCACACATGGCTATCGGTTACGATTAATTACGGTTAAATTACAAAGTGTAGGGACCGGTTACAATTGAAACACAGGCCTTAGATTAATCGTAACGATATTAATTCGGGTTTCAAAGTTTGAAAGTTTGCGTGCACAAAAGCAGAATAACGTTATCCGGGTACAAAAGCGTCGCTCGGTGAATCGAGCCTTTTCAGCCGGATGCTTTCCTCCGAACGCTTGGCTTCTCCACTCGAACGCTCGCTTTCCGCGATTTTTCGCTTCCTCGACGTCGATTCGAAAGCCTGTCCCCTCTCCCACCTTCCTTTCTCTTTCCCTTTCTCTCTTTCTCTCTTTCTATTCGCGGACATTCGTTCGGGAATTATCGGTGCCGTTCCTGAACACGATTAAACGCCAAAGAAAATTTCACGCGTGCAAACTCGTCGCCACGATCTCGTCCCGTTCCGGAGACTCGAGCAAACGACGCTCGTTCCGTGACTCGTGCGCGATTCCGAGAGAAGATGGTCGGTCTAGGTGGATGCGCTTCCATCTCTTTGTATTCGGGAAGCGTTTTCGTTCCCGTCAGTCGGAGACTGGGATCCCTCGGGAGAGCACGCCCGTGTTCCTTTATCGGCCCTGATATTATCAACGGCGAAGCTACGGCAATACCCTCTTCGATACGCCTCTATCGGGCCGTGCATGTAGCGTACCTAGCGTACCTCGATACACAGGGGGACGCGTACGCGTGTATAGGCCATCGTCTACGTCTGAGAAGCATCGATATACGGTCGACGTTCGATGCTGGACTCTCGACGTTCAACGCGCGTCGCTAGCCACGTAGAACATACGCCGCACGAATCCGTCGACGGACCTGTATCGCTCGGCCAAAGAGAGATTTATCATCGACGTAGAGCCGTGTGACGTATGAAGCTGCGAGAGCTTCGTTTGATTTCGGCCACGTCCACTGGATGCGACGAATTACCTCGGTTTCCTCGCCCTTTCGGATCGTAGGTTTTTCGATTTAACGTCGATTTAACGCCGCCACCACGATTTCGTATTCCCGGAGTTTGGTCGTTGAATCTCGAATCGACCGACTCGTCATCCATTGGCGCGGCCTGCGCTTTAACGAGGATATTATTTCCACGATGGAGAATGAAAGGGGCGGCGGGCAGGACGTCTCGCTGGAAGAGACTCGCGACGACCCGCTTCGAAAGAAGTATCAAAGAAGTCCGTTTGTTTTAGTCGTAGCTCTTGACACCGACAAACTCTGTTTGACTTTTTCTCTGCCGTTGGAACACCCGGCGTGATAGATACGACAAAGTCCGGGGAACCGCGATCTCTGTCCCGTGTATTTTCGTGGTTCTTGCCTCGGAAAACAGTGACAGCCGCGTCACTCTATCCGGATGAAATCGAGTAACACGATTCTCGATTCTCCGTGGCATTCGTACGGCATCGCGGCGCGTTGATTCTGTGCGACGTACCGGAAGAGCTGGAAGAATGGGAGCACGCGTTCAAACGAAGTTTAAAAACGGACAGCCTGAAAGCAGGGCATGGTGCCTCGGAGATTCCAACAGAGAGTTCTTAAACGCGATCGTTTGCAGGTCGGCGATCGAGTAGAGCGGGGCACACGGAGCTCGACTGGAGCGTGGTTGAAAAACTCACGGCCGGAAGCCGAGGGTGAACATTGTTTCCTGGCCGTGCATTCGTCGCGCTCTTTCGAGGCCTTAATTACCATGGGCTCGTTGCGGCTGCGGGAAAAAAATTCTTAAGAGCCGTTGAGAAATGCCACGGGACGAAAATAGGCCACGTCCCTTTCGAGCAACCTTTTCTTTTCACCTGCCTGCAGCCAAGAGCCGCTGGTTACGCGCGGCTCGGCTGCATCGCCGCCGGTTACATTTTCGACGCGCATTCGGATCCCGCGCTTTAGAATCTTTCGATTACCCGGTTTCTTCTTCCGTGCCCCTTCGTTCCACCGGTTGGACATACGTATGTCTCTTCTTGTGTGTGTACTAATATATGTATATATATATATGTGTGTGTGTGTATGTAGGTATGTAGGTATGTATATGTATGTCCCCCATACACATTGGTTGACGAAAAGGGACGCAACGTACGAGAAGCTGGCGGAATAGCTCGCCGACGTGGCTGCGCTTCCTCGGCTTTATTCCTCGAGCTCCTTCTTTTCATCGACGACCTCCTTTGCTCGCCAATCTAATTCCTGGAAATTGTTTCCGGTGAAACGGAAGAGGAGAGGAATCCCTACGTAGGAGGAACAGGAACGGGCTATTCGGTTTACTAGCCCAGGGATTTCGAGTCGGATCTCTCGTTCGTTGGACGATTGCTTTAATCAATCGAGCCATTCAGTCCACGAACAGAGTTCATCTCTCCGAGCCTAATATCGAAACGACTGCCTTCCATAGGTACCAATTTACCTCCCTAGCTTACCTTTCATACGCTCGTTGAAAGACGCGAAACGCTTGTTTCCGAGAATAACGGTGCTCGACGAATTTATACGCCATTCCAGATCCTATGTACCGTTCACAGCCCGTTTGCTCGCGCTATCGGCGTCGCTGGCCGAGAGATTCGGGGATCGCTATCCTCGACCACGCCAGGCGTTTCGCGTGCTTTACGCTTACGTCGACGCTGGGTTAACGGCGATTCTTAGGCGAATACGATCAATGGCCGCGAGAAAATGTCGAGCTTATCGGGCAGAGCGTATCGTTTAAAGCGTATCGTGACCATATATGTTCCTTTATGGGATGCTTTCGTCGTTATTCGTCCGTGCATTGGCGAACCCCGGCCGCCGCTGTTCCGGCGTCGTTTTCGATCGCGCGCAATTACGAAGTTGCGACGCGATCTTCTTCGCATCGAGGGCATCCACGAGAAAAACCTGTCGTTTTCTCGAAATGGGAAATAACGATTTCACCGTGTGGGCAAAAGGGATAGAGCAGACACAGAGTGCCTCGGTTTCCGCAGCTAAAACTCCCCGAGGCTTTGCGAAAGCTCTCGGAATCCCGGCGACGCGCAGTACCCCTCGAATACACGATCGCTGCCGGCGCTGATGTTCCATGGATCGCTCGGAGTTTTGCGAGTCGTCGCAGCTATTTACACCGGTTTGCGGGACGAATTTTACAGAATCCAGAGCCTAGTATCGAAGCTCGATCATCCGCGGCAAACTCCGTTAACCGTGAAAGCCGTTCTCCCGTTCAACCCGGCAGAGATCGCTCTCCCAAACATTCGCGCGCGCTCGTTCGGCCGTTCTCAACGACCTTTTTTCCTCCATACACGATACCGCGTAACGACCCCGGGCTCAATCACCGAAACACTGTACGACGTATTTAGTCGCTCGCGAGAACGCTGTTTATTCGGACGGCGAGCGAGAGAAGACGGGCGCACGATAGCGATTCTACCGGTTTAATCTCGGCGTAAGCAGCCGAGTCCAAGCGGGGTTCTCGCGTACGATCTTCCTGTTTTTATGCTTTCGTGGAAAATCATAGCTTCGTCTCGCGCGCGGGCATCCTTGTAGCTGGCGAGCACGAACAAATTTAAATAATAATTTTTATCTGGCCAAGTGGCCTGGCGCGAACATGCTGGTACACTGCTGCCGTTCGTGCAGACCATGGCGTGAAGAAACGGCGAAAAAAAGTATGTAAAAGCCTTGGGTTCCCCCTGCCGGGCAAAAAGCTCGGCAAGCAAGCCGTGCTTGCAACCGCGTGACTTTAAGCCCGCGTACTTTCGCGATCTTTATTGTTCTCGTAATAACGGACCGAGAGAAGGCAAAAGGAGCGGCTGAAGTTTTTTTCTACTACTCGTGGCATCGAATGAGACGCGTTTTGATTTATTTGCCTCGTAGCGTTACACATTGCGCTGGCACGGAGGCGTCGGCGCCGGCAATAAGTGGAATTCCGACGAGAGAACTACGTTTCCGCGTGTACTAGAATCTCAAGAAAAAAAGATGGCGAGGATCCGCCAGCTTTGCTCGTACCTCGGAAACGCGATTACGCGCCTGGTCCTTAATTACAAGCACAGACGTCTCTGTTACGTCTCTGCGCGTTTGCAACGTTCGATCGCGTCGCACATTCGCGATTACTGGACCGAGAATCGAGTCGCGAGATCGCATCGATTCGTCGTCGATGCAACGCTAAGTCAAGAAAGCTTCGCGGTACTGTACATACTCGATCGCGATAGCGACGTCGTCTCTCGATTGTAGACGTTCCGATCGGTTTCGTCTTCGTCCGATCGGTTTGACGGAATTCGAGAGAACGTGTCATTGATTTAGGAGCCCTAAGGTTAACTCCGAACGAAAGTAGCCGGGGTCCGATCGTTGGACCGATCGCGTTGGTTTTTGATTCCGAAATGTCTAGCGGCAAAGACGCTTGCAGCGAGGAGATGGCGTCGTTACTACGATCCACGATCGAAGAAATAATCATCGGCACGACCTAGGTATGCTTGGCACCCATCTGTATTTTCAGATAGTTTCAGACGATGAATTGAAGTTGAATGGTATCTACGTCTCTCGCCGTATCCTCCGTTGCTTTCATTCGATTAGCCGGTCGAGAGAAAAAATTCCATTTATCAGCTGGATTAGCTTCCAGTGAATTTTTCACTTTCGAGATACTCGGAGATAAAGATTGGCGTGGTACAGCGCGCTTACTTTCTCTAAATATTTGCGAAGCCGAGAAGTAGCTCTTCCTTGCCGTCCATCGTTCATCGCGAACCTGCCATTCATCGTAACCTCGTATATGCACTTCGTCGGACGCGGATCTATTCTCGCTCGACCGTCAGACACAACTCGGCGGATAAAACGATGATGAAAAGGAAAAATTGAGCGAGAGAAGTTGTGTCCGGTACGGAAATTAGCCTTGTTCGCGCAGCTTGAAATTATTATATCGGAGTGGCTAAAAGTAGTAGCGGAACCGGAGATTCGTCCGTGTTCTTTGTTCCGGATATACAGGCTCTCGTAATTATGTAATAGTTTACGGTTGGTATAGATTTTCTGTCGCTGGTGTTGGTGGCCCGAGCGAAAATAATCTTCCCGGCCAATAGCGAACGTTATTGCACGGCAAACGATCTTGCTCCAGTTTTTCGCGGCCAGCTTTTCCTAGCGCGCCGCGCTTCTCGTCCCGTCTCGTTTTCTCCTCTCTGCTTCTCGGCTTCCCTTAATCTCTCTCATTTTGTTTATTTGCATCATTTATCAGCTTCTCCCCGTGACAGAAAGAACAGCGTAAGCGAAGCGCTGTGCGCGGCCGAAGGAAAAGCGTAAAAGCGGAGAGAGACGGATAAACCAGGGGACGACCGTATATGCATCTGGTCGGTGGTGGTTGAAAAAAACGAGGGAAAAGAAATTTTCAGCGGCGTCGGTCGGGGCCAAGCGTGTGCCAGACACGTTTTACCGCTGCCAGCTTTGCCTCCTCCATTTTCCTCTGTCCTGCGGCATTAATAGAACCGAGAGAATCGACGCGTCTGTGCCGATGGAACCTAATTTAGCGAATACCTGTACTCCCTTCTCGCTTCGCGCGCCGCTTCGCTCCTGCGGCGAAATTCGCCGATGCTAGCAACTACTCGCCGCTTTTTACGCGTTACAACGCAACGCAACGCAACGTAACGCAACGGTTACGGTTTTTCACCGAGAATTCTTCGCTCTTGCCAAACGTATTTCGCGAATCGCGTTTCAGGCTTTCCCGTCCAATTCGAAACATCCCGCTGTGTACCAGCTCTGACCAGACGATTTCTAGTTAAATTCCAGCTTTTTCATATGAAAATTTTCCCGGGGCAAACAGCGAGAATTGGTTCCACCGAATACACGCTGATTCGAGAGAAGATTTTAATGGGCTTTTGTTACGCCTTTTGATCGAAGGGTGTTTTGTTAGCGTGCACGCGAGGCCACGACCGCCAGCAATTTCATGCGAGTCTGTCGACGGAATAAACAGAAACAGAGCGGCAAGGCAAGCCGGCGTGTGGCGTGCCGGGTAACGCGAATCGATCGCGAGACTGCAAAGATTCGCGAGTGTTGCCCCTTTTATTTGCTTCCAAGAGCATTAGCGTAACTTCGGGAAATTGATGTTTTTTACGTCGGGGGAAAGTAATTCAACGAGTGGCCATGTACACCGTTCCGGAATCGGCGAATAGCGGCCGGCAGAAACCGCTTTTTCTCTGCCCGCTAATGCAAAGCTTTTCACCGGGTATTCTTCTATGTCGTTTTTTGGCTTCCCTTTTGCCTCGCGTCCGTCGCTGCTCTCTTCTCCCTTTCTCCCTTTCTCCCTTCCTACCCCGCGGCTAAAGAAACCTTTTCTTCGAATTAAGTAAATGGCGATGCACAAGGAAAAGCGCTCGGCCGCGCCACGATTTGTATCGAACATCGCCACAGTGTTCACCGATTTCGTTTTCGCGACGACGACGACGACGACGAAGACGACGACGACGACGACGAAGACGAAGACGACGTCCGTGCGATCGACCGATATCGCGCGTTCCGAGCGACGAAGCGAAGAACGCTCTCGTGCGAGCGTAAATTTGCGCGCGACGCGTGAACTAGTGGGATTATTATTACGAGACTGGTTAACGCTGATCACTCGTTAAATTAACTCCGTAATGTATACGGTTCTGAAATTATCGCCAGCCACGTGGCGTACATATTCCTCCTTTTTTCCACGGTGGTTTCGCTGAAAATGGCACGAGTATCTCGATAATCCAGTTGTAAATAACGAGCCGTTAAATTCGAATGTTGGCACGGTAATGTCGATAATCGGGGATTTTCCCGCGGAGAGGATGATTTGTGTATGATCGATTCTTTATCTGGCGTGGCGGCATCGGTGTCCATGTCTGCGTCGGACGCGATCGTGGCTCGCCGGATCGAAAAACGCGCTCGCGCTTGCGTTCCAGTAAATAAATATCAACACAGGACCTTTGCCGTGATGCATCGCGATAATCGAATTTTGTACTAATTTGACAGCGGCCGTTGTATATTTCCATGGACGATCCTCGACCGAGAGGATGACCGTGTCGCGCGTTTTCGACGGTTTCATTGATCGCGTCGAACGACGCGGAGTGTCGCGACCACACGGCTTTAATTATCGCGACCGAGAAAGCTTCGCTCGAGAAAGCCGTCGCTCGAACGAGATGGCGGGCGAGAACAAGCGGAGGGATTAAAAAACGCGAACGGTAGCCTCGTTTTCGCAAAGATAATTTTTTCCCGTAAAGAAGGAGCCCCGGGGAGTCTGGTGCGGTTCTCTGGAAAGGAGCTGGCTTTTCCGTCGCCCAGCGGGAAACGTCTTTTTTTTTCCTTCTTTTTGCTTTTCTTCTTTTTTTTTTATTTCAAAGAGCAGCTCGCGAAACCTTTTCCTTTCAACGGCGTCTTCGGATCCGTGCAACCGGAATCCTCTTCTCGTTCGAGGATCGTTCTTGCCAGCCCGTGGAATTTTCCCCTTCTTCTCGTCGTCGTTTCGTTCGAGCGCATCCTTTTCGAGGCCGCCGTGCCATGCTTCGATAGGATTTGGAATAATTTCGATTTCGGCAGCTGCGTTCTCGGAAATTTTTTCCACGATCGACGCGCGTCCTGCCCCCCACTCACCACCACCCCGCCGTGGCAAACGGAGTTTCCCCTGTCTCTCGTCGTTGCACCGTACACCTCGTAATTTGCCTTTCGGGAAGAAAAGTTTTTCCAATCTCGCGGGCTGCGAGAACACGAGTAACAGGCACAGTTGGTTAAAGAGGTACGCGGGAACGGCGTTACTGTCTCGGAAACGTCGCCGGGCGTTTGTTAAATCGAGTTTCAAGCTACGTTCTCGCGGCTGCTACGTACGTTCGGCGCGTGATCCCGCGACTTGTAACGACTTTAATCTTTCCGGTTGCATCTGCACAAACCATCTAACAAATTCACGCGTATCGAGGTAATGGCGGTGCCAAATTATCGACAACGCCTCCGACTGTTTCGAAAGTACTGCCATTTCTCGAGCACGGCCAACCAAGCGAAACGAGGCGCGAGGTATCGTTCTTTCGTCGATACTATCTCGACGATTCTTCGATCGACACGTTGAAATTTGCAAAATGGGAATGGTTTTTTCTTTCGGTTGCTGGTGGCAGCGAACCTGGAAAGCGAGACGAGAATCATTTTCTCGGTAAGGAAGATATCGTTTCGGTCGAGGGAACGTTTCCTTCGTTGGTTGCCGACTAGACATCGGGTAACGGTTACTCGACGTTCTACTTGGCGGAATCGAGAAAGAAGAGATCGGTGAACGAAGAGTGAAGAAGGAAATAACGGTTGGAAAGGGAGAGGATGGGATTTCTCTTGACACAGCCCGATTTCCTCCGACACGATTTTCCAAGGTCTCCAAGCTTACAATGTAATTCTAGAAAGAAGTCGCGGCATCGTTGGCAAGTACAGGAAAATGAACAAGGTGAAAAAAAAAAAAAAAAGAAGGATTCTATGTGAACGAAGAGAATAGCGCGCCCGCAGTAGCGAAAAAGGAAATTGAAAACCGTACGAGCTACTACGAGACGAAGAAACGACTAAGAGATCGTCCATAAGAGACGTTACCTCGTCTCCGGAGAGTGTTTGCAGTAACGCGTTGTGCAAAAATTTCCACCATTTTTCGAGCGTGTGTCTGCTGTCACGTGGCCGATTTCGACGCAATCGTAACGCAGGAAATTCGCCACGGAAGTAAAAGTTTCCTTAAAAAATTTGTTACGCGCGGCGATGTTTCGTCTATCGTTGAACGCGATAACGCACGCTGCCTAAATTGGGAAACCTAGCTAGGAGCCACCTTTAACGAAGGGTGGACAAAGTGCAAGAAAAATCGACGACTGCCGTTCCTCGTTCTAATTAATTGACAAGCGACGCTCGTCGTTGTCCTATTCGTGTCCCGGTGTTTTTAGAATCCTTTGCAGCGCGCCATTTTCTTCCCCAGGCTGACATCTGCAACAAAAGCCTCCAACGCCGCCACTGTTGTACAAACTGCAAAGGGCATTACTCATTTATTTGAATGCATTGCACGCGCTGTCACTGGCTTTCGGAGTCGTGCTCGGCCTTTGTTTTGCCGGATTAACTTGATACGCTGACATTTTCCCTTTAACCGTGACATTGCCCGCGAATTTGCTCGTAAATTTACGAGCGAAAAAATACGACCGACAGGATATAGAGGGGAATTAGAGACGCGGAAGAGAACAGTAGCGAAAACGTTTCATCGTTGGCGGGACTCGGCGTGAATAAAATTACGCCGCGGCGAATTAACATCGGCGGGTGGTAAATGGTCGACGGGACGCGATCGCCTCGAAATCGTCGATTTTGTTGGCGCGGAGAGCGGCGGGAATTGCGAACCGGCACTTGCTTTTCGTACGCTTCGTATTCGCAAAGAACGCGAAGAGACGTGGCGCTACAAAGACAAAGGAACAAAGTTACACCGATAATCGGGCAACGAAGAAACGAGCTTGATCGCGTTAGCTACGTCTCGCGTGGCTTCTGGTTTCTAACAAAGATTTTCAAAGAAGGGACTGATGAAACGCTCTCGAGAATTCGCGGATGCGCGAAAATCACGATCGACTGAAAACACTTCGACCTGGTTTCCGAGATTACTCTTCTCTCCGACGTTCGAGCCACGTTTTATTCGGCCTTGATTCACGCACGAAGAAGCCGTAAGATCGAGGCAGACGGGAAAAACGCTGACTGTGTATCAATTAGATAGACCGGGATCGTTAATTAATTCGACCAGCTCGTTAGTTGATTTAATAATTAAAAGCGTTCGGACGATCGATCCGAGCAATAAAGCAATAATACCGCCGCTCTTCTCCACTTACTTGCATATAATCATTGCTCGCGAATTCCCGCTGCACCGTCGCGCAATTACGTTACTTGTTTAATCACCGTGTCGATCTTCCTTCCAACGTTATTTTTTTTCTATTTTTTTTTTTTTTTTTTTTTTTATATATATGTATAAAAATCACGGCGCTCCACGATAATAACGACGGTAAAACATTTCGAGTAAGAAATAATTTTTGTTTTAACAAACGACGATACTGATTATCGTCGGTATTATACGATGCCAGAGGTAGTTGAGAATAACGAATCTCGCCCGGATAAAAAGCGTTCCCGAAAATCGTCGCTCTTACGCGGTCGACTCCTCTTTATTTCTTCTCCTCCTCGTACCGACAAAGTGAATTCAACGGCGAAGCTGAATTCTCGTCGAATCGACGTCGCGTCTTTCTTTTCTATTTCGTCGCGGCAGATATTTTCTCGTCGATTTGCCGATCCTGCCCGGTGCATAAGAATGCATCGCGTAACAACTTCAATATCGATCGTATAAATTTAAATGGTTAATTCACGGTCGTATTGGCTATCGTCGAAGAGAGTCGTCGAACGGTCTGGATACTCGTAAGAAGTTCGCTGCTCGATCGACGTTAATCGACGCCGTATTCGATTCGCGACTCGACAAACAAGCCGGACGCTGATCTTACGCTCGAGAGAAACGAACGTGGCGAGTCTCCCTTGCAAATTCCAATCTTTTTCGATCGCACCAGGCAGCCGAGGAAAATATAAATTTCGCTATTGGCAAGGATCGGTTTCGCCGGAGCAGGGCCAATTATCGTAAAAAATGCGACGGGCAACGACGGTTACTGACGGTAACGAAGATGTTCGGACAAGCTCTGGTACGTTGCCAAACGTTGACAAACGCGACGCTCTTACGATGAACGCGATTCAATCCGTTTTTCCCGGCTCTTCTCGCGTCGGTTTCCCGTAATTGGCTGCGGACCCCGCGTTCGGATTTATTCCAGAGAGTATACGTCACGATGATCCCCGCGTTCCAGTTATTCTTTGGTGGTAGTCGTCTCGTCTCATCCCGTTCCGTCCCGTCTGTTTTCTCCGAAGCGCCAGCCCCCGCGTTTCTGAATTGAAAACTCGCTGTATTTAGATATTTCCGTTTGGTACGCCGTTCCCTACCGCCGCTACCTTTCTGCTTTATTCAGCGGCAATCTTCCTTGAGAGGACCTACATTTCTACAACTCAAAGGGATCCCTCTCAGACTATCCAAGTTTGCAGGAAGAAACGGTACGCGTCTCGGTTCGATGGGATTCATAAACCAGAAGCGTCTCATTACCCATATACACCGAGCGATAAATAATTCGATCGATAGACAGGTCGGACGAAAGCAGGGGAAATGACGAAGGAAAGAAAGACAGACGCGGAGAAGAAATGCATCGAATCCGCGAATAAATTTCATTAACGAACGATTCGACTCGATCTCTGTGCGCTTGTAACGATCGTAATTACAATTGTAACGAATCGATGGTACGATGACGACGGAGTTTTGTATCTACGACTCTCGTTCGTTGGCAACTTCGAAACTCTTTGATCGGGGTCAGCTCGTTGGATGGAAAAAGACTAAACCGACGTTGGAAGGAATCGGGGGCCGCGTAAAGCTTGGAAAAAGTGTGGATCGGTTGTCCGAATTCGAGAGATTTCGTTGGGCGGTTACCGAGCGATATCGAGCGTCGGTAGCTGCAGTATCCAGCGACTAGAATGGCTCGTAAAAATCGCGGATAGCGGTTGCGCGGCCTCGCGAGCTTCCAAGGAAACGCAGAGATCTCCCCGGAGATCCTCGCCGATACGATTGCTCACCGCGCTGCTCCGAATGATGTTCGAATTTCTCGAGATCAAACGGTCCGCGAGAAGCTTATTCGGTGGCCGTGGCGCTTCTACCGGCGCTGAGAAAATTTACGGGACACCGGACAATCCTATCTTCGAATCCATAAATTGCGTAAGGCAGATGTTTGCGGTTTTGGGTGGCGATATCCTTTATTTATCGACGGCGCTTTGTTTAAATGAAATATATCGCGGAACACGGCTTTCGTCGAAAGCGAGAAGTGATTGCAGCGCACGGACACGCGGTATCAATTTTTGTAAAAACGCCGAGCGATATATCACCAGCGAGAAACGAAAAGTAGGTATCGAATGTTGAGAAGCGCATTGGAGATGGCTTTTGGTTTCCGCGAGAATGGCCCCGTCTCGAATCCCACCGCCCCGTGAAATTCATTTTTCCCACGATTCTCTTCCATACGTTTCGTTTTCTCACGATCGAGAGGATGGTGGTTTTTTCCAAAGAAAAGAGATTATATAACATCTAACGATAAAAGTTGCTAAAACGAACGCGATAAAAATAACGTAACGATCTAAACGCGAGAAAGCAACGCGTACGTGTAGGGCGTATGAACGAAGAGAAAAGATAAATGACATCTGTATCGTAGTTTCGTGCCACGTTGAAACACGACGGCGAGAAAACTCTATTTCTGGCAGAATACGGGTTTTCATGGGAATCGCGCGACAAGATTCGGGAGAAGCAGCGGAACAAGGAGGAAAAGAAAAGAGAATATATGTCGGACTTCGTTGAGATTCCCGGAGATAGAAGAGGGGCCAGGTTGGTATCGCCCGGGGAATTATCTTGGAATTTCTCGAGATCAAACGCCGTGACCGGGTTATTCGGTTATATTCGATTCTCGGTGCGAAGTTGGAAAATTTACGCGGTCCCTGGGGCGGCGAGCGCGGGGGTTTTGAAAATTCCGGGGTGAAAAAGTTTGCTCGATACCGATGGCTCCTGGGCTCTCCGGCGCACGTCGATTCCCAAGTTTTCCATCGAACTGAGAAACTTGCCGTTGCTGGTGCGAGCATCTCCAGATTTCTCCAATTTCCACTACGCTTCTCAAAGAGATTTACCTCGTGCGAGTGGAATGCATAATACGCGCAATAAGAATGACGTTCGGATAAACATCGATGGGTCTGGCTGTTCGAACCTTCTCTCTGTCTGCCTGCTGCAGTCCGTAAAACTTTCTCGAGTTCCCGTCGGTCTTCGTCGCGTACCTGCGGCTTTGTGCCGACAAAAATTGAAATACTTGCCGGGATAATTGACGTTCTTTCGATGAGAATATGCAGTGATCCGTGCGCAACGGCATCGCCGTGTCGGCCAGGACGCGTGTATCGCATTCGTGAAAATTAGAATGCATCTGACCGGTTATACGGTTCGGCTGCATATTTGACCTTCGATGCCGGGAATCTCCAAGAATTCTCGGCACGCAATCTCGTTGCAGGGAATTTTTTCCAATACCACGAATGCCGGAAGACTTTTCGAACAACGAAAGTGGCGTCGACGGTGTCCGGTGTGCCAACACCCTTGCTCCTATCGACGTCGGCCCGATCTGCCCGCTACGATTAACTTGCAACCGGCAGCCCCCCACCCTCTCCCTTTCCACGATATCTCAATGAGAATGGGATTAATCCTCTTAGCCGTTCTAACGCACGATCGTCGCCAAGAGCAACGATGCCGTTTCCCTTTGCTGTGCGTTCAACGGCTTTTACGTAACGGCGATTTCTAGAGCTGCGCCGCAGTAGCACAGGCTCTAGCACACACAGAGTTACATGCAAACCGCGCAGAAGAGATTTTATCGGCGGCGTTAACGGCTTGCGGCTCGTATTTTAATTAACTCTAATTCGAGACTAGGAAGCCACGGTTCGGCCAGCAGGACAAAGTGAAATAATGTCGGCCAACCGACGGCAATGGTCCTCGCGGACGCTTCTCGTCGGTCCGCGCGTCGAAATTTATATTACCGGGAGACACGACGACGTCGCGCGTCACGAAAGCAATGTATATTCATTTGCACGCTTTCTAGTCGCTGTTGGCTCGTTGGCTACTGACCATTTACCCTGCTGTCGTTAGCCCAGATCGTATAACCCTACCCCTTGTAAACGGTTTGTAACGATTTAGAAGGTTCCGCAACCCCGTTCACCGATATCTCGTAACACGAGCAAGGAACGCCACTTTTCGTGCGGTCCGACTTAAAGCCCGACCAACGACAATTTCACGGATATTTCGTGCTGTCCGATCGATCTCTTTAGTTCTGCTTCCATTTTACAAGCAATCGCGTTCATCGTTGGGCTACCTATGTACGTAAATCGATGCCACGTCAAACGGCAACACCGTGTATAAACCAGGAATGTCGCGCCGAGAATAGTACGCGGTTAATATTTAATTAGTCGGGTAATTTTATTATTTCGTGCGACCGAACGTTCCATATTCGTGGCAGGGAAAATTGTTCTGCATATTTCATATTCATAAATTCGTTTCGTGCACGGCGTATTGTTTTTTAATGCGGGAAGTAACGCGGCTTGCGAACGGCGCGCGGCTAGGCGCCACGCTTTCAGGACCATTTGTCGATCAACCAAAGATATTTATTTACTTGGCGACTTACGGCCAAAAGCCCGATGTTAAAAAAGAAAGAAAAAAGGAAACGTAATCTGCGAGGAGTTACTTAATGAGCGTGCTACGATAGAACAGGCAAGCAGCTAGAGTTACAAACTATGAAGTAATTGTCGAGCAAAATTGTCGAATAATTTTAGAACTGAGAACGCGAAGTCAGAATCGAAATCCCGGAAACTGGTCGATTCGCTGGCTGTCGGATCGTTTTTGAAAAAATCAACGTCGAAAGGGTGTAGAGTTTCGAGCGGAAAGGAGCCGAGGAGATCTATCGGCCGAAGAAGCGCAGGACGGTGGATAGAACGATCGATAATTTTAAATAAAAAGTCTACGTTATCCACCTGCCGACGATTTTTCAGCGTAAGCATACTCGTTACGACCCGGAAAATGCATTTGGCAAGAAAGAATACGCGATTCTCGTCTCAGAAATTTATGTTGCGCTTTTTCCTATTAATTGAACTTAGTCGGTTTGGCGAGGGTACCAAATGACCCAAACGACCGTAGCTATTCTAAATGAGGTAAAACGAACGAGTTACAAAGAGCACGGAGCGCGAAGGGGCTGCTGAAATCCTTACCAAATCCGAATATAAAACCAAGAGATCTATTAGCCGGGTATTAGACCTGTTGTTAATCACATGGAAGGAGAACCGAGCGAGATGCGCCTTCGAGTTACGAGCAAAGTTTCTACCGTGTTCCGGACAACTGGTGGAAGCCGTCACGCGAAAATTAACATGTAGAAATAATTAATCGCGTTGCCAAGTGTACGCAGTGCGATTTATTACACGGCTAGGCAACGTTCCCCCCCTTTCGGACAGAACCGAAACAATCTTGCTGAAATTTGTCGTCGCGCATCTGGCGAGGTTAAACAACGATTAGCGACGATTCCATTTTCCGTTGCTGATCCGTGCTAAATGCTTGCGCGGTAATCGAATCGCGGTCGATATACCTTTCGAAATTACTTGATTACAAGTCTTATTAAAGCGAACGCGGCCGCTAATCGAGAGAATAAACGCGTGTCGGACGATCGACGTTAAAACTGATCATTAACCGTGACGCGTTCGTTTCTCTCGGTCGTCTCGTGGCTATTAACGTCTACACGTTTCCGCGCGAGAACATCGTCGAATTACACGACTTTCCTTGGTATCTTTGATCAAGAACGACCGCATCGCGCGCCAGGATTTCTCGATCAGAAGATATCGGTTATGCAGTTTAGGGAGGCTGACTTGATCCGCCTCGGATTAGGACGAATTTTCGATGATTTCCGTAATCCTACCTGCATCGAACGCAGCGATATCGCTCTTACGACGGGATATCGCTCGATAGGATTATATGGAAGTTGCGGCAAATTTCGTAACCACTCGTTCCGGCTGATGTTGGAAGTCATCGCGGTTACTCGCGCGTCGTTCGATAGTAATTAGACTTTTGACGGACGACACATGGAAAGATCGAACACCGGTTCCGCGTTATTTCCTTCTTGGTAAATATTCGATCGACGGGCCTGCAAACAAACCGAGATTCGATTTCGAATTTTTCCACTCTGCGAGTATTCCCCTGTTCGCCGACTAATATCGCACCCGACTGGCAACTCTTGCGCGGATAACGTTGCCTGGCTGTTTTGGTTTCTCGGTTGGCGCCGAGTGCCTGACACCGGCCGCCGGGTAATCGTGACCCGTTTCCGACTCTCCTTTCGCGCGTCTCGTCACAGAAATTGCGCCGGTCGACTTAACTTCGAGGGACCGTCGAGTCGGTTCGAGTCGTCGACGGTTTCGTGAATTTTCGAACGAGTTATCGCGACAAACGCGTTGTGGTCGAGGTCGGTTTTTGCCTGGTAAACATCAAAGTGATCCCCGAGGAGTGGATGCAACGCGCTGGATACACACCGCGAACCATTAATAAATTCATTTGCGCTTCTCGGGGTCTCGGCTGGCTCTTCAAAGGCGCGCGGTCTTCTTTTCGCGGACAGTTTTCGCAGCGAAAGGAAAATATATCGTCTTGGCAGTTTCGAGATGTTGCTGCGAATAGAAGTCTCAAAGGCGAGCCACGTATTCGTACGTGCGCGTATAGAAATACGTGTATCTATAGGAGTAATCGGAGTAGCGACAGTAGCGCCGCGACGCGGCGTGTTATTGATCGGCACCCCTTTTCGCCACCCCTCGGTCCAAACCTTCCTTCCTTCCTTCCTTCCTTCTGCCGGTTGCCTGCACGCCACTCAGGAACGACTCTAAGGTTTACGTGATTCCCCAACCAATCGAAATACGAAAGAACATATTTTTGAAGACAACGGAGAACCTGTCGCTATTCGATTCGCCAGCGACCAGACAACGCAGCCTCTTCTCCCCGCGATCCGCTTCGTTGTATCTCGTTCCTCCGCCGGCATCGATACAACGGCGTTTTTGCCGCAGCTACTCGCTTTCACCGTAGCGTCGCGTAATACGCGCTGGATCGCGCCACGTTCCTCTTAAAGTCTACAGATACGCGACGACCAAGTTGTCGCTAGAGTTTCGCGATCGCGCGTCGCGCCGCTCTAGAAATCGTCGATCGTTCGAATCGACGGTGTACCAGCTGTTTGACGACACATTGCGATCGTCGAAGCATAGATTAAACGCTCAAAGACACGGTTTAACGAGTTCGTACAAGCACGTGGCCTGATTTCCCAGCGCATTACCGATAAGCTGTTAAGCGTCTGCGTTTCGTCAATGTCGAACAGGAGAACGATCGAAGGTAGAGACGAGCAGCTGCCGTCCTGACCTATGGATCCACTTTACGAATTGGGTCGGCATTATTCCACCGTTCTCTTCTTCTTCGTCTTCTTCTTCGATCTCGAATGTCGAGCTTACGGTCGAGAGACGGCGACCGGTCGTGAGATGGAACGTTAAATACGAGAAAATCCTGTTCCTCGAACGTCGATGTCTACGATAGTGCCTTTCGACGGAGATATCTGTTGGACGAAAGAACCTTCGAGAGAGAAAGACACGACGCGACAGAGTCCGAACGTCGTTGGACTCTCGTCCGTCGGACTTTTACGCGATATTCGACGGCGGATGTTTGGCCGATTCGCGAAGCGATCCCAAAG
Source organism: Bombus pascuorum (assembly GCF_905332965.1). NCBI lineage: Eukaryota > Metazoa > Arthropoda > Insecta > Hymenoptera > Apidae > Bombus > Bombus pascuorum. Next base: position 5,277,463 of record NC_083496.1, on the reverse strand, counting down.
CAACGACGTAATCGTCGTCCGACGTGCAAAGTGGGCTATAGTCGTCTCCGAGCCGGCGTAATTCTTTGCAATCCAATTTGCGAATTGGGACGACGGTGTTTCTCTTTCGCGAGACCTTGGTCGCGTAGACGTCATCCGCGACGAGCAATGCTGAAATTGGCTGGTGGCGTCCCAACAAAGAGCAATTCGCTCGTAGCTGGGAACGAAATTGATCGCGATTGGCTCGTTCGCGACGAACGAAGGAAAGGCGGTTTGTTTAACCTTACGTGTAGCCACGTGCTACAATTTACGCGTTTATTGCTTTTCTAACGTTTGCATCGAGTAACCGTTCGAAATCGATGCAAACTGACCAACTTGCCGTTGGATTCGCGTATCCAATATTTATCTGTCATCGGTATGGACGCGTATAGAAAAGGCACGATTATTTGGCTATACCATAGATATTTTTCCGTCGATGTTTTCCCGCTACGTATCTTTGTTATGTCCGTATCGACAAATCCGAAATCTGATTGTACGGTTTTTGCGTTTCAAATTTCTGCCGGCCAAAAAACTCGATTTCCTTCCCGATGCCCGGCGGACCGTGTGTACGCAGCGTGCCGAAATATCGGATGTAAAAAATCGCGATGACGCGACCAAACGTGTCGTGACACTCTGTAAAAACGATGTGTCGGGAAATCGCGTTTGACGACCGATAAACCGGATTACCTCGTTCCCTTGATCTTCGACGACCAAAGGACGTTTCGGCAGTCGGATGACCGAACACACGATCGCGAATCTCGCCTCGCGTTTCCCCAATTATGTACTTCCTATACGCTTTTCGTCGGTAACTGCGATTTTTTTCTTTCGACAGCGATCGAAGACACTAGACAGAGAATGGAGAAACGCGCGATGGTCGATGCGATCTCTCGTAGACGAATCGAACGATCGCGACCGACTAACGCCGAGCCATTGCGATTTTTCGTCCGTTCGTATCGCACCTGTTTTTCCTGCGAATTTTTTCCAAGCCAGCTGTATACGTTTCCGTTGGTGTATTTGCACGGCTACTAATTAACGGCGCGGCGCAAAGCAGCAAAAACAGGAACAACGAGATAAAAGCAGAGCCAGAGGCAGGTTGCGCGGCATCCGTGTATTCGCATCGTTCCATTACTTTGTAATTAATATCCATGCGTTGTACTTCCGATCAGTGGCGGCGTTGGCCCCGTGTCCGCCTCGCCTCTCTGTCTGCTTCGATGTTCTCGGCTCGGTCGGCTAAACGATTCTTCGGCGCTGGTCGAATGACAGTAGCGTCGTAGTCGCTCGCGATTCCGAATTTCCGACGAACACAGCTGCTGACGAAGCGAGCTGTAAATAAGGGGCGACGCGCGCGCGATCCCGTAGGCGAGAATAATTATCGAGTGGAAGGAGGACCGGCCGTGCGACGAAATAAAAATAACGCACGCGTTAACCCGTCAAGGCGAGGTTAATCGTCGATCAGACTGGTGGAGCGGTTAACGCGTGTCTCCAGCCGGCTGCAACGTCGTCGGTTCGTCGATCCCTGACTAAAATAGCTGGCACGGAATCGTCAAAAGCTCGGCAGGACTGCACTCTGGTCACTGCCGATGCACAACGATCGCGATTCCGCTGAAACACTATCGCTGGATCCATTCTAACGGCGCTGCGAATCAATCGGAATTCGTTAACAGATCGTTTTCAGAACGATTGAACCGTATAAATTCGGCCGATTAATCGACCCGATTGATCATTCCACCTGGAAACTCGCGTGCACGCTTTCCAAGCTCGATAATATTTAGGCTAGAGCCGCGGGGTAATTCGATGGAGGACGTTCGATTCCACGAGCACGAGCGCTAGCTTTCCGGTCTCTCGTGACCGTCGATGGCGAGCAAGGAGATAACGGTGTTTAGGGGATTACGATTCGCGAAAGGACATTAAACCCAATTCGAAAATTTATCGCGCACAACCCTCCTCACCAATTTGCCGGGCATTCGTTTCGCGGCTAAATCGCAGGCGGCGTTGCTGGCACGATGGTCTCTCTACGAATTGTCCGAAGGACAAAAGAGAGACGGAGCACGAAGAGGGAAAGAGCGAAGCGAATTGCAGCGGATTCCGAGTCCTCTATGGACTGTTGTGTCGTGCTCGGTTTTTTCGTAATTTCGGATCGATTACCTGTCGAACACCAGCCACGCTCGTTTCTCCGGCCTCGAACAGTCTCGGTCCGTCGGGATTCCGCATGTTGTTTCTCGACGTCCTAATTGTTTGCCGCGCTAGATGCAAGAGGATCGAACGGAATCATCGTCCGAGAGCTGCGAGATACCAAGGAAATTAACGGACCGTCGTTCTAACCGTAATAGACGCGACGAGTGTAAAAACAGTTTCGATCGGTGCAAGATACGCGCATTGGCTATTATCGCGGTAGATCGTCGGCTCGTCTCGGACGAGGCTCGAACAGCGACGCAGCTTTCGACAAACTGCTGGTCCGGGAATAAGAGCTCGCGGGTTAATGGACAGCACTCGTTATCGTTATTGAGAAACTGATTAGGTTAATGTTCGGTCTTTCTCAGACGTTTCCCTCGCGAATGCTCGGACGAAGCGTGATACAGCGCGCCTCGCAACACAGCGGTTACGCCACGAGAAGAGTTACGTAGAGAGGAGAACGATCGGGACGGACGGTTCAACGAACGGTTGGCGGAACAAAGAGCAGGGACGAATCGCAACACGGATGGCATCGTGCCATTCGTACGGTTAATCCGCAAAGATGAAATTCATTCGACCAACAAGTCGGGTTTCTCTCGGGGACAAATATCCGCGTACCCTACGGTACGTCAGGGATTACGTTGGTCGGTCCGCTCGATCGTATCGCGCTTTCGAATACAGCGCCACCCAGCGATTTAATCGCTTTTCGACCTTCACCGCGTCTTTTTGTCCTTTCGATCTTCGATCGAAAGCAGACAATCTGCCAGCCTAGCGTGCTCTCATGGACGACTTACGTGAGCGATCGATTCCACGGCAACCAGTTCTTGTTTAAACGCGCCTGGCCACGATCGGTGGCCGTTGATAAAACAGAGCACGCGTAAACGCCTCGGTGCAGTTCGCGCGCTGTTGATCGCGATACGCGCGGTGGAAAGTGAATTTGATCGGGTTGCGCTTTCGGCCAACGGAAGCATCGCCCGTAGAGACTGCGAATGGGCACACGATGGGTTTCCGGAAAAGTCGAGCGTACCGAGAGCGACCGGGAATCAGAGCGAATAATTGCTTCGCTTTCTTCGGCGCGATGGTTGCAACGCGAGGCGCGAATTCGATTACGAGACTCGCGTGAAATGCAGCGCGTCAGTGGGCGATACAGCGACGAAACGATACGACGGTGGAAAGAAATTGAAACGGTGTGTGCCCTCCGGGAACGAGGCTCGCGTGCACGCTGTCGAGATGGCTGGGACGGATACGCGAACCGATTTAAGGATTCCGTCGCGTTGTAAACAGGCCTGGTCGTCGTTTACCCGGCGCGAATAAACGTGCGCCGACCTGGCCTGGAGTGCGAGTGTCGCGCGGAGGGTCCGTGAACGAGCGCGTAAACAAACGACCCGCGTCTTATCACCGTGGAACTGCATTTTATTATCTAAATGGCTTTCAGCGGGCCACGTCAAGTCGTAAGCGGAACGATGCTTTACGAGTTGGCCGCTCGAAAGAAACTCCCGAGCGACACGACCGTTCTCGCATCGTCTTTCTTCTTTTTCTCTCCTCGTTTTAAAGGGCCGCGCTTCGAAACGACTCGTGTCCTCCTTTTTGTTGCAACATTTATCTACTCGCAACGACGTCTAAGGTGTATACCGTGACGCGCGCAACAATAGCGGAACTGGGGCTCGGTTCCAGAGACGCCACTCGATGGCTTTCGCGTTCCGTTTTCTTTCGGTTTGCCCGACTCGATCGAATTACGCGACTTTTTTCCCTTTAATTTTCCAGCGGACTCGTTACTCTTTTATTCGAGATAAAGTTTCCCAGGACGAAGCTGGCCGGATACGGTTCTCTCGCGAGCACGATATCCAAGTTGCGGCGAGTTGCGCGGAATAAACTCGAACAAAAATCGCCGGAAGTGAAGAATTCGTGGGGTCATTAGGAGCGTCCCCGAGGCAACGACCATCCGCAAAGAAGTCGTCTCTTAACCGACGCTCGCTCGGAACGGGCGCGCAGCGTCGTCGGCTGGATCTCGCAAACGATTCTTCCTGTCTTTTTCCTATTATCGGATTCGTCCCCGACGATCGATCGTGCGAACGTTAATTCGAATGGGCGGAACCACGGCGACCGGCCGAATACGCGAAAGATCGAGAGAAAAGTGGAAAAATCGCGACGAGACAGGGACGCGCGAAGCGGCCACGAGCTCGTCCGTTCTGTCGACGCAAGCGGATCGTTAAAAAGGGCGAAAAAATTTGCTTAACGAGGCATCCGGAGTGTTTCGTTACCTTTGATTGCGTTTCTCGTAACACGAACCGGCCAGTTCTCCGGCGAAAACTTTTAATCGATAGCGTCGAAGGAGGAAAGGCTGTCCGTGAAAGGCGCGACTCAGCGACCAAAGATAAGCTCGTTCGATTCGATTTCGCTCGGTTCGAACGGAATACGCCCGAAAATCCGAACGTCTTGTTGCGCGTTTCGCAAGACGATCGAAGGCGAAAAATAGGGGCGAGCCCATTAGGCGAGTCTCGACGAGCCGGTCAGCCGTACAAAGCGCGCTCGTTAAAGCGCGCGAAACGAGAGGCATGCTGAAATTTTTTCGCCGGCATACGGCATTCAGCCGGCGCTGCTTTCAAATCCGATTTCGATGGTAAAACACGCTTCTGCACTCGACACAAAACTTTCCTTTGCGTTTCCCCTTTGTTTCCAGCCCGGCACAACCGCTTGCCTCGTTCCGTCCGGAAAATTGACCGAGTGAAACTGCGCGCCGGTTCGTGTAACTTATTTAAATCGCTTTTACATATAAGCTCCCTCGCGCGTTCGCGACGATCGAACCCGCACGTGTCGTCCGTTTCGATATCGCGAACCCAACGAAAGGAACGTTCGACGAACGTCGATATCGTAATCCGTGGCTCGCCGCCGCGTGCGTGTGTCTCTGCGCTGTCGTGCGCACCCGTGAACTTGACTACGCCGTGGGATAGCAAAAATATTCGAACGACGCGTTACATCGGCGTTACATCGGTGCTCGGTACAATGGCGGGATTCTCGTCGGGCACGATCGTTCGTGTAGTAGCCGATATTTAGACAGAGTTATCCGAGTGGCTGGAGATTGGCGGACCGTTCTCCTGGCGCTCGAGTTTTGCAGGTTGTCGCAATCGCTATCTCGCTCGATATATGCAGGCCGCGTATCGATTTCGACAAACGAGCACGAAGAATAGTCGGGCGGCGTGTCCGTGTGTATTTTCTAAACGAAATGCGCAGCAACTGACCCCGGCGCATGCGTTGCTCTCTCTATGCGCGTGTATACGTGTATACTACGAGTACGTGTGAGAACAAAGCGCGTACGCGTGTTCTCGAAGGCAGGTCGTACCCCCGTATATCATTTTGTAACCGTAATGGGAGAAACGACGCAAGCAACAGATGCTGCGATTACCATCGCCACCACAATCCTGATGGCAAGCATCGCGTCAGACTGCTACACGACCGGAAACAACGAGCCGAGCTTTACGATTGCGCGTTACGCGCGCGACGTTACAAATTCGGAAAAGATACGTGGCCGCGTTGCGTACTCTTTTCCAGTCAACGACCTGGCGTTCGATTCGCCGCGTTACCGCACCGGATGTCACGCGCGCCTCGATATCGAGCGTGTTCGATCCCCCGCCGCGTCAAAACTCGGACGCTGAGTTTCGAAGGTTCGATGAAATCGGTCTGTACAGTGCGAACGCGCGATCGGAGTTCGCGCTGGGACAACACACGGAACACGGGTCCGCGGCAACGTTCCCGCGGCGTGATTTATTAGCCGCGGTATTAGCGAATTCACGGTACGCCATTATAAGTTATAAATCATACTTAATTGCGTTCTCGTGGCTGTCGGGGAAACGGAAACGTTCGCAGCGTTCGAAAGTCGGCCACCGGGGAAATTGCGTCCGCGATCGTGCACCGTCGTCGTCGTCGTCGTCGTCGTCGCGCTGTTTTTCACGCACTCCGAGTGCAATAACTGGCCAGTGGCGAGTCTCCGGCAAAGAAACAAGGGGATTTGAAATTTCGACGTCACCGGCCATCCATCTTCTCCGGAGGAGGCGACGTCCTTGCTCCGCGATGAGTCCACGGATAACGCATCGGTGTCAAATATTTATCCTTCGTGGCAGGATAGCGGGAAATATTTTCGCGATCGATCGGTGTGTCCTCTCTCTATTCCTACAAAATCTAAGGCAGTCTCGCAGGATCCATAATGCATCCTCTCTCGCCGGAGATACGTTTAAAAGATTGAATTCGATGGAGACGCGGCTCGAACAGCCGAGCCATCGCGTACGTTCTTTCTCCTGGAAAGAAAGAGAGCTTCGACCGCTCGAGTCGCTGGGCGAATCGGCCGGGTAGACGATGCAAAAAAATAAAAAGAGGCGAGGGTTGCCTAGGTATAGGAGGATGCGGCAGTCGAGTTTTACCTGTCGCAACCTCGCTTTCTAGGACTCTTGCCAAGTACACAGTCCCGATCGATGCCAAGTACCCTGGCTCGGGGCTAATCAAAACGTCGTCCGTGCACGCCGCGTACCGGGAACGCCGACGGAACCAACGAGAAACCGTAAATTCGCCGATGACTCGTCCTTCTTTCCTTCCTTTCTGTACACTCCCCCGTTCCCGTCCCTCGTGCTCCGCTGCAATCTTCCGGCCGATCTAATCATGTACGGCATGCCTGTGCAAATCCGTAAGAATTTAGGATCCTCATCTCGTTATCTAGATTATTTAACGTCTACTCGAATCGTCTTTCACTACATCTCGGTCGGTTTATCCGCCATGGCGCTTCCTTCCTTTATTTTCCACCCCCTTTTCCTTCTCTCCGCCGTCGCCGAGCGTCTCGTTTCGGCTAAGCTGTCGCAGCGGATGTGGGTGCGGAGCCGAATTTCGACGATGCATGGCGCAATGGTTGCGCAGCGGTCGAACTTTTGGCCTCTGTTCGCCCATTCGTTTGTTCGTTCTTCTGCCATTCTGCGTCTTTGCGGGAAGACAAGGGTAGATTGCTGGAATTCGAGGATAAATGCCGACTCGCGTGCCCAGGCCTCTGCTGCCACCCATCGACCACCCGACTAACGCGTCCTGAAATCTCGCCACGATATTTCCAGCGAAATTTCCACGGGAAAAAAGTAGCCGCTTTCGAGTTCAATTTCGTCGGCGAGCCGTTGACCCGAAAAAAATGAGCTATCAACGACTCGTCGTCGGTGCGAGCGCGTCGCTTTGACCTCTTCTCCGATGAATTCGGAACCGGTGATCCGTGGTCTCTATTCATCCTCGTCCGCCGACTCTCTGTTCAAAGATCCTCGTCCGCGTTATTTCGCGCAACAATGGAGCTTCGAGTTTGCGACAATTACCGGCAGACTCGCTGCTGGTCGGTCACGTTGCGTTACGTGATTCGTTAAGCGCGCGATTAACGTTCAAGCACGACAAAGCCTACCAACGCGTGCCACGCTCGTCATCGTCGTCGTCGTCGTCGTCGTCGTCGTCGTCGTCGTCTGCGGTCTGCGAGTGAAAATTTTCTAGATGAAAGTAGAACGAACCGACCGCGTCGTCGTCTCCTTCGTTCCTCCTCCTTCTTCCTCGGAATTTATATCTCACACGCGAACCAATATACGTGGCCACGACAGGCCTCGGCTGGCGCCAACGAGTCACGGATTTGCTGCTCGACACGCGCATACGAATTATCTACGGCCGTAAGAGTATCCGAAAGGGCAGTGTGCTGGCAGTGAGACGAGCCTGGCAAACTGGTTTGCACGCGTCCTATCGATCTAGCAACGTTTCGTACGTTCCGCGAGATAATGGAACGGACGTAAACGCAACGATAATGGAACCGCAACGGGCTCCTATAAAATATCTGGTGGAAAATGGTCGTACCGCTAAGGATCGTATCCGACGACGGTAGAAAAAGAGAAAGAGAAAGAGAAAGAGAGAGACAGTCGGTCGAGTTCTCACCGTGTGGCTGTTCGGTTCGGTTCCGTTCCGTTCGGTTGTACGGTGTTCTGCGGTCGAGGCGAGGGTTATATAATCGGCGGGTGTTATACCGCGAGCCTCGTAACACGTGTTACTGACGTCGCTGCTACGATTTACGAGGATCGATTTTGCCCTTTTTTCTTTCACGCTCGTTCTCCTTATAACGGCGAACTTGGCCGTAAATTATGGCCACTCGGCCCGCGTTCCCGCCCCGCCATCCTCCGGAACCATCGGTCGCGCTTAAGTATTCAGCATCGGGCCACTTACGCGTTCGTTCGATGCATTTTTATGCGGCTGATTATCTTTTTCCTGTTCCCGTTCCCGTTCCTCCTTCCCCTGTCTCGCCTCCACCCCCGTTGCTCGAACCTCTCTCTGGCAGGATTATGGATTCACGGCCGACGCGACTTCCGCGATCGTTATCCCCGTCGAGGATCCGGAATAAAAGCGGCCCGTTCTCCGCGCGATTGCTCTCTGCGATTGTCCTTTTTGCGTCGTTATATCGGGCGAACCGGTTTTTTTGTCACGACCGGAAAACTTTTTGCGGGACGTCGCGATCATCTGCAAACGCGGCCAACGAGACGCACGAACGACAAAAAGAAGGGACGAACGGATTCGTGACGCCTAACTCGCGGCAGCTTGTTCTAAATTAGAGGGCAAAGCACGCGCCGAGAACGATATAAATGTAGAAGCGTTCGAGCGTCGTTCGAGCAGAAGTTAACGGTCGGCAATGCCGTAGGTCGTTAAGCACTTTCCACGGATTTCGCCAAGACGGCCGTTTCGCCATACCGCCACCTCTTTCCCTGCGAAAGTCGCGCCACACTGCTTTACGATCCCGCGGAAACACGAATCACGACCCGTAAACATGCTGCCTGTTTATCGAACGTCGTTCAACTCGCGGTATTCCGCTCGTTCGCGTGATTTTATCGGTCGGAGATAATTTGCAGTCTCGTGGAACGGATGGCTTCCTATCTGGAAATATGATCGCTGACACTGTAACGTCGATCCACGCACGGTCTAGAAAAATTAGCGAAATCGTGGAACGATCGAAACGGCTCCAACTACGTAAATTGATATCGTTCGCGTACGGTACTTCCGATAGCTGATATTCCGTGCAATTAGCCACGAACAGAAATTCCGATTCTCCTCGAACGAGAACCGATTAGCGTAGCGTGTGGCGGAGGGTTGGAGATTCGAGAAGACACCCTTTAAATTCCATTTGCCAGCTTCGTAAGCAGAAACGCTCGACCCTCGGAGCGCGTCGTAGTCCGACGTTCGATTATTACACGCGTACGCGAAATTCTACGACGCGAGGCGCGACAGGGGTGAAAAATGGGGAGAGGGCGATACGTGACGCGTGGCTCTCCTTTTTTTTACGCCAACTCGAGTAAATTGCGAATCGCGAAACACTACAATCGGGAGTCGCGAGCGGAGGAGAGCGGTGAAGAGCGGTGAAGCGAAAGGAAGGGAAGGGAAAAGGGAAGAAGAGGAGCGGACAAGGACGAACGAGGGACGGACGAGCGCAAAGGGACACACAGGTTGGGGGAGAGGCGAGTAACGAGGCGAGGGTTCGAACGAGGCATACGCGAAGGGTGCGCTTTCCGTGGCGAGATGAAAAGCGGATTCGTGCGTAGATGCGAATCACCTCGGCGGAATATCAATTTTTCCGAGGAGCCCTCGACCCCGTCTCGCCGTTTCCGGCCCTTTGGACGTCGCCACAGGCGGCGTCGCTGCCGCGGTTTGGACACCTTATAGGCTCGCTGCTCGTTCCTCGAGGTTCGAGAGCTTCCGAAGACTCCGGCGCGTCTGTCGGCCGATTGGAAAGTTTTCCAAGCGGAAGAAACTTTCTAACCAGCGCTGCTTCTCCGAAAGCTTTTTCAGGATGCTCCAAAGAGAGCGTAAAAATCTCTCGCCAGGTTCCGGGTAATACGTCGAGCGAGTCATTCTTTCGCAAAGAGGTTACATTACGTCAGCTTGCCAGAGCCCGCGTATTTTCTATAAAACTTTGAAGTTTCATAAAACGCGTTCGCCGGTTCTATCGATCGGCGATAGCCTCTTCTACGTCGCGACTTATGACTCTATCCCGACTCTTTCGCCCCGGCGAATTGTTTACTACCGCGGTCGCGATCGTCGTTCCAAGTGGCGCGGAAACTCCCGGTTTATCCGCCGGGGCCGCATCGGTGACGTTTTAACAATGCTCGCTCGTCCGACGCGTAACTGTGACGAAGCGAGCCAGCCTCGTTCCACCGTTTTCGTCTTGGGAGTTTTACGAGGCGATAAATACGGGAAGAGTAACGCGAACAGGGGACGCCGTAGAAAAACCGGAGTCGAGGACAGAAACGAGCGTCGCGTTTCACGGCTTGCAACCTGCCGGCGGAGCAGAGTTCTTTTGCAACCGGAGAAATTAATTGCGAGCCGCGAGACGCGACGACAGCGTGTTCTCTCCTGCAAAGGATACGTCGGTGCCGGGACGTCTGGATGTGAAAGTCGAAATACAATTATCCTGCACGCGTCAAAGTGAACTAACGCTGGTGGCAAGTTCAGCGCTCTTTTTAATGAATCGAGGGACGAGAGTAAATCGGCGTCGCCCGTCGAGACACCCGAGCCCGTCGCCGCGACGAATCGATTCGTCGGAAACGGCATCCGTTCGCGAATCCCGCTCACGGCTCGTCAGGAATCGCTGCCAGGATCGGTTACCGCGCCCACTAATTGCTCGACGATCAGGATTTCGCGTCGCGTACCGCTCCGCAGCGTCTGGTTGCCTCGAATTTCGGCAAATTGAAATTCAGCAGTGGCGCGCGGAGGGCATCGCGATCCCCACGACCCGCTCGTCTGTTCGTGCGACATCAGAAGGATGCCGAGAGCAGCGGAACGAAGGTCGCGCGATATCTACGCAGCGCGTATCGCCGCTTCTCCTCGTTGCTCCGTCTATTGACGCTCCAGTTTGCCTGATTGCACCTTTTGCAGCCATACATGGCGCGTGAATGAAACGGAAATCACGCGTGTCGCTTATTGTGCCCTGAGTCGCGAAAGAGCGGTCGATGCCTCTCGGATTCAATGGAATCCAGCGATCCTCGGCTGTCGTCGCAAACATCGTTTCGCGAGAACAAACGAAGACGCAGGATCGGGCGTTAAGTTTTCGCTCTGTCGTTCCTCGATGACGCGTCCCCGGCTGGAAGCTGGTTACACGACGCCGAGGACTGTACACACTCGAGACGAGAGAGCGACGAGAGAGTACATTCTCTCACGGGAGGAAGAGCAATCGCGAGAAATCACGTCGTCGCGATCCGTTTACGCGGCACACGCCACGCCGGACGAGGAGCGTCCGGTAGTTTTACCGTGAAAGATATCGGCGAGTCGAGATTGAGCGAGACTGAAGGGGAAACCAGTGACCCGACCGATACTCGGATTTGTTTTATGCCTCGTATTTCGTTATATTTTACGGCCGCTTCAGTGCCGACTGATAACATAAAACGATCGTATAAAGTTCTCCCTTTTCCGGAGGAACGACGTCACACGCCACGACGGGAATCGAGTCTAGTTAGCCTAGGGGATAACACGCGACAGAAACGCCCCGATTATCGTTACATCGCCCCGCTGCTAGATATAATTCCGTGGGAAAAGATTGCCTGTAATTCGAGCTTAATTTAATAAGAGACTTTCTCGTAGCCGGCTGGCGAAATAAAATGCAAATACCTCGGTTGTACGCCCGCCTAGAACCGATACATTCTCGCCGTAGAAATTCCCTACTCGCCGCGGCTTCGTCCGCCTGCCTTGCAGGAAACGCCAGATAAACTACCTCTCTATGCAGATGCAATCGAGCGCGCGCTCTCCCTAAGAAACGCCGCTCCTTCCGACTCGTTCTACTCGGATGACGAAACGCTTGTCCGCGCCTCTTTCTGCGTTCCAACGTTCCGCCCGTTAATTTCTCTCGAAGGATTTCGCTCGGATCGGGAACGCGAACGATCGAACCGCTGGAAAATCCGACGGAAGCCCGACGATAGAAGCCGCGACAAGCCGGAGATTTGCTCGGCAAACGGTATCGGAGGTAAGGAAGGAGGAAGAACGGTCGGCGAGTCGCAGTCGGCTCGACGCGATCCTTAAACGAGGCCAATGAAACGGTTAAAGCCGTGCAAACAGCTGGCAAATCAAATATCGGGACGAAGGCGATTATTCGCGCGTACAGCCGGCACGGGAAACGCGATTCACCAACCAGGAACGCGACACGACGACGCGAAACGGTGCGTTTCCATCTACCGGAATGTATACGCCGACGGAAGCGGACTCGCTGCTTCTCGCTCGTCCTCGTGGTTGACAGCGTTGATTTAAAGCGTCTGCGACACGCGTCTCGCCACACCGACGCGACTGCGATTCACCTTCCGTGTATGTCTCTCCCGACGCGTTTCGTCGCGGCCAAAGAGGACACACCGCTTCCGGTAATGGATACGACAATGAGCTCGGTTGCGAAGGTCTCGCGCCACGTCTCGCCATTGTATCGCTCTCCATTGACATCCGTGGACCGTCTAATTGTTCCCTATCCGCGCCCTCGGAGAATACCGCAACCGCTTACATAACCGTGTACATCGTATCGCGCGTCGAGTCGTCGGAGAATCGCGTACGATGGGCGCTGGCTGCATGGCAAATTGGCCCCGTCGTCGCCTTCGTTTCGAAGGGAAACCGTCGCGGAGTCGAGGCATCTGCTCCGAGTCGAGAGACGAATTTCGGTGCGAAAGCCCGGTTGACGCGACGCATCGTGTAACATCGCCGGCGGGCTGACTTGGCAAATTGCATAATGACGCGCTGGAACGAGGGCTCCTTGCCGCTCTGGGACACGCACCATTGACATCCATAGACGGTCTAATTGGGCTCGGTTCGTGGCCCACGAGGGTAGATCGCAGTCGCATGTTTCTCTCGCGCGAACCTTACCGACGGCTTATAAATTTGCCTCTTTCCCCCGGTGTTCGTTAATAAGGCGGTCGGGAAACGGGAAACGGGAAACGGGAAAGGGACGAAGCGACAGACGGCCGAAGGTGCGTTTAAACGGAGCTGGATGGTGTCGCGAGCGATCCGCCCCGTCTAGTTTTTAATTAATCGACCCATTTCGTGCAACTCGATTCCTGACAGAGAGCGCAGCCGATCGAAACGACTAGCAATTTGTTGAAACGTAGCCGGAGCGCGGAAGGTTGGAGGCTCGTTTTTATCGGTCCCCAGCCAGTCATCGTCCATCCCGGTTAATTTAGCGCCGTTAGTAAATTATGCAACGGTTTTCAAACCCGATCGTGCGATATCGCTTCTGCAGCGCGAGTCGCCGCCAGTGTCGCGCTATTCAGAACAATAATAATTCTTGTTGTTAATTTATCGCACCGAGGTCCGGCGCACTTGGCGTCGCTTTATGAATCGGCCCCCGACGCGTCATCTCGCCCGATTAATCCGTGTCGCTGTCCCAGCCTTTTAGCCCTTCTCGCGCGTCCAACGAAAATTCTGCCGCTTGACAGAATCGCGAAATCAGATGGTTTGGCGAAATAAGGGTCGTAAATCTTGTCGCATTTCTGCACCCAGCCAATTCCATTGGCCCCGGGAACGTTCGAGTCGTCGATCGCGCGTTGCTCGCCGCTCTCCTCGTTTCGCGACGCATCGCGATTGTCGATGGCCCCGATCGTCGTCTCGCCACGCCACGTAAATTAATCATCGACAGCTTTGTCTCCGACGACGACACGGATCGCCGCGCGGTGGAATCTGGAACGTGGAATGTGCGTCGTCAAGGAAGATATTCACAAGGAGCGGCGTCACCGAATCGTACGAACGTTGTACGAACATCCGACGATGTTCGAACGGTCTGCCAAAGATCGCTGCGCTGGAACGAAATCGATCTATGACAGCGAGATAAGGAACAAAGTTAGTACGAGCTCGCTGGGAAAAGTTGCAGTTTGAAAGGAAAGGACGATACGCGATCCGAAGCATCGGAGAGCGGGGTCCCAGCTGAGCCACGAAGAAGTAGCAAGTCGCGTGCAACTGGAGCGCATTTGGCACGACATCATCGATCGCGTCAAACAGTAATGCGGACTAATGCACGCCGGGCGCACGCTAATGTACAAGGGGGAGGGCAAATTAAGGAGTTGATAAGCCTTATCGAGCGACGACTCACGTGCACGCGCAGCCCGGACCTTCTCGCGTGTATCGCGAATGCGTACGTGTTGTTGGGAGCTTTACGCGGCCACACGCGAGTATGTTCCCATTCCAAGCAGAACACATAGGTTCTTGGCTCGCGCTCGGAGAACGAAGTGGCCCCGAATCCGTACAAGTGCATGCACACAGTGTCTCGAAGTGGATCGCGCTTGTGCATCGTCTTGAAAATTAACGACGAGACGGAACGGCATGGGAAACGAGGCAGGGAACGAGTCGGTTCTTTCCCCACCGGGAAGAAGCGCCACCGCACTCTCGAAATTGCATTGGAATACATAGGGACGCGGCGGGAATAAATGAAAACTCGGCCGCCTCCGGAATCCACGAAATTCGTTTCCAACCTGGACGTACTTTGTTCCCAGTGGCTGGCTCCGTGGAAGCAATCCGAAAGACGAAATCTCCCTGGGATTTTCTTTCTCGAATCAGACTAGTCGCTCCTACAAACAAATGTTTCCAACTTTCATCGGTCTCGATAATAACGAGCCGGTTTCGTGCGCCTTCCCAGGAACCGTGCAACGACGTACTACGCGGTCCTAGTAAGAAATAAGAGAACTCGCGGCGTTCTCGAAGCTCGAAGCGTATCGGAAATCGAAGAGCGAGGAAAAATATTTATTTCGCTTTTCCGAGCGTAGCGGATCTCCGACGCTTCACCGTTCGCTCGTTAAACGTCGCTGATCGTATCGGAGATGGTGGAGATCGAAGAACACGATGGATTTCCTCGATCGAGCTTTGCGCTACACGCGTCTTTGACTCGCCTAGCGGCATCGACGATGACGACGAAGACGACGACGACGACGACGACCGATTTCGATGTAAATCCCAGCGGCGGTCGGTCTCGCGTGTCAACTAGGACCGCGTCTCCTCAATTATCAGGGGGCAAGTTTTTCTCGCGACATGTCAAATTGTCGCCGGGGATAATCGAGGCGGATACGATCGAAGGCTTTATTTTTCCTGCGCTCGGAGCGAGACGAGCTCGGCTCATCAATCACCGTCACTGCCGAAGAAACGAAACCGGGCTATGGACGTGCATCGAGACCGGATGCGGCAAACTCGTTCCGCACGAATGGCCAAGCTCGACCGATTCCTCGTCAGACGTCGCCTGGAAAAACTCGATGCACTGGCACCCTGGTAATCGCTCTGTCCGTTCGGTTTCCTTCGACCCGTCTTTTCCGCTCTTGAAAATTTTACACGGTAAGAGCCAGTTTGCGAGTCAGCCCCAACGTCTGGATATTCGGAGGAAGAAATTCACCGCGGAACCGTCTCATCGTAAAACCGTTCGGGGAAAAAATCGACAACTATCTCGTGGAAGATACAGAACCGAGAACGGTCGATAGTCGATATGGTTTTTCGCGTAACGCCATCGAGAGGTGCCAGATCGCGTTAGTTTACGGACCGAACGAGTTCTCGTCGTGCTGTTCGGTGCGCAAATTGCGCAGTTACACGTCCGTTTTTGTCGGACTCGACCTGCGTTCGATCGGATCGACACGATCGAATCTGGTTTGTCTCGCAACGAAGTTCGCGAACTGTTTCCGTCGCAAGAATATTTCGATACGATTAATCAGCGAACATTCGCACTGAACCGGCTCTCCATTATCCGGCGTAATTGAGCGGCCAGCGCGAGCGGCTAGATGGCCGTGGTAATTAGTTGGCAACTAAATTCGTTTCTCGTTCCAACTTTCGTCTCGTTCTTTGGCGCTTAAGGAAATCGGGAATCTGGGTGAACGTGGACGTACGATTACGACTTTGATCTGCCTTTCCCGCGGAATAAACTTCGTTTAACCCCGTCCTAGAAAGCAGGCAAACGGCAACGAGCGCCGAGGATTTAGTCTCTGCGTCGTATTTATCAGCACTTTTTCCACCGTGGGAATATCGCGAATCGGAATAAATTTCCACGAGAGAATGCCGTCCGCGTTGTGTACTCTCTCGCGCCCATCGAATTTCGACAACAACGCCTGCGACGAGTTTCCGATTAAGGGAAACACCGCAGGACGTTCGAACTCCGCCATCGCTACTACGGTGAGTTTGCTCAAGGAAAAACCAATAACTACGTTCGATACCGTGACGGAAGCAATCTCGAGGGACGGGCCGCAATTATTTCGCGTTTTTCGTCGTCGCGCCACGTCGCTTCGAATCGCTCGCTGCGTTACGGAATCATCCCTCGTGGAGGTGTGCAATCACAGGCACTGACATTGAATTCCGCGGAAATCCGAGTCTCCTACCCCGGCCGATTACTTCGAGACAATGACGCTCTTCCGCGGTTTATCCGCAACACCGTTGGCGAAACAATTGCCGGCGTTGAAACGCGGCGTAGCGTCGCGCGACGCGTACCGCCGATCCTCGTCGAGCTGCCAACGTTTCGCCGGCCGAGTGGCAAGTCCGTGCAACACGCGGAGAGAAGAGTTACGGTGAAACGCGTCGAGCATCGCAAACGACACTCGGAAATGCGCTCTTTATAACCTCGGTTCCGCCGTTCAGTTTCTCCATCGTTCAACGCTGCCGCATACGAGAGAAAACCGTGCTGGAAAACTGGCGGCGTCCCGACAACTTGGACAAAATAAGAGCCAGGAAAAGTTAAAACGTAATCTCGACGCGTGTCACGTCCCTCCGAGAGGCATGTATCTGCATTTCGTAAACGTTCAACTCTGTAGCGGGTGTAGCTGATCGCGCTATCGGCAACGGCTGCGATAATCTCATGATTTCGTAGGAGAATTTATGATCCCGTCGAAGCGGAACGAAGCGAAGCGCGCCAGGCGTACGAGGTAATAGACGCAGCGGCGCGAAGCTGCGCGTAACTGCGAGCGAAGAACGAAACGCGACTATTTTCGCTAACGTATAATTGCACGCGTACGCGGAGATGAACAAATAAACGTAGGCAACGCTTCGGGAGAAGATATTCTCGGGCAGAGGGAAACCGTGTACGCTCGTTGAAAGCGCCCAGCCGAGTTTAGAAACATTTGCATGTGGAAGCTTTCGGTTCGGTGCACCTCGAGATGCCGGCGACCACAATAGCAGCAGGCGTCGTTTGGAGACGAAGCCGTCGTGAAACGAGTGTTGGAAATGAAAGCTGGAAGGCGGTCGCTCGAGGGTTAATTAAGATCGGAGCAAGTTTGTCGCGCGATTTAAGCACCGACGACGTAGACGCTCGAAGATACCGACGATGCAAATAATCCGTGGTCGTGGTACACGGCTCGCCAGGGAGGCGTCCCGCGGTGCGAAGAATTGTTCGCGGGAATAGGCAAGAGACGAAAGAGGAGCGAGCGAGCCGGCTACAACAAGGTGTTTCTCGTAGCGAGTTAAAGCGAATAAAGTAGAGGAGAGGCGGCATTGGTCGGCGAGCGAGTGCGACTTAATCGAATTATTCCAACGCTCCCTTGTTTACGCGAAACTTGCCCGGTAACGAGTTGAAATTAATTTCGCGGAATCGCGAGCGTCGATTAATTTTGAAGCGCAACACGCGCCGCCCTCCTAAATTCCGTTGCGGTCGTGTGCACCGCCGGCTCCGCGACCGCCACAGCCCGGTAAACTGCCTCCAAGTTTAGGAACGCAGAAACGCGTAATCGTTAGCGATGACGAAGTGTTGTTCGAGGTTCGTGCTCGACTCGTTACGCGTGAATCGCGTTTCAACGGGTCGACCGTTCACGCTGTGAAACCTTTCTTTTTTTTTTTTTTTCTTTTTTCGTTTTTCGTTTTTCGTTTTTCGTTTTTCGCTTCGAACTCGGAAAAAATTCATCGAAATGCGACCACTTTGCGACTCACTTTCCTCTTGGAGATTAAACGTTGCTCGCCGTTGCTCGTGCGACTGCGGGATTCGAATGTCGGGTCGTAAAGAATCGGCCGAGTACGATCGATGTTTTGTTTTCGCCCGGTTACCGAACTATTGGTCAGCCGGGATGAAAAGTTGCAGGTTTACGCGAACGCGAGCAGGAAAGTGGAACGATCGCGACGAGAATCCAGATTGTTTGGATAAACAGCCAGAGGAAAGAAAGAGAAGTTCAGGTCGGTAAGGTAAACGAATAAATACTTTGGTTAACTAGTAGCTCGCGTTCTTGTCGTCTCGTTAAATATTTGTTCGTCTCTCGTTTATTTAATATTCGTAAGCCAAAGGAGAATTTTACGCGTTCCCGTTTCCCGATTTAAAACGCAGAAGAGAGGGGAAAACAGGGAAGCAAATATCACGCGGTCGTATTTTCCCAGGCGGAAGCAAATATCAGCTTTCAAGAATTGTATTCGATATAGTCCTTGCACTAGCCGCGTTTATCCAGATTCCACGCGTTCTTACGTCTTTGTGTTTTTTTTTTTTTTCAACGAATGATTTTATCGAAATTAGTCCCGTGGTAATTGCTGTAAACGCCGTTTCGTACTACGTCGGAGATGTTAATTAGTCGCGCGGCACTCGGATCTACGTTGGACGAGGGAAATTCGATGTTGGAAAGGTGTCGGGTGCAGATGGAAGGCGCGCGAGTGCGATTCGCCAACTCGGCTGATTTCGGGTGGGCGATTTTCGATGAAATATCGCGACGGGGCCGTGTACGTGTTGGACTGTTGACGGCAATTCGCCTCGGCCGGATGAGAATATCGATCGGCGTTACCTTGATCGAGCAGGTGTGTGTACCGGTTAAATCGAGGGTGTACCGCGGCTCTACTCGACGTCTTGTTTAATCTCGATGTTAAGATTGCCATCGCGAAAATTGGGCCGAGCGATGGTCGACGAAAACTCGTTGGTTGGACGAGGAAGAGGCAATTAAGTGGCACGTCGCCGCTCTGCCTGTTTAGCATTTGCCGAATCGCGAATATCCCGATCAGCTACGATCGAAATTCGACTCGTGCCTGTCGAAGAGCGATGGAACCGAATCGTGGAAACGGGGACAATCAAACGACATAACGTTGCACAGGAACATGCAACGATCATCGAATGTCGGATCAATTACACAACAGAGTTTGTCGACCCATTATCGTACGGCATACGCGTTCCCGAGACGAGTTACCCGATACTACTTGCAATCTACTGGACACGGATGACCCAAATATTTCGACAACGAAGATCTCTTCGGAACCGATCCTCGACGTCGAGCCGATGTTCCTCCGATCTTCGCGGAATCGAACGAATTCCCTTAAAACATTTTCAATAAACTTTAATCGTCAGCGTGAGTATCGGAAGCTAACATAAACCGATGTACGCCAAGCATCCATTTAGATCTATCGGCCGACAAAACGGTAAACGAGTAAACTGCTGTGAAAACAGTCGTCGCTACGCGTACGTTCGTCTATCGTCAAAGTTCGGCTCGGAGTAGCTTTGTAAGCGCAATGGATACCGCTGCCCCTCGCTCGTTCTCCTCGCTGCCACTTGTTGATGCGAACAATTGCCAGCAAACGATTAGGTATGCTTCCTGTCGAACGCACACGCAATCGTACCGACGACACCTTCCTTCGATAGCGTTTACCTTGGTTCCGACGCCCTGTCGAACGTGACGATCGCGCCTCCGCGTTCCGGATGCAAGATTTCCTGTCCGTAGACAAACTGTCGGGGAAAATCGGTATCTCTACAATGATGGAGCTTACGCGCAAACGGGTCGTGTCCTCTGGGGCTTTTCAAAGTTGTTTCAATCTGAAATCCTTTCTTTAGGCGGGCCTCTGGTGGAGAGAACAGCCGGAGGGTTGGTCTGGTCCGGCGGAAAGCCTGTAAATACTCGCGGTGAACGTGTAGAGACAGTCCGAGAAAGTGAAAAAAGTTTGGTCATCGCGAACGCCCGAAGGAGGTTTTCCAGAGAGCGCGGATGCAAATAAAGTGCCTGTGAAGCTCCCTCGTACGAGCTGAACGAGAACGCGATGAGACAATAGGTACGCCGGGCAAACATCCTTTGCGGATCGAGGTTATTCTCTCGAGAGAAAAGCCGAGTTCTACTCGCAGATGGATAAAAGGTGATATATAAGTCGGTCGTAGACGTTGTCGCATCGGTTTTAACGTCCCGTGTAATACGGTAAATTCGAAACGCGATACGAAATGCACGTTGGCTCGTTGGAACGAAACGATCATTTTCACGCATCCGTGACAACGCTGCAAAGAGGCGGTGCCGTGGTGTATTGGAGATCCGTTGTCGTAAATAAATTCCGTTCGCTCGAAGGGAAGCCGAAAGAAAAATTCGAAAGGACACTCGGATCGGAAACGTTTAAACAGGCGGCGTTAATAACGCGCGAAAGTTAATGGACTTTTTGCCGCGCGACGTTCGTTCAACGAGACTTCTATCTTGATTAATTAAAGTATGATCCCTTGATTGGGTTTTGAAAGACACGACGTTGAATGACAGATGACGATCGATACGTCGACAGGGACACATCCTCCTTCCCTGTTCGTTATCGGAGCTGAAATTTACTCACACGCTCGGGAATTCGAAAATTCTCGTCACCCTGCGTTTCGTCGATTAACCGTTGATCGATCGCCTCTGCGAGACCCGTTTCTCTCACGATATACCGGCTAGGAGGCTGTTTGCTCGATTTTCCGAAGGTCTGGCGCTCGGGTAGCCGCTTTCGCGACGCGGCTCGTTTCGTTCGGAAACAAAGTGATCCATAAATAGCGAGGAATCCAGGGCCATCCTCCGCGGAAAAGTCATGGACGAGAGAAACGACCAGAAAAATGGGAGAACAATGGCCGTTCGCGACGGCCGAGTTTCCAAGGACTTTCGGAGCGCTTTCGAAGGAACCAGCGACGCATCGGCCTCGTCGTCCAATAGAAGCATCGGCTCGGAACGATAACGCGAACGAAACACCCAGAGAAATACACGAGCAAAACGCCGGTGTAAAGAGAAGGGAAGGAACGTGTTTCCAGCTAGTGGCTCGATCCCAATCACAAGCGATAACGTATCGCGTGGTAAATTCATAGAGTGGTGGTCTAGAACGATTGATTTATTAGATCGAGCCACGCAGTACGTCCGTCGGCATTAAGACCGGCAAACACTGGCCCGTAATCCAATTAATTTCGCCGAGGCGATCGTGATTCGGTACGGCCACTGTATCTCGCACGTAAGAGCGGATTGCATCGCATCGCATCGCGTAATTAGTTTCATTAACGATGTGCGCGCACCTACGATACGGCTACTTTCATAAATAATCGCCGTACGAGCAGTCGTCGTCGGTTCGCGTGAACCATGTTTCGATCGCTGCCACTCGTTTACGTGGAAAATTTCTTTATGAAAATTATCGAAAGCGTCAGACGATCGAAACCGTCCTCAGCCCGTCGCCCATTTAACGGCGCGATACACGTATGATATATATTTTAGTGCTTTCATTTTCTTCGCCGACATATTTCTCTTTGAAGGAGCGTGTGCACCGATACGTTGCCGATGTAACGTTGATATCGAATCGACGTCGACAGGCCAAATGCGCGACAAACAGAATCGATGTATGGACAACGTCGCTGATCCGATTCCGTGCCGTTAAGTGGATGACAATCTTTATCGGTCGAGCTGTACACCGTTCCCACGGCGAACTGCACCGCGTGCTCGAGGTTCTCTTGCCGAAAGTTCGATAACGATTGAAATTTCTATATAGCCTCCGTGAAATTATCACTGTTAACGGAGCTTTGAGCGTCGTAAGAATACGCGAACGATTTCCTTCGTGGCGAACGATAAATAAAAGTTCCCCTTTTAATGCAGCAACTGATAACGAAAAAGGATAGGCAGCGCTTAGAATACGTCTGCCTCTTTTTTTTTTCCTCTGGGAAAAATCGAGCCGCGTAACGGGTATTTTAGTAAAGTTCGATAACAACCAGAATGTTCTGTGCGGTCACCATAAATTCATTATCGTCGCTGGAACGGAGGCAACGCTGCGGTAGCGTGGAACGGAACACGGAACGGGCTCGTTTCCCGTTTTCACCGCGGTACGCGACGCCCCCGATAACGGCCGAGAAAATTGAAATAAAACCGCTCGACCTGAAAAAAAATGTACGTTTTTCGGAACACGAATGAAATTAAGGACATGTTCGATCCACTCTTGCGTTTTTGTTGTGGCGCCACGCGATTCCACGCAGTACGCGCAACGCGGATGAAAATCGCTCGATCGTTTCGTCCGCCGATTAATTTATCTTGGGCGAGAGCGTAAAGGCAGCGAGAATGGAGACGCTGCTATACGTTTCACGGTTATCCTCCTGTCTTCCCAAATCGTTACGTTCAAATTATATTATTCGTCTAACACGCGTAAATGCCACTTTACGTGGAACACCGTGCGAAACCAACGATCTTCGATGGAAAACTTTAAAGTGCTTTCGACACCCGTACTTGGACCGCGACCGTTCGCGCCGTATTCCGTCGGGAATCGATCGTGTGTCGATTAAAAGAGTCGCGTCAATGAATGTTCGATTAAATCGAATAAATAAATCAAATAAATCGAAACGCGCGAATGAGGAGCGACGCGAACAGAGCGACTGCCAATTACGAGAGAAAGACGACGCGGGCACGAGTGTGGTGGACACGCAACGCGAGAGATGGGCGAACGCAAAGACGCGAAACGAGATTCGGTGGACGAGGTTCGATCCGCGTTCGCTGATAATTAACCATTGGGAGCGAATTCGCGACCGCGCATCCATTCCGGCTTGAATGATTAATCCCGCATTTGCGTTAGCCCGCACGCTGCGCGATACGACGCAGTTTCGCGAACGATTCACGACTGTGGCCTACCGATCGTTGCGAGTCGCCGAGGCCCAGGTTTCTGCCCTCTCGACACGAAAGAAAACCTACGTTAATTCGCTTCCGCGGTGTCAACGCGCGCGCTTCTTTCCGCAAATTCTCGGAATACCCAAGTGAGATTTGCCTTCCATTGGGCAAAGTGAAACATTCGCGAAAAATGACGTTTCCACGGAAAGGTAGAGGCGAGGGTAGCGAAGTGCGACGCGATGTAACGGGAACGTATCGACGCGAGGAATCTATCTACAGTGGTCCGAAAAGTTTCTTTCGTTTTATAAGAAAATAATGGATGCACGACATTTTCCGTTTTATATTATTTTATCGAATTACGTATGATCCATTTCGTTCCATCAAAATAAAGATCACAACGTTCGACAGATTAGGTTTCGCGTTTGTATAAAGATGCCTCGTTGCGAAAGACGGGTCTGTAAAAGAAAGACGCTTTTCGGACAACCTAATACCTAATACTCGTTCGAGCCGAGGCCTGATTCAGACTTCGGCCTGATTCGACGTTTGGCGATATCGTGCAGCCTTGGCTGCATTCTCGTCTCGGCTTTCGCTATGTCGCGTCGACCGAGTCACGGATCCCGCGCTTATCCTTGACTTATCGCCTAGATAAGGACGCCCCTCGTTCCCGTAGTGGCAAACCCCGGGAACCGATGTGTATATATCAGGGAACTAGGTCGAGCCGAGTTTCCACGGCGCTCACGCTTCGAGAAAACTCGCCGTTCTCGCTTTTCTCCGATATCCACCGCTTCTTTATTTCGCTTTGCTTCGTCCGCTAATTGAAGATCAGCCGTTTCTGGCAAGTTTGAAAACTTGCTCCTCCGAGTTCGATACTCTGCTTTGTATTAGGAATCCTACGGCTGGACTCGCGTATCGAGGTTATTTGTTGGCAACGTAACTTTTGCGGATGATCTGCGACAGCGAGCTAACGATGTTTCGCTCTCGCAGACAATCGAATACGCCTAGCTTTTGTTTCGCCGCTTCGCATCGTTCTTGTTAGCGTTCTTCCAGTGTTGCTCGAGGTTCTTCCCTTGGATACCGTTGACCTACTTACCGCTCCACGATTTTAAGTTATTTAGCTATCCCTGCCAGGTTGGATGTGCAAGCGAACTTCGACTACCTCGTTCGCCATTCATTCGACGTAGATCCAGAATGCGTTGCTTCGAATCGCGACACTGGAATCGGTATACGTATTCCTCGTATCTCGTTTCAAGGGGACTATTGAGAGTTGACCTCGTTTCGTAGTATCGCGTGCTTAGCATCTTTCGAGGAGTTAGACGCCTTCCAAGATCGTCGAAATATCTCGCAGCGGCAAGGTTTCGCAGCTCCAAGACGCTATCGAATATCGAGTAAGAAAAGAAGCGTGAACAAAAAAACGAAAAAAAAGAAAAAAAAAAAAGAAAAAGCGAAATTGTTTCTCTGGAAAATCGTGGAAGCGCGAGATCGATTTGATCGTTCTGGTTTAGTCGAGACGCGAAAGAGGATTCGAGACGCTTCCTCGATTCAGGGAGATTTCGTACGATCGAGTTCAGGATCGAAAGCCATTACCGAGGTGACAATGCAGATACATCGAGGGCCTCGCTAACGATCGTACCACGACCGATCGAGCCGAGCCGAGCCGAGCCGACGACCCGTTCCCCGGACTGATGATCTCGTTTCCTTGGCGGCGCGTCTCACCCCCGACCCAAGCGACGAGCTCTAGCGAGCATAGGTACGTTCCTAAAGTGTGCACCGACGCGATAAATGCCAGGGTCAAACCCGTGAGCCGAAGTTCCGCTATTTTACGGTACGCTACGTTTTTGGGTAGTCCCTAGCGGGCACCCGGTACTCCCGTCAGCCTACACATTTCTTCCGACGGCATTCTGCATAAAACTTTACCGCGTCTGCCTCCATCTTCACCGATCGTCGGAAATTGAGTTATTCGCGAGCGCGCCTTCGAACGCTCTCGTTTTTATTAGCGTTTTCCGTGCGAATACACACCCCCTTTCCCATTTGTGCGCAGATGTCGTCGATGAACGAGTAACACTCGCGCAACGAATAACTGGAAACGCGTAGCAACCGATTTCGCGCAAAACGTTCTTCGAGTTTCACGTTCGCGTACGTCGGCCGATGTTTCGTAACAAGTTTCGATTCATTCGTTTCCTCTCGTAACGGTTATTCTCGAGCACCGCGTACGACTTAGTGTGCCAACTTGTTCCCGCTCGTGACGAAAGAAAGATTCTTTGCCGAGTGTAAACGGAGCTCGATAAACGATATTTCGAAGCAACCAACGTTCGCCGGGCTTTTCGAGGAATCGACGAAGACAGACGTTCGCGTCCGAGTCGTAAGGCGCGTAGAGAGGCGAGTTGGCTGCGAATCTCGTTCGACCGTCTCGAGAAGGGTTCAAAGCCAACGTTCGACAAGGAAGGCGGCATTCTAGAGCTGGATGGAGTCCAGTCGATTCGCAAGCGAGACGCTCCGGTCGACGACGCTCGTTAACGATGTAAACTCGATGGGCTAGGAAAAGAGGGAAAATAAAAGACAAATGCGACGCGAGAACGTTTCGGGGAACACCTTTTCCGACGACTTAACGACATTGTGACGGAACGGAGCCGCGGGTCCTTTCAACGGCGTTTGGCTCTATCCTTCCTTTCACTTTCAGCGGAATTACGTGCACGACAGCTTCGATACGCCGCTACCCTTGGCGTACTTACCCCGCGCTTGTACATCGTCGATCATCCGAATCCGAAGCGACCAAAACCGTTCGTCCCGATGAAATTTCTCCTTTCGAGACGATCCGATTAATCCGCAGGATTTCCAGCTACCTATTCGAGAGCAGGAAAATAATTCTTTCGTTTATGGTTGAGGCGAGTGGATTGCTCGACCGGACAACTGACCTTCGAAAGGCGTGTCCGTAGGACGAGAACTTTTCACGAGCTTCCCGTTCGCCCAGTTATTCGATCGTAGCACGATTGTTTTCGTTCTACAAAAGTCGTAACAAAAGTTGTTCTTTCCCGTGGGAACGGTTATCGTCGCGTCGGGCCGATTACCCCGGAGATACGCCGTCGTATTTGAATCTTCTTTGACTGACTTGTAGCTTTCTTCTTCTATTTTTTCTTCTTTGCTCCTCGTTCTGTCTTCCGAACTCTCGTTGCCTCCCCATCCCGCTCCTTCTCCCTCGCGCGCTTTTTCTTTCGCTTCGTCAGGCATACCTTAGTCGAGGAAACACGTGTTGTGTCCCAAGAAATTGAAGTGCTAACGCGACACCTCAGTCGCGTTTCCCATACCGCGTCGAGATGCCAGAAAACGCTCGCACGAGTGCTCGAGAACACTGCCTGCCTGTTCCGTGGCAAGGTAATTTTTCAGAAATCTCGACGGTTTCTCTCTCTCTCTCTCTCCCTCTCTCCCTATCTCTCTCTTCACTTTTATCCGTTTTACTCTTCCGCTTAGGTTTCCTCTAAGAAAATTGAGATTCACGTGGAAACGCGTACACGCGGTAGACCACCCGCGGCTAATTTAATTAAAAGTTAAATTACGAGAGACGGCGTCGCGCGCACGGACACTGCTAATAAAGTAAGTTGGCCTTTGGATAGAGACATCCGCTTGCGTTTTCGTTCGACTATTCATACCGTGCGAACAGTTTATTTCGCGAGAACGCACCAACATCCATCGTGTGCAACCCCGAGCGTAACGTAGCTGTCAAATAATCGAAGAAAATGCATACGCGCGTGCAAATCGATTATTTAGATGGACAAATAGTAAACGTAGACAAACAAATTTAGAACGTAAACAGGAACGAAAACGGGCCCCATTGATGGAATATCGGCCGTTTGCGCTGCATTACGGGAGCTATTAATAATCGAGTGGAAGCCTTTCCGCTTCACCGCAGAGGCTGCAGGTTGCGGACTCTTTGTCCGCCATTAAGGACGACAGAAACGCTGACTTATCCGCGCGCCGTAGCGATAAAAAATTCCGCTTAACGATTCGAACGGAAAAGACCGATCCAAGACGAAGGCGATCTCCTCCGATTGGATAATTTCCCCCAAAGCTCTCGTTCTCGTTCTCGGCTGGAGACGCGGCAGTTATGTCCAAAACCGCTGATCGAACCGTATTTTTCGCACAGCTTTCGACGCAATAAAAGCAGCGGGAGAGACTCGAGTCGGTTGATGGGCTCGTTCATTAGTCATGGTTTAACCGCAGGTCGAAGACCGCAGTTCCACCTGTGTGCGTGCGCGGAAACACATAGCCGGAAGAAAGAGAGAAAGACAAAGAGAGAGAAAGAGAGAGAGTGAGAGGCAACTGCAGGGGGGCTGTTAAAAAATAATAGGCTAGGGTCGTTGCTGGCAGTGCCGTCACCCTGGCACGTGCGAAACTTTAATGACTTTCGCTCGACATAACGCCACTCCGGCTCCCTCGCTCGTTTTCCTTATCCCTCCGTGTGTAAACCGGGGCCTCGCATGGGTCCACTCGTGTGGCACACCGTCACCGGAGATAATCCACTTCTCGGCGAGGAGAACGTTGGTACGCCGCAGACGATCGGATCGCCAGATACCGCTCGGCTCCTTTCTTTATTAATTCACCGCGCGTTCCTCTTATCTTCCGACCGTTATGCTCTCCACTTCCTTGTATACGGCATCCGAATGCGTCCACCGCTTATTGTTAGAGGAAAATACGTATGTACTTTGGAGGCTCGTCGTACATCGTTAAACCATTCGAATCCGTGGAAACGATCAGGCGCGATCTTACACGCTCGACGATAAAACGTTCGTCGTCGACCAGAACGCAGCTCGCGTTATGACGCGAACTTTCGAAATTGTTGGGCGGGTCACGACGATCCGGAACGTTAAACGACGAGAGCCCGTACGAGGGAAAAGTTGGGGACCGGATAACTTCCAAATTGTTCGAACCAACGTCGCGTCGAATTTGGAAGTTGGACCACGAAGAGTCGATAGAGTCCGCGAGAAGTTTTCTTTCCGTCACTCGGATACCTTTCGATGTAAACGTCGAAAACGCTAGCCGTAAATTAATACACGGCGCATCGCGTTTGTCGCAGACTCGTTCGAAGAAGGTGGAAAATTCGCCAAAAGGTAGAGCGGAATGATCGACAAGGAATGGCTGGTGCGCGGACTCGTACGTTTAATTGCCGTGATAGTGACGCGACAACGATCAGCTTGAGAATTCTCGGTCTCGTTCGGCAGCGTGCATCTTTTACCCGATCCGCTATATTCGCTGGATTCCCGTCTGGATGGGCCCTGCTGGTCTACTCAGGCCGACCAGAGGGACGGTGGAGAACGATCTCGCAAACTTCGATCGAGCAAGTTTGACGGCAGAGTCGTAACTTTGGACGCGTTCAATATTTCCGAATACCCGGTGCCGGGGTTTCATGGCACGCCACGCCATGCCATGCCATGCCACGCTATGCCGTGCCACCGCCTCGGCAAACTTATATACGTGATTTGTGGTCTCGCCTACCCTGGCCCCTGCTGGACCAGATAAATTCACTTCGGTCAATTTTTTAGCGGTTGCCGAACAATCGTACGTTGTACGCTCCGATGTAACGCACGGTCTGTTCGAGATATCGTAAAATATTGGCCTCCGTTCTCTCCGACTCTCTGCGAACCTAGTTTCTCCTCGCCGAAACGGATATTTAATTTGCAATGATACACTGGCCGCGCGAACATCTACGTTGGCCTCTCACTTACGAACTTGCCTCGAAATCGATACGTGGTGCTTCCTCCTCGTTAGGAGTCGATAGGATCGTTGGATCGGTATTTCGGAAACGACTTCCGGCCACCCGTTACTTGGCAACCAGATTGAAATGAACGAACTTAGGAGCGGGTTTCGCGTGGCGCAATTAACGCCAGAGATTGAAACAGCGAAATGAAAATGGACAGGAAGAGGCGTGGACGTGTCGGGCCGGCCACCAGCTGACCCGCGAAACGCGCTTAAGTGCTTTGTGACGCGCTTAGAAGCTCGGCAATGCCAAAAAGTCGCTCATTGAAAAGCGCAATCGCGATTGTCGCCGGCTTTGCTGGATCGCGTGTGGCCGCTTAAAACGAGACGTTCTACCTCGGCTCTACGTGTAAGCCGATATCAACTCGTTGGCTTGCGTTTTGCGTCAGCTTCCGCGAATATCGTTGGTCCCGCTGTCAGGCGAAACTCGACGTTCACCGCAAACTCCTGTCTCGTCCTGTTGTGAAAGGACATCGCGACACGTGGAAACACACACATCGCATGGACGATGCGAGCGACAGTATGCGATGGTTGGCACGGAGAGCAAACGCACCTCGAATTTTCCGTGATTAATAGATACGGGGAGTTGCCGGTCGATTTCGTTCGAGCTCTAATTTCCAGCTGGAAATTAGAACGAACGGTGAAACGGAATCTTTGCGTTTTCACGATGGTTGGCGCGCGAGATTGCAATCGACCGGCTAATTTTGGAAAGCGATAACCGAGCGAATCTAGAGCCGATGGGAGTTACAAGCTGCCCCGTTTAATTTCAAAGCCAATCAGCGAAAGAGACCGCGTTCCCCCTTCCCTCGTCCACCGATCTTTGCGTCCGTCTACGCGGCGTTCGCGTATATCCTTGTGCAATTTCGCCGCGTTTGATTTCGCGATCGAACGCTCTCGACGCGAACCACCGCGCCGCAGCAACGAAAAACGAAAGCGGTGGAGAACGAACGAGCAAACGGTACCGCCGCGGTGACTCGATAATTATCGATTCAACCATGGGACACGCGTTCGACCCCCGAAGTAAAAAAGCAGTCAAAAGCAGATGCCGTAAATACCGATGTAACGTTTCCACGCGGAAAACGTTTAATAAGCGGACAGCCAGCTAGCTAGCTATTCGGCTATATCCCGGAGCGATCTCGTTCCGATTTTCTATCTAAAACCGTTTCCCTGTCTCTCTAACTACCCTCTCTCCGTTCAACCTTCCGATTCTCTCGGGCTTTCCCGTCGGACGAGGACGAATGTAACGCGGGCCAGCGTGACGTTAATTCGTTTCCAGTGCAAGACGTATGATCCTCCGATAATGGTGCGCTCCCATTTGCCCGGTATTCCGCGGCTATCAGCGACCCAAATTGCATACGCGAGACACGCCGCTCGGAATCATCGATATTGACTGGTGTCGGAGGACCGCGTTAATTGCACTTCAGACGTTACCTGCCCGGTGAACGACGGATAATCGACGCGTTAATTTCGAACCGCGTTGCGTCCGTCACTCCACCACGTTTTACGCTCGCCGGACCATCCTTTCTCGCCGATGGAAACTCTGGCAATTCTTCGACGTACGAATAAATAAAAATCTCCGGCCGGAACGATTCCGGTTGCTGGAAATCGTTTGAAAGCGTAGCTCGCAGAGGAAGCCGCTAGAATTCTTTCGCTCGAAACAGACATCGCAGCGGAATCGTGAAAAGTATTATGAAAGCGGCTGAACGCAGTTAGGAAATGGACTCTCGCTTCGCGAACTGGTCCGAATTACGTTAATTACTTTACCGAACGTCTTGCGGCAGGACGAAGCGAATAGCCGACGCGGAGGGCGCGGTCCTTTCATAATGGCTCCCTTCACCGTACCATCCGTTCATTGTTACTGTCGATGCTATTGCGTGCTTATCCGCCGACCTAAATTGCTTCGACCGGATACGAAGGACCGGTCAGTGACATTGACTGACGTCGAAACGCGGAAACACGTCGATAATTATGCCCTCGGTGTCGGCAGGCACCACCGCCGCGGAATTAGGTTGCCACGCGGTTCGTTCGTAGCTGCGACTTTACGATTCGACCGTGTTATCTTCGTTATCGATGCCAACGGTGGTGCAACGAGGCGCCGCGGGCTGTCGCGAGAAAGAAAAGGTTAATCGTTACGCTTCGGGGGGTGGAACGTGCACAAGCCTCGATGATTAAGACCTTTCACGATACGAGGCGATAACGAGGCTCGCGAATTTCGACGAAAATTTCCGAGAAATTTGTCCGGTGGAACGAACTCTCATCGTTCTCGGAGAGTATCGCGAGGGAGGAGTTTGCCGACGGGCGGAGGAACCGATCGATCGTTGAAGGGGCGGCCAGGATGAAGGGAGGCTCGTTGTAACTAATAGATAGGTAATTAGCGGATAATGAAGTAGCTTCCTGTCGGGTGAAAAAATGATCGATCACCGGGATAGATCCGTTAACGATCGATCGAACCTTTGTTCTTTGGAATGGCGATCAAAAGGAACTTATTACGCTTATTAAGCCGACCTGGCGTTTGCTCGATACCGTGAACGGCTTAGCTCGCAAACGTCGTCGTCGGTGCCTGCGTGTGCCGTTGGACCGCGTCGCTCGTCAATGGCCGTCCGCCTTTCGCGACCATTCACCGCGAAAGCAACGACCACGAACGAGATCCGTCGACTCCTCTAATTACACCAATAAGATAATTCCTCCTTTCAAACGATAGAAGGAAAACCAACCGACGTTCCTCTACTTTTCTTTTCCAGGTGCCGAAGATGTGTTCAGGTTTACGGGGAACGAGACGCACACAGACTACTTTCGGCTGGTACTCCGGGACGGGAACTATCTTCTGGTCGGCGGAAGGTAAATAGAGGATTCATTTGGAGCGAGTGCTTTAATTAAAGGACCGCTTCTTCTTCTCGTTCTTTGCTACCGGTTCGAGAGCCTACCGCGATCGACGCTCGCGCGCCTCTCGATCTTTACGTGTACGGACTAGTTTCACCGGGAAATCTCGTTTCCACGCTCTTCTCTCTCCTCCTATCGAGTTTCGTCTTCCTCGGATTCTCTTCTTTCCGACGATAAATTCTCCGAGACCGGCCACGAAACGCTGTTCCACCCTGTTAATGAGATCGTCGAACTTTATTTAGAAACTTCTTCGCGCGCTTTATTTTACGAGCCCCTTCGAATGTGAAGCGGCGAGGAAGCGCGACTTCTTGCGAACTCGCCGCTGAATTTCTTTAAAAAACTTTCTCCCGCGGAATCCAGAGAGAACGCAATATGTAATTAAAACGCGATATACATCGGCTGCTGGACGCGAAATCTGGAGCACGAATCTCTCGCGAAACGCTTTGCTGTTTGGCGTCGAAGGATTCGTCCGGTCGGTGGTTCCGCGTTTCCCTCCACTCGCCAACGTTGTACGACGAAATCGTTATGTACCGAGCCTCCTTAACTCCGGTTTGCCGTCGAATCCGATTCCCATCGATTATCTTTCCTCTCGAAAACGAATCTTCGCTCGATTCCACTCCGTTCGTCCGAGAGAGATAGACAGACACAGAAAGAGAGAGAGAGACGGAATGAAATCGGTTGCTGGTAGGTCGTGACGATAATTGGGTCTACCTCCCGTGAACAGATGCGAATCGATCGTGTCATCGTTGATCGCTCGTCGTTGTCGCCGTCGTCGGTAGAATTACGTTAATTGCTCGATCGATTCGGCGAGTGTCATCGGGTTAGGTTTTTCTCTCGATATCGATGGGCCCGGTTCTACTACCGGGATAGGTTAAATCGCGCGCAAATGCGAGCTGTCGCGAGACAACGGGGAAAATTTGCAGCTCGAGACCTCTCGGAATATTAATCTCGAGCCGACCGCCATAAATCTTGGTCCGTGTGTAATAAACGGATCGGGACGGCGCTCGAATCTCGTCGCGGTTCCCGTGGCTCTCGGCCTTTCGATCGACTTTTTTGTCGTCGACTCGGTGCGCGGTGGGACCGACTACATATCCCGAGAAGCCGGAGAATCTGCGCGCGATAAGCGAACAAAGTAAAGGGACGCGAAAGCCTCTCGGTGCCACACGGTGATTAATGCGCGATCGGAAGTATCGCGTATCGAAAAAAGTTACGGATCGCGCGCGGGAAATAGGGAAATTCTCGGAGGAGGAGAGATACGTTGGAGAATATTCGAAGGAGCGGGGTTCGTTTCGACGAAAAGGGACCGTGAGTCGAGATTCGCGAGCTTCTCTTTTCCCATAAATTCCCCGTAAAATCCTTTACTTGGGCGAACTGGGTTTCGCGTCTGTATTATCGGTGGCTGTCTTTTAAAATTCCATTCATACGACGACGTTCGATGAACGCTTAAAGCGGAAAGCTCGATGCGGCAACGAGAATTGGTTGCGCGATTACCGAACCCCGGAGTTCGATCGCGAGCCCGAGTTCTATTTGCCGAAGGAGCCGCCGCGAATAGAAGCAAATCCAGCTTGAAAGCGTATTCATTCGCGGCAACATCTCTTCTATTTCAGAAATCTCGTGCACAATCTGAGCCTGACTGATTTGACCGAGCAACAAAGGTTGACTTGGTACTCGACCGACAGTGACGTGAAGATGTGCCTGGTGAAGGGCACGCCCGAGGAGAATTGCCAGAACTACATTCGCATCCTCGTCAAGACGGACTCGAACACGTTGCTGGTGTGCGCGACCAACGCTTTCAAGCCGATGTGCCGCGACTACGGGGTACACCCCGGCAACTATACGATCCTGAAGGAGAAGGGAGGCCAGGCGATGTGCCCGTACGACCCTCGTCACAACAGCACCTTCGTCTACGTAGACGGAGAACTTTACACCGGCACGGTGGCCGATTTCGCGGGCATGGATCCCATCATCTATAGGGAGCCGCTGCAGACCGAGCAGTACGACTCCAAGAGCCTAAACGGTGAGTAAATCCAGGACGTTCCTTTCGTTTTTCTTCTTAGCGATCGATCGGTCGACCCGGTCGTCGCTTCCGTCGCTTACGTAAGTATGTCGTACGTCGGTTTAAAGCGACTGTGTACCGCCGTCGAACACGCGGCCGTCGAACGAGAAAAAGTAGATTGTCCAGATAAGACGAGTGACGCGTGCAAGCAAGCAGGAGAAAGGTAATCGGCCGCGTCATCGATGAAATTAAAAAGCCGTTAGACGATGTTTCTTAGGATCTGGTCGGGTTGATACGGAATGGGCAAGGGCGTGGATGACGAATCGGAGGCAGGCCGGTCGACGTTAACGCGCGATTAAGGATTAAAGTATGAGAAACGCGGCCAGGCTGGATATACGTGGTAAGCAGGTGGTGTGTTCTCGATGGTGGAAAAAGGTCGGTAGGGCAGTAGCGGGCAAGAAAGAATTTATCGCTCGGTATACTAAAACGTTCCTCGCGGCTAACGATGGGGAGAACCCTTTACTCTCTCCGCAGAAAAAGTTTTTCCAAACGAGCGAGAGATTCCGGAAGAAAGTTGCTCGCTCGAACGGGTTAAGCGTTTCGGCCACGCTTCCTGGATAATAACGAAACGACCATCCGCAGAAAATTCATTGGCATTCGAAATGCCGGTTACACGAGCTATTTATGCAAACAGTGGTTTGTTGTACCGTGCAGCTCTGTTTAGTAGAGGGTCAGCTAGGCTGGTGCTTCGCGCGCCAGTGCTCGGCATATTCGAATGCAGATCCGAAAGGGCCGCAAGCTGCAAGCCACACGGATTCGATATTTACTGCAGAAGTTTTCCGTTGGACTTTGAAAATCGCGGTTCTGCGAATTACGGGACGAAAAATTATGGAAAACGGCGCTGTGCGCCAACTACCGGCTACCGGCTTTAATCCACACGATGTAATTCCGAGATTAACTGTGCGTGTACGTTGGATTCCGTAACTCGCGCAGCGACGATATTATTCCACTGCCCTTCCATATCTGTATAATGACAGAAGTCCCTGTTCGCCCCGGACGAAACACGTCTCATGGTACCACGTCGTCGATGGGAAATTTTAATCCGGATAAAAGACCTGTCTGCTGGCCCCTGTCCGCCGGTTCAACGACTCTTCCTCCAGCTGTTTTTTCGTGGATTGCTATTATTAACTGCTTTATCGGGCGTGTCTCGTACATTTCGCCGTCCAACTAGCGTCTTTTTCCAGCGCCTCGCACTCACGCTCCCTCGCATCAACCAAACATCTACGATGCTCGGCGAGGAAAAACGAAGGGCGAACGAGAATTACGGTTCCCCTGCGAGTTTGCCGAAAGGTCGAATTTTTATTCGGAACGGTCACCGAGCGGGAAAGAATTATAGTTCGGATACCGAGGGATGACGCGCGAGCTCATTGGCGAGGTAGAGAGGAAACGCGGGACGGGACTTTTTTACGAGAACGACGCGACGTTTCGATTGCGAGAAAAGTCGGGAAGGAAAAGTAACTGCGGGAGGAAGAAAGCGAACGGTAAACTGCGTGTGCGTCACCTTATTCCACGGTTTCGCTCGTCCGCTCGAGTATTTTAATTGAACGGTGTACGAACGCTAATCAAGTTTCTCCGGCCGCTGGATAATATTGATTTTCCCTTCGTTCGTTGAAAATTCAACTCTCTACCGACCTCTCTCCGTTTGCCTCGTTCGCTCGCGCTGACCTTTTCCTCTCGCTCGTCGCTCGAAATTCTCGTTGCTCGTTGCCAACGCAAAACCGAAAAGTTTTCGCGGAAAAAATGCAAAAAAAAAAATGCAACAAAAAAAAAAATAGAAAGCGCGCTCCATTGCGACGATGAATTTCTGTTTTTGCCGTGAAATAATTGCTACATCGTTACTACTTTCAGCCAAACGATCATCGAGAGCCTCCATAGCGACTAGCGCGCGTTGTCGAGTACCATCCGTGATTTTCATCGAGCCGGCGTCGTTTCACGGGTATCTAACGTCGGACAGTTTTCTAATCGTAAAATGCATCGCAGCGGGAAAGGAAGACGAGGCAAAGAGTGAATAGACCGACGACTCCTGATCTCCTCCTCTGCTTTCCCGCTGCAGCTTTCGCTTTGTCTCGATGGTGACGCGGTAAAATGCATCGAGAAAGAAAGACAGCTGGACGACGAAGTGGTGTGGTAGATGAATCGGCGGCGGTGTAAAGCGGGACAGAGGGAACGACGGAAAATTTATGGGCTGGAGCGTGGCGGGTCGGTCGGATATACCTACGTGGCGCGCGAGATTAATATTACTTTATGAATCCTAAGAAGCTTATGAAAACCCTGTCAAGTTAATAAATCGATAAAGTTTTCCCACTTTATCGGACGCTCGTGTACGCGAGTCGGTGCGACTGGTCCCAAGAGCAAGTGAGTGCGCGCGTACGTGTGTTTGCGGCGATAGTAAAGGGGAAGGAGAAAAATTGAGAGCGGAAGGAGAGATAGGAAGAGAGAGAGAGAGAGAGAGATGCAGGGCGTCGTTCCAGCGCGACACCGCCGTTCGAATAATCGACGAAATAAAACGGTTCTAGCGTCTTCGCGGTTGGCTTATTGCCCTGCTCTCGCCGCGGTCTGGTAGACGTCGCCGCGTCCCCGTCTTCTTCCTTCTCCACCTCTTCCGTCAGGCTTTGGGAAAGTAAAATTGATTTTTACGATTTGCCCGTTCACGATCGTTGGAAATCTGGCCCCTCGTTCTCCCAGACGATGCCGAAGTGGATAATGATTTTTTAACGAGGATCTGATGTCGCCGCCCTAAAACAACGCCGGATTATTCTTCCGATCGGGGCTGCTCGACGAGCGGCTTTCAGTCGATTTTTCGAGGCCACCACCCATCGGCTCCGCTTACCCTGTTCATTTTTTATTCCACAGCAGATAGAGAGAGCGCGCCGTCTATATATTTTATCGTAGCTCGGTCCATTGTACCGATTCGGCCGGTTATCGCGTTCGTTTATTCATAAGAGAACTTTACGAGCGCCGTTTGCCGCCGGCGTACATAACCATGGTAACAACGTTGTAATACGCGCGCGTTCTAATTGCAGCGCCAAACTTTGTCAGCTCCATGGCCCAGGGAGACTTCGTCTACTTCTTCTTCAGGGAGACCGCCGTGGAATATATCAATTGCGGCAAGGTAAGTGGACGTGTCGTTGCTTTGATCGCGGTCGATCGATTTCGCTGGTTCAGCGACGTTCCACTGACGTCCGAGTCTCTAGAATGAAATTCCTCCGCGAGCTGTAATCGATGAAAATTTTCACGACGATCATCTACACCGGAATTTCTTCTCGAACGGCGCGGGGAAATTTGTGACCGCGTGGCACGTCCTCCGCGCTCGAATTTATCGGCAAAAGCAGCGGCGTGCAGCTTCTCTCGCGACGCGATCGCCTACGACTTGGCGAGGACGCGGCTGCATCGATGCATCCGACCGGTCGAACGTTATCGGTTCTCGATTTTATCGAGCAGTTTGACCGCTGCGACAAGAAACGCGACGACCATTTACACGTCTATTCTCTTCTCCTTTGCAGACCGTCTATTCTCGCGTGGCGAGAGTCTGTAAATACGATCGAGGTGGTCCGCATCGATATCGCAATAGGTGGACCTCGTTCCTAAAGTCCCGTCTCAATTGTTCCGTCACCGGAGACTTTCCTTTCTACTTCAACGAGATACGTAAGTACAAGCTTCTGGTACGGTTAACGCGATCGATCTTGGTCCATCGTGCTCACGGACGAACATTGTACGCGGCTTCGACCTCGAGATCGGAATCGAGGCACTCGAGATACCTCGTTCGATCGGACGTCAACCGCGACGTCATTG
Organism: Bombus pascuorum; assembly: GCF_905332965.1. Taxonomy (NCBI): domain Eukaryota; kingdom Metazoa; phylum Arthropoda; class Insecta; order Hymenoptera; family Apidae; genus Bombus; species Bombus pascuorum. The sequence goes on along the minus strand of NC_083496.1, from coordinate 5,240,020 downwards.
ATTTTAAACGGCGGCACTTAGACGCCGGAAGGGTCGAGAAATAAATTTTCAGTAGGATTCGCTGGCACGCTCGTAAACCTGCGCGGATGCGGCCGAGGTCGCGCGAACAAAGAACCATGGAATTACAGCGCGCGTTATTTGCAGAATCAACGACGGAACTGATATCGGGTCAGTACGGCAATAAGTCGGCGCAGCTGATTTACGGCACGTTCACTACCCCGGTGAACAGCATCAGCGGCTCGGCCGTCTGCGCCTTTTCCTTGCAAGACGTCACCGACACGTTCAAGGGTAACTTCAAGGAACAGAGCGCCATCAACTCGAACTGGCTGCCGGTTCAGAGTACCAAGGTTCCGGATCCGAGGCCCGGCCAGTGCGTCAACGACTCCCGATCTCTGCCCGATCTGACCCTCAATTTCATCAACACGCACTCCCTCATGGACGAGCTGGTGCCGAGCTTCTTCGGTCAGCCTATCGTCATACGCACCAGTTTCCAGTAAGTCCAGCAAATCCTCCTCGTTCGTCGATACGAATCGACGAAAGAGTATGGTCGCGCTAACGGATTTCTCTTCCATTCGCGCAGTTACAGATTCACGCAGATCGCCGTGGATCCTCAGGTGAAGACACCCGGCGGCAAGACATACGACGTGTTGTTCATCGGTACGGACAATGGAAAGGTGATCAAGGCGGTGAACGCCGAGTCGGCGGACACGCACCTGAAGGTCAGCCCTGTGGTGATCGAGGAGATCCAGGCGTTCCCGTCAACGGTGCCGGTGCGCGGCATCAAAGTGGTGAGAGCCTCGCAGGCCGGCGACGGCCTCGAGGACGGCAGGCTGGTCGTGATCGCCGATAGCCAAGTTCAGGCGCTCAGGCTACACCGGTGCTACAGCGATAGGATCTTGTCGTGCGGCGAGTGCGTGGCCCTGCAGGATCCGTATTGCGCCTGGGACAAGGTTGAGGGCAAATGCCGGGCGCTGGTCGGGCCCGCGGCCACCGATGCGAGCAGATTTCTGCAGAGCGTGGCGACCGGACTGCACGCCTCGTGTCCACCGAGCAAAACTTCGAACAAGGACGCGAGCAGCGTCGGCGCCATCTCCGCCAACCAGAACAAATTCCCGCAGGACTCGATGATACCGAATAAGGAGGGTCAAGGCGGGGAGATCATCAATATCATGCAGGACGAGGAACAGGACAATTCGGGTAAGAGCTGTTTCCAGGAGACGAGACGAGTTCCGCGTACGAATCCGTTCGATTTTCTCACGATCGTATCGTCGCAGGTCCGGAGGTATCGGCGGCGGACTCCCCACCGCCGCAGTATTCCGTAGAGACCCTGGTGATGGCCGTGGTAGCCGGGGCGTTGGCAGCTCTGTTGGTCGGCTTCGTCGCAGGCTACCTGTGCGGCAGGAAATGTAGAAAAGACGAGGACGATAATCTGCCGTATCCGGACACGGAGTACGAGTACTTTGAGCAGCGTCAAAACGTAAACAGGTAAGCGACGAATATATCCACCGGCGACCAGTAAACGGAGAATACCGATGATCGGACGTGCATTTCTCTCTTTTTTTTTTTTTAATATCGCAGCAGGCTAGCACCGGAGCCGAAACTACTGCCCCAGGAGGAAGTGACGTACGCGGAACCGGTGCTGGTTCCGCAACCACCGAAGCTTCATTCGCCGAAAGGGACGATGCGAAAGCCGCCACCGACACCGACGGAAACGCTGTTCCAGTTCCCGGACGGGTATGGTTTCCGCGGGCCGAGGGACAACTTCGGGACCCTACGATCCCACCAGGGTGACGCGTATCGACGCAACGATGGGTTCGCGACCACCCGCAGCGTGAAGAAGGTTTATCTCTGAGAAACGAGCGAGGAGGGAGGTGGCCGTCACCGGAGCTTAGGACGGCCAGCGCGCAATCGGCACAACGCGACCACAGCGGCCAGGAGTAGTCGCGCTGTGACGTCCGGGGGACAGTCGAATCGCGAACTCGCGGGCCCGAGGGCGCTTGAATCGCCTTCGCCACCCTCGAGCGTCTCGTCTAGTTCCCCGTCTCCTCCCTCCTCGTCACCCTCGCCGACCCTCGTACCGATCGCCATGAGCGGTGGTTCGCCACCACCGCCGACGCCGCCCTGCAGCTACATCTATCGATCATAGTCGTCGTCGTCGTCGGCGTCGGCCTCCTCGCCGCCGCCGTCGTACTCTGCTTCTTGTTACGCGACGCCAGCAGCAGGGACACCGTTCTACAGTCCCGCTGCGCGTTCCGATCCTGTATAGTAGCGTGTGAGCGCTCACTTTCCCTGTTTTCGTTACCTTTCGTTGCGCGTTCCTTGCGTTTTCGCTTGATCCTCGGTTGCCTTTCAGTCCGTCGGAATCGCCGATACGGGCATCGGTCGAGTCTACTACCAGGATTACCGAGTATCGTGTCGTCGTTCGACGACGATTCTTCTCTAGGGAAAGGACCTGCTCCAGCAAGAAAAGGTAAAGCCGGCCGTGTCGATCGAGCTCGGTAGTCGAGGCTCGATCGTGCTATAGATGGTGCGTTGAGTCGTTCGCAATGGAACGTCGCGATCTCCGCCGTTTTATCGATCGATTCCCGAAAATCCACGCGTAGTATTATGGCAAAGGTTACTTCTCGTGAAGTCAATTAAAAGAGACTATCGTCGGACTCGACTTGCGATTTTTCTAATGTTGTAATATTTAACGCGAGTGTTTGACAGTGCCATAATTGTTCGCGTAATACTACCGCGTGCCTCGAAACTAAGGGATGTTCGCGCGAGACCGCGCCACGCTCGTTTCGTCTCCGTCCCGTTCGACAGAGGGACGAACGATCGGATTCTCTCGATTCGACGGCGGACAGAAAGCAGAGAGGGGAAACGAAACGAAGAAAAGTGAATATATATGACGTTGGACTTTAGTCGTCACGGCATCGTGCCATAAAACGTTCGATCGTTTCCCGTAAAATCGCGGAGATCGCCACGTCGCCTTTACGATGCGTCGGTTAATCAGCAGAGACTCTCTTTAAGTGACTGATAGTTTGGCGAAACGGAGTTATCGCCGAGAGATTATCACGGCCGATTTCTAATTTTATCGTACGTTTCGGAAACGCGCGTTTCACCACCTGCACATATACGTAAAATACAGAGAGCAAAGGGGAATAGAGAAAGAGCTAGAGAAGAACAAGTATGCGTGAGAGGTGTCTGAAAGTTAACAGAGAGAAAGAGGTTAAAGAGGGAAGGTAGAGGGAGAGAGAGAGCTAGCCATGGAGAGAGGAAACGAAAGAGGCATAGAACTTGTATGTAAATAATACACGTATATAAAAAGAGAAGAAACAAATAACATATACGAAGAAGTTTAAGAGTTCTATGAGCTGCAGATGCGGAAAGGGAGAAACGAGAATCAGTCCATCTAGAACCTGGGCCCGATGATACACGTAGAAATCTATCTTAAAGTGCTTCTTATTTCAGTGTGTTTAGAAGTAACGCGTATGTGATATATATTATATGACGAGGTGTTTTCTAGAAGTTGAGAGAAAGGAGGAGAGAAAGCGAAAGAGCGAGAGCGATGGAGTAGGTGCGATGGACGCGGCGATGAACTCGACGATCCTTTGTTCACAAGAATTCACCGCTGCGCTTTCACCAACAATCTGGTCGTGCGTTTTCGTGAAAAATTTGTAAGATTTTCCAACGCGTTTTGTCCGACGCTTCTACCTTCGTTACATTCGTCCCTCTCTCTTCCTTTGCGTTCCTGTCTCGTCCCCGATCGTCGAGTATATAACACCGATTCTGTGAACAATCGAGCGAGAGTGTCACGCCGCCTTCGTTCGTTTTTTTCGTTGTTTTCTTTGTTCTTGTTCGACACGCACACTATCACACCAAGTACACAGGACAACGGACTATAGCGCGTTTGTTACGGCGTTTTCTTATCGCCGATCCGTATCGGTCAGCGATCCGATCGATCGGCTGGTCTTTTTCGATTGAGAAACGAAGGCTCGCCCGACACACGCCCCCCACTAAAACGGTAAGACTGATAAGACTCCTTGGCCGGGCGAGCCCCTCCATCCGTTTATCGTTGTTAGAGTACCGTTAGATCGGCATCGACCAACACGGTTTCCTTTGTCGACAGTACAAATTTTCATCGCGTTTCGTACACGATACAAGTTGGTCTTGTTTCACGAGCAGGCAACGCGGGCGCCCCGCCGCTTCTTTCCCTATGCTTGAGAACAAACAAAAAAAAAAAAAAAAAAAAAGAATCAACGCGACGGCCTGTGCGGTTTATCCACGTTCCTGGCAAAATACTGTCGTTTGCATGCGTCCGAGAATCTTGCTAGAAGGAGGAGGATACAGGGCGCTGAGCATCCTGCGCGTGAAACGACAGGACAAGCTGACAAGAGAAAGGGGACTCGATTTACACACACTTACATTACATGCACAGGCGCGTGCGCACACACACACTTATACACACACACACACACACGAGACGTAATACACGCGTATACATAAATACAGAATCAGACGCGCGCGCATGTTGACGCAGAGCGCGGACAGCCGCGCGTTTCAAAGCTGCCATGTATTATCGACCCGACACTTCTCGTCGTTGCAAAATATCTAATTGTACCTCCGGTGTAGGTAGCGTATTTTTAACGGCTTGTTTTCACTTGGGTCGGTCGGAGGGGAGCGGACGTTTTCTAAGTTTGATACGATATTAAACGAGTTCGCGCTTTATCCGTTTAAGGTTCTACTAAATCCTTTTTCGCGAATGGAAGACTCAGGCACGATACCAAAGATTATTACTTATAACTAAGCACACCGTTGCTCTTTGCGACGGTGATTGAACGTTAGAGGCGCACAAAATAACAAAAAGAGAAAATATGAAAAGAAGCAACGTTTTAGGGATTGCTGACCCCTCGCACAAAATCGGACGCTCCCGAAGTTAACGTTTGAATGCAACGCGCTCGAACAACCTCGAACCGAACGGACGGTTCTTTTTCTTTTTTTTTTCTTTTCTTTTCTTTTCTTTTACCCTTCTTTCGTCTCTACTTTCGACGCGCGCGCGCTAACGTTCGTTTACTGATTTTTCTATCGACCGTTAGCGAATCGCAACGATTCCTTCCTCCGTTGACTTCGTTGCCGCACGTTATGTGTTCATTGCGAGACTACGAAACCCAATCGGTAGCGTCGTTTTATAAAAACGCTGTCGCGTTTCGCGCGTCGCTCGAATCACGATATTTCGATTCGATTTCTCAATCGAAAGAGGGGTGAAAGAAGGGTTCGACGAGCTTTTCAACGACGGCGTTGACGATCCAGCAATCGGGGGACACCGAGGTCACGATTCGAAGAAGGCGAAGGGAGAAAACGATCGAATCGCGCACGACGTTGGAATCAAGTAATGCATGAAAGGATGCGAGAGGAGAGAAAGCGTCGCGATCGTTGCACGTTCGGAGATATTTTTCGTGACGGGGATGCCGAGTTAGCAGCGTGATGAAACAATAAGAGGAAAATGGCAGGGATAATTGAAGGAGGGGGAGAGAAAGAGAGATTGAAATCAGAATTTTATGATAATCTTAACGATATTATAATCGAACGTTGATACTTGTAATAAGAGTTAAAGGGACAAAAATAGGGAGGGAGACGTTAAAACAGAGATTCGTGTTAAACGTGTTCAAAGGAACTCGCGCGTTCGTGTTGTTTAAGCCAATAAGGAACGGATTCCATCCAAGATAAAAAAAAAAAAACAAACAAACAAAAAGGAAGATTGATTCGCGATGTCGCTTGTTGCGTGAACGACGTTTCTTTTTCTTTCTTCAGTCATGTTAATCGAATTTTCTACGTTGGAAAACGTGAAAATCGGATACGCGAGCGATAGCAAAAAATAGAAGTTTGGTGAAAATTTGCGTTGCCAACGCGTGGCGGCAGGCGGGACGCGATAATTTCATGCATTATTGTATTTCAATCGCTTAACGAATTCCATCATTTCCATAATTTCTATTCCCGTTTCTTTCTCTTTTTCCGTTTTTATTATTATTTCTTTTTACTCCTCTTTTATACAAGCGTATGGTTTATATTTAATGGGAAAGCGGAAAAACGGAATGGGAATAAGGTGAAAAGAAAGAGGAAAGATAAGGTAGGACGGTGGATGGAGATAACGAGAGAATGCGCGTGTGCTTGATCGTGAAAAGTTTAGCCAGTTATTACGATTATAAACTGAGAAAATAATTAGGTAGACATACGGGGTCTTCTCGTTAAAGAAGAAGCGCTCCGATTAGATGATCGCAGCATGTATGAAACAAGAGTTTGACGATGAAAGCTTAGACATAAGTAGAGGATTAGCGAACGGTATTTATATATATATATATATGAATATATATGTATATATATATATAAATAGATATAAATATAAATAAAAAATATATATATAGAACGCTTGAAACGTATATTAATATTATAACTTTTTATAAATATATTTTTCCGTCGAAGTCTAGCCTAGTTGGATACATACACGGTTATTAACGACTATTAATTTATCCGATCTGATTACTATATCGAGGATCTAGCGTTAATTCGAACATTTTAGACGTCATAGTTTTACATGATAGACGAAGTTGTACGAATTGTAAGTGGCTCGAAGGGAGATTGAAGGATGGCAGAGGAGCCGGAGAATGAAATGAAGAAATACATTAGTACCTAACGTTATGAAATTTAACTACTAGCGTTGAGCCACTCGTGGAAGGGTCGCTCAGCCGCTTCTCGATCATCCATCGATGGACGTTACCACGCGAAACTTCGTCGACGTTCGCGCTCGACGTTCACCTTTCCTCCCCGAGTATCTGTTGGACGTTCGGCGAACGTCGACGAAATCGTTCGCTCGCCTAGGAAAATCGATCGACGTGAGTGCCCGCGAAGCGACCAGTCGCCCTTTCTCGTGCTTTGTAATTAAGAAACAAAAGAGTGCGAGAGATAGAGACAGGCGTCGAAGAGTTAAAGTTAGCGAGTGAGAGCGACTAAAAGAGTGCGAGCGAGAAAGTGTGTCGAGAGAACCAGGAGGAACGAGTACGTTCATAATACACGTATACATAGACTTGCATATACACGAATCCTTCGTTTCGTTTCTATTCTTCGGTTCCCTTTTGATTTTTCCAAAGAAAGAGAGCGAACGAAAGAGAGAGATGGAGCGTGTGCGTGAGAAGGGCGCAAGGAGAACGTGAGAAAAAGGGTGAGAGAGTATGAGAACGAGAGCCCGGCACCAAGAATGCCCGGAATCCTCCTCTCCCCCAACCCCCGTGACAAAAAAAAAAAAAAAGAAAAGAATTGTAACGCGGCACGGGCTCTCGTTTTACGCGTACTGGTACACCAGCGAGCACTAATTACCACATGTAACGCTAATTAATAATTACCGATAACTACCAAGTAATAATCATACTGTTAACTAAAGTAACGAACGCGATCGCGATACTAGAGGATTTCTAAAGGGCGAACAAGATGAACACTATAGTATTTATCAACGATAAAGTAACGAGAACGTAACACGTATTTTGCTTCTTCCTAATACAGTGCCGTTTACGCTATTTTTTACTGTAACTGATAGAGAAATTCGGCCAAGGATGTGGCGCGCGACATTTCGGGGGCGAGCGTGCGGCCACTCTTTCAACAAATATTCGCGAGATCGTGCGATTCGTCAAGAGCAAGAGAGAGAGAGAAAGAGAGAGAAAGAGCGAGAGCGGAACCAGAGTGAAAGGGAACGAGTCGAGTTTCTATTTAGTCGGCTATCGTAAAAACGTGACGATGGTCGTGAAAAAAACCGTGACTCTGGATCGTTTTAACGGCGCGTGCGAACGCCCGACACACGGACCGATGACTCTCGTCGTCTGGGGGAGGGGAGGGCGAGTACAGAACCGATTAGTCGACGCGACAAACCCTTTGTACGCCACCGCGATTCCTCGGGGCGTTTGTAAAGATCGCCGATTCGTACAAGCTTCGATCTTGTCCAAGTATCGTCGTTTCGATCAATCGTTCGCGCATTTTCCCCGTTGATCGTCCTGGCAGTCGCGCATTTCGCATCTCGACAAGTTTCTGCCGTGTAAAACGCGTATAAACGTGCATCCACTGTCAATTAGAACGGAATCAACGGCATAATTTTCAGTCGTTCTATATCGCATGCTTTCGAACTCCTGCTCTCGTCTGTGACCTCTTCTTCCCGACGTTTTCATCACGCAGAAACGGGCTACAAACCGCGTCTAAAGCGGCAGAAACTCACGGACGTAGATGAGTCCTCCTCTGCTTCGGAAAAGCGTCTCGCTGTCACGGGCTGTTCCAGTTATACAAGTCGCGCGCGCAAATTTTATAGGCCCAGAGTCACGAACGTGGGGTAAAATAAAAAAGGATGGTAGGGCAGGGGGCCTTTGACTTAATTAACGCGCGTGATCGCGTGTCTCGCAGTAATTTATTAGTGAGAATGCCGTTCGAAACCGATCGACGAGAGGGTGTGAAAGAGAATGGGAATGCGTGAGTGAGAGAGTTTTACGCGTACGTGTGCGAAGAAGCGTGGTGAGAGAACGAGAGTAGTGAAAATTTTTTGGCGCGATATTTCGATGGCGCGAGAAATTCCATTTGTTCACGCGACTACCCGCCATGGATTCCGCCGTAGAGACGTTCGCGGGCAGCCGTACCGATTTTAAAAGAGTACAGTACCGGAGGAATGAATAACATTTAATAATAATATTAATAATACTAATAATAACGATATTGCATTAATACCGAAGGTATATTATTGCCGATAATTATATTGTAACGATACGAAAATGATATTATATATAATACTCTTTATAAACGCAGACAGGAGATGATTATGTAACGCGGTGAAGTACCGAGGATTATAGAGAGTGAACCGTGAACGAGAAAGAGAGAGGAGAAATGCACGCGCGAGATCGAGAGAATGAGACGAACGAATGGGAGGGAGAAACTGGGAGTGAGATTGCGACGAGACGAGAGAGAGAGAGAGAGAGAGAGAGAGAGGAAGGACAATGAAAGAACGATAAGTAGTCTTTTTCGCAGTAGGCTGATGGTAGAGACACGGCACGTCTAATATTAACAAACAAAAAAAAAATATAATTAAAAAAGTAAAGTAAAAAATATCATAACGCGAAAAAAGATACAGTAGTAATTTACTATCGGCTGACACGTAGTGTGAATGCTGACATAGGAGAAGCATGCTGGCAACGAGTGCTTTTGTGGATTCCGAGAGACGGATGTTTGAGAAGAGAACAAGATCGGCTCGCTTTCGTCATCTTTCTTCCGTGAAAACGATCAGCGCGTCGGCAACGAGATGCATCCGATCCGATAGTCACGACGTACAATCGCCACGTCGTCGATTCGCCGACGTAATTAAGAAAGGGAGAGATCCACGTTGGTATCGATGGCATCGTCGACGGCACGAACGAAATCGTTACCCTTAGCCTCGTTACGTCTAGCGACAATGAACGCGATCGATACCGGCGAAGATCTCGGAACGTCGCTCGCTTTCCTGGAAACGAGAGATCCGACGACAGTGGCGCAAGAAGCATAAACGAAGACGCGATGGAAAGAGGATTCGCTACCATTACCGTATTGCGTCTGTTATGCCTGACATAGTTCGCTATTAAGAAAAAGAGAAGGCAAGGTATTCGTGGTTGAAGGAGCTTACAGAGAGCGTAGAGCGGCGGGCTTTCGAACGGAAGAGAGCGCGCCGAAGGGAAAAGAAACGCGAAGGACGGGAATAAGGAGGATGCGAAGGCGAGCCAAAGAGGAAGATCGATCGCGAAGCAGGATTGCGAAGAAACGAAAGAGTACGAGGAATATTGCGAAAGAGCAAGTGAGAGAATGAGAGAATGCTAGAATAAGAGGGTGGCGAGCTAGGGGGAGAAAATGAAGAGGAGCGATTGTAGATTCGGAAAGTCACTTAGCCAGCAGACTGCTGTTCATAGTGCCCTGTTATAGTGGGTTCCCTAGGCAGAGCGGCAGAGACGCGATTAAAAAGCGAAAACAAGAGTGGCGGACAAGAGGAGAGAGGCAGGAGAGAATCAAGTTGTTGGTGAAGAGCGCGTGGATGAGGGCGAGGAACGAAATGTCGGGAATCGGATGAAATGCGCGTGGCCCCGACCAGCGAATACGCGGACGCCAGATTCTTTTTTCTTTTTCTTTTTTTCTTTTTACTATTACTTTTCTTAACAATAACGTGGGAATTTCGATCGAGGAGAAACGCGATCGTGACAACGACTATGTAGATTAATCGTGACAAACTCGCCGATGTCGCGACCTATATTCCTTGCTCGTGCCGTGAATCGATCCGACCTTTTTGCCCATCGAATCTCTGATGTCAGATATTTTCTCCCTTTGCAGTCGCGTTTCGAAAAGGTTGTTCGCGGAATCGCCGTGCCGCTCGATGCTCGAAGACAATGCGCAACGACCAACCTCGTTCACGAGCGATATCGTGCCAAGATGTGCGATATTATCGATTACCATTACCGCGACCGACTTTGGCACACTGTACGACCGTTATCACCGGCTCTCGCGTTCAAAGAGACGAAGCTCGTCGTTGGATCGTTGTATTCGATGATCGATCGGTGGCACGGAATCCGCGCGTTCGTATACTATTCGCGAATCGATCACGAACGAGGAAGGTATCGGAATCGTCGACGAAGCGTTCTACGAGTCTCTCGAGGCTAATGATGTTTTGAAGAAAGGAATCGTAGCTTGGTAATAACGAGGTACTCCGCTCTCTGCCCACGGGACCCTGATCTATTTTTCAGAATACGCTATTGTGATTATTACTATATGATAACATTTAAAAAAAAAAACACTAAAATCACAAAAAACACCTTGTACTATTGTTTATTATACGATTCTGACGATGATTATTTATAATGTTAATAATCTATATTAACGATAATTACCGCATTATACCATTATTATATTTAGTACTATTTAGAGAGTGAGGCTGCTACTATATTAATGAATTAAGTACTAAGTAACGGATTAAGTAATTCATTAGACTTTATATATAAATATATAAATATTACTAAACATACTCTTCGCGTCAAACTGCGTTTATCGGTTTTCTCTTCGTATACACGTTGATTTCCTATACATATATGAAATATATATATAAATATATAAATATAAATATACATAAAGTATCGAATAATCACAGTACGACTGCCTCTGACTCGATTTTCTTTTCCGGGCGCTTATTCAGTCGGCGTTACGAACGTTCTTTCGTTTCACCCATTTACATTCGACGACTACGTTATTTTATATATCGTAATAGACATAGACTGTACCACGAAATATTAAGTAAAAATAAATTTGATTAGGTAATACACCGGCGTTCCTTCTCTTCCTTGTCAACACGAGTTCCAGTCCAGATGCACCGAGTTCTTTGGATTTCATGGGATGCGCAGGAGCGAGGGTATTCAGATTGAAGAAAAATCGACGCAGAGAGATTCCATTTTTCTTTTTTTTTTTTTTTTTTTGTCCACCTTTATTTAATCGTAGCATATACTATTTCAAAGAGTCATAAGTACGATGTAGATAAAAAAGTACAAATATTTACAAAATACTGTAAAAAAGAAATGGATTACAAAATGCCTAGGGATATGAAACGTCGTGTAAAAATGGATCTTGAGTTCGCTGCTCGCTTACGCTTTTCTCACCGTGTATGACTAGATATTAGAAGTAATAGGTCGCTTCGTTAAAAATCACTGGCGCAGCGCTTGTTTCGCGTCGGTGTGTCGGCCGCGTCAACCCCTCGTCTTGCCACGAAATCGTTCGAAACGACGACGCACGAAACGTCCAAGAGTCCCGGCGAAGCCGAACGATTTATCGGTATAAATCGGGAGAGCGAAAAATGTTGCGGTCAACGACGGCGACAACTGCGGATCGTTGAACGGCAGGGGAAACATTCAGGGCGAATCTTCTCGATCCGACGAGAGACAAGTCGACGGGTCGACGATCGCAGCCCCGGGAAATACGATCAGCGAATGATATGAGCATAGTTAGATCCGTGATATAACTCGACTAATTAATTAGTCTTGCAACGATTACGAACCGCCAGTCAAGTTGCTGCAAGGTATGTTCCTAACGTACTTTATATTACAAGAATATTTCTTGGCGTATACTGCGAACATTTAGGAAGCATTTGAAAATTCAGGCCGGACCTTTGCGAGCGCGTCCGCGAACACCGCTATACCGTCGTATCGATCGACGATCGCTTGCAAACTTCTGACTTGCAAAAATCAGAAGCGAGAAAAACAAAGTTTCGGTCTGTGGAATATTGCGCGAATAGATTCAGCGGGAACTGTGCACGCGTTGAAAATGCGAAGCGATCGTGGCGAACGATCCACGACAACGCTCGGAACGCCCTTGCAAAATCGTGATTTGCATAGGCACGTGGAGCAAGGTTGCCCTTCTCGCACGATACCTTCGTTGCGACGAGGGTGCATTAAATTAGGGAATGGTCGTATTCGCTATGATTATGAGAACGTTTAACGTTACAGAGATTACTCATTGGCAGTGTTTATCTTACTGTCTCGTACATCTAGATGCGTATATGATACATTATATATTTTATATTGCGTATACGTATGCAGAGCTGAGGAATATTTTGAATACTGATCGACCCTCTCCCGTCTTTCATCAGCCAGCATCGTGATTATCTCGAAAAAGCTCGATTAGCTAGCAACAACCGAAGGTATTGTCACGACTTTAGGAGATCGCACCTCCGGTTCGGTGTTCGCACTTAGACGTTGACAGCTCTGTACGTATATATATTTGCGATCGTTTGCCTCAAGTACGATGATAATCATCGTGATAGAATATCCGATGCAGGAATAGCACGTGCCTAACACGATCGTATCGAGTATTCATGCTGAATTGTAACCGTGACCTATAATCCCTCTATTATCCTGTACGGCTAAAAACTTGTTCGCGGTTCGTGGTTCTTTTGTACCCTTCGAGTAGTTCGATCCTCGAACTCGGAATGAAAGCCGAAGATACGGAAACGCAGGCGCAACTCCCGGAAACTGAACGCCATGGGACGAAGCCGAAAAGAAGATTTCACCGCGAAACGAAACCAAACAAACCGAGACGAAAAGAAATGGTTTCGTTGTACGAATTTCGCGATATCGACGATCGACGTATTCAGCCAAGAAAACGATGCTCCCTTCTTATAGTCTATTCTGCCTGCCGCCCTAGTACAAAAATGGAAAAAATGGAAAGACGATTCGCGTTATAAAATTTCGACGTGATCGTAAAATCTTCCTTTGCGATTTTTTTCTTAACAAACGGAAGGACTTTCTTTCCCCTTGGAAAGAGACGAGAAACAATGAGAACGGTAGCGTCGCATCTCTCGAAAGTGCGTGTGTAATCGTGAAAAATGAAAATTCGAATCTCGCGATTGTACTTAACGAACGAACTTACGCTTACACCCACGGTATATACACAAGGCCGTTTGCTTTATCTTCTTCGAGTCGACGGTAATCGCTCCTGGCTATTCTCTCCTTTCGTTTCTTATCATCTCGCGCGTACACGAAACGGCCCATACCCGATCGCTATCATTCGCGCAATCGTCGATATACGAACGACACACGGAACTGACTTTGCGATCGTTCGATCCATCCTGTGTACGCACGCACGCGCACATACATATATATGTATATATCAAATTTGCATTACATATAATTATGTATGTACGCGTCAGACGCAAGTGTACGCTATAAATAATCCTTAAGCCTTAGACCTTAACGGGATACAACGTACAGAGACTTGAATTAGGCGGGATATAAAAATCGTCGTTCGTTCAATGTTGATATGGTCGTGATACTTTCTTAACATTCACACTGTAGCTTGCGATTTCTGCCGTAACGACAACATAGCGTATCTTACGAATATTCGATGTGCGGTGATCGATATACCTATCGTTACACTGATATTGAATACTAAATATTGCGTTAGTCGTATATATTGTAGCGTGTACTGGATCGTAAGTATCCTTACTTAATCCGACATTAGCAATCATTGGAGCGGATCCTTCTGTCAGAAATAAATTATATTCTTACCGACCTAATGGACGCGACAGAATACCGTAACACGAGTAATCATCGCGGGATCGGGCGAGAATCGGGGATCATGCGAACGCGACGAGTTCAACGGCGAGTTCGCGCGGCCATTACCCATATCGCGGTATCTCCGATTTAGAGCCTCGTGGCATTGTCGATCAATCTAGAGACAACTGTCGACGACAATTTCACCTATTTTCGAGACGACCTCGTCGAAGGTCGGTCTCTCGCGCGGGTCGTTGGCCCAACATTGAGCTTGAAGCTCCTGCAAGGCAGGCGGCGCGGCCTTGTGAGGCTTCCACGCGAGAGTTTGAGCTTTCAGCGCCGCCAACACGGACTCGTCGTTCATCTTGATGAACGGCAGCTCACCCTGATGGAACATCTCCCAGACGAGACACGAGAACGAGTAAACGTCGCTCTTGGTCGAGTATTCGTCCTCGTAGACCGCCTCGTAGGGCAACCATCTCAGAGGGATCACTTGGTTCCGATGTTTCGTGTACTCCTGTTGATACGGTTCTTTGGTCATGCACGGCAACGAGATTTTGATCGTGAGATTGCTAGCGATTAGACAGTTTCGAGCGGCGATATCTTTGTGAACCAGACGGCTGTCCGCGAGATGCTTCAAGCCTTTCGCCGCTTGATTCGACAGGGAGAGAATCTGCGCGACCGATAGCTGCGGCGCTCGCGGAGGCTTCGACTCGTGGGTCGGGCTCGAGTTATTGTCCTTTCGCGAGGCGATCAGGAATTGCTTCAGGTCTCCCCAGTCGGTATACTCGAGAATCATGTAGTCCGGTTCCTCCTCGCGGCACAGACCGATCAGTTTCACGACGTTCTCGTGGTTCAGCTTGTGGAGAAGATCCAGGTGACGCTTAAACTCCTGCAGAGCCGTCTCGTCTTTCGTATTGATCAAACTCTTCACCATGACCAGCGTCTCTTTATCGCCGTCGACTTGATACTTGGTCGAGTAGACCTCGCCGAATTCACCGCGACCCAGCGGTTTCAGTTCCTTCAAATTGCTACGCGACGCGGCGATCTTGTCGTAATTCGACTTGGACTTCTTCGACTGGTTGCTGCTCTGACTCTGAGCGGTATCCGCGCCGTCGCTCTTATTGTGGGAATCGCGGTTCTCCTTTTTCCTACCGGTCGAGTTCATCTTGCTGTTGCTGGTCTCTTTTAGCTCGGTCTGTTCCTCTTGCACCTCTCCGTTCTCCAGTTTTTCTGCGCGATTGAAATCGGATTATTCACGTGCGGACACTTACAACGGCGCGAAGTCTGAAACGCTTTCGTTGAGCGATCGAAGGAGATAGATACCTTCTGCCTGTTCTTGGAGATACTGCTGCTTCCTACGACGTCGACGGTAACGACAGTAGAGCATGAGACCCACGACCAACACCATATAAGCCGCGGCCGCGCTTAGAGTGATCGTAACCGTCTTCGTCATCATCGATCCGTCGTCTCCAACTTCCAAATCCACGTCGAATCTGTACGTGTCGCCGGCTGCAAGCAAACCGTACACCGTCTTCGTATCACCGCGGAAATTCTCGTTGAAAACGTCAAAGAAAAAAGAGAAGAAAAAGAAAAAAAGAAAGCCAGATCACGAAGAAGATACTTACCCTTCACGTTCAACTGAACCTCTTCCCGCTTCAAACCACCGCTGTTGCCCGCCGTGCATCCGTACTTCCCTTCGTCGCTCATGTACACTTCCTTTATGTACAAGCTTCCGTTTCCGAGCACCTCGAAGCGGGAATTGTTCAGATTGTTCATTCGAGAGTCCCTGTCCCACTGGATGGTCGGCTTGGGATCGCCTTCGGCCGCGCAGTGCAGCATCACCGGATACCCCTCGATCGCCTCCGTCGGATTCTGCGGCTGGATGGTGAACTTTGGCGCGACTGTAACAAGCAACAAGCGCGTGATAGAAACGCTCGCGACGAACGGGATCGCGAGGGATCGCACTTACTGACTACGTCGATGCTGATCGTGTGATTGATCGATCCCTGCGCGTTGCTGGCTATACACGTGTAGCGACCCTTGTCCTCCTCGAGAACTCCATTGAAGTGAAGAGTTCCATTGATATCTTGCACGTGCCTTGGAAATTCCTCGTCTGCCCCCTCTTTGATCCACTTCACCGTCGGATTAGTGGCACCCTGAGACTTGCACGGCACTTTGGCCGTCGAGCCAAGCTCCAGCCGCTTGTCCACCGGTTGCGGGGAGAACTTGAGCTTCTCCTCGACCGTCAAACTTGCTCGCTCCGAAAATATCGACGGGAAGCCTTTCGTGAATATCTCGCACATGTAGCTGCCCTTGTCGGACAGGTCGGCGCTCTTCAGGTGCAGGGTCACGTTGCCGTGGTGATCCGTTACTCGATGTCTCGTCGGGCCGCCGCTCTCTTTCACAGGCTCGCCGTCTTTCAGCCAACGTACGTGGGTGACCGGCGGTTCCATGCCGAAGTAGGAGCACGTCAGCGTCACGGAATCTCCCTCCATTACGCTCAGGCTCTCCGGCGAGCTTATCAGCGTCGGTGGAGCTGAAAAGACGCGCGAAGAGGACGCACCGTGAACAAACCAGAACGAAATGCGAACAAACGTTGTAACACGATTAACCGTGCACTTACTGGAAATCACCACTTGAGCGAATATATCCGTCTCGCCGGCCATATTCTCGGCCACGCAGCTGTAATTGCCATCGTCCTCGCCTATTCGAGCCTTCGCAACGATAAGCGTGTTGTCCTGAACGCGCACAGGCCCCGAATCGCTTATGATGTGTCCCTTGGGATCTTTCCAGTAGACTTTCGGAGATGGCAGACCGGATGGTTCCAAGCAGCTGACCTGCAGCTCCTGATCCTCGCCCACCACGGCCACTTGGTTCGGCAGTAGAGGCTCGAACGAAGCCGCCGAAAGGTTCATCAAATCTACGACACGCGATCGATTCGCTCGTCGGAAACGCGTTCAAACTTACACGATTTGCATCGATTGGAAGAGCAACGCTTACAGGCTATCTGAAGGTCGACCGTGTAGGTGATGCTGCTGTCCCCTCGATCGCCGTGGCACGAATAAAATCCTTGGTCCCTGTGCTCGGCCGACCGTATCACCAGAGTACCGTTCTCCAACACCGTCCTCTCGTCGTCGGTTTCCAGCGGCCCGATATCCTTGAAGAACCACTGAACGGAATCGGCGTCCTCGAAGGCGCAGTGAAGCATCGCCGGCTCGCCGCGTTTCGCGATCAGGTCCCTGGGAACGACCTTTATCGTGGCGGTATCGTTACCCGAGACGACCAGGGGGAAGCTTTCCATTTTCGGTGACGCTCCAGCCTCGTTCTTCGCCAGGCAGCTGTACATTCCGCTGTCCTCGGGTACGGCTCGGTGAACGTGCAGCTTCTTCTTCTTGATCTCGATCCGATCGCTCCTTACCACCGGTTCGCGGTTCCTGAAAACCGCGTTCGTTCGCTGCTTTCAAAAACACGACGAGAGGAGTCTGCAGCGATGGATTTTCCATCGATAGAGGTGGTAGCGTGCGCGCGCGCGCCCGTCTACACTCTTGGAGCACGAGGCTCGACGCGACGCCGGTAAGAGGAGGGTTATAAACTCGCGAGGGCGAGGCGAAAGGTGAAAAGCACGGGCTAGCGAGGAGCGGAGAGGGTGAAGGAAAATGTCGCTTGATAATTCAAGGGTAGTTCCGTAAACGACGGGTGTCAGTTACGCGACGCGAGATTGAAGTTAGTCGAGGGAAGCTAGGGGGTTGCGATTTGCCCTCGGAGCCGCGGCTTTCCCGGAATTATCAAGCTCGGGGTTATTTCATGGCGCGCAAGAGCTAAATAGCAACGAGTTATGTAACGAACCTGTACCACTCGTACTTCATGTCTCCGGAACCGTCCACGTGACATCGAAGTTCGATCTCGCCTCCCACACGGATCGCGGAGGGTAACTTCGGCTGCTGTAGCTGCACGCTCGCCTCGCTGATCCCTGAAACAGAAATTGCCGCGGATCGATCAGTCCGCACGGCCTTGCGAATAATTTAACGAGCTACGCCGTCGCGTTTTCCTTCGGGTACGCATACAAATTTCATTCGATATCGGTAAATACTTTCAAGGGGGGGGGGGAATTCCGCTCGCTGCCTCGCGGCCACGTTCACTCGTATCGACGTTGCCCTCTTGGGGACACGAGGGACGGCACGCGAGACCAACTCGCGGCGAAAGAGCGGTGGACCGTAAGCGCCGCGCAGCCAGTCGGTGGATCGAGAAGAATCATTTTCAAGAGCGAGGCCGTTCGCGGAGGACAAAAAGCGACGAAAGGCGGAAAAAGCCAGGGAAGGAAAGAAAGTCCGACGTGGTCCTCCGCCCTTTCCTTGAAAAAACCTCGTAGCGAGAAAGGCGGCTCTCCCGCGGTGGTTCATGAATCCTTAAAACGCGAGTGAAGTTATTTGCCGACGTCTTTCAACGAAGTCTGGGTAAATTAAGAAAAAAGAAGAGAACGGCCCGAAGCGTTTGTTCCGCGCAAACCAGAGGACATCGCCGAAAGTCGATGGTGGAGGGAACTCTTTTCTTCTTCGTCGTCCTCTTCCTTCCTTTTTTTCTTCGAGAACCGCGAGTCCTTCTGACCGTCTGGACGGGTCCTGTCGCGGATGCAGCACGAATCGAACGCGAGGACGAGCAAAAAGGGAGGCAAGATCCGCCGACGGAGGGGAGAAAGAAGGAAGACGAAACGGAAAGAGGAGAGAAGAGGGACGGATGGCATCGACGGGAACGTTTTATTTGATTCGATTAAATCCGTGGGTTTGGTGTGGTGACTTCGTCGTAGGTAGGTTACACGCTCGCTCGCAGACGGTCGCTCTCGAATCCCTTTGCAGCAAAAAGGGACTAAGAACAAAATCGACCTGACATTCCCAGAGAGCGACTTCCATCCCTTTCTTTTTTCTTCCTCCTACGTCGTTCGTCGTCTTCTCCTTCGGCTTTCGGTTCACGGTCGGCAATTGCTTTCCCTTCCATTGTCCTACGCTGCTCTTTCCCCGTTCTGGAATTCCGCTCGGCTCTGTAATCGCGCTTTCCACCGTGCGTTCTTCGTCGATGGGTTCCACGCCAGACAGAACCGGCGATCGAACCGGCTCGTTTTCGTATTCCCGGCCACGTTCTCATTCCGCCTACTCGTTCCGTCCGACATAAGTTTTCTCGGTTATTTCGCACCATGTATGCGACGCACGCGTCATCCGTCATCATACGACCGGCTTCGAAACATTGCCGACGAACGGGTGGAGGAACTGGCGAGCAGCTAACGCAGAGGGGAACAGATTCGCAAGGTAGAAACCGCAGACAGGTAACCTGTTAACGAAGGGGGCCAACGACGAGTTGATCCCGCTGAGCACCGACGAAGAAATTCGAGACTGACTGATCTCGGGTAACTTACGGACAGTTTACCGGAGGCCGTCGGGACGATAAGGCTTCCTCCGTTAATTTAACTCGTTAGCCTTCATCCGCCATCGATCGTTGTCCGACTTGCGGCCGGAAACTCTAATTTCTAGCTTCCGGGTTCGATAGCGGAGCGCGACCGCCTAATCGTCTTATTCTTTTCCAACAACCGAGCGGCGATCGATCGAACCGATGCCGACGATCGCGCGATGGTCACGCGACGCGGCGACGAGCGTGTGTTCCACCGATTCGAAAGCAATCGGTTAATTGCTTCGAGCCTCCGTTACACGCCTTTCCGTCGACTCGATTCCATTACGATCGACTAGAGTGCAGCGCACGGATACGCCGCCCGCCATCGATCGACTTTGCATTACAAGATTATTCTCCGATCGGGAAATCTCGAACGACGAGAAAGAGCTCAAGGAGGAGCGCGCGAGTCATTAACGAATCGCTTCTTCGGTTCCTTAATTTTCCCGCGTTCGTTTGCATTCGCAACCGCGCCAACATCCTTCCGGGGATCGAATCGTGACTCGACGCATCGATTCGAGATGGAACGACCCGATAGGAGCATAGACGGATAGGAGACGATTCGCTCTGCGAGTCGCCGAAAAAAAGTGACGGGATATAGGAATTTACTTCGCAT
Source organism: Bombus pascuorum (assembly GCF_905332965.1). Taxonomy (NCBI): domain Eukaryota; kingdom Metazoa; phylum Arthropoda; class Insecta; order Hymenoptera; family Apidae; genus Bombus; species Bombus pascuorum. The sequence continues at coordinate 5,219,902 of NC_083496.1, read as the reverse complement.
GGATGCCTGGTTAGCCGTGAAATGGAGACGACTACTCAGCGCGCGCTCCACGCATCCCCGAGGTGGCATTATTAACAGCCGACTGGGCCCGCTCAGTCTGTCCAATCCTTTTACTTTTACCCACGACGATGCCTCTGCTCGCCTTTTTTTATCGAGTCGAACCGAGCCGAATCGAGACGAGACGCGTCGTCGAGAGGCTAGCTTTTTCTACAGTTTCTCGGGGAAACGGCGACGGGGTACGCGTTCGAGACGTCCCCTTACCGAATTGATTACTTTGCGAATTAATACTTTCCGCCAATGCGCTCGCTCTTTCCCATTTCTCCGTGCTTTCGGGGAACGCGACGTACAGATTTTATTTTATCTTTACTTCGGCACGTACGAAAGTTAACAACACGCGTCGCGTTTCGAATTACCGACGCTTAGAAACGGTTGGACGACGAGGCAAGGAACAAGAGCAACAGAAACGAAGAAACACGCGGAGAAAGAAGAGAGAGGGAGACCAGATAGCGGACTGAGAGAAACCCGTCTCTCATCGGCGATAGAGTCCACGTTGGTCGACTCGTTTCCTCACCCTTTCCCCCTGGTGTACAGGGCTCTGGGTGCGCGAGCGGATTAAAGGGCCGCGTTAAAATGCCCGCGTGCTCTTCTCCGGCATTGAGTCCATTAAGGAGCATTAATCTCGAGGAGTTATCCTCGAGGAGGAAGATATTCGAAGGCTGCCGCCCGTCGTCGGTGCACAATACGGCAATAAAGAGTGACAAAGCTCGGAAGGAAGAAGGAACGATCACGAAGGGATGACCGTGACGACAGAGGAAACATGGGAGTGAGGAAAGCCGACGGAACGTGGTCGGTGAAAGAGGAGAACGCACACAGAGGGGGACAGGGGCATAAGGAGAGCTCGTTTGTAATCGCGAAACTCACTTTACGTCTGAGGTCTCCATGAGATTTTTCTCGACCACTCGACTTGTTCCTCTCTCGTCTCTTCGTCTTTACCGCGATGTTTCTCTCTCGGTAATACGGGGTTTCTCCCGTATCCTCTTCGAGCTCCGCTCCTCCCGGCTCACTCCGCTACTCGGAAAGCCGTGTTTAAATGCACAAACGAAGCGAGAGATCAAAGGCACCGCCGGGCGAACGAGCGCGCGCGCGCGCGTTCGCTAAGTGAGAGCAAGAGAAGAAAAGACGAAGAAAAGGAGAGCTGGAGTGAGCGAACCAGCTAGAAAGGCGAAGGGCAGCGGTCGAGAGAGAGAGAGAGAGAAAGGGAGAGGATGACGTTGGAGCCAGAAGGTAGGGAGCAACGTTTATTATTATCATCGTGTACACCGGCAGCGACCAACAGCCCCACCTTCGTCGGCGTTCCCTGTCGCTTCCTCAGCATCCACAGCAGTCGACATGAACTTTCGTGTAAACATCGAGGAAGACGCGCGTGCGTAGCGAGACGATTCCTGCAGCCAAAGCCACAGCCTGTTCGCGGAGAAGCCGACCTTCTGCACCGAGAGGCAACCTTGGCTCGAAGGCTGACCCTGACATCTTCGTCCCTTTTCTCCGACCGCACGCCACTTCCTTTCTCGCAGAATTCCTCTTTTCTCGGCGGCTCGCGGTTCGCGACACAGGGACTCGCGTGCATTTCGACGAACCACGCGATACACTTCCACGAATCGGTCGCACTTTGCTGCATTCGACTTCCAGGAACGCTTTCGAACGCCGTGCACGCGCGCTCGCGATGAAAATAATTAAAAATTTCGATGCAACGAAACGCCGAGCGGGGCTCTAACGAGCCGTCTGCCACGCTCGGATGTAACGTGATATTTCTTTTTCCAAAGGGGAGATCGGCCACGGATCGAGAACACGTCGACAGATGCGTGTAATCTTCCGGGGGATGTCGACACGGACCACCCAGATGGAATACAGTAGTTCCAGTCAATCTGTGGCCAGACGTCGCCAAATTACTGGAAACGCGTTGCGCACGCTGTACATCGAAAGCTTCTCCGGTAGGCGAGTCCGCGTGCCCCGGCTTGCCGAAACGTTGAAACGCCTGTATTTGCGATTTATCGATCGATCCGAGTCGTCAAAGGAATCACGATTGACGTAACTTTAGAACCAGATGAATGGTCGTCTCTGTACTTAATACTCGCGCATAGAATTCTATCGCTACGAGGATTCTGTTACTACGCGTACTTACGTGCCGCGTTAAACAGCGGTCGATTGGAGTACAAAGATAGAGTGCAACTCTAGAAATAGCTGTGGAATACGATACTGTGCATGTGGAAAGCCGGCATGTATGTACACAGCCGATAGTCTATAGACGAAGTTTATCGCGGAAATTATCAGAGGCTCGCTTCGTGTCACGGATCACGGTGGTCGATTAACGATCCGATCAGCAGAGGCAATTTTCGCGCTTTGACTGCGACTTATTCCGAACGGGAAAGCCCGGCGGTATTCCTCCTTAATGGAGCGTTCGACGAGAATCGGACGAAAGCCGTTTGCACGCTCGATTTCCGTCTTGTAAAGCGCGAGCAGCCAGCGCGGAAAGAGAGGCAGCGTCAAAGCAACGAGGAAAGTCGGGGGGAAAGTCGAGAGAGCAACGGACAAAAGTGATTGCTTGCCGACAGACGCGACACTCTGATGTACGAGTCGAAAGGTATCGCGCGACGTCAAGAGCCGTGTCTTCTTCGTCCTCGTGCGCTACCTACTTACTTACCAACGCGACATAAAATTCTCCGCAGGTATAAAGATTTCTGGCGCGTGCGACCGATCATCCCCGTCAAAAAGGTTCAAAAAGGAGTGAGAGAGAAAGGAGGGGGGGAAGGGCAACGTTTCGCGAATACACTGTTTTCAGTCGGAAAAGCGAACGTATCGACGCCGTTGGGACAATGCTTTGCGAGTTGGAGGGTCGAACGGGAGCGAGGCCCGAGGCGGTTGAAAAACAGCTGCGGAAACAAACGGCAGAAGTGGCTTTTCTTCCACGAGAAAGAGGGAAAAATTCGTAAAGCGACCGCGTCGCAACCGATATCGAACCGGCCGCGAGCGTAGACGATCGAAATACACAATGGTCTCGTCGGAGTCGAGCTAAAGGCTCCCAACAGGCGCGGCTCTTCTTTAAAACCGCACCGTTATTAAACTTTTAATACGCGTGATTATAAATTGCCTTGCATAAATATCCCATCGATAGCGAACGAATCCAGATTATTCTACTCCTCTCGTGGCCCTCCTCTCTCAATACCGAACAAGTAGTGGGAAAGAAAAAAGTACAAAAGAGAATCGAAATACGTCGGAATCATAAATACACTACGAGGGCTATTTACGACTCTGGAATATCATCGCAAAGACATAAATTTCAGCGAATCTGTGCAGAGCGATTCGGCGATACAAATTCTCGCAGACGCTACTCGTGACTCCGCCGGTTTTTTATCTCGCGGTAGCGGAGAAGACGAATCGTCGAGCTCGAGGTGAAGCGTCAGCGTCGAAAAGTGGCGTTCAAAGGGAATTTCTTCTCGTTGTTTCGTTTACATACGTGGCGGTCCGTGAAAACGAGCCCTTTAACGAGAGAACCGCGCACGGTGCGTTGCGCGCGGAATTTAACGAGACTCTGTAAACGGATAAAGAAGAGGGAAACGCGGAGGGAGTGTCCGACGGACACTCGAGAGTGACAATGCGAGAGAAAAGGAAGAAATAAAAGTTGAAATTCCGATCGAGGTTATCGAATGGCCTGTCGGCGTGACGGGTTATCGCTATGATCGGGTGCACCGCAGACCGTGCGGTGCCGACCTTGCCAGCGATCGCTCGGAATCTATGAAAGGGGACGGGGCCCGCTATCCTTTTGCCGTTCGAACCTCGATTCACAAGCCTTCTCGACGTTCTTTCTTTACCTCTGTCGTGCCGTGTGGTGCGCCGCGTCAGCGTTACGGAGCGAACCGGTCGAAAAGTCTTGAAAGTCGGCCGTTCGCGCTCGTGACGAGCGGTCGAATTAAAATTTTCCAGGGGTCTGAGCAAACGAAGGGGGGACCGCGGGAAAAGGGCGACGAAACAACGGAACGCGACAAAGGGAATGCACAGGGCTGAAAACTCGGGACCGCGCGCCAAGGATAAAAACGAAATAATTTTCCTCGTTGAATTGAAACGATTCCCGCGAAAGGGGCATCACCCGGGGAGCTAAAAGCGTCCCGTTTCAAATCTAATATCCCTTGAAAAGACAAAGCACTCCCCTTGGAGATCGTTTACGTACATTGTAAACCGAAAAGGACATGAAAGAATGCCGCCAAAGGGGTGACGGACGGGGCTGCCGGCACAGAGAATCCGAGAAAGAGAGCGAGAGAGCGAAAGACTGGGTGCGAGACGAGGTGGAGGTGTGGGCGAACGGGTGAAGGCAGAGGGGGTGAGGCGTTGAGGGAGAAGAAAAGCACGCCCGGGTCCCGTTTTCCGCGCGACGCGCCTCTCCCCGGCCGATTCCGCCTTTCCACGAGGCCGCTGTTTATCCTAGACGTGCAAACAAGCCGCGGTTTTCTCTGGAAACCTTCGGTCGAAAGGAAGAGGGAGTGACGCGAAGCACACTCGAGCCTCGGACCGGTCGTGTCGTCGTGGCCACGCGGACGCGGACGCGGACCAACACCCGACGTAAAACGATGGGAAGAGTGGCCCGCCCGGCACTCTCGTTGAATTATTAGTGGATTACGTCGTGTCGAGAAACCAGCCGGGCCGCGTTCTTCTCACTCGAGGGACGTTAGCCTCGCGAACACCGAGAAAAAACGAGCGGAGGGGGAAGGACCGGCATCGAAGGGAAAGAGTGGCGAATGCCGGCACAGACAGAGAGACGAAAGAGATGAAAGGGTAGGCGAGCTAATTCGCCGACAGGAGTGTCGGTCAGAGACACCGCCGGTCTACATGTACTCGTTGCTTCCAGACACGTTGCTTGGAGCCTCGATGGACCAATCTCGCGAGACTAGCGACGGCTCTCACTCGCCCACGAGTCTTTGCGCTTCTCGCAACCGTTCGCAACATCGCGCCGCTTCGACCGCCGTCGTGTATCCAGAGTTTCGTGGTCGTTCCTGCGGTTGTCGAATTTCGGATAGCCGCGAGCTCTCCGGAGAGTCGAGTTCCACGAAAGGGACGCAGAAACGGAAGCTATCGTCGGACGAAGCACTTCGACGTTGATCCGAAATACATCCGATCTCCGGTTTCTCCCGTTCTTCGTACAAATTCTCTCCTCTGTCCGAGTTCGCTCCGATACACGCGTTTAAAGACCGCGTACCCTTTAAGGTATCGGAATTTATGAATGGCAACGGTGACCCAATGAGACGAGGGAAAAAAAAGTTGAACGACTGAGAAGGCTCACAAAAAAAGCGTGTTATCCTCGGGTAACACGAGCGAGACGATACAAAAAGCAGAGCGGATCGGTTCGAGCCGTTTCGGCCAGATCAGATAGGAAGACTGGAGAGAAAAAAACGTACACGCCCGCGAGGGCTAACGCAACCCGAGAGTCATCGTCGTAGATACCGAGCGATCCGTTAAGTAACCAGCGAAACAGCGTGAAAGCCGATACGTTTTACTAACACAATTACAATTGTCCGGAGAGCTCCGAAAGAGACGCGCGTGCAAAAGTACGCCATAGATCGACCTACAAGACGAACGGCTGGCTACTCGAAACCGACGCGTTTCTTCAAAGGGCGCACAACGAGTTGCGAGCCAATCGCCGAGAGATCGTCGCGAGCGATTGCTTTCTAAATAAACAAATCCGCTGCGCCACGACTCGACCCGATCTCTTTTTCTTTTTAAACCGTATCGCTGGCGGCGTTCCTCTTTCGAGGAACCCGACACCGTACGGGCATGGCCGAGCCAGATAAGCCCCGGAAACGCGTTGTTTACGCGCTATCGAACTTATATACGAGACCGGGCGAACTATGCGCACGGAGCAAACGCGAGAACCACGAACGATCGCAGTCGCCGTATCGTCCCGCCGATTTGTGCGTCGTTCCGCGTCAGAGTATAACCGTAAAACGTGAAATATAGGAATGGAGGTGCAGCACACGAATGCGCACAGACGACCGGAAGAGGCGAAGGTGACGATCTACGGTGGAAAGACCTAACGTTTTCGCAGCGAACGACTGTAAAGGAACGCGACAGAAAATATTTCATTCGCGCGTGGATCGCAGGCAGATTTTTAGCGAGCGAATAAGCATCTGATTTTTCGTTCAACCGCTCGGTCGACGTAGAATCAGCCGTACACGCGTCGTAGCAGCGTATTAGGGGGATAGAAAGGGAAGAAAGAGAAAGAGAAAGAGAAAGAGAGGGTAGCCGACGTACCCTCGCCAGCACGCCGTTCGAAAGACGAAGAAAACGAATGGCGAAGGTGCGACGAGGAGATTGAGAGAAAGAAGGAGAGAAGGTGCATCGGCTGGAAAGAAGAGAGGCGGACAGATACCGTGGCAGAAAGGGAGCGAGAGAAAGAGAGGGATGCAGGGTGGCTCTGTTCGGGGGTCGGTCGTTGCCATGGGGATGGTAGTAAAGCAGGGAAAGAGAAGGGAAGGTCGGTCGATGCAAACGCACCATAAAGTTTTATGGCTCTCCAGAACTGTACCTATCCGCCCTCGTCTGCCGCAGCTCTGGGTCGCCGGCTCGCTTCTTCGTTTCGGGAAACTCCGCTGCTACGCGCCTTTGACCGAACAGAATTTTTTCCACCCGCCGAAAAATCAACCGTATCGTCGAGAAACAAAGAATATCGACGCTGGCTATTCCCGGAACGCGCGCTCCGTTCCCAGGAAGAATCAATTTTAACGCGAATCCGCGCTCGATACGGAGGAATATCGTATGACTTTCTTTGAAAAAAGCTGGACGACTTTTTTTTCAGCAGCTCCCCGGCGATCGTGATCGCTCTATCGGGCAAACGGGACAAAAGGAGGAACGGACTATAGAGACGCGTCGAACCGATACGTTTTCCGCGTTCGCGGAGAAAACGAAGATCATGGAAATGGCACACGGTCGGTCGCCGATGGATCTACTCGGTCTCGTCGTGCGATTGTTCGAGCGAAAAACGCGACAAATCTCGCGCCACCGTGAAAAGAACGTTTAACGTTGATTATCCGCGATTCATCCTGCAACGCGAACCGTTTTAATTGAGCGGAGAGATTCGCGAGAGTCCGAGTCGCGCGCCGTTAACGAGCGAAATCGATTCTCGCTCGATAATTTCGTGTCGGCGGGCCAGCTCGATTCGATACTCGGGACATACAGGGGATGGTTCCGTTAACGGAAAAAAGCACCGAGAGAGAGACGGAGAAATCGGGGCTTGCCAGGGATTTTTAGCAGCGAACTTACTAACGAACGGGTCTCTCCACCTCGTTACTTTTCGCGTCGCAATTATTTCGCCGTGCTTCGAATTTCAAAACTGTTTATACATTATACATCGATCGCTCCCTCCCCCCCCCTCTCTCTTTCTCTCCTTCCCTCTTCTTTTCTCCATGTACGCGCGGTGATCAAATATTTTTGGGAAAGCTATTTCGGGTTAGAAATGCTTCGAACAACGATCGGACGTTCTTCGTGCTTCTCTGTCGGCGATAACGATACCGGCGGAGACACCGAAACGCTGTTGCATCTTTTATGACACGTTGTAAAACGGTGACATAAATCCTCTTTCGGAATGGTAAGACTCGAGATAGGATATCGGTCGTGGTCGATGACGAACACACGGGGATTATCGGGGTAATAAAAATGGACGGCTCTGCAGCAGTCGGTTCGTTTACTTTCCAGAAGAACAGAATCCACTACAAATCGTCGTCTAGGAGATATTGTACGCTAGGACGATAGATAGTGCCGTGAGAATCGTACTCGGGCCGCTCTGAACACCTTCGAGGAAATGAAATGTAAATATTGGATGGAGACGCTGCTAGGTATTCGCATCGGCGAACCTTGTAAAATTCTCGTTCCTTCGTTCTCCTTGGAAGCGCGCCGTGACAATTTATCCTCGCCGTTTCGCCACTTAAAACGTCACGCACGGTTTTACAAATTCGCTGCGACTCCTATCGTTCGAAGTTTGACGTTTCAGACTTGAAAGAAACAGCAATGAATACGGTAAAACGATTGTCACGGAAATAAAGCGTTTACATACGTGTCTCCAGAAAAATACACATCGACCGGCGCCTCGTGTCTTCCACGAATTATCCAATTTCAGGAAAACTAGAAGGCTGCGAGGAAGGAAAGAAGTCGAACGGCGAGAGCACGAGAGAGAGAGAGAGAGAGAGAGAGAGAGAGAGAGAGCGGGTGAGAGAGCCGAGGGGGACGCAGAGTGTATTGCGAACGTGCCCCGAGTGCCAATCCTCAAAACCACCCCAGAAGGAATACAAAAACCGTGCGAGAGAGGCGAGACTAGGTTCCAGAGGGGAACGTATCCGGCAGGGAGACAGGGACAGAGCCAGAGAGAGGAACACGGTAATTATTTTCGAACCGTCAAACCTGCGTGTGAAGAGGGTGATGCCAGCCGTCATGCGAGAATCAAGGGTTACCTAGCCGAATAATACTTAAGCTTTATTAGCGGCGTAGTCGAGCTCGAAAAACTCCTTCGAATTATACGTCTCCTCTCCCTTTTCTCCGAACGAGTACGCTGAATTCCCGTGAAAATCCCGACGCTTCTCGTAACACCGCGGAAATATCCTCGTTACCAACGCGGCGCCGTTAAGGTCGTTAAAAAGTTAGCAACCGGCCGAGTCGCGCCTTCCTACGGAAGTTTCGCAACGTGTATCGCGGAAAACTGTGGCCGCCCGATAGCCCTTCGGTATAATTTAATAACGTTCGATCGCGCCAACTCTCTCTCTCTCTCTCTCTCTCTGACTTGCCTCGCATTCCCGACGTCTTATCGAGCCGGGAGACATCGCCTACATAAAGTCGGAAAGAAAGAACAAGGGGCGAGAGGGGCACCACGAAGTCGTCCGATATCTACGGTCTAAAGCGGGCTTTAATTAAAAATCTATTTGCAAGCAACTCGGTATATTTCTACGGCGCGATTGGTAATTGTAAAGCAAACACAGCGGCGAGCTGAATAGCGCTTTCATCGCTTGCAGAGAGAATCTTAGACGCTGCGATGGAACATCGAGTCATACTGTTTGCCGAGTAAATGTTGCCGGTATATTTGAGCACGTATAAATCAATAAAACAAACTGTAGGCAGGTGTACGCTTCATCGGCCGTTTCAACTCGGCCAGTGCAGCTTCGTGCGCCTCTTTAGCCGTGCGTACTGAAAAGCCAACTAACTTCCATAGAACGGAACGAAAGCGTGTGTCTGGTGGTTTCGTTTGTTTTTTCTTTGTTCGCGGCGCAACGTTCCATAAAAAGTCTATAGTATCCGGCAGCACAAAGGCGCCGTTTGTTTTCCTCTTTTTCAAACTTTTACCGGGTTAATCATATAATTAAATCGAGACGCGCGGTCTCAAAGAAGCAACAAACGAGCCCGAGCTTTTGACAAATTGAAAAAGAAAAAACGTAATAATAGAGACACAAAGAGAGAGAGAGAGAGAGAGAGAGAGAGAGAGAGAGAATTTTCTCTAACGATTTGTCGCACGGCGTAAGATAGAAACGTTGGTTGCGTACGCGCCATGAAACGTGGTCGCGAAAAAGAGTAGCGAAAAAGAGCGGATATTACTTTTCGAGCAGTCTGCCTGGCCTTTTGACCGATTCCAAAGTGGTCGGACAAGCTTTACCAGCTATAGGCTGTTCTCGAATGAAATCTCACCGCGACGCGCATATATTGCAATTACGACAAGAATCTCTCGCAGGGCTTGAAAGAAACAAGCGATAGAGAGGCGGCGGATGCCGGTGACAGAAAGATGCAGACGGCGGGAGCATCGATTCCAGCCGCTCATCGCTTCGGCTCGTTTCTTCGAACGAGAGTCGCGTTGCCAGATAAAATTGCTGGAAATAGTGTCGCGTATCTGCGACCAGATACACACCGATACACCCACCACGTCGAGAGACATCGGAACGCCAAGATAAATTAGTTTCCCTCTCTTTTTCCTCCACGGCCACGCTCGCCTCTCTACGCTTCCACAACGCGGTACAAAAAAAAAGGATAAAAAAGGAAAGAAAAAGGAAAGAGCAGAGTAGCGCGAGGAAATTATTACGTTTTTAATTTACCAGGGACGATTGGTTTTCACGACTCTCGGCGCAAATGAACGACGAAGGAGCGTGGAAAGTGAAGGGACGAAAGTTCTCGTGATTGCAGACGGCAAGATCGATCACAAAGTTAGAGTAAACATCGGAGAGAATTGCGACGTAACGAACGACCAAGATATCCCCCGTTTTCTTCGGAATTCAAACCAAAGAGCAAACTCTCCTTCCCGGCTAACATTCCGCAATTGCATTTCGTTTCGCGCTACCCGAGATGAAACGCATCGCAGCCGAGCGATCGTAAAATCGATCTAAAGATCAGGATTTCGCAGCCGGTATTGCTTTCTCGCTATTCGAGAGACAGAAAGATGGATGAAGTTCGCGGCTGTGCAAATGCGACGTTGTATCCGCGCCACGGATAACGTCGATTTGCGAAAGGTGAAAACCGGGAAGAGAGAGGAGAGGCGGAGGCGAAAAGCGAACGTGAAAGAGACAGGAGGATAAAGGACCGGGTGGTGGTAGCATCTCGATAACATCGGCGAGCGGAAATTTCGATTTTACATGGGATGCTAGATCGAACATCGATGGCGCCTCTCAAGAGTGATTTCTGATTCGCGTTGCGTATCGTAGCGTAGCGATCGTGGTTCGACCCGACACCCTTTTTCGAAGCGGATCTCGGTAGGAACGCGATGCCGGATCGTGGAACAAAAGCGACCATTGTCGCGACTGAAAATCAGAAACGGCGAGATCACTTCCGTCCCCAGTCTGTGCTCGAGTTCGAGGGTCGAGCGCCTGCTAGCTCGTTCGCTTTCTCGCGTGAAATTGAGCCAAACAATGTGCGCGTGGCGGCGGTCGATGCTTAGCGTACCAAGCTCCCGCGTTAGACCCACGTAACAGAATTCGAGTGCATTGTAAATTCGTGCTCACTGCTCTTTCCTTTCTTCGCGTTGTTTAACAACGCCGGCATATCCTTTTTTTCCCCCTTTCATCGATTTAGGAAAATAATGAAACGCGCCGTCTGGAAGGCCTTTACGAGTACGCGGTAACTACGAATCGAAAAAAGAATCGGACGCAGAGGGCAAGATTGCAGGATAGGAAAGGGCCGGCGGAAAGAAAAGAAAAAGGTGGAAGAGGGCGCGGAGAACAAGGGCGGATAACAGGTTAGAGAGGTAACGACGAAATAAAAAAAAAATATTGCTCAGTCGTGCGATTTCTCTGACGACCACGTCCCCAGAAGTTCTCTCGCGACAGGGAAAACGGCTTGAACACCAGACTGACGTGTCGGTGAGAAACAAGTTTCGTTTTATGGGTCGGCGAGTTTCGTTAGCCGGAAATGAAAATTTGGAGCATCGTAAAGGCGCCCTCTTCACGATGCTCTTATTTCCTAACAAATGAATATTTCTTCTTACCAAAAAAAAAAAAAAAAAAAAAAAAAAAAAACTATTGCATCGCGAAACGATGATGGAATAAGTCTAGGAATTGGCAGAAGGATACGCGAAGAACAAATATATCCCTTTTAATCTGGGAAAAAAGTAGGCGTTTTTCATGCGTCACGCTTAAAGGAAGGTCCTTTTAAACGCGGCAGCGGATAAGGAACGACTGCATTTCCGACCGATCTGAACGTAAATGGATCGTTCGTTCCCTTTCGCGCAGTCGAGTAGGCACCGTTGGGAGAAAGAGGGAGAAAGAGGGAGAAAGGAGAAGCATCTCGTAATGATAGCGGTGTCTGCATGCGCGCCTCCCTAATTCCCAAGGATCGAGATGCATCCATCGATACATATCTGCATCCATTGACGCATTCGGCGCACCGTTGCACCGCCACGAAATTAATAGCCTTGGAAGTGGCGTGTTTCGATTTCTCGACAACTTCACCGAACGAAACAAACGTCAAAACGATCGTTCGAGAGCCGTAATTGTTGAACCGCGTCGTATTTAACGAAATCGCCAGGTCTCGGAGAAGAATAAAAAAAAGAGAAAGAAGAGGAAACAATTTTTTTCCACGATAAAAGGGCAGATGGAGAGAAGGGGTAAACCGGCGAAGCGGCGTCCAAGGGGACTCGAGGCAGCGTCGTTTGGCCGACGTCAGCGTAATATGAAAAATATATTCGTCGTGTCCCATGAAATAACCAATTCCGGAGGCTCCGGTATTTTCCCCGTTTTTATCGTGCGGCTATCCATTTTTCCCTTGAAAAATTCGGTTTGGCGGTATTCGCGATTTCCCGCACCGTTTACATTGAACGCGAGAGCTTCGAGCAAGGAAATAAAACGGTCGCACGTCGATTTTGCAGGTGGTTTTCCCGAGTGGCGGCCGTTAATTCTTCGCTCTCTCTCTCTCTCTCTCTCGTTCATCGCGCGACATTCTCGTATATTCGTACTCCATTCGCGTGGATGTACAGCGTATGGAATTCGAGCGTCGAACGTTCCTCGACGCGTCACGAAACGAGCGTCGTTCCATTTTTTTTTTTTTTTTTTTTTTCAGACGACTCGCTCCGGTAGATTTACCGGATGAACAGGTGTCTGTTTCTGTTTCGCGACACGAGTCACCATCGTCGATGCTTAAACGTGCTCGAACAACTTATGCGCGCCAGCTTTTTTCCTTCGCGAACCGTACAACTAATTAGGGGAAAGCGCGCAAGGTTAATTAGTAAGGAGCGTAATTAATGGGGAGCCCAGGATCTTCCTTATTCATCGGCCAGATTCTCGCGACAGGGTGGCTCCTTCCTTTTTATCGCGTATCTTTTTTCTTTTCCTTTTTTGTTCCTATTTGCGCTCTTTTCTTTCGTCGATCTCCTGCACTGCCAGCACTGCTTCTCGTCCTTTTCTTTCCTCGCTTCCTTTCTCCTTCGTACCTACTCCCCCGTTGCTAGATATCTCTCGCACTCTTTTGGCACTGCACGCTCCTTTTTTTTTATTTCTACGTGCAACGAGCCGCACACACTCTCTTTTTTTCGTTCCACTGTATATTGGTCGGGTTCATTTAGCGCGAGAAATAATTACGGTGCTCCCCGGCTAAAATGCCTTACCGTGTGTACTTGGCCCCGATTGTTCGCCTCGATGACGGTAATTTGACAGACAGGGGTTGCGCCGTGCGAGACAAAAGTCGCGCGGAACAAATCGACCGGGAACGCTCGGCAAGCACACCGGATAAATCGCGGCAGCGCTCAACGAATTTCTTCTCTTTCGAGTGATACGTACGTACGTGTAAGGAAATATCATCGAGAAAACCTGGATCAGCCGAGGTATTTCCGTTATTTCCATCTCTATCCGACCGTACCGTACGCGAGATCTTCGACATATCGCACCGAAGGGTCATTTTCGGTTGTTCTATTCGCCTGGCGCTATTCGCAAAACTCTGACGAGAATTTAACTCGCGTCGACGATTGTCAACGAATGAGAAGTACCTATAATACGTACGCGTATAACGAGCTTTCCCTGGAATCGAGGCAGACTACGAGAAACGCTTTAGGGGAACGACACGCATAAAACGCGAAAACATCGTGAAAGCGATATTTACCAAGGTAGCGCTCGCTCTGCATCCTTTTTTATTTTAGGGTCACTCGAGAGTAGCCCGGGAGCCGTACACGGGTGCGAAGCATTGCACGACGGTGCACTACTGCAATTCATTCGGCACAATGCACCAACACAGCTCTAGCGCGATATACCGAGCTGGAGAAACGAAAGAAGGGAAATAAAGAAAGGACGAAGGGAGAGCCGGGGAAAGGATAGCTAGAGAAAGAGAGAATAAGAGTTTCTCGTGGTACGCGTTCACGACGAGCATCCGTGGTAGTGTTTTTAAAAATGCAGCCGCCCCGGGCTGCCTACAGCCTCAACGATTAGCTTACTACCCCTTCCCATCCCTTCCTGGCCTTTCCTTCTCCTCTTCAGCCTCGCGTGCTCTTCCTCCGTCCCTTTCTTTTCGCGTCTCTCGCGCTCGCTCTCCGGCGACGACGACGACGACGACGACGACGACGACGATGAGGATGACGACGACTACGATGACGGCGACGACGGCAACGGCGACGCGCAGCCCGCACGGAGGCGAGACAATGAAAATGCAAGCAAACCCTCGCTGAATTGAGTTCTCCACCTGCGTGCGACCGACCGGGAGTGAGAGGAAAGAAGAGAACACGAGGACGGGGAAAGAACCAGAGAATCCCTATGGTAGGCTTGCCTCGAGATCTCGCGGATTTCCTCCCTTTAAAGCAGATATAATTCGAAGCTTCGCCGAGGCGCTGTTTTGTTTATTCCACGTTTTCTCCTCCGCTCTTTCTTCTCCCTTGCTTTTTCTTTTTTCTCGCTGCGAGGAAACATCGCGAATCAAGACGGCTCAGGTAAACACTTGCGCGTGATCGCTATAAAAGTCGTTAGGGCGTCAATAGAGCGAACGCGTGCGGCTGTCTGGCGATTCGAGACGATCCCGAGACTCGCGAGCGAGAACGATCTCGCAAAATTCGTTAAACACCGTGGCGACTTTCGGCCTGGAACGAACGCAATCGCGGCGGGTGTTCTTCCGCCTTTCTTCGAATTCATCGTCCGTTGAATGTTTCGCGCGTATGATTTATCGGCCAGGTGTTATTATTATACCGATGAAACGCGGATCGAAGCGCACACCCTTGAAGCGAACCGGTAAATTTATCGTGGTATTGAGGAGGGTCGGCACGCGTTGCTCCCGTCAATGCGTAGCCGCTAAAAAATGGGTATTGTTGTGGTGTACAATAGGAGAAGCCTAATTGCCATTTGGCCTGGCGTTATACGGCCAGCCGCGGGGTTCACAGGCGGTGCTACGATGCGAGTCAAGAATGTGGATACGAAGACCTTCTTCGAGACCTTGGACACGATTCAACGTTTCGCCACGAACGTATAAATTAGTCGCGGTTATTAATTCGTCCGGTCTCAAAGGATTCAACGAATGCAAGCCGGACGAAAGGAGCGAATAAATTAAACGTGGGCGCGAAAGTTAAGTTTCCCGCGAGACGATCGCGTCACGGTGCGATCGAAATTATCCGCGCGATTACAATGGCGAATAAGTATCACGGAAGGCGAGTAGAACAGAAGGCGAGAGGGGTCTTTGAATAGAATTTCCAAAGCGAGCTATTTGCCGGTCGAGCAGCGACAACGCGGCGAAGAAACGTCTGCCGACGATTGTTCTCGGAGGCAGCGCAACGACGAGGACCGGATGATAGTCGAAGCTATGAGCAAAAGTACTCGTTCAACCGGAGCTCATCGAAAAGTGGCGCTTTACGGGGCGGAGGAAATGAGATTGCTGGGAGAAGGATGGCTTATTGTCGACTACGCACAATGCGTGAGGTTTAATTGCCGGTCGAGACCGCGAAGAAGGTAAACGAGGAGCGGCGAGAACGTGAACGGTTGCCGCGGTCGTTCGTCGCGGCCGCAACCCTATTAGAAGCCGGAGACACAGGATTTTTCACGGTGGCTGAAGCCACTTTTGGATCCCATTATCCACTCGTCTGCGGAATCGCGTTAACACTTTCAATCCGGAGACCCTTAAACCGTTAAACCTCACGAATCATCTGGCTGCTCGGGAAAAGAAAGGAAAAAGAGAAGAAAAAATAGAGATTAATAGCCCGGATATTTTTCGCCGCGAGCTCACCATTACGCTGAGCCAAGAGGAAAGAGAGCGTTTATCCCGGCAAGAAGCGACGATCTTACCATTCCGGCCGTCATTTTCATTAGAATTCCCAACATCGATTTGCACCGTATCCGAGCGAAATGGAAATGGTCGTAAAGAAAGAGAAGAACGGACCGAACTCGGTGGCGCGTGGAATAACTCGTTCGGTCTCTTAGGAGTCTTGCGTATCATCCGATGCAAAGGAAGTCGTTGCAAGACGAGGCGTAGCACGCTCGAGTCTACGTACACGGCGTATAAATCAGATAGGATCTCGCGTGAAGTCGAGGATACGCGTTGCGCTGAATTCAGCCCCTAGTCCCGCAGCTTGTCCCTCTCTGTCTGTTTCGCTGTGACTCTCACACCCTCGCGGATGCCGTAGCTCGAGGCTGAACAACTTCCTATCCATTGTCGCGTATCGCAGCAGGCTCTTCCTCGTCGCGAAGCGAGATGTTATTTTTTTATTTGCACAAAGGATCCTCCTCGGCGTGTTATTACCCCCCGTGCGTCCGTCCCTCGTAGCCTGGTCTGTGGCCGCGAGCCGAGGGGTTGGAAATTAAAAGAGGGAAAGGGATGGTTTTCACGTCGAGGTACGCGGAATATTCACGGCGGGCCAGCTCGTCATCGCCGAGCGTGTTCGAGAGATCACTCGTCAGACGCTCGACCTTTCGAGGGTGGAAAAACCAGAGTTTCCGTCTGCCCTGTTTTTCGATATCGCGAAATTATTTCGAAACTCTCTCGCGTGTTTAATTACGTTCTTTCTACGATTACGGCTCGTTGTTTTCGTATCGAGTAATTATACGCGATCGTTAATACGGCGCGATTGAAAACGAACGATCGAAAACGGGAGGCAGCGGATGGCGCGTTTACGCGAAAATTCATGAAACGCGGAAAACGCATTTGCGTTTTATCGGAAAGCGCAACACGCGCACCTTATATTTAATGGAGCCAAAATGCGCCAGTGTACCGTTTACACGAACGCATATGGTATCCGAGCGGAGGAGACATTTCGAGCGTCGAGCGTGTTTAAAGGATCAACCGAAATAAGCTCGCCCACAATGCGCGCCCCGAAACACGCGCAACATCCAGTCCGACTAGTTTTATTCCTTGAAATTCTGGAAATTTCGCCATAAACAGGTCTAATAGCGTCGCGATATCTCCACACTTTGGAATAGCCGTAATCTCGCAAGGTTTTCCCGCAATTTCGGTAGCAGCGAGACTGTTTCGGCTGATTAACCGAGTCGTCTTGTATATCCTCAAGCGAGCCTAATTAAAAGAAAATATCTACTCGCATTTTTAAAGTCTCTCACGAGACTCGGTACGCGGCAAGATCTTCGCAGTAGAAACGTTAAACGACGATTGGCCGGGGACGTGTAAAAAGCAACGTGCGAACGCGTTGCCCGTCGCTAGTCCATTTGTATCTTTCGTCGGCGAAACGGTGAACGACCACGCCTCGTACGGCCTTGGCCTTGGTGAAAAGAACCGGATCGACGACCTGGCGAGCGGTATCGAATTGTCAAAGGGGCTAGATATTAGACGCAGATTAATCAGCTGTTGAACGCGCGCGCGTACATTCGATAGGGATTTCCGTTTCCGTTTCGAATCGAACAAAAGACTCGTCCCCCCGATGTCATCGGTTCAAAGATCGATAACCCTTTGCAAAGGTATCACCAGACGGATTTAATTAATCAAACGGGAAACAACTATAAACGTTAGACGGCATCGACGATTTGAGTCCATAAGCGTTTTATCCGTCGGATAATTCCCTTTCATCGGAACGATTCGAGCGAATCCGCGGATGAAAGGGTGGTTCGTCGGTTGGACGAAATTACGCGATGCCTAGACGAAATTCATTCGCGAACGGAGGAGACGGAAAACGCCGCAGCCATGGCGAGCCGAAGAAAACGTTCCATCGTCATTATCATTATTATATTTATCGCAATTATCAAAAGGAATCGAGCCAGGCGACGGGTATTAAGCACGCGCTAAATGTACTCGTGCTCGGTACACTTCACCGGGTTGGCAGCAGCGTGTAATAATAATTACGAAACGATACATGATAACGAGGTGCCGGGACGCTAACGACGCCCTGACGTCGTTTCTCTCTTTCCTCGCTCTTGCCTCGCCAGCCCCCGCAACCGTTTCACCACTATTTCTCTCTTCTTTTCCCGTCCTCGACGGTTCCCCGATTTAATAATATGTACTTTTTTTTTGCAAATTTCTTCATTATTCATTCAATATCGCGGTACCGCGGTTCGCGCCTCCTCGGTTACGGCGTCGATTTTTTTTTTTTTTCACTTTAGCTCGTTCCCCCTCGTCCTACGCGCGGAAAGCACCTATTTTGTGCGTTTTCAAATACAAATAAAAAAATGCCAGCAACTCGCGCACCTCGCTAGTAACATTATACGTATTTTCCTGCTTCCTCTCTCCTCTTCCGCTCAGTCAACTCGTCACACCCGTCTCGACGCTAAGCATCGTTGCCATCGTCGTCGTCGTCGTCGTCGTCGTTGTTGTTGTTGTCGTCGTTGTCGTCGTTGTCGTCGTCGTTATCAGCGACAACTTTCGTCTCGTCGAATTTACTTTCCGGGGATCCTCGAGCGTTTTGAAATCGTTAAAACACGAACACGGCTGCGCCCAGGGCCGTCGTCATCGACGGACGCCATATTGGGCAGCTCGGTTCGAGAGCAAATTATCTTGCTTAATTAATGTCGCGCTGGCGAATAATTGGAATCGCGAGAGGGACGGGAACGGCGAAAGAGCTCACGGTGGCCGAGTTCAGCAGCCGAGGCTATCGCGAATCGATTCCTATCTCCGCGCTTCCCTTTCGTTTCGACCCCTTCTTTCCCGGTCTCTTTTTCTTTCTCTCCCGCTCTCGGATTTCCCCCTTCCATCCATCGGCGCGGTTCGTTCTGTTCGTTTCGCTTGTCTCTCTTTGGTTCGTTCGGCTCGTGTAATTTCTGCACGGCAGGCGTTTGATCTGCGCTTTTGCGGAGAAAGGGCGATTAAAAAGTGCCGTGAGAATAACATAGCCACGGTGAAATCCGTTGTAGCGTCGCTTTGAATCCCTCGGGCGTTGGTCTCGGGACTGTCCTCCTCTCTTACCACCGCCCATCTTCCTTCGCTCTATCGTTTCATCTCCCAAGCTCCGTCTTGCTCTCGCACTTTGTCGATTAAGCAACGCGACCGTGAACGCGGGATTATACCGGTTTGCCGCATTTCGGTGAGGTACGACACGCGCGGGACGCGAGGTTCGCGCCACGCTCTCGAGACCTACGCGATTAATCTCTCGATGGTCTCGCCCACCATCACGAGCACGTTATTAATTAAATGCCGGCGAGCTAGCGCTCGTTAAAAAATTCTCGTATTTGCGCCAAGAAACGAGTTCCATTTCGCGCGACGCGCCGCGCTGTTAAACGCGTTTGTATCGCGATCCTACCGCGTTTTTTTTCTTTCTTTTCTTTTCTTTTCTTTTTTCCATCGATCAGGATTTCACGCCTCCGACCAAACAGACGTCGGCGAGTTGATCGTGGAACGTAACTACTCGTGCAACGGACGCGCACTCTCGGCGAACAAATTAGCGAGAAATCGAGTACCATAAAAAAGTTACTCACATTGAATGTCGATCTTGGCTGGTGAACTCTCGATGGAATATTCAGTTTCCTCGTGGGTGGCAACGCAAACGAAGTTGCCACTGTCGAGGATTCGGTTCACCCTGGTGATGCGAAGGTCGCCGCCATCCTGGTGTCTCCGTGGACTCGGCGCCAGCGGCTGTCCGTCGATTTTCCACGAGTACTTGACCAGAGAACTGGGCTGTGCCTCGCATCTCAAACGCACCGGGGATCCCTCGGCGACCGAGTGCTCGCCGGGACTCACGGAGAAGTAGAGGCTGCCGTCTTGACCAAATACCGGTACCACTGTGCAAACACATCGATCGAACGTTACACAATTTCATCTAATTATCGTCCATCGAAACGTAGCTAAGAGACAAAGAGAGAGAGAGAGAGAGAGAGAACAAAATCATCGATACGGTGATTACGCTTTTTTCTTTCTCCACCGACGATTCAGCGGATCCTTTGACTCCGAACCGTGCGAACGAACAACGTTGGGAAATTCCGTTAAAAACGAGGGTCGCGTGGTGGATTTTAACTGGAAAGTTTCGCTTCGACACCCCGTATCGTTTGGAAATTGCGGGGATAAGATGAAATGCCGACACGAGCGTTATGATATCGTTATTAAAAATATCGTTAATTACCAGAGTAGAGCGGTAACAATCGAGCGATAAACAGCTCGACGAGGAAACGCTGTAAAACGGATGGCAACAAGAGCTTCGCTCTTTGAATGCGGAACTCTCATTAAGTTGATTGATAATTAGCACGGGGCAACGTTATTGTATCGATGTCCTTTGATATCCGCCAACAGAAAAGGTCTTCCTCTGGCACGCCGCCCCCTGTCTCGTTTCTCGGTACACCGTTTAATACGATTTCTTTTTCTCTGTTTTTGTTTTCGGGATATTACCGCGCGCGATACGCGATGCGCTCTCTTCTTTCCCAGCTGTGCCTGGCGCGCCCGTTGTGTTTTCAGGATACGAACGTAGATGCATATCCCTAGAGTAATTCCGCACAATTTACCGATTGCCGCGGGTATCTGCGCGTCGACGATTCGAGTCGAGCAAGAAGAACCAGAGAGGAAGATAATATCCGAATGACATCCATGAAATACGCGACAGGTGTTCTTCGCGGAGTACGTATTCAAGCGTGCGCACCGGGCGACTGCTATCGAGAGAAAGACGTCTACTCGTTCAACGAGCTTATTAGTTGGTCGTTAATAAGCTTCTCTACCGAGACGGAACGATTTAAGCTTCCTGAGCTAATTAGGCAAACCTTCTGATCTTATTCCGACACGTATCGGCAAACTCGGCTTCCAGTTTGTTCCACGTCCCAACGAATTCGAGACAAAAAGCGAGATGGATACGTTGCCGGTAAATTGTGTGAGAGAGAGAGAGAGAGAGAGAGAGACACACACAGATAGATAGATAGATAGATAGAGAGAGAGAGAGAGAGGGAGAGGTTGGCTAGTTTTTAATCGTTTGTGCTCAAATCGTACACGAAAAACTCGCTTTCGAGCAACGTCCATGAACAAACGTTGGGAACGAGCTGCAAATAGTGGGGCGTGCAAATTAAACGAACCACATTGTACCAGGTAGGGTGGTGCGGCGACGCGAGCAGAGCAAAAGGCGGACACGAACAACGGTGCAGAGGGAACACGGTCAGAAAAAACGAGTGGAAAGAGAAAAAAAGTCGTAACAAGAATCATCTGCTCGAACATATTTTTTTCGCTTCGTGAACGTTACCGCTTCCGCGCTGTAAAAAATGGATAGGAAATGGATAGAAAAAAGTCTGGAGCTGGGAACTCGAGCGGCAGGCGTCCGAGCTCGCGATTCGCAGCCGTACTCTCGGCGTATCGATCGATCGCATCGCCGATTTTGCAAACATCCATCGCAACGTATATACGACACGTATACTGTGGCGCGTTCGCGTACGTGTGTAGATTACGTTCTCTCTGTACACGAGCTGAAAATCGATTGTTGCGTTTCCATGGCTGGAATTCAAGCTACACACGTGCACGGTCAACGACGAGCCCCGTCCAATGCGTCCAGGTATTCGCCCCGTTCACGCTTAACGGTTTTCCCCGAGGAAGCTAATTAACTCGCCGGCGACATTATCGGTGAACTCGAAATAACGCGGGTTTGCAGTTCGCGTGAATGGTCAGGGTTCGATCTCGTTGTCCACGATCTCCGACAGGAGAAGGCGAGTCCTTCGAAGAGATACGCGAGTCGCGATGAAAATAGAACCTGGTCCCTGATTGAAATTCTCTCGTTGTTCGTTTTCACGGTTTCTGCCGCGTTCACGGAAGTCAATTAACGTTAGTTTCGTGCGATTCGAGACGCCGCTCGCTCGAAACGTTAACCCCAGGAACGGCCAGATCCGTAATGCCCAGTCGTAAATCTATCCCAACGGACCGATGCTCTTTTATTTGCCTCGGTTCGGGACCGCGTCAGCCGTCCGGCCTAATTGCGGGGCCAGGTACCAGACACCGTTGGCCGGATCTCTTGGACGTTTCTAAATTTTAACCGTGTCGTTGCGGGGGAAGGCAGGGGATCCTGTTATTATCTCGTAGTAGATCAAAATTATCCTTTAAAATACAAAGGAGAAAGAACGGCGCGAGGTGGAGATTCGAAGAACCGGTAATTTCCAACGCGGTCGATTCCAGCGAGCTGGTAATTTTCGACGAAATTTCCAAGTCGGTTCCATACCGCGCGCTCTTCGTGACTCTCCGTGGTTAATGACGATGCTCCCTCTTCCGGTGGATTTGCTTGGCCGAGAGGGATCTCAAAAACCGAGAGTCGAAGAAGAGATAGAACTCGCTGCTTTTGAAACGAGCTCGTGACGACGCTGCGCGTCGACGCTCTGCCGAGCTTATCCACGACAGTCGGCCGAATCCTAAAAAAAGAATGCGCGCGGCTCGGTTTCCGAGTCGTTCGTTGCCGATCCTGGAACCTTCCCAAGGGGTAAACACGACCGCTTTTACGACCTACTCTCGAGATTACTTTCCTCCCCGAGGCGAACGTCTCTCTCGGTCCAGCTCCGCGTTCCGTCCTCTCTCGTTCGACGTGTGCAGCTGCTCGCGCCGCTTTATGGCGTTTACACAAGCCGCTCGATTTTTCGGCCCCTGCACGCCACGCCACGCCACACAGCGACGCTGCACTTCCGTGTGCGACGAAGAGCAGAACGATCTCGACGCGGACGGCCAACCGACTCGTAAACCACCGAACATCGCAAAGGACGCGCTCCTTTCCTTTCCCTCCACGGTTCATCCACTTCCGGCCAACTTCAAAGTAACGAGCGCAGCTATTTTCTGCCGGATAAGAGAGATCGCTTCTCGCCTCGGAACGATCGTCGGAGGAAGAAGGCAAAAAAATGTTTGATTATTACTCGCGGCGCACCATCTCCTCGCAGCCGGCAGTGGTAAAGAACGAAAGTTCTACCTCGTCGAGCGGAACTTGCCTCGTTACGAAAGCTTTTCGTTACCACGAGCGAGCGAACGAGCGAGCGAGCGAGCGCGGGCGTGCGCGCGCACACACACCAGCGACCAGGGCCTCTCACGCTAACGACCGGCTCGTTAAAATCGAAAAATCATTAGCCGGATACCTTTCGAGTTTCTTCGAGATTCCTCGCCGGCTCGTCGAGTTGCCCATTTACCGGCATCTTGAAATTCCTCTGGCGAACGCGTGCGCGCCATCCCATTAACGAGCCGGCCGACCGTGTTACAGGAAAACTCTACCTTTCGCCGTTTTGCCAAACACCCCGCTAACGAACTGCTGGCAGAGAAAATTCGCAACGTCTCGCGCAAAGGCGGCGGCGACGACTCGGTCGCGTTTCGAATACGGTTTCGACGTGCGCGATGGTCAACGTACGTATCATATCGAGCGTAATGCGCGCCGCTGCATAATTCATCGGACGTACGTAGAACGCGCGCGTTTTCGCAACGCGATCCGCGGTTGCCTATGTACGCGTCGGCGATTTACGCGCGAACCGCGATTGTCACAAGGGACGAAGCTCGACGCGTGTTTTGTGAGTTGCGGTGAAAGGACGAGATTCATAGTGGCGGTTAGCGTGCGCGTATTTCTACAGGGTCCTGGCCACGGCGTGTGCCGCGTCTCCTCCACTCGTCGGGACAAATGGCGTTCGGAGTGCCGCCTTGCAGACGCTCCGAGTAGCGTGAAATTCACACTCTCGGGACGTTTTTCACGATTCTGAATGCACGCTGAGAGTCTCCTTTCTTCGTCTCGGGGTGTCGACGCGAGCAAGTCGGGTCTTATTTAAAAAAAAAAAAAAAAAAAAAGAAAGAAAGAAAGAATCCAGAGGAGAAAGGAAGGAAAAAAGAGGAAAAGAAAAGAAGGAGAAAAACAGATAGAACGAAGAAAGGAGAAAGAGCCGGCCGCGCTACCCAAGAAACCGAGGAAAGGGAAGAAGGAGGAAAGACGCGCGGCCGAGGATCAGCCTGCTAGAGTAGCGACGCCCTTTTGACAGTGAAAAAGTAACGGCACTCTGTCGCGCTTCGCGGTGACCGACACAAAAGCGAACGACGAATTAGTGGTGCTGCGTGGAAGCAGTGGGATAACACGTCCCTCTCATTTGAAATTTCTTATCGCGCGTCGTTAAAATAAAGTTTCTGCCTTAAAAATTCCTTACGACGAGCGGACGTCTCCCGAGCTCGGACCGTCCGTCATTCGACGCGTTCGAATAAAACGAAATTTCGCGGAATAGACTATATATAAAGGGAGGCGGTCACGCCGCAACGAACAAGAGTAAAACGCTCGCAGCGAAGAAAGGCGACGCGACGAAAAGTGTTGGCCACTCGTTAGGCGAACGTTTCCAGACGCCTGGACGCAACGGCGCTTAGCGGCTTACGCGTTTCCACTTATGAATACCGCGAGACACGCGTCGCGAGTACTCAGACACGACACGGCACGCGTTGAAAGAGACGAGCACGAGTGGACCGACGATACGTTTGGGACTGGCGCGATTCGTCGCGTTTCTCTACGCAGGAAAAATATTCTCGATCGGGATGGGTAGGCGATAGAGAGGTATTCGTGTAAAAAATTGAAAAATCAGATAGCACGAACGAGCTCGGGAGGAATACGCGACGACGGTCGCATTCAGGTCGCGGCATTATTCACGAATCAAAGGGAATTCGTCGAACGGAAAAGGCCGATCGAGCGGTCGGAGCGTGGCATATTTCAGTAGTCGCGCGCGTATAACGACGACGCCCGAGCAAATTTCAAAGAGGCCTATCGGGTTGTATGTCGCCTGCTCGAAATATATTATCCGCGTCTCTTGCGTTCCACGCGGGTCATCAAACGCTGCTTTTGCCCGCGCCGAAGCGTTTTACGCTCTTTCAGGCACAGCCTGCTGCTGCTGCTGCTGCTGCTCGCAACTCGCAATGGAAAACAGACGGAGAAAAAAGCGAAACGCCGGCAGAAGAGCCATTTCCTGTCGAAATACACGTCGCCGGATATTCCGCTATCAACCACGATACGCTATCTATTTGTCGCGATGACATCCTCCGAAAGTTACCACCCTTTTCAGCTTTGTTTTTGCTTCCATTTCCCGTTAGCTGCATTTCCGTGATTATCGCGTTTTCCAGACCTATCGTTTTCCGATTGCCACGACCGTTATCCGTATTACGCGCGAATACCGCGGCGGTGCCGATGCATCGATTCGTTCAAAGGTGGAATTTCTCGGCGAAGAGAACGTTCACGGAACACGACTGGTACGAACGAACGAGAGCCACGGTTCGCGCGAAACCTTACGAACGAGCCGGGTCTTGCCAAAGAAAAGAAGCCAGCGAAAGCGACGAGGAAGAGAAAATCTTGGAAAGTGTTGGACAACGAAGCACGGCTTGTTTACATGGAGCACCGGTAACGCTTTTTCCGTCGTGCGCAATTTTTCATTTTCAGCAAGAGCATGGAGAAAGCGACGAGGTTGCGGTGGCGAAAGTTGGTGTGACCGAGGAGAAGGGAAAGCTGGTAATTTCGCACGGAGGATACGAGCGCGCGAAAGCCAACGACGAACGAAGCGCGGGCTACTACCCTTGCACGATGTGTCGCGGTTCTAGCGAGAAAAGCGTGGTTTTCGCCCTTTATGCGTAAATAGCCGCATTACGCGCGGCCTCTGCTTTTATTCGCTCTCTCGCGAGTCGTTCCACCAGCCAAGGGATCAAAGGGCTAATACAATTTTTCTTGGTACCTCGGCCCGTTGCCCTGCAACCCTCCCGTCCGCTCTCGCTACCTTCCTCGTCGCGTGCGTTTACCGGCTGCGCGCCACCCGACCGGCATCACGGTTTCAGAAACACTTTAGGACGAAAGAGAAACAGCACGTGGATAAAGAGAGGCACGACCACGCGGAAAGGAACAGAAACAGAGAGTAAGTAACTCCGAGGTTGAATAACATTCGGTGTATAAAATAGCCGTGCACGCCGGGCCACGGACAAAGGGCCTTTAGTGGCAAGCAGTGTAAAAAAGACGTAGACGGAGAGCCGAGAGAGGAGGACATGGAAGGAAAGAACGAGAGAGAGCAGGCTTGCCGTCGATGGCGAAGGAAAGAGGTGAAAGGGAAAGAGAGAGAGAGAGAGAGAGAGAGAGAGAGGAAGACCGAGGAAAAAAGCCCGAGTGTACCGGTACCCCTTTTCAGGGCACAGGACGTCTCCGAACGGCACGGCGGGACGGTCGTTCTCATCCGTAACCCGAGACGTGTAATTAGGAGCACCGGACCAAGATGAATAGCCAAGTGGTCGGTACCCGGGCAACAGGCAGAGAAAGGAAAAGTGGGGGGGGGGGGCGAAACGGAGGGATACCGACGATATGATCCATCCATCGGCAACCACGACCACGTTAAAGAAGGAGCCGTGTGCGGTGCGCGCCATCCTTGCATCGCCCCGTCGATCCATGCCAGCCGATTCGATCCGATTCGACTCGGTTCGAGAAACCGATCAAAGTCCCGCGCCAGCCTGTTTATGCCGCCGCTGCAACATCGCCGTGAACGCTCCCTCGACCCGCCTTACATCGTTATTTATGAACACGTATCCAACGTGTTTTTATCGGTAGCCGGTTTCACGCTTCGCAAAAAAGCATCCGCGTAGCTAAATAATTTTCAGAGGCGGGCACGATCGAAGATGCAGCCCAGATGGTCCGAGTCGGCAATTCTATTTGGACCGCGGTCCGTTCCATCTTTTATAACGTCCTCAACTCGAATCTAAATTTAAGCCGTTGAATCGTACCGCAACAGCGTTGCTAAAAGTGCATTTTGCGATCGGAGCGAAGATCGATTCGAGGCGCTCCAAATACGTACTTAGAGATGACGAGATAAGGGCGACACGAGGCTTTCAGCGAAAGACCAACGAGTTGCTCGCGAACGGTCTTGTAAACAAAGGCGAGAGCGCGGCGATAAATCGGCCGGTTGTTTGGCATTTTTTAAAAGGCCAGGAAAATCTCTGTCGAATGTTGCACGGCCGGTGTCGTCTTTGTCCGACTAGCGTTCGCAGCCATCGCTACTAATTACACGTGCAGCCGCACGTATACGACGTTACCGTCGATATTAGGTAGGTGGATACGTAATATGGCCCCCCTTTTCCGCCGAGTCTGCGTATATTCGCTTTCTAGGTGTGCATGGCTATCGAACCGGTTCTCCTCTTCGAGAGGGAGAGATGGGGGGAGAGACAGAGAGAGAGAGAGAGAGAGAGAGGCGGTAGGAGTGGGTTACCGGCCGGCATCATGGACGATGGAGAAAGATCGTAGCCAGCATCCACCCGACTATACCACGCTGCCAACGATACACCACCAACACCACTAACCATCGGCAGCGGCATTGGCATCATTATCAACGACGTATCGTCGTACATCGGCCGCGCAGAGATCGGCAGAACTGATTCGCCCTACCGACTGCAAATTGCCGCTACGACTCGCTCTTTTCGAATGGCGAATTCGCCGACAGTGTTAAAGGGCCATCGATACGGCTTTGCCACCGCGCTCCTCTGATTATCAGTCGATGCTCGATATTCTTCCTCCGTACGTTCTTTCCATCCTTTGATGTTCCGTTCCGCGAATTTGTATACCGTCGAACGGAACGTTCGTAAAAGACGCGCGCGATTAACGATGAGATGAAAACAAGATTATTTAGAAATAAAACGATCTGGAATAAACGCTTCGGCACGGAATTACGTTCGCGGAGGAACGTATTCGTTGAAAGAGAGATTGCAGTTGCAATGAAATTGCTCGTTGCGGTAGTTAAGACCAATTAATCGTAATTATAGCAGGACCGGCGAAAGAAGAAAGCAATGGAGCACAATATAAGACCGACGAGTTGTAAACGATCTCGAGCGACAGACGAAACCGTTTCTATCGATAATATCGTTGCTCTTTCCCCATCCGTCTTTTTGCGATTCACTGACACCAACGAGGGTGAACCTCGAGAGAGTGGGCAAAGAATCCTTCGAATCGTAGTTACGTGCGTATATTGTACGTATATACGGTACTCACGAAAGAAGAGCAAAAGCGTAGCTGCGTCGAGACGCCACATCCTTTCGATGGCTTCGACCTGAGGAATCACGCGGCTCGAAACTCGCTCGGGGAGAGACTGAGCAGGAAGACCGTTCCCGTGTATCAGAATCCTCACGTCGCTGTCATTCTATTTTTCTTCCGTGTGAAGCTTGCTTGCCAACCGACCGACACACTACGCGAAACTGAGAACAATCCAACCGAACACCACGGAACGACGCGCGATACTGAGGGCCACTAACCCACGCCGCGTCGTAGCGACCCCTGCTCGCGGGGTTCACGGCCGATGCCCTGAATCAGCCTGTTGCCGCTAGATGGCGCTCTAAGTCGGCCTGTCCAACTAGTTACCGACGCGTACGCCAACGGTTCTTGTCCACGATTTAGCGCGCGATATTCCCAATTCAAAAACTCCGATCGAAACGAAATCGCTAAGCGCGGTTGCCTGTTTCCACGAAATGGTTTCGGATCGTGCAAAGTTTAAGAAAGAATATTTCGAAAGTAACTCGAGAAAGAAAGTTGGGATGATGCGAAGATGATCGAAAGAACGATAAAGATTACAATTCAAATTTGATATATTATTTCATACATCTTATTACACGTACGTCGTTGTTGTCTCTGTCGATAATCGTAGTATCGTTATCGATAATATTTATAATAACAACCTAAACGACCATATTACTTACATCCCTACGTTTACTATATCCTTTTTTTTTTTTCTTTTTTCGTCACTTTACATATTGATTTTTATCTCTCGAGCCCTTTGTTACGTATAACGTATCGACCTCTGCGTTGGTCGAGGTGCCAGTGATTGCGCAAGTGAGTAGTGACATCTCGTTTCTTATATCGACCTTAGCGAAAAGGCTCGAAAAAGTGAAAATATAAATTTCGCCTAGCACTCTGTGTTGAGCATGCGCGCAAATTTTTTTTCTTTTTTTTTATTTACACAGTATAATATTCAAAGTAAAACGAATTAAACCCCCCCATCATAGATTTATACGAATACTAGAATTAAAATAGCGACCTTTGGATAACGACCATCATCCTCGAAATATCCTATCGGTTCGTAATTACTTTTTAGAAAATGGTACATATGTACACAGATGATCAGCATGTTCTCGTGTATATATTTATATATAACTTATGTACACGGTACGTGTCATGGTATTCGTACACGCGCATATCCTCACATAACTTTTGTTTCTCGAGAAATCTTTAACGAAGATAACGAAGGGCCGACATTATTTTGCCGTTGCTTTTTGCAAAATTCTACCTAACTACGTTGATTCTTTCAAACGGCGCAAGCCTATGTATATTATATACATCGGAGTGTCTCCCTGACACCGAAAGGTTCGATCCTCTCGCGAACGATTACCTTTGGCACGGTATACAATTTGAAAATTCGTGATTTCGCGCAACAAGATACGTTCGGTGGATGAATTCCCGTGTACAAACGGTATCACATGTGTGTAACACACTGACTGTAAGCGGGTGGGGGAGGGTGGGGGGAAAGACGATGTAACGCGATCGCTCCACTCCCTCTTGCCCTTCACGTCCGAAATGCTCTCGTCGATCCCTACTCTCGAGATGACTAGGGTAATAACAAGCGAGCGTACATACAAAGAACGGAAAGGATTCGTGATAATTGTCATCAAATTGCACATTTTAACGTAGAGGAACGATAGATCGAATATACGAAGTACCAAGTTGCATCTGGTTAAATCGAAAGTTACGTCGAGATAGCTAATTTTAAACGGTTGACGTTCCAAATACATCGCTCGTTCGCTTTGTTCGCGTTACAACCAGTTACTTAGCTCGTACTCTCGAAACGAACACGCCGTTTTAAATTCGACTACGTGATTCATTGGAACGCAAGAGAACGGATACGGCACTCACGAGCCACGCGATAAAGTACCGAGGTTCAACGATATGTCTAACACGAAGGGGACTGTCTTTGGCCGTGTTTCGCCTACCGATAACAACGATTGCCATTGACTGTCAGAGTAGTCCGTTTAGCTATTGTCGATGATATGTACCGAAGCCTTGATGTTTCCATCAACCGGCGACTCTGCGATTCACTTCCGATCGCCCCATCCGGCGCTGTTATAAAACCAGGACGAAGCGCTTTCGTCTCTCGTTTTACTCCATGTATTGTCTAAACTGCTTCCACCACCATCCTACGCATAATTCAAAGAATTTTCTTCGTGTATGTAGCAAACGATAGATTCTTCGGTTCGAGTTAGATTTTCGTGCTTACCACGACGTTTAATTGATGCGAGGCGGGAGAAAGATAATCCATATTGGTGTAATAAGAAGAGTAATTCTGGTAGCACTGTTGTTGAGACGTGGTTGTGGTCCACGCTAACCTCTGATGGTCACCGGGGAATCCTCCGCCGCTCTCCGTAACAGCCGGACTCCAGATACTACTGCTACTGCCTCCGCTGCTGTACACCGTTCCCCCTAACTGAAAAGCCGGCAACTCTCTGAAGCCCTTATCCACCGCGGGTAAAAAGTTTTTAGGGAACGTGTTTTTGGTCGATAACTTACGCTCGGTGGGGTCGTACTGGTAGCCAAGAGCAAACTGGTTGCGCTTCCTGCTGGTTTGTACTGAGGAGAATCCCTCAGAAGAGCCGGGGAGCTGGCCGCTGAACCACCTGTACCTCCGCTTCTACACAAACGAATTAGAACTATAAAAGACGGATGTTGCAAATCGATACTCGATAGAGTGGAACGACGCGAGTATCTTCGAGAGTGATAATTTGAGACGCGCTACGCCGATCGTCATCGTTCGATCGCCTATTAATCATTGCGTTCGTATTGAAAAAAATTCTCTTTTCGTGAAATAAAAATGACGACAGCTCGAGCTTTGTATGGAAGAGATATATCAAGGTAAAGCGATATTTACAGAGGTGTTGTGGCAGGCACCGCCGCAGCAGGCGTGGGCGTGGTAGCAATCGAAGGACTTTTTCCAGAGGGCGGATTGTTGCTTGGATTCCCGGTGGGCTTTTTCGACCTCGGTGCTTTGTCCTGTTGTTGTTGCTGTTGCTTCTGTTGCTGTCTGCACTTGGCCCTGCGATTTTTGAACCACACCTACGGCACGCGCGATTTAAAACTCATAATCGTTCCATGGAGGAAACGCGAATATTCGAATACGCGTATTTTGTCCGATGAGACACGAAATATCCACGTTTACCTACTTTTTTTCGATAAATGGCTGAAAGCAGCTTTCGATTCATATTTATTCTCGTTGAATCGCGGCGAGGTGCAGGTCTCATAGGAAACGAGCACGGAATGGTGTACAGAGCTTTCATAAAGCTGGCGTAATAGCCAATTATAAGGGAATACAGCACCGATGCAACTATCAATTACCAATCAAGCCGGCTTCGATAACACGGAGAGAAAGCGACGCGTATCATACTTGTTCGCGTCAGCTGATGCAACGAAATGACAGAAGGCAAACAAGTTGACGCGAGGGCAAACTTTCGCTAATGGAATAATTTTGCCAGCTTCTGATTTTTCCTCCCAACTCAGATACCGCACGCGCGATTCTCGTTATCATCCACTTTGACTATCGGTCCACGCTTTCCATCGATACTACAAGATTAATGCGCGGATCACATCACCGACGACGATGGCAAACGAGATCAAAGTTAATAGTCTGCAAATCGTTCGACGAACGTTCCTACAAGTTCCATAGTCATCGTTGCCGACGAACGGCGGCAGGGTTCGAATTGCTCGTAATTATTTAATTACGAGAAACGATACTTTGATCGCGGACATCTATCGACGTTGATTTCGCTGTCGGAGTACGCGACAGACACGGTTCGTCCTTCGATCCGTCGTTCGCCCTCCTAGATTTCCAGAACGCGAGAACGACCTTTGCAGAAGGAGAAGGAGAGTGAACGAAACGGCTGGAAGAACGAAGAGGGAGAATAAAGAGACGAGGAAAAGGGAGGGACGAAGACGGGGGAGGGGGAGGTGAGAGCAAGGAGGAGAGGGAGAGCAGAGAAAGAGAGGAGCCTAGAGAAGCCCTGCGCGATCAATGTTAGAAGCGGAGAGGTGAGCTTGGGTTTCTACGGATTTTCTGGGGAACGACACGAGCAACCCGCGTTCTGCCACTGAAGCTGCTCCCTGGTGTATGTTCCTACGTACTCTATACGAATTCCCCAGTTTTAACCCATCCTCGTTGCGCCGCTAAAGACTTTGCTTTGTCTCGTCGCCTCTATAATCGCGACATGTGGAGAAAATCTTACGATCGATGTAGAGAAAAAAAAAAAAAAAAAATAAGAACGAACGACTAACGCAAAGATGGGTGTTATACGTGCACGTAGAAAGCTATTAGGAGACCGTCAGATTCGACGGGAAGCGCGATCACGTTGTCCGATGGTTTGGTTCAATTGAAAAGCCGCGCAGGGGTCAGAAAACACGAGTCGTGAAGAGAATGTTCCGGTTTTGCAGTCGAGGACGAACGTGCGCAAGACTATGGACCCGGTTGGACCCATTCAATTCATTTACGGGGCTGGGACCAGGTGCGTTGGCCCGCAATTGCGGATGCAGGGCGCCCTTTCCGCCCGTGATGAGGGTGGAATATGCACGGACACGTTTTCGGAGATTGTTGGCTTCGAAAGTCGATCCGCACGACACGAATTCGTTCGTGACACTGTAGCAATTCGACGATTCCACGAATCGTTGTACGTCATTCAACCATTTTTGTCACGGAAGTTTCCTTTTTCCATTCGGTCAAAGCTGCCGAAACAGTTCGGAAAGCGTTCTAGACCGATGGAATTCGATGGGAATTTTTTTCTGCCAACGATGCGAACGCATTTTCGGGGTAAACCTAGTAACTTAGTTAACACCCCGTGTCCAGGAAACACGAGCGTTCGGTAAATCGATGTTGCGTACGAGACACTACTACTATCTGCATGCCGACGCTACAACCCCTCGGTAACGAAACACCGACCAACGTCTCCCCGTATCGTTTCGTCGCTTGCAGAAACCGACATACTCGCGCCTTGCTTTAAAACTATTTCGACATACCTGCACTCTCGACTCTGGCAGATTGATCTTCATCGCTACTTCCTCCCGCATAAAAATATCCGGGTATTTGGTCTTCGAGAACAGTCCCTCGAGAACGTCCAACTGCGCCCGGGTGAACGTCGTTCGCTCCCTGCGTTGCTTTCTTGGGTTACCTTCAACAGAGAACATTAGGATCGTGATACATTTGCGTGCGAATCTCACCACTCTAACGAGTATCGTTAAAACTAATAATAATTACGATAGTAATTTAATTAAAACGATCTATTAGTAGTATAGAGAGAATGAGGGGCACTCACAGTAGTAGGACTCACCGGCGGGAGTACAACCAGGGTAGCCAATGGTGGAGTGAAGTGCCTCGATAGGCGGCATACCAAGAGCGCTGACGTAAGGGTTGGTCTTGAGGGCGCCGTAGGGCCCGGCCGCGGATGCCCCGAAAGCGGCGGGCCCGAATAGATCGGAGGCCGAGGTGGTGGAGGCGGCGAGGCCCCCGAGATCGGTGGCGCCGGCGCCCCCGCTGCAGCCGGATGTACCGCCGAGGCTGTTCGGCCACATCACCACCCCCTCGGCCCCCACCACGACCACCCGCCCGCCTCGCGGCCGAGTCTACGCAAACCTCCTCCGCTCCTCGCAATTAGCTGCTGTTTCTGAAATTCAAATTCACAACACGGTATTTGCAACAGGCTAATCGCATCCCCTGCCATTCATCGTTTCTATAGCCCAATGTGGCAGCGGAAACGTCTAAATGGCCGTGGAAATCGATCGTTTGCGCGCTCGTATCTACAACGTGATCGTAGCGAAATTCCAAATTCTTGGAAAACGATTATTATCGGGTAAAACTCAATCATCACGGAGGAACGAACGTCTCGCGTTAAACGGAAATCGTGGACAATGGAAAGCTGCTGGCCGGTATATACGAATATCGAAAGCGATCGCCGGACATGGAAATAAGAACGACGCGGTTGACAGGTGGCCACGTCGGATAATCCAAAGAAGATGCAACACGACTCCGTCATTTTTCGAAGATGTTCCCTCTCTGCCGATGACCCCGTGCACGACGACGCGGTGGCTAATTCCGAAAACGTGCCGTCCTCTCGAAAACCGAGAACGACGTCGAAAAGGGGGTGAGACCGCGGATGTTTCGAGATACGCGTCGTAGCCTTTCCGTTTCACGTTTAGCCGCTACTTAAGCCGCGTTTTATCCTCTCCGATTACAAAGTCAAGAACGTCGGTCTATCGGTCCCATTCCTCTCGCCTTTCGATCTCGCATCCTCGCGTCCAGACTTGTATTAATTTATTTGTCTTCCCATTTATCACGTCCTCGCGTCTCGCATCTGCAGCGGCGTCGCGTCGGACCATCGGCAATATCGTTCCTCGTCGACGTCGATGCGTCCAAAGCGGGGAGAGGCTGCCGCCTAGCATGTGTTTCGGATTAAGGTAAGCTAATCGCCCTGTAATTAACACGTGCAACGTGAAAAACAATCGGATGACGACAACGGCGAGGAAGGCGACCAACTGTCGTCTCGAAATTGCTCGTTGCTGGCTCGCGAAACGAAGACGACACCGGTCGGTCCGCGTGAGAAAAACACTCGCCGAACTGACACGCGTATACAGCAACGAAGGATTTCTATTTGCGGCAGAAGCAATTTCCCGGTTCGCCGTAGATCGCGTTTTCAATGGTGCACTTGCTCGAAATGAAATTTCACATCGATAAATCCACTTTAACGAAGCATTGTTTCCATTTGGATGGTCGTTGCAACGAAACTACAAGTTTCGTACGAAAGGAACAACGACGCGTGAAGGGTGCTCATCAGGGTACTCGTACGATTACTCGAGCGAAAGTTGCTTCGCTCAAATATGGATGAGATACTCGAGTGGCGCTCGATCCTCGCAGTATATCGCGACCCGCTGCGTTCGTGATCGCGAAACCCGCCTTACCGCGGGTAAAAAGCTTCAGTTGCGGATTCGAAGGAAGTGAAAATTTCGGTCGATCATAATTCATCGGTTGACGAGTTATCCATCGATGATCATTGATTCGAAGAAAAAAAGAAAAGGCGAAAAGCACAGAGGAGGTTGAAGCGTTGTTCGAAACACAGTATAGTCGCGACAACTTGTCCGTTTAATTACGTTCTTTGCCGGAGATCCTTCCTCCGAAATGAAGTTTCAGCTCGGTGAAAGAGAATCCATAAAGCACGAGCTTCCCCGTGACGCCTCTTTCCCGGCACGCTATATTAAAATTTGGCTCACTATGAAAAGAAGGCCAGCGAAGAAAGGGCGGCTGCTCTCGAGGGTCCTCGTGAAGTAAGTCAGGCGCGAATCTCTACCTTTGTGCACTGCTGCGCTTTACACTAGCCACAAAGCACTCGTTACAAGCCAGCCGACGCGACGTATGGCTGAGAAACGTGCAAACAATCATGGGTTGGCGATATTCGGTGCCTGGATTTTTCCGCGATTCACTCGGCTCTTCGTGGTTTCTCGCGCTGGACGAGCCGCGTGTCGCGAATCCACCGATACCGGCACAAACATTTAATTTAAACGAGCGGTTACGAGTTGGAGAAACGATTTTAATCGCGGCTGACCATCGACAAGGGGGTGGTTTTCGAAACAAAGGCTAGCGCCTATAGGGGAGCGCGACTCTATCGCGAAGCTGCCACACTTATTTACACTGTCGTGATATTAAAAGTACGCCGCGAACGCGGAACGTCGAAAAGGGGATGAGGTGCTCGAGAATTCTCTCTAGTCGCGGTAGCCAGAAGTAGTCTCTTTATCTTTGTGCAGTTCGGCGCACAGGACAATGCACTTGTTACAGACCGCCAAGTGTGGACAAAATGCCCAAGTCACCACTCGATTGGCCCTCGAGGGCACTCGAGTAGTCTACGACCCTGCTGTAACGCAAAGGCAGAGAGAAACGGTGCGAGTCGGAGAAAGATGGAGAGCTTGCCTTTTCCACCCCCGATGAATCGATCTCCCGCTGCAACCAGTCACCCCCACCCTCGCCCTTCGTCAGTTCGGCCCTACTGCAAACACTTTGTGTTACCAATCGACGTATATACCGGCACGTTGTCCCTAATGACTGTTAAATCCCCATTATTGCGTATCGCGTGTGCGCGCTGTCTCGGGGGTTGCGCCTACGCGCTTAAGAATTAGAAACGCGAATATTCGACGGATAGTATCTGCGAATGCGATGATGGCCACGTGCGCCTATCACTCGCCCTCTCCTTTCCTCCAACCGAATTCCGTCAAACGTGCGGAAGCGTTTCTTCGGCGTCTAATTAATCGCGATCGGATTAAAGGAAGCGAAGGTGCGTTGGCGAAAGTATCGAGAGCGCGTATTCGCTGAAACGGTGAATCTTGGATGGAGCAGGAGCGATTTCTGGCAAATGGCTCGCGCAAATGTGGTTGCGAGGCAGCGTAACGCGATCGAAAGAAGAAATACAGCGGACTTGGAGAAGTCTGCGAGCAGAATTTCCGCCGAAGTTATATTCGGCCGCACACAAGAAGCGACTCTAGCGAAGCTACCGCGGAAAGTTAAGTTCCGGCCGCATTGTTTCCAGGAGTGTTTGCACACAACCGCATTGTTCCTGAAGAGCACTCTCTCGCTCCGGGCGTCCACAATGGACGTGTACCGTACGTCGTCGTATAGTCTGTGCGTGAAGAGGAGGGCGGTGCGCGCTGGTAGCACCAGAAAAAGCCAGAAAGTACTCGTCGCGTATTAACCGATTTTACCAAATATGCATTTCAACGACTCGTTGCTGCCGACCGCGATCGTTATTGCAAAATCTCTTCCCGTTTTTCCCTTCGAACGACGGTCGGAATCGCGTCACGAGGTGTCGGAGCGGCGGAGCGTCGTGGATGTCGCCGGAAAGATTGCGTTGCGCTTCCAGAGATCGTCCTCCGGGAAGAAAAAAGATCGCGTCTTGCTGCTTCAAAGTCGAGGGCGGGCTTTTCCACGGAACAAAAACCTGTCCGCGGGCGTCTTGTACAGAATCGCAGTTGAATACCTCGGCTAAGAGGTGGTATCCACGTAGTCACGAGGAAACGTTTCTTCGCCGAGTCGCATTCAATGCAATTTAGCCCGAAGGACGCCGTTGTTGTGCGTTCATTGAGCGTAAAACTTAATTCCCGTGGAAATACCATGAACTAGACGTATATATGTATGTATATAACTATCTTCGAAGCTGTTCTCTCACTTGGATAGTTGGGTTTTATTCTCGGTTGCAAGAAAAAACATTCCAATGGGGTTGCGCTACCCTCTTCTCCCGGGGGATCAGCTCTTCCTTTTTTTTCTTCGCGTTCTTCCGTTTCCTTTCTTCTTTTGCTTTCATTCTTCCCGTCTTCTTTCCACGACGCGACCAAACTTACCGATCATCGAGCCAATTTCGACAAGGTTCCTGTTCCTCGCCGTTCACGCGGCGGTTGCGTCTTCTCCGCAGCTTCGTTTCCACCCGCATCTTCGCGCCATCTTAAAACCAATCACACGTGACACGATTCTTTTCTTCGAACTCGTCGACGATCGAGATTAGCATCTTCGTTCTCGTTCTCCTTCGTTCGTTCGTTCGTTCGTACTTCGATACTCGAACGTTTCCCAACCGTTTACCACGTACTATCGCTGCGTTCTCTCCAACAGACGCCTTCACCTCGCTCTTAAATTTTTTACGTCCGTTTGTTCCACAGGAGCGGCAAAAAGGAACGATATAACGTCCTCGATACATTGCGAAAACCTGATGCCGACTAGAATTCGAAGCGTTCTCCGCTCACGGGAAGGATGTTTCACCGCGTATGCACGACGAGGAGACGAAGGTCCTCCTCGTGGAAGGCGGACCTTAACCGGGAGGGAGGCAAGCCAAGAAGATTACCGTAAGCAGATTATTTCCGTGGAAATCCTGCTGGCCAACTCTCTCGACACTCTGCCACGGTCGAACGTTTCGGCAACCGAATTGTCCCGTGGAATCGTTTCCGCGAACGGACGTTCCGTCGCGTCCTCGCGATTCGCGCGTGATTTCCTTCGAAAGCCCTGTCGGTGTCGTTACAGGCGTCCGCGTTACCACACGGTGTTTCAGTTTCGCTCGATTCGATCGACAACGAAATCGGCAGACTCGTCGTACGTAACGCGTTGCTATCGTTCATGCAACGAGACAAACTCGGTACATTTCTAGCGAGAAGAAGTTACTTTTTCACGCGATTTGCCAATCGTTTAATGGAACAGTGACGCGAGAAAAAATACGAGCGGATTAAATTTTTTATGACAACGTCGTGTGGTTATTTAACTGCGAACCGACAACGGGGAGAAAATACCCGCTAACCGATACCGGCTGTAATTAATAAAACGTGTACCGACGCTTGCGTGCAACAACGCTACCGATGGAATGTTCTTCTTTTTTTTATCGGCATGTTATTTCATATAAAAAGTAAAAAGATGAAACTACCTATTTGTAAATTGTATCGTTTTGTGGAACGCTGAGTAGATTCTTCGATGGTATTTTTTTTTTTTTTTTTGCAAAACAGTCGAAATGCTCAGTTTTCGTCGGAGTGCTACGTTTACCGCGAGTATCTATTATATGCATATAGTTGCAGATATTTTTTATTTATTTATACATATATATATATATATAAATACACGGGTAGCTGGAAGTTGCAACGCGCAGTTATTTATGAATCAGTGTAATTTGCCAGTGTTTTTTCGTGATTCGGGAAAAAGTTCTCTCGTTGTTTGGGAATATTGCAGGGCACGTTCGTCCGCGGATTTATATTCCCTCTTTGGTTGAATGAAAGCTCGGCGTACGCCTCGCCGATTAAATGCCGGCATTTTCGAGGTTTTCGCGCACCGCAGCGTCCGAATTTGATTCCATTGGTTGGGTTTTCCCCGGCCCTCCGGCTATCTGTCGCTTTTCTTTTTTTCCATTTACCGCGAAAAGTAATCGTACAGATAACCCTACGTCTATAAAAATTGATACCGTACGATTCTCCACTCCTGTCTCCTAGAGACATTCCGTGGAAAAGATTTTCGTAGCCAGCCGCGAATCGATCGTAAGTCGAAGCAATGAGATATTTATCCATGCGAAACGTAGCTTACGATATCCCGTTCGAACGTTAGAAACCAACGACTACAGATATTCGCACGCGTAAATTATCGTCGTTCACCTTGCGAGCGAACTGTGCTTCGTAAATTGCGAGATTCCGACGTACTCGCGAAGGGAAGCCCAGTCGCTATTACGAAACGAGTAAACATCCGATCGATAAACGAACGTCGTTGGTGATTCTTGGTCACCGTAACGCGCTTCGTGTCAGCGTAAGCGTTCGCGATTCCTACGTCGCGAATATCTGCATGATTTTTCTTTTTCTTTTTTTTTAAATCACACGCGCGACCTCTCATCGATACGGTCGACACGATGAGCGCGATATTACTCCGGGAATCGCGGCGAACGAATCGTGCAGCTTTCCGGGGTCGTTCGATCGACACTCGCGGATGACACTCGCGGGGCGGTATGCGGTCGCTCGAGGCTGCTCTCCGGGTGAAAATAAACAAGGTACTTACCCGTGGATCGTAGAAATGGTCGGAAGCGACGTCGGCGACGGTGTTCTCGTTGCTAAAGGGAGTAATCCTCGATGAAGAATCGGGCTGGATACGAGGTGGAGCCGGTGACGCCGGTGACGTTCAGCAGGTTCGAAAACAAAGGTTAGGTATCCAGTGGTTGATCGGTCGCACGGCACACACGCTCGTCGCTACTGCCGCGACGTTTCGCACTACCGAGGATGCCCGATAGAGTATATCACGAATATGTAGACCGATAATGACTATTCTATTCCCTAATCCGGCCGCGTCTCTGTCTTTTTCTCTTTCCGTTCGCGGGATCCCTCTCTCTGTTTCTCGGCGGTCGGCACTCGTTCCGTTCGTCGCACTGTCTTTCTCGCTCTCTCCTGCCGGCAGCGTTCCGTGTGCGGGATGTGGGACAAACCCGGGACAGATGGACAGGGATAGACGGTAGGTAGAGAGAGCAGCGAGCGCGGCGGCTATTATAGCAGGAGGGCGTAGGAGAGCCCAGCTCAACTTTTCACGAGAACTTTAGTTGTTACGGATCGCTCTCTTGGCCGAGGGGTTATGCGCGAGGGGGGCGCTCGCTCGGTCGCTTGGCTGTCGGCGCGGGAGACCGGAC
This sequence comes from Bombus pascuorum, assembly GCF_905332965.1. Lineage (NCBI taxonomy): Eukaryota > Metazoa > Arthropoda > Insecta > Hymenoptera > Apidae > Bombus > Bombus pascuorum. The sequence goes on along the minus strand of NC_083496.1, from coordinate 5,179,891 downwards.
TACGTACCGGTCGAGGGGGGAGAGCCGAGGGGGAGTATCCAACCACGGTAGGGGATGAGGTACCGTTCGAAGAGGGGGTAGTTGTGCCAACGAAGGGAAGGACGGACGAACGATGGAGATGGAGAAAGAACGAACGAGTTTGGCGATGGTGAAGGAACGAGACGGAAAGTTGGCTGCGTTTGCGCGGAGAAAGAGAAGGAACGCCAGCCCGAATGGGAAAGAGAACGCGCGCGAAACTGGCTCGGATAGAAAGGAGTAAGGGTAATCGAGGGAGAAACGAAGCTACGCCGAAGCAAAGTGCGAACGAGACGAAGGCCCGACCGACGTCGAACAGCGTCTGCTCGTGGAAAGTTGGCGTGGCTAGGGCCGTGGCATCGAGACCTAACCAAAGTAGTGGGGAACCAATGGATACGGCCCGCACCAACCAACCTAACCAACCGCGATGGCAACGCTTCCTCACCGTTACGACGCGTTACGTACAGTCCGTCTCTAAAAATATATCCGAGCTTCCAGTTCCTCTTCCCCTCCCTTCTTCGCCCCCTTTCGCTCTTTCCTTTCTTTCTCTTTCTTCCATCTATCCGGAAAAGATACGCGAATAGATTCTAAATGGAAGAAAATGGACGGACCCTCACCGACCGATCTTCCTCCGGGTGATCGGTCGCCTCGCGAACAACGTCGATCGCGACGCGAGGATCGCGTTGCTTTTTCCAGGGGGGCAGGGTGGGTTAGGCAGCGAGGGGGAAAGAACGATCGCGGATCTACGAGACGAGACGAATCGCTGACGATTAGCAGAGGATCGAGAACGCGGTTGTCGAAGGAAGCGGATCGAGCGTCGTAGCGAAGACGAGTTTTTTTTGGTTCGACGACAATAACATCGTCTTGCAAGGCGACGAACGTCTGGTTCGCGCAAACGGGGACGTTCATCGAACTTGGTGTTGGCGATTCTCCGCGTCGTTGTATCCGTCGAAGTCGAAACGTTCGCGGTTAATCTCGTTATACAGGCAAAAGAGGAACCCGTTCGACGAACGCGCCAGCTAGTTATCTTTTTCTCGAAACGTCAATCCTCGACTGCGATACTCTCCTCCTTTCGTTACGCCCTGTAGCCAGGTGATAGCTACATAGCTGGGCGTATACCCACAACATAGCAATTTAGCTTGCTCACGTGCGAGCGGTTAATGCTCTTACGGGATTTCGAAAAGATCAGCCAGCATTACTATGCTATTAGCGTAGCTAAAACCGGCTTGCTTCCATAAACCTATACTAACATGCAGCCACTTTATTCACGCCGGTCCATTCATGAACTCTTAGCCAATTTTCCTCATTGACCAATTGACTCGTCGCGCGACTCGCCGCCACGTGACACGCGCGCCTGGACCACCCAAGTTTCTTATTTTTCGCACCGGTAACTCGCCGACGACTCGTTGGAAATCCGTGTTTTGACTCGACATCAACCACCACACGAAAATGACCGTTTCTTCGCCATTCGTTCACCTTGCACGCCTCTTTTCCTTCTCGTTTAAACGGTTTCTACCTCGAGCGAGTCAACGTTATTACCAGAAGCCTTACCTGCCACGTAAAGAGTCGAAGAAACGTCCCTGTCGCTAGACGGATCTGCGCGTATGCTCGAAAATACGCAGAGGAAAACGACGAGTTTCGTACGATCGTCGCGGCTATAATTACGTTTAAATCGAGAAAAAAAGATACTAAATACTCGTGTCGATTTCGCGTCAAATCGTACGATTATGCATAACGCGTCGAGGTAAGAAACGTTCACGCGGCTAATATCGGTTAATCGCTGATAACGCGAATAGCGACGGTATCCTATTTTGCGATGTCGCGTGATTACGATTTCTCCGTAAATAAAGCATCGGCGCATAACTCGCGTCAACGGCTTCAAGTACCTCGAACGTCATCGAACGACGCGTGGACGACGCTTCGGTTGGGTTTCATGAAAAAAATCGCCAGCTCTATATCAACGCGAAATCAGTATCGGAATGTCCGCTACTTTCGCCGTGTATTTTGACGCGCAGCCAGCTCGTTACGGCCACTGCATCGAGCAAACGTTCGCGTCCTCGTTATCTTGTGCACTCGTTCCGCCGCGCCGATTTAATTATCGTAACGCGGCGCTCAAAGATTATTACAAGCGTCATCCAACAGCGCAGGATTACCCGAGTCGTGCCTCGTTCTGATTTAAAAAACGCAAGAGAGTTCGTGTGCTCCGTCTGTGGGACGATTCGGTGTAACGCGAGTAATTCTTTCTCGTGAATTTTCGTCGAACGGTCGAGAAGAGAGAGGACGCGCGACGAGACGAAGGGCGACTCTCTCCGAGGCGCGATTCTGATCGGTAAAAGAAGGATAACAACGGATTTCGAGGTGCGGCGATCAGTCAGGAAACCTTCGGACATACACAATCAACGAAGGGCGAGACTCTCGTTAAGCGATCGATGCTCGGCGTCCCGTGGCACACCGCGAAAGCACATTCGTACGAGGCTTAAAGTACTCTGCCAGGTTTTATATAGAATGTAGTTCATGCTCATCATCCCGAAGATCAGCCGGCTGAGCCGTTCGACAAACGGTTCGAACAAAAAGCACCGAAAAAAGACAACTCGGTGCAAATAACCTTTGCTACGTTCTCCGACCTTCCCCCCCGAGCCTCTTCCTCTCTCTGTCTCTCTCTCTCTCTCTCTCTCTTTGCCCGCCTTTCCATCCCTTCCGATTTCCCTGTTCTCCCATCTGTTTTCCTCTTTCTCTCTCTCTCTCTCTCTCTTTTCCTCCTTTCTGTCTCCGTGTAGCTCCTTTTCATCCCGTAGCTTCTGATAGTACCTAGTTGCCTCCCTCTCTGGCTCGCGGTCTCGCAAGGCACGGCTCTTTGACGAATAGAGAAAGACGGACAGAGAAGACAGGGAGAGAGGGAATTTGAAACTGAGGCAAGCCGCTTATGAGGCTTTCGTGTAAATCACCGGTGAAAGTCACCGAGTTACTAAGTCAATGAATTACTCCGTTCGCCGACCGAGTCTGCCGGGGTCACACACGTCTCGGGGTTACAGGGTATTATCGGCAATCTTCGCGATCAAATCACCGATCGAGGGGAATATTTTTCGATCGCAGATGCCTTACGACGGACCGAACGCCTCCGGTATTTTCCCAATGGTCTGGTCTCGATCGATCAGAGAAGACACTTGTCGTCCAACGTTTCGATGTTAATTGGATTCCACCGATGGATCCTCGGTGTTAATCCCGCCGTGGATTATCGTCCCGAGATCTTTTATCAGACATCTCGTCGGTACCGCTTTCGTCGTCCGACTACCGTTCGATCCACCGAATCATCCATCGTAATGTAAATTCGATCGACTGCACCGACACGACCCAGTCTATTACGCGCATTATGCGCCCGTGGAATCCTCGCGCGACGTCTCGTCAACCAACAAATCCCTCTACCTACGGCGACAACGAACGCCATTGATAGTGATTGATCGCGCACCCGTAGATAGAATCGCTACGAAGGAAAAGTCATGTTCAGGTGGATCTCGAGACTCGCTTTCGGACGGATTCCGCGCTAGATAGACCGGCTTTTCTTCCGCCAGCCGCTTTTGCTGGTCATCACGAAACGCCCCACGGGAGTCATCGACGGTCGCAACACGTTTCGTGTCGCAGGTGTTACGAGAAACGCCAGGAAAATCGCGTTCGACCGCCTGACAACGTCGAATTACGCGCAAAAGCAACGTTCGATCGGTCGACGATATCGAATCTCTCGTGCCAAGAAGACGTTTAACTGGTTCGGGTCAACTGGCGCAACTTGTCCCTTGATCGACGTCCGTTTGTAATTCGATTTCTTCCAAACAATGGCCGATCTTGGAGCGGAGCCCCTGCGGAGGCCTCGATCCCGTGGCCCATTCACGTAATTCTGCCGCGTAATACTCGCGGGAACCGAGATACCGATCGGTCAATAAGAAATTGATTCTCGACAGTCACCCGCGTCACCGTCCTCGGCCTACCACGAGCTCCGATCTCCGTCCAACCACAAGTATATTTTAACGTAGACCGACCAAACCGTGCTTCACCGCCGTTCACGAATTTGAACCGTAATGTTTCTTTCTTCGTTGTTGCGCGTAGCAACGAGAAGAACGGAAAGGAATAATCGCAAAGAAAAACCCGGCTGCTTTAAACGAATCCTGTTGCGATCGCGGAGACGGCCATAAATCGCGTAATACCGGAGGCAGGAAGAACGGCCGAATAAAGGTGGCAGAAGTGGGTGTTCCGAGGGCGGAATCCACGTTCCCACATTTATTATCCTTGAAGTCAAACCGGGACTAACGAGTTTTTGATCGGCGCCGTCCGTGTCGGTCTATAGACACGACGGCATCGGTACCGTCCATCTATGCCTACCTGCTTCTCGATCTCTTCGCCTTTGTCCACGGCCTCTTCCTGTTTCCATTGTCCAAGAAATCCGGCATTCCGCCGAACGGGAAGAAGATTTCCTTCGAACAAAGCGAGACCGACTCTCTCGACCTTTCTTCCTGTTCCTTTCTGTGCGATGGCAGTCGACTCCTCGGACTTGGACTAAACAAACGGTTACACCGCGAACGTTAAACCGTGCACAGGACTCCGTCGATGAAGGTGAAGGAGAGTACGACGTGGCGATTAATCGTCGTTGCTGAAGTTGCAGTCGCCGAACGAGCGGAGAACGTCTGCCGGGAGGAGCGAAGCCTTCGAAAGGACGATGCAAGGGGTCAGAAAAAAATCGCACGGTGCTGATTGAACGGAGAAGAGCAGCGATCCATTTTGCAGGGTATACCGTCCAGATTTCCCGTGGGAGTTTAACACGGCGTAGGGAAAACGACGGCGAGGGAAGAGACGGGACTTGGACTATTAGCGATCACAAATAGGCTATTACGGTCCCATTAATACAGCGCAACGACGAGACGTGCGTTGGTCGAAACACGAACCGCGGATACCAGACTTCCATCAAACCCGCGATCTTCCTCCCTCTCTCGTCTCTCTCCTTGTCCATCTAGTCTCTAGCTACTCTCCCCAGACGGCGGTACTTCTCTGTTTTTACCACCAACCTATGGTATAGGGTTTCCACGAGCCCCAGAGACCGGTAATCCGAGATTCACTTTGTGCGTAAGGTTCCGCGTGCACGTAAGCCGAGGGCATGCTCTCGTATGCACGCGTCGCGACGCCCTACTCGCGTCATCTCGCAGTCCACGGACTCTGGCCGTTCTGCGCGTGTTTAGATCGTTCGATGGAGAAAAGCAAAGAAAAAAAGAAGAAAAAAGAAAAAAGAGAATAAAAAGATAAGGCCGAGAGAGAAATATCATTTGAAATACCATCGACCCACGGAGCAGGGCAATGGCCTGGAGCGTAATCAAAGACAATGAAAAGAAGGGAAATTCTCGGGAAAGAATGTGGAGAGGGACGTTAATTTAAAGCAAATAGAAGAGCGGAAGCGCGCGCGGAGAGGCGAAACGCTGAAAGGAGCAGCAAACGAGGCGAGAATAAACGTAAGCTCGGCTAATCGACTAGGCAGCCGCGGAGAGCCCGTGCCACGTGCCGACTGGCAAACGTTCCGGTGGCAAACACCGCGACGTTGTTAGCCCAGTTAGTCAACATCGGCGCCTCGGATGTTAAGCCGATCCGTTGTAGCACCGACCAACTCATCCCCGATGTCTCCCTTTCCTGCGAAACGCGCACACGTCCGGCCACCCCATACTCTCGGCGGGGTGTGCGGCTGCTTAAATTTTAACGGATCGTCGGAACAGCTTCTGAGAGCGGCCGGACGAAAGATCTCCTCGCGAAAAACACGCGAAACACAACGAAGATCCGTCGAGAAACAAACTCTGGGACAGAAATTTCTTCGGGGATTCTGTTTTGGCAACGCGTTCGAGTTCGCTGGCGTTAAGCTCGTTTGCGCGCTAGAGTCGATTCCTCGACTTTTAACTCGACGCTAAAAGGTTTCCCGCGATCGTCCTTAGAATCGGGTGCCGCGGGTAATTAAGCGGAATTCCGAGCGAACTTTCGGAAGAACGACCGACTCGATCGGTCGTGAAAGCTTAGGCGTGGTAGGAAGTTTGGCCTTTATCGAGTAATGGCAACCGTAATGCTGTTCCTTGCGAACGCTGAAGATAGATTCGCTCGACATCTTTCTTCGCAACGGCGATCAACAGGGCAAGAAGCTAAACGATTGGTTAAACGTTCGATAAGCAGTCTACGTTGTACATAGACACCGCAAATCCTTTGCAATTCGTACCAAAGCGCCAATCAGTCGAACCGGATTTGGCTCTCTTCCGTCTAATCCCGCATTCACGCAGAAACAATACCGGGAGCAGCGGAGTAGCGCGTGCCGCTCATTAGTACCGATCAATGACTCGATCGGACCGAAACGATAAAGCTGTATCGGGGTTCCCTGTATCTCCCTTGCTCGGAGCACGGAGGTTCGAAACAGCGACGCGGATGTAGTTTAACGGAGCAACGTCTTGGAGATGTTGTGCGCGTCTAGCTTCGCCTCTTCCTATCACTGCAAACGGGGACCCTTGACGAAGGGTTGCCGTTGAAGGGCGAACGAAGGCTGGCCGGAATCTTCTCGGTCGTAGAGAGGAACGTAAAGAGGAACCGAGAGCAACAGCGCCAGTAGCAGCAGAAGTAGTAGGTGGAGGAGACAGAGAAGGCGGAGAAGGAGGAAGAGGGTGGTGGCGGTGGTCGTGAGGGGCAGCAATCGGGTGGTGAAGAACCGGAGGAAGGTAGAGTGCTGCAAGGGCAAGGGGCCAGGGGAAAGCAGGCCGTGCGGCGAGGAGCAGGGTGAACGGGGGTTGTAAGCGGCTTACGCCCGCCGAGCGGAGAGCGACTCCTCGCTAATTATTTATAGGACCCTCTCCCGGCTCTCTCTTCTCGTGCACGGAAGATCCTTTGCCGAGAGGAGTTCTCTTCCATCTTTCTTCATCCTCTTTCCTCTCTCTTCCTCCATCTTTGATCTTTTCCTCTTTTCCGTCTCCCTCTACCCTCGCTTCTCTCTCTCTCTCTGTCTCTCTCTCTCACTCTCTCGGTCTTTCCCCGTTTCTTTTCCACCGTCCCTTCTTTCTATACTCTTCTGCGTTCTCTGTGCAACCAAGTTATATGTACACGGTCCTTTTTACGCTGCCGAGGACTGTCCTCGGGTTCTTTAAAATGGGAAAGGTTTGATCGTCGGAGGGTGAAGCACCGTTCTTCCTCAACCCCCGACTTAGCTGTCCTAAAAACTGCAAAAATATTGAACGGCGAGCCCAATTTTTACGATAGATAGAAAAACTCCGTCTCCTGCGACGAAAAAACGGAACCGAAGGTGCGTGCATCCTCGCAACGTATTCGTCGAAAACCTTCATGGCGTATTGACCGAGTAACGTCTCGGGCTGTCCATTGTTTCAAGGTAATTTATGGCACGTAAAAAATTCTCAGGTAGTACATGACATTTCGTTCAGGTGAGAATATCTGACAGGCGTATCGAATCTTGCGGTAAACCTGTTCATAATTACAATTTTTGTAGGACTCGTAGGTTGACAGAAAATCGCAGGTACTCGTAAAGCTTGTGCCTATTACTAGCCGTTAGGACGCAGTGAAAGAGCGTCGATAGAATCTCCACGTGTGTCCGACGCTATAGCGGCGGAAACCAACTGTCCATTTTTTAGGATTACCTGTAGATGCTTCTCGCGCAAGCTACGTGTGTACGACCGGGAAGCGTAGCGCGAGAGAAAGAGATCCGCTGGGAGAATCGAGCAGAAAGCAGATAGGGGGACGGATAGAGTAAAAAGGTGTGTTGGTTACTTGGAAGCATGCCGAATGTTTGGACAGAGGGAGCTTAACAATGCATTCGCGCCCCTTGACTTCCTGCCGGAGCTTCTGATCCCTCGGTCCGGCCGGCCAGCGTAATTGGGTCGAACGAGCCACGATTCCACTAAAAAACTTCCCGCTCGACTTCGTACGCGATCGGCTGATTCGACTTTCTCCTTCTCTGAGGATCGATCGACAGCACTAGAAAGTTCATATTCGGAGGAACTCTAGCAGAAGGTCTGAGATTCCTCGAAGGTTCTGCTATCGGAAAACCAAGTCCGAGATTTGTATTTAAAGATAACAATGGACGTACCTGAATGGAAACGGTAACCGTTATGACAACGGTAGGTTGTAAGCTGTCGAGAGAACTACCACAACCGTCAGTAAACGGCGTTAACCCTTTGCCATACTTTTACGAGTCCGAGTCGTGATGAGAATTTTCAACCACGCCTGGATATCACGAGTCGGGCTCGTGGTCTAATTTCATGTCAAACGTGAATATCACGAGTGTCGCTCGTAGTCTTAATCTCGGGCCCTGTACGAATGTATCATCGGTACGATCAATTTCAAGTTCCGACACTCTGCCTCCGTCGCTTCGGCTCTTCTGCTGACCTAATCGGGCGCAACGTTTGGTCCCGAATTCTTCCGAGTTAAATGGCGTGGCAAGGGCTTAATTAAGAAAGCAGTTGCATCGGTCAAAGTATGACGCAAGCGAATTTCTATGGGAAGAGAGCGCGGCGCGCGGCTCGAACGTGTGGAAAAAGATCAAAGCGAGAAAGTCGAGGCCACGGACGTTATACGATGCGCACCAACTAGCAGAGTCCTCCAATTGAATTTGCAGCGCGGCGCGATCTCGATTCGTCGCTGATTCGATTTCATCGAGTTTAAAACGACCGCTTATAGAGCATTAAGCAATCCTCAAAGTGGGAACGAGAAATCTAGTTACGAGAGCGCGAGCTGGCCTCTTTGATCCAGCCGCTTCCCCTCCTTCGTTTTCTCTCCTTCTCTGTCTATCCTTTCTCTAACCCCGTCTCTCCTCGTCCCTCTCAACCACCCCAACCGCTTCTTTCTCTCGTTAGAATATTGCCAATCGGGGAAATTCCCCTTCGGACTTTACGGCCTTCCAGATTGCGTGAAAATTTCATCCGCCAACATGATCCTCTTCATCGGTGAGATCGATCTTTCCGCTCTTCGTTTCGCCGTAAGTAAATTAATTTTTTATAAAAAAAAAAAAGAAAAAAAAATAATTAATCGATCGGCCCGGTAAGAATCGCATCGTTGGTGGCTGTCGTCCGTTGCATAGGACGTCGCGATAATTGCCAACGTTCTCTGCACGATATACGAGCCGGGATTTCGAAGCAACGGGATACTTGCCGCGGCGAGACGTCGTCGAATTAACGAATAAATTCGCGCAAAATTATTAAACCGATTCTCATCGATGCATTATTTATACGGCTTGCCGTCGCCGGACCCGTCCACGTTGCTCGCGATCGGATGATATATGGGGAAGCAGTTGTAAATGGAGTTGCCGGAACATTTAACGCGTAACTTTTCGCAAACGCCGTACATAATGTATGATTTACTCGCGTGTCAACCTCCGTCGATGGAAGTGCTGCTGGGCGCAGGTGAAAAATGTAATACACGTAAATACTCGAGCACAAATGCCGGCCGATACGCATTTTCATCCGTGATCCCATTGAACTAAAAGAAAAACAAAAAATACAGGTCAAATGTCGACGAACACTCGTATAATCTCTCTTTTCGCGGATTTACCTCCGGGCTGTTTATCGCTTCCAACGAGTTCGAACGTTTAGGAATGAATAACGACGCGTTAGCATGGTCTAAAGGATATTCCATTTTCCGTAGACAGTTCCGAATGACATGGTCATGCTGTTCGACGTGCAATGGAAAGTGACAAAGACAGCGTTTATCGATCCCCGAGGTGACAAGGCTGGCTCGTAAATATATAACATAGAGGCAAAGCAGAGCCGTTAATTGTTGAGCATAATTTTGTTTCAGTGTTCTGGCTGGTAAGCAGTCGGTAAGGTCCGAAGGGTTTCCCTGGGTGAAAGTTCGCGTAACACCTGATATTCGAAAGTACATGAACCGTTGTGACAGGCCCTATTCTTCGACCAAGTTTCGGTAGGTGCGGCAGCAGAGTATAATGGGTATATTAAATTGACATAGACAGAGAGGCTGTAGGAAAACGGGTAAGAGAAGTTGGTTTGCAAGGATAGGTAGGTAAGTCGGGGCTTAGCCCGGTGACACAGTGAGCAGAACCAAGCCATGAAGCTTACGGCCGGCTCTGAGTTGTTATAATGGGATCCGGCTAAACGCAAGCCGATTTTAACTCTTCGCCGCAGCACTCGGCCAAGTTCAAGGCCATTGTCTTCAACATACTGAAAGTGAACGGTCGACGCTCGCAAACCCATCTAAAATGTCTCCAGAATATCTTTCTACAGGAGTTCAGTTAACTCGTGCGGAGAAAACCTCGAATAATTGTTTCGCACCGACGCTTCTTCCTTCGTCTTTTATCCCTTTCGTTCGCAGCCTGTCTACACTTGGACGCAATGCCACGCAGCGTTTCCCGTAATCTTAGAGCGACCGTTTGAATTTTATAGGAAACGGGTTCGGTAAGTCCGAAAGTTCGCATAGCGTCTCCGTTTTAAAAAAAAAACTTTTGCATCCCTTGGGCAGCTGTTCCGTTTCCGTATTTCTTAGCGAACGATTTCTGACACAAAGACGAGAAATCGGGCAAATTAAGCAAGCGTTTTGTAAATGTATTACTCTCGGCTAAAGATCAGAGTACGAGGAATCCAAGAACCACAAGAGGCTCAACGAACTCACGGTGGATTTGAAGCCGGTATGCGAGTAATTCTGTCGGGCATATAGCCTATGAATCGAGAATCTCTTTTAAAAGCAAAGTCGCGAAGGATTTGCACCGCGTCTGTGCAAAAGGGGCAAAGGATCCAGGCTACTACTTAGGTATACCGGCTGATTTGTTATAGCCCGTTAATTTGATGAGTTAGAAAGGGTGGCGGATTATGACGTCAAAAGGTAGACAGGTACGCGATCTGTCCAATTAGCCAGGCACAGGCTGACCTGGTGCTGCCTTCGGTTGCTTGGGGTTCTTTGTCCCCCGAGTTTAGGCCACTTACGAGATACGCCGCTTTTGCCACCCTTCTCTCTATTAACGACCAACATGCTCGTACGCTTCACCAAGCCGTATATATACCACGTAGTATACGCAACCTGGTACACCTGCGATCCTTTAATGGACCGTCTCTGAGCTCTATGCATACGCGAACCTCTCGATCAGCCTGTCTATCTAGCATCTCTCGCCCCTCTTACACGCTCGGAACTTTGCCCGATCGTATCAAAGAGAATACGGGACGTTCCACGATAATAAACGGTGCCACGATCAACCTCGTGCATCGACCGCCTCTCGTAACACGACTAATTACGCGCTGTACTCAGCGAATAGTCGTCGCTTTCGATTCGAAATAGGAACTTTGAGATAAGCGGAACGAGATTGGATGGTTTAGCGAAAGGACGAAAAAATGTTTGTTAGGGAAAGAAACGACAAACCGATATAAGGGATAAACGCCGACGGATATTAGCTGTTTCGATGTAATCTGGGCGCGTGAAACGCGAATTTCCGGGTAGAGGGCCGATAAATTGGTTACTTTACGTCGGCGAGCGAACGTTTTTTAATTTTGTGGAAAACAGGATAACATCGGAAAGAACATGCGACGCGTTTACGCAAATTGCACTCGCGATTACGACGACCACGAGTCTGTAATTAATAATGGCTTTTAATGGTTTGCGATCGATACGGCAGCCCACTCGAATAATGGGACGCGGGGCCGTTTTAATGTTAATTAATTTCAAGTGCATTAGCAAAATTACAGCCCGCGGCAGCGAGAACTTTCGCGCATCAATGTGATTAATAGAAGGCTGACTCGCGATCTATAAGCTGGTTGTGTCGAAAAGAAATAAGACGGGCCGCATCGAATCACACGGTGCGCGCAAACGTTACGTTAATTAGAGACGGACCGTGATTAATCGTGTCGCTGTGACACGAGGTCGCAACCGTTCATTATCGCGTGAACATGGTTAAATAAATCAACAAATTATTAATAATATGTGACGATTTATTTTTTGACGTAGTAAGATTCTCTTCTTACATGATAGAATAATCATGTACCTTATAAGTCTAATAATTATGTACAGCTGGCGTCGTATCGTTACAAAGTAACTTAACACTATACGCACAATGATCAATTACAGCTTACTGTCATTTTCTATTCTTAAATTTACTGATATCTCATTTTTTTTTTCTTTTTTTTTTATTTCAGTTAACTTTACGTTTCAACTCACGATAATATACATTAGGGCTGTATACGCGGAATATACAATAATAACTCGCAGATCGAGTCGTAACTGCAAGAAACGATCTATAATTTAATACCAGTTTCCCTTGTCACGAAATGGAACAGACGAAGTTGGATAGGTATGCCACTATCTAACACTCTCGAACCTTTTCGGCTTCGGTACACTCTCTAATACTAATAAAAAGTTACAATAAGAAAAAAGATAAAAAAAAGAAAGGAATAGAATAATTACAATAAGCGTATATAAGCTTATGAATCCAGAGATCAACGATCACGCACGATCTTCTCCCAGCTATCGCAATTGCACTATTTCGTTTCTCCCGACTGTTACTGCATTAGAAATTGAATGGAATGAGGAACCAAATGTTCCTACTACGATAGCCGTTTTACGATCGATCGCGAAACATCGTTGTCGATTCTTATATATTTATAATCTTGGGGATAACTCGAGCATCGATATATTCTCAGAGGCGATGAAATAATCGCGAAACAAGAAATTAAATTAATCGAAAACACATCCAAGAAAGCAATCAGAATGGAAGAAGGGAAATTTCACTCTCGCGTCAATTGTAAAAACGTTTGAATTTCGTTTCGGCTTCGAACGATCAAAATAAGAACACGCGTCGAATGGAATCGAGTTGAACGGGTCCAGATCAGATATTCTTTTCCATTTCCGATTGTAAATAGCTGCAAGAGAGTTCTGTGTTTGTGTTCTCGATCATCTGGTAGTCGGTTAATCACGATACAAGCAACGAGAAAAATTCAGATGATAATTAAACACCCTCTAGACCACTTAGATGTTTATCATTATTTATCTATTCTGACTACTCTTACTCGAGTCGTTCCCAAGTTAAAACTTCAATGAATATATACTACGGAAATCATGATGCTACACATCAATGTCCATCCATATTTATATCAACTATTGAAAGTTTAAGTCAGAAATAATTCATTTAGACACTTTTTTGTCTCCTAACACGCGGTAAAATTCAATGTCGAAAGTAAGAATCAATTACCGTGGACGTTTAATTATGATCAAACATACAATTAGACTATTACGATATTAATTTAAATTGTTCCCGAGGATTTTATTTCGCATTATAATCGGTACCATCCTCAACATTTCTTGAAAAGGAGCACCAGCTTCGAGAAGGTTCGAGAGAATACCGAAAGATCATAAAAAAAGGACGAAGATATCAGGAGTTTCTTTGTTTTATTCTACTCCTTCTCTACATCACTCCCGCAATGATAATCGTAAAAGCCAGTCGTACGAAGGATAAATTATATAAACCAGTTGTTGCATAGGTAAGGAAATTGAAAAACACTGATTGTAATTATCTCTATCTTCGTTAATTAATGTCTTACAAAATATAATTTATCCTTATTCGAATCTTCTCTTGTGGGACAGGAAAATGAACCATAACAGGATCCGCGCCTCTGTCAATCATTACCGAAATAGATGTCACCGCTTTGACGCGATTTATCATTATATTTCGGAAGCAATCGCTAGTAGACCGCGGATCTCTATGAAAATCTATACTTTGATAAAAAATGCATATTATTTTGAAACCTGGACAGAAATTTGCTTTGTCATTAAATAACAACAAATGAATTGTCTCATGTATATATATATATATATGTATATGTATATACCTTGCGTATTTGACATGTCACGATATCTGCATAAAGATTCGCGATCTAGTTATAAGTGGCAAAGGATTCAGTAGCTGTAGTTTCCTGAGTACGGTGAAAGATTCCAGAATTTCTACCAGGCCGCTATACCATCGCCTGATATTTCTGGTCAGATAGTACATAACCATCGGACTCTGACGAAGTGGCCATGTCGTTGCTGCCTGTTGGATTCAAATGATGACTGGTCAAGTGTGACATAGAGGACGTCAATGTCATGTTGTGGTGATACTGCGGATGGTAATTTCCTTGCGGGCTGTGATGCATGTGAGAGATCTGAGTTTGATAGTAATCGCCGCTGGTGTACGGATTCTGATAGGCATTGTAGGTCTGCCCAGCGTAACATTGGCTCGGGTTCACCGAGCCGGGTGACGATGAACTCCAAGCGAAACCGTATTCGCTGTGATGAAGTTGATTCATCGGTGGTGGATATGACGATGGCGGCAATTGACTCGCACCCGGAGTCAACGGCGGAGAAGGTGTAGTTAGAGCGCTGTTTGCTCCGCTTCCGCCGGTCGGCGTTACACCTAGACGCGGGTACGTCGACGTAGTCGATAAGAGAGGCGAATTCGGCCCGGGTGCCTCTTTGCCACGCGGTGGAGAAACCGGCGATGAGCGTCTACTAGTTGACGCTGACGAGCTCGTCGGCATCTTGTTGCTATTGCTACTATTGTTTTGGTTTTGATTCGATCTCGGCGATCCTTTTGAAGGCGAAGTCTGCTGTTGCTGTTGCAATTGCTGTCTGCATTTCGCACGACGATTCTTGAACCACACCTACGCAAAGCAGAAGATATTTGGATAGATATTTGGTTAAACAGAGTGTCTCGGAAACTTTGGAATATCTCGGATCGTCGATGAACGAACATCCTTTGAAGGGCGGCAAGGACGAACGCAGCCAGATCCTTTCGTGGGGAGTCTCCGAAGGTTTCGTAGAAACCAACTCGCCCGAGGGATCATGGAAAAGAAAAGGTATCCCGTCACGAGGGATGGAACCGTACAAATGGAGAGTTAATCGGTGCAATGGGAAAGTAATCGCGGGCGGACGGCCGTAACATTTCATTAAATCGCAACAATAACAACGGACTGGAGCAGGGGTAGTTGGAGGGCTTTTATACGCGTACGTGTGCTAGTTTTAGTGTACACGCTCGCGCTTTGCGTACGTGTGTCCCTCGAGATTCCCGTTACCGATGTTCGTCGGCACGCATGCGCCAATCGAACCATATCGAATACACTATAATTGCTATCATCGTGTTAGCGAAGGTGGAAAAATTCGCGAAAAATTCGTGAAAATGATGCAAAAAATTCGCGAAAATTTTGCGGAAAATGTGCTCGCAACATTGTAATAGTATGCATGCAAATAAGCAAATTCTTTAAACGAAATCGAAAAAGTGCGTAAATTCTCGTAAAAGAGCGAGGTCTTGCTTTCTCTTCTTTGCCGAGTTAGAGATAGGCGCGTTCCAAACACGGACAAAAAGTATCCCCCGGTAGGCCGCAAGTACGCGCACACGGACCCCCTTTCACTCCCCCTCATGCACCCTTCATAATCCCGGCACACAATGTGGCCAGGGGTGCGATCCTATGAATCTATGCCCGTGCCTTTAAAAGCAAGACCCGTCGTCATTGTTGTTATTATCGACAGCATTGTAACAGTTGTTGCGAAGAACACGACTCGCCGAAGCGAACAGGAGATTTCCAGTCGCCATGAATTTCGTGTTAGTTGGCTGAGTCGAGAACGAGGGAAGGATAGAGGCCTCGGTCTCGTCGAGTAGGGTTGAAAAGTTAAAATTAACGAAGCGTAAACAAATCAGAAATTGGAACGACCGCAACGCGTCAGAGATGTTACCGATAAAAGAGACTGTTTCGGGTTTTATCATTCGTCGAGGCAATAGACGGATCCTCGTTTCGCAGGCACATCGTTCGCAAATGGGGTGCGGAGATTCGAGACGCGTGAAACGTGGATATTGCGTATCAACCGTAAGAGAAATGATCCCTACGAGGAAGAGGAAGAGATGGATCTACGGGCGATGGGGAAAAAGAACGAGAGAGAAAACGCCCATTATCGCTCGATGTTTGCACAACGACACCCCCCGCCCCTCAGGAACAACACACGGCCGGAGCTAGCAGCTACCCCAAAAACCAACCAACAGGCCGTGGTGCCATCCGGAAGCCCTCAGGGGGCAACCACAGCCAGTTCTACTGTGTGTATCGACGGCTAGGTGTAAATTGCATCACCATCTGGTTAGCATCCAACGCGGAAAACCAACCCATTGGTCACGAGCTGGAGCAGCTGCGTTGACGTTTGATTATGACGAATATATTTTCTTATTTGCGCTATTAATGCGACATCGAAGCTGTTACGCGCCTATACACACACCGTGTTAGCAGAAACGCGAAACAACGTCCATCCGTCTGTTCAAAGACACGGATACCGCGTCAAACCGTAAGGGCACGAGAACGCTGGAATACTGCCTCGATAACGTTCGCGTGCGCGCCGATAACGACGCTTAGGAAAATTTTTAATTTATCGTACGAGCCGTTTCAAGATCCGGATATACATATTTTTTACGATAGTCAAGATTATCGTCGAGCAGAATTTAATACGTATAAATTTGTAAGGTAAACCTGTTCGCGAATACAAGTTTATCGTTTTTCCTGTCGGATACTACCGCTTCTGGAGCCGTAGGCTCTTCTCTTTTTCACCGAGAAAATAACGTTTTGACGCGTTCCTCGATCGTAAATGATGGACGAACGACCTGGCGCATTCAAACGTAGCAAACATCGCGCGCAGCTGTGTCGTTCACTCGCAGAGACGAGCGAATAGAAACTCGCGAGCGAGATAGAACGAAGGGCTATAATCCAGGAACAAATCAACTATATGTTGTGTTCCATACATCGTGCTTCTGTGTTCCTCTATCTATATACACCTCTATCCCATGTCGAGCTCTGTCTCTGTCTATGTCTCTCTCTCTCTCTCTCTCTCTCTTCTCCTTCTCCTTCTCCTTCTCCATTGGAAACTTTTAGATCCACACACCCCTCGACCTCTACTCCTCCCCTCCTTCTCTTATCCACCTCTCTTTTTCCCCTTGGATATTATTCGTTCACGTGGGTACGCCTCTACAATGTACATGGTGCACACGTGTGCTCCCGTGACGTACGTGCAGTTGCGCCTTCATTCACCAGGGGCTTAACTTCGCGTGGAAACTCCGCTAGACGGAATTTCCTTGCTTTGTCCTACATCTCGCGATGGCGGTCGTTGGTACCGCCGAGTAGCGAGATTACTTTACGCGTCGCCCCATCGAATTCGATGACACGTAACTTATCCCCATATTTTATAAGATACACGCTACGACGCTCTG
Source organism: Bombus pascuorum (assembly GCF_905332965.1). Lineage (NCBI taxonomy): Eukaryota > Metazoa > Arthropoda > Insecta > Hymenoptera > Apidae > Bombus > Bombus pascuorum. The sequence goes on along the minus strand of NC_083496.1, from coordinate 5,162,649 downwards.
CCGAGTTCACGTTTTCCAATCGAATCAGAAACACGCGTTGGTGATTAAACAATGGCGATAAATCGGAGCACCGATACATGTAGCGACGTATGGCGATCCCAACGGCAGAAAGGAAAGAGGAGGAGAGACGCGCCGGGGGATTCGCGAGCTCTAATATTCCCGTCACGATCGTGACTTCGGGATATCCCGCCACGAAATAAAGATGTTACGAGGACCGCAATAAAAGCGTCAACGAGCTCGTCGGCACATCTATCAATGTACAGCCACGACCGGGACAATGGCGAAACCGGAGGGGCGTAGAGCGCGACGCCACGTTGTGTAAATACCTTAAATCTCGTCCACGCTTGCCGAAGCACGGAACACTCTCGTTCCCTCTTCCTCTTCTACTCGTTGCTATCGTCCGCCGAGATCGTACTTGTTCCTCGTGACTCGTAACTTATACGCGACGGATAAATCGCGACTAGTTTCTCGACTCGGCTAGGTCGATTTCCACGTTCGCTGACAACCACGCTTTTCCTGTAACCCTCGCGATGAGGAGGGGACAAGGAAAATATATTTAACCAACTTACCTGCACTCGTGATTCAGGCAAGTTAATTTTCAGCGCAACCTCTTCGCGCATAAAGATGTCCGGGTATCGTGTTTTAGTAAAAAGTCCCTCTAACACGTCCAATTGCGCTCTGGTAAAGGTTGTCCTTTCTCGGCGTTGTTTACGTTGATTCATTCCTGAAATAGAAGTAAAACGATCACAACAGTAGCGAATATTACACGCAGTTCAAGTATTTGACGCGATCGGTAAGAATCGTGCGCTAAAAAGGTAGATTGGAAACGCTTGTCGAAAGGACGAAGATGAGTCGCGAGGCTGTTCAACCGGGGTAGGGTAAGGCATCAGTACCGCAGGCCGGAGGACAGAAAAGGGGGTGGCACAGAGGGGTGTAAGCGTTGCGAGGTCGCGATAGCGTAATTTTGAACAGTTCCCCGCTACGACCCACCCTCCTCTACCTTCCTCGTGCCATCGAGCCTCGCTTGGCTCGTTCCGGGACCCACGTAATCCGCTTATGAGGGGGTCACAGGGGGTGGCGAAGGGAGGAGGACGGGGGACAAGTCAGGACGGCGGAACGGGGACCGAGGAGGGGTGGGGTACACCCCGGAATACACGACCATCCAGAGGACCAAAGTCGCGGTTCGTTCCCAGCTGCCTCTCTGAAAACGATGGTATCCAACACGCCAACGTACAACGTTCCAACCAATAAAAAGAAGAGGCTGGAAAACTGCGCTTCGCCCAGTGTCTCTCGGTTGGAAGTTGAATCGTAAAGTCGAGAAAGGAATGGTAGATACCAAGCCTGAAAGGATCGTCCGATGCCCCGCGATCGACCAAACTCAGTTTTTTAAGACTCGACTTCGTAAACCTCTGCTACGAATCACAACGTGCTCCCGTCTCTCTGCTCTTGAAGTCGTCGCTCGTAAACCGATTGTTCGATCGAAAGTTGCGAGTTTTGTCTGTGCGATCGTGCCAGCGTGTAAAGTCAACCGTGGCGAATTCGAACAACGAAGTCGCGACATCGTACACGTAAAAAGAGAAAGCATCGGAGGCATCAGCGGGCGAAAGAGAAGAACGCGAAAGAGAGAGGTGAAGAAAGAAGAGGAAGAAGAGGAGAGAGGAATTAAAAGCAACAGCTCCTACCGCGAAAACAAGTTGGAAGAGTGGTTTACGACGAGAAGAGGAGGCAAGCGTGAGGAAGACATTGTACGCATCGTACATTTGCATGTTTCTCCTCTTTAAATGCTTTAACGCTGCAACCACGCAACGAAGTTGAAAGTAACAATTATGTAACGAACGCGTGTTTGGATACGCAACGATCAACAGAGTCGACCAAGTAACTCGAAAGAGGAAAGAATCAGAAGAAACGGAAGCGCGAAGGGCATCGTCGATGAAAAGCGACAGCGAAGCGAACCATCTCGAGAGGGGAGTGGTGCGTGAGCTCTAAGAGGGCATCGGTTGTATCGGTCGTATCTTTCGCGCCTGACCCTGCAACTGTTCCTTTAAGCTAAGAACGATATGTAACAACAAGACGTCGAAGTAAAGGATGATGACGATGACGCCAACGATGATGCATACACGCGATCGAATGGCTAACGAACTGGTCGAGTGGGCTATCAGCGTGGTAGCCAGGTAGATCGTCGAGAAAGATTGCGCCGGGCACAATGTAAAATTCCATGCCGGTTGGCTACCGTCGCAACGATGGCCACGACACGCCCGCGATCATTGAATCTATGATCCGTATCTGCTGTTCCGTTGGGTGTGCGGCACGGCGCGGATCGGAGCAACGGAGGTTGGACCGAAGGGATGAGACTCCTGGCGAAAGAGAGGAGAACAGATCCAGCGAGAGGATGCTTGATTGTCGAGTGGGCGTTAGCGCTACCGTTAACGACGGCCTTTGCCGGCTATACATCGGTCCATGTGAAAGCCAGGCCCTTATCCAGCAACGAGACAATGGAATTCCGATTATGGTCTTCCGCCTGCTTCTACACGGCGTCGAGTGGGCGCGAGGGAAAGCCCTTCGTTTGCTTGAATTCTACGCGAGCACAGATTCGAAACTCGAGCGTCGAGATCCTCCATCGCGCTTGATCTACGGTTTCATCGACTGTACATCTTTCGCTGTTCGCCGTCAAAAATCCTGCCACGAACGCGAAATTGGACGCGAAAGTTTTTCGACGGGAGGGATGGTAAATTCGAATAGGCCGGTTCGCCGAAAAGCGGCTAGCTAAGCAGCTCTAATGGGACGGCAAACACCCGCTGCGTCCTGAAGTATGATTCGATTTATTATCGTCAGCGCGAGACGAAACCTGGGGTTGATACAAGGGTTGCTTTGGCTCATTGGCCCACAACAGGATCAGACGCCACCCTAATAGCAAATTCGTTTTCTGTTTATTGGATTCTTCCTTCCCTCGGCACAGGGTTTCGTGTTTCGAGATCTCGAGCGGAATGGAATCCGTGGAAGTCAATGAACCGATAACAAAATTTTACAGTAATTTGTCTCGCCCGGTGGAATACCATCGGAACACGCCAGGTACCGAATGAAAATGCTTTCCGATCGATCCAGCTTTTCCTCGAACATACAGCACGATCGTTCGGCGTCGTATCTAATAAGAGATTACACAGAGTAACGAAAGGCTACTAATTAATCGCAACCTGTGAATTTAACGAATTACCCTCGCCGTACTCGGGCACAGTATACGCACGTTGTGAGTCGACCGTATGAATTACACGACCGGTGCTTACTTATCTATCCACGATACCATCTAAAACTATGCATGCGATGAAATATGGCGCGTCTAGGGGACGCGGCGGCGTGATTATGCTTAACGTAGAATTTCCCTAGGCGTTTGTCTCGAGATTGCGTATGCGCGTACGTTATTGAATAATAAATACCCAAGATAAGACGAGACGCTGTTACTTCGGGATGCTTATCGAATTAAAAAATGCTAATTAATATCAATTACATCGCTCGATCCGGAGAATCGAATACAAAATCTCGTCGTAATTATTGGATAAATTAAGTGGCTACCACGAGACCACTCATTCGTCAAGACCGTTATGATCGGGGAGAATCATAAATTACTCGCGAACATGGAGAAATCGGAAGGGAATCGGAGGAAATTAGCCGAGTGCGACAAACTCGTTTCACGAGCAAGCGGTTACTTTGCTATTCATAGAGGGCAAGATGCGACGGTAGCAAAATTCCAAATCGGTGAATGATCAAGAGGGATGACCGACGAATATCGAAGGAAAGTGAATACGCTCGAGAAGGGAATCGAAAATTAATTAAAAGCTAAAATGCGAACAGGACGCTAGACGGCGTAGAACGTAGGCGGAGGGATGGATTATTCAGGGGACCGTGGGATGATAGCACGTGCCACTGCCGATGAGAGACGGAATTCTAAAAGGCCATCAGTTACGAAAACATTTGGCCGACTTTGCGTTTACAGCATGACCTCCGTGAAATCGCTGCATAAAGCAGATAACCGCATCCGACTGATTTGCCTTTCGTGCCTACGAAGTCGTAATATCCTCGTCAAACGGGAGCATATTCGAGACAAAAGTTCGATATCGGGAAAAGAACGTGCAAAGTTATCGAAAACGGAGCATCTGGGCTCGAGAAGACCACACAAAGTTTCGACGGAACGAACGGAACGAAACGCGTGTGGCCTTCGCTCCTAGTCGTTCTTACTTGGTAATCTAGCAGAGACGAGCATAAGTAAGTAACGAAATACCAACACACATCCGGGACAAGCGAATAATCGGATAAGCTTCGTGTTACCATCTACCAACCGATAGCTTTTTCATTCGCTTCCTCTTCTGTTCTACCTACTTATCGTCGGGGTAACTTATCTAGCGATTTGAAAAGTGTATCAAAACGAAAATAGCGGAGAACCGATCGATGGAACTAGATATTAGAAATCGACGATGGTCCGACCTTTGTCCACCGACCTGCGCGATACCAAGTTCCAGAGAATAGAAACAAGAAGCAGAAGCGGAGAAGAGACCGACGTATCGATATCGTTGTACGTGATATTTCACTCAGACTCGAGTGTTTATCCTACAATTAGGACCTGGACCCGTATTTAGATCCCTCTATCGAAGACGATACCATCCGCCTACTCAATTTACTCGCGACACGCGTCAAACGACGCGAATCGTTTCGTATTTGATCGACGATTTCTCTCTTACGCGCGTGCTTGTTTAGCTCGATATTTTGTGGCCACTTCGTAACGACGATAGAGGCACGTGTTCCCGCCACGTGCCACGCTTAACCTGACGTCTAATTGAGTGATTCGAAACTCTATCGAACTGGCAGCAGTCTCCCAGACGAAAGATTAAACCATCATGCTGCTATAAATTTTAAAGATCAATCCGACCGACGAGTTTACGCTGAAGAAACTTTCGAACTCTTGTTTCCCGGTTCCCATTCGATTATATCCCGACGTGGAATTGAAATCGGAGGCGTGGATGTCTGTTTACGCGTGCCGATGCCACCGAGAGGCGGAGGAAGTTAAGTGGACGGGCAATTTCTCTGCGACAACAAATAGTAGTCGTCGAATGAGAAAAGGGAGAGGCATGTGACGCGATTCCCACGTACCCGGTGGCTCCTGCAGCGTCCCTGTACATTGTACATCGGGGAGAAACCTCGGCGCGTTAACGACAACGTTTCGACACCCCACCTTTTTGGCACCCTTCGTTCCGCTCGGAGCTACTACTTTTTTTTTTTCTTCGTCCCGCCCTGACCCCACGCCTGATTGCATAATAAAACAAATATCGTCGTTCGACGCCGTCCAAACATTCTTCGAGCGCGCTACGAAACACCCAACACGGACTGTCTCTTTTCGCGCACGCGACGAATACGTAGTTTCGCGCGTGGCCACAACCACGCTCTAACCTTAACATTCTATCCCGGTTCCTTGCCACTCCTTCGCGTAGCTCAAGGTTGCAGACGGTCGTTTAGCAAGATTCATTTCCATTTTAATTTTTCATTTCCCACCGAGAGAACGAACGTTCCAGCTCGTACATTATGTATTCGGCGAATAAAAAGAAACTCGATTTCTCGTCGGAGGCGGGTGGAAGGACGAAGACCGTGAATTTACACTTGCGGGCGGTTCGTAAGATCCTTGGCAAGTATTCGATATTACGATCGATGAAATAATCCCAAGTCCGTCACGACGAACGGCGATGAATTTAACGGACGCGATCAAACTGTAATATTTAGTTTTTAATTGATAAAGGAACGATAAAAAGGGGGAAACGCGTCTCTTCGGCGCGGGTCACCGATTCGCTCGTTTCTCGCAGCCGCGAGCCTTGTTTCTACCCTGGACTCTCCCGATTGCCTCTTTCGCACGAACGCGTATATAGACAGAGGGACACTCAGTTCGTTCCTCTCTCGTTCCACGGCTTTTCGTGTAGCGGATACGCCTACAACGGATAGGCGGCTGGACGCGGGTACGTACGGACCTAACGGACAGATCCGTGTTTCCATGGAAACCCACCTATCTGCGTTGGTTGGACCTATACTGCCTGCTGCCACCCTGATAAGCGGCTTACTCTCATGGTTCTCTCTGCTCTTCTTCGCTGGGGCATTCCAGCCCCTTCCTCCTACCCTCTTGCCGCGACTCGAATCCCTCTGCTCTCCCTTCCTCTCACTCTCTCTTTCTCTTTCGTTACTCCGTACCCCTTTCAAACCACCGTGAAAAAGACGAAGGCGAAAAAGAGAAAAGTACGCCAATTCCGCGTCCACGTATATTCTTCGACGCGTCGGAGCGCGAAAGAAAAATGAGAACGTTCGTGCGTCTAATTGAAATATGCTCCGCCTTTAAACGTTCTGTTTCGATGCGACGAAAATCATCGCGAGTCGTTTCCATCGACGATCCACGTAAGAAACGATCGAACTTCCACGAGAATGCGAATTTACAATTTCTATCGCGCTTGGACTAGGTATTGCGTTGGATTGAAAGCCGATACGCGAAATTGACGAAGAATTTATTTGACTCGGGACTCGCGATATACGAGGAATTTTGAAATGAAAAATTCGGCCGATGCCTTAAAGGCAACGTTACGAAGAAATGCAGTCGAGCGCTTGCCACAGAATGGTGCACGTTGACTATAGTTAAGAAGCCCTGAGTTTACTTTGGCCTCATAGGGCTTCAGTCGATGCATCGATTTGCATGGCAATCAATAATGGCTAGTACGGCGGACAGACCAAATACTTTTACTAGGAGATAACAGGCCGTATGATACGCGAAATATAAGAAACGAACAATGGGATCGAGAGAGTAAAAGTTGGGTAAACGATAGGAAATGTTTGCAGCTACCAAAGCCTGCATCGAATAACCGTTTAATCGTATCGAGTCCTCGGGATCCTTTCGCGATCGAACGAATGCTCCTTTTACGCCTTAAAAATGAAAAAAAGAAATGTGAAGAAAGAATGATTTTAAAGAATATGCAAACCTCGTAAATCGTACTTGAAATTTGAAAGAAAACGAAGCTGTTGAGACGATAAAAGAAAGAAAGAAAGAAAGGAAGAACTATAGGCTCCTATATTTTCTACTTTCCTAAAATGGAAAAGGTAGCAAGCAAAATGGTGCCGATGTCTATTTCGTTCGTCAAACTAGAACCGAAGTAACTATGATTTAACCTCGGGGAAAGGGGAAACGATGGAATTCGATTTTTCAAGAAAAGTGTTTGAACGAGAACAGCCAACGCCACCTGTAACGACTCTGTCTTAACACTTACCTGTGTCAAATTATCAACATTCCTTCTTTCTATTACCTATCGCAACCATTCAACGATTCAAACGCTTGTGAGAAATAACAGCGCCAATACGGATCGCGATTCGAACGCGACATTAATAATTAACGGTATTATAGCGCCACTATGAACATACGCAAATTGTAAAGCGGTGATCGCGTGCCTCTGGTAATTAACCGCGATATCTATGGGTAGAATACAGAGTTTTAGGAATCGCTACAAGATTTGAATCGTCTCGCGTTAGATTAATCTCTTTGGTATTTAGATGCGATCATGTGGAGAATGTTTCAACGACCGATTACGATCGTTAATTAATTCAGATTATCTCGATCGTGTAATTTTATCGTACAGTTTGCTATTGCGATCAATGTTTCGTCGTGCAATATTATCTTTTTGTAATAAAGTCAATAATTTGCTATCGCTTTGTTGTATCGTTGTAAGAATAATAATATGTAAATATGAAGTAAACATGCAAATGTATAACGTAAAGAGTAATATCGATCTCTGATAGTTTATGCGAATAGAAAGATGAATTAAAAAGAACTAACCTTGTGGGAAGGCAGCTAGTCCATGCTCCAAGGGATGAGGATGTGGATGACCGTGAGTGGCGAGTGCGAACGGCGATGGTAGACCTGGGTGAGGGGCTCCTGGATGCGGGTGAGAATGCGGATGGGGATGGGTACCGACTCCCATTGCTGGATGACCGTGGGGATGGTACTGAGGACTACTGGTCGGAGCGCAAGTGGCGCCGGTAGCCTTCAGGTACCCCGCCATGTAACCCGCGAGGCAAGCCAGTTCACCCGCCACTGCGGCTCTCGTATCAGAATGCCTTAACTGTTGATTTACTCCCTCTGTCGTCAACCACAAGTTTTCTTCACGGTGATTATTCTCACTCAATTGCGAAGGTAACTTCTCGTTGTTGCCAGATATTCCAGGTGTCGGTTCTTGCGGCGCCGACACGTTTTGTCCACTATTGTAGCCTTCGTATACCTCCAGCTATAACGATAATTATGCCGCATTACAGTCCATTCTTCGTTGAAGCCGTCTTTCGTTAATACTTTAAACATAGAGCCAACTATGGATTTGTCTTGTTTCTTTATAATCGAAGTTATCACATTTTTGTCAATAATCAATTGCCCTTTATACGCACATTTCTCTTGAAGGCGTATCGTGAGTGTACGAACGTGTGTAAGTTGCCGACGGTAACTCGTGTCGTGCTCGATTACAATAAGGAAATTAGCATTCTTTTTGTGTTCTACATGTATTGCTGCGAACGACAATTTTCCACAAGATAGACACGTACTACGCGTGGAGCTATGCCCTTCTTTTTAATGCAAAGAAATACCGAGTCACTGAATCGATACTTCAATGTTCTTAATTTGTAAACTTTTTCCAAAGTATATCCGTTACGTTAAAATATATCCCATTAAAATGTATTTAGTGCGACGTTTAATGTAGTAACGTGTTAGGTATCACTCACTGGAAATTGATTATGTTGCCACATTTACGAAAATCCAAAGTGTGCTCGTATTGTCCTATAGTCATTTTATACCACACCACAGAATGTAAACTATTCTTTTGTACTGTCTGATAACACACGAAATATAAAATATATTGTATCGTGAAATAATCTACTTTTGACACCAATCGGTCGCCGACGTTGTTCGTTTCTATATTAGAATGCACGTTAGAATTAACCACTGCTCTAGCACAAGTACAGAGAGATACTGCGCGCCTTGTAGAAATATTCAACTGGACTGCCGGCTAAACCCCTCGCTGTCCCACAGTAGTTAACCAGATTCTACCTGGATCCCTTCCATCGGTCTCCACCCTCAAAAATAAGGGTAGGGATTTCGGAGCGGGCCCGGCAAGAGTGGGACTATTCGTACTTATGGCCTGACCAGAACTTTTCTCAGGGCTAAGGAAGTGCGAAAACTGCGAAGACGAAGTGACTAATCATAGTTTCTTACCACTATTCTACGAGCTTCGATTTCTTCCCTTGTAACTTAAACAATCCTAGCATAGCAAATAGCATGGAAAATGACTATCGTCGCAACATAATTTACACGAAGTGTTGAGAAATGTATAACAGCTTGCATTCGTATGAAGTGGATTACTAAACGAGGAGGTTCTGTGAAGCTAATAGGAGGAGAGAAACACGTATACGACGATGAAACATGAAATAACGACGCGTGCTAAACCGGAAGGAAACGAAGGGAAGTGGGGCACATGCTAAAAAGGCGGCTTATCCGAAAAACTTAACTTCCCACTAGACGCTAAACGGCTAAATAAACTTCCAAGTTTTTATCCAGTCGACGGACCATGGACAGAGGGAGATACGATGTGTCAGAAAAAGATGAAACACGGAGAGGAGAGGAGAGGAGAGAAGGATGATGCACGATGGTAGGTATGTTTACACGAGGGCATTATGGCGGATAATGTTTGTTATAGGCGTCTATGCTCTAGAGCCAGGAGAGGCGAGACTATCCGACGTTAAAAGGCCAGCCTGGTCGATCCGCTTACGGCGGATGAGGCTCAAATTGAGTGAGAGATAGTGAACTCTAGTGCAACTCGTTGCACGAGCATCACACATGTCTCGATGCGCATACCATGCATATTTATATACAAGTAACTTCACAATTTATAGCATATCGCGTAATAACTTCGTTGATAAGCCAGCGTGTCAAGTAGGAATCGATATCATAATATGAAAACAGTATAAAGCATCGTTTGCTAATATTTTATCGCGTGCCACTGTACTATTATGTACCGACGAATCCTTATGAAAAATCCTTCATTTCACGTTCTATACTCGTAGAAACGTATGTTAAAGTGGAACAATAAATAATCTTATTACGTTAAACGACAGGTTCGTATGTAAGTGTAAAACCAACGAGTTTTAATGTTACACCTGTAAATAAGAAATTAAGTAAAATAAGAAATTAAAAAAATAGTATATTGTAAACGAATGTAATATAAATAAAAATATAGTATAAATAAATAAAGTATTTTTACTAGCACGCTCGTGGAGAAATGATTAAAATGGAATTCAAAAATATCTAACAACTATGTCCTGCGAATAAAATGTTCAGAGGCATTGTCGAATCAGGTGTCTGCAATGAAAATATATATTTTTTTACCTGTACCGCAAATACACCTTACTATTACCAAAGAATTAATAAGACTGTACGTAGCAGACCCTTTTCTTAACCCGCAAACAGCATGACGGGATTACCGTTTGTAAGAAACTCTGTATAACGGTAATTTCTGTGGCTCAGAGGAATATCCGGGGAAAACCCTGCAGGAATTGTCTATTTCATTCTGAACATTGTCTGCTAACGCTTTTTGTCTATAAACTATGCTCGGCACACTGTATACCAGTGACCGATCTTCAAGAATACATACTGTTAACGCCGTTGTATACCTGAGAACTTGAGCTTTAACAGAATATGGGACATATGGTTCCTATTCTTGCCCATTATTACCCCCTTTTACCTGGTTTTATCTATTCTTACCCATTCTTAAACATTCTACCGTATACCACAATTACATTCTCATCTAAATTTTTCCAATTAGCAAAATAATGAACAGAGTTTGAGAAATTATTTGAAAGATTGTTCCGGTCGTATCCGTTCCTATTGTATACTAGCAATTATATTAATATAGTTAATAATATTTAAATATTTTCAAATTTATTTGACAATATTATTTATATAGTTTGTTACTACAAATGCGCTTAATGTCACCGACATTGGCGATAATCGTCGATAATTCTCTAATCTCTTAAATAGGATCTATTATAGGAAACATTAACTTTCTTTGAAACACGTTAAGAACAATTATATCTCTGACGAACGAAAGGAATAACCAAATTGATAGCTAGTAATGCGTTGCAGCTATCTCATTAGACAAACCGTAGCAGTAGGCATTCAAAATTTCGCGGGAAAATAGAAATACGAAAAATGGCCGCCGTGTGATGCAATCCGCTACGTGCATAGTTACGTTCGTTAGTTTTTGCGACATTTTCGTTAAGAGATCGTGTTTCGTGTGGTTTTCTCGTATTAACGATGATTAACGAAGTGAAACAAAAGAAGGCACGAGTCTTGAATGTTCATCGTAATATGGATTATTAGAAGCAAACGATCTCCGAACCCCTGATATCATCACGTTATTGTATTGTATACAAGGTAAGTAAACATAGACACTCGAAAATAACAAAATACCATGCAGAAATTAATACACCATCAAAACACCAGTCAAAACATGACAGTAATACTCGCAAATATGTAAATACTGAGAAAAAATGAGAACGACCATAGTAAATAATGATCGTGACATTCGTAGGATGTTATTATGCTGCCGGCTGAGATATAATAATTACATATATATGTACATATCGCGTTCTACATATGCTACGCGTGCAATCCGAATCGATTCGCGTAACCTTCGTCATCTTTACAATCGGAAATTGACTCGTCTATGGATGATCGAGTATAGTGGCGATATAGTTGAATGATAGGAAAAAAGGATGACACGATATGACTTACGAGAAAAAGATAGGTTACATAGACAAGTTTGCGCAAGCCTCGCCGAGCGAAAAGAAGAAGGGTCGACTAGGTAAAAAATCTATATAAAGGTGAAAAGAGGAAAACCGGATGGGGTGGTTGGCTTGAAAAGTAAAGCAGGAGAAACGGGAGAGAAAGAGGGCGGCGTGTATCGAGTTTGCGCGTTTTATTCCTCCTCCTATGTTCAGGCTCCGCCCTGATGTTTTCACTCCTCCAGCTTCCCCATTCGCCCTTCGATCCCTCCTAGACCACAAGGGATCGTACTTTGTCGTCATTTCGTATCGAAATTTTAGTATCTAGATGACGGTATTCGCATCATGGAATCGAATCAGTCTTGACGCGATGGGTTTACCTTAGTTTAGAACACACTCGATTCGTTCTCTTTTCCTTTTCTATGCTTTTTCAATCGATCTCATCTTTCGTTTGTAAAAGGGAAAGAATATATACACCGTGAAAAGATCTTGTTTTATGGTTGCAATAAAAAATTATATTGGGGTGCACGAATATTTACTCGAATACTGTTCCAACAGTAGGGTCTAACTCATTTCTCAGGCTCATTGCGTTACCCACAATTATGGTAAAGCTGGTTACTATAGGAAAACTAATTTCGTTGGTATTGCGAATTTACCGAAGTTTTATAATTTAATTGCAGTATTGCTTGTACTTTGTTCGTTACTGCAACCTTCGCACCTTCGATGATGAAATACCATGTAACGTTTAATTTGGTATCCATGAAAATTTATGGTTATGGTGAATTTTGTAACTGCTTCTCGAGAAGAAAACTTCACGATTGACTTCGCTAGTAGCTCGTTTCGAATTTCACGACTCGCTACCGGTATTAGAAGTATATGTAATACGATTGATTATAAAGTATTTCTACGATTTAAGGAAGCGTAGAATTAGCGAACAACGAGATGCAGATTAACCAATGGCGTCGTCCAGAAAAATTGAAGCAATCGTCAACGGCTAATCAATTTTTATAGCTGCATCGAAAACACCTTGCGTTTAGATTCGATATGTAAAAAGCTTGCCCGCGTGGCATGCTTCATCGACATCATTACTTTCACTGGAATTCCAATGGCGTTCGCGTAACCGGTTTATAAACACGCGGATTTCTTCGATGCGCCCATCCTGCGTCGTTCTTTGGCACCGAATTCCACTCATATACCTATATCAATCGTTCGACACCGAGTTACGTGGAGGGAGAGAGTCGGTCGAGTTCATTGTAGCTATGGAAAATAAGTGGCGTATAAGCACGTGGACGTAGCGCGCGATCGCATTCTTCACCGGCACACTCTAACTCGAGGGAAAAATAAAAATCGCAAACCCGCTGATAGCCGGACTATGTTTTTTCGGTTGGTCGGTATAAAAAATGCGACTCCTCTCGGCTTTGTCGTCGTCGTAATACCGTCGTGGAGCCAAGATCTTCCTCGCTCTCTTTTATCCCATTTGTTGGTGCATGTTGGTCGTGCTACCTTCTTCTCCCACACAGTGTCTTCGCAGAGGCACGTAAGCGGCGGTAAATAATAAATGATCTGCGTCGGTGCGAGGCCGCACACGGACGGTTCATGGATAGCATGGAGACAACACACGCACAGAACGTTAAATACAGTTGCGTATTTACGACGGCTTGTGGGAAAGAGAGATGGGGCCGATCGGTCGCGTCGGCTCGCGGGATCCCAGCGGAAGAGTAAAAACCACGAGAGAACCACGGTGGAAGGGGGCCAGGCTTCCTCGACGAATTTATAGAGGAGAAATTAGGAGGTTTATAGAAGCTGTGCGCGGTAGCTAACCGTAGATCATCATTAGAGGACCAACTGGGCTGCTATGTACGGATACATATATGCCGTAGCAGCACATATTTACCAGCGTGCCACGGCACACCGACGCGCGTTCCACTCCGCTCCGATCCGCCGCTTCAACCTTCGCTTCTACCGAACTGCTTGCCTTTTCACTGCGTGTGCCTCACCGGTCAAGTTCCACTGTAAGGGGGCAAATATTTTTCTTCGATGCGTTTCGCCATGGAACCCGACCACCGGATATTTCTGAAATATGCTTTTTAGAACGTGTGGAAAAAATCCCCGGCCTTCTAAAACGTAGCTTCGTTATCCAACATTCTTTTCAACGTTAGCCACTACGTCACGCCACTATATATCATAAGCCGGAGCAATCGGCATCGTAAGTACAGGATATTTGAGTCAACTAATACTTTCGATACACAATAAGGACGAAACTACCTTACCTGCTATTATTCTTAATTGCTTTTCGTCGCATTTCTAAATGAGACATATATATCATATAATATTTACACAGGAAAGTGTAGACGAAGATGTAGTCGCATATATGGAACTCAAACGAATATACGTCATTTCAAGACCAAACGAACCGTGTTACGATAAATAACCATAATTTCAAGAGTAATTTATGGCACTTCAACTTCCGATTTTCTAGTCAAACGCGATCCTTGTTTCGTTCTTGTGTCGAACTTTTGCAACCAGAGTGTTCGTTAACGACTACCTGTTACAAAAAAGGAAATTCACCAGTGCAGTATTGTTGAATCGAGTAAAAGCGTATAAAAATCCGAGGGTGAGCACGATATTCCATTGTACGATCCTAGTTAGAGTCTTCCAAATTAAGCGAAAGACTCGGACTAAAAATAAGAAATACTGTGTAATAAACGTAGTAATACGGACAATACGATTGTGCATAAATTCTCGTTTTCGTGAACGGAATGCATGAAAATCTTCAAGGGTTTACGCTTCCTATAATTTTGTCAAACGAGTCAAATTGTGTTTATGTATTGTTATATATTGTATGATTTATGTTCTTTCTGCGAACAAAAACGACCTTTCTAAAGTAACATTTTTAGTTAACGACCACGCCTCTAGAATGCTTACCTAACTTGACTCACTTTATTTCAGATATCTGCCTGTAGTCCTAATTGAACAAATAACTGTTGTTTCAATAAAAGGTACAGTTCGATTTCAGGTTTGGTTTGAGATTTTTATCTCTTTCGTTTAGAACTTGTAAAAGCCTTTGCTCTAATATGTTAATACACAATGCAAGGATCATTGTTCGTTTTTCCTACGATTTACTAGAATATTTACCCAGTATCTATAGTCGAAGGTAATCTTAATACTCGAGCGACGATTAAACAAAGGAAACAGGTTGCAGTTCGTTCCATTCGCCGTGGAAAACCGATGGTTTCGATCGTGCATACATGTAACACATACCTCTACCTGGCCGGTGGTCCGAGGACGGTTTGCCGCAGAAACAGTTAAATCTCTCGTGGTGGTAGCAAACACCATCAGTGCTAAGCCACAAATCCTGGCTTAACCCGAGCCTATGAATTGAATTGGTTAAAGCCCGCGTTAAACTAGGTTCTCTTCTGCGCGCAGTCAGCAAGAAGAGCTGCACCGTCTTTCTTCCTGCGTTGGTTACGTTCGTCCTCGTTTCTTCTGTTTGTTTCTCGCCGCGGTTTGTCTCCTACGGTTCCAGTATCGTCTTCTTTACCGCTTTGCTAGTTCCGTTCGACCAAGACCTAATTGGCAAAACCAGAAGATTTTTCGACATCTTAACGCGACTACCGGCAACACACTTATTTGCTTTCAAATACAGGACAAAATATTGTTCGGCCGGCTGGCTAGCTGTTAGATTAAATAAGGGTTAATGCTATTCGTTGACGACCCTTCGAACAACCATGCCTTTGAGAAAGTCCGCTCGTGAATTTCTTAACACGCGCCGCGTCTATTATTATGCGCCGGTCTTACTTCGTGGAAATTTGGTTATTCGGAAAATTGGAAGAATCACAGCCCGAACAGGCTGTGGAACCATCGACTCGAACGATCGTTCGAATAGTTGCCGTAGGATCGTATCTTTTTAAACGCGGAACTTTTTAACGACGTTTCGTTATTCCGAAAAATACGTGATCGATGCGCGACACATTAAAAAATAAAAGAGAGACAGATAGACAAAAACTAAGGAAGGTTTCATTTTTTACGAAGGTTTGCGTTTTAGTGAAAAAGGCCAAGCCTTCTCGGAGGGGTCTGCGCGCGACGTAGCTCCTAAACAAACTTCGTTTACTCGTCGATCATCGCAGCCTGGGTAAACACAGTTTACAGGGCCCGTACAAACGAAATGCCAAATTGCAACAAACTGATCTATAACTAAATTACACGGTCTCGCGTGTATACCTCGCCTCTCCCAACCTCTCGCTCTCTGCAGCTATATAAACACGTCAGCAGCGTATTGTGTCGGTCTCGATCCTCGGATCGCAGTCTCCATTGTTGCATTGGTAACGTTGAAAACGCGACCGTGTCCCGGCCCCTCGTCTTTCCCATTCTACATCTCCTGTATATACGTATACACGCGAGAAGGGCATGTGGGTATGTAACGTCGGTAGAATCGGCAGAAGCTAGGCGAATTTCGAATTTCCGGGCCTGCACAAGGGCGTTCGCTCTTTCTCTGCGAGCACAGGTGCGCATCTCCACGTAGGTGCGAGGAATATCGCGTCAGACACCCGCTGGGCGATCTCACGGTAAATTTGGATCGACCATTTTTCGAAAATCACGACCACCGGAGAAAGGCGGTTGATCGGTCGATTCGATTCGACTTCCGTCTTATCTGACCAGATGCCTTTTCTTCCTACGTAAGCTATTTCTCGGCTAAACCTCGACCAAGAAAACCGAGAAACTGCAATTAAACGTTGCGCAGATATTCGTCTAATCCCTTTAGAATATAGTGGGTTCGAAAGGAGAAAGTTCTCAATCTTTATGTCTTTTAACTGCCATAAACAAACTTCCTTCGTAAACGTAATAAAACGTGAATAGGGGTAGAAATCTCATTTCTGAGAAATGATGGAAAAGATAATGTGGAAGATAGTATATATAGCGTGGCTGCTCGAATTATTGCACAATTTGGAAATTCGCAGCGTCCTTTCTTCTCGCGTAAGTTTATCGTCGTGTAGTATAGTTTTCGAATCAATAGAGGGATGAAAATTAACGATATTCGACAAACGGCTAATCGCTTCGTCTCTGTCACTCTGAAATCCCATTAAGATGTCAATGGCTTGTGGTAATTGAGTTTCAACTTGATTGCTTGTTTGTTGTTGGTATTACGATTATTTTATGACCGTTTGAAATTCTATCGCACAATAGAATTCTCGTCGAAATTCGTTCATTACGGCTTAGAAGACAGCTTACGTATGCTATCGTAAACAACGCGGTTTTGTAATTTTATTACTTGTTCGAAACCCGTTAACATTCTCGTTAGCATAGAATAGTGCACCATACGGTATTTGATAGATCGTTTTCCAAATACCTAAATTACGAGAAATTGGTGTTTTCCGAAACTATTGAAACTTTTTGTTTTACAACGATCTCGTTACGTAGGGAATGACATTCGAAGATATTAGAACCGCAAAATCCGTTTACCTTTTTCGTATCCTACTCGCTGCCAAGTGATCTTTCTTGTACTGCTATCGTATTACACGGGGACGCGCGTCTAGCGAGACGAATGCATGAAAAGCGACGGGACTAAAAAGTGACGAAATGGAGAAAAGAAAGGGGCGAGACGACAGCAGCCGGTGACACGTTGGTGACGCGACGTTTCGATCGAGAGACACCACACGGATATACGATATGATATACCCGTGTAGGGCACGATATTCCGAGATTCACCTGTCCAGGTGGCGCGTATAACGCGAGGGCGACAGGTACAAACGAGATCCAGACTAGTCGAGAATTTTTGGTGGAGGCGGCCTACCCCTCTCTGAAATGGATTTTTTTTCTTCTCTCTATTTTTCACGATAGTTTTATAGAACGACGGAAGTCGAAAGTGTGAGGGTAAAGCGGACGATCACGACGGTCGCCCTACCAATCGGGTTCCCGGACCAGGCGTATCCCGAGTCTTTTAAACATTTGACACCGGCGACACGTAGAACACATTCTGCAGGCGTCCTTCGTAGGCGCAGATTCCATCTCACGCGTCAACCTGTCGGAGCGTCGCGTTTCTCGAAAGCTGACGGGAACGAGCTCATGGATGCGCGTTCGACCGTTCCCGGCGGAATATTTTTTCCTTTCTAATCTTGTCCAAACTTGATACAACGTAACAAGCATAGCAGAAAAATTACGTGAATCACGGCCGAACGATTCGTTGAACGAAAAACGAATATAATTTAGGAAATAAAACGGATGATTTCGCGGAGCGTATGCTTTGCGCCGGTTGAAAGTTCAGAAGGCGTGAACGACGTTAACAAATTTGCAAGGAATCGACGACTGGAGGAGTCGCGATAGGGAGACGAATCGGGGGTTGACATTGCGGCCTATTTTCACGGTTGGTGGCAGGGGGCCATTGTACCGCGAAGGCCGTTTATAGGGTATTTGCGGGGGGGTTTCCTGCGCGCAAAGATTAGCACTCCCAATGGGATTAAACATCCCTTTTCTCTATAGCATATATCGTGCCACGTGTATGTTCGGCCGTCGGAGCATCGTGGCCAACCAACGAAAGAGAAAGAAAACGTCGACTGGAAACGGTGCTCCGCACAGACTGCGCAAAGCCTTCATGGGGGGTTTTTCACCGCCCCTCGGGATTCTCCTATCTCTCTATGTAGTTGATCACTGGCAAACGACTCGTTTATTGGTAGCAAGTTACCTAATACCCGGCTCTATCCCGAAACGTTAATAGAATACAGAGATTTTATCACGAAATGGAACCGCGAACATCTCCTCTATCGTTGAAATCGATTTTCTCTTTATCCTCGATACGCAGACCTTAACTTCTTCTCCAGGGAAAGGTAACGACCGTTTAATTATCATAGGGTGCGTATAACGCTCCTTAAATCAACTTAGAGAGAGAAATTAACGGAACATCGTATACGTCGATGCCTGTGTTTCGTTCCGGCATGTGCACGGAAAATTAATATACGTGCTAGGAAAAAGCACGCGTCTGGTTCTCATAAAGTAAGGTCGCGCTGGACAATGAAGCTAAGGGTATAGGATTTATGGTCCTGCCAAAGCGATGAATGGAAACCGAATGGATGTTCACCCTCTACCACATTACTACGTTTACCCTTAAAGGCGTCAAATTAATTTATATTTCCTGCTTAAGATGACAGGTTGCCTCTCGATCAGGTGACTCGACCTTGTTCTATTAGACATCCGCCTAAAGAATGTAATCTCGTTCGGATTGTCAAACCTGTGTCATTCCGATTCTCGTCGTCGCTTATCAACCATCTCGCGATACTTCGTTCAGGCTTCGAGCTTTCATTCATGGAATCTTAATCGATCCGAGGAATACCAACCGCGAGATCCATCTTACGGGATGCACGTTATGTTCGTCTTTTCGTTCGGCGAGATTCCGATCGAACTAGTTCGAAAATCTGTCTTTCGAGTTGCAACAAGTAGTAAATTTCATCGGTATTCCATTCGGTAAAAAAAAAACCCTGTTCTTAAAGATCCTATGATTTGAAAAGCGTTTAGAAATGTCGCAGCCCGTGCTTACAACACGCCCCATCGTTGTGGTCGCCTGTGGCCGCGTTTTCGGAAAACCAACGGACGTGAAAACGTTCGACGAAGCGTTAAGTGATGCAAAGTACAAAAAGGTACATTTGTCCCATCTGCAAGAAAAAGGGGATAGTGTGTTCTTCGAAAGCAAGGGGAGGGAGCTAAGTAGAAGGCTCGCACCGCAGGCGTCGGTCGTCAAGGGACGCGAGGTCCTCCAGATTGGATCTCCCTTCGAGTTTACATCGTTTTCCCACTAAAGGAACCGCAAAAACCTCCGTAATCTCCACTGGTCTGTTCCGTAGATTTCGCGCCGAGGTACACGCTTTTTCAACGCTTTTAACGCGGTCTTCCAACTAGAGTTTCTTCTATATCTTTTGTCCGAGTTTCCAAAAATTTCTCAATCCATATTACGTGTTTGGAAGTCTTGGTTCGCGTAACTATCGACGATAGCAACGTCCAATTTCAATCGTTACGGAACCGGTTTGATTCGAAACTCGTCGAGAGACATACGTAAGACGATTCCTTAATTATTCCATCGTAAATTTAACCCACAACAAACCTTTCTACGCGGTCAAACAGCGAGCAACGAGCACGCACACGGGCTCGACGCGTTCGTTTGAACGCCATCGCTGATAATTTGATTGATAACTGAACGTCCAGATCGGACAGGTATCGAGATCAACGACCAGACCGCACGCTTATTTTGCCATGGAAACTGTTTGAAATTCCATCTCACGGCTGACAGATGTCCTAAAGGTAAAGCGCGATCGAAATCACGATCACAGTCACGAGCGATCACCTCCATTCAGCCGCTCTCTTTTCCTTTTTCCTTTTTCATCGTTTCTGTCGCTTATCGCGACTAGGTGGATCGGAATGGTTACTATTTCGTTCGCGTTTTTATATTCGACGCCATTCGACAAACGTTCGTCAATGCGCAAGGAAGCCGCAAGAACAAAACGAGTCCACCGATGCCGGCGAATCTAAAAAAGAAATCACGATAACGAACGCGTTTCGTAATTACCGCTCGTCACATGCCGTACGATATTTTAACGCGGTTACATTTACCGAGCGCAAGGTCGTAAAAATCTTGATTTATTTCGCAGCAGAGGAGAATCAGCGAGTCGTTTAATTAAACGCGCAGCGATAAACGCGTGACTCCTTTATTAGGTAGCTCGTCCTATCGATCCGGTAGCCCGAACATTCGGCAACGTTAACCTGTTCTCTCGTGACCGTCGAATTATATGGCCACGTTGAAAATCGACAGGCGCTGTGTTGCGCCAGTGCTGCGAATGAAAAGAACGCTACTGTGCGACCTAATGGACGAGGCGTTGTGTTTTGCATCGCTGGTTTAACCACCGATTCGTTGAGCTCGAAGCAAGACAAACTGAGAAGCAAGGCAAAGGAGAAGGCTCGTCCATTCTTCCTTTTTGAAAACGCTTCGACAAATTACCGTACGACACTCAGCCACCCTGGTTTGTCCTTCCACCGCGGTGTTTGATTCTCTGTCGGTCTCTGCTTATTTCTCGCTTATCAGATTTTCGACCCTCTCGTTTCCTCGAGTTGCTTCTATTTTTCCTCCGCTCTTTTCTTTCCATCTTCTCGCTGCTAATGCTCCTCGTATTTCCTCTCGTCCAAGGAACCTCGCCTTCGTCTTCGTCTTCGTCTTCGTCTTCGCCTTCGCCTCCGCCTCTGCCTCTGCCACTGTCTCCGCTTCTGCCTCTGCATCAACCTCGTTTCAGCTCTTCTCTCGTCGGGTTTCGGAGGATGCTTTTAGAAGGCATTAGACGGGGTGCTCACGGTTCGTCGCCCGTAGTCGCTTTGCATTAAGGATTCACGCAATGTGCTCGACGCGATCTCTCTGCCCCGCTCCCTTGATCATGGTCTCTCCTCTTCTTTTTTCCTTTTCTCTCCGCCGATAGATACCTCGTAAAGAAGTTGTTGCGCACCGCGTTATAATTCGACGATTCGAGTCGTAAAGGAAGATTTTTACGCGCCGGCACACGGAACGTTTCACCCCTTGGACAAAGGATTAGTAGTGGGTGATTTTTCCGCGAGATGCTTCGACGTGGTTGGTTTGGCCGCGACAAGCCTCGCTTTTATCCGTGAAAAATTAAATCGGTAACAGCGACGATATTCCCACGAAACGGGATGCCACGAATTTTTCCACGTCACAGAATGAACGAAACGCGATAACGTACGAGAACTTTCACCTTATCTTCGACCGAGGGATTAAGGTCGTCCGTGTCCGAACGTTTTCGCCGCGTGTTCGGGTCGCGCACAGGTCAAGGTCATTAGCATGGCCGAGCCACGAAGAAAAGACATATTCGCGAAAGGGACGGCAAATCGGTGGCACAATCCTTAATTAAGGGATGAGGCACCCGGTGGCCCGAGTCACAAACCACGCTCATAAATTCTTCGGCAAACGCAGCCAAAAAGTAAAAGTCCGGTGGTCGGGGAAAGAAGAAGAGCGATCGAAATAAAAAGGAGAGCGAAGGTGCCGTTGCCGGCGATGATTCCGACAAAAGTACAGTCCTCGTAAGAATTCGCTGCTATCTTCTCGCCTCGAGGCAGTCGAAATCGGCCGTGCTCCGAACGTTTCGCGTTCATCTCGTATCGCCCTTCGAGTCCCTGGATATTTAAAAATCCCCAGCGACGAAACACGCGTGCGAGTAACGTCGCTAATGACCGCGCGTTGACTTTGAAGCCGATTACGATTTACCGCCTCTGTTCCCATTCTTCAGTTCGTTTCGCGAAACAAATTTCTTGAAGCGTCGCTACCTCGGCTCGTGCTTACGCTCTTCTTCGCAATAAGACGCGAACCACGACGGTTCGCAAAGATACACACGACGCGTTATCTCGGACTTGACAAGGGCGATAAGTCGACTAGACGTTTGGCAGCGAAGTTCTTATGGTGTTGGCTGTACCATGTATGGCACCCCGCGTCTATATATAGATGTGGGACAAACGCGCACACCCATAAAGGACATTCAACGTTAGCGTGGAACGAGCCTCGAGCATATCATGGTAGGAACGGAATATGGGATGGCATGGGAGATGACACATGGTCTGGTCGCCGGTTGTGCGTCCTGTATTGCCGACCAAAGTGTCAGAGGGAGAGGAACGCGCGTATACGCTATGGTCGCCGGTAGAACGAACAAGGAAGCTTCTATAGAAGCAGCGGAGAGAGGCCACCGAGCAGAGATCGACGGAGAAACGAAGAAAGATAGACGAAGAGTGGAAACAGGAGTGAGACGAAGGGTAGGAGAGCGCAGGAGAGGCCGGTTAGCTCTCTGCCACAAGCCGCCGGCGCGAGAGCACAGTAGCGGCAAATACCCATAAATATAAAATATGTCTCTCCTTTTCACCCTTTTGCACGCACACAACCCTGCCCGTGTAATATATCGATAGCGGGATACACGCACCCACCGATGCAAAAGGTTCCTCCTCCTTATCCTTCTCGCTGCTTTTCCTTCTCTCGTTTCCCCCTTTTTCCTTTCTTCGGACGTTTTCTTCGCTCTTCCATTCTCGCGTACACACGAGTATCTACCTCAACACCTTTGTGTACAACATTCCTTGACTCTTCTTTCTCTCCGTACCCTCGTCCTACCTCGGTCGTATCTCGCTCTTCTCGTTTCGCTTTCCGTCCGAAGCTCGCAGCTTCTCTCTTCCCCGCCCCCCTATATCGTCACTATCGCTCGGCTACGTGCGATCCGCGACTCCTTCCACCGCTGCAGCACCGGACAGTCGCGGAATAAAGGATTCCCCGTGGTTTTTACAATCTGCCGAGCATGATTACGATAAGTTAGCCGCGGTGGAACGTTTTCGGTAGCACGATCCGTTTCAACGCTATTACCGCGGCCCCGTTTCACCGCTGCTATACCGTGACTTTCGTTTCACAGCATCTGCCCCGCGCGCTTCTTCCATCGTCGCCGTGAAACTTAATTGGCCGACGCTTTTACCGGACCGAGCTAACTGGCTCGATATTTTCAAACATACAAATTCTCGCAAAACATCTCTCAAGATTCAAGACTCCGGACCAGTGTAATCTAGTATCGAGTTACTCGGTCGTACTAGCTGTTGTTCTAACATTTTCGTTTAACGGTTTCGCGAGACGGGCGAACAGCGAGCTCGGACGAAGCCAAGGTCGATTCGTAGGATCTAACAAGGGCATTTTGCCGCGATCGAAATGAAAATTGAAATTGTTTTTATTGGTCGGTGGATCGGTGGTTTGGCGCAGTTATACGGTCCGGTAAGCGCGCATAATCACGCCAGGAGGAGTGGCAGAGGCCGACGGATCGGCTTGCATCAGAGAAACGCGCGGTAGCGGAGAGCAGAGGGTCGAGTTCGGTGCGAGGAGGCAATTTAACAGGTACAGTGACACGTCTCGTTTTGTTGTTGTTGCCGAAGCTGCCGGCGCGGCACGGCACGGCACGGCACGGCGCGGCGCGGTGCATCTCGCGCGCATATATGTATATAAGGCCGAAGTAAACGGAAAAAGTGGAGGATGAGAAAGGACGAGGGGATGAGGAGCGGCTAGTCGTGAGAGGAGAAGAACTGGAGAGCGACCGAAGGACGAAGAGCGGAGAAGCGGAACGACGACGAAACCCGTTCTCATTATTATATTCATATTCAGAGCCGCGCGATGTGGCAAACCCTCTCTCCGCCACCGCCTCCGCCTACTGCCCTCACTGTTCACCTCTTTCTCCATCTCCCTATGTGCTCGTTCGTTCGAGCGCATCTCCGACGGCGTAGAGCGGTATAGATATAGCGGTATAAAAATCTCTATAAAAAGTTGAAAAGTGCCGCCGCCGGAGTTGAGGGGCGACAATGGATGAAATATGCCGCTCCGTTCGACCCTACTGGAAGCCTTAAGGTGCCGGACACCTCCTTACACCTGCGTGCGGCTCCATATAGCGCCTTATTATAAACCGACCTGACCGGGAACCGCTAGGATACAACCAACAACGATTCACCAAATCGATACGTCCTTTCTCTTGAATTATTCCTATTACGATGATTCGTCGGGTCATCCCACGGATGCGCGTCCGTGATCGCGCGTCAACCTTCCCGCCGTTCCCAATCTTCCCGTCCACGATCCCATCGTCGATCTAAGCGCGAGATGAACGCATTCATCGTCGCGACTTTATGACTGCTTCCCTTTAGTCGGCATGCGCGACGCTAACGCGAGACGGCAAACGAGAAATTTAGCACAGATATTGGCGTTAATTGGTTCGGCGATCGATCGAACGTCGCGATATCGCGTCGATTATATTTATTCGTGAAAACGATGTTGTTTCGTTGGAAGAGAGTAGAAAGTGCGGGGCGTAGGTTAGTCGAAAGCTGCTTAATAAAGATCCAGCGGTCGCGATATTTCAAACGAAACGGACTACATCGGTCGTACAATGCCAGTCGTTAATAATGATTTGTGCTAGTCACATCCTGATCCAGAGTGCCGCGCACAAATAAAAGTCGTCTTTTTAACCGACCGAACAACTTTTATTTTCTGAGTTTCGCTGGCGCGAACGTTCGAACGAGCCTCTGCCAACCTCGAATATCGTCGTTCGTTAGAGCATTGGTTTTATATCGCGGCACAGAAATCTAGCTGGCACGAGCGAGAAGCAGTCTTGTGGAAAGAAAATGAACGATGATGCGTGTCCAGGTGCTTTCAGAGCAGGCTTCTGCTGGCACCTTTTGCCGGATAACTGGAACCCCTGGCGAGTTTCGACGAAACCACTAATTGGTGGAGAGAAAAAGAAAGTGGCGCTGGATAGTGCAAAAGGGAAAACGTGTCGAGGACAGTTCGCTTGAAACTAGAGAGGGTGGAATACGACCACCGTAAGCCTTAAGCTGTAAGCTGTTTTTGAAGATGACAATGAAACTGATTATTAACCGGACCGGGGGGCCTCCGTTGTAGTTACGGACCCGGTATGCGGTATCGTACCTGTCTGTGATCTTTCACGCACAGAAGGAAAGCTGTCCACTGTCCTTTCAACGCCAAAACCGCAAAGACAAACAACCAAAATCTATTTGCAAACCCATCAAACGTTTCTCTATAGGCGCAAAAATGCACAGGTCGTCTAAACGGATGTACTTAAAACTAATCCCGATAATTTCTCCGATATCGTTTGCCTGATTTGCAGAAATCTCGTTGCGAAGGGCTACGCTTTCGACCAACAACAAAGGCTGGCAACAACGTTTCTTCTCGAGCTGTCTCAAGCAACGAATTACATGTTTCTCGTTCTCGAATTGGACGCGATCGATAGTCGGAGCGATCGGGTATCTTCGAACAACTTCTCCCAATGAGCATAGGCTGGACTAAATTATTCATCGAAGAAAACTTTCCACTCGGCCGGAAGATGGTTCAAGGCCCTCTGGACCAGTCCACGTATTTCAGCTGTTTCGTTATCACCGATTCCTCGTAATACTTTGGCGAAGACGGCGCAGCTACGTCAGAAAAATACAGGCAGGCCGCGCCATAGCGCATTTCTGATACAGCCTATTCCCATTCGGCGTGTCATCGCTCGTAAATCAGGTACCAACGGCACATACCGGTCAACGCGCGATTTAATTTACGACCGCGTTACGACACACCGATGCATCGAATCGGTGTTTCGTCGTCGATTTCGCTAAAAACGTCAATGTACCTTGAAAAAGATACGTCGATACATCGTTGACTCTCTGGACGACCGGTACGTCCGTCGACCGACGTGCGAGCTTACGCGGAATTTTCAAGCATTTTCGAAGAAATTCAACGCGTAGAGAAGAGACGTCCTCGCCGATCGAAGCGATTCGAATGCTAAGAGGTACGCGATAGTTTAGCGCGAGAATTCAAAGAAGGCGATAAATTTAGCGAAGGAACGGGGAATCTCGGTAGCTCGAGCATATCGTTGCATTTGGAAAGGTTGAATCGAGCCAAGACATAGATTTCGATAGAAACTTTGAGAAAGGTCTCTCGTTTGATACGACGTCCGACGGTCTGCCAGGCTCGTCGCTGACTCACTCGACTGGGTCGGCGAGAACGCAGCTGGTTCGAAGCAACACGGAACGGTCAGGTCGAACCTGACCCCGTCGTAGCCGTTACCGTTTCTGAGTGACGTCTTCATGTCTGGCTCTGCGGGGCATTCCTCGTTCTCATTGTCCGTTTGTCCGTCAGTTCGTTCGGTGCCTGGACGCTGGACGAATATCGCCAACCCCCCGTTGTCGGCCACTTCTTGCCACGAAAACTTATCCTCGGCAAGTGTCCCGCAAAAAGAAACAGAAAGCCACGAAAATAATCAAGCAGCAGCTCGAGCGCCATCGCGAATTCCGACTATTTCGTATCTCTCGTATCGCGATTCGTTCGCCTCTAATTCCATCCAATGCGTCCAACCTGCTTCGAAACGCTTCTTAGCGCTATGAAACGGCGGAGCGTACCGAACGAAACGAAGACGATCTCGATAGCGCAAGGTGGATAGCCGACAGAGCGTACGTTAGCGGCGGGAAGGTTCGAAACTGCGGGCGCGCGTACAAAAAACTGTTACAAAGATTGATGTCTTTTGCATGCGGCACGCACTTCATTTTCACCAACGGTGGCTGTCTTTATCGAGAAGGCACGTACGCTCGTACTTTTCGTGACGATTAACGGAGATGACGTTGCGCTATTCGGACAAATCTATACGATGGTTTACCGCTGCTTCAGAATGTCCGTTCCGAAAGAAGACGCAAAACCGTTCGTGAATGGACCCGAAAGGTGATAAAATACCACGGAAAAGAGAGAAGGGTGTTTCGTTAATTGGCCGCAATTAACAGCATAAACTTGCGATTCGCTACCGTCATTCGTTCAAACGGAAATCACCGACCGTCCTTTCAATACGCTCGTCACATTTTCTCTCTCGATTATATACGTTGATCGAATTACGAACGTAGTTTCCGAGCTTTTCATACGTATCGTGCAATTAGAACGAAGAAGGATAATCAAGATCGAAAAGGTATCGTGTACGTGTAACGCGCACAAGAGGCGCGTGATAGTTTTCCGAACGTCCTACCTAAATCGAAAATTATATTTTATTTCGGAGATAGAACGTAATGGATTTCATTCATCGGACCTAAGCGTAGGGCGTGTCACGATGTCGACCAAGTTACACCTAATTTCGTATAATAGGCGCTATAACGTTCGAGTTCAACGGTCGATCATCGAATGTTTTTTGCGAATTCTCACCATGTAGAGATATCTCGGGCGTACAAATTCGTAGCCATTCTTCGATAGCGATATTTAAATCATCGTAAAGGTAACAAAGAAAGCAAAGTTCGATAATACAAAATGCGTTAACGATTCTCGGTCCTCCTAGATATTTCCAACAGTTTGATAATAGTTCGACCAAGGGAATGTTATTAAACATGGGCTGTGGCCCGTCCTAGTTCTCACAAGAACACGTACACGGGATGTTTACCTAAACTATTTCAATATAGCCGACCATTATGTTGCAAACATTATATCGAATATCATTCAGAAGTATTTCCTTAGAATATAGAAACATTTGGATGACACGTTAATAAATTTTTCAAAGAATTTTCAAACAAATTCCGAATAAAGGTTTTCAGTCCGTTCGGAAAGAAAACGTTTGACCTTCCTATTGTCAGGACTAATCCCTGCCTCGTTAAAAATACAAAACGGAGAACTACGTATTTATATCGAAATACTGTAACGGTAATTGTTTCACTGGGAGAGAAACGAGCAAGGGTGAGAGGTTTCCTCTTACCTGTCCAATAATTACCCTAGATCTGCACCGCTTTTTCCTTTCTTCGTAGATATCCTTTGGTTGTATCAGCAGACCCGTTTCGGCTAATACCGCCGCTTCTATGTACGATTTCAAAGTCTTTGTCCGTCGTTCCGTAGATCACTCGCGAATTCGTAGCCCTGTTCTTCAGAAATTCTATTCGTATCACACGCGTATCGCGCCAATACAATTCGTTGCCGGACGATTGTCGATCTGTAACACACGTAATTTGTAGCCGATTCGCGAAAGTGCTGTAATTCAATGTTAGCCTGCGCGAGCTCGTTAACTGTGTCAAAATCGAGGAACCAAATCGTTGCTAACATCGATAGATAGAGAGAGGCGTGCGCGATCGTTTCGTGAAACTCACTTGGGGTCACGAGCCCGTGTATTTCGTTTAAAAGCAACTAAATCTCGGATAGTCCCTCGGCGGTGGACTTCTCTCTCTCTCAGCGGCGACGATACACGGCGGTGACGACGGACGACGCCGTTGCTTCTTGGTACCGCCACTCGATAGCGCTGCCTTCGTCCTCCCAACTCGTCCTCCTACCTTCTCCCTTCTAGTCCCCACCAGCTCCCTTCGAACCAGCCTCTACCACATCCACGGGGAACACATACGCCGACTCGCGAGGCTCGGTGTGTCGCGGTCCGTGTTTCGCCCAGGATACTCCCGTGATGTCCGTGAATTCGCTGGCTAACGGAGACGAGGATAGAGTGCGCCCAAACTTCTCCGCTTATTCTTCTTCGACTTTTCGCGCCCCCTCCTCCCCCTCTGCCCTTATAGCGCGTGTTATATTTTTCTCTTTCTCTCTCTCGCTCTCTCTCTCGCTCTCTCTCCCTCTCTCGCTCTCTCTCTCTCTCTCTCACTCTCGATCGAGCTACTCGATGGAACACACACGAAGATACGAGGGAGCGACGGCTCCCGTACGTCCGAGAAGGAAAGCAAACCTCCAACGTCGGAGAGAATATCGCGGACTCTCGTTCGTTCTCCTACCTTCTCTCATCGCATTCCCCACCAAGCTCGTGACCAACCTCTGCCTCGATGGACACACGCGTACGCCTGATCGGACGCGCGCTGTCTTTCTCGCGTGAACACCGACGCGATATCACGTTGGTCGAGTCTCGAGGTGGAGCAGACAGAGAAGAAAGAATTAAATAGGTGTGTACGGACTCGTGGTCCGTCCTCCTGCTCGCCCCTCTTACCCCCCTCCGACCTTCGATCCACGATTTAGTTCGATGCAACACTCGCCGAGAATTTTAACAGCGATCGTATTACGCGTTCCACGTAACGAGGAAAAGGAAGCGCGCTGGCAGAGTCCTGGCAGAAGGTTCAGATCCAGGCAGAGTCCGGTGTCGCGTCGAATATTTCCGACCAAGCGTTACCGGCGACTATCTATCGACACCTCCAGATACCCGACGATTCCGCTGCGGCCAGCTAGAAATTTGCGAATGTCATCTGTCAGTCACTGGGAAATAACTCGGCTCGCGCAGGCCTGAGCGGCGTGCTCGTATCGTTAGGTAATCGTCGGGCAACCGGCACTTATCTTCGACACGCAATAAGAAAACTCGTATATATTTTTGTAGTTTGATACGAAAGAGGGAGAAGCGATACCTTCGCAGCGACCTCCTCCTACTACTTTCCTTCGCTCCCCACCATCGTCGAAGGATTCGGTCTACCTCGAAATCCAAGCGAGCGCACGACCTCGAAACGACGCGACGTCTGGGCTTCGCGAACCGCGGCAAACCGAACGACCTTACCGCGACCGGCAGCTATCGGAACGTGGCGCGTCGAACGATATCGTGTAAACGGCCGCAGCTAGAGTACACCGTCCCCAAATTCGGGAAAAATTTCGGCAAATACTGAGCGAACTCGATTCCGCTGTTCGCCCTGATCGTTCCACGCCCCACCACTGGTGCACGCGTTTCGCCTTCGCGAAGCGCACTCGCGCGCAGCATCCTTCCACGGAACACTCATACAGACGAAGCTGACGGTGGGAAGCAAAAGACAAAGACGGCGAGTAAACGCGCAGCCTCCGCATGGACCAAAATGGCCGGTCGCCGGCCGACCGATTGGCGGGATGCAAACGATAGGGGCGTGGTGAGGTTACGCCACGTACCTTCCAACCGGTCGACGATAAAAATAAAGATCTCGCGGGCAAAGTGGGGATGAAAATGGAGGGGAATCGAAGAGAAATACCGAGCGACAGCGTGGAAAGGGGAGAGCGGGAGTGCAGGGTGCACGTTGCATTCGTTACGCGTTTTCGAGGGGCGAACGTCGCTAGCGGGGTAAGGATTCGGTGAGTAGGGGAAAGGACTTTTTTATAGATCCCTTCTGTCCTTTTCCGTCGAGCTTTGCTCTCTCCGGGCCTCTCATTCGTCCGTTCCTCTCACTCTCTCTCTCTCTCTCTCTCTCTCTCTCTCTCACTCGCGCGCCCGCGTTGTTTCGAGCTTTCTCCCTTACACCGTACCGACTGTATCTCTGTGAGAACGTATGCGTCGCGCGAAACGTACCATGGACAGGGTATATACGCGCATGCATACACGAGAGTACGGTGAACGCGAAACAGCATCTATATGTTGGTGCGTGTCACGCGAGCGCGCGTGTAGATCGGTGATCGTCATTAAGAGAGATGCTAATTGAAGGTAAAACGCGGTCGAGCTGTTGGCTATACGCGTGTACCGTCCTCGAATTGCCGGCAATATTTTTCCGTATTTCACCGTATCTCTTTCTTCTCTTTGTCTTCTTCTACCTTTCTCCTTCTACTTTACGTGTCTACGTTACGAATATTTACGTTAAGAAATGTCAAAGTTCGTTCGTTTTCGTCTCTTTCTCGGAGGATAGCGAACGATGAAAATTCCCTTCGATATCGGTCGTTTTTTTTCTCTTCTATTCGACTGGCTCCTGACGTTGACGAGAGGAAAAGGTAAATGGCTCGTTCGCATCGAATTGGACGAATCGCAGCCGGCATAGAGATATCGTTGGTGAGAGTCTCGCGCGTGTCGCGTGATCCTGCACGCTTTCGATGCCCATTTTCGTATCGGTAAGCTACGCTTCACTTCCGCGTACCTATAATTTTCTAGCGCGGTTAACCTCTTTCTCGTGCACTCGCCCCGTGTAATTTTACTCGAACAGATATGTTTTTGTACGGCCGATGGGTCGAATTGTATTGGTCGTATTGGCGCGATACACACTCGGCTGAGTGTCTCCGCGCGACGATATCCCTTCTAGCGGGTGTCGGTCTCGTGGACATGGCCAGGCGACCGTTGTTGTTTGTTTGTATACGCTATAAGAGCAGCCGGGGCACGGCTGGTTGCATTGGTTGCAGTGAAAAGAGAAAGGGGAGGTAGATGCGTATATCGTGTTCCATTCTATGGATACAGGCGTACGGTGTGTGCGGTTGGGGCACGACGTTCTACCCTGAAAATTGAATGTCAGCCAAGGAAGAGATGTCACAATATTCCGCATGCCTGCTACCTAGCTACGTTTCTATCGCCTTTCCTTTCTCTCTTCTTTCCTCCGTTTTCACTCGTTGCTTGTTTTCGAGAATACAAGAAGAACACGGCAGACCGTCGGGTATTCATTTTCATAGGGTGTGTTTACTCTCTCGACGGTAACATCGGAGGGTAGCTGCGAACACAAATAAAGGCGCAACCATGAGAAAAAAGAAAGAGAAACAGGCGAACGTGTAACTAAAAAATATGCGAGATGCCAGAGGCGTTTAAACGTAGCGCGAAATGATAGCGGAACGGGTGGTAAAAACAACAACGAAATATCGTTGCGTGCGATGGAACTTGTATCGTCGAGTTAAAGTAACCATTCTTCTCTTAAATAACGCTTGATATTAGGATTTTATGCATCCATAAATTTCACGTTACCTCCACGACCTCCCAATTTGCTATCTTCCGAGTTGACGCGTAAATCAACGATCGCCTCGTTGACCGAGAAATCCTTTCGGCATCTGTGCACAGCCTATTGGCCGCGTCTTTTCTGAAAAAAGCGTGTCCTGCTAGGACACGAGGTTACCGCCGTAATCCGACGTCCGAATGTTTGACAGAATAATTTTCACGTTAGCAGGGTGCATTATGCTCCTTTATGCTCGCGCCTGGCCCTACGTATTGTCGCCGAAATAAGCCGTATCCCACACCGTACGCGCCCCCTTAGCTTTTATGCGCTTTTGCGCGTATACCGTGACCTCACAAAAACCGGGGAACCCCGTTATATAGTTACACTCGACGAGACACGAAGAAAGAGCGACGAGGAAAGAGAGATTAGAGGACCTAAGCCAAACCTCCGTCTCTATACATATATACGTCCACACGCATACTAGTGCGAACTATACGTTTCTTCCTCGATACTTCTTTTTCATCCTCTGGCCGACTTCTGCCTTTCCTTTTTTCACCAAACTCTTCGCGAAGCTGCTTCAACATTCGCGCGCGCACGAACGATTCTCTTCTCGTCAGGCTGATTAACGAAACAACCGTCGCGCGATATCGTTTGCAAGTTTTTCGACGAATCGATCTCGTTAATCGGTATCGCGTGTTTTTATTTAACGAGCGACCAAAGCTCGAGCGAAGAACGTCGGTCGAGAGCCGATCGAAGATGGTAAAGCTAGTTAATCGCGTGAATGCAACGAGATAGTGGCTCTGTCACTCGACACCAAATCAGACAGAATCTGTCAAAAAACTGTCACCCGACGACAATGGACCGACCTCTGGCTCGAAAATTTTACCTACGCGGTGAAATGAGACCGTAGAGGAAGAAGGACGGGACGCGACAGGAATGTAAGTAGGAGGGCCTTTGCCACCTATATTTGACACCTTTCAGTCCAATAAAATAAAATGGTTCGGTGGAATGTGGTCTCCCGTTCGAGACAGAAGTGGCGTTTCTACGTCAGCCGTATAACGTCCCTACCAGCCTTCTCTCCAACGATCTTCTCTGTCTACCGGCCAAGTTCTTCTGAAAGCCGAGGATAATATCTGGAATCCTTGATAAGGGTTACTTCCTTCGTCGACTTTCACCTCGGAATCTTAACGTTTTATTCCTTTTCGCCGGATCCGCATACGTAGTTTTCTAAAAATCGAGTTGTCACGAGAAAAGAATTTCGTAAAAATGCGCCAAAGTGTGAAGCAACGTTCCACCGTAATGAACGCGATCCGAATGCTTGTAAAAGGATTAAACACTAGAGAATAACGCGGTAGCTTAGAAAGCTGCGTTAGTTACACATCCAAGTTCGGTGAACCGTGACCGATAGCACCGCGATCAAAGCATTATCGCGTATACGCGTCTTTCCTACGATTTTAATATATCTTCGCTATTGATTTTTCATACAGACTACAACAATGTCGTCTCTATTGTGAACGATAACAGTAAGCCACTGGACGATAAATCGTAGAGAATTTTTCAATCTGTGCCGCGAGTTGCCGTTTGTGAAACGATAAAGTATATTCGCAATAAAACGTAACAACTTTATGCCGTATCGAACGGACCTCGTGTTCGATGAAAACATCGTATAAAATTAAATTACGGCCTTTGAACGTAGCATTGTTTGATTCTTTTGGAATGGGCCGTATCTTTAAAATTTCATTGAATGGAAGAAGCACGGTCGTAGACACGTGCAACCATCGTCGCGCATATTTTACGATCGATCTTTCGCGGATTTTCAAGATCAACTCGACGAATGACTGGACGAAAAACACCCTTCGCATTTCCATTCGTCCTAATCCGATAGGCATCGTTCCTCCAGATGTATAAACGAGTTGTTTGTATTGAGATGCGTGGGACAGATATATAATCTAGTCAATTTGACACCCTCCTCGAGGGTCTAATGGGTGCTTTCAACCCAGAACGAACCAGTTATGTAGAACTTTGTTATGCCAAATGGTCGAGCAGGACTGCGCTTCGATGCTTATCGCACGGCGATTCCTTTGTCTTCGAAGGTTCTTAATTTTATTAAAAACTTTCTTTCGTCGTAACGTACAAATTAATAGTCGTTTAGTTGGACTTTATGTATTCTATGAACACAACGTCAGAGAGAATTTTACAAATTCAGCTTTTCCATTTCTGCGTTCTTCACCAGCGTGTTCGATATCGAATGCATTGGAACCTCGGTGTATTTTTTCGCTGGTAGAAATCTGAAACGACACGGCCGTGCTCGTGAATAGTTTTGCCATTTTTCATCGAAATTAAAACGAATATATTTCCATACCTCTGAACTATCGGTGGAAAATGATTTCTATCCACTTCGCTTAGATCGTTAACGCCAAACAGAAAACTGACTATCGTTCCGACCACCATCGATATCAGAAAACCGACCAAAGCGTAATACATGAACGATATGGTAAACAAAATAAACGGTTCGTCGTCCGCGCTCGATAAAATGTCACCCGTATTCGTTGTCGTTTGGTTCGACGCCATCTCCACGTTCAAACAATCTTCGGTCGACGTAGAAAGAGGCGGATAAACCAAGCGTTTTTGAATCATGTTCACCTGAGCCCCGACTATGATCCAAATCATGGCCAACATGGAAAGCAATCCACCGGCGATGGCACCTTTCGACGTTGCCCATGGTACTAACATTCCCAGGGTGAATATACCTAACATCGCGCCACTCGTTACACCGTGAAGGGTCAAAGAAACTCGAAAAATATCGCCTAAACGATCTACGATGAAAACCAGCGACATACAAATTAATCCTACGACCACCACGATAGCCTGAAAATCATAATGTTGTTAGTCGTTACTTTTGTCCAAAAGGACGAGCAAAGATGATACTTTACCATGTACCTTCATAATTTTCGCTGCTCTCTTCTCTTTCTCGCTACTATCGGGTAAATAAGGATCGATAAAATCCTCGTAAATTGTACCAGCAACTGTGTTCAAATTAGCACTCATCGTCGACAGACCAGCGCTGACAAGACCGGCTAGAAAAAGACCAGGTAGTCCCGGAATATCTGCAGCAACGTCCAACACGTAATATGGAAGTAATTGGTCGCTCCTGGAAATTACCTGCGAACCAATTGAACCTTTACATTTTCTTTCTTTTTTTTCTTTTTCTTTTTTGACAACAGGGGATGTAATTAATTTCTGTTTATATAGGAACGAAAGGTACGTACGTGTGTGCTTATAGGATCACACTTATGGTATCTAGTGTACATTATAAGACCGGTAAAAACGGATATCCATTTTATAGCTACCATACATAAACCCATAAACGCTATTGACCTAACGAAATAAAAATCTTGTTCGTTACAAATTTCCTTCACCTTCGAGAAATATTATCGTAGTACTCACTTATGCGCTTCCTTGATATTCGGCACAGCTAGAAATCTTTGCATCGATATTTGACTGATACCGAGCCCTGATAACCACGTCATCGTCATACCAACGGACATGCCCCAAAAAGAATTTCGAACGAACGGACTTGGATCCATGCTGTGACGCGCGATAAATGGCAAATTAAGGGACGCTTCGACACGAGGTAATAACAATAATAATAATAAAAGTTTTATAGACGATCATACTTCCAAAACACTATTCTGCTACCCTCTTCCGATATCCTCCAAGTCTGGAATATACCGCCTACAGCCATAGTACCCAATATGAATACCGCGAATAAACTTCCCAACGTTACAGTCATTTGAATAGTGTCGGCCCATACAACGGCTTTCAATCCACCCTAAATATTTTTCAGGAAGACATTCATTATCGAAACAAACGTTATTAGTAGCGTTATTGTTCACGACGCGTCGTAAAACGAAACGAGCCGCTCTTTACGAGATATTTACGTAATCGTTGTAATTGCTGGCCGTATCTGACGATAATATTGTAAGCAGTGTAAACATTTGATGAAAATCGACGCGCCAAGAAGACGGCTCGTGTAATTCCATGTTTAATCGTAATTACATTTTATTCGTATCTCCCATATGATTTATCAACTACATAGTCCCTTATATGCGATAACGTTAGACATGTTTGTAAATATCGCGTATCGTCGTCTATCATTCCCATACGATTCGCGCAATTCCCAGCCGTTCATTTTTTTCAACCGATAAAAACTGACTTTCACGCGAGGACGTTTAAAGATCGTTCAACGGTCCAACCGATCGAGTCTGGTGATAGACTTACATGGTAATAGACTCGAGTTTAGATGTTATCTGCAATTTCGTTCTTTAGAATCTTAAAGCAAAAACCGAGTACCTTTGAAATGGTTTAGAACGATTATTTAAGCGTAACCTACAAGAAGGCCATTGAACTTTCCATACTAAACTCCGTCGACGCGAATAACTCGCAAGTCGAGAGTTAGTTAGGCTAGAGTTCGATACGACGATTCTTAAAAGCTATTTAAAAGGAAAGTAGGAAGTGTAGATGAAATAACTTACGATAGTCGTGTAGAATATGCACACGGTACAAATTATCGGGGTGATCAAGTGAAGATTGATGGACGTTGCCTGGGAAAATGCTAACGCTGGTACGTATATGATCAGAGGGACGTAAATGATCAAAGAAAGCGTGTAAAGAAACGAGGCGAATGTCCGAACGGGCCTCGTAAATCTCATCTCCAGGTATTCGAACGTGCTGGTCAGTTGTAATTGATAAAATACTGGCAAGTAGATAAGCGAAACGAGAGCACACGATATAATCGATGTAAAAATGCAGGCGGCATATTGTGTACCATACTGATATACTTCGACGGGTATAGCGAGCAAAGAAACCGCCGATACGTGACTGAAATAAATCAAAGGAAACAATTTCTATTTTCAATATCGTGAAAGAATTATTTTTATCGACGCTTCGATAGATCCGTACGCGTTCGTTACAAAATATAATTTCCACAGTTCTTTACCTGGCAATTAAACTCATGCTAACTGGAAAACAGGACATTGTTTTCCCTCCGAGCAAATACTCGGTAGTGTTATCCTGTTTCTTGCCAAAACAGCCAAAATAAATCCCTATGAGGACGCTGATCCCTAAAAGACCACTGAACAATGTGTAATCGGTCCATCCGAATGTAAGTTGTTTCAGTTCTTGTCCGAGCAGCGATCTTGTTTCGTTTTCTGCCATTCTAAAAACGATGAAATTGAAATTGAGGATTAACTCACGAAAGAGAACGTTCGTTCGCCACTTTCGTTCTCGTCGAGTTAAACTAAACTCTGGTCTGCTATTGCAACTGACAAAACTATTTCACCTTTCTTTTTATTTACAGTACGATAATGTTCGAATGTAGTACAGTAAACGATTAATAGTAGTCCAATATTTGTCACACTCGTGTATCGATCTATTTCTGTTACTCGTTATCGAAAATCGAATTCATCGAGATACGTAAATAAAAAATCAAAATGCAGCGTGCTAATTCAGGAGATTTGCGGAAAATGTCGATTAATGGTCAATCTATAAATATGAAATTCAGCGATTTCGTAAAAAGAAGGAAAAGTACTAGATGCGAGCTACATTCTCACTAATAACGATAACGTTCAGCACAATGCTTTATGTTTAACTGATTCTGCACGAACATCTATCTAATTTATGATAGGTAGATAAAGTTTCATCTTTCGCAATGTTCTGTAAATAATTGAGTATTCTTAAATCAGTCGCTGGGCTGAATCTTGAGTTCTTCCGCTACCGATATCATTCCCATCTTGTTTGCTAAAAATTTGCAAGAATCTTCTTCGGTCATATATCCTTCGTTCTAAGGCGGAAACGACGACGAACGTTAGGTCAAACGAACGGGTCCTGTCAATACGCGTAAGAACTGTACTCGCGAATAGAAATGATATGGAAATACGAGCAATAAATTCCTTGGACGTTGAACAAATATCGTTCCTATCTAGAGCGAAGTAGTTTGTAGAGAAAGAACAACAGGATTGCTTTATAAGAATCTGCATATATTCCTTATTTTTGTAATTTTTTATAATTTTATAATTTTTTTCTTTTTTTTTTTTCTTTTTTTTCCTTTTTCTTATAATTTTACAGAATTAAATATTAAGATATTCCATACAGCAACCATTCAGTTAAATCTTGTATTTTCTGTTGTTTCTCCATCTCGGTACAGTTTCCTAGGAGATTATCTAAAATTTTCTTTTCCTCGGAATCGAGTTCGTCCATGGGATTCAAAGGCTTAGTAACCATACTTGGAAGTGTAACATCGTAATAAAGAAATATCTGCAAACGTTAATACTTATAATTTGTTTGATTTACAAACGAATAATACTTTAACTGTTTAATAATACTTTACCTTATTATTGAAACTGTTATATACGAGACAAGGTGTCGGAAAACCAGGAGTAACATTATAGTTACCAGTACAGAATGCTCTAACTGGTTCTTCAAATTGAAAACGTACGCTATTACGTTGTTGATCTAAAATGTAGGTTTGCCCGTCCCATGCGCAAGCAACTATTTCGTCAGAACCATCGCCGGTTACGTCTAATCGACATAGAGCGAATATTTGATGATCTACTTGCATCGACCTACGAAACATTATGTAATCTGTATCGTTGCTAAATATTTGCAATTTTGAAGTCTTACCATAGAATGATTTCGTCCTTAACTAACATTATTGTCCCATCTAAAGTAGCAAGTGCGTAAGGTTTTCCTTGTAATAAATTATCTTGTACATTCGCGTCGGTTTCGGTTTTACCTTTCCCTTTTGCATCTTCTATCTTATTGTTACTGCTATTATCTTGACACGAAAAATGCTTATACGTAGGTAACAAAGAATCCTTTTCCGACTTAATGTCGTAACCACCAAGAATTACGTTGCCTCCAAAAACATTACCATCAACTTGATCCCGACTAGAAGGATCGGTAGTTCCAAAAGTTTTATTCATTTTAGAATTTTCGATCGTTGAATTTTTCCTACGTCCTTCCATCGTACCAAGGCTACTTTTCCTTATCTCTGATTGCGAATTATTTTTCTTAAATTCTAATGAGACAGATTTCAAGTTCTTGCCATATTGCGCTTCGTTTAAAACACTCGATTTGAATAATAACTCTTTAAATTCGTAATTCGACTTATTTTCTACTACACACTCTAGATCTCCGATGATTTCCGTTGAAATATTTTGATTTCGCATTCTTGATATTCCCAACGTTTGATAATCCACGCAGCTCGCTGCTGTTTCGTTACTTTTCTGATTAATTTCATCTTCTAAATGACAATCTTCTGGATTACATTTAATTCGCATGAACGTTCCGCCAGGTTGAGCAACTAACAACGTTGGTGTTCCATCTGCCATATGCTAAATAAAAACATTAAAATTCGTTATTACCATAGATTAAAGAATTTACCTTTCTTTTATACAAATTTACTACACCTGTAACGTGACTGTTCCTATTTGATTGGCACATTCCCATTTATTCAGTCCAACTAACTTTCCTCTACCTAATTCTAGATTACTTGACCATCTGTAAGATCTAACTACACGATCGGTCAAACCAAGTACCATTTCATTTGCACCATCTTTATCAACATCTGCTACTAAGACCATTTTTGTATTAGTTGGTATTCTTTGTACATGAACGCACTCCATTTTACCAGATAATTCATTAATTTCATTATTGCCATCTATTTGATCTAAACTTGAAGAACTTGTCATATTAACACCTGTTGCGATATCCGTGCTTGGATGGCCTATGATTTTTATCCAATAATATACAAATTATAATTATTTTTAAACAGCAATACAAAACACAATAATATAATTTGCAACTCACCGTGTTTTATGTTGTCTTGATCGATTGGTTCCTTGATTAATTGTTGAGTAGAAGTTACGTTGCTCGTACTAGGGTTAACAGATCTTGGGCTGTAAAAGATATGTGCCCAGCCATCTCCACATATTACGACTAACGCGTTTCGTCCATAGTTAAAAATATCTCCTATCGCTACACTAGTTATAAGGCCTAGCCCAGGTATCTTTTGCCATAACTCTGAGCCCTGTAATATAATAATTTAGAATAAACATCGTAACGATTCATGCCACTAAATTATTAGTAAATTAGTAATGTCAATTCACTTTAAAAATATAAAGTTCTCCCTCCGCTGTACCAATAACTAATTCATTGTCACCATCATTGTCAACATCTCCAATTGTTAAACCATGTCTACATACAGTGCCCGGTAAGTCCCATTGAAGTCTTTTAACAAAACTAACAGCCCTCATTTTCTCTACGACAAACTCTATCTAGCTGGTACTTTTCGTGAATTTAGTGGAAAATTATGATTCGTCATAGAAGGATAGAGATATCGCCAACGGCTAGGTGGCCAGACTATGGAAGTAGCTTTAGCAGTTATCAATCCAAGAGAAATTGGTCCGAAAGTATTAGAGTCCATGGAACGTCCAATATGATCACCTTCTACCCAACAATGACCTTCAGGTATCTAGTAAATAGATATGAATTTCCTTATTATTCATAAAATAATAAAATTCTATAAGCGAAGATTTATGGAGTGAAAAATACCTGTAGAATGTCTGCTTTATAGCCATGTGTGCGTACAATGTCTCCAGAAAGTCCTATAACTCGCTTAATCAAAATTTGTTCTGGAGTTTTTGGAGATTTTACAGTTACTATTTCGCCGCGTTGAATATCTTGTGTACGAACTGCTCGGCGATTCAGAAAAACATAATCAGGATTTCTTTCATCAGGATTTAAGGTTGGCTGCATAGAAACTCCTTCTACTTTGGCTATGTAACCAACTGTATCCAAAAAAGTGATCCCGATAGGGATGCCTATAAGGATACCCGCAAAGAAATGTCGTACTTTCATCTATTGCATTTATCGACTACGAATAAGAAAAATATTTTGACTTAGACATCTATAAATGTACACAAAATTACATTTATTGACTATAATTTTACAATAACAAATATGAAGCGGTGCTTTAAAAAGAGAATCTATATTACTTTTTCATTATCACAAAATTATTAACAAAATTTTAATATAGTTCTTTATTCATATACTGAAATAATCTTTTATAGGTTAACATATAAAGTTTAAGACAAAGAATTTATTTTAGTCTCAAATTTTTTATACTGTCCGAGGATTTATATTAATAAAACTTTCATGATTTACAAGGTATTAAACAGATCTTATTGTTTGCTAAACTATGAACTCGAAATAAGTAGAGGTTACAAAATAATTTTAATGTGATACATTTAGGTTAGGAAAACTAATCTTGCTACAGATACATACATATTTTACATATACATAGATTGCAATATCCAATGCAATTATACAATGCTTTAAATTATAAATTAAAATAATTATTTAGTAATGGTACTTGTTCTTTGTAGATTATACTTAGTTCCATCATAAGTCTAAATTATTCATGCAAAATAGGTGATTATATCTTACTACAAACTGATTTAAGATCAATATTTTATTTTTAGAATTCTAAAAACAAACATGAATTTTGATATAATAATATTATTTATTCCTTTAATAACAACGTTAAAGGTAACTGATATTACTAAAATGTATGAGCTTAAATAACCTATCATTTAATGGACCGGTATTTTTATTAATGAACGAATTATCATTAAAAAATGCTCCTACTTCCATAAGAATTTAGCTATACATACATACATATATATCTTAAAGCAATTATTCAAAAAAAAAAAAATCATTTAATTATTATTAAAGTCATTTATATCAATCTTGTTTTAAATGTTGCATGTGGAAATATTTTTAACATTTTTACGATTGGGCGTAATTTTTAAACTATAACTGATAAACATTTACGAGGTCCGCGTTTTCTTAATAGTAATACATATTACAAAAACATGCGCCAACTCTGTATTATTGACATAAAAATATTTTAAGATATATTTAATGATAGTTTACATTTAACATTATCTATTTATATAGACATCATATAACAGTGCTAATAACTTCATCTCATAATGGCTATTAAAACATGATTTGAACATTAAAATACGTTATTAACATTATTATGGAAGATCATGCAATTAAACTGTTTAATTTTTATACAACACTGAATACGATTTCAACTTGTATTTTTATATCTTTCATCTTTACATAACGAACGTCAGGGAATTATACATAATATGATGAAGAGTGTTTGCATTCAATATGGCACTGCATAATTAAACATAGGTATGAAAATGACATGGCTATATACTAAATGGTTTTATAAACTACATTATTGAAAAATTCTCAGT
Organism: Bombus pascuorum; assembly: GCF_905332965.1. Lineage (NCBI taxonomy): Eukaryota > Metazoa > Arthropoda > Insecta > Hymenoptera > Apidae > Bombus > Bombus pascuorum. The sequence goes on along the minus strand of NC_083496.1, from coordinate 5,120,353 downwards.
TAAATGTAACTCAAATACTGCATACAGAATTCCATATAAAATTTAATGTGATAAAAAATGAACAAGAAATTAATAAATTGCCAGCATAATACAAAATTCTAGATAACATTAAACAATTGGTATGTGTACAAGCGTTATACAGATCAGTGCTTGCCAATCACCATACCTGATATAGGATTAATACCACAGTGATACATATTAATAATTACTTAGTGCCTATTGCCTGTGCTTGAATTCTGTGGTCATTATTGCACAATGACTTTATCAGATATGTGCACGATGCACTGCCTCTTACTTGGCCCCTCTGATTAGTAAATTTTTGATCCTATGAAATATAAATATAAGATACAATAGGCAAAAATGTAATCATATAATAAATTCGATTCTTATGAACATATTAGGTCTTTGGCAGTGCTTAACCAAGATCTATACCATTCGTGATTATTTTGTTATTTCTCTCTTACTATAGTCTGTAAATTTTCAAGATTGGTAAACACTGATTCAATCAAACGTTAGTTCGTCATCATAGTTTTTCTTTTTATCCTGAATTGTCTTTTCATTATAATGTAACCCATTATTTTCATCTTTAATTTGTTCTATTTAATTTCCCTTGCTAAATTTTTACAATTTCGTTGTTTTTACAACTGTCATTATCTTCTGACTTACCATATTTGTTTTCTCTCACTGATATATTTAAAGTAAAATATATATTTTTTTATATATTTCCTTTCTCTTGTTATTCTTCCATTTCCTATTCGCTTCCCGTCACTCCCTCTTCCTCCTCTTCGTCATCCTCTTCGTCATCCTCTTCATCATCCTCTTCGTCATCCTCTTCGTCATCCTCTTCATCATCCCCTTCGTCATCCTCTTCATCATCCCCTTCATCATCCTCTTCATCATCCTCTTCTTCTCCTTCTTCCTCTTTATCCTCCTCTTCCTCCTGCTCTTCCCCTTCATCCTCTTCGTCCTCGTTGTCGTCTTCCTCCTGCTCTTCCTCCATCTCCTCCTCTTCCTCTTCCTCGCTCTCCTCCTCCTCCTTCTCTTCTTCCTCGCTCTCCTCCTCCTCCTTCTCTTCTTCCTCGCTCTCCTCCTCCTCCTTCTCTTCTTCCTCGCTCTCCTCCTCCTCCTCCTCCTCCTCTACACTTTTATCCAATTCATCTTCTTCACTCTCCTCCTTATCAGTTAATTTTACTCTTCCCCTATCTTCTTCATTTCCCTTTGCCTTTTCAATCTCTTGTTGTTTTTCTTTATAAATTTCTTTCATTTCATTAACTTGTAGTTCGATATCTACTTCCTCTTTTCCAGTGGTTGTTCTTACCTTTAAAGCTTTTTCTGTATCATCCATATTCAAAATTGTTGTATCTTCTGTATTTTGTATTTTCTGATCTTCTTCCTCAGATACCTAAAGTAATGGAACAATATTTAGTATCTTTATTTTTAGTATGACATTATAATGTCTAATTCAATCTAGTGTAATAATTATAAATTCGGAAAGGAATAACTAAACAGTGTAACTAAATGTAGAATGATTATGTGGATTTAAATAGTTCAGGCAAACTATGTTTGCTGTTGTTGTAACAAAGTTATAATTAAATATTCAGTTATTCATATGTTAGTTATTTAAATGTTAATATTTGTAATAGTGAAAAAGATGTAATATATGTAGTGTTTGCAGTTCAAGGCTAATACATTAGTAATCCATTTAGTAGATAATATAAATTAAATATTAATGCTCAAAATAAATCACAGATTAATAATTACTCATGCGTAATAGCACATTAATGTTCAATTTATGTTATTATGTTATTATTAATTTATAATTATTATTTGAAAAAAATAATTTTTACATCCTACATAGTTCCTGTGATCTGCCATTTTCATATTAACTAATCTGTACAGAAGCAAACAATTAAATGAATGAAAGAATCACCAAATAAAACAAGGTTCCGCAGATTCATTTGATTCTGTTGGTAATTCTAATATTTTCTTACAGCTGCATTTTGGTCGAGACTGATGAGAGAGAGGGTCATTTTGCCTGAAAGTACAACAGGTGCCTCTACATCCTCTTCTGCTTTTTGAGCTTGTGTTTCTGAATCTGATACAAGTAATTCGCATTGTGGAGGAAGTGCACCTTCTAAATATATCGGATTTGGTGGTGTTTTTTCTCTCTCAATATGGCTGAAACAATTCCATTACAGTTATTAAACATGCTATATTGTAACAAATATATCTTTTCAAAATGATTTCATTACCTTTGTGAAATTGGAATTATAGGAGTAGTAGGTCTACTACCCTTACCCTCACAACTAGCTGTCATCTCCATACCTATGACTTTAACAGTTGGCGAATGTTCTATGTTTTCTACTTCTTTATCTGTCGTACTATGTTCAGCCTGGACAGTGGTATCGTTCTGTAAATTAAATAATGCAAATAAATGATCTCGTGTATTATATTGCCTTAAGGGAATAATATTTTACTTTACATTTTTTAATATAAGATATATATAATGTATATTATGAATGCTACATTATGGTCTTTAATACTTAATAAATAAATAAAGTTTTTAATCTCCTTCCTTTTACAAATACAATACAGCATTCGCTTAAAAATACACACATTTTAAAAAATTGTTTAAAAAATCATGCTGTTCTGTTAAAAAAAACTTACAATGTAACAGTAACTAAATTAATGAAGCTATAAATAACAATAGTTAATTTATAAACATGCATTTAAATTCATCAATATAATGAAAGAGATTATATCTAAAAAAATATACACTACCGATAATTTTTAATATGTTTTAACATGTTTTAATACACCATAAATACTCTGAAACGTTGTTATTGCAAGGTTGATTCCTTAATATTAGAATATAAAAATACCTAAATATAACAGGTTACCTTTAAACGACAAATATTTTTATTTTACTGAAAATATTACATGTTGTAGTCACTGACAATCACTTCGTTAACTGCGAATTTTTCGCCGAGAATATGTATTTATTGCCATGTGTTATAGTCGACAATGCATCTTTATCTACATACTCATTTCCGTATATAAAAATAATAATGAGGCAAAAGATAAAAGTTATTATGACATACATACGTTGTTACTTTATTAATCACCGTAAGTTATATGCGTGAACAACTGAAATGATTGTCAATGATTTAAAGGCAACCTGAATATAACAAATTTATTATTTGTGGAAAAATATAAATTTAGCGCAAACAATTTATCACAAACTTTGGTTACTCTTGTTAGGTAATCTTTGAGGCAAAGAATATACCTTAGATGAGCGATCAACCCCTGCCAGGCCTTTGGACTTTGGAGGCCCATCTACTATTTAAATGTAAAAATAAGAACTATAAATTCTATCATTTATAATATATTTAATAATTTAAATGCTTTTAACGAGTACTTCACTCAGCTAAAATATGAGTATGCATATTTTTATATGAAGATGAATATATAAATAATGATCAATAATTTAAATATAGTTATACAGAAGCATTGGAGGATAAGAAAAAGCGAAATGTCGAAGATCTCGTAATGAACATGTATATAATGTACAACAGGAGAGGTAAAACTTGAAACGCAATCAGAACACAACAACGTGCACATTTCTAAAGACTAAAAAACTGAAAATGTAAATTGTTTCATAATTAGTCTAGTAAACCTTGAGTTCTTGTTGTGGGCTTGGACTATGCATAACTGAACGTGATATGTTGCCCATCTGAACAACAATTCTTTCCATGGCTGCTTCCGTCTCGACCAAACGTCGTCTCAGTTGATCTATCTCTATGTCTCCTGCCGCTTCTTGTGTTCCAGCATGTATAACATTACCAAACGTGTTCAGAGAATATACACGAGTACTTACAATATTTTTAATTTTAGTCTAACAGTTTTTTGTTAAATTTATGATATAAATACGTGTGTGTTCTAATTGTGCAAACCTTGCATCATGCAACACCATTTAAAAATCTGATTAGATACTCAAAAAAACATGTACCTTATTTTTCAGTATTTCTTTAAAGGAACTAGCTTTCAAGGAAAACACTGCATTAATGATAATGTAAATCAAGTGTTGTCAATATCTCTCAAACATTTAAAGAACTTACGGTCCTTTAATTCCTCTATGGTAGGTAGCCTTTGTGGTGATCGGAATCTCTCCTTTTGATAATGCATTGTACCACCAGTCATTGCAGTAGCAAAAGCTTCAGGACTAAATACCATTTTCCGAAATTCTTTCTCCGCTGCAGCTCCTGGATATTCTGAAATGATTTCACTATCCGAATTTTTTCTCAGCACCTAATAAAATAAATTACAATAAGATTTCGTAAAATTTAAATAAGGTTACCTAAATATCCAAATTTTATAGAATATTTTACCTTTACAATTGTATATAGGAAAAATAGTACAATGCCCGAAGTATATAATGGCATAATAATTCCCATAGTACCATTTCCTTTTGGTGCAGGAACAACATGTCCTGCACCACCTAAAGGTGGTCTCATCTTTGGCACAACATGATCAGGTCTATCTGCTACCTTTGGTACAATATGAGAGGAAGGAATAGTTCTACCACGTTCTCTTAATGCAGGATGTAAACCACCTGCATGTGGAGGTGTACCTCGTTCTTGTTTTATGGTACCTAAAAATACAAATATCATTTTTTAAAATATTACTCTAGAAAAGAAAAGCATGTAAAACAAACAGAACTCAAAATTCCTTGTAATAATTCCTTTATAATTATTTTAGGTTTTATAGAAACATCAGTATATTATCATTTTAGTCTATTACACACATTTAAAGCTGTAACTATAGGCCAAACTTATTCCCATCTACTCATCTCTAGTTATACATGTTCTTTTGGCAACTTGCCAAATAGAAGAGATAACTTGAATCTCCTTTCCATATATAATTGGTTAGTTTAATAATACCAAACTGATACTCTTTATTAGAACTAATTACTAATTCAGTGATTCAATTCAAATGATATAATTATGTTAATAATAAAAAAAAGTTATTCATGCTTGTTAATAGCTAATGTCAAAAGTTTTAAATAATACTTTTTATAATTCTTACTGTGCGGCATTAGAATATGATATCTGATTAGATGTGGAGTTCCTAGTTGAGAAAGAGCTATACCAAAATGTATTTTAAGACAGAGGGAACTATTAAATGATCTGATTTCTTCTAAAACTTGTTTATAAGATTTTCCCAGGCGTTCTCTTTCAGCAAGAAATGTAGATAAATCTATACCACATCTAGCTAAAATTTCCTCTCTACACAAACTTGCACCTTGTGGTGTTAATTTTACAGTTTTCAAAACATCTCTTACTCTTGGATCAATTTGATGATGTTTCAGTATATTCTGACATATTTCATACATAATATCAGCAGCAGTGACATCACTTTCAAAGATTACATCGCAGCATGCTAATAAACATTTGAGAATTAAATTCATTGACAAGAAAAAAATATGATTTTTACTTTTAAATAATTAATTAAAAAAGAAAAAAATTGAAGGCTACAGAAAAATATATGTGATTGTAATTAAATAGCTAGTTTTTTTAAATTCAATATAAATAAAATTTCTTCGTAATATCACGTACTCTCCTTTATCTTCAATGAATTAGATATTTCGATAAAATCTTACCCGAATTGTCCGACGTATAATGTGGACTGACAGATGCTATGAACATAGGATAGAAAATTTTCGGCCACAATACTGCAAAACACCCGCCTACAATTGCTAGGACAAAAATCGCCTTTCTTGGACCGAAATCCGTTATTTCAGCCATATTCGTAAATTTGTCGTTCGTATCGTTCTCGCAAATTCGATAAATGATAAAACAACTGTAGATCTTCCACTGGCACGTCCAGGGATCGCGAAAGTGGATGGAAGACGCAGCGCACTGTCGTCTGCTATTTCTGTCATGGGACAGGGCTGTGTCTATCAGCTTTTACTCCCCAAACGTTTTTCTCCAATTTATCCTTAACAGAATTCGCAAATACATTTATAGAATCAAGTGGCAAAGAACACATTTAAAAAGTGTAAGTCTTCCCAATTTGTTATACCTAACGCAATAAATATATTAAAAAGATTAACATAAAAGGAACTGTATTAAAAAGTTTGGAACATTCTTATATTTAGAAGCTGACTAATTTTTAATGATAATACTAATGTAACAATACAGAAACATTATACAGGAATAACGTAATTTTACTGAACTTTTTTTTTATCTAGGATCAAAACACTCTATCTGTTACAAGAATAAGCCAAAAAGCAAGCCAGAAATAGCAGGTTCTGGCAATGTCACATAGGCAAAGAAAGACCTTGTCTGATAGATGGATGATAAAAATATATACAATTTATAGGTTATTGTTTTGCTGGCATTTATTTACAGAATTGTTTATACAGAAAATGTGTAATAATACCCTAGAGTTGATAATGTTCTATATATTGAGTACAGAGTTGATAATTCCTTAAGGAATTTATTCTGGACCACCTCTCTGTAACAAAAAAGAACTAATTTAATAAAAATTTGTTCCTTTTCCATTGCATATGTATTTCAGAAAGTATTACATGGATATAAGGATCATAAATATCATAAATTCATCTAAATTCTAATAATTTGTTCTATATGAATGACAAGTTTGATTACATAAAGTAACTGATAAGATAACAGAATACTTACATTAATATATGCAATTTCCTTTTCATCAATGGGTCGTCTTTGATAGCGTGGAGGAAGATAAATATCTTCTATTGTTGGTAAAACCACTACATCAGGTCCTGTTGCACCAATACTTTTTTGCGACATAGTCGGCCCTGCATGCACAGATGGTGTGGCTGTACCTGGATTAACTAACCAATAACAAGGATTTCAGTCGGCTTTTTCAACTGAAACATTCAGATGTCAACAGTAACTCTTGCTTGATATTATTACCTCTGTCACTTCCACCTTTACGAAATTTAATCAGAGGCACATGTGGTTTTACTACCTATTAAAATTTAAATCTTGTAAATTGAGTGTTTTTATTATAGTCATATATTAACATACGGTATACTTTTTTTACTATTATACCGATGCACTGACCTTCCAACCTTTGCTTGCCATCATAATTGTTCTTTAATATCTTTCTGTTGTGTCTTATTCGAAGGCCAAGTGTTACTTGCAACAGAAGCTTCTTTCGATCACTTTAAAGCTTCAAGTAGATGGCGTGTTTTGACATACTTTAACGAGCACACAATAATCGTCAAATACCTGTGTTACATTCATTAATTTCGCGAAGCTAACATCATATGACATCACCAGAAATTAATAAGCAACTTTTCTACTTAACTTCGCTCAAGTATATCTAATTCAATGTAAATATAAATAGGCAAGAGGAATATGTAATGCGATGTATTGAATTTAAAAATTTGTCAAATTTAAGTATCGATTTAGGTTACTTCATCTAATATGTGACATTACGAAATAAGTGTGTCTAATATCTAATGTTTTATCTATAGAAATTTTCGTAACTACAACGATTATTCATTTTTTTCAAATTATTTTTTGCTATGTGTAGTAATATATTATGTAGTATTTAATATGGTAGGTGTGGATAATAAAAATACATATATTTATTTATATATATATATAATATATATATATATCGTAATAAATTTTATTGTAAATTTTACTTAATTCCAAAGTATTTGGTATCAGACAATTTTGTTTATAATACCACATAAAACGTGGCTATTTTATCAGTCTTTCAATGACTACAATGACGTTAAGCATTGATGTCATATTCAGATCTTAAACTTAATCAACTTCTTCCATTCGTGAAGAATCTTCTGTATCTCCTTCCAAAGGTGGAACTTCCTCTGTTGTTTGCTCTTCTGGTATAGATTCTTCTTCGTCGATACCAAGTCCCAACTTGATCATTCTATAAATTCTTGCAGCATGAACTTGTGGTTCATCCAATGTAAAACCTGAAGAAAGAAGTGCTGTTTCAAACAACAAAATTACTAAGTCTTTTACTGCTTTATCACTTTTATCAGCCTGTGCTTTTTGATGAAGGGTTTCGATAATAGCATGATCCGGATTTATCTCAAGGTGTTTCTTTGCTGCCATGTATCCCATAGTAGAAGTATCTCTAAGAGCTTGAGCTTTCATGATCCTTTCCATATTGGCAGTCCAGCCATATTGTGAAGTTACTATACAGCAAGGAGAATTAACCAATCGGTTTGATACAACAACCTTTTCTACTTTGTTATCAAGAATATTTTTCATTACTTTACATAAATTTTCATATTTAGCTTTGTCTTCTTCTCTTTTCTTTTTCTCTTCTTCGTCCTCGGGAAGTTCTAATCCTTCTTTGGTTACAGATACCAATTGCTTACCATCAAATTCTTTCATTTGTTGCACTACATATTCGTCGATAGGTTCTGTCATATAAACTACTTCAAAGCCACGTTTTTTAACACGTTCAACAAATGAACTGTTTGCAACTTGTTCTTTATTCTCCCCAGTAATAAAGTAAATGTGCTTTTGATTATCTTTCATTCTGCCTACATAATCCTTAAGAGAGCATACTTCATCTCCAGAAGCTGAGGTATGATACCTCAAAAGATCTGACAATTTATTACGATTAGAACTATCTTCATGAATACCTAATTTAATGTTTTTGCTAAATTGTTCATAGAATTTCTTATAGTTATCCTTGTCCTCCGTGAGTTCTTCAAACAATTCTATGCATTTTTTAACCAAGTTTTTACGAATAACCTTTAAGATTTTATTTTGTTGAAGCATTTCGCGAGAGATATTTAGTGGAAGATCTTCGCTATCGACTACTCCCTTCATAAAATTTAAGTATTCCGGAATTAACTGTTCACAATTGTCCATAATGAACACTCTCCTTACATACAGTTTAATATTATTTTTCCTCTTCTTATTTTCAAATAAATCAAATGGCATACGCCGTGGTACAAAAAGTAAAGCTCTGAATTCCAATTGACCTTCTACAGAGAAGTGTTTAACAGCCAAATGATCTTCCCAATCATTTGTCAATGATTTGTAGAATTCACCATATTCTTCTTGCGTTATATCATCAGGATTCCTAGTCCAGATGGGTTTTGTTTTGTTCAATTCTTCATCTTCGGTATACTTTTCTTTAATAGTCTTTTTCTTCTTTTTCTTTTCTTCACCTTCTGCTGTTTCTTCTTCCTCTACATCCTCAACCTCTGGTTTTCCATCACCCTCTTTTTTCTTTTCTTCTTCTTCTTCAGCCTCATCTTCGCTCAGCTCCTTTTCACGTTCCTTCTGTACTACTAATTTAATTGGATAACCAATGAATTGAGAATGCTTTTTTACAATTTCTTTGATTTTACTCTCTTCTAAGTATTCAGTTTGATCTTCCTTTATATGTAGAACAATCTTTGTTCCTCGCCCTAATGGTTCTCCGATATCGCGTCTAACAGTAAATGATCCGCCAGCACTAGATTCCCATAGATACTGTTCGTCGTCATTGTGTCTGGAAACAACAGTCACCTTATCTGCTACTAAATAGGCAGAATAAAAACCTACACCAAATTGCCCGATCATGGATATGTCTGCACCAGCTTGAAGCGCTTCCATAAAAGCTTTAGTACCAGACTTGGCAATTGTACCAAGATTATTTACCAGGTCAGCTTTGGTCATACCAATACCAGTATCAATGATGGTCAAAGTGCCATCATTTTTATTTGGAATAATTTTAATAAACAATTCTTTACCACTGTCAAGCTTAGAAGGATCTGTTAAAGACTCATAGCGTATTTTATCAAGAGCATCGCTAGAGTTTGAAATCAGTTCTCTCAGGAAAATTTCCTTATTAGAATAAAAGGTATTGATAATCAATGACATAAGTTGAGCAATTTCTGCTTGAAAGGCGAAAGTTTCCACATCTTCAGCTTTTGAAGCCATCTTCGTTTTTATCTGTAATAAATATTAAAAAGAAAAATTAAATATATCAACTCTTTTTAATCTTTATATAAAAAAAATCTCGTTTTTCTTTTATTTTTTCTAATATGTAATAATTACATCGATGTCAGAAACATGTGGCATGTACCACATGTGTATATATACATATAGATGCAACAAAAGGTACTTCACTTTGCTAGTTTCATTACGAATTTAATCTAGGTGTGATAAGATTTTTGGAAAGACACAAAAATACATTCGCGTGAATAAAATACACCCGAATTAATAATTTAAATTGAACGAAAAGCATCAGTAATGAAAACGTTAACGCAGTTTAGCATAATCATAAAACCATAGAAGTTTATCAATTAAAACATTTATTAAATATGTGAATTTGGTACAAACTTACCATATATTTTTTATCAATCAATTTAAAGCAACTATGCCTTAATGTCCAGTTAAATTGATATATTTAACAAATGATGCACTTAACAGACGAGTATACTCAATACTTCTAACTAGAATTCCGTGGAATGGAGTGGCGCAATGACTAGGATTCTCCTTATATACTTGCCAAAATTCTAGAGTGTTCTAGAATGTTCTAGAACTTTTTTCCCCCTCTGATCTCTACATATCCGGTGGAATTTAAATCTATTTCAATGATTTTTAATCAATGAGTCGCTTTTGTCTCTGCTATTGGTATCGGTCGCCTGCCAAGAAATAAAAACACATAATTTTCCTTCAATCGAACAAAAATGCGTGCCGTTCAAATGATAAAAACGACAATTATTCTTTTTCTCCCTAGCGCGGTACTTCCGGAATTTGTTATGAATTGATGTATGCAACATTATCAGACATGTGTACAATTAGACAAGTGGACAAACCATTTTTATACTAGCACTTTCGTTAATTATGATTAAGCTATTTTATTAGCATCATCAACGAGCATGCAAAATCAAAATATTTCATTTATGGTTACTTTAAATAAAAAGTTATCGACGGATACATCAAATTGAGTTATTAACAATCGTATTAAGTTTTATGATTTGATTGTTTTAAATAAGTGTTTTCGCAGTAAAACTTTTCCAATTAGTTTTCTCCGAATAATTTTGTCTTTAACATATTTAAGAAAAATCTTATCATTTGAAACATTCGTAGCGTAATTTTCTGTGTGGGTGAGATCCTAGAAATGATTGGTTCCTTGTCATTGTAATTTACTCATTATTCCGGTTGAATGTTTTAAGAAAAATATTCATCTCATGAGTCATAGCATATTACGCATATTTGTTGCGACCTTAAGAGAATACTAAGAAGTAGATTGCTAGTAATTGATAAATTAAATCATCAAAAATTGTACAAGTATGAATGCATAAGAGTTCTCTTTTACGTATGTTATTTTAAGAATTTCATTGTTGAATGTTTCAAAGAATCAAAGAATGATATATGTGTAAATCAACGGTGGCGTACGAACAAGAGTTTATAAAAAATTACGAAAATCCAGTCGGTATCGAATCGTACTTCTCCATGTATTGGAACGTGGCGCCCCCTAAGTTTATTGCAAATACGTAAGTCAATTTTTTATCTAGTCTCTGTTAGGAATTAGTGGAATTTATATTTTATTAAATAAATATAGTCCTATAGTTTAATTCGTTTCTCCTAGGTAAGTGTATATCGGTTTACAATTCTTTTTACTTCTTTCTTTATTTCCGATGCAATATAAAAATGAATCTATCAGAACATATATCTTTTAATTTGAGAACTTCCGTATAGAAAGAGTATAATTGCCTGTTTTTATTCGCCCGTGTTCGAATTTATTTGTAAGACGTGCTGATCGATAAGACAATGCCGAAGTTTGATTTCTTGGTATACGAAATATGACTACGCAAGAAAACGAAATATCGATGTCTGTAAGTTCTGAAATGTCCTTAATAGGTAATCGAGTCACGTGGCAATGACACTACTAGTATAATTACAAATGCCTAACCCGTAGATTTTCATGCAGAAGGAATACAGAAATGTTCGAAGCATGTAAGGCGCGATCTTTTTCTATTTATCGTGTTTCGATGTTGTTTATTCTACAAGACATCTTTCTTTCATCGATATGGTCAGTAAGTATTTATCGGGATTTCTGGGGTCTTAGAGAATATTTTTATTCTTTCTTTTTGAAAATTTATATTTATTTACAATATATATATATATATACATGATTTTTTTTTTTAATACTTATGGTTATATGTATTTAAAGATTGCAATCATTTTTACATCCATCGGTTTGCGGTTACTTGAGTAGCAAATCGAAACGGGGAAGAAGAATCGGTGGAGTTGATATGGCGAGGAGCTTAACTCCGGTAACCTAGCTTTATGATGTCGAATAATACTCATACAGCTAGATAACCAAAGAAAATGTCCGCGCCAAGATCTTCTTGTTGCCTGGAGTGTTGAAATACCTGCAAGTTTAGTCGTTCCAGCCAATCAAATCGTCGAGAATCGAAAACCTTCTTTGTTGCCGGCCTATTCATCCGACAATGTCGGGCCTTCTATTCTCGAGATCGTAAAAATCGGTAAACATACGGATCGATCGTTAACGGCTGTTTATAGGAGCGAGCGTCTCCCTCTCGATCGAAAATCCACTATTTCCCGGTGCAGATAATGGCATGCACGTGTCGATAGTGTCCCCACTCTGTAACAGAAAGAACGGAGAAATCGGAAATCGCTTTACAACAATCGTCCCTTTGTCGCGTAACCACGAATTGATTGATATGCGCACGGGTTTGAAAAGTGAAACACAACCGTTGACATTTCGGAGTGAAAGTTAGTCGGTAAGACGGGCCTTCGGGTAGAGGATAGCCAGAGGCTACGAGCGTATATCTGGAAATTTTTCCATCGTTACCAGGCCAAAGTCATTCTCTTCCTAAAAGCATGATATGGAAAGCACCGAATGTAGAGAAAGCGGCGGGCATACGGTCACACGGTGTAACGTTTTCGATTTGCGTTGCTCGCTCCAAGTCGTTTAAGTGAAACGTAAATGGTCGAAGAAACGAGGCGATACGGTTTTGCTGAATCGTAGAACGCGCAACACGTTATATCGTTGCGTCATAATTACATTGGCTCCGTGCATCTTGCGGTATCATCGAGTTTCCTGGTTGCCATTTCCGACTGACTGATTCACAACTTTAATAAAAGTTATATCTGCAGAACACGAATATATCCAGATACAGAGATAAACTTCAGATTCCGAGAAATATCACGTGTAAATCATAAGGCGCACGTAAAATGTGACGAATGTTAACCGAAGTACTCTACTCAAGTCGGACGATATTCGTTAGAAAGAAAAGGAGATTCGTACGTTCAATCGTTGGTTTTACCGTCGATTATTGTTCGGAATGTAATCTATATTTCGTGGTCGTAGCAACGATTTTGATACCCAATGCTGTGCTTTTCATTCGGTCAGTCCACCAGTAGACCAGTACAAATGTTTCGTAAGAACTACCATTTGGAGAAAGTTATGATCTCACGCTGTAGTACACGCGTGGCTGACTTCTATTTTATCATCAAGCTGTTCGGTGCTTCCCGCGCTTCTCCTCGCCTCTTTATCTGTGCAACTTCTCAATCTCGATATGAAATATACGGGTATGGACTTTTCGGAAGACCACCGCCTTGCACAATGAGAATCTGACACATTTGCGAATAATTTTATATTTAAATAACACGCTTATCGAATCTGATAGGCGGGGAAATACGCCAGTATTAGCCGCCTTATCGAATTTCGCAACAGATAATTTAAAAAATTGCGACACGATCTTTACTCTTTTTACTTTTTCGTTGATCCGTAATTTTTGAGAATGTAAAAATACGTTTGCGAACATCCAACGATGAAATATTTGTCTGAAATGAAATCGACGGCGGTAGATGGTTCGATAGAAACGATGCCGCGAGCGAATATCGTACTTACATCTCCGTGCACGCGTTTTATCACGAGAGTGAAAGTGCAAAAGATCCCATTAAGAAAAGAGTAAAAGATGGAAAAATAAAGAAAGAAGAACCGTGGTATACTCACCTGAAAAACTGCCGGTTTATTTCTGGTTCGCTCTCGTATCGAGCGTAACAGGAAGACTGATCGGAAAGATTTAGACTCGATTCAACGATAATCCCCGACTTTCTAAAACTCAATTTTCTTTATTTTTTCTCCCCGTTGAAAGCTGCTACAGCAACAAAGGCAACTGAGATTTCTAGCCTACTTTACCGCTGGAATGGCTTATCCAAGTTGTACAAGTCCATCGTCACGTACCTACAGCAAATACGAGTGAGTATCTATCTTTTATGATAAGCCGACCTTCGATTCGTTCCATTTGTTCGTCACGGCTCGTTGTTGTAGCTAACCTATGTAATTGTCGTACGTTCTCGTAGGAAAAACGCCAGTGCCGAAAACCAAAATACATAGAAGCGATTGCAGCTCGTTACCAAAATTGCGCTGACAATTCGCTAAGAATTTTGCAATAACGGGGAAGATTTCTTGCAGGAATCGGTGACCGTTGCTCGAAGCTGAAAAATATTTTCGGTGTTATTGAATCTCAGTGCTGGTCGGTTTAACGGTCTAATTAACAGTTCACGATTTAATTAACAATCTGGTGTCCAACCGTGGCATTGCAGGGTCTTTGCACGATACGTCTTATTGACCGTACGTTTTATCGAGAACTTTTCCGTTCCGTTCCTGAATTCGTTGCGCAACGATCAGAGATCCTGTTCGTGGCCGTTACGCGTCGACACGCGTGTTTTCTAAATCGCTAACTTACCCCCGCAGTGAAAAATCATGACGGCAGGAGGTTAACAGGCCGGTGGACAGAAATTTCACGAGCTAACGTTTCGAACGTGGTTACCCGTGGTAAATTGGTTTCCTAACGAGGTCGGTTTCCGATGTGACTTCCAATCGTTTACGCAAACACAGCTGTACGAGTACTTGAGATAATCGGGGCTAATGTCGCTTCACTTATAGTCATTATCACTTCGAATGTGGTTATCGAGCTTGATTTAACTTTCCTGCCGCGCTGCAACGGATTCAAAGGCGCGAAAAAAAAGAAGCCTCTCGACGAGAAGATTCGCGGGATTTTCCTCGTTATTTCCTAAAATATCTTTCGCGTCTCGTGATTACTCGTGATTGACGCACCTCTACGAAAGCTAGTTTCCTCTGTTTACTGTCTCTCCTGTGAAAAACAAATTGATACAACGATTATTCGACAAAAATGTTTCGAGCCTTAAATAATGAGATTCAAACAATGAGATTAAAAATAGAGTCGCTAAACGTCGAAGAGGCGGACGACGTTTCGCAGATTCTGGCGGTCGAATCCTAAAGGATGAACTGGCGCTTAAGTCAAGCGAAAAGTAATCTTTTCGTTTAAGTGTTTGTAGTCCACAATTAATAGGAGGAAACACGTCACGGTTAAATAGTACCTGTCTCGTTATTTACCTAACAAACGGAACGGTTTAACTTGCAAATTAATTTACAGTCGCCAATTGCGTAGTTGTTTGACTTTATCTCCTAATATAACGTAGGATCGGTGAAGTTACCAAGGATCGAAATTTTCAAATTAAAATTTTGCTGTTTTACGAGGAACCGGTTATTCGGTGACACTCGGACCCGTTTCGTCGGTGTCACTCGCAACGAATCGAAGGATTCGCATCACCAATGTTCCATATACACGCGCTGCAGTCGAACGCGGCTATGCATATGTGCGTTTTATTTCTCGGTCGCTCGCTCTACCGTGCAAATCTCGAATGCATTCGCCGGTACGTTGAAGATCGTTCGCGATACAGGCTTCCGCAATGCCATAACGCTACCGCACCGCCGCGTCGCGTCGCGTCGCGTCGATCTTTGTAGCTGTGACGCAGAAAAGACGATCTTTTTTGCTGCTTGACGGGCACAAAAAAAAAAAAAAAAAATAAGATACGAACAGGTTTGTCGAAGTAGACGCGCGAGTCACGTTCGTGAGAATCGATTTGAAATTTTTTTTCGAAATAAGAGGAGAACGATCGTGGAGACGTCGTATATTAATTAAGTCGTTTAATGGTTGATACGTTGAAAGCTACAGCCGATGCGTCTTATTAATTAATGCGTAACGGTTTTCGGTTATATTATTACGTCCTCGCGCTAATAACACCAGTTTCAAGATGAAAACGGTTTTCAGTTAAGGCTTTAACGTCAATAAGAACTTGAAGTCGCTGCGCGAGACAAATTTAAAAGTCAACTCTGGCGATTCGAGGTAAAATTTGAAAAACGTCGTTCGTTCGGTTCGAGCGAGTTTATTTTCGAACATCCGTGCGGACGAAATCTGAAAAGGAAGGACGGTATTAGGAACGTCGCGTAAAATTTGGAGCGTATGGAAGAACAAGAGGAACAAGAGCGTTCGAACGACGGTTATTTTTCCACGGTAGTCAGATGCAACCTGTTGCTAAGAGGCTCGAGGAAATTCGCACGCGAAACGGTGCGAATCGGCAACGAGTAGACTCGGCTCTTGGAGCAGCGCGAAGAATCGAGCGAGAAGAAACGTCGAAGTTTTCGAGTTTAAACCGCGAAGTCTTCTAGATAAACAGGGGAAAGAAATAGAGAACGATGGAATGACCACTCGAGGAGAGAATAGACGATAGGAAGGGAACGGATAACCGAGAACTAAATAGGTAAAAACGTAAACACGGCAATTTTCGCCTCGATTTTGTCAGGCGATCGAATTTACCGGTGATCAACGATTTATACAACTTCCGTTATTAAATTCCAATTGAAAGCTTTTCGTGCTAATTAATCAGACTTTGGGATTAGAATGCGTTGTCCTTGCGGAGATAATCGTTTCTTTAATCGAATGGAAGAGAATTTAATTGAAGGTAAGCTGCTCCGAAATAAAAATTTTGTTTGGAATCGAAATTTGGAGTAGGATTTAGAGGTTCGAAGATCGAATCGAACGGTGTCCGAATCGGTGACGCGGCTATGTCTTTTGGTACGAAAAAGAGAGGAGAGCATACCTGTTGCTCGGAGTCGAGGACACGGCCGAGTCGATACGTGAATTTTAAGTCCGCTACTGCTTGCTCCGTCTTACCAAGGGCACATAGACTCGGATCAAAAGAAGAGGAAAGAGAGGAGTCACACCTGGCGCGGTACGAGATGAGATCACTACCGCACTCACTGATCAACTGGCCCCGCGCCCCACGTCCGGGGCCGCACGCACCTTTCGCGTTACCCCTGCCCCCTCGAACTCCGGAACCTAGAGCTCGTTGCCCCCCTCGGGGTCCTTTCGGCCTGTTCAGTCCCCTCTACGTCCTCTTTACCTCTTCAGCTTCGCTTCGAACGCTCATTGGTCCGTTCAAATCGACGTCGTGACGTCATCGAACCGAACTGCCGGTATACGTACGAGATTCTCTCTCGAACGAGTCTCTCTCTTCTCTTTCCTTTCCTCTCCTTACCCCTCTGCTTTCTACCCCGCTACGTTTCGCTGCTTACCGCTCCACTCCCCCTCGCGGACCCTCCCTTTTCTTTCGTCTCTTCTTTCCCCCGTGTGCTCTTCACTCGGTCTCTTCTTTCCTCGAGCCGACTACCTGTCCTCCTACCTATATACATCCGTCTTCTATCGTTCTCTTCTTCTCCCTCTCCTTCTTTGGTCGGTCTTCTCGTTTGGCCGGCTCTCTCGCAACTTTACCGCGGCATCCCTGTCTTTCTACCTGGTTGATTCGTTCTTTATCGTGTTGCCTCGTTTGCCTTTCCTCACGCCGGCATCTCGTTCTTCTCGTTCTCCTCGTTCTCCTCGTTCCCGAATACTCTTCTGGTTTGCCGCGAGTTCACGATCCTTCCACGCGGCGCGGCGTCTCCTATATTCCCCTCTTGTCTCTATCGTTTTATAGGTATCCGTTGACCCGCGTGCCTTTTTCCCACTTTTTGTCCTCCAAGATCCTCGTCGATTCTTCGAGAGGAGGTTGCGTTTCGTTCGCCAGTGGGTCGCCCCATCGTCTCGTTTTTCTCACTTTCTTCACTGTCAGCGTGGACGCTCCAATTTCCAATTCCTCTGTTCGGCACGATGTACGACGCGATGTTCGATGTTCGAAGCTCTCTTCTTCCCCGTCTATGGCTGTCGTGTCGTTGGCCGGTGCGTATCGGCGACTCGAATCCGAACGTTCGAAGGAGCGCGGATCCATCGAGTCGAATCGTAGTTTCTTTGCTGCGGGTCGGTCGCGGCTATACCGGTCGCCGGCCGACGAGATTGTCCGCAAGAGGTTCGCCGCCGTGGTTGCCGCCACCGTCACCGCCACCGCCACCGCCACCGCCATCGCCACCGCCACCGCCAACGTCGTCGCCACAACGGAGCGAGAGTAGCCCGCCAGGTATATAGGGAGACAGAAAAAGGGAAAAAAGGACGCATTCCAACGGCTATAGTCGGTCCATAACGATTCCTATACGTTGAGAGTGCGCAACGAACAACCAATGACCCCTCTACCGATCTCTCGCGCCTCCTCCTTTTCCCTCCTTCCCACCCTCCTTTTTCTCTTTCCTTTCACATCCTCTCCTTCTCCGTTTCTCCTCTTCCTCCTGTTCTCTCTTCTGCGTTTTGCACGTTTCCACGTGTCTCGTCTCGTCTTGTCCCTCTTTTTCTTTCCTCTGTCTTCTTTTCCCTTCTCTTCTCTCTTCTCTTCTGTCCTCGCTCACCGGTCGTTTCGCTCGCGTACCTGTCTACGTACGTTTACCTGTACGTGTGCGCCGCGTACACCGCGATCGAGGTGAAGGCTCGGCCTCGTACGTACCTCTCTACGTAGCCGGTCTGTCCTCTCGTTTTTCGAAGAAAATTCACGACGTCACCGCAATGATCGCCGACGGAGTCGAATATTTCTCGAACGCCCGAACCGCCTCTGTTACTTGGCCCTTCTCGAATATCCTCAACGAGCACCTCGGCTTTGCGCTTCCTTTGCCAATCCGATCGATGCAACGTTTGATGCCTTCGCATCGACCATCTATCCCAAGCCCGACCCTACCTACCTGCAATTACACGAGCTCGTACAGAAGAATTCGTCGTGATTTTCTTCGTTCCGTTTGCTCACGAGGAAACTTTTCGTCGGCTTCTGTCGAATCTATTAGCGATGGAACACGAGAATTCGTGGGGACGATTCAGCAGCGCACCTGGCGTGGGAATCTCTGCGTGCCTCGACGATACGCGTTTTTTCTCGATTCCTCGGCAAAATTTCGTAACGGAATAAATCGTTGCGCTTTTATCTCGAACACGGTTGCTTTATTATCTTCGGTATTCTCGAGCGACGAATTCTTGCTCGAACGTGGGATCTAATAACTCGTTTCGAGGTGCGATAGCTACTTGGCCGTCCGATACTTTAACCCGGATGCGTTGCTCCTGCCGTAGAAAAATTGCCACTCGCAACGTCTATCGTCTGCTCGTCGCCATCCGCGTGTCTTACTTACTAATTGGCGGTACGTGACGTCGAATGTAAAATATATTTTCAGTCTCGAGTTTAAATCGCACATTAAGCGTGTGGCGTGCCACGAAAACGACGGCTATTTCGGCCACGGCTCGACGCTCGTTGTTCCAAGGCAATCGCTCTTTTCTTTTTTTTTTTCTTTTTTTTTTTTTACACGACTGTTTAGTTGGTTGGAGAATAAGGGCCAGCTAAAAGTAACCCTAAAAATAATTAGTTTCGGAGGGAAGATTTCTTTTCCGTCTTTTTCTTTCGTTCGGACGCCTTTTACGTTCAAACGCATTTATGCACCCCAAAGATACGCCTCCTTGAACGATGTAGAATCGGTTCCGCTGTCTGAAAGTACGTCCTGGGAAGTTCCGCGACTACTACACGTGTCATCCATTTTCAGTTTGTGGGAAAGGCAGCGCCGTGACGGAAGGCATGTGCACGAACGGGGTTTGATGTACAATTGCAATTTCAACGTTGCCAAAGGTCACAGGATGAAAGATCGATGGTTGGCGATTCTCGAAAATAATTTGGTCGTAGCGAATAACAGCGAAGCGCTTCGTTATTCACGCTTCGTAGCCGCGAGCGTGGCACTTAGTTTGCTTTTCGATTTTTCGATTCGACAGACGCAAACTAACGATTTTCTTTTCTCGAAAATAAATTCGTTCTTTATTCGGTTGAAACAGCAGGAAACAAAGAACCGGCGAACTTTCGGACCCCAACTTATTCTTGGAATGTTATTGCAACGTTAAGCCGTACGTGACGCTTACGTGAATGAAATTTTGCATGCGTATCGCTTTGCCCTGGAGTGGCAGGACCTCGAAGGTCGAATTCGATATTGCTTTTTCGGCTTGTACCACAAATTTACACCGGCAAATCGACGACATGTACCGCAAGAATATCTGCGTTTCTTCCCTCTCTTTTATCAAGAATCCTCTGTTCCATGCAGGTACGAGATTATCGATGAGAAATCCAGGATACGGTCGACCATTTCTATTCAAGATCGGACAACTGGAGAGAACAGAGAAATAACCGAACGAATTGTACCAGAGGATCCTCGAAGGTAAATGGAAAATCTGTCTAGGTACTACAATTTGTGACAAAGAATTTCCTCGCTTAGTGGCCGCTTCTGAACCTTAACCGAGAACGGTGGTCGGTCAAGGACGATTTTTATTGTTCGTTTGGAAGAAGGATCCTTCGGGAGGATCGGTACTGTTATATCCCTGTTCTGGTAACTCACCTGCGTCTGTCCAGGTATAAAGCTGATTCCGCCCTGTGTACAAGCGTTGGCGTCACGAGCTGACGCCCTTCGACTTCCGCCGGATGTATGTCGTCCTTGCGTTTCTCCCCGTTTTCCTTGTATACACCTGACTTTTTATTACTTAAATCAGCCCCACTGCTACGCGTCGAATCGTTGGATCGGTCATCGGATCTCGTGAGATAACAAACGATCTCGTTCGTCGAACGATTTCGAAACTGTTCGAAAGTAAAGAAAAATCACACTTTCCTTGCATGGCGCGTCCAATTATTACATTGAGAATACACGGGTATACGTATACGTGCGAAATATACGAAGGCACATGGAAAATAAAACGCTCTGAAAATCGTGGAATCGAGGTTCTCATTCGCATTCGTTACGATTACGCGGAAGAATGTGAAACGATTTACGCGGTGGTCATGCGCTACTACCAATGAAAGCAATTTGAATAGACGCAAAGCCGTTAATCGATTAGGCGTGCAGTTCACGAAATCGTAATCGTAACAAGAAGCGAAATACGTTCCTTACGTTCAGAGATCTTTTCATGAATTTTTGATCGCTTTTGGTTGCCGTTAATCGTGGCCATTGTGCGTGATAAACGATATAAAGAGAAGAATATAAAATCGTCGATCGCACGCAGATAGAAACGTTTTTCTCTGCATTCGAAGAGATTTGTTCGACGGAAACCGCCGTAAAGCTCGAACCGTTGGCGCGATGAACGACCGTTACCGGGAGAAGACTATAGAAATCGGTTCGCACCTGCCTGGTCCGGTAAAAAGAAAAACCTACCCAGAACCCCCGTGAGCCCCGAGGTCCAAGGTAAGTTTATGGATGTCTCGCCCCTTATTCGTGACGGCCCCGGCACAGGTTTCGGGTTTAGAGAGATTTCCGACGCTCCCGTGTTTTCTTATAGGGTTGCCGCTGTCGCATCTTTCCCTCCGTGCCTATTCCTTCCTGGAATAATAATAATTCCTAATTTCACAAACATTTCGCATTTTGTGTTTGAGGTTCGCCTTCATTTTCATTGGATCGCTGTATGAAAAATTACGCTGCCAGCTATCGCGTACCGCGCGTACAGCTCGAAGATTTTAAGACGACGAAGCTGGCAACGACAGATTACGGCAGAAGGAACGGATGAAACATCGACGACAAAGTCGATTTCGAACGGTACCCTATGTAGATGTCACGGTTATCCACAGGGAAGATTCGTGCCCTCTGCTGCGAGACGCTGCTTGATACTTTCCCAATGGCTGTACCAATACGACGAATCTAATCTTTTATTTTTGCAGAATCGTTTCATTCGTTACGCGACTCGGCCAAAGCTTTGAGAAAGATCGTTCGAGTCCTTCTATTTCCTCCACCTTTCTCCAGTTATCGTTGCCTATCTTGTACGCGTGTATTTGGAAACGTATCTTCGACTCGATCGATCGATCTCTTAAACTCGGTTCGATCCTACCGAAAAAAGATCGCGCGGTTTCAACGAATAAACGCGTTGGTGGTTTCACGAGAGCATTCGGCCTAACGTTTTCTATGCGATACCGTTTCACATTTCCATACGATTAGGAATCTGAAAGGCTAATCCCCCAGGTTAACAGCTTCATTCCGTCCAGAGTTAACGATCTTCGAAACATCGCGGTCGATCGAATTTTACGATGCGTTCGAGACGATGTTTCCGTACAACGCGGGAGAAAGCGTAAAACGAACGTTGTTTCCATCGAGACAAGAAAAATTCGATCGATCGGAGCTCGATTCGACGTTGACGGAAGATACGCGAAAGAAGGATACGCGTTGCCGAGAAATCGACATTGCGGTTGCGGGTCTGGAAGTATCGAAGTCTCCGAACGACTAGATACACACGACGAACATGTTACGTCTCTTACGCCGTATGGCGATCGATCTTACAATTGTATTTTCTTAGGACGTTTTAGCTTGATAGAGCTCTTTTCACGAGGATAGCAAAAGTTTCAAGTTTCCATAGGACTTCCAGAGCGTTCGACGATTGATAAACCGTATCGGAAGGAACAAATGGCGAACGTGTAGGAAGTTGGCAACAGCAGAAGCAAGAGAATCTCGGTTGATTCTGACGGTGAAACGTGCCGAACGGAAGCCCCAGAGGTTCGAAGAAAAATCGAGATCGTTCGAGTAGGAGAGTTCTCCAAAGAGTTTCGAGAGTAAGCGAGGCTTCTGCCGAGAGAATGACTCGAGGCAGAACACCGATGATGTCATCGGTCGGCGGATACTCGCGCCTACGCTTTTCTCTCTACCAGTTTCACTGGCAGGGATACCGCGTGTGCTCCTTCTCGAAGCCACTCTACACGAATATCCAACCTCCACTGCCTCTATTCCCCTTTTCGCTTCTCTTCTCTTCTTTGCCGTTCCATTCGCTTCTCCGCGCTTCGTTTCTCTTCCTTCCACCGCCTCGAGGTCCCTCTACACTTTATATTGTACGAGGACGAGGCGAGCGATATAACGTGCCGAGGACATGCTCGATTCTACCTTCATGCCAGTCTACATTGCCGGTATATACCGGTTATGCAGATGGAGCTTGGTCTGGACCCCCTCGGCAAACCCTCCAACATAAAATCTCGTCTCTTATTCTTCTTCTTCTTCTCCTCCTTCTTCTCTTCTTTTCTCTTCTTCTTCTCCTTCTTCTTCATCATCATCGTCGTCATCATCATTATCGTCATCGTTTTCATCATCGTCGCGTTCATCCTCGTTGTAGCGCAGTCCTCCTATTTCTTGTTTCCAGTTGTTCGTTTCCTTTCTTCCCGTCTTTCTTTTCTCCTTGTTTGCCGTTCACGTGTAAGCCGCCGTTGTCGTAGTTCCTTCCGTCTCTGTCTCACGACGAGCAACGTTGCTTTTCCTTTACGCACGATCATCCGGATATACCTACGCTCGATCGTCCCTCTTTCTCGACTTTTCTGCTCGCCCTTCGTACTTCGCTCCGTCCGAACCTCTTCCTAGACGTTAAAAACGGTTAAGGTACTACGCTATGAACGAAGATTGCACAGCTTTCTCGAAGCTATTTACAGACGGATTTTTTCCCTCAAACAGGTATTTCGCCTGATAGCTGGTGAAGCTGCTTCAGACAGAAAATAAAGAATACCGATCGATCGACATACCTGTACAGTCTTAATGCGATTTAAGGTATTACGCGATTATTGGCAGATCGGGATATTCTTCTATTCGATATATATATATATATATATATATATATATGTGTGATTGTTAGGGGGAAAATTTCAATAATTTTCTATCGTTGTTTCGACGATCCCGATAAAAGAAATAAGAAGCGAACAGACAGACAGAGCCATTCCGCTGTCACTATGTTCAGGTGCGACAGATCCTTTTTGGGAAATACAATAGCTTCGTTGATCGCGAGCAAGTCAACTTCGCGGTTGAAAGAACGGCGATTAAATCGCCGCCATCTACCCGTCACCCGTACTCTTTCCAGTGCCTCGTTAAATCGACACGACTGTCCCATTCTTCTTGCGGACCCATTACTTTTCACATATTCCTTGAAAAGAAGTCACAGTTGGACGGAGCAATTAAAAGACACCGCTCGTCCCGTTCTTTGCTTCTGCTTTATCGAGATTAATCCCTATGCAATTTTTGTCTCGTAAATCAACGCACGTATAACGCGTTGCTAGCTTAGCGTTAAAAAGGCGACAGCACGGCTGAATTCACGATAGCGTTTCATTTCGAAGGGACAGAAAGTTCCGTGTCGATCGATCGACGAAAGGAACGCGCTGTTACACACGATCGCAGCGTAGAAATCTTTCCTCGAATTCTCGACGTTAACCAAAAGAACTTGTAGCGAACGATCGAATATCGATCATTGTCCTCTCTAACAGACACGAAACTACGTTTTCTGACGGCGTTGTCGTCATAATGTCACGACGACCGCAATTATTCGGCGCAACAGATCCCTTGCCTTAAGTGGCAGCGGATAATTCATCGCTTTCGATTTGACCGGCGCAATAGTCAAGTTGGATTATCACGACAACGAGCGACAACGTTAACCAGTCCACCGTTTCGTAATCTCTCGAAGCAAACGACTATGGGAGCACTTACGTGTCTACAGGATGACAATGTGTACGAGAACTTTCAAGCAGCTGAACGACAAGAATAATTCGACGTTTTTTCGCCTGCGTTCATGGTAATTCGGAAATAAATGAGAGAAGAAATCGTCGTACTTGACGACAGCTGTCGAAAATAACGAGATCGAAGGTAAAGAATGAGGAAACAAGATGCATAGGAAAAGGAAGAAATATTAAAAACTGGTGCCTCATGCGCACGAATGTTCTCGGTTTATTTGTTGATACGAAAAACGTGAGTTATTGTGCAAATAATTGCCGCGGCTGTCTACGCTTGTCACGGCTGCTTACGAGGTGTAAGCCGTGCAGACGATTACGGCTTTGCAAACAGAAGAAGAGAAGGAGAAAAACGGTGTGCACCTTTTCACCGAAATTTCAAAGAAACTTTGAATAGCGAGTAGCGTGTATCTCCTGCCGCGAGACAACGTTATAACCACGCTTCGACCATTAACAAATCAAACTCTTTTCCTCGCTTCGTAAATTACACGTTTCGGATACATTTTGATTTTATGTTTACACTTGTTCCTTCCTCTCCTTTTTTCTTCGTGTGCTTCCCCTTCTCCATTCGTTCTCGGTTATCCCGAATCGATAGAAGGAAGCCGTACGTTTATTTGCCAAAAACGTGGAAATCGCATGATATTCCACGGACGATGCGAAGGCTTTCGAATGCACGAAACGTTCGTAGAATAAATTTAGGTGGTACTTGAGCGGAAAGCTGATCTACCGGCTACGACCAGTTGCGAAACTTCTTTGAGTACCGTCGCAAAATTTTACTCGAAGCTCTCTGTATACACCGGTTCACCGTTTCGAGCTTCAAATAAAATGCAACGTGGAATCAACGAGGCGAATCATCGACGATCAAGAGCAAGCGCAATTTCGAGGATATTATCGGCACGAAGACAGTACGGGTGAAATATAATTGCGTGTGCTTTGCGAAACTTTACCGGCCGATCGAGCGCGTACGATTCCTGGCAAACGTTTGTAGAGAACGTTGAATCGTTAATGCGAGACGAAGGTTTACACGCAGCAAGAGATCGCGAACGTATTGGTTACGCATCTTTGAAGCAACTCGTCGCATTGTCAATGGATAGCCTCATAGTTCGCGGGCATTTTTATCATCTGGTTGTCCGTACGGAGAGGTAATCGTAGCGGCGAAGTTGCAATTGCCTTAAACGATTGCAACAGATCAAGATAGACCGGCGATAATATACGCGGCTCCTGTCTGGCCTACCTAAAGCCTGCCTAATCGTACGTTGAAACGCATAAATCGCATTGGTTTCGCGTAAATAAATGACGGTTCGTTCCACGAGAATAGGAAATAAAACGATATCGGCTGATTGTTGAAACGTTTCGATATAGTGGACATGGAATATTAGGGAGCAGCAGGTACTCGAGGGAACGTCAAAAAACGGCGCTCGCCTCGATTACAAATCTCACGGCGAAGATGTCCGAAGATAGCGAAAGAATATTCGAGCACCCCAATGGGGCCCATTAGGATCCAAAGGTAGTTGGGCCAGTCCTCTATCTGACTGTCCTTCTTTCTCTCTTATTCTCGATGAATCCATGGTAGAGGAGGCGGGGGATGGTTGGCCGGTCAAGCCACATTCCGTTGGCCAACCGGCTCCTTGGAACCCTTCCTCCCCCTCTTTGGTAGACGGTTCTCTATATACAAGCTCTCGCCTTCTTATGCACCACTACGATATGTGCCCACAAGACCGCCAATATTATTTCGACTAGACAGCGGTCGACTCGACGCAACCTTGTCAGAGAGCAATGCATAGGTATCTGCTTTCACGAAGTGAAACGTTACTGGGAAGAAAACCTCAAAGGTCGAGTTTAACGCGCATACTGCGTATTTGCTCGCCGCGCTACTCTTCAACTTGTAATTTTCGAAAAACACGAGCAACGCGTCCTCCTTCGCGATTCCTCTCTTTTTCTTCTATCCTTTACGTCAATTCCATTCGATCCGATTCGTTCGCGAACGCCAGTTCATCCTTCTCGTCTCTCTGCTCTTCTCCATCTATCCTATTGTTCTATATCATATATCGTATACGATATTTTTCCCGCGCGATACGCAACATTCGACGAACATCGACGAGTAACATTCGAATATTGATTACATTCGATCACCAACGAAGATCAAGCACTCGAAGATTCGTTATTCGAATACGATATACTTTACCGGCGAATGGCTCGTATTTTTGTACTTTGATCGTTCGAATCGTTTAAAACTCCATCGTCGATTAAAAACATCGAATCGAGCATACATGTACGTTCGGAATGAACGAAAGTCGGATCCCGGAATCATGAAAGTATATTTCGAGCAAACGATGTCACCGTGGCGATCGTGAGGTCGAGGTCCCGAGGAAGGTTCGAGAGATCTCCGGCGAGAGAACTCGCCCACGTAGGGTGCCGTAAAAGTTTGGTTCGAATCTGCCCTCCACCAACCGCCTTCGTCGCTATCATCCTCCAACCGTTTCCCCTCTTCTTCCGTTACTACTCTCTTAGCTTCTCTTTCGTCTTCTTCGGTTTCTCGCCCTTTTGTCATTCGTCTGCTCTCGCCACCCGCGATCTTTGCCTTTTCTCTCGTTCCTGTTTTCCTTGACTTTTTATCCCGCTTTTATCTCGATCTCTTCCTCTTCACGGTTGCTCTCCAAAACGCCGTCGACTCGCGATCTCGTCGAGACGCACCGCGTCGCATAGCGTCGACCAGGCTCAGCAATATACCTATACGGATAGCTTGGTATGGAAGGTGGTTCGCTGAGATGTTTAAGGGGAAGACTCTCCCAAGAGCGGTGATCTTCTGCCGAGCGCAAGAGCGAGATGAGTCGAAGAGACGAGGAAGGGGGCTCGCGCGCAGAGGGTGTCGACGGTGGACCCAGGAGGCAAGGGGGCCTCCTCGGACCTCGAGGGCCTGTGGACGAGCCAGCAAGAAGAACGGTAGGGATGCGAGCGGGGAAGAGAGAAGGATGAGAAGTGACCGGATGGCCTTGGTCCCAAGACTTGGTTAGTTACCGCGCGGCCGACTATAACTGGTCGAGAACTTCGTAACACACAGGGCGGTATCTCCGACTTCGACCGCTTTTTAAGACCACGGGCCACGGTACCGCGCAATGCCACATCACAGATACGAACTAGCTCCTAAAACACCAATGACGATACCGGACAATTTGATCATTTTTACGCACGATAGCTTGTAACATTTTTTTCATTCTCTGGATGACTTTCTTCCATCGCGTTTTGCAGTGACACGCGAAGATCATAGGCTCTTACCCTTTCTTTTCTTCCTCCTTTTTCTTCATTCGTTGCTCAAAATATCGGCGTCTTGTCTACGCCGTGTTACAGTACTTTCCGATTATTCACAGTGGTTCGCTGAAAACAGGACCACGCTACGATAACGCTATCGAACAGGCAACGTTCCAACTATATATTTTTGAAATATCCGGCTTTTCCTTCTTTCTTTTCAGCTGGTTTCCTTTCGTTTGTTCTTTGTTATACGTGAAATTGATTTATACATCTTTGTAAAGGATACGGAACGTTATTGGAGACTTGACTTACAGAGTTACAGGAGGTTCCTGTCTGGAGTGAAAATGAATGGCCTGGTTATTTAGCCAGCATTGCTCGTTATTGCTCAACAGGGGCAACTTATGGGGCCGTACAAGAAAGTATATCTGTGACTGGCAAGAAACTATATGGTAGCGCTTCACTAAGCGCGTACAGATTCACGGAGCTAATAATTATACTTGGTGAGTTTGCAAAACTTATTGCCCGTGGTACTCGCAGCGCATAAAGTATCAAAAATGTACCATCTATGTTTTTCTAACGCGCTAAACATCTCGATATCTGAAATTCGCAGACAAAGTAATTTTGTAATATGTATATAATATGTAATATATAGCAAAAATAAAAAGAGTAAATAAACGTATGTGTTTTGTTGACTGGCAGTAAATTTTATTAATTTTCGACAGCGATGAGAATTAAATTCTTATATGGAAAGTTGCCATGAAATCTGAGGCTCTCGTTACGACATGTTCAAACTCTAGATAGGATAAAACACCGTCACCGTCGATGTCGCTTTCTTCCAAAACCTTTCGACACACAGTGGCCACTTCGTCGGTATTCAAACCATCTTGAACCAACTGTCGACAGGTTCGTTCTAAATCATTCAATCCCAATACCCCATCTTCGTCAAAATCTGTTCGCAGAAAATTATAAAATGTTACCAGGATTCGTATAGATTTCTGTTCGAATGTCACGTCATCGCGAAAATGATAGAGAATATTATGTTCGAATCGTTTGGATTACAACGTAGTGTATAATTAATCGTGTATGCTAGAAAATCGATAGTTCTTTCGTGCAAATGATTCTCTTGTGCAACGCGAATGTCGTGTCTAGACAACGTATATATTTCTGATTCAATAGCATAGTTATAGGTACATCAGACACGACCTCGAATATTTCTCACGATCCGTTCAACTGTCTGATTCACATGGTGATTCGTACCGTAAATCTTAAAAGCGTAGAACACCTTCAAGTCTCTGGGTGCGTGTTCCGAAAAAACCGACATCATCTCAAGGAACTCCTCGAAGCAGATTCCTTCGTTTGAAACATCGGACGTCGACAATCCCGAATTCTGGCATTTTGCGAAAACCTCTGAAATTCGTTGTCTAAACGGATTTTCCTGAAACATGATCAACTGTAACTGTTTGTCGCGCACCGCGACGAGAACTTCGCGCTCACGTATGAAAAGAGTTTTAACATTGAACGAGGGCAGAAAGATTAATCTAAAGAACCTTTAATTCTGGTATGCGTGTCAAGCAAGATAGTGGTATACGAAGTGTCGATGCCTGTTGAGGCGTCATGGATCGTGGAACTGCCCCAGGGTCTCCCATGTCCCGAAACCGTTTATATATTCTAAAAAGGTATCGATGTACAAAAGAAGGATCCATAATTGTGTATACAGATCGTGCATGCAGTACCTTAAGATTTCTTTTCGGGTAAAGAACGTGCAATCTTGATAATCTTCCAATTGTTCCTCGGTGAATGTAGCTACTTTGTTTCCCATTTTATTTAATAGTAACAATGCTCGACACAGATACAACTGTTAATCTATCGGTTATACCGGTGTTTCATTTACCAGTTAGTGCTTACAACTGAGTTTTCGCACTTCCAATGTTCAATACGAAATCTAATAATCAGGGTGTGTCTTGCCGCTCCCACTTTTAGGGACGTTTCGCTCAATAATTTACGGGAAAAAGGTCGAATTTTCCATATGTTTACTTTTCTCGTAAATCCTACTAATTTTTTCCCCCGCGAGACTTTTAATCGAATAGTCAACGTCGCGTAATGGAAATAGTAGGGAGTTAAAATGACAAATCTTTTATAAATGAAAAATTGTATTGTGATAGAGAAATACGAAGTTAACCTTCGATAAAATTGATACTATTTACATGTAATGATCTTCGTAATTTTCCTTGCAATCGAGCAAGTGACTGAGGCATTCGTTAAACTCGTCCTCTTCCAATCCAGAGTCTGTGAATGCATGAAATTTCTTTATGCTTTTTATTTTGCTCAGTTGATCATGTAAAGATTCATACATTGAACTAAGGCTGTTTCCGCTATGTAAACCAGCCATAACAGGAACGGACTGAACATCTAAAAATAAAAATTGATAAATACTTGATACAAATCGTACATTTATAGTGATTCTAAGAAATAGGGAA
Organism: Bombus pascuorum; assembly: GCF_905332965.1. Taxonomy (NCBI): domain Eukaryota; kingdom Metazoa; phylum Arthropoda; class Insecta; order Hymenoptera; family Apidae; genus Bombus; species Bombus pascuorum. The sequence goes on along the minus strand of NC_083496.1, from coordinate 5,089,872 downwards.
TAGAACGATTTAAATGACTGTAATTCAGAAACACACCTGTTCCTACAGGCCACCCAATAACGTCGCCGGTTTCAGTAATATTGTTATTGAAAATTTTTGGATACGGAGGTTTTATGTTCAGTGGTGATGAAATGTTTGATAAATAAGTTGCTGATGCATGACACGTGCATGCTAAATAAAGCATCATCATTTCGTGTACAGTAGAGCATCTATATGCTGGTTTTGACATTTGTTTCATTGCATCAGAAATAGGTCGTTTTAATCTTTCTTCGGAAATTCCACGTAATACTATGCTTTGCATATTTTTATCCATCGGTATGTCACAATTTGGTGTCAAACTTGTCCATAATGGTCCTTCAAATTCGTCCAGAACGTCAATCAAATCTGCTTTAGCAGTCATCGGGAACGGTAAAGTTAGGCTTGTTGCGACTGCCTTTCGACCCAGTTTATTGAGATCCGCACATAAATCGGATAAAACTACGTTTGGATATTCTTTTCGCCTGTATCTAATAGTTAATGTGTCCAATGCAGTAGCTAAAAGTGCACTGCTATGATACTTTACTTCAGAATTGTACGTCAAATGATTAAATATACGCGGTTCTCCGATTTGTGGCCAAGCTGTTTCTCCACAACATAGTGGACTAAACAATGAAGCATATTCTCCTACATGTTGCCAGCATAAAGCTGTATTGAGTATTTTAATCACGTTGGATGTAGAAGATTCAGTCTTCTTACTGTCTATACATGGAAATGACAAAATACTTTTTCCATATTCATCTCTTAGGTGTTGTATGCATGATGCCCCGATTCCAGCAAAACAATCCATAGAATCTAGAATTATCTATATTTCAAAATATTATCAATATTGCAGAATAATATGAAAACTATGTATATAAATATAAATGACCACATGCCTGAAATCCTTGCATTAAATCGCACTCTTCAACGTAAGCTCTTATTCTTTCAGAAAAGTCGTCTGAGAATTGTTCTGTATTCCATAAATTTCTTCCATAAGTAAAGATACTAAATGGATACATTGCTCCATCGTGTTTATGATGCTTAATGACATTAGATGTCCTGGGATGAAACCTAGGTAATAGATAATCTACCCACGAGCCGATGTTATTTTCCAAATTGGGAGGTGACGATGTTGAATTTGATGCTTCAGAAGATTCATCTAAACTTTTAATAAATGGAGTTTTATCGACTGCTTCTTTCTTCAAGACCTGTACCTTTTTATCATCCCATAAACATTGTTGGGCTTCTTCCGACTGAGTAACATCATATAAAGTCCCTTGTTTTTTCAGATACCCAAATGCTTCTTCCAAATCTATAAGTAGCAATCTAGGAGTGTAAGTAACTTGTTTCTGAAAAAGAAAAAGATATTCAATTGCCCTTAATAACAAATTGTACATTTTTATAGTTTCATTCTAAAAACATATTACTACACATTTATACCTTTAAGTTTTCACCTTCCCTGTATAAAACATCATGATTTATTTCAGATGGATTATCAGGATCATAAGAGAAATTAGATTCCTAAAAATATTTAAACAAAAATTAAACAATTCTAATATTCTATAACTGGTATATTTCCTCTAAATACCTGTATATTCCACCAATGACTACCGATAAAATTGGCATAATGACCTAATTGAATAGTTAATATTTCTCGAGATGTCATCTTGTAATTATGTACGTAATGTAAATTTTCATACGATGCGATGGTTACCTGCGAATAAGGTTACACCATCAAATACTACACGTGCATTATACTAGACATTTCTTGTTTCTTATATATGGCCAGACATACTACTGACAAAACATTAGAAACGAATCCTCAAATAACAAAATACATACATATTGCGTACAATTACGTATTGGCCGAAACTTTTATATATGTCATATAGCAACGCGTGACGATGAATGACAAGTAGAGCAGAGCGTAGTACTGGACTGTCTCTCTGTATAGTATATGTACATCCTATGCATTCTGTACCTGTTTTGTATATACGCAGTGTAGTGATGAGTAATGAGTATATATAATATACAATAATATAAACAACAGTAAATTTTAGTGAAAGAAAAAATATTCAGTTTAGAAATAGTAAGTAATTATAGTATCAACGATGAGAGAAAATATTCTAATGATATTAAACAATTAAAATATTATAGAAAACCACTAAATAACAGAAATGTCAAGTTTGATCTTGATTGAAGTAATAATACAATATATGTATTAGAGGAAGATATGAAACTCAATTTTTTGTTGTGATGGATATTAGACAATTTCAACATTCTGAAAATACAAGATTCAAAGAATTTAACACAATGGTCAATTTCAGATTTTTTAATGTTATAAAAAATTGATTTGATTACTCTGTCAACATTTTTTACGTTATATACATGATTATTAGGTTAGAGCCTGATCTTGTTTGCTTAAAAGGAATAGTAAGAGCTTTGTTACGTACACAACATGAAAGATATTATGTTTGGATTATGTGTGCTTTAAAATTGCAAAGCACAATATATTTATGCAAGTTTGACACAGAAATAAAAAGGAAGTGAATCGACCAAAAGTGATTTTCTTGAACATTGAGAGAATTAGGATTACAAATTTGAGCAATATATGGTAGCACATGAAATAAATTATAAACAGATAAACAAATTATTATTCCACTGCACATTTTATCTTTAATAATATTAAAAATTATTTAATATAAACTTTATTTATTATTTAGTTACACCATTCACAGATCCTGACATTTCAAAATGTGTGAACCACAATGAAGAATTTTGTTGTATATTTAAGTCAAAATTTAGTTACAATATTTTGCTTTATCTAGCTGAAGTAGATGGAATCTGTTCTCAAGTAGATAGTAGGAAAGGAACTTGTGTTAATATAATTAAAAACCATTTATCATAAGGCACTTTCTAATGGGCTACCAAATAGCAGCTTTAAAATGTTGAGTTGGTGAGCTCTGTGTTATCCTGTAGGTATTGAAAATATCATATATCCTTGTGGTAAAGATAGGTGGTAAAAATAAGGAAGGTAATGTTATTCGTTACTTTTTATAGGGTCAACAAAAAGGGGTAGAAACCTTTGTGTTGGATTTTTGAAAAAATAAAAGAAATTATTTGCGAAGAGCAAGTAAGTGTTTATATAAATTTACATATGATTCAAAACGAAATACAATTGCTGTTTTTGAACAGAATACTAATAAATCAGAATATACATTTTTACATTCATGGTACATTGAGAACATAAATTCGTCCATATTCCATGGAAAAAATTAAACAATTACTAAAATTATTTAAATGACATTAATGCACAGTTTTTGTTACTATTATTATTTTCTTTAATATCCTTATTATATGCATTTAAGAATTTTGACCTAACATTTGTTTTATGACTGACATTTCTTGATGAGACATGGGTTGTAACATTAAACCTGGAACAGGTGGATTAAGTTCTAAATCTCTCAATTCATTCACTTTAATTTTTAAATTGCTTCTTAGTTTATTAATTTCAATGTTACATTCTCTTTGATCTGTAATATAATTGTAATGTAATAATTGTAATTAATGTAGTAATAAAAATATAATTATTATTTATTTTATAAAAACATAAAAATACATAAAAGAATAACATAGAAGTACCTTTGACAAGTAACTCCTCTGCAGTTTTGGATGGCATCTTGAGTAATAATGGTCCAATAGTTACCCAAAGTTTCTCACAATTCTGCTTCTGCAGTGCCCTCATTCCAACTCTATCATTGTTTCTTCTTTTATCCAAGGCAATTATTTCTTGCCGATCAGTAAGGATCTCATTAGCTTTTTCTTCTACTTGTTGTATATGTTTTAAAGCCTTCTGTTGGTTAAAATTCATCTATAACAAGAATTATGATTAGTTAACCAAATATCATTTCACATTCAAAAATACTTTTGCAAAAATAAACATCATTATTAAGACTAAATTATAACACAGAAAATTCACATACGCATTTAGGATATATAAAAAACACAAATTACACTGTATTCAGTCTTAGAAGTATTATCAAATATTAATGGTTTATGAAATTCTTGTATATTACTTTATGACAAAGCAATGCGCAGCACTCTTTCTTTTCTAACTTCCCTATTGAGTAATTTTTCCCTGTCTTTCTTGTTTAAACACTTTGATTTAGATGTTTTAAAGTCATTAACTGCTGTAGCATCTCCAGGTTTAAAATGAGTCACTCTGTATTCTTTCTCATTGGACTGTCCTATTCCTTTTCTATCGGATTTTAGGCAGGTTTTAATCGGATATTTCATTCCTTTTCCTGTAGGACCGAGACCACCTTGTTCATCCCATCCATAATTTAAAAGCATTTGGTAACCTTTATTTTGTTTTGATATTCCATACATTATATTTGTTAATTTTGGTTTACTATTGAAAATGTGAAGTGTGGATGTCTCGTGCTTTTTCCAAGTTGTTTGGTAAAAATTAACTTTACAAATTTTACAGTAAAATCCTGTACCTTCATTGGAACATTCTTTTCTATCATCATTACCTTTATTGGTAATATCAGTGCAATTATTCAAATGTCCTACAAGCTCTGGCCTGATCTGTAATGGAACATCAATATTTGTTCCAGAAGCGTTTGCAACTGTTTCTGGTAATATTTTGTTAGGTGTAGGTTCTGACTTTTTCTTCAGCAATGCAACTATATTTAAATAATTTTTTTTTAATGCCAATTGTGCTGCAGTAAGACCAGATCTTTCTTTTGCTTTTCTATTGGCACCAAGATTTAATAAAAATTCTATAACATCTAAGTGACCACAATATGCAGCTGACATGAGAGGAGTCCAACCAAAATCATCGGTCAAATTAACATTTTCCAACGTCACATACTTTGATAGAAATTTCAGATCTTTTTGTTCTACTGCTTTCAATATAGCATTAATTGTCACTTTTTCGTTAGCAATTTGATTGTACTTTGTCCTTTCATTTGATGAAAACTGTTTCGCTGTTATAATTTGATTGTTGAATATTTTTGATTTGCAATGTTTTTGTTCCGAAGACACATCGCTTTTTTCATTTATAATTTCATCATATGCCTTTCTTGCTTCATCACTTTGAAAACCTAAGCAGTGATCTTCCTTTTCTGTAGATACTGTTGGTTCGCAAGATTCTCGAACGAATGTTTTCCATGTAACATCGATGTTATGAGAGAAAAAGTTACTTTGTTTTAACATTTTACATTTACACTATGTTTTTATATTTACGCATCAACACTAAAATTTTACGTACGTATTTAATGGTTAAATAATAATGGAAGATATTACAAAATAGCTTACTGTTGCTAACTTTTGCAATCAAACACAATTACCTTTATAACCACTGTAGTTTTATCCTCAATTCCACTGTTTTAACGCTGTATGCAACAGTCACACAAGCAGGTCTCGACGTCTCGACACTCGCTAGGGAAAACTGTCCTAAAATTGAGTCGTAAAAATTCAGCATGGAAGAGAACAGAGTGGTCGTTATGCGAGACAGACAGAGATGAGTAGAATATTTCTGTCTCTGTTTAAACATTCATAACATGTCACGCATGCGCAAAACGAGACCTTTTTTGTTTTTCATGTTGATTTTTCACGACTCAGTTTTCGGATGTTTTCTTCTATGCTTTTGGTATATGAGTGTCAAGGCTTGTTTATATGACCGTAGCATGTAGTACAGTCATGGACATAATTGTCCATTGAGTATAGTACTTTTAGATGTTAGATTAACTATGTAATATAGAATTTACTAACCATTTCAGATATCCTAAATATTTAAATTATTAATATATGATAAGTATTTAATTTTTTTAAGTTTTGTCAATGATATTATTAATTATTATTAGAAAATTTTTCAATATATAACGGTTTGTGGAAATAATTCAAGTAATTCAATGCTGCCATGTGCACTAGAAATACTTCTAAAGTTGTCTTCCACCGGCGCTGCATGTTCTATCTATGCTTTGTCTATGTTCAATGTTATATGATCGTACTACGATCTTCGCAGTCACATGGTCGCGTAGTGGCATGATTGAATGATACCGCATACTCGTATGAGCGTTTGTACAGGTATATAGACAATTAATTTTTAATGTAAGAATATTTTGTAATAATTAAAAGAGAATGGCTTTGCAAAATGTCACGAAGATAGCGATTGGATGGTAGGTATGTTGATATAAAATATAACAATCGCTGTTTTGTCGTAATAGTCTTCTTTGGTGGTTAACTTTTTACTTAAAGACTCGTAAAAGATAAATATTTTTATTTGAAACTTAGTAAGATTAATATTTCTTGAAACTTATTATTATCATCATTACTATTATATATTCCATAATCATCATTGAATAGTTCTTCTTTTTGCAGGGCTATATCTACTGTTATAGGAGTATATGCTTTTACGTGTGCGAGAAGAAGTGTAGAGGAAAAAAGATATCATATTATGAAAACAAAGCGAGTTCAACAAGATTCTGATATTGCTAACTGAATTATTTATTCATTTTAAATATTATTAAATAATAAGCGGTAGTTATCTAAAAAATGGCTGGATTACCTCAGTTTAGCGAAGAACAATTAAAGCTAGTGCAAGATATAGAAATAGAAATGATGACTGATATGTTTCATCGCATGACAGCAGCATGTCACAGGAAATGTATTCCACCAAAGTATGTCACTTCAGAACTAAGTAAAGGTGAATCGGTGTGTCTGGATCGTTGTATTGCTAAATATTTGGATGTACAAGAACGTATTGGTAAAAAACTTCAACAAATTTCCTTGCAAGAAAGCAAACTTGTAGAACAATCAAAATTAAGTTAAATAAAATGAAATAAAATATTAATTTGTTAATATAAATATCAGTAGAAATCTCATTTTTATGCATTTAACAGCTTTCTCTTTAGGAGATGTATAATCTTTTTGGTGGACGCAATTTAATGAAAAATGAAGTTCTTTTTGTATGTTCTGTAAAGTACTAAAATAAATTGTAGTAACAAATTTATTCTGTATTCAATTGTACAGTATGAATAATGTAAATATAATTAGCGAAGCATTTAATATTTCGAAGTAACCAAATAAAAATTCAATTTGTTGCTGTCTTGTACAACAAAAACGATCTTTTTTTCTTTTGTAACATATGATTTGTAAGTAGAAAATTGTTTATTTCATCGTAATACATAATTAAGTAGAAAAACTAGCAATACAATCAAAAACTCAGTCGATATATAAACACATGATATTTTTGGTAGCACAAAAAATTATGTACAAATTTAAGTATCATATTAATATTGAAATTACGTTATACCGTAATATTCATATTTTCTCCTTTAGTGCAATTTTTGTTTAAGGAGAATGAAAATTGTTCTTCGTCCTTTCGTTGTCCAAATTATTATCACATCATGTGTGAAACAGTTCAAATTTCAATTTAAGGAATTATTTATTGTTAACCAGCAGTTTTCTCCTTTACTGGATGAATTGTTGCTAATGCTAGTGTATGTTGTCCTCCACCTGCAACTCGTATCACTGCTTTCCCCTCCAATTGCTTTCCTTTGACTAATGTAGGTATCTCAACATCTTCTTCTTCTCCTGTACCTAACTGGCCACTTGAACCCATACCCCATGAATATAAATCTCCTGTATACAGACATATGATAATACCATATGTTTCAAAAGATGACAATAATAATATTGATAAAGAAGCAACAAAATAAACTACGATGGTACCAAAAGAAAAACTCTACCTAATTCAGTAACAGCAAAAGATTGCGCACTGCCTGCTGCAATGTCAATACATTTAAAGGAACTTAAGCTAGGAACTAGTGTTAATTCTTTTGCATCCAAGCAATTAGATCCTAGTCCAAGACGACCATATTCTTTACGTCCCATAACAAATACTTGACCGGAATCATCTAGAGCAATTGTATGATGTTGTCCGCTACTAATGTGCCTCCAGGTCTTTCCACTAAAGGTTTTTGAAATTTGTGGATGAAAATGAGTAACAGGATCTTTCAAGCCTAAAATTTTTATGTGATATTTAATTAAATCATACCATAATGATTTTTAAATCAGTATTATTTGTTAATATTTTGTTTGAACTTACCGATTTGATAATAATTATTTAGTCCAAATACATATATATCCCCCTTCTGATATTCTTTAGCAAATGTACAGTATGTTCCGGCCCATATATCATCAAATTCTAATTTCTTAGTAACTTTAAATTCAACTAATCCAGGAGTTAATAAAGGTCCCATACCATGACGGGTATTTCTACTAGCTGCTCTAGCTGCTACTCGTCCTAATTGACCTTGTTCTCCACATCCACACGTGTATATATGCCCATTTTTATCAAGTAATACTAAGTGATCAGCACCAGACGCTATTTTAACTATTTTTACATTAGGCAGCATTTCTATCGGGAACCGTTCGTTTCCATTTAGAGTTAGACCCATAGTGCCGTGAGAATCCTACAGAGAATATCGTAATTTCTTGTCATTTATTTCTTAAAATCATAAGTGGATTAGCAGTTAAAGCAAAAGAAAATTATACCCTAAAGGAACCCCATGCAAATACTCGTCCATCTTCTAGTAAAGCAGCACTATGAGAATCCCCAGCCGTCACCTGAATGGCTTTGCCGGGTAGGTCAACAGAGTCTGGTTCAGTTTCAGAACCATCTTTAGACGTATCTCTCCCCAATGCTCCTTCGTCATTGCAACCAAACGTTAATACTCCTCCAGTTTGTCTTAAGCATACATTGTGCATACCACCAGCTGCTATAGATACGACATCCTGATATCCAGGAACAGTTGCTGGACGTGTTTTTTCAACAACTTCCTCTCCTAAACCAAGTTGTCCAACATCGCCTTGTCCAAATACTAATAATACGCCGCCAGTCGCAGATTGTCGTAAATCGGGTTTCACAACTAATTCTGTGAAATGCATGCGAGTGTTTAGCTATTTTACGGTATTTAATTTAGTAACGTAAACAATTACATTTGTGCCGATCGACATTTGCCTCAGGACACGAAATATTCGCGGCACTATACAGAACGATTATTAAGACAATTTCACGAAATTTTTTTTTAAAGATACTAGTATACTCCCACCTGCCAACTAAAACGGAGCAATAATTATCGATCGTGGAACACATTGCTTAAACACATGTGCGTCATGGTTTTGCACTTTCAATAAGATTTTTTATGCTAATAAATTTTTCACCGCCAAAAATATACTCGTAAAAATATTAGCTAAAATCGAAGAAATAGCAACTTACCTTGCTTTTTTCTTATCTGTTTTGGCTCCCGTTGGCTTTTTGCAGGAGCCGAAGCTGGTCGTTTTGTTGCTTTCCTTGGCGGCACTAAAAGTATATCAAGGTTATGTTTACAAATATATGCATAAAACCTTTTTTATGACAGTCATGTATGGAGAAACAACCGATTTTAATATCGCCATTCATATACGTACTAATTTTGCAAGATAATTGTTTTAGAAATGGAATATATAGCGCCTTACTGTTGGTTGGCGCCAAAAAGTTACAATGCTGCTGAACTCGTGGCTGTTGCGCAACTCACCAGAGGCGCTAATGTCTGGATTTTTTTAACACACGAAAACTCGTCACGTTTTATATCTTTGGCTGATTTTCAACTATAGATCTCACTTCCGACGCACGAAATGCAATTTTCGTAACGGAAATTCTATCCCTTCCTTCTTCGATGGACGGTTCGTATAAATGGAAATGTTTCGATCCGGTTTACTTTGGTCCGGTAAACTGTTGAAATCGCAACAAGTACCTTTCATTGGTAAGAATCGCTTATGGATAAAAATCGATTATCATGTCGTCCCTGACATGCTCGTATATTTACATCATCGGATTATAGTATAGCTTTGCATTGCAATTATTCGCTTAATTTTTCCTATATATTCGAGGATGATTTTAACGATACGTCCAAGTAATTTGTAATTTGATAAGAATTAAATATGTAAAATTATATATTCTTTGATAAATTTATAACACTAGGATATAATTTCCTCTGAGATTTAAAAAGTCGTTTCTTACCTTTATTTGCTTGATTTTGTCGATAATAATAAACATACTATCGAATACGAAAATGACAAGTGGAATACAGATTAATTTAAGCGTACAATTTGAATTGAACGATAGCACGAACTAGCGATAGTCGACATAATGCATAGTTAGATTTTGCGCCAAACAATTTCCATCGTTTGTTTTGCCACGGTACTTGATAAATTCGCACGATGCGACACGAGGCGACTATCTGGTAAACACGTTTACAAAGATAGCGAAGTTCTCGCGGGTCCTTTGGTTATTCGGCGCGATAAATTCATAATTCTTTTAGCAAGGTGGTGCGCGGTCACGATTCACGCTACACTGCGAATTAGAAGAGAACAGACGGTAAGGGGTCTTGTCGGGGTTGATATCTCGTGGATAACGATATGCACCAAGTGAATCGACGAGAGAGGGAGTCTAGAAAGAGGAAGAGAGGAGGAAAGTGGGGTGGATTTGAACCAGAGGGGGGCTGGCCGGTTATCAGAGGGGTCAGATACGTTGGTGCGCGCCAGTCGAAGCCGAGACTTCGTCCGCGCAACTACTCGTCGAATTTCTCTGTTGAACGGTCTTTTTCGTTCAAACACTTTCGACTCGTCGATTTATTGCGTCCTCGTTGTTGTTTCTTTTTTTATTTCCTTTACGTCCTAAGAATCGTTTACGTCTATTCGATCGCGATCGTAAAAACTTTCGACATTCCCGGCTTTGTGTTTACTTTTAATTTACGTTTAAAGGAACGAACAAATTGCACCAGTTTGGACAGTCGAAGGTTTTACGGTGAGGAAAGCAGTTCATGTAGAAAAATCAAGAATCATGACGAAAGTGCGCCAGTACAGATTTCTCTCGCTCCTCGTGCACATCTTGCTTGGCGGTGAGTTTAAAAAGAACATTCCTTTTCCAGTACGATATCGTGCTAAAAGTCGAAATGTTTCTTTTATCTTCTCTTCTTCTCTTCTTTCAAACGAGAGCGAAACTTTCGACGATGAAGCGTCACGCGAACAGCGAGAATTTAAAATTTCTGATTATCGCGCGTGTCGAAATTCGCGCATCTTCGCACCACGTATTCGTAAAATATTTATCGCGGTACTCGGTGCCAAGCATGCGGGTCGTAAGCGATAAATACACGAATTTGGAAGTTCCCGTCGGTTGCAGCGCAGCGCATCGATCGTCCAATTCGTAAGACTTGTTGAGTCGCACCTTAAATCTTACGCGCGAAGCTGCATCTACTCGGGAACAAACTTATTCCGTCCGACACGATCTATTCGGGGATCGTCTTTAATCGAATCGAATAGACTCGAATATGCGCGCAGATATGCTTGAATTCTCTCAATCGAGTTAAGTGGCTTCGTAAATGCGCTAAGCTGCGCATCGTTCTACCAAGGCTTGCACGTGCTTTTAAGAAGTACGATACTATAGTGGGAAGAAGGTAATAGAAGAGGCGACGTATTTTTGCACTTTGTAGATCTTCCAGTTCTTTCCAGCACCGAGATCGTCCGATCGGTAGAATCGACGCCGACTATTTTCCAGATCTTTGCATTTGAATTTCCGACGTATTTTCATTCCAGGCCTATCTTCGCTTCTCTCTTCTTCCTTCGATTTTTCGCGATCGTCGTATTGTTCGTTCGAAGGAAGAACCTAAGAAGAAAACGATTACAAAAGAGAAGAGCGAATGAACACAAGGCGCGTTTCGGTGTATTACACCAGTCGGAACAAGGCGATTATTAAGTTTTGTTTCGTACGACGTGATTTCAAATTCGACGTGGCAATGGGAAACGCGCATGGTAGAAGGTAAACGAAAAGCCAGGAAACGGCATAGTCGCTCGTATAAATATATAGAGAGGCGGGGGCAAGGCGAATGGGCAATCGGTCTGTGAAAGTACGAACAAAGGTACCGAGCGAACAGGAAAACAAAAAGGGGGGGAGGTGGGAAAAAATAAATCCACAACCCAGTTTTCTCGTTATCAATCATTCTGCCGATATTTTGAAAGTACCACTAACATCGGTGGAAAATCCACAGGATGGACGCCACGGTCCAGATAACGTTCCCGGGAATTCGATAATCGTGCAGAGGAAAGAGGATGAGAAGCTTCGGCCGTTCGGCCTGTCTCGCGAAATTCTATTTCTCCGAGAATGTTTCCGCGTTAACGAAACTTTGAGGATCGGCGAATATTGCGGTCTACCTGGCGTAACAGTCGAATGGAAGTTGGCAAGTTTATTTTATTTGATCGCGGTGCCGACCAGGTCGATTCGATTTTCCTCACCGCAGAACGACGTTCAACGTTCTCTGATTTTTATCGTCGATTAGTGCCGGTGCCGACCGGTTTCCAGAGAAACCATCGTTCCTTCGTAATGGCAATCGGCTGCAAGTATCTCCTCGTTTGTCGAGATTCGAATCATCTTTCATTCAACGATAAAACGTTAGCCGGAGGCAATGGCGAGGGAGAAATGTATATTTCGCGAATCGCGGCGAGGTAAGGGTCGAAGGAAACTAGTAGCAGGTGCGTACGATTCGTGCGGGGCGAGATCACCGACTCAATTAATATCGAGGACGCGCTTCACGGCTTAGGATCGGATTACTCGCTCGAGAAAAAGAGGCAGAGAGTCGACTGTTCTTCTAGGAAAGAAAAACAACGTGGAAAGAAAGGAGACCTTTGGAAGTAGGTGGGAGCGGAGGACACAGGGTGGAAGGGTGTAACTGGTAGGAATAGGAGAACTCGCTGAATATGCATGAAACAATCGCATATCTCATGCAATTAGCCGAGGCAATTTTTTCCTTCTTTCGTTTTCTTTCGCTCGCTTCAGCTTTTCCCAACTTGTCTCCCGTCTTTCCCTTGATCCGTTGGTTCGTCTCGTTTTATCCGAAGAAAGCAACCGAAAGTTCGATTCGAATATTCAAATTGCATTTTGAATAGCGTTGATACTCGGTTTCTTCCAGTTTCTTTGCCGCTGAACTTCGCCTTTGCTATATTCTTCTTTCTCTTCTTGCCGTGTTTCTCTTTCTGGTTAAAAAATGTTGATTGCGCGAACTTTCTCGCAGCTTACCCAGTTGATTTTTCGTAGAAGAGCAGACGCGAAAATCCTATGTCGGCGATTGGAGAACGATGGAAAGTATCGCGAAAAGGCTCGGTGTCTTTTAAACATTAACCAGCTTAGAGCGCGCTTTAATGTCTTTCGTCGGTAGAGGAAGGAAAGGAAGAGAGAAAACGGACGCGGTACGAAAACACGTTCCGTTGACTCGGCAAACATTTTGTTCGCGGCCCTCCATCGATACCTCGCTGCCACGGAACCCGAACGCTTTCGCGTTTTTCTCGGGAATCTCGTTCTTTTTGGAGAAAAAGGCGGCTTTTCCGTTTGGTAAAAGAGCACTCCGTGACTCGCGACTTACTGTGTTCTCAGAAAACATCCATCGCGTGTTCCATCGAGCCAAAGTTATTTTTACGCGCGGTTCTTCCCCTTATCGAACGTTTTCTAATAATTTGTCCGACTTGTTCGGATGCTTTTAACGTCGATAATCTGCCAACCTCTAAGAAAGATATCGTCAAACAACTCGAGGCTCGAGTACGAGATTTGGTGGCTACGTTCTGTCGTTCGGAATTTCCCATACGAGATACGAATTCGAGGAGAACGACAGGTAGAAGGTTCGGCTCGAACAACTTTCCCTGCGATTTTGTTGGAAATTTGCGGCCACGCATGGATGACAAAATAGCCTTTGTGCCAGTACCTTGCTGTTAACGAGTATTAACTCTCGCACGAGGAAATATAGGTCAAAAGTTGGCCGCAGAGTGATGAAACGGGCCGCTGGCCAGCCGGATGGGACCACGAAACGGAGTTAGCCATGATTTTCCACCGGTCCTGCTAGTTTCAAGTCCAGTTCCGAAGTCTGCTTTTGCCGGTTCTGTTTTTTCAATTTATGCGATTTTCCAGATTTTTTTCTAAATATCTCTGTCCTGATCTTCTTCGAGTCATCGCGATAGCGATTCTCCTTCCGCGACCTCACGGTCGTGAATATTTCGTTCGAAAGTTAGAACGCGAGAATGCTCCCAGCTAGCTGCTCACGTTGAAATCGAAACGAGTTCTCGTCGGTATACGATTTCGCGTGGAAGATCGAACATAGTTTGCTGTTTTTCTCGACGAGAGCAGCGCTTTAAAACAGGATATCCGAAACGCGAACAGGAGGACATTAGACGCGCGTCCCAGAGGATTCGAAACAGGATTGAATTTTCCGAACGATGACAAGGACCACGATGCTCTTCCGCTTTCATCGAACCGATTCGATCGAGAGAAGATTGTGCCCGGTTGTATTTGGGAGTAGCGACGCAACCTTGCGTCGCAGCCGGCGCCGAAAGAGTACGTAGGTTGAAAGATTGATCAAACCAGGTCGGGGAACGTGCATTCGCGAAGACCACCTCGTACTCTAGATTTTTTACTCGCGCGTTAGCTGCTCGCGTGAATTTCGGCCTCCGAATGCGCGTATCTCCTCTGAAGCGACGAACCAAAGGCGGTCGAGTCGTCGGAGGGCAGCTTTTCCTTTGTTCTGGACGCGACGCGAGCCATTTAATAGGCCGTAACCTGTCTCTGCCTGCTTTGGTTCCGCGGAACGGACACACATTCCTCTGGTGATCGCGCGTCGTTTCCTCCTGAAACCGTAGGACGACGGCCGACCACGCGATCTCGTCGAGTTAGCTCGATAACGAAGAGAGTCCGATGTTTCGTTGGTCGATCTTGTTTCGTCGGCCGATTCGATTCTCTTTCGCGCGGAGTCGTGAAAATATCCGCGTGGCCGGTGAGTTGGAAACGCGGAACGTCGGAAGCGCTGGAAACAATTACATGGCCAGGAACGTTGGTAGCAGAGTGAATTATACGGGAGCCGAGGGTGGAATATGGCGTTATCCGGCTTGTCCGGCAATTTGAAAGTCTAATGCGAGCTAGAATGATTTTTCTGAAAGGGGTCGCGCGGCCTGCCGTGTTTCGCTTCGTGCCATCGCCACCTGTTGGGAGTGCGAATCCCATAAACTCCCCCCCAGTTAGCCATTCTGTTCGTAAACAATTGGAAGCTTTTAAGTAATTGCTACGCTCGTCTTGGAAACGCGCTCGGAACAATCGCATCCCGTGCTCTCTCGTCGGCAATGGTTCTTGCTTCGTTTCGTATTCGTTCGAGCCTGCAGCCCCCACGGACGTGCAATCTTGTATCCGATTAGCCTGGATCTTGAAACGGAGATAAAACGAACAACGTTCTCCGTGAATCGAAAGGGCGATCGTCTTCCTTCTAATGAACTCCCGGTACCCGTCCTTGCCTCTATGGACATCGGACAACCGAGTTTAGCCCGTTAATGTTAATAGGAAAACCTATATTCCTCTCTGTCTCCCTGCCCCTTTCTCTCTCTCTCTCTCTCTCTTTGTACTTTAATGAGACACGTTGTAATCCTCGATTCTGATTTTCACGAGCCGATATCGGCGGTGGTGGTCGACAGTGTTTCCATGGCAGAAAATACCGACGGATCTACAGGCTTTCCTGTTAATCAAGTAGCGGTTTTAAACGGCTTGTTCGGTTTACGCGGCAAGCATTATTGTCGCGGCTTCTATCGATTTGCGTGCGTTATTTGCTTCGTTTTCCCAATGCGATGAAATACCTTGCCTCCTGCCACCAGAAATCCTATGGTAAATCTGCACAGTGTATAACGAAGTCGTAAATTAAATCGTCAAGTCGTGCCACCGATCGGACCGCTAACAGCAAGGGTCGCGCTCGGTATCCTGATCAATTCGGTCTGACGAATCAGAGCAATTTCATCTGTCAAAATCCATCTCGCTGTAGATAAATAGCAGAAGAATCGCAGGATTCTCTCGAACGAAAATTATCTTGAAAGTTCTGCGGCGTTGGTTCTCAGCTGCGTTATTTCGCGAACGTTTGCCGTGCAGATCGCGATCCGACGTTTTTCTCTCTGTTCATCGCGAAAGTATTCGCTCGTTTCGTCGACTCGATAACGAAAGGAATGCGAATAGCGCAATGTGTTTTTACGAAGTTGGAGGTAATTTTGAAAGAGAGCGTGCTACGCGCGTCACGTGGGCGATACAACGTCGATAAATGTCTTTGCAGTAAATAAATTCAAATGGATGCCTCGTAAAATAGTTGTCTGTCCCGGGGGATTGTACTTTTTTTTTTTTACGTCCAGCGCGGTTTTATAGCGAAAAACGAGCAACTCTCGACTGCAGCAGCAGATAACGGCACGAGGGCGAATCAGAAGTCACCGCGTCGACGACGCAAACGTCGATCGTAACTCGCAGTTTGCCGTTCGACTTTGGCTAACGCCTGCATCCAGACGAAATGTTTCGATCGCGTACTTTGTTTTCCATTTCCTCCTCTCTTCTTCCGCCTGCCTTTTTCTCTCGCTCCGTACTTTCTCGCCCTCGTTCCGTCTATATCCTTAGCCCGATGTGTTGCGCTTTTCCAAGATATATATTCTCCGGACAGATTCGGTCGTCGCAATACGAGTTTATGTCCAAGGAAACTGTAACTGTAGTTTCGAAGTTGCGCCACGTGCTTTCGGCCGTAACAGCTGAGCAAACAATCGACAGACGCGATGTATCAGATTCTGAAAACGTGTCTCGCTTGAAACGCTAACGGTGCGAACGCAACGAAGAAGTTTCCTCCGACTCGGTCCGACTCGGTTCCGACTATAGTCCGTCGCGCTGTCCATAAAGTTGCAGATCATCCGCCGGAGTCGAGAGTTTTTTGCGAAATCGGGGAAAAATCACGCGACGCGAAAACAGGAGGCACGAAACTTCGATCTCGTAACGGAGCAAACGTTTGCGCGAAGATAATAGGAACTCGCGGTAGGTGGATTTAAAGCAGGCAAGGAAGTTTACGTAGTGGCGTAGCTGCGGGATTTAAAGTTCTCGCTAGGAGGTTGTAGCACATTCTGTCGTAGTTTATGTCTGTATGTGCATCCAACTCCCGTTTGGGACCGCAACAGCTGCGCTAGCCTGCGCCGTGTCACTGGGAATTACGACAATTTTGAAAAACTGTTTTTCCATGTTTACGCGACCATCGCGCGCTCCCTTCGCCGCTTCTGCCGTCGTATCGTCGATGGAAATCGTCTCCTGTTATACGAACGCGAAACCTTCTGTGCAATTTCAAATTGTAACGCGATCTAGAAGCCAGCACGAATCGCAACGATTTTTCATCTTCCCTTAACGCGTTTCGACGCAATTGCATCGACCCACGTGTACGCGTTCTTCGTGGTTCGAAAGTCGATTGGCGAAAGGAGCGCGAGCCTCACGGGGTATAGCGTAATACGATTGTCTTCTCTCACATAGCTAGTTTCAAAAATAGGACGGTGGAAAATTTTCAAAATCGATGTCTATCCCTTTGCTTAATCGCCATCTCCGATGATAGACGCAACGTTATCGTTAATTAATCGCGTACGCGATAGGAATCAAATTGGGGCTCGTTATATAAATTTACGTGAAAGGACACGGACGATGCACGTGTAACGCCCGTCAAAGAATATCCTGGACACGTGAACAGGCGATGGGGACGCGAGGGCTATCGAAAGTCCGTTTTGCGAAACTTTCGAAGGAATGTGTCGGTGGGAGGACGAAGCAACCGAGGTTGGCGAATAAAGAATCACGCGGGCCGAACTATGCAGTTCAAGTACATCCTCTTCGGAAAGCTCGGGAATTTCAAACATTTCCAATAGGGCGCGCCGGACTGTGGCACCGTGATTTATAATTCCTAACGCGCGATGGAATTATTAATGCGAAAAGTTCTCGAGGAATTGGGTCTCGTTGGCTGTCGAAATCAACGCCAGGTATCTTGCTTCCCTTTTCGCGAATCCGGCCTCGAACTAGCTTTTCGTTAAGTCACGCGAATCGTCGTCGTCGAAACGTGGCGGAATTTTACGTGGCGAGATAAAGCGGTCGATATGGAACAAAGAAGAGGCGTCTTAGCTAGTAATCTGAAAATTTGCCACGTTGACGACGTTGAACTGTGCGAACGACTGTGGCCAACTCGCAGCAGGCAAAGGGAATCTGGAATAACGCGCGCTAATTAACGTAGTAATAAAGTTTTTAAGGTTCGTAAACTGTCCGATAGTAGCCGGCGGATCGTGGTTCTTGGTGGAAAGTCGAGTCGGTATTGTCTCAGAGGAAACGCGGATTCCTCGCGGTGTTCCAGGAATCTCGTTTCTCCGATAATTTTTCCCAGACAATACGATGATTAATTTTCTCCTAATTAGGTCGAAGGCTTTGCCGGTGGACGAGCGCCGGCTGAATGTTGCGGAGCATCTGCCGCGACGTTCCTTTTTATCTTTCAACATACGCGATCCGTAATGTTCGCACAAAAGGTATAAAATTACAATTCCATTTTCACGTTCTCCGATCTAGTTCGTTCAGCTGGCGGCTTTTCAACCATCGGCTCTCGTTCTTCGACGAATCGTTTTTCGTTAGATGTTTACCGGCGTTTGGAAGCTTGACGCCGTAGCGTCAACCGATCGGATGATCCGGTTGGTCCTGATTGCTTCTTGCCGAAACGTCGTTGTTCGCGGTCCAAGAGCCGCGACCTTACTATATCGAAATCGTATTCCAGAATAGAAAAGTCTCGTTGTTTCCCTCGTCTCAACGGACATTTCCACCGCCGGGCATTTACAATTTCCAAGGTAAAAGGAATTGAATCGATCGTGTTTTCGTAGAATAACGATAACGGGTAGCGGCGAATTGCAAGCAGCGAGAAATTATTCGAGGCAATTGAACCGTGTTGTTTGATCGAAACAAACGGGCGTTTCCGCGTTTCGGGGTTAGACGAACGCGAGTAGCTGTGCCATCGCATCGGCAAGCTGTTCTTGGCAAATACGAGGAATCGGTGGCAGTCGAGCGAGCTTGTTTCCGGGGAAGCAGTGGGCAAATCGAATCGAAGACAGCGACTGGACGAATCGTATAAATTCTTAAGTTCGTTGGTTCTCGTTTGGTTGGAAGTTTGGAGCTGTGCACGTACCTTTTAACGTTTGCTCTTGCGTGGCTTGCATCCGGTCCCCGTTTCGCTTCGACACACTCGTCACCGGCTCGAGATCGATATATCGACGGACCGTGAAATCGTCGGGAATTTTCGATCGGTTGTCGGTCTCTTCCTCGTTCGTGCAGAAGCGTACACGAAAGACGGACACAGCTGCAACGAAAGTCGACAACGACGTCCGAACGATGCAGCGACGTTTCGCGTTTCCGTTTTCCACGCGAACCGATGATCGATCGGTGGCGCAACAAAGTTGCGGAGGAACGCTAGAACCGCGAGAGGAATCGGACAGAAATGAAATTACGTCGGAGGGTGGTCGAAGCGGTTGCAGACTCGCGTTAAAAGGAACGTTCGGTGTCGATTAATCGAATTCTTTCCGATCGCCGTGGACTGCGGAAATTCGCGTGGGTCGCGAGTTTACAGAGCTCTGTAAATCGACCGAGTGCAACGATGTTTTATCGTCGAAGGGAGCGAAAGCGTGGGCAGGCAAGCGAGTGTTGTAACTTTTGTCACCCGGCGCGAGCCCGTTTGTTTGTTTGCCCTCGCGTTTGCTCGGCCTCGATCTTTTATATTCCCCGTGAAATTTTATTTATTCGTTCGAAAAATTCTCTCTGTCTTCCTGTTTCTCTCTCTCTCTCTCTCTCTCTCTTGTGACCATCTCTCGTTGAAATAAAATAACTTCTCGATCCGCGCGGAACCTTCCGGCCAGCCCGACTCGATTAGTTGCTCGTCGCAGTTTACGACCGTTACGATTTCTATTTCTATTTTCACTACGTTGCTGGCGGATCGTTCTGTTTGATCACGACGAC
The DNA here is from genome assembly GCF_905332965.1 of Bombus pascuorum. Taxonomy (NCBI): domain Eukaryota; kingdom Metazoa; phylum Arthropoda; class Insecta; order Hymenoptera; family Apidae; genus Bombus; species Bombus pascuorum. The sequence continues at coordinate 5,069,960 of NC_083496.1, read as the reverse complement.
GCGAATACATCGCGAAAGATTCGTATACTTGGGAGCGGTGAGCGCAGGTACCGGCGATCGGCGCGGATCAATCTGGCGACGATATTGTGACAATGGGGGTTGTCGGGGTTGTCGGGGATGCCGGGGTTGCGAAGTGTGGGCGCAACGGCGTTCCGTCGATTATCGGAACGTCTGTTTTCCGAGCGAACGATTATCCCAGCCAAACGACGCATTCGGAACACGTGTTCGCGCTCGGTCCCTCGATCCCTCTCGCTCTTGCTCGCTCCCGCTCGCGCCTACCACGCATGAACGGGGACAGAGGCATTGTGCGCCGCTGACTGCCTCTCGCGACCGGGATAAACTGGCTAATGATCGCCTCCTCTCCTCGCCACGCCTCGCCGCCGACATTCAATTTGGCCGACTTTCTCGCGATATGGGTCGAAACCGAGCGACACGCTTCTCCCTTGGACGTGTTCCACGTCGAAAGTTTATCGAACGATTTTTCGCCAAGAGAATAGGCGTTTCGTGGCCAGTCATACGCCAGAAGCAAAAACATCGGGAGGGAAACAGCCCAGGTCACCCCCGACTTTCGCTAGCTTCGTGACCTTTCGAAAATTCGATACGTGTTTCGTTTCGGTCCGTTAGAACATCGACGAACACGTAAAAAGCGCCTGGATACATCGATCAGTGCGATGTTCAAAGCGATTCTTTTGCCACGTGTTTCGCCAGTGGCAAGGGACGGTTCTCGATCGTAATAGAATATTTTTGAACCGGGCCAAAAGAATTACGCTCGAACGAGGTTTACAAAAACGACTATACGATGGACGTACCGGTTGGGTTGGGTAGATGTGGACGGCAGGTTCACGCTGATCGCAGCTTCTATAAAATCTCGTGTCCCTGTAGCCCAATCACCGGCGTCGAGTGTTATGTAAATTTCCAACGGTACAATCGTAGCCTGTCTATGACGCGCCAGATAGCGGTAATCACGCGATGTCGTTCGTCGATAAACTCTTGCTGTATGCTGCAGGCAACGCCGGTGCGTTTCTTGCGTCACATTCGAGCAGCGTGAATTTTTAAAACCGTGCCCGATGACCGTCGTGCTCCCTTCATTTCGAGGAAATGCGAGGATACGTCGAACCGCGAGATTAACGACAACAGCGTTTATCGATAAGCGGATCAACCGAGCTTTCTGGAAAAACCGGAAGATCGGGACGATCTTTTTTTTTTTCACAATTCCGCTGACGAGGAAATTGCATCCATAAGGGCTCGTTCGGATTACAGGAAGGCAATAATACGAAAGGAAGCGACGAGAACCGTTCCTCCGGTTCTCCAACACCGCGCATCATCCTTATCTCGATGTTCCTCGCGCCGAATGCCAGCCGCGATAATTCGGCGCCGTTCGAAATCCAGCATCCAGGCTCGATCCCTGGTAATTGAGTTAAGAACGCGTAGTATGATCGATCGAAGCTGCGGTATAACCCGCTGCCGTGATTCAGTAGACGTTCGTCGAATCTTATCCTTGTGGATCTTTTAACGTAGCACGTTGGCACTTGAACGTATTTAGGCGAGTTTAGACGATGCACAGCGTCGACTTATCGCTGGCTGGTTCGCGTTTCCCTTGATCACAGAGACAGCTCGGGGATTCTAGGAAATACACCGTTGGACAAGAACAATCGAAACTTGGCCGGCAAGTAATCTAGTCGTTTCAGCTTCGCGGCCGAGGCTGGCTGCTCGCGGCACTCCGTCTTCCGTTAAACGGTTCATTTCCCGTGGGGTGTAAATCAGCATTGTCGCCGGTATCCGTGCACAAGCGCTTTGCTTGGAAAGTTTGACGATCCCGGAGTATCGGATTAACGAGTCTCGAGGAACTAGACACTGCGCGGATAGGGACAGGTCCGCGTAACGCTCGATTGCCCGCCCTCGTGCACCAAGGGAATCGATAGCCGACAGCCGGCAAATATTAATTAGCCATCGAGTGGGAACGGACGCGAGGCAACGCGGCGTTGTGTAGCGATCCGAAGAAAAAGCGGTTCTATCGGTCGTCTTTCATCCGCGCTTTTCATTTCGAAACTTTACGACACGCCGATCAACGTCCTCTGGTTTCTAGTCTCAAGGATGACAACATTATCGTGCCACCCACGCAGCCCCGCTTCTCTAACTTTCGCAGTCAGCCTTAATGAAGAATATTTCTCAAATGAAAACTGTCGGTACTCTCGTTCAGCTATATCGCATCCTCGGGAAAACAGGATGATACTCCATACAGCGGCCAATTCTCGCCCGACAGTTTCCAGACGATGCTCCTGTATTTATTCCATCGGGATGAAAATTTCGGTAAACTTCGCACGTGTCCTCGAGTAGTTGTTAGTTTTTCGTTTGTTCGCCTTCTTTTCTTCTTTCTCCCACTCGCAGTTTCGTCTGCATGGAAACGGCGATTTTCGCGCGAAAGAAACATCGTCTCCATCGAGAAGCTCGGAGAAGACGGCGAAAGCTATACGAACCGATGAATCTTGGTACCTGGAATCGAGCCGGAATTCAATTTAGGTATGCCGCTAATTGGTCGGATTAGCTTCCGTTCCGCTGTGCACCGGTAACGATCCAAAGCCGCGCGAAATTCGCTTTATTAGATGAGCAAATGAAGACACGAGGCAGACGTAAATTTGCGTTTTCCGCGCGAACCTCCGTCGCCGAATCTTCCCTCCGCGTCTTCTTAACGGTAATTGCCCGCTCTTAGAAAAGAAGTATCGTGCCTTGCCGGTGGTCCCGTTGTCGCGAGTGAATTTTAACTCGACGAAGTGCGGTCAGCGGTATTTCGGTAATTGGCATCTTAACTCGATATACCGTTGCCGTTTCGTCGAGAGTCTCTCGGACGCAATGGGAAAACCTGGGTTCGCGAAGCGCGCCCTTTTGTCTTTCCCTCCTTCTAATTGCGTTTCGTTCCTTTCTCCAGCTTCGAGTCGCGCAACAATACGCCAAGACAAAGCGGTGGCCGTCCCTGGTTCGCGTCTTTCAACGTTCCACGGCGTTTTCGTCGCATGTCGAGGGCAGACTTTGGGCGGTCATAGGCTGGTCAGTGACCAGTCTATATAACCAAGAGAGGACCGAAACTCGTGGCAAGGCAACGAACTCGAGCGAAATTCGCGAAAACGCAGTCAGGTCGCGGCGGTGTTGCGATTCACGAGACCTGGTTAACGTGTTGGGTGGCAAATTTATGACGTCGTAACGCGAGCGCGAACCGCGACGCGATACGCCGGACGTGAGATCGTTTCCTTTCAATCTGTCTCCCAACGCCACTATACCGGATTAAACTACCACGCGTGTATCGCTCTCGGAGACACGGACTCGTTCGAGCCAAGCATCCACGACTCGTCCACGATTACATCGCGTGAATTTCACGCTCCAACTTTCCAGCGTTTGCGAAACACCGTACGCGTCACGAGAGATCCTGACACGAACATAGGAGAAGGTACAAAGGAAACCCGTGACGACGTAACGGTCTTCGTCGAAGCAAGACGTTTCGTCGAAAGACTATCGAATGGATTCGTGCATGCGTGGCAAAGGGGTCTCTTTCTTCGATTATATCTCGTTTGTTGCAGACCGTCGGAGGCGTAGTTTGCCGAGTGCGCTTTGTCGCCTGACAGAGCAGCCGCGACGGTTCGTATCGACGATAGCGGATCGCGTCAACGGGAAGTCACGTACAGGGCCGTAAATCACGCGAGCTTCGAAGCGATGCGAGGTTCGGCCACGCCGTTTAGCGCACGCGAAGGGGCGAGCGATCGCTCGTCTGCCTTTTGCATATTTATGTACACGTACGTATTTGCCGTCTGATTTTTGCTGCTGCGCCTACACGCGTTCCGCTCGTGTCATTTATAACCCGCGGTCTCCTTTTTCTCTTCTCTTTTTGTTTTCTTCTTGTTCGTCCGCTTTTTCGGCGAAAACTTACCGGTGAAAGCTTTTCTCGGTGAAAGAGCGAAAGCACCGCGGGCTAGAGAAAGAGAGTTTGGAATTGAAATGGTGATCTCGTAGTCGTACCGTTTCTATGGATATCTCTTCGCAGGGGAGACTTTGACCGCTTGGAAAATTATGCGGATCTTTGGTTAGAATTCGTGCTCGATCGTTTGCAATGCGGTTGTTTGTTTAGCCCGAGAAGAGAAGCACGCGAGCGAAACGGCTTTCGATCGAGCATCGCCGTTCGCGAAAAGTTCCCATTACGCCAATTGATTTTAATTAAAACGAGTTAACTCGGGTGGAAAATTTTCTGGTTACGATGCACGATCTATTTGTCGGAGTATTATTGGGCGTCTATGAAGGCGAGAAAGGAGAGAGAGAGAGAGAGAGAGAGAAAAAGAAAGATCGCGCCGCCCGGCAAAGCGATTTCGTTTTAATCTCGCGGCCAGAATCGTCTGGGATACTTTGTGCAAGTGCGCGCCGGTAGTAGCGTTGGTCGCACGGCCAGGCAATCTCAAAGAAGTCAAATGAAAGGGAATTAAAAACCCGGCGGGAGTAAGGAGAGAGGGAAGTTTTAATGGGTTCCGAAAAAAAACAAAACAGCTGGAAGAAGTTTCTCGAGAGCGAAAACAAAATTTAATTAAAGCAAGCCGACCGTCTAGCGGCTTAAAGAGCTTGCACCGGATATGCCGCTATTAAATTCAAACCTGTGAATCCTCTTTGCTCGCGAGACCGGAAGCTTCGTCCAGAAGCGCGAATAACGCGTCGTACGGACGTTATCGTCGCCGTCGTCCGACATCCTTGTCGAACGTTATCCGTACACCGTAGAGACGCTATCGAGTAGTTGCCGCCCCCGAGGCTTTTTCACCCTCTCGATCCACTCACCATTCCAAACACCCCGCAGTTGAAACATTGTTCCCAACTTCCGTGCTTGCGACGACTACGAGCATCGGTCCGCCACGAGGGCAAGAGAAACCGAAGGAAAGTGGCAACCAGCAGCCAAAGGGTGGTAAAGTATCCAGAAGGGTAGGTGGTGTATACTCGTGTACACCCTAGGACGCTAGCTACAAAGAGGGATGCAACATCGTTCCCGGTGAAGGTACCTAGCTGAATCGAACCGTGCGGGGGTTAGACACATGCGGGTGGGTTAGATCCATTCTATATAAAAACAAAGGGCTGATATTTTTCCTGACGCGCGCGAGGACGTGGACGCGACTGTATCCTGTCGGTCCGAGTGCGCAAACATGTTCCATTTTGTTCACGCGTCTACGTCTACGTACACACGGCGCGTATATACGTCGGTACGTACACGTTGATCGTTCGAGGAATTTATTTGAAGATCTCAGAGCTGGGACGGGGAACCTTAAAGGCAAGATGTTCGAGGATGACGAAGCGGTGTACCGAGGGTTAAAAATTTGTAAAGAAGCTTCGTATATCGTTCGCATATGCGGGTGATCGATTTAGGCGAGAATGGAACTTTGCTATGAAAATTCGTCGTCTAGCGTCTTCGATCAACGCGAGATCAATCGTCAGCTTCGCTTCATCGGGACGAAAGTCCGTGGAAGATGTTCTAGAAGTCCGGCCAACGCGGCGTCGAGTCGTCGGCGCGGAGTCCGGCGAAATCGATCTCGGTAGCCGGAGCGTAGAAGAGGCGCGCAGGTTTTCGAGGCGAATACGAAAAGCAGAGACGAATCGAGAGGGCAGGAAAGCGGGCAGCTACGGCGAAAAAGTTGGGCCAAAGAGGAAACCGCATTTCCGCCTTTACGCTCTTCCACGGAACTCCCGAATATCGCTGATAATTCGTGGTACTTGGGCGAAAGTTGCGCGAGCCCGAGCTTCCTTTCCTTCCCTTCCCTTTATTCGCCAGATTACGAGGGAAGGCTTTTAAAAAAATTTGAAAAGCCTGCCGCGAAGCGCTCGGCCCCGAGAGCGACCAGGCCCGACGCGTCGATTATCCCACCGGTAATTAAACGATCCGCCGGTCGATACTTGTCAAATTAGTAATTACCGAATGTCCCGGTAATTATTCGCCGTTGTCGTTGCCGCGGCGTGGAAAATCGGTAGGTGGAGCGCCGTTTTGCAAATTCGAAGCAGTTCGTCCGACAGCGGATACGTGACGGGTCCAATCTGAAAAATGTAAGAGTCGCACGTAAAAATCCTAGCGCAAGAAGCTTTCCAGGCTTTTCCCAGGGAAATTCGTTGAAAGAGAATGTCGGGCGACGCATTGCCGCGCTGATTCTACGCTAGTCATTTCCATATGTATAGCACGGGTCTCGAGATTAACATATTCTCCCGCTCGTTACAAGTCTCTCTCCCCCGCCGTCCTCCTTTTTTGCTAACGTTTATTTCGCTCTTCCGCTCGGATCCCTTTAATTCTCCATGCGTTCCCTGTCGCCCGCCATATTTTGCATATTTATTTGTACGCGTATACGTAATTTTCAGTATCAGCCGAGGGGAAATTTTCATCGAATTCTCGATTAAATTGGCAATAACGAGCAAACACGGCTCGAAACTATACGGAGCTTGCGTGAACCGTTAGGTATCGCGTCAATATAAAACTTCGTGGCAACCGAGTTGTTAAATCAGCCGTCGCGTTACGACCAGTACCAGCCACGTTCGTTTCGTCAAAATTCTTGGTTTATCATTCTCGCACCGGCTTTTTCCTCGCGTAATACGCGGACGTTCGATTCCGGAGACGATCGTTTCCGCGCGAGCAAGCAGCTCCAAGATTTTCAGGATCTCGTGTCCCTGGAGTATCCTCTCGAAAACGTTTCAATCGTTCGTTCCCCACGCCGCCGCCTGCGGGAACGATGGAGTGCGGAATCGTGCGACGTGGAGAAGGAACGAGCGCGCTAAAAGCGTTCGCCGAAAGAGAGACGTGTGTCAGAAACGGGCCGCGTCCTCGCAGTAGGAGAGCGCGTCGTCGAAGAGCATTCCGCTGCATTTTTCCGAACGATCGACGCTCGACAAAACTTTTCCCTCTCGTTCGTCTTTTCTCTCTGCCCCTTCCCCTAACCTAACTCCCCCCGTCACTCTCTCTCTTTCACTCTTCGAGCCCTTCTTCTTCTCGTTCTCCTATTCTTCGCCACCAGCGAAAGAGCGGCGCGTCGTGGTGCGCGTACGTGACGCTGCATTTACATAACACCGCTGCAAATTGTCAATGCAGCCGGCTTCGAAAATAAAATATGCGCCGCTGTTCCCCGCAGAAACGGCCGAGTCTAGGAACATCCGCTGCCTCCGACCACGGGGAAGCGTCTTGGCGCGAGGATAGGCGGATGGGACGAGGGGGGGTAATGGCGAAAGGGTGCGTCGTGACTCTGGGGCGAGCACATGGTTGCTATCCCCAGCTGCATCGAAGCAGCCGGAAGTGTTGGGGGCTTGGTACCGGCGTTCCCATAAGGGGGCGTGTGATTTAAGGGGTTGTGCAGACGAATAAATTTCGCCGAGTTTCAGCGGCCGTTCACGGAAAAGATGCCTAGAAACCTGCACTCTTCGCGAAAAACTACCTCCCGTGTGCAGTTTCTATTCGACATGCGTATACTTACGCACGCGTCTGCGATTATCGCTTGAAACGAGGGAAAACGGAGAGTAAGCTGCGTATGGTTCTTGCGCCGTTGTTTCTCACGAGGCGTTCATGTTCTCTCGCTTCCGGCGTCTTTTTTTCTTTTTTTCTTTTCGGATCGGTGAAAGGGAGAAGATGTTGGAAGGTAGAAGTGGCGGGTGGATGGATTTTCGATTCTCTACCGCCGTTTGTTTCTTTTTTCAGCCGGCCTCCTACCGTATCGTGCAATTTTTTTCAAACTTTTTAACGACGAACGAGCCACCTCCGCCGTTGTTTATCTTTGGTCGACGGCCGCGCACAAAAGCTGTGCGAAACTTGCACGCCGCTATGCCTGCACACCTTTGCGTTTTTCCATTCTCCCTGGCCGTTGGCTCGAGTCTGTCCGCCGGAAACCCACGATCCTGGGCAAAGTTCGTTTTTCTCTCGCCTTGCCTGGTATTGCAGTCGCGTTTTTTCCAGGACTCGTTCACGGTCATGGCAGGTTTACGGCTATTTTCCGCGACGATCCCGCCCGGACCTCCGCCACGAACAAATCGGAGCCACGATAAAAGTTGAAACGCCCGGGCTTTACGAGCGGGTAGTCGACGACGAGTTTTTCCGTCGCGCCTCGCTGGTCGAAGGACGCAAAAAAGCTCGGCGACACATGCCGAGATTCCCGCTAGGCGTTTTCAGGGTTTTCCTGAACACACGCGTATTTGTCTTCGCGGGGCAAGATTTACGCGCGAGTAGCTTCGCACGCGATTCGATGCGAGCCAGTCAGGCGAACGCTCGTCGCGTACAGGTGAAATTGAACGGCTTAATCCGTGCTCGACCTCAAATTATACCGGCGCGGTTACCGGCCGTGCCTCGGCACACGGTCAGCCACGACATCGGCATTCGCTGGTTCCGTTCTGCTCCGATATCGTTTCCACGGATCGACGCTCTCTTCGTTTCTCCGAATAAAATTGCACCGCCTGCGTTCGCGCTCCTTGCGACGAACAAACCCCTCTACGTTCGATGCAGCTCTATAATCCCAAGTATCTCGATTTTAATCCCCTATCGGAAAGTTTCGATCGTTGGATCGTAGGAATTATCGTGGATTTCGCGCGAACGCATCGAATGGATTCGAAGCTCTCGTGGTTAGTTGGTACCGTGACGCTTTCGACGTGGCTAGCACCTCGAAAGAATTTGGAGGAGGGATATCGGGCCAACGCGTCGATGAAACACGTAGCACGTCCGTTCGAAGCTATCGACGTCGATGGCGATAGGCTGGGCCGGACAATCGCGTCGATGCGAAGGCGGTCGTATCTCGATTTATCCGAACGGTTCGCAGGCCGCGTTTCGTATAGACAACAACGGCGGACTGGTTCGGTCCGTTTTACTTATCTGCTCCCGATGCGTCATGCACCCTTTCAATTCTGCATGAATCGCGCTCGTACACGGTCGTCGTGGTTGCAACATATAAAATCTGGCGAGCGTTGCTGGCTGGATGGTGGAGCGGAGTGTGGTAGACGCACGCGTCGGGGTTCGGTACAGCCGTAGACGTGTGTCGGGTTGCACGCGTGGTCCCGCGGTACCGTCGTGTTGCCATACAGAGCTGACGATGCGTTTAATTAAACCGGCTGTCGCCCGTCTCTTGGCATTGTTTCCCGGGCCTGAAAAGTTCTGTCCTGGACCACCGCCCCATTGTTAAGCACAAGCTCTCGTTTGCGCGCCCGCCGCGCGCACTCCGCTCCCAACAATACCCTGTTATTTGTTGCTCATTTGACGGACAACAGAAACATATCAGTCAGTCGCTCTCACTCGCCAGCCTCCGTCATTTCGATTCGTACCGTTTGAACGAGTAACGCGTTTCTCCTCTTCTCCCCTGCATCATACTCGTTCGTTCGTTTATCCGTTCGTTGAAACGTTTCATCCATCCGTGTGGGATCGATGTTGCAGGGACCAAGGGACCGTGTCGAGGATAAGACGAACTACGCACGTACTCTCCTCGAGCAAGGAAATTAACCGACTGGTTAACTAGCCGTCGAACGTGCAGCATCTCCGCTTCCTGTTCCTCTCAATTTTCTCACGACGCGTTCGCACGGTGCTTCGTTCCCCGGTACAGCTTGCGCTCGCTCGTGAGAAGTCCGTGCTGTTTGACCCGTTCTCGAGTGTCTTCCTAACTTTGATACCTTGTTCCCGGACCTACGTGTAAGCGCGTTTCGGCTCAAGGACAAATTACAACTTTTCCCTATTACGTAACTATACTAGATTGTACTGCTCGCTCGCCTCGTCTAGATGTACGAAACGGCAGGACGAAAACGACGTAGACTCTAGAACGCTTTTTATTGAACATCCAGTTCCGTGCAATTACTCGAGAAAAATTGTTGCGTTAATCCGCGGTTTCGGAAAATTTTTCAAACAGTTGCGCGGGACGGGATACTCGATAATTAGGAGACACAATGGTGGTCGGAGAAACGGATGAAAACACGTTTGCCACCAGCTATCGTTCATAAACGAAGCGATCGTTGCAGCTACAAATGGCTGAGAGCGGGTTAATGGGAAATCGAGTAGGAAGTTTGCGTGTGCTGACGAACTCGCAAACCCATCCGTTTCCGTTCGTTCTCCTTGTAAGGTGATCGAATAGCAGAGATCGTGCAGTTCACTTAGCTTACGGATAACGTTTCGATTGATCCACCACATTCGTCGATATCGAAACGATTCATCGATTAATCGCCTATCTTGCCGTGAGATACACGATATGCGAGCAGCAATATGGCAACGCGACAACGTTCTCGGCGCTGCAGATATTTGAGAACGCAAACACTTGGATCGCGTTTGCTTTAGAGCCAATTCCGTAGCGTTAGGCTACAGAGTAATTTCTATTTGCCGCGAAATAACTTTTCGATACTCGCGACCGAATCCTCGGCTTAATATGTATTCCTTTTATTTTTTTGCCTCGCCGTTCTGTTGGCCGGTCCAGCGAGTTCGTTACGCGGCATTCAATCGCGTATCTGGGTCACCGTCGAATCCGACAGAATTGATAGTTAATTGAAAACGTTTGCTCGAGGGGAAAACTCGGCGTTGCGTCGTCGAGCGCGACCAGTTTGCGGACTTTGTGTTCCTTTGATTTTTTTTATAATTAATCGGTCGTTGGTTATAGTCCCGCGAGTAATCGAATATTTCGAGAGTAGTCCACCGGTGCAAACGCAACTTTGTTGGCGTTGTTTGCGAATTAGCGCGTAGTGGTCGGACGCGTGTAACAAAGAGGTTGCCCGATCGTAGATCGCTAGGTGCTCGACGTTCACGCAGCCGACTATCTTTTGCCCTTCGAACGTGGATGAATCGTCAGGCGGGTGGAAATGGCGCGATTCGAAAACGCGATTTCAAAGCACGATCTCGGCGGGGTTCTTGGTCGAAGCGTATTGTGTTTAATAAACCGCAGACTCGGTTCTGTTTGCAGTCTTTCGAGCACCGGTTTCAATACCGTGGGGATAAATGCGACGCATCGAGTTAACGTCCGCGGAACGAGCTTCTGTTTCCTTTGCTGCGTCTGGTTGCTTCTAGTGCACGCGCATCGGTGCAACGTCCTCGAGAGCAGGAGAATAGTCGAAGCAGGGGAAAAGCGAGTGATCGTAATTGAAAAGAGTGCCCGATTAAGGCTTGGGCTCTTTTTCCGGCTCTTCTGCTCCAGCCCGATCCAAACTACCGCGTCACTCCGTTCGTTCGTTCGTTCGTTCGTTGACTCACGATTGTAACGTCACCGTATCAACGTCGGTGTTCCGTCATCCGTGTTTAATAAGGACTTTGAATAATAAGGATTTTGTACGGCGTCGTGGCCGTAATTCGCGTAACATCGGCCCAGCGTCGCTAAAGCGATCGCGTAATTACGCGCGTTTATCAGCCGCGCGATCGTACACCCACGAAACGTCGACGAGGCAGTTGGGTCGTTTATCGCGTATATACTGTGGCGTGCAGGAAGATGAAGAACGAGCGAAATCGGGTTACCTGTTAGCCATCGGCGCAAGTTCTTTCGAGCCGTATCGATGTATTTCCGCCTCTTGCGAATCGCCGTTACGATAGCGAATGTAATAATTAGAGGGCGAGTTAAGGTACGGAGAAAACGTATGCTACTTATTGGACGGGAAAGTTGCAGTTTGTCGAGTTAGACTGGCTGGGAGTCGATAAAAGTGGGCTAGGTTTGGGATACCGATGTAGGTACACTGGTGGCGTGTCGGTGCAGAGACTCTGCTGGATGGTTTACGAGTAGATATGATGCTTTAACTCTGCGCGTTTTTAACTTTTCGAGAGCACTTTGCAGTTCGACGTTCCATAGAAAACGACGTCGCGCTGCCGGAAGCGTCGCCGACTTTCCGAATGCGCCCACGGTCTCGCGGTAACGACCATTTAGCTTCTCGTCTCGCGGGGAACCGTCCTTTCGTCCAACTTTGTTCGTGTTCCTTGTTCGCCGATCGTTCGACGAAAGACAAGCAACCAAGTAATTATCGAGACCTCGGTACCGCTCCTAAGTTCGCTCATAAGCGTCTTCGTTTGGCTGCATTCGCGCGTCGATCGAGAGAATTTGCCTGGAGGTCGGATGGTTCGTTCGAACGGTGGCTACGCCAAGTATAGACGACGAATATTCTCGTAGTCATTTTTTGTCGGTCGTTCGCTTCGCATCGGAGTACAGTGTTTTCGAGCGAATCGCCTCGATTCGATCGCATTCGTTTGGAATGAAAAATCACGGCGAGAAAGCGACCGCGCAATTAGAAGGAGAGCGTGGCAGATTCGTCTTTGATTCGATGACGCGTGTCTAGAGTTAACGAGCTGCCGGTGGTCGTCTCTTATTCCGCGGGCGAATAGCAAGCGGTTTTTGTACGCGGTCGAACAGTAGATGCGTCCATCTCTCTCGACTTTTAATTGGCGCACGATACCACCATCGCCGTTTCCCGGATTCTCTGATTTTTTCGGTGTACGTAGAGCTTCTGAATTTGACAGGACAGTGCGTCATCGGCCGACAGTTTACACGGGACCGCAGAATGGACGGGCGTGTATGTGCATGCAGCCTCTAATATAACGGATTACGATGCGCTCTCCCTGTCGTTGCTGGTCTGGTCTCTGGCCTCCAGTCCGTCGGTGCTTTCGGTGCGGATGCCGATATGCACGGGAGGACGAGCCGAGTCGATGCGCCCGGGGACTTGTTCATCGTGTTGCTAACGAGCCCGGAAATGCACGCCGAAGAATAGCCTTTTGCGCATCGTAATTTGCGCGGTTTGCCTTGCTAAATGACCCGTGTACCGCGCTAAATTAAATCGATGCAAAAGCCCGGTGCGATATGTAGCTTGATTTTCTGGTTCAATTAAAAGCCTCGAAAGTGGAATTTACGAGTGGAAAGGAACGAGATTCTAACGAGAGTTTGCCGTTTTTTCCGCTATAGTTGCGCTATTTCTCTCGTTTGATCATCCTTCGAGCCTTATCGCGGCGGCGAGGATATCGATAATTCCATTGGACAATCGTGTTTCGCCTCGTTTTCGGTTGCGCGACGATTAAACGGAAAATATAGAGGTGATTCCAACCTCGTTGTCGTATTCGCGGCGAACGGTTTTCGAGGCAGCGAGAGGATCAAGTGGCGCATGGAACGCTTAAATCACGAGACTGCCGTAAGTGTAGTACACTTCGATGTGCGGTGAACGAGGATGCAGGCAATAGCGAAGTCTCGAAACTGCGGAATTACGACGCGTCGAGAAACTATCTAGGAGGGTGAGAGAGAGAGAGAGAGAGAGAAAGAGAGGGCGGTCAGGCCAGGGATGCAAGGTGGTCGGTGTTTGCGCGCAGTTTTGGGAATCTTCGTTTAGGGATCGCGGCTTTCGAGAGTCGAAAGGACGAAGACGGGGAGAGAAGAGAACGGTGTAGAAAGGGTGTAGCCGGCACGGCAGAGAGGAGGCGACGTGTCGGCGAGAAGGAGGCGGGGAAGGCAGAAATCGCGCGGCGAGAAGCTACAGACGTCAGAGTAAATGCAATTACCCTCCACCTATGTAGCAAACTAAGTTAAACTTGTGACCGAGGCTTGGCCCAAACTGTTTGCATTATGTATCCGTGGTCCTGCTCTTATGTGGCACATGCTGCATGCTCGTTACACGCGCATCTCTCGCCACACGGACGCCAACCATCGCGGTCCAATCCTCTGTTTTCTATACTGTCCTCGCTTACTCGAATAGAGACGCGCGAAGACGAGTCATATACCGACGCGCATTGCCACCGTCGACCACGACTCGGTTGCACTGGAGTCGACGCGACTCGAGGGACGACCCGACATGACTCGACCAGACCGAGTAGACTCGGGTGCGCGTTCGCTCTCTCGATCAAACGGTAGCCGCCTGCACCACGTAAACACAGTGGAACGAGCGAACGACCGTCCAAGCGAGCAGAAGGGTGGAACAGAGAATATAGAATTCGATCGAGACGTAGCACGGTGCAGCTAAACTTTGGAAACTCTGTCCTTGCGCCGCGCTCTCTCGCAACCACCGTCAACTTTGGCCAACCGGGGCCCGTTTCTGCTGCCACCGCAGTCCTGCCAGTCTCTTCCCGACAAGATTTACCACTTAAGCGAGCCCTTCCCTGGCCAACGGCCTCCCTACAGGGCCGAAACAAAGAATCCAGCGCGTACTACCTTCGATCGATCTTGCTTACTCGTCCGGACGATCGGTCTGCATCGGATTTCTTTCTTCGGATTCGACGTCGCTTTACCGAGACAGTGATTAAAACTCGCCAGAAGAAACGGTAAAGCGGCCGGGTTGAATATCGAGAGATAGGGTGGGAAATCTTGAAAGTCATTTCCTTCTTGCTTCTCGAGGATCCATAGGTTTCACGAGTCGTATTCTTCCCGCGAATACGCCATCATTCGATAAGATTGCTCGCAATACGCTAGATTTCCCGTGTATATTCGTAGATATGGCAGTCGATATCGAGCCAAAAATGTCGTTTCGTTTCGATTTAGTGACACTGCGGCGCAGTATATTTATGGATTACTGGATCCAAGCTAGGCTACTTTCCATGCTTTCTTTCTCCAGCTGCGCTTTATCAGCGACTCTTCCTTCTCTCTTAGGCTGGCGATCGTATTTTTTTCCGCAGCGATACGTATCGTTTAACGATATGTCGGTATCGGATTTTATTGTCTGTTAATTAACCCGGTGCCCGTACCGGATACTATACGTTGCTCGATTGATTTACCGCTGCGGTGTATATAAATATCTGTAATATCCGTGGGAATTCGCGAAACGTTCGTATCGATGAATTCGCACGCTCGCTAAACACACTGCACCTTTCGGTGCTCCGACGAGTATCCGCACCGGCAAAAAAAACCAGCGACGAGATGCTTTTTTCGCGCGAGCTCCATCGTCCACGAATCGAGGAGACAAGGGAAAATCCTGCTACCGCGTATTAAAGGGCGAAACGTGGCGAGAAACGATCCTTGCATCGCGACTGCCGACTATTCCGTCCCGCGTTCTCGCGCCTTTCTCCCATCGTCACCTCGAATTACTAATTCGTAATTAAAAAGAGTCGTTTCGACGTTTTGAAACGTTGAAGATCGCGTCGTCTCGAACGGCCAGGACGAGAAGGAACTGTCGATTTCCAGTTGCCCGTGCTCCGTGCCTGTCTTTTGTTCCCGACGATTAAGTGGTCCGTGAACCGTCTCGCCTAACGTTTAAATTAAAAAGCGGTAATCGAACTGGGAAACTGGCGCGCCATTCGCGAGACCCGCGCGGCCCCTCAATTCAGTTTCAACTTTCTCTCGACGAGCTCGCGAAACGTCGCTCCCGCGCTGTTCCGTCGACGACGGGGAATCGTTCGATCGAAAGAGAGGCAGAGAGGGAGAGAGAGAGGACGAAGAATCCGGTGCTACTGCTAGTTTTAATGGGTTTGAGGACCGAGCGAAACACACCGGGGAGTTATTCGTGTTTAACGATTTGAGCGGAGCGCAGGGAAATTCGCGGGGCCGCGGTCTGCCTATATTTCGCGAGATCAAGCCGGCGCAAGAGTCCGCCGTTGCGAAGAGGGGTCCACCGGCAGTCAGAATTCCTTTGATTTCTTTCTATTCTTTTTTCTTTTTTTTTTTTTCGTTTTGGAACTCACTCGCGGCTCGGTCTACGGCGGCGTACACTCGACTCGGTTTGCCGAGGTTAGTCGATAAATCAGACGACGGCTGCGGCACGTCGACTGCGCGCCGCTTCCGTGCCACGTTTTTGTCGTTCCTCCTCCTCCTCCTTCTGCACCCTTTCCCCTGTATTTCTGCCTGTAAGCTGCTAAAATTTGTCGCTACGCGCCGTAAAATCTGCACACGTGCCCGCTGCAGAATCGTAGGTCGATGCGCGCCTACGAATTTCTCCCACCGGATTCTCCCCGTTTCTCTCTTTCTTCTCTTCTCGCGTCCCATCGACGTGGTCAGTAGGTTAAATATCGCGCACGTATCGAGATTTTGCCAGGTTTTCGCGAGAAGTAACTTTTTATCGCGGTTGAGCCAGGGTTTTGTAACCGTCTCGGGATGCGTCTTCGAACGGAGAACACAGTGACGTATACGATATACACGCAACCTTATAGGAGGATAAAGTCATATCCACGTGATTGCCGTGTTTTACGAGCCGCAACACCGAAGAGCGGACAAAGTTTGGACAATATATTCGTCGCGACGTGATTTTCCAGACACCGAAACGACCCGTTTCGTTATCGATTTTGTCCATCCCGGTCGAACGATCGACGAGCAGCCGAGGATGTACGCGCGTCCCGTTTCACGTAGATATATTTTCTCACGAGTCAACTATTTTTTTCCCCGCGGACAATAGCGTTTCGACGAATTGTAAATCGCGCGTCTCCAGACGAACTAAAAGACACGAAGGAAGCAGACAGCGTACGTATTTTACGTTTATTCGATCGCGCGGTCGTTTGAATCATTCATGACCCTGCGTCGAACTTTCCACCCTGTGGCCGCTCGTCGCCGAAGGAAACCGTTCTAGTCTCTCCCTTTTCTTCGCTTCGCTCCAATTTTCCGGAGAAACTTGGTAGCACCTTGTCTCGTGTCATCTCACCCTTCGCGCTCCTCGTTTGTCGAGATGAATATTAATAATCGTTGCCCGATCCCCATCCATTATCTGGACTTCATGGGAATTGTTTCAACGTACCCACGTTATCAGACCGTGGAAACCGTGCGGTATCGCCGTATCTCCATCGCCGAATTCGCGCAATTCGATGGGACAGTTTCCTCCTTTTCCCTTTTTTTCTCAGATAATCCTCCGTTTTAATTGGCACGCGATTGAAATTCTTGGGACGAAAGAGTCTTATCTGCATTCCGCGTATCACGTTCATTGTATTTTCCGCAAGAAATTCCCTTTCCCCGTTTTATTCCCTTGGCGAATCCTTGTCTAACGCGAGTGTAATTCAATAAGGGCGCAAACTTTGCGGCAGACGAACGAAACGTCGCGTTTTTCCGCCATCGTCTCTGGCTCCACCTCGAACAAAGTTTCTCCGGATGGTCCGAAATTCTTGTTCGTTCTATTCGGTTCTCGTGATCGGCACTGGTAACATTTTCGATCGGATCGTCGAGCGCGTTACACGATTCCGTTGGTTTCGCGGACGAGTGACGTGATGTTGTACAGTAGCCGCGGCTTCGTCGTCGTCGTAGCGAGTGGATGACGCGACGAAGTTGCAAGGGCTCTCCGTTTTCGATGAATGATAGGCAGAGCAAAAAAGCAGATGGAAACGCGGCTGTGTCGCTCATTGTCCGTGTCGATTATTATGCAGCTAATCCCGATCGATGATTGCCGTGGGTGTTTGCGCAGCGCTTACGTATTTGCGAATGGAGGCGGATCATTAGGGCGGCGGCGTTGGCGACCGATTGTCGACGGAGAAGCCGCGCGCTCGTCGGATTAATATTTAATAGACATTACGTACAAAATACCGAGCGGTTCGCACGACAGGTCCTGGTGCCAAACCACCGGTGTCGACAATAATCAGCGCATTACGCCAATTCCGGCTGGCTCAATATTGACCCGCATTTAAAAGCATTACCAGCGGAAATTATCGCAATGCGGCGACGCTTTGTAAGCTTCCTACCTTCGCCTATATTCGTCCCATCGTCGTATCACGGAGATCAACGCGCCAAAGCGACCGTAACATAGATTCGCGCGTTTCTTTCGTCGCGTTGCTCTCGCAATCGGCTCGAGATGTTTTCCGCGTGTCATTTACATTTTTATAACGCGACGCACCGTGATGGCTGGAAGCGAATCGGTCGTAAAAGTTAGCAAGTACGTAACTCTTGAAACGTTTCGCGTTAATCGTGGAAACTCGTGGCTTTGCACGTTAGGATTTCCGTACGATTACCATCCGCGAATACGTTAAGAGGAATTATTTATAGCGAGAAATCCGCACCTAACGAGGACGCGGTAGCTCGATTTCAAACGATAGCAACGATTCGTAAGCTGCATGAACCGGTTGCAGGAGTATAAACGTTGGCGCGATTGGAGTCCGAAGCGCGCGAAAATACGGGGAATCAAATTATCTGTTCCATTATTGCGAATCAGGCACGTACGCGTTCCGTACGGTAGCCGAAGTGACGAACGTATTCACCGGAGAGAACGAAATTGATTTAGTCTGGTTTGAACTTCAGCTTCGTAACGGCAAACTAATCGTAAGATAATCCGACAGGCGCACGGGAAACGGGAACCTCGACGATAAACACTCGCGGATTGAGTTGCTTCCATCGTATACACGTGTATATATATATACGCGTATAGAGCCGAGCTATCGGTTAACGTAACTGCGCTGCACCGACCGTCAGGATCGAAACGACGACGACTACTAGGACGAGAACTAAGCTCGCAGGCAACCCGATCGAGCCGCGTCGATTTCTATCCCCGTTCCCCTATCTCCTCGCCGGATATTCCTGAATGCGTCTTAATTAATTAACCACGATGCGTCGCGAGTTACGCTGCCGAGGCATGAAATTCGCTAAATCTCGACGCAATTACCGGCCACTCTTGTCTACGCGACCGGCAGACTCGAAACTCTCCACGTTTTACAACCGATTTCCCCTCTCCTAGTCACGCCGTTGTTCCCATTATCCTCGTGATTGATCGCGCCATCGCGTGTCGCTCGAATTACCCCGCCAACACCGACCTCGCTATCATCATACCAATTATGTTTTTCCTCGGCACTTCGGTTCCATTCGGTACCGTTCGGTTCGTGACTTTTCCGACTTGCCGTGGAAGCGGGTTAATTCCCCACTTTACGACCACCTTCGACGCTGATTGTTATCGACTGCTTTGAACGCGAGAGAGAGAGAGAGAGAGAGAGAGAGAGAGAAACGTATTCTCCGTACGGACAGCTGAGCAGGACGAGTCGTTCGAAAGCGGCGCGACGACACGCGACGACGCTGTGAGAGATGGAAGAAAAGTTGTCCGCCAGATTCCGGCGATCGCGGAATCGAGCAACTCCGCCACAGAGGATAGAGAGAGTCACGTGGAACCGTAAATTAAAAGTAAAACGAGCAGTTTCGATCGTAACGCGACGATAAAGTACGATATATCATCGGCGATAGGCAGAGCGGACGAACGGAATAGGCGAGCAGCAGGGCTATCACGGACCGATTAGCCGATATCGCCGGTTACGAAACTACGAATCGACGCGGTCCGGCTAATTACGGATAAATATTGCGCGTCCTGACTGGAATAATAAGCCGTGAAATGCAGCGGACGGTTTTGCCAAGGGACGCGACCGCGTTACGCCCCGCTTTAATAACTGTAAATTTGCGATTCAATATCCGGTGCACACGGTCCGTTTCACCGGCGTGCTCGCACAAAGAGCTCGCTAATTATGGTAATTAACTTTTATTTCTCCGCGAAAGGAGCTGCGAAAGGAGCGGTTTTACGAATTCGCGAGAATGGCTCGTTGGTTTCGGCGCGCGCACGTGCTCCTCGTTGTTTCCGTCGACGTCGAAGATAAAAACGAAAACGTCGCTCGGCAACGGGAAAGGAAAAGATGAGTTACGACGTGACCGGGACGGATGTCCGGCGCGACCATTTGTTTCGTCCGGATTACGCGATTTCGCGAACGATTCGAGCACAGACAGGCAAACGTAGTTATCAACCCGACAGAACGAACGCGGAGAACGACGACTATCGATCAGATGGGCCGTGCTCGTTAATTGCGCACAAATGCCGGCCATAATCTCGGCAACGTAACAGGTAATTGTGTTGCTCTCGAACGTTTGGAAAATAAATATTACGCAACGAGTGTTACAGACTGGAGCGCGATTTTTCATCGAGATTAACAGGCAGAAATCTGGCGAAGGAGAGGAAAAGAAGGACGTGGGACGAGTGTACGATGATCATCCTCGGTCATTTTTATCCGAAAAAGCATTTCGATCCTTTGGTTGTAACGGCGCCGGCTGAAAACACCGTTGCGTAACAAATATCGCGCGTTGGAAATGTACACATAACTGCGATTAATCGACACCGGTCATCCATACGGGTCAATCCGCCGTTAATTACCAATAAATATTTAACGTCTAGTTGCCAGTCCCGCAGCTGCAACCCCGCATCGCGACTTTACGTTCGTTGCCACTAAATTACATCTTTCGTCTATGTTTTCTCCCCGTCGTGCGTACGTTTAGTAAAATATTCGCACTCGTCGCGTTTATTCTACGGCAAGGTGTTTCTCCATCGTATAGGTTTTTCCATTCCACTCGGCGAGATTCGTTCGTTAACGAACCACGGCGTATTTTGGCAGCCGCGTCCTCTCCTGGCGTTAAGAGCTCCAGCTGCACCGAATGGTTGAATTTCTTCTGGACCCGATTGCGCGTACACACGGTCGAGAACTTTGCGATTTCTTGCCAGCTGCCGAGAATCCGAGGAAATCGTAATTGCCGTGGTTTCCCGACAAGCCCGTGGCCAATGCCGAAAACGTGTCTTTTAAAGCCGGATAGAACGTTTACCCAAGCAGACCGGTCGATCCTGCAAACTAAATAAAAGAATTCCAACTTAGAAGGCTGGACTAGCTCGTCCCGTCGACCGATCGATCGCCGGCGTTATTTCAACGGTGGGAAAAAGTGGAAATTAAGGCGGAAGAGCTCGTAAAAATAATCCAGAATCCCGGGTGGAAGGTATCTCGCGCGGTCGGCAGGCTTCCCATTCTCGGGAATGTATGCATGAGGGCTCAGGTGGCTCCAAGACGTTGCTCGCTCGGCTCGTGTATCGTCTCCGTTAAATTTATAATCTAATTCCTTGCTAGAGTTTCCCACCTCGGCACGCATCCTCCCCGGGGTTTGCATCGTTGCTGGTAATCGAGTTAATTGCATCACGACGAATCACCGCGCCGCGCCGCCTGAAACCTTGTTTCGCGGACCGATTGTTCGTCGCATGTACCGATCGGCGAAATTATATTCCGACCGGGCCAATAATCACCGCTGTTGTTCCCTCGTTCCACTGTGTTTCTGGTGAAACACCGGAGGCAGTGCGTTTTCGACCTACGTCCGTGCACCATCGCCCCCGACT
Source organism: Bombus pascuorum (assembly GCF_905332965.1). Classification (NCBI taxonomy): domain Eukaryota; kingdom Metazoa; phylum Arthropoda; class Insecta; order Hymenoptera; family Apidae; genus Bombus; species Bombus pascuorum. Next base: position 5,048,969 of record NC_083496.1, on the reverse strand, counting down.
CAAATCCAGTCGCGCTATAATGTGCGGTCCCTTTATTGACACAGACATTCCAATTATTACCGGCAGGGCGTACCGATAGGCTCGTATTCTTGTCGTACGAGCTCATAGAACCAACTTGCTGCTGAAACCATTTACCATCGGACCACTGCCACCGTTCGATCGATCGCTCTTTAGCGGCGAAATTTTTTCACGTACAGCGCTTCGTTAACCCGTCACGGGTCTTTGGGATCTTGTCAGGCCAGGGCCGCTTGTTTCTAGGTGATTCCGAGCGTCTCTGTTCTTTAGCCAATGCGAGCGAGACAGGAATAGCCGTCACGTTTGTTTATTACGCTCTAGGAAATCGGTTTCGACGACTGATGAGGACAGCGACGAGAGTTCAACTTGGTATTACCGCATTTATCGCGAGATACGGACACCGCTCGAGTATATTCGCAACGCGAGAAGCACCAGTTTCGTGCTATGTGGCAGTATATTGCGAACGTTTGCCGCCAATTTTTAACACTCGCTGCCAAACGTATTCGTAATAATTAAAATCTTCCCAGACGAAGCGAGAGAAGGATAATATCTGATATGATGTTCGTCGGCAAAACAGCTAAAGATACACGTCCGTATAACGTCCATCCGGTCTTCCTCGACGTATCGTCAAGGAGCTTAAGAAGTCACGTGTTGTTGCACAGTGAGCAACGTCGCTCATTGTACGGATACTTTACTCGCATTAATCGAATAATCAATCGCAAGAAGTTTTATCATCCGAGTATCGATATCTTCGGTCGATCTATGGCATCCTTAAAACGTTCCCTCGAGCACTTCTTATGACGATATCCTACATTTTGTCCTGTGATATTACTTTGTTCTTGTCTCGTTACTCCATATATATATATATAAAAGATTCTTTCGTTTTGCGAGGAAACAATAGACGCACAACGTTTTTCGTTTTATAGTATTTTGCCGAATTACGTACGATCCATTTTATTCCGTTGAGATAAACACCGCGAAGTTTCACAGATTTGGCTTCACGTTTGTACGAAGGTGCACCGTTGTAAAAAACACGTTTGCGAAAGAAAGACACTTTCCGGACAATCTAATATACGTGTCTTTTTTGTCATTTTTCTTTTGTACACATATATGTATCCATTACTCTATTTCCTGTCTTCTTAATTAATCTTTCGTACCGAAGAATGATATTTATCTCCGTAGAAGCAAGTAAATAAAATAAATTTGACTACGCATCGTTCATCGGGGATGGAATATTCAGCTTTTCTACAAATCGAATACCTAAATGATAAATAACTATCTCGTCAGCCGGCAAAAATCGTTGAACACGACATTGTCTGTAATCTTATACCGTTATATCGGACGCCGTTTGTTCGTCGAATTGTCTCCGTTTCGGTCAACGATTTATTTCACTCGCGACTGGTTCCCAAAATACTGACAGGTATATCCGCGCTGGAAATCCATGAAAATCCGTGGAAATTGAGATCGCGAGTATCCCCGGCACGACGTTGTAAAAACGAGAAACCGGAAGCTCGCGAATTTTCCACCGTACGTGCCACGCTCCGGAAAAGTTTATCGCGAGTTCGGACGACCGTATCGCCAGGTCAATACCCGTTTCTCCACGGTAGCTTGCCGGCTTTCAATTGATTACGGGGATACTCTGGCAGATTACGGGCCGAATTCACTGACCTTCCGACACGACACGGTCCGCTACTTGCTCGACCTCCGTGCTCGCGTATCCCCCGCGGGATCGCGCGTTCCAATTGCCAGAATGGTTTAGCGAATCGTGGCAACGGGTTTTCTTTCTCATTTCGAGGTAGTAATCGTCTCGAGAGAGCTGCACCTTCTTTCGGTATTGACAAACAGCAGACTTCTTCGACTTTAGGACGAGCGACCTTTTTCTTCTAACGAAATGGTAGCAGCTGCATCGAAAATTTAACGTCTCGGCGCATCGTACATCGGTTCACGAGCAGATAGTTGAGAAATACCTAGCAACTTCTGACCTGTCGCTACGAGCATCTCGGTGGCTGGAAACTGCTGAACGTACCAAAAATTGGCCAAGCGAGGGAAAGAGCGGCGAGCAGAGGGTGGAAGAGGCGAGGGTGAAACGCGATGGCAAAGCAGGCTGGGAATGTCGCTCTGCAGCGGACAAGTTTCCGGTTGCCACAGCCGAAAGCCGCATAACTCTCGTCGGCCTCTCGCGTATCCTTCTGCCAGGTAGGATCGCGTGAATTCGCAAAGAACCGTGGAAAATTGGAGCGCAGAAGCAGCGGCAAGGATAGAAGGAAGAGAAGAAGAGCAGGAAGCGAAAGAAGAAGAAGTTGACGATGGAAAGGAGAAATAAGGTGAAAACGTCGGAAGAGGACAACATCCGTTGGTAGATGGTGGACGACGATTCGAAAAGTTTTTTACTACTAGCTGATCCAGCCGTGTAGAAACTTTATTCTTCGCGCGAATACATCGGCCGGTTGTATGGCTCGTAGCCATACAACGCTGGCCGCGGTGTTCTCCATTAAAATTCAAGGAAAACCCTTTTCGCACGAGCGCGCGTTTCTAATTCATAGGGTTGTGGCAAGGCTTGTGGGAACGTGGCCAAGTACGGACCTGAAGGCGGCCTTGCTACCTTTGACCAAGTCAGGATCCAGTCACCTCGGGCGATTCCAGAGAACTCCAATTATATTGTATATATATATATATAAACACGACCGCGCTTTGTTAGAAGACGCCATTTAGCGTCGTGCTTTCGCACACCGGCGATTGTTCTTTCGGCGTTAATTACTCTTACATTCCTCGGTCGCTCTTTGCCGGTACCACGTGGAATACTCGGTACTTGGAGCGCGAACCACTTCTTTCGGCGATCTTTTCAACCACAGTCTTGTGTAGCAGTGTATGCAGATCGCTGTCGCGAACAGAGCGTTAACAGAGTAATCTCGGGAGTAATGGTCGGAGGACGGAGTCTCGGCGCATCGAGTAAAATTTGAAAAGTTGACGGCAAGTTTCGCTACGATTCGTTTCGCCGCAGCGTTTCGCGTCGCAGTGTGACGCGCTGCAGGTCGGTAGCGGAAAGGCGGAGGAGTTCGGTGCGCCGTTCGAGCTCTAAATTTTAATTCGAAAGGGGAAATTCGTGCGGACGCGCCCGGTTTGCTGTCCCTAGGAGAGAGTTCGATCGCTACGCGACGCCTTCGTGCCGGAAATTGAGTAAATTCCGAAGCACTTTGCAGCGGCAAATTAAATGAAACGGATGCTATCGCTGCGATTGTTATTCAGCTTGTGCAATGCTCGTGGTTCGTTCTCGTGATCATCGAAATTTTTAAGCCGCGCGAATTCTTTCTCCTCTCGGCCCTACGATTCTTTCTGTTTTTACATCAACGCGTGTTGGTTCGCGCACCGTATCCGGAACAACGCTTATTAAAGGGACAGCGTGGAAAAAATCCAATTTACCTAGCACGCCAGTCCGCGGAATTAAACTTACGTCGCGGTCTCTTGTTTTTCGTGTACCCGTTGCTGGAATAATTGCGCGGTGAATAATTGAAGAATTCCTGCACGACGCCAGCTGTTCTTCGCGCGTCTCGGATACTTTTGACAATGAGTCGCTCGATGAGTTCGTAACACGCCGATTCTTCCTCTCGTAAAGTCACGACCTGGATCATCTACTCCGTGTAACTCGAAGTCTCCTACTCTGCTGTAATCGCGAGGCTCCAGAGATGTTACTTCGGCCGACTCTCTTCCTAGACCAGGCCACATACCGCGGACAGGTTGGCAACCAGATGTCCGCACATCCTCACGGCGTACCCTCGATAGCCTTAAGGACCCATCATAAATCTTAGCAAATTCTAGCTAAGGTCCTTCAGACCGAGCAAACATCTCTTTAGTAATTCATTTTCTAACAGTTTATTGTTTACTACGGGAAGATTCGGAAAAGTTAGTCTTCTCGCGTATGATGCTTTCCACTCGCCTCTTTCTTTCAGGGACAGTTAGCCCCTTCCTCACCCACCAACCTCGAAAATTAACCAACTACCAACGAGGCCTATTTCCCTCGCTATCATAGCGAAACCTTGTCTTTAACGAATCAGCTCATCTCATGTCCGTGGATCCACCCATCACAAGTTTTCCTCCTTTCACTATTCGAACTTATTATTATTATGTTATCCTACTGGAACTTAAAAGTTACAATTATTCTCTATCGACTCATATTTAGTTTGTACATCAGCTGTTATAATAAACTGTAACTTATAATTTGTTATATCAGTGTCATAATCAATTTAATTACCTCTGTTATCCTAACCGAAATAGGGGATCGGACATTTCGCGGCGTCGATTATCTAATCGTAACGGGAATTTACAACTCCCGTTGACGTGCTCCGCGAGTGAACGAAACAAGAGATTCTACGAAACATTTGACACAGCGGATCAAGTCGAGAAAGCGAAACGCGAATGTCGTTAGGTGTTGTTCAGCGAGCCGAACGATTCTCCGGCGATCGACTGGAACAGGAAGGTTTTGAACGACAACGACGGCTATCCAGAGTGCACAGCCAGAGGCAGATCGAGGTCCACCAAATGTTTCCATGGATTGCGTAATGCAGTCTATTCGTGGGGTGGTCTGGCTCATTGTTCTGTAAGAATGTGGCGACGTGCGCGCGTGTGCGCGTAATTCAAGCCCGAGCAGAAGTGAATTATGCAGGATACGCACTTTGAAGTATCAGCCTGCGGTACACCCTCGAGTATAATCCGCTGTGCTTAAATGTTTCAATGGATCTCGTTTCCCTACGGCGAGGGGAAAGTGAATAAGAGAAAAGAATTTTTATACTCGTAGTGAGCCACGCGAGAAACTAGCAAGTTTCTGAAAACCATCGCGCGTTAACGGAATAAGAACTTTAATATCGACGCGATCGTCCGCTTCGGCGATTAAACCAACGATTCTCCCCGTTTGATTTTTTATTTATCGTTGCGCTCGAGTTTCCTCGAGGTTCGTGAGCACAATGGCCGCAAGAGTGGTGGCAGCCTCGTCAAACAATGGAAATTGCAATTAAGTCGTTGAAAGGGCCGGGTCGTGCACCCCTATTTACCGAGAATATTTTTAGAGCTGACCGGCGCTGGTTTCGCGTTCGCAGCTGGTAACCGGTTTTTTGGACCGTCTAGTACAGTACGCCGGACTCTTCCCTTCTGCTCGTCTTGTCGGATAGACCGGGGTAGGTTCTTAAGACAAAGGACGTCTTAATTGCCAGGAACCCGGCCGAGTGGAAACCATTTATAAGAAATTAGTCGGCAAGGCTGGGTACGATCCTCTTACAGGGATATAGATATCGTATATTGAGAAGAAAAATGGACGAACAGACCGAGAAGGAATCGAAGAGAGCAGGCCCGGGCTAATTGAAAATGCTCCGTTTCATTAGCGAATGGAAATTAATCGACCATTCGCAATGCACTCTGCACGTAAAAGAAATTTGTCGTTCTTTCGTCGCGATATTATCAGCCGCGTAGAATACACGTACGATCGTAGAAACTGATCCTAACGTCGAACCGTTGAGAATTGTAGGCTGCTTTCAAAGGAAATGAACGTAATCCCTGGCGCTGGGGAACGTTGCCGAAGGTTCGATAGGTTTTCGTCGAGCTTCCGTTGCCGTTACTTTCCAAGTTGCTGCTTGCGGTGCGCTCTGCCGTTAACCACGCTATCCCTGCGGCGTTCGTCTCAAAAAGGTGGCGAAAAAAGCGAACGGTGGATCGATGAAACGTTTCAATTATCGGGCACATCCATTAACGGTGCCGGTCGTTGTTTGCAGCCGGCGATCGTAAGTGCCGCGTGGAAAAGTCTGCCGACGACGCGCGTCGCTCTCGCGAGAACGTTATTTGGACGGGCAACGGGTCGGACGAAGTTGGCAACCGAGAGGACGAGAGAGAGAGAGAGAGAGAGAGAGAGAGAGAGAGGAAGTCGAAAGGCAGGTTGGAAGAAGGGTTGGAAGGGGGCGGATAAAGGTGGAACTGTTTTCGCGGTCGTGTGGCCATAGCGTGTAACGGTATGTGTTCCCAATGAAATTCCGACCGTGTACGTCGACTCTTTCTTTTCCGCTCCTTGTTCCGTACACACAACCCTGGCACTCGCAGCACGCGAAATAATTTTCCGCGTTCGTCGAGTTCTATTTCCTGTTGGCAACTTTGCAACTGCAAACGCGTCACGCAAGTAAGTCTCTCGTCTCGAGTTTTCTCACCGGAGATTATTTTCGACGCTGTGTTCAACGGTCCGCCGTACCCTGTCGATGCACGGCGTTATAATAGCGCTTTTCCGCTCGGACGCTCGTTAAAGACACCGAGGAGACGCGAGTCTTTAAACGGCGAAACGATCGTTTGCGTAGGTGGCCGATGAAATCACGCGGTTCGTTAGACACACGGTGCTGGTAAATCGTCGGAGCCGCTCTTTCTCCCTCCAGTTTTATCCTACCTTTCGTTTAGTCGCTTGATTCTTTTCGTCGACGTTGCTTCCACCGGTCGTATTACGAGGTCGTATTATTTATCCGCAACCATTTTCTATATCCGCGAAAGAAATCTTATCGCGTATCAGGTTGCCATCCGTTGCGTCGAAATCCGATAGTTCGTCGGATCTTGGAACCGTCGTCATCGTCGTCGTAGGATTCCGTCAATGGAACTTAAGTTACAGGATGTCGCGACTAACCGACAGCACGGTCTTCGACGTGGTTACGCTCTCGTGCTAAACAGTTAGCTTGTACGTGGAATGGCGATCGGTCGGCGCAACAGTTTGATGCGGTGCGGGCAGTGCCAACTGATTCGAATACATCCTTCTCTGCTGTCCGATTACGGTACATCAGTGTCCGCTCGGAGCCGATCAGAGACCGCTGATACGGTAAACGGCGCGCGTGTACCGCGCAGCTGTCTGACCGAGCCTGTTCTAGCGCTACTGACAGTGGAAAACCGTTTCGTTGAGCTGTCCGAGAAGATCGACAGGGTGATCGATCGTGCAAACGACGGCTGTTTAACTTTGTATCGCAGTTCGTGCACGTTGACAGTAGTAGCCTCCGCGGTATACGCGAGGTCGTGAAATCGGCTAGGCGTCGTGAAAGTTTACGCGCAGCCCTCGTATTTGTACGAACGAATGACACAACGAGAGAAGCTCGTCGGAGTCGCGAATTTAACTTATTCGCGTCAAATTAAATGAAACTTAAATTTACGATTCAGTTCATAGTCGTTGCTACCGGATCTGCCAATTCTTCCGGTCTTTCACCTTGCGCTTCTTTAAAGACGCGACGTCGTTTTCGGTACGGCATTGTCTTTGATATCCGAGACTGGAATTCCTGCGCAGTTTCAACATAGCAAGTATAGAGAAGTAAAATCCTTGGAAATATCCACGTACAGCGGTGTAAAACGTTGCATTCGAATACGCTAGGATTACAGTTCCGAGAGCGGATAACAAATTGTTTTCGAGAGAGGTCGGCGATCAAAGAGCGCGATTTTCGATTAATTAAGCTGTAATTATTTTACGGTCGTTGGTTCTGCCTCTGAACAAAATCCGAAGTTCTGTTCTCGTGGTTTTCGAAGCGTAAACAAACGCCGGATGGTTGAAGCGCGGGACACACGGTGAGGATGGAGTCTGTCGTAGTTTTCGCCTCGCGAGACACTTCTCCGGTGCTCGATGCTTGTACGGTGACCAGGTAAAGCCGCGGCAACGGCATTAACTTGTGCGGAAATTAATGCCCCGACCCAACGACGACTAACTTAATTACCGGAAAAGCCGGTAATATGCTTAGGATGTGGCGCATAACGAACCGCGCGCGTGCGCGCGTGCACGTCATTTAACTGGCCACAGAAGATTTTTTCTCTCTGTCAAATAGACGCGTTTCCATGGTGTCGTCGGTGGGAATTTTCACCGACTCTTTCGCCGCTCGAAACAGTTACCAGCTACTACTACAGTCGCCAGCCAACATCCGACAGATTTATGTACATCGTCGCACGTTTCGGATGTTAATTAACAGAGTCATCGGCTTCGACGTATTTTTTTTCCAAATATTTCTTTACTATTTTTATGGACGCACGTCCGTGTCCTCCGTATACCATGTGTTTTGATTAACTGATAAATGGGAAATTTTCCAACGACAAACACGGATCGATGTTCCAACTTTCAACAAAGACATTCAGAAATGTTAAAATAACACGGAGAAGCGAATCTCGGAGCTTTCACGAGAAACATCAGAGTTGTTCTAAATATGATAGCCGTGGTCTGGGGAACGACCGAGGAAATGGATACCATCTAATGATTATAAAAATCTTCAACGTATATTTTTGTTCGTTAAGTGATATTTGCTCTGAAACTGAATCAACTTCCGCCGAGAGAGAGGGAGAGAGAGAGAGAGAGACAGGGAGGAAGGGAGCGAGGGAGAGGAGAAAGAAAGGGAAAATGCTGGTATAATGCATTTTCGGTGAAACGAAGGAATATTAAAATTCCGCCAAGTCTCGGAAAAATTCGAGAGAACTCGCAGAAATATGGAAGAACGACGGGACGATAACGATTCGTTCGAATTGTTAAATGGGCAGAAAAAAAAGACAGTCGTGTTTTTTTAGCAGATTTCTTGGTCGTTGCTTTTGGTAGGAACACGCGGAGCGGTTCGGTGTGAATGAAGCCGAATCTTTCGCGAGCGTATTACGAGCGAAGCGGAAAACTAGTTACTTGGCCGACGTTTCCTGCCCGTTATTAATTGGAAAAAAGTCGAGCCGTTGCCCCGGTAGCGCCGACACCGCCACCGCCACCCCGAGAACAGCTGCGAGTGGTTCGAGCCTGGAAAAGCGAGCTCATTAAAGCGATAAAATTAATTTAACCCTCCACGCGCACAATCTAATTATTTTTATCGGCTCAGCGAGCTGTATTACGTTCGACACGCGTGCAATTCGAGAGGAGGACAAATTTCGCTAGCCGTGAATCGAAAAAGTACACGTAAACGTTGACTACGACGACAACGACAACGGCGACGATCGCCACGGTAAGCCGAAGAGGAAAATCGAAAACGAATGTAGGCCGCGACGCCGCACGTTTCCCACCGTCTGATCAGAACGCCCTTATTCCACTGACCGGCAGTTCCTAATCCCTTGCTCGCCGCGGGCTGTTTTCCAAGAAAGCCAGAGGAATTCTCAGACTTTGCGAAGAATTAAAAGTTTCCCTTAAGCATGAAGCTCATATAGCACGGGTACACGCCTCGAGCATCGTTAGTCCGCCAGGCATTTCCGCGATATTGGTTTTCGTTTCCCTGCGAAATAACCGATTATAAATACAGCAGGCGAGAGGTAAACCGACTCGCCATTTAGTTTGTCCACTAGCGAAAAGAATAGAACGGATCGTCGATAAAACACTCTAACAGAACGATCGGATAAACAATCGCGTATCGATTACGATCGGATACGCGAACGTTCGCGGTTGACGTTTTTAGAAGGAAATCTTTGAAAAGAAATATCGTCTACGAACTGGAAATTTCGTTGCATTTCGTTGACTCGATATATGTGATTTTCATTGTCGCGTCGATCCTGCCTCTCGATCGGCGATCGACGTTTTTCTCGGCAACGACTTCCTTCTCCACTTTTGTCCGCTTTTGCCACAGCGGCACAGGCTAATTGCTTCGGGCTGCAAGGTGCAGCCGCCGCGTTCGGAAACAGGTTGCTTCGTTATTGCGCTTCCGCTCGTACCTCGCGCTTCACCTCGCTTCTCGTTCATTCGTTCGAGGTTCCGTGCGCGAAAGAAATGCAAGCGTATCGGGAGAACATGCGACTCCAGCGAAAAGGCAGCGTTTCACCGCACGACTTTCGAAATTATCGACGTTTCGGATAATATATTTTCGCAGGTTCAAAGGTTAATGGCTTCTCAGGCAAGCTGTTACGATAGGGAAAAGTTGATTTCGTTATCATCGTCTTAGAATCGCTTTGTGCTTCCTTTCTTACCGTGGTCGTTTCTATCGCGCCATTGTCTGACAAGCGACATCGCGCGGAGAAGGTACGCGAAAGAAGAAGAGAAGTAGCAGAAATTTCACCAAGTATGTCCGCCTCCGTTGAACAAGCGTCCCTTATGGCGCTAATAAATCCGAGGAATGTCTCTACTCGAATTTTTTTTCTCGTCGGATCTGATCGTCTTCTATCTGCTCGTTCTCCTTTCTGTCTGTGCTTGTACCGTTCGACGCGGCAACTAATTGCTTTAAGGCTCGAGACACGACTGTACCGATCGGCTACGGCTTATTTCATTAGCTTCGACCCATGCCCGCCTCCGCCTACCTCCTTCTTCCTGCCTCCGTTTCTCCATTTTCTACTTTCCCGTTGCTCGCGTTCTCTAATCCTGCTTACTCGTTGACGATCGCGTAATTCAGCGAGTGGAAAAGGACGAGCCAGCAAGAAAGGAAAAACGGAAAAAGGAAGAGAAAGGAAAAGAAAAAGACAACCGCCCCTGTCACCACAACGGAAACGTATCAACACGAAGCAGAGATTATCGACGAGGAACAAAGCCGACTAATCCTCGTTGCTTATTAACCGGCCGTTCCTTCACACGCCGACTAATCGCTTCCGCGCGACGATCGACGCAATTGCACGTCACTCTTTGTCTCTTCCGCGATTTGAAATTACAATATTATTGCAATTTCTCATTCGTCTCAGATTCTACTCGGCTCGATCAGCCCTTCCCTTAATATTTCCAGATCCGTGTTACGATCTCCTCGACGATGGCTAATTCCCAAATCGACGAGTATCGCGAGATCGAAGAAGCCAATTTCGAGCGCGAAAGGAAGAGTTAGAGCCATGCGACGTGGTAATGACCGCGGCAGATGGAGTACCACGTACGACCTACATGCTGAAATCAATCGAGCGCGGGTACCGGGGGATGATCGCGTGGAGCGAACGGCTCGAAGGGGACGCGGCTCTTCCTCTGCACTTCCGGTCGGTCCAGGCGCCACGATACACACACGGACAGATAGACACACACACACACACCGCCAGCCACGTTGAATCCGTGGGAAGCCTACAGTCTGATTCTCGCGACATTTTCACCTCGCTTCCATTATCCTCCACCTCCGGTGGCGTATCGACAAAATGTCACCGCGTACCAGATTTTTCTTTTTTCACGAGCCAGTCGTCGGCGGAACTACGGAGATTTCCGCCAAAATTCGTCCATGCAGGATACTTTGTTTACGTTCTAGCAGATGCGACGATATTTCGGTATCGCGAAATTAACGCGAGACGCGCGTGGCTCGATTTTTCGATCGCATGGGAAACGATAAAAGCTATCGTGCTCGGCGTTATTGCGGATTTAACGTGGCCTAATCGACCGAACCTTTTATCGGCGTAATATTCCGACTACTTCGTTCGATCTTACACGGCGCGTCGCTTCTTTTTTTGACCTCCTTCCGATCGGTTGAAGCTTCCACTCGTTTCCGAAGAAATTTCGATCCATCTATCCGTAACATTGCCCGATTTGTACGTGCGAATTAACGATACCACGAAATAGATTTACGTTTGTAGATTGCGAATTAAAAGGGAGAACAAATTTCTCGGGTAATGCGATTTCGGAAACGTGGCTCTAAGCAACTTCCGCTTTCGTAGGGTCGAGAAATCTAAACGAAGAAATTATTCGTCGGTGTATGCTTCGGGAGATACGCTAAGGAAATCACGAGTTGTTTGCACAGTGTAGCGTAGCGTCATCCCGCGCGGCAACAGTTCCCTTTCGTTTTCACTGCTGGAACCGACGGATGTCGTTAGATATTCCGTCTTCGTGGCGGCGGAATATGAAATACACGGCCCGATATCGTGTCCTACGGTAGCCGGGTAATATCTCTTTTTACTTCATCGAACTTGGTATTCCAAATGCCGGAGAATCCTGTTCGTAAGCAAGATCAATCGGTACGTACGTTTATCTTGCAACGGGAGAATGTAAACGGTATCGTTTAATGAATATCGCGATTCCGAAAGTCGAGCGTTTCGTTTGCTCGATCGATACAGTCGATCAAATCCCTAACTGATTCTCTCTCTTAATATCTTCGGATATCCTTTAAAGCTCGTAGCGGGAATTTCTTCTTGTCATTTTCCTATCTCCAGCTACATTTATCGTTTCGTTCCATAGATGCGGCGATTGTTATCGTTCCATCTCACGCGCTAGAAGCGTTTGTACGCAGGATATTTCGCGATAACGTCGATCTCCCGAGCATCGAATTCGCGATACTGTCGATGCTCTCGTTACAATATCATCCTCCTTGTAGGTTCGGAGAAGCGATCGCTTCCCATAAAACGATTACCCTAACGTCGAATATTTCCGCGTGTTTAAACCAGACCCGCAAAATTGCTTTGCCCTGTTGCCACACGAGAAACTCACCACCAATCGTGTTACCCTTTTCGCATCAATTTCACTGCACCCTTCGGCTTCGCGAAACGTATATATATATACATATATAAGCCGCGACTACGACGTTCGATGGTCCGGATATTTTCATCGGTTCTTTTTTCTCCGCACAACGCTGAAAGCGGAAATTCTCTGGAGAAACGCACGGATGGACGATTAAGCGATCGCGAAACGAAACCAGAGTTTCCGGCAGACGCGAACCATTTCCAGAAGCACTCGATCCGCATGGACAAGTGGACCTCTTTGCGATACTCTGCCGCGTTATCGCATCCGCGATCTCGTAACGTCAGCCGCGGTTTATAACGTTAGCTTTGAGCGCGTTCGCGTCGAATTTGACCGCGTGGTTTGCCGGAAACCGCTCGCTTTCATCGGAAATACCAAACTGGCCGTGTATGACGAAAACAAAAGAAGCGAGCGAGGTGTGAAGCGGCATGGACAGGTAAAACATCGAGCTGGATCGACGGCAATGAGTCTTCCGGAACAGGTTCACGCGCAACCGATGCGACAACGCCATTCGAATGGAAACAAGCGAAGCGACCATGGAATCGCCGTCGATTTTTGCGGCGATTTAACGACACGAGGCCTCTTTTCGGCAGATTTACGGCGTTTGGACGCAAAGTCGCTGGAAAATTTTGACCCGTGCGATCGGTCGCCACGCCGCACCGGGTAAACTCGCTTCCCGTGACCCAGATTTTGCCGATGCTGGGTGCGCGAGGGCCGCGAATCGCCAGGATTTACGAGTTACATCGACGCGTGACGCAATTAAGCGACGCGATTTTTCATCGCCATAAATTTTACCGGGAAGCGAAGCTTTCGAACTCGTCCATCGTGCATCGACCCGGAACAGCAAAGAGAATATTAAGCTTGTACCTGACGAGTGTCGAACTTCGTTCCATTCGCGTAACTGCCACGTACGTACGTACTCGTACGCGCAGGTGTAATTACTCAACTATTTCGAACCCTCGAAACTATCGTCCATACAGCGTTCGATTCATTTTCCACGTGGACGAGCACAAATTTCTTTGTGCGGCCGGAGCGTAACTGTGCCAGGGTCGGCAACCTCGTCTCCGGCTCGTTTAAGCGCGCGAATGGTTTGCCCGTCGAAGGAGAAGGAAAAATCGTTCGCAACGAAACACGCGGCTGGCGCTAGCCCGCCAGATCCACCTATTACGGAATTATTGTTAACGTATTCCGGCCGCGTCTATGTCATTTGGTAAAGTTCCAATCTTCGCGTCCTATTGTCGCCGTGGCGCAGACAGTGGCAATTACCGGCCAATTAAGCCACCTCCGACCTCGGGTGCTGCACCCGTTCGCTTGACTTCGTCCTCCGGCCTGGCCACCCCGACATCCACCACCTACCAAACCTCTCATCCTCCGCTATTTCCGGCATCCGACGCGCGTTACCCGGAACACGGTAGAAACAGAGGGAAACAGACCGAGAACAGCAGCGGTGGTCGCTTAAACCCAGCGTCGTCGCCCGATCTTTCTTTCCTACGCTTGAAATCGTTGTTCCTCCTCTGTTTCCCGGTTAATCGACGGTATTCCTTTCCCCTTTGCATCCTTTCTATCCTCGATTTACTCGTCCAGATATTTTCTCTCCTCCGCTTTATCTCCGTTTATTTCGAGTTCGCTATAGCGAGCGTGGCAACTTCAGAGAGCAAATTTCAAGAAGTATCGTTTGATATCGCGCTCTTCGATCTCGTTCGTCACGATTCCTCGTTCGCGTTAGCCTCGCCGACACGCCGTGATTAAATCATCCTCCTCCCAACGTCGACCGAACTGAACGCCTCGTTCGCCGAGCAGAATCTTCGCGTTCTTGTTACGAATTCCATTCGCCTCTTCTCCTTCGAGCATTCGGAAGACCAACGTTGTCGGATATCTCGGCGAGCCTGCAATTGCACAAAAGAGATTTAACAAAGGATAATGGATTACGCGGTACATGGTGGATCGCGAGATACCGTAGACTTCTTCATACGGTGGCGCTTTGATCCTGCACGTGACTTGTCAGCTTCTGTACGAAAACAATCCGTTACGGAATATCGATCGCCACGCATGGACGCGCTACCTAGAGCCGATGCTGGCTCCGTGTCACGCTGCGAAAGCAACCGCCACGCTCCCACGAATCTCAATGAATTCTTTACGGTGAACTCGGAGTTTGCGCGTGGTCCGTGCATCTTCGAGAAACCTACGCTCCGAGCGTTTTCACGAACACCGTTTGCGATTTTGAAATTGCCGCTTCTTCTACGTCCTACGAGACTCAACGGCCGTCCACCTGTTTCTGGAAGAATACACGGCGACGCTTTACAAGGCGGCGTAAATTAACTGGAAATTTGAGGCGGATTTCGTAACAAGTTGGGAAGGAATCGATCGAGTCGAATGGAAGGTGGATCAGGGGAAGAGCAGAGACTCAGCCCGCGTTCGAGCAGATGGAATAAGTTTCCTCGGCTATTCCCACGGAGCTACCTCGGAATGATTTTGACGAGGATGAGAGACGAACGATGTTCCGGCAAACTCTGTTATATTTCTTTATATCCGGAAACAAATGGGACGGGGAGCGGATCGAAAAAGCTGGTTGGGATAAATTGATTTCGATCGCGAGGAAATCGTCCGATGGCCGGATCGCTTCCTTTACCGATTAATTCGGAAAGCTCGTAAATAGTTTACAAGTAGGGTGTTTCGAACAGGCCGAATAAATTGCGCCGCTACTGGAGGCACTTTACAGTTGGCGGAACTTTATTCCACCGAACGATACGCGCAACACGCGAACAGAAACTTGAAAAACTACCGCGAGAAAAGAACTGTATACGCTGTATAGGCTGGTTTCAGCGTCTACGAACAAGGGGCTTCGGTATCGCGCGGTTTTATAGAAGCGCAAGGACGCGAGCGAATAAGCAGGAACTCGAAGCACGAGCTCGAACAGCGTCCGAACTCTTCGCCAGACCGTATACGTATCCGCCGACCGCGGAGACTACGCGATCGTTAGTTTCCAAATATATTGGATTGACAACTAAGTGGTTGCGGATTTTGTCGTTAGGTGGTAATGATAGAATCCGCAATCACTTAGTTGCCAACCCAATAGATAAATTAGACGAGCGATCGGTGAGATCCTGCGGGACCCACGACGCGATTTACGACGATCGACGGACGTCCCAACGTATGGAACGACCGTCTGGTAATTGTTGAGATTATTAGATGCATGAACAGAGGAACGCGTGAATAAATTGTAAAGTAGAAAATATATTTTAATACAGAAGCAAGTACAAGCAGGAATATAATTTGAGCTGGTCCCGATCCGCGCGCTATCAATGTTACCCCATGACCGAAAGCCCCGAAGCCATCGTCGCCTGTCTACCGTTTATGGTCTGCGTTCGTTCCAGTCTTTTGTCTTTTCGATGTTCGTTGTTGTCGATGGCTTCGGTGGTTGAGAAAACTAAAAAGACCAGATGTAGAGTTTTCTTAGAAGCGGGGACCGCTTCAATAGTAATTTACAAGGACTGCTGGTCGTCGGTCGTCATCGATACTTGGCTTCCTTTCGACGAACGAGCTAACTTTCATCGAATCGTTCGACTTCGCGTCCGTCGACGCGTAGGAATGGCGGTGGCGGCTCGGTTTCTCCCGCGGTGTACGATCGACGCGTAATTAACAAGGTCGGGAACGATACGCGATCGCGCGTTGCCGTAAATCCAACAACGCAAACTGACGCGTGTCCGACTCGCTCAAGATCAGATACGTTGGTTCAGGTAGCGCGCTTCGAAACACGGCTATGCAAATTCCCGATGATTTATTCCCGCTTTCTCGTATGATTCATCGCCACGGATAATTATCGCACTTATTCTTCGTCGATGTCTGATCAACGGACAACGTGATATCGTTTAAATTAGTCTCGACAGGCCGTCGATCGGAAGCCTACGATCTCGTCGGGTCGTTTTCGTCGAATTTCGGGAAGAAATTTCTTTCTGGAGAAGCTAGTAATAAAAAAAATGTTAGAATTTAATCTTGAGTTAATTATTAATAATCTGTGGAAGACACAATGTTTATGTTGAAATAATATTCAGTGATGTTTATTAAACAGAACTGCAGAGCCAAATGTATATAAGCGAGTGACATAATTAACAACGTATGGAGATTGTTGATCGTTGGCCAGTTACTCTCAGACTAGACGTAGGTAGTGCATGATCCCTTAAATATTTTGAACCCCACTCTCTGACAGTAAAGAATATGGCTTGTGTCAGTGTCCTGTTCAAATGCCTGTGTGGGTGTCCGTGTAAGGGTACTTATGCCTATGCGTGAAATATCGTTGTATTGCAACAAAAAAAAAGACTGTCTCGCGAGAAAGACTACCGAGTGGTCGATAAATTTCCGTTTTCCCGTTATTCGTAATTTCTTTGCCCTCTGCCTGCTGGAATTCGCGATGGATGAGACATACCCTTGCGTCTAGGTGCGATAGAAATGGTCGTGATTTATCCGAGTTTCCGGGCCGCCTAATAGCGCTACGAAGACAAAGTTGGAGGCTATGGTACGGAGTTGGAGCCGCTTCCACGAGAGGAAAACGCTCGCTCACCGCTCCGAGGATCCGCACCCATCGCTTAACCGCGAACCATCGCAAGCTCTCGAAATTGACGTTCACCCTCCGTCGTGAATCTTGCCCTGGCTTCGGTTGCTTCTGCGATCGTAGGCGGTGAGAAAGATGCCACCCCTGCTGTAAATCGTATCAATTTATTCCAATCTCCGCGGCGACTAATGGGACCGGAGCGAAGGTCCTTGCACTTTGCGCCGGAAAGACGTGGCGTACCGTTTCGTCTCCACGGTGCGTTTTCTTTCAGGGCAGAAAGACAACCATCGGGGAATCCGGACTTGCTCTCTAAACGAGGGTTAATGAGCCACCGGCGAGACTTTCGTTCCACCGTGATATTTTATCGTTTATTTTGCGCTCGTTACACCGAATCTTGTGCAAGAATTTGTTCGTATCCCTCGAAATTACCCAGCGCCGCGCCGCCGCTCCGCGTTATAGTGATTAGAGGAGCTTGTAACTCGGGTGATATTTTCCTTTGGTAATTAACCGTGTCGGAGTTACACGCCACTCGCCCTCCAAACGGCTAACGAACGTTCGTTTGGAAATTCGTATTTTTCCTTTTCTCTCCGCTGGATCGGTCAAAGTTTTTCGAGCGCGCTAAGAAACCGAAACGTTACTCCGAAAAGAAGAACCCGCACCGTTTCATATCGCAAATGAAACTCGTCGCGGTTCGATTCTCGCCGCGGACTCTCGAGAACTTTGGCTCGAGTCGTTTTAGTCCCGCAAAACTTTCCCGTTTCGCGTCTTGAATTCCACGGCCTTTGCGCGACTCGCCCGTGCCACTCTCGCCCCTCCTAATATCCTTGAAAGATTGCAACGCGAATGAAGCGACGCGGCAAGACTCGCCGCGCGATCCTCCTACCCTGCTCCATTAACTCGAACGAACGAACCTTCAAAGACTACATCCTCGATCGCATACCTGAAATTCCATTCGAAGAATTCCACGAACCGTATGCGGCCGATCGATGAACCGTGGCTGTGCCACCGAGCCACGCGATGCTCGACTTTTAAGATTTATCGTCACCGTTATCGTGAAATACGTGCTCGCGGTCGCTGTGTCACGGCCGTAGAAAAAAGTCACGCACCACGTACGACGATGAACCACCGTCTGTCGTTTGGATTCGAACGGTTCTCTGCTTGTCTTCGAATTCCCGGTTCGTACTCTGTCGGTCGTGCGATGTTTCGAGAAGGTTGGCGAGGTCGGTCCTCGAAACGAACGAGACGAAAAGATCGTCGGAAAGGAATAATCGATAGAGGAGTAGGCTAGGATAGGCTCGGGCACGCGGAAGTTGCTGCTCATTTTCGCCCACGAGTCCCATTCACGTTCTCCCGATCAAGCAGTTTTCATCAAACCACGGCGGCGCGACGCAACGAATACGCACAATAAAATCAGGAAAAAGGCCAATCACGTTCGACCCAGTTTTCCCAACGTATTGGTCGAGTGTGCCACGGAGAAAAGAGTAGCGGGACAGAGGGTGGTGCGTCGATTTTGACCGGGATATATCGGACTGCGTGATCCTCCACGAGAGCGTTTTCACCGTTTAATACCTTCGGTTCTCGTTCTCTTCTGCCACCATTCGATTCACTGTTCGTACCTTCGACCGCGATATCAACGTTACCGTTCCGATATTACCGATATCTCGAGCTCCTGCCGATCCTAGCTTTCGCGAGATATCAACCGGTGTCCATAACGCGTCGATCGAACGCGCAACGTCCGTACGTCGAAACGCGCCGCGGATCGTAAATAATTTCATCCGCGCTGCGACCGGTCTCGCGTTCGACGCGCGGCATTTGCGGTCGTGAGTCGACGACTTAACGCGCGTCACGTCACCCGTCAGGTCGCCGCACGCATCGTCGGATTTTGATCGCGAGAACAACGAGAGAGGCGAACGTAGACGAGGACGAGCGGGCGAGGATAGGCCGGGTAGAAGCGAGGCGGAACGAAAGGGAGCCCGGGGCCTGCATGTAATTAACAAGCTCAGGCATTAAGCTCCACTCTGCATGATGAGTCACGTAATTCAAAGCTTAATGCGCGGCTATCCGATATGTATGTATATCGAGTTGAGCCATCAGGCATCCATCGTAGGTGGCTGCGAGAGAGTAACCGGCGGATCTCGACATCCGCGCCGGTGGCGGCGAGCCACGCCGAGGCAGACGCGCGCTGCGCTCTCCCTGCGCCGCGTCGCTCCGCATGCATATGCAAACGGTTCCCTATTTGTTGGATGTTTCGTCGAAATCTGCTTAGAATCGTATCCGCGTCGACCTGGCCAGGCTTTCGTTCTTTTCGACGAGTTCCCGTCGTACGTCCTCCTGTACGGAGGACAGCTAGCTATCGAGCAGGCGTCGCTGGGTTGTCATCTAGCGGCGATGATTTTTTTTTTCATAAACTTTTTAAGGTTCCAATCGTTATCGCTTGTAAGGCGAGGGAAGGTAGAGCGACGTAGAGCGCGAAATCTGCAAACGTTACGACAACAACAGAGTCGTAACGATGGAACGTAGCGGGAGGACTCGATACGATTTGCGAAGGTTTGCGGAGCATAGAAACGGGATAGAAACGCGTAGCGCGTTTTGCGATCGGTCCGCGAGGCACTCGATCGAAGAAGAGAATCGGAGCCGATAATAAAATCGCGGGGCGCATGGGAAAGCGGCTTATTGGCAGTACTCGTTCCGCTCCATTTCTAGCTGCTCGCGGGAGAAAGCGTTCACGAACGATATACCTGAAGGACCGAATCGTTGGAGAGCCCTTCGAAAACGTATAAATTTCTCACTGTGCCTTCGTGTTTTCGATCGTTCCGATATCCTATTACTAGCTGGCGTGGCTGAAAATATCGCGACCGAACCGTTTTGACCTCGGTCTGTACGCGCGCGAAAATCAACCCATTGCTTTTCATCCGACACGCGAAGATATTAATTCATTAGCGGAGCCATCGATCCCCGAGGGTATTAATGAAATTAGGTACGCGTGACGAATATGAAATTGCACGGTGCTGTTCGGATCGAGGTCGAGCGGATTATTCGAGCCTCGAACGAAGCGAAAGATTCCGACCGAGACTCTTTCCGAGATCGCGTCCGGATAAATCGAGAGCGAGCGTTGGCGGCCAACAGTGCGCTCGTCTTCCGATTTAATTGAATCCCGTGAAACCGTAGCGATGCAAGGAGGAAAGGAGGGAAGGATTTTCAAACGATAAAACAGCCGAAGCAATTTCTCGGCTAACCGACGTCGATCGGCGTCCCGGGTCAGGTGTATCGATTTATCGGCCCTTTTGCCGACATAGGCGCGTGCCATGGATTTCGTACGCGAAAGTAGACGAAAATCCGACTCGTTAGAATGACGCGCAACAGCGGCGAAACGAAAGTGGAGCGAGAGACGCGGGTTTCGCGAAGGCAAAGGCGGAATTCTTAAGTCAGAGAGGCGTTTTCCTGGTTGCCGGTGCAACCAGAACCTACAAATGTATATCGCGCGTGGAGGATCAAACGACGAGGGGGATGGAAACCGGCATTGCACTTTGTGGTAAAGACCGTCGATAAGTCACGTCGCCTTCTTTGACGTTTCCATCGGCGGGCTTACTCTCCTTTCTACCGATCCGCGCGTTTTGAATAATTCTTTCTCTTTTCTTTCGGCGTCGCGATATGCAGAGGCGCAGTTTCTTTTTCTCCAGCGACTAATGCAGCCTTTATTACCCTCGATGGAGCGACAAAAGGTTCCACTCGTCTTGCTGCAATTAATTCCTCTTCTCGAGGCGTCTCCCGCGTTATGGAAATAAATACCGGGAATAATTTATAATCGCGGTTTCAGACTCTTCGATACAGAGATCGCCGTTCAGTCACGGACGTTGCTTCTTTTTTTCTTTCGGTTGCCATTTTTTCTTTTCTTTTTTTTCTCCGTGACTGGTCCAACGACAGAGAATACAAGTGGATCGTCGATAATCTCGTTGGCAATTTTCTTCCCTTCTTGGCACTCGGTTCTTTCCAATAAAAAACCTTTCCTCTTTACGTCCTTCCTTTTGCAACTTGTTTTCGAAACCAGAGATTTTTATGGCTGCACGCGACTCGATCCGCGCAAAAACACCTCGCGCAGCCATAAACTTTTCAATGTCACCTGTCGCGCGATTTCCGCCTCTGGTCATTCATCGTCGCTGTAGAACGTCATCGCTCGCGCATCATCCCCCGTCCCTTCTCTCATTCTTGCCCCGTTGATCGTTGTTGTCTCGGAATCGCGAACAGTCGACGAGCGTCGTACGATGACACGATCCTCGTATTTTACCCGATAAATAATAAGAAACCGTTTCGCGTCGCTTTAATACCCGATCAACACGAATCTTTGATCCGTAGATCGTTACGCGCCACCCTCGTTCCACGTTCGTCCGCCCGTTCGTCACATTCGCGCTCCGCCGAACAAACGCCCCGGTTTTCGCTCTTAATCGAATCCGTCCACCGAATAAGCAAATAAACGAACGATCGACCCAGTTTCTTGAGTTGGACCGAGCCAAACGCGTATCGCGTTATTTCCTGAAACGAATACCCCGAGACGCGAACGACTCGTCGCAAGTGCGTCGCGTTATACGTCGGAAAACGCGCGTTTCCCTTCCTTCGTCCCTACCCCCGTTGTTTATCTCGCGTTTATCCGCGGCTGCGGACAAGCTAGCGGATTATCTCACCGCGACATTTAACATTTTGTAATATTTATTTGGCCCGTTCGCTGCATTTATTTGTCTCGTTTATTCCGTTGCTGTTCATCCGAGTGTGTATCGGGTTTTTATTCACCTCGTAGGCTTTATCGTCGATCCCTGTATCGGATCGAGCGTTGCTCGCCGGCTCTGTCACCTAATTTGTATTCGAGGTTGTTCGCGGTCGCGTCGCGCTCCGTGGATTCTGCTAGCGCTCGTTCCGCCGATGCGATATTTATCGCGACACACGTCCGTCGTCGAACAATTGCGATCATTCGACGACACATTTCTACGGTTTGACGCGGTGGAAACTGGCTCGATCGTTTCCCACTAGAAGAGCTATGTAAGTACGTAGGTGCGTGTCGAAGAGCAGCGATTAAAAATCAAGGAGGAGAAAACTGGTGGAGCGCGTATCAGTTTTTGTCGCGCCGAGATTCTCATCCCAGTGGAAAACGATAATCCGGATCGAAGTGGATCCCGTGCGACGAGAACGAGTTGTTCGAGTGGCCGCAAAAGTCTTCTCGGTTTTCGTCGAATTAACTTCGGCTATTTGTTTGCGTAGCGCTTTCGGCGCTATTCGAATAAGGTTCGTGTTATGCGAGTTAGAGAGCCGAGTATCGCGTCGGTAGAAACACCAACCGAACAAATTCGTCCATCATCGAGGGAAGGCTGAGTATTGTCGAAAAAAGATTGCGTTAGGTTCTAGGTGAAGTATTACATTTATAGATAGAATCGAGAAGATCGATCAACGGGCAGAACGTCGGACAAACACGCGCGGAAATCATAGTTGCTCTTTAAGGGAGCCACTGCTTTTCTTCCTTCCGCGATTTCATCGATAATAAACAATTCTTAATCGAGCGAGGTGTTTTTCCACGGTATCCATCCTCCACGACCTTACACAGTTTGAAGCCACATAGTTCTTTGATGAAAAAGCGAAAAACGTGATTCTCGGTAGTGCGATGTTTTCGTTGGGCGTCAAGCGGAAAGAGAGAGAGAGAGAGAGAGCTAGAACCAGGTCCCGATGAAAAATTAGTCGACGTCGAGGTCAACGTTTTCCCCGGAAATCTCTCGGTTCCGAATGCATTCCCGCTCGAGCCACCGATTCGTTTGCCGGGTCATTAGTAACCCTCTTTGTTTCTTTCTGCCGCGAACGCGCCACGTATCAGATACCGTTGCTGTCGGAAGACATCCACAGCCCTTCCCACCCACGCGCATTCGCTCTTCCACCCTTGTTTTCGACTCTCGGACGCAGTCCCGTCGAATGAAATATGTTCCGTTCTGTCGGCCGAGGGGATCATCGATTTTTTCCTCCATCCGCGCCAGCCTTCCCCCTTTTAACGAGACGCCAGTTTTAAAACGATCTCACCGGCTCACGGCGAACCATCGATCCACCTCCTGCCTCCGTATTTTACCCCGACTAATCAATTTCGCCGACTAATTCCCAGAAGGAGCCGCGCCGATAAAATTTACAGCAGCGCCGAGGTTGGCTTTCGATTCGTTTTCGATTCGTCCGCTGCGTCGACCAGCGGAATAGCGATATCGCTTCTCAAAGAGAAACCCGCGTCTCTCCCTCGCGTTACGAACGAGATCGACGACGACGACGACGACGACGAAGACGATTCGCTGGGGTCTGGAGGCAAATCGTGGCAAAGCCAGCCGGAGGAGGCTCGCGGGACGAGGATGACGCAGCAACGCGAGCGAAGGAAGACGGCGCCGGCAAAGCCGATATATCGATTATTTTGCTCGCATCGGGAAGATTTTCTATTACTCGAGCCGGGATCTTTCCGAGGAAATTAAATTTTATTCGGACGCGCCGAGAATTCCCTCGGGACGATTGATTCCGTGAAGGAGGAACCCGCTTCGTGCAACGACCGGTTCCAGTCGAGTATTTGTTCTCGGGACCGATATATAATTACAGGCTGACGAACGCGGCTACGTGACTTTCACCGACTTGCCGAGGATTTCAAATTTCGCGTTCCTGTAACGCGCACCCGCTTTCGCGATGCTTCGACCTAAGTCCATTGCACTGAGCGAGATTATCTTTCCCTCTGTGGCCGTAGATCGTTGGAAAACTAGAAGGTTCCTCGATCGACGACGGATTTCCAATCGTTCACGACCAACACGCCGCGTCGTCGTGCGCGTTTCCAAGAGAGAAGACGAAAGAAGTAATCGGCGCCGTTGTTTTCGTAAGTCGCGTCGGCTTGCAAGCGCGCGTCTTCACTCGCTATCCTTAACAAGTTGGCGATCAGTTGTTCGATTAGAAACGTCGCGAACCTTGGACGATATTAACGCGGTTTAAGGTGGAGGATAGATCAAAGAGTTCTAGTATGATCGTGATTTTGTGTTTCTTCGAAGCGTCTCTCAAAGTGTCTTGCCTGACGTGATGTACGATGATCTGACTTGTAAAGTATGAACGTAAGTGTTCAGTATGTTCCAAGTATGAGGTATGAACGTAAGTGTCTAATTACGAAGTCCGTGTGGTATAAAGTTAAGTACAAAGCAAAGTATGAAGTTAAGTAGTATCTGTTCTTAAAGCGGTGTGTTTTCGTCGACGTTTTCCTGGCCGAGGGTGCGTAGCGTAACGTCCCGGTAGGCACTTGGTCCGGTGGCCTACTATCGAGTTCTGCCAAAGTTTACGAGACGTCGTTTGCAATTGAACGGACTCGTCGAGCGCTAAGATGCTAATTAAGTTGTCGACGTGGTCCGAGTTGTAAACTCTGTAACGTGCAATTTGGAAATTCCAACTTGCCAAAAATAGCAGATGCGCTGCTCGTATCGTAAACTTGAGATAATGTTATACCCTCGACGCGTATCCTCGCCCAAGTAATACAAGCGCAGACATACGCATCGAACCGTTTCAAAGTTGGCCCCCGTTTCGCGGAGTCATTTGCATTTGGTAAAGAGCACGCGGTACCGACAAACTAACGCGTAAAATCCTAAAGCGCGCGCGCGATACGCGCCACGGCATACGTTCCTCGTTTCTGTGGCGGGGAAAAAAATCGCGGCAATATCTGAGCCAACGTGTGTAGCCGTGCACGGTTGGGGACAATGGCGAGCCGTTGGCGAATTTTCGTTGAAATAACAGTTGAAAGCACGCGGCTCTGTGAAAAATGTCGTTCCTCACCCTCGTCACCGTACCTCCGCTCCCTCTCCTCCCGTGGCTGCAAAGCAAATAAAGTAGAAAAGGGGGCGGGGGGCAGAAGCCGCTGCTGTAGCCGCCTCCGCCGTCCACCGCTGCCACTCCGCGTGCTTTCTCTCTCTCTCTCTTTTTTTTGTTTCTCTCATTCCTCCTTCCTCCTCACCGCCCTACCGAGACACAACCCTGTGCCACTGGGACACATTGGCGTAGACGCGTTCCGCGCACCGACGTATTTAAAGGGAACGTGTTTTCCCCGGCAGACCGTTAAAGGAGTCTCGATCGTTTTGCGCCTCTCGGCACGGCTCGTAAATAAAGCGGGGCGGGAGTAAGAATCGGTAATCGTAAATCTCGGCTTGGCTCGATTTAACGGGTCGCGAGATTCCAACGAGCTGGACCGGTGGTTTTGCGAAAGAAAGGGACTAGAGAAGAGACAGAGAGAGAGAAAGAGAGAGAGAGAAAGAAAAGGAGAACACGACGACGAAAGCTAGCCGGGGCGGTCGATGAGAAGCGGGGTCGGGGGAGGCTGGAGGGTGGAGGGATGAAAAAAATCCTTGCCGGGTCGCGGTTCGATACCGAGTCGAATGGAATTTATTAGGAGTCCCTTTGTCCGATAGCGCGGAGCGTTCCAACCTGGAAAATGCCAGCTATGTCGAAGCGCACCTATGAACATCGGCGGCACGTGCCTCACATACGCTTCTGTTCGTTTGATCACCTAGCCGGAACCACGTGATTTCCCTTCCGCATAGACCGGACCCGATGGTTTCCTCGTACGACGCGCATTCGCGTCATTCCTCCGGCAACGAAACGGCCTGCCCTTTCGTTTTGCCGCGGCACGAAATACTAAACGGACGAGAAAAAGGAAAGCACGCAGGATCGAGGATTCGCGAAGAGACACGAGGACCGATGCTTGTCGGGTGAGCGGAAAGAGGATACAACGAGACACGAAGGGGTGGAACAGAGTGAAAACCGATGGCAGGATGGTGCGTTAACGTTGTATGTTTTTATTTTGCATTCCGAGTGCGAGGCCGCGTACGTAGGCGGTGGTCGTATGCACTCCCATCTATTTCCAACCGTGCAGGCTGGAAACGCGGCTTGAATAAATATTCAACGACTCTCGCGGAGCGTGCTCGGAGATTTTTCCCGTCTCTGCGAGAGAACTGAAATCAAGGGGTGCGAAGAGAGGGGGTTGAACGAGAGGGGGCTGCCGGTTTAATGGTTTTCTAAAAGCATCCGTCGATGCTGATGATCTTCCTTTCTTCCTTCCTTTCTTCGTGGCCGAGTATCCACCGCGAGGTATCGGCGTGGGTCGACGACGCGCTTCCCGAAAGAAGAATCGCGTTTCGAAGCCGCTGCTAGGAAACACCGTGCACGAACCTCCGAGTGGATCGTCGCGACGTCGTATCTCAGTGGCACAAGACGAGCGAGATTAATCGAGCGAGATATACCGTTTTACGATACGCGACTAATCCGACGGTTCGTACGTGTTGCTACGTAAGATGCAACAGCGGTAAGGGCAGCGCGAGACGGAAGCAAGAAATTCACCGGGGTGCGGCATCGATATTTCTCCGTAACGAACCGTTGGCTGGGAACGGCGCTAGGATAAATTCCACGTTCGTTCGTGGTTAAAATATCGGTCGGACCACCGCGAAACACATCGGCCCCGTTTTTCATTTCCCACGTTTTTCCCTCGGTTCGTCGTCCGCCGGCTTATCCGTGCGATTTAACGGAATTAATATCCGCGCGCGTGACCAGATCGTTAAGCCTGTCGCGTGTGTACCGACCTGTGTACACGAATAATCTACACATTGCCTATACCGGTCGTGCCTGGTCACCGGAATGACCCGTTCAATCCAACGGGAACAGTCTGCCACCGCAGCGAACCAATCGTATCTCTTCGAAGCGACCTTATTTGTTGCATCGACAGCATTATGGCTGGATCGTACGTAGCTGTGATCGATATCTAAACACCGTGCGCTCTTCCTTTTACCGAAAGAACTAGACGCGAAGGACGAGGCTTAAATCGTCAAGAAAAATTCGCGTTCTAAGGAACGGCCAACGAGAAAATTTCGTCGGCAAATGTTTGAACAGCTTTAATTTCAAGGTATTCGTAACTTGCGCAGGACGAGCCATTTATTTTTCAATTTTACCGAAAACAGATTTAAAATCGATTAGGCGTCGCGATCTGGTGTGCGCGTCCGTGAGCTGAAATCGAGCTTACATACGAGTGAACTGGAAGCCGCAGTCTCCGGGCAACTACTTTGATACTTAATATTAATTACCTCGGGGATCTAGCCGAGGCTAGTCCATTCACCCGCACCAATAGGAATACGCGAACACGCGTGATCGTGTCGAGTCTGCTGCGGCTGTACATTGTATATCGCTGTTAAAGCCCGACCAACGCGCCGCTCTGGGACGACCGACGCATGGAAATACACGCGCGTATATTTGCGTGCAGTTAGACGCGTTCCCGTGATAAATTTCGTCATGCGACACAGATTCAACCGATACAATAACGGACAGATTCGTAGCGCGCGGCGTGACTAACTGCAGTAAATAGCATCGCCGATCGGTATAAGGGATTTGGAAGAATTATCGGAGCGATCGAGTATGTAGGAGGTATCGCGTGTCACAAAGTTTCACGAGCGCTTAACCCTTAATCGGCGAGGCGGGTTTAGTGGAACCTCGTGAATTCCTTATAAGAGCGAAAATCGAGTACCCAGCCACGTACCGCTTCTTGGTGATCCGGTATCTTCTTCGATATAGTCCAGTCTTTGTAGCCAGGGTAAAGGTAAAAGGCGATAATATGGTTGCACAGCTTTATATCTCTTCGTAAAATCCGATTCCTAACTTTAACTGCTTCAAGTTTTTGCGTAAAACGTTTGTAAATTAGCGAGATGGTTATCTACGACGAAAGGTGAAAGTAAATGAAAAAGAATTTCATTGAATTTCACGTATTTCGCGCAGGTAAGACATCTTTGCAACTTGGAGGAAAACGAGGGTAACGAAACTAATAAAAGTCAGAAAAATATCTTTCTTTCGTACGTTTCCAGATCAAAAGTGGATACGCGAGGCAAATTCAAAATATTCTTTTTTTTTTTCGCGCGATGTGCACTCGCTGTATGCTCGTTATGAGACGAGCAGACGTTGCCTCACGACCTGATCTCGGAGAAATATTTGTCCGAGGCGTGTGTGTATATTTATAACATAAATAAAACATGAAACAACGTTGATACGTAAATAGAGAGGAAAATGATCCTCCGGGACCGTACGACCCTCCCTTATAGCATAGTAATTGCGTAATTTCGAAAACGTTAATTGTATTTTTGAAAACATCAAAGACTAAGTGATATATTCCAATATATTCCAAATATATTCCAACGCCACTTCATACTTCAACCGAATTAATTTGCAAGAAATACTTTTCGGGAGGATGGAAAACTTGTTTTTCAAGCTATGCTATTTATGCTTCTCGTTAGCAGAAACAATTACACTCCGCTATCTAAAGTAAATCTGTTTCTCTACATGTAAACGTAGTACATGCAACGAATCACATCGTTCGCCGCTAAATGCGTTTGCTGGAACATAGAAAATCACGAGGGGGTTACATAACCGACACCAAGCCCTTCCTTCGCGTAATCGTCGAACGATCCGAAGAAGTAACACCTGTAGGGATCGGGAAATTCCGCCTCGTCGGTTAAGATTTAAAATTCCTCTGCTCACACGCAGTCGTTGGAGCAACTTTACGACGGCGCTTACGTTTTCCATCCCTGAGAAGATTTGGTCGCGCGAAGACGCTACTCGATAATCGTCCGCGTCGATATCGACGCCTGTCTCCCCGCCATCGACGTCCAAGTTGCCGGAACTGACGTCGAGTTTATCCGGTAACTCGGAAAATTACACGGCGCCCGTGAAACTCGGTTACGAGCGAGCATCATCAGCGACTCGGTATTTTCTTTTTTACGCCGATGAAGTTTTCTAGCTCTTCGGAAAGTGGCGGAATATTAAAAGAAGAGAAGCAGGGGCAAGAGAAGCGGTGGCGGAGGGTGGTGCACGGTTCGCAGCGTAATGCGGGGCGGCGTTTACGACCAGTTTCGTCACCGTCGAGCGACACAAAGCGGCAGTTTGCCGCGAATCTCGCATAGCCGCACGTACGAAACGACAACGAGCGGAATAAAAATGGTGTCGCGCGTGCCGGTCCCGCGCGACGCGACGTCTCTAAAAACGTGCACCGGTAGATCCGCCGGATCCCCGGCCGGCGACCTCCGTATATCAAGGCTGTGATATAGGAGACAAACCGTAGGACACGCGCTCGCCCCGAATCACACTCGGCATCGTCGAGGTTCGTCGAGCTCCGTCACGTACGAGCGCATACCGTGCCCCATTTTCGCGACCACGAACCTCCGCTCTGTCGTTCGCTCGCCACTCTTCTCCTGCCGCTTTTCGGTATTCGGACCTCTCGGGGAGGAGGCTACCAGCTCCGCGGGACATCCATTGTGACTCGGACAAAGATCGAATATTCCCATTTCCCTCGACTCATAGACTACTGCCACGTTCTGTCGTTTCGAGGTATACGCTTCACAGGGACATTGTCAAAATACACTCGTCGTCATCGTCGTCATCGTCGTCGTCGTCGTCGTCGTCGGCTGCCACTATGAGATTCGCTCGTTGAGATGTACATATACACGCTGGCTGTTCTATGAGCGGAGGGTAATCGGGTGTCGAGGTATTCGATCAGAGACGACTCTGCATTGTTCCCTCGTGTGTACGGAAGGACTGCCCTATTTAATAAAGCAAGCGACAGCTAGCTCGGACACGAAGTAGGAAAGGGGAAAGCGTCGGTGGCTGATAAAGACATCCGGATTCGAATGCACGCCAGGATTCACCGAATATCTCCTCCCTTTTAGCTATGGCGATAAGCGGGAAAAATGATCTCATAGGCAAGTTGCCTGGGAACGAGCCGATGTTTATATCCTCGAGGCACTTTGCATGGAAAGGAGCCTTTTTTCAGGGACGATTACAGGTTTCGTGGAAAGGGAAGGAGAAAGAAGGATCGCTAATTTCATGCAGCTTCTCGGAAATAGCCTTGCTTGTTCGTTAAGCGATGCCGATAGGCGAACTTTTGATCTTAATTACGTCGAACCTCGGCGAACCTGTCTCTCCCCTCAGCCAACCAGCCCGTGGGAAAACGATCAATTTTTCTCGCAGAACCCACCAACCGAACCAACTTTCGACTCGCACGCCCTCCCTTTGTTCTTCCGTCCGTGGGTCATCGGCATTCGGGAAAAATAGAGAACGAAGCGGACCATCCTATTCTTCCGTGGTCGCTCCCTTCGATCTCTCTATTCGAGCGTTTCATTAAAGCGCTCTATTAAAGCGTTTCTGCCGGTGGGGTGGAAATTTTGCCTACTTCGGTGTTTCCCTTTTTTCCACCGTTTCCCGTCTTTCACCGCCGCGCCGTTCCGCGAACAAAAGCACGGCGACGGGCAAAGGGACGCGCGATTCCACCGCCCGGTGTCCTCTACAGGCTGTTTTAAAACGAACGACCAAACACCTCGGGTGAAACGTCGAAGCCTAACCACGATTCTCCGCAGCTTCCCTTTGAAATTCTTGCACGCGCGCAAAGAAAACACCAAAAATTCGCAAGCGATTCGTCTTCTTCGCGCGTTCGGGTCGATCGAAAAACGGGAAATTTCACCGACCGTTTTAGGAACGTCTCGTAGCGTCTCGGTGAAGGATGAAGGATGGGTGGTGAACAGAAATAAAGGTGTGCGGAAATAAAAACGCGGGATAGCTGGAGGTGCGATGAAACGACGTGGACGGGCGATGCTTGTCGGTGGGAGGAAAGGTATGCGGTGAAATTTAAAAGGTGCAGCTGGACGCAGCCGTGGCGCAAGAGAAAATCTCGCGGCGTGAGACGGCAAGAAGGACAGCAACGAAAAAGGGGTCGGAGGCGAAAAAAGCGTAGGGGAATAGGATCAACAAACAGATTAATCTGTGTTACGTTCTGGACGCGGCTCGTGGCCGGGTTACAGGCGGTACGGAGAAAAAGAGGGCGAGATGGTCCGGTCAAAAACGAGGAAAACCGGCTTTTGGACGCTAGGAAAATGGGTGGGGGCCGCGACTAACCGGAGGGGAGCTGGGAATTTAATTCTCTAGAGGTCGTTTATCAAAATACAAAACGTGGAATATTCTCGTCAGCGAAGCGAGCCTTCTCCCTGTCGCGCCCCGCTAGCTCGTTCGGTCGCGTCAACCAGTTTGTTCGGGCATTTTCAAAATTCGTCATCGGCGGCTTGTTGCGAACGCGAAACAACACAACGGCCGAGGTCTGCAGCGCCTGTACAGATGCTGTTGACAGCGCACGGCTCAATGGTAGTAGTAGTGGTATTGGTAAAGTCTATTCAACGGCGTCACTATGTTCGATAGAAATTTGCCACCCACCTATCCAATTAGCGTAATAATTCGACTATTTTGGGCGATTTCGGGCAGTTTACGCGCGACGTTTCGTCTACCGAGAATGGCTGTCACCTGTTCCTCTCATCGAAACATCTCCCTCGAACGAGATATTTTCCTCGTCGATGTTGGAATTCTTACTTTCAATTTACCTCTACCTTGAATCGAGAGAGGGGCGAAGGGCGGCACGAACTACCGTGCAAAGTAGCGCGTGTATCCTCAAGTGTAACGCTGAAACTTTGGTAGAACAGCTGGTTGCGATCGCATCTGGAACGCGTAAACGCAGCAAGGCGATCAACGCTCCGGAAAGCTAAGTAGAAAATAGTTGACCAAACGAGAACCGGTGGAGAATAGTTTGCAGGGGAAGGCCGAACTGTAGGGACGTAGTCGGTGGTGTAGATTGCAGGAAGGTCGAAAGAGAAGAGAGTACGGTGTATAGGCTGTTTTCGTGCTAACCTAATTTGGTCCTCATCGGGGATACAAACCCGTTTAAGCCGGCCACCCCTTGGCCGGGCCGCGGGGACCGGTGCCTCGTAGGGGGTGGTGACTCCATTTCCAGAGGCTGCCGCTTCTGCGACCGAGAGTGAATTATCGCGTACTACAAACCCAGCCATCCCTTTTCCTCTTGCCTCGCACATCCCACCACGCTCGATCCTCCTCTCTCTTTTTCGCCGTATCGTGCTCGTTTCCACGTATCGCGAATCCGTGCTCGTCCCGAGCCCTCGATCCCTGCACGCTCGCCATTTTCATTACGCGATTTCGGTGTATCGTGATGGAATAGCCGGTTCTCCATTGTCCGGGACAATCGAGACCGAACTGAGAACGTTAAACGTCCGAGCGGAAGATAAGCGAGCGACAGCCTCGGCGGACGAAATTGTGTAGCGAGCCTGCACCAACGACGGTATAGCCGGAACGTAGCGCGCGAATCGATACGTTCGCAAAGCTGTACAAGATCGCTCTCGAAAAGGAAGGAACGCGACGCGAATCCTGCGAGCAACAAGTATTCGTATTACGCGACGAGTGAATATTCTCGGTGACGGCGCTCTTTACGAGCCATTCGAAGGTGTTGATCGAACGATGACGAGCATAGCGCGACGTGGCGTCTTTTACGCGGGGATCGATGGAAAATCGAAAGAATCGCTCGACGCATTTGTTATGTACAGCTTTGTACGCGAGACGATGAATGACAGCGAGTATGGGACGAACAATGGCATCGACGATTCAGACGTTCAAGAAAGAGAATCCAGAAGCGAAGCGAGTTTCCGCGCGTCGCTCGGAGAGAAAGTAGCAACGCGTTTTTCATCGTAAAACTCTTTTCCCCTTGACTCTTTCTCGCGCCTTTTACAAAGGCTCCGCGATCCTCGTTAACGAGGAGATCCACGCGAGTTTTTACCGAGAGCCCTTTTTTTCGCCCGACGACGACGCTGACTCTCGAAACACGGAAACGTCGTTACCATGGACCGTGCATCCGGACCCGAGACGCGTCCTCGCTACGGTGCGACCGTCAGCCCGTGCGAGCGCGCGATATTTTCTTGTACGCGTTTTTCCTCTGAATTCGAGGCTTTTGTAACGCACCGTTTCCGGAATTCGTCCTAGACGAGCGACGTCAGGATCCGCCGGCTTCCAAGGAACGCAATTAAAAACGTGCTCGCACAGCTGCCTCGTTAACCGTGTAAAGGGCGCGGAGAACACCATCGGGGAGAAGTCGTAATTGTGGAATAACAATCGGTCTAACGTCCTTCTTTCTCGCCCGTTTGAACGTTTAACGCGTGTCGCGTCGCGACGAAAGCACGTGGAAAGCTCGTAACTCGACTGACGCGATACACGGAGCGCCCATGTGTGCGCGACTACTTTCTGAAATGGCGAGAAACTTGGCGTAGGAGAAAATGAAAATCCCACGTTCGATCGCAATCGGAACGGACGCGAAACAGCCGGCAGTGATTACTTAAAGGAACGACGTGCCTTTCGGGATTCTCGCACGGTATAGAAATAGACGTTGGAGGCAGATGTGGCGCGAAATCGGGCCGAACAGATTGCACGGCCTGGAGAATCGGGTCACGCGCGTTACAACGGAATTTCCCTGGATGCGTTTTACGAGAATCATGGAAAAAAATCTTCGGTTAAAACTTGGATGGATTCGGATCGCGGCGTTCGTAGTCGGTCCGTCGCCTCTTACACGTAAGAGAGCGGGAACGCGACCGACATTCGCAGGAAACGTCGAAATAACTCTTGGGAGTACGACATGGCTCGACGCGCTCATTCAAGATTCATGATTAAACTTCGAATCCAACGCCCGTCACTTTTTCGATTAAGTCGCGCCGTTGTTCTCCACGCGGCCGCAAGTCTCACGATCCACCAACTTTCGCGATCGATCGTGACGCGACGCGACGTCGAGCCAGATACGACGAAAACGATCGTTCGAACGAACCGATAACTAAACGAAAGATGAAAATTCGTCGGTAAAATTCGCAATCGCGTTACACCGCGATGATTACCACGTAACGTTTAATGCCGCGTTTAAGTCGGTTTATCGTTTCGGTAACGGAGCGACGGCGACCGCGCGTATTCGACATGAAAATTGCCATGGTCAACGATGTTCGTGGAACCGTGGCAGTTTTCAATGATCGTTCTAATAGCTTTCATTATATATAGGTCGCTTTAGCCAGCGAATTCCTCGGGGATTAATGCGTTCAACTATTTCGAGGCTATGGGGGGAAAAAAAAGGAAACTACGCCGATAGAGAGAGGGACGGGGAGAGATGGGGTGGGTGTAGATTAAATTGTGGAGCGGACCGTATGAAAATTTCAGGGAGAGAAAAAATTCGGCTGACCCGTTCTCGATGACGTTTTACGTCGGAAATGCGAAAGATTAAATCGATCGAAACTGTGGATTTCAACGCGCGCCGCTGCACGGGATACAGAAATCGCGGAGGATCGCTGCCCGTTTTTCCTCGTCGCTCTCTTTTTTCCCCATTTATTTCCTTTGCTTCTATCCCCTATTTTTTGCGCTGAAAAATTTTTTTCGCCCGTCAAAAAACCAAGCTAAAAACGGACTCGCGTTAATTAGATTTCCACCGACACTCCTCGAAAAGTGCTGAAACGTTTCCTACGAAATTTTGATACGGCCCTTCCCCCCTCCCCTATCCTTTACTGTAATTTAATACCCGATCCACGTCACTCGTATATTACACCGGCCCGGTAATTTTACGCGTTCGTGTAATCCGAATTGAAACAGAAGTTTGCGCGGCACTGCGCTGTCGCGGCCACCTTTTTCCGTTCCAGCGCGTTTAACTTTTCGCCACGACGACGCGACAGTACGATCCTTTGCGTTCGCGCGATTACGTTTAACGCTACGGTTTATTCCATGGGATGGCCAACGAGTGCAGTTGGAAAAACCGTATGCTAGCGACGCACACACGCGCTGACTTTTGTCATTGTTGCCAATAAATATTTTTTTCGTGCTAGATACGTGAGGAATCGACAATCCGTCGGTCGAGCGTTTTATTTGCATAGTTTTATTCGTAAAACAGCGAAACGCTTGAATGAAAATTGCAACAGATATGAAGAGCGGTAACGGTTGGTTTTACACGATGTGCGAAAACAATTTTGTCAGAGCGTATGGAAATATTTTGCCTGTGCCGAGGGGCAGGGGAGATCGATCGAAACGTACTAAATGTTTTACGATAAAATCATGACGCATAAAAAAAGAAGGGGTACCGACAGGAATTATTCGTTACGATCGTATCCTCCGGCGAGTATCGCGAAAAAAGTTAATCTACTCTCAGCGGAGACGGCGGAAATTCGCAGAGAAACGAATCGTTGCCGATATTTTCCAATAGTCGTTGCAAACATTTCTCCCGGAGTGCCGTCCAAATAAAATCCGTTTGCCCAAGCGCTGTCCAATCGTGGAAAAAACTATCCTACTTGCCAGAAAATAAATACAGAACTGCGTATCGCCATCAGACAGAGAGAATCTCCACTGGGTGAAAGGATCGGGCTCGCCGTCGTGCCGCGTACGCGATGCGTGAAAAATGGAAAAGCTAAAACTGCCCGTAGACTGTATCAACATAATTCGAGGGAAAGCTGGTCGGTGAAACGCGTTCGCGTTCGATGCGCGTACGCTGTGTGTCGACCAAATATTAAGACAGATAGCCTTTCATAAAGCCGTGACCGAGGATAAACGAGGGAAAATACTCGACACCGTGAAAACTGAAATCGCGTTCTCGGCGTCGAGCTCCGCCAGCTTCTGCGGAAACCTTGCGCGTTCCGTTTCGATCCTTTGTCGTGGATAGGTCGATTTGCCTGACAATTACCAAAAGCAGCAGTTGGCGGCGATCTCGCGACATTCCGTAACGACGTCGTAAAGCCTCGGCGAATTTGCTTTACGCACGACCGCTGCTGGAAAACGCGGGAAACGCTCGGAGACCAGTTAGACGAAAAACAACGGGAATTACCCGTAGCTCTTTGAAACTGTAATTTTTCGGTGGAGTGGCTCGTTCCGGGCGAGCGTGTTTGCCGCGTAACCGAGGCAATAGAGGTAAGAGAGGCCATCGAGAAATTTTATTCCGCGATACTCGGTCGAACCGCGGAAAGTGAACGCGGACGGGGGGACGGAAAAGCGCGGCTCTGTGTGCACGAGCCAGCGCTCGCGCTAATTCGCGCAACAATTTAATTACCGATCCGGTGAATCGAGGCGGGGATTTAAAGGAGGTTATTCGCCCTTTGCGAGTCGACGCCCGCCGAGTTTTCACGCGTGAATTCGTAATGCATCAGCGACGGTGCAAAAATTGCTAACAAGCGGCGAAGGGACAGGGGGACGGATAAGGGACGGTGGGAGTAGTCGTCGATGCTCGTTGATTACGTTCGGTTGTTATTAAATTTGCGCGTTTCACCTTGGCGAAATTAATCAATGAACGATGAAACGCGGGTAGCGAGCATCGATGGTTGACGGTAACGCGACCAAGGATGTAACAAGCCGTCGTGGCGATAAAACAATTTTCGAGCGGTGCAACGACACGGGTTAACTGGCCGATCGTCGGCCACGATACCGATAAAACTGTTGGGGCGATACGAAATACCATGGAACCCGGTAGATCGGTGATGATCGGATGCCAGTGACCCGGTCAAGTGGCCTCGTACATAGTTTCGCCAGTTTCGTAATTGGAAAAATTTTAGATAACTCGATATCGCTGGTCTTCGATCGTGTTGACATTTAATCACGATAAAGCGCGACATCGCGCTGCCGGCTCGCTTATTGCCGCCGACGCAACGGTGAATTTAAATTTGCAAATCCTACAAGCTGTTCGTATTCACGGCAGATACGTGTCCTTCCCTATTGTTATTTCGCTGCCATCGATAACGTAAACGAACGTTTGCTCCCGAAGAGATTGACAGGCACCGCGCGTACGCGCGTAAGAAGCGAAAGGTGACTTGGCAACATTTTTGAAAATTGAAAGGCCAACCCGGCCAAAACGGATCGATATCGAACGCCATTGTATCGTGGCACTCGTATCGGAAGAACGCGGTGCGTTGCGACCAACTCCGCATGTATCTCGTAACGGGTTCGATACGTATCGCGTCGCATTTAATTCGCAACAACATCGACGAGCGTCGAGGAAGAAAAGGTATGTACCACCGTGTGGTGGATATGTGCAGGTCTCGTGAATATAACGGCAACATCGATAGAGGCAAAAGTCCGACGCGAGTATGTACACAGCGGGAGAAAAAAAATATATGCGGTGTTCGAGTAGGAGAGAATACGATGTACAGAGAATCACCAATAACGTACTTCTACGATTAAAAACTGTCACAGGTCCGACGATATATTGACACTAGCAGTTTTTTCTTCTTCTACCTGCAACCCCTTTGCCTCCTCCTTTTTAATTCACCCCCTTTGCTCGAACGTCACCGTTTCATTTAACCGGAGAAGAAATGTATCCTAACGTTCGTTATTCGCGAAATTCCGCCGACACCGTTTCGGCTGTAGAAAATAAATTAAAGGGAAAAGCGATGCGAGCCGAGAGCTGCTGTGTTTTTAAAAGTTCTTTAAAGGAGACCGGTCTCTACGAAGAAAATATATCCGACGCGATTTACTGTCTCTACCGTCGCGTTGATTCCGCCTCGCTCGGATTAAAAGGAAAATTAGGTAGCCGACGCGTACGTCGATCGTACGAATAAAGATTTTCCCATGCGCGCTTTTATCTAAAACCTTCTCCCCTCCTGGAAGCTGGAAGCTTGAACGTCGTATCGTCGCTCGCCAAGTTACAGCAGCCGGCGCATTTGTTATCCCTCGCGCAATGTAACGTTCCCCTTTTCCCCCCGGCCTGTTTTCCTTTTTTCTTCTTCCGATCGACAGGTCGAAGCGGAAGTGCTGCGAAAACGTTGTCCTTTTAAATTATCGTTCCGCGTACCGATGGATCGATGTAAATGCGCTCGGGCGGTAACCGGCTTTCACAGATCGTCTCTCTCTCGCTCTCTCTCTCTGTCTCTCTCCCTGTTTATCGGAAAATCGTTCGCTGTAGTTGCGAAGAATTTGCTCTGCAATCCATTCTCGCCGGTGACCAATCATGGCGGATTCGTCGGTCCGCGAGACGCGAGTTAATCTCGCGGAGGAACGCTCATTTAGAGAACACTTAAGATGCCCATTCGTTTGCTCGATTCGAATAAAGTATTCACCGGCTACATTAAGTAGAAAGGGCCGGAGCAAAAGGAACTGCGAAAACAACAGGTCGTTAATTTTTCCTTGCTCAAACACGTGTTACAGAAACCTTTTGCCGTCGCGCTACTTCTTTTTGTCCTTACGTTCTTTCTCCGTTTCCGGAGAAACGGGTAGAGCAAGATAATTTCTCTTTGTTCGGTTCGATACAAGGGGGAAAGGCGGTCGTAAAACTTTGCGGCAAGTACCGAGCTCTGCAAATGCCGTATCTGTTTTACATTTTCGTAGAAAGATGTCCGACCGACGAGTAGATCGGAAAAGCCCATCGTACGGACACGAAGCTCTTTCCAACTGCCTCGGTTCTCGATGTTTTCGTAATTCCATTTGTTCTCCTTCTTTTAAATTGTTTCGGATTCCCCGGTATGCGTAAGCGCGAGGATAAAAATTGGTCTTCTCTGGAAAATTAGCTCAGCCGTTCGCGCGCTCCTACAGCTAAGACGTTCTCCGAGGTACTCGTGAAATATTCTGGGATATAAGTGTATGGTAGCAAGATAATGACCTCGTTACCACGACAAATACCGATAATTAATTACGTCGGGCAGCCGACAGTGCCTCGAAGATTTTCCGAAAATGTCTGGCAGATTCGTTACCGAAGATAAGTTCAACGATATTTCAGCCGACGTTCGAGCGCTAAAGAAACGAGTATTTTTCTACGAACGAGTTGAAGGAACCCGGATCGATTAAGAAGATTTCGCGATACGGGAGTAATAAGCGCGCGGGATCGGTCGGCCGGGTCGGAAACAAATTACGAACGGTCGACGATGTCGAAAAGGTCAGCTCTTTAGCCGTTCGGACACGAGAGAAGCGGGTATAATTGCTTCGTAATCCGCGGGTACAATCGAACATCGAATCGGGGCGGGAGTCGCTTGGCGTGAAATTGCTCGCATTGACGGCATTACGTGGTTCGTTCCTAGACAAGGTTCCGGCTTTTTGCCCTCTTCGATCGATACCACGGAGCATGTCGATAAGATTAACCCTCCGTACTCTTTCGGGCCGGACCTTCGAAATTAATAGAACAGATTTGGCACCGGTCGGCTCGATCGACCGTACGCGATTAGCTTCGACCAGTCGGTCGCGAATCCGCCAAACGACTGCCGCTAAAATAAACGGAGAAGCTCGTTTGGGATGAAACGATTTAAAGAAGGTGATCGTTTATCGTTCACGATTAAATCGTGCCCCCAGCGAGATATGAAACGAGATAACAGAGATCGCGGCAAGCCAACGACAGACACGGCTGGTGCTTGGCCCACAAACTTGATTAATACGTACAGTCGAATGATTCCGCCAAACGACCTATCACGCGCCACCTGACCGGTTTAGCCTTCCATGGAAAACCAGATGAGAGATTAATAATTGGACGATTCAGAAGCCAATCAGTACGAACCAGCGAGACGGAAAACCGTAATACGGGCGAGCACCGAAAGCACGTCGACGAATCGAGAGGAGAGCGACTGAAATGCAGGAATCGAGAAAGAGGGAAACATCGGCCCGCTACTAATAACAGGATAAAGGATTTTTATCGCACAATGCTCGCGACAACGCGTTGATTTGCCAAAGGCTCTCGTAAATTTCCCGCTCTACGCCAAGTGGAAAACACGTCGATCGTTTAACTTGATCGCGTATCGATGACGCGATTTTGCAACGTCGAAACGAAAGCTCTGTCGTCGATTCGGAGTAGCTTCAGCTTTGGCCCCGAGATTCTTTCTATTTGGCCGTAACGAATCGACAGGGAAAACTGCAATTCGCTTGTTTCGTTTCACGTTGAGCATCGTGGATCGTCAAATTTGCTGGATTTTGCTGCAAATATATTTGCTCTGCTCTGTTCGAAACGGGCGATACAAACTCGACGGACGAGCAAAGCGTAAAGCGGCAGATGGGAAACCTCGAATTTATCCAGTGTCCGACCTGTTGCGAAACTCCTTAACTTTTACCGTAAACAGACGATCGGCGATCGGTTGGTTTCCTCGGGCGCCGTTCCTTGCCATCCGGCTCGACCGGAGATTCTACCAGCATAGTTACGACGATGAATATTAGATTTTATTTCACCGTCCGATCGATCCGAACCTCGTACCTCGACCCGAATATTCCGCTAAAATATTCTCTCCAAGTATTCTCGATACCCGCGATATTAATTCATAAGCCCTTCGCGGGATAACTAGCCGGAACTCCGCGAATTCCGCTTTATCTCTGCCAGTCGGTGAAAATAAGTCGGCCAGTTCGGCCCGGGAATGCATAATTCTCGGCAAGTTACGCTGTAACTTTGGCTAAGGTCTTTGTCTCGGCCGTGAATCACCGCTATAAATTATTTTCCGCGAGTCCGCCGCCGGCTTATCGAAGATCCCCGCGAACTCACGCCTGTTTGTTCTCGCCGGCGACTCGCATTCGTTGGGACGGTTTCAATATCCCGGGCGGGCCATCGTTTCGCATCGTCGTGACGGCGTGGCACGAAGTGGCGCGCGGAAGGAAGGTTGGTTGGTCATGCGGTCGTTTCGCAAGGTAACGTTCATTTTCACGGCCATAAAACACGACGGGCCGAGGACGTAACGGTACCGGTACGGCGGTTTGTTAATTTTGCAAAGTTATTTTCGTGGCCGCGTAACCGTACGCCTGGTAAAAAACACTCCCATCTCGGTGAAAAAATTGAATTTTTAACATTGCAATCCGACGGGAACGATGCGGCCGTGCTGGCTCGCTCGCTCGCATAAAATTTTCACGTCGCCGACGTTGCAAACGAAACGTCAAATGGACAAGAACGCCAAGCATTGAGCGGTCCCTGTGGTCGTTCCAGATTTCACGCAGGATTTGTCATCGAAAAATATGAATAACAAACGACGGTGCTTATCCGCTTCTGTTGTCATCGCAGTTGTTCCGTTCAGCCGACGTTCGTTATTTACCGAGTACAACTTTCGGATCCGACGAACAAGCGACGCGCGCGTCAGCGACACCCGTTCTATTTTAATCAAAATAAAGATTCTCTATCGTGAAAATTAAGGACGCATCGTTTTCACCGTCGAACCCGATTATCCCGTTGATAGAATTTATCGGGAAGCTGCGAGATGAAAACCGAAGGTCCGGACCGGGAACGGGCGAGTTAAACGAATTTATCGAAGTTGCGAATTAAATAACAACTTTAACGAGCGCCGGTCTGCTTTAATACCTAGATAAACCGACGCTTATACGGTTGCTTCTGTTATCTCCTCATCGCTTGAAAACAAAACTTTCCACTGGTTCGGCCCCGATGCGAGAATTTCTTTTATCGCGCGTTAAACTATGCGAGGAGAAGTTGGAGGCGCCAGTCGATATCGTTAAAGATATCGTTCGCAAGAATCCCTGTCGGAGTTAATGACTTCGCTTGTTCGCTTGCTTACAGTGTGCCGTGGCATTCAGCAATTCGAAGAGTCACCGCAATATACCGAGGTGAATCCCGGCCAAGACGCCAAGATGATCTGCCGCGTACTCGGCAAGAGGGGACAGTGTATCTGGCAGAAGGATCAAAAAGTAAGTACGAACGATTTATCCGCGAGTTGTTCTCGTAACGGTTCTGCGTAACGACGCATCGTATCGATATATAGGTGAGTAGGGTACGTGTCTATTATTCACCATAGCTGTTCAGGATTTAACCCATCGACTGTGAATTCCATTTTCATCGAATTTGCCTGTGAAATAAATCGGCGATCCTAAACGGTTGCGCGACTCTCGCCATTCCTATCGTTCGAATTTTAAAACGCACGTGAAAAGAGCTAAAAGAGCTATTGAAAAAGAATATTAAAAAAAAAAAAGGATACTGACACGAAAAGAGCTTGAAAAAATTTAACCTACAAACAGGACGACGTGCAACGAATTAGAAAGACCAGTTTGCTCGAGCGAGGTCAAACCGTCGGTCTTTCGAATGTCGAATAGCGTGGAACGAAAAAGATGATGATTGGACAAAGATAATTAAAAGTTGTGTCAGCAAAGAAAAGGATACAAGTATTTTCTTCATTGGAACAAAAAGCTTCCACCCCTCGTCGACTTGCATTCCAAGTACGACGGTTGAAGTACGTAGAATTTGAAAAATCACGCATGCCGTTATCTCTGACCGAGAGCACCCGAGAGATGGAGAGTAGAAGAAAAGGACCTTCGTCTTGGCGCGCCCCCGTCTATCGCGATTCCGGATAGTTCATTGTTACCAGCACTGTAACCTCCTGGCAGCCAACTTTTCTCCGTTTGCCTCGGTGCCAGTAAACTTCGCCCGAGATAAGTTTCTGACCGAAAGTGGACGTTACGTGTCTACCGACAATAAATACTTGTTCGTCGTTGACTGCGAGGCAACCGAGTCGACTGCTCGAACTTAAGTGAAATATTACGACGCATCGTATCGTACGGACGCGTTTACGATCCAGCGGGGTATAGACGAGTCTTGGAGAGAAAAACCACGAGAAAACAAGCTACAAAGTGATTCGAAGTAAAGAAAGAAAAAAAAAAGAAAGTTGATGCGAAACTCATCGCAGCGCGAGGTTGAATTTCAGGTTGGAGTTCGTGACTGTAGAGTGTAATCGAGAATGGATAAAAAAATAAAAGGGAAATAAACGCGGCAATACGGTCGAATAAATACTCCATAGATTATCTGGTATAACCTGGCAAGTACCTATGGTATTTCATGCGTGTGCATGAACATTACCTTTTAAATTAACAAATACACGAGGCAGAAGCAACGGATTCGATTAACCGACCTCTATATTGGCTGCCGTGTAAATCAATTTCAATCGAATTCCCGCACGGTCAAAGTTTCCATAAAGAATTGAAAATTAAAACAAAAATTATTCGTATTTTTATCACGCACCATTGACGACTACAGAAATCTGTTGCGATCGCGCACGATAGCCCTGCGCCGCTATTTGCCCTTCCATGTATGTACATATCGAACACGTACAAACTATACGGCGTATGTTCGCATAAGCGCTTACGGATCCTTAAACGAGTCGCCGTCTTTTCAGTTTTTCGAAATCTATTCTCAGAACCAGGTTCTTACGTCTAGTACGGCGTGCCGCACAGCTGCTGAACAAATTGCCGAGTGAATGCGTCTACGGTTAAAGAAAGTACCGTGTCGGTAATGCCGGTATTCAACGTGGGCGCACGGATTATCCGTTTAAAAAAATTTTTTAATTAAATCCGAGTCATCTTTTCAGCCGCGTCTACATTTTTTACCGCGT
Organism: Bombus pascuorum; assembly: GCF_905332965.1. Classification (NCBI taxonomy): domain Eukaryota; kingdom Metazoa; phylum Arthropoda; class Insecta; order Hymenoptera; family Apidae; genus Bombus; species Bombus pascuorum. The sequence goes on along the minus strand of NC_083496.1, from coordinate 5,005,870 downwards.
AACTGCGCGAGTGTGCGGCCGCGGACCACCTCATTTACTCACAATTACCTACTTAAAGTCCGCGAGGAGCAGGCGGTTGTTGCCACAGGAAGGTATTCACTAACCACATCCGCGCTGCGTATTTTTCTCGGAACGAATCCAACGAATTTGAAAAGATCTAAGAAAGCTCGTTCCGCTCGAAAAGTCTCGACTTTTCTTGGCTGAACACCGCCGCCGTTAGCACGCGCACTCGCCACTGGCAACGGCAACGCGATTCGTCTTCTTTCGAGGACGACAACTTCTTTCGAGTTTCGTCGCCGAGCCAATTGTTTTTTGGAAAAAAGGTCAGGTCGTTTGTATCTATACGTCGCCTAATGTACGTACGGCCACCGAGGGACAGAGTCGCGCTACGTAAGAGAGGCGCGTAACTTTTCCTCGCCGCCTATGCGAGCCACGTACGTTGAACGTAGCGCGCGAGCGTATATTTATCCGTCTGGCACGCGATCGAAGACGAGATGGTCTGAAAGCTTTGGGAAATTCTTGATGCTCGATGGTACGAACGCAGGAACAGGAGAGACGAACGAAGAATGGCGGTTGATCGAGCGACGCCGAGAGTTGGAGCAAAGTTTTAGCGTGCGAATAGGACGAAAAAGGGAGAAGGTTGGCGGTGATACGACGTTTAACAAAGGGTGCAATTTCCTGGGAACAGATTTGCATCGTTCTTCGTCCGTGTCCTCTTGCGGTCAGTGCAACTCGTCCGATCTCGCGGTCGCTTGCGCGCGACGTCGCTACGCGAAACAGTTGGCCAAGTGCAATTTCATAACTGGAACGCACTCTCTGCGTGAATTTAGATGAGAATTCGCTGTTCTACCATTCAACGGGCCGACGTTATCGCTCGCCTAGGTACAGGACCAACGACGGAATTTCCACTGGAATATTTATGCAAAAAGCTGACTCGTCGATCTCCGAGACCTTCGTTTCTTCCTGCGAAATCTTTTGCTCGAGAAAGTGGCAGGGGTGCAGCATCGTCTCACGATCGAAGGAAAAAGGGAACATCTCGCGAACCGATGGAGAAGAAAAGATTTCCAAGACTCTGGGATATCCGACGTCGAACAATGATCGTCCGTCCAGGTCGTCGGTGACACGCGGCTTCATTATCGTCGTTATCGTTAATCCTGACGAAACTTTTTATTCCGTCGCGCAACTGCCTCCGCAAACCGGCCGACTTTCCTCGTCTCGATCCTTCTTCTCTCTACTATCCCACTTTCTTTTCCACTCATCCCTCTATTCGCGTAATCGTCTTTTCCTTGTAATTAAGTTCTTCATGGTCCTCTGCGCATTGCCCAGACGATGAAAAGACTCGGTGGTGGCTAACAATGGAGGATAACTGTAGCACGATCTCGACGTCAAAGTTCGAACTGTGCGATATTTTCATGCGCTTAATATACCTATATGTATATATATATGTATATGTATATGTATATGTATATATATATATTTTTTTTTTTCATTTCATGTCATCGTGTCGAGAGTATCGCGACGTTACCGCAAAATTATCGAGTGGCGTCGATCCGGCTACGCTTTTTCATCGCACGAAACCACTTGGCGTTTCAACGATCGTTCGCGATCATCGAGAACTTTGAATTTGATCGGAGAGTCGATTAACGTTTTCATTCGACAAGCGGAAGTTTTCAGTTTTCATTAAATTTTCGAACGGGAATGAAGCGTTTACACGCCAGGTTGAAACGCAGCAGAGAGGAAAAAATAGAGTTTGCCTTTACCGCGTTGCAGACGGCTTGTAAAATCGTTGAACGCGGTAATGGCGACAAGGAAGCGAACCCGGTGAATCAAAATATAAATGCGCTACAGTTGCACCGAGTCCGCCGCGTTTTTCTCGGGCCGTATTGTCGGGCGGGTCAAGAGCCGTAATTTTTCTGCCGTTCGCGCCAGCAAATTACGCTTTCCAGGAAGCTGGGTCATGAGAAAAATACTTGGCCGCGCGTCCCAAAATTTTCGGAAGAGACGCCGTGTAACCGCCCCTTAATCTTTTCTTCCTTCCGTATTCCGTTTTCCCTATCCCACTTGTTTCCCGTTGAGCACGATAAATTTTTCCTCGGGTTTGTTCCGGAATAAACAAACGCGTTAACGCGCTCGTGAAAGCCGTCTCGCAAGAAGAAACGAAGGAAAAAGGGATGATGCCGCGTCTCTTCTGCAAGATTTAATGCCAGACGATTTTATTACGGCAATTGCGAAGCTAAACGCGTCGTTCAGCCACGTTTCCGGCGAGTTTCTTACACCGCTTCCTCTTCCTCTGCGCGTCCGAATCGCGTCCACCGGTTTCCGTTCCACTTTGACTTTCTTCCGCCATCGCGACTCGTGTCCCTTCTTCCCTTTTCCTTGTCCGAGAGAAAAGAGAGCGAGTCGCGAACGCGCATTGCTTCTACGCGACGAAAAAGTTGCTTCGTTGCCGTTTGTCGCGACGCGTCGTGACAGAGAAAGAAGGACGAGGGGCGAGCTCGCGTGGAGGGATAGGGGTTGGTCGTGCTCGTCGTCCTCGGGTATGCTGCGAACGTACCTCTAAATTGAAGTCGTTACAACGGCTCGACTGAAAAAAAGTCGGCAGCCAGGGGTGAAAAGCCGGCCGCGTTCGAGCAAAAAGCGTGCCAACGAGGGGGTGAGAAGAGGACGGTGATTGTCGGAGAAACGAAAAGGGCGACGAAAGGTCCACGAGTTTTCAGACACGGGCAAAGCTTTTGACCGAGCCTGCTTGGGAGCAGATCTTTGACGCAATTTCTTCTTGCACGCGTATTTTCAGCTCCTTTTTCACCCGCTTCCTGTCCGTGCAAGCACGCGACTGCATCGAACTTAAGGAGCCGGTGTACAATAATCGACGCGCGAACCGCTTAATTAAACGGAATAATGGCGGTGGAATTGGAAGTCAGTGGAACATCGTGTCGTGTCGAAAGATAGCGGAATCGTTGAACTTGGTGGTAAACGATTCGCAGATGAACGCTCGCGTTACCTGGCAGAGCGTCGTCTGTTTGCGCGAAGAGAAGACCGTCCATTGACGCGAAGACAGTGGCACTTACTTTACCGCTTTTCTTTCTCTTGTCTCCACTAATTAAAGAAGCAAATACACGTTGACGCTGCAGATCAAGCGGAGAATGTTATTCAAAGCTTGTATCGGCTACGATATTACGAGGTGTACGATATTAAAGCGAGTCGAAACGGCTTTAAAAGAAACGTCAAAGTAAATTGTTTTCCTGACAAAGGTCGGAACGTTTAATACCAGCGAGACACATGGAAACAGCGTTCCCGGGCAAAGGAACAAAAGTATCGTTTAAAACCACCCCGATGAATATCGATGGTTTGGAACAAGAAGGAAGAACAGGTGCGCGTGTACACTACAGCTGCGTTTTCTGCAATCCTGATGTCATTAACCCGGATTATCAGTGACCGGGAATTAATATCGAAATTAATGCTGGGAAATCGACGGCGCGTGACCGTGAGCCACAAACTCGATCGAAATCTGGCAGAAAGCGATCGATTCGACGGAGAGAGATCGCGCGTATAATCAAAAGCCACGCCTAAACCGTGTTGGCCGATATAACGGGAAATGATTATGAAACTGTATTTATTACGTATCGGGGAATATTCTTGAAACGGACGGGAATAGCGACATGGCGGCAGAATGTGTATCTCCTGGCGACATTTCCCCTAATCCAAATGTCATTAAAGCGGATTACTCCGGCGAATTAATATGTAAATTAATGCACACATCGGTTTTATATAACCGAGAGAATATAGGCACGTATTGGGACGCGGTGACCAGCGGCGTCACTACCACCGGTGTTATCGTCACAAGCAGCGCGGAATAAACGCGCGTGTGCAGCGTACGTGTGCCTCGCGTTGTCTGTGGACGCGAAACGAAACGCGTACACACGGTAAGAGATACACGACGCGGCGGCGAGAGTGGAGTCTCTTGAAACGCATTTAACCGCGGGCGACGAGACCGTCCGTAGACCACAATGCCGTGAACACCGCACGGAAAAGATTAAATGATAAATTTCCAAAGCAACCGGCGACCACTCGACCGCCACTTATCCGTCCACTTTGTACGCGACCCCTTTTTGTTTACCCCTCGAGGCATCGTGAAAACCGGCCACTCCGCTTCTTTCACCCGCGGCCTCGTTATTTGGATACAAAGCCGGAGCACGTTTGTCTCTTGCCATCTTCTCCATGCCGACGAATGTATAATTAATTCGCGTAATTAACCAAAAACGATCAAGACCGAGAGTTAAGTCGATGAAGCGTCGCCTATCGTCCATCGAATCCCTGGAAAATCGTGAAACCTTGCGACTTTTCCATTTCATTCTCTCTTCGTTTCATTGCCGCTCGACGAAGCTATTCAACCGCCTCTGAAAGAAGCAATCGCTAATCGATCGCAAAGACAGTTCGCTCCCCGGAGAATTACCGGCTCTAAATACGAGCTCTGTCGACCGGAAGCAAACATATTTTTGCCCCCTGATTCGTCCGCGAATCCATCTTCATTATCGAGTGATGCGTCTTCGGGGACAAGACCGCGAGAGCCTAGATACTGCCCGAGACAAAATCATCGTTAAGATTTATTCGCCATCGTGGCCCGTAATTTTTCAACGGCGTATCGTGAAAATTTCGACGTGAGAGATTGGCTGGCGGTTGTGCGCGCCGATAGTCGACCTAAATCCGAGCGACGCGCGCGCCGCTCCAACAATTCGTTCTTTTCCATCCGAAAGAGCTTCTTTCCGTGGCAATTCGTCCAGAGATACGTTAATTAAAAGGGGCAGAGAATGCGAGAGTAAGAGCGCGAGGCTCGTGCGATTTCGCTTCGTGCGGTTTGCACAAGGTGGTCGATTATATTTACGTGGAGTCGGGAAGGCCACGCGAATTTCTCTGCCGCTGCAAGAAACGATAAAAAGGAAGAATGCGGAACAGGTCGGCGAAAAACGCGCGCCACGGAAATTGAAATAATTTCAACCGCTTCTTCCGCGGAATTCCGTTCCTTCGTAGCCGAGTGTTTCGCGTCTGTCTACGGTTTCGAGGGCTGACGCTGATATTTTCTGATTTCCTCGCGAGATCCACCCTTAAACGTTTCGCGATAATTCCGTCAAATCGATGAGACGTTCGGAAAGCGGATGATGGATACGAAGAGACAACCTTTCGACGATGTCTCTCGCGGACGGGCGATATCGAATTCCTCTATTTATTATCGCTAGTGGAATTTGCGAATTCCCGATAGACCATCGGGGTGTCGAGTGTGTGCACAAGCTCCGTGCTGCATTTACGTTTGCTCGGTTAAGCCGCGAATTTCAATTGTAAGTCGACGTCGAACGAAGATGGCAGATGGTTCGACAGACTGTAAATAAGTTTACCCCTAGTTACCGAGTTCGAGAGATCTGAAGCGTAAATATGTACGCTGACGGACGAAGCATATTTAAGATCCCTTCCGCTGTTTCTGCTTAATCGTTTCCCGATGAAAGCACCAACCTGATAACCGTAATAAAATTTCGCTCTCAACAAGTAGTCGCGAGGAGAGAAAGCACGGCGATCAAAGGATAGCAGAACTATGAGAAGTTCACGCTGGAAACGGAGGATCTTTTTTAAACGAATCTCGCTTGGACCGGGAACGAACTGTTGGCGCGGTGGCAAATTTTTCATGACTTTTCGGGGACAATGATGCAAATGGTATACAGAAACGGGGTTTCCCCCGCATCGGGAAGCAGACAGGGACGCATTTCGGTGGCTAGAATATCGTTTTACAGTGTTAAGCAACAAGCTAGCAACCCTTCTCCCAGTAGGTGATCCTGAAACGAGATCGCCTCCGAAAGCCTCGAGATTTATGTCGTTCGTGG